>NC_142200.1:135694364-137137489 GCF_049639895.1 Pseudopodoces humilis | reverse complement strand
CTGGTACCCAGCATTGTTTAAAGTAATGAACTCTTGGAAGAAAGGGAAGCCATCAGTTTCCTGCTCTGTTGCTGTTGGATGCATGGGCTCAGCTTTTCCTCTTGCTCATCTTTTGCTCCTTTGTCTTCCCTCTTCCTACATCTCAGAGTCCTGAGTGCACTAATAGGCTTGAATTGACCCCACCTTTCCTCTTATTCCAACAGTCCCTCAGTCTCTTATTTCAACAATATTTTCCCCATGACATCTCCTGAAACCAGGTTTATGTAACATAAGTACAGCAAATGAGTCAGAAAGAAATTGAGCTAACAAGCCATGCATCTATCATCACCCCTTCCCTTGATTTGTCTCTGGTATTATATCCCACAAACTTGACCATTGTTTGCTCTTTCAACTTGCAAGTTATTAAGGCCAGGAACTCTATCTTCGCATGCACTTGGACAGCACACCATTCAGTGGGGACCTAATTTCTGCTTGGGGCATTGCTATTATATTAATTACAGTAACTGAGAGTCTCAGGTGTGCTTTGGCTGGAGTTGAACCAAAAGAAAAAGCAAGCCAGTGGAGTATAAGAAAGGCAGAAGCTTACTCAGCTTTGACAAGGGAGTTTCTTGCTTTTGCCAAACTTGGGATAGACATTTGTATTATTTTCTTGAAACAGTACAGCAGATTCCTTGTAGGAAACCTTAGGGGTTCTAGCCCAAGGTTTTCCTTAGTGAGTTGAACACAGAGCTGAGAAATGCCCCAGGGATACCTCCTTAGATCCCTCATGGATGAAAGCCATCTGCTAAGAATTCCCTAACACCACATCCTACTTGACCCACCTGCAGTCAGAGTTTTGTTCTGTCCAGAGCTTCATCCTCCAGGCCGAGTGAGGACAACCTTGTCAAGCCCATTTTGTGCCCAGTAGGCTTCTGCAGAGAGCTTTTTACTCCAAATAGGGGTCTAGTGATTCCTTTGTATTGTCACTACACATCCAGGTATGACTGGAATTAAGAGCCTTGCCTCCAAGGCAGTTAGACAGTCTGCTATCAGCTTTTAGAAAAGTAAATTCTTTTGTCCATTAATTTGCATATATTTTGTCAGGAGTGGTGCATCTATTGTTCTGCAAGGCAGTTATCTCAAGCCTGCACCTTGTAGACTGAGGTACCTTAGGTGCCACTTACCTTTGTACACAGGCATCAGTCACCTGTGTCCATGAGTGTGGCAGAACTGCCTGAGCAGCTCCTTCTCAGTGTAATGACAGGGAAGCACTTTAAGATTTGTTTAAAGCTCACAATCACTTGCTTATCTTCGTTTCCAGTTTCAAGACAAGCTGTAGAGCTGTTTTGACCCAGCAGAATGTACCAAGGCAGAGAGCTAAGATGATGAGAATGCACAAACAGTTAGCAGGTTCACTAACTCACTTTCTGGAAATCTGGAAATAGGGCTATGGACTAACCTTGAATTCTGGCAACCTGGCTTATTCCCAGCTTTTTGCCACTAACCCAGTTCATGAACCTGGACAAGAGCTTTCACTTCTGTTTTACCTCCTTCTATGTTTGTTCTGTAGATAAGCAGGCCTGGTTACTCAACCCCCGTTGAATTCCTTTTTCAAATATGAAAACACATTCACAGAGAACATTTAAAGTGGTCTGTAAAGCTTGAATGGAAATGTCATTCCCACACTTACCAGCCTAACTCAGAGGAGAGCTGTTCCCTAAATGGTTTCACAAAGTGACATGGCAAATCAGGTCTGACAATAGAAAGATAGAGATTTCAGTTTCTGGATGTGTTCTCAGAAGATTGGATCCTTTTCCTAATGCTGCTTTTGTTGCCAGCATTGGCTTGAGGAAAATGACAGCTTGAGAACCAGAGCTGGGAGGGAAAAGGGGATCTTGCTGGCACCATGAGCAAGGTCAGCACTCAGATGAGTAGGACCTGCTTCGACCTTGTCTGTCTCTCTTTTGGAAAAGACAATTGGGTAAAGGGAAGCAGCTTTGTATAACTTTTGAGAGATTTCTCAATGTCTTTTTGAGAGATTTCTCGATATTGAAAATGTTGTCACAAAACTAAGCTAACATGGGAAACTCTTGCACCTTAATCACACTGTATTTTCCACATTGGTTAATGATTCATCCGATTTAGTTTCTTCTTTGACAGTGGTTAATGCCAGATATTTAAAAAAAAATGTGTAAGTAACTTTATAAGTAGGTAGTCTAAGGTTAGGCTGCCCAAGACAAGGTATCTGACTGATGGCCTGGTCCATGAAGGTTTGTTTCCCCACAGTAATGTTCCAAAAAAAGGTGCAATGATACACGGATTCTGTAGATTGCCTAATCACCCACTGAATTATTTGTTATTGCAAAGTACAAGTTATTAGAAACAGAGCAGGAAGGAATGTTTTCAACTGTCTTGGTTTCTAACCTACTCAGATGAACCAAAACACTGCAGGATTATTTTAAGTGTCCTTCAGAAGGTAAGAAGTGTGATTCTTGAAAGTAGTTTCAGTTTCATCCATTTTGGGGGCCATGCCTCTATTCTATATGTGCTCCCCCCACGAAAAAATAAAAATAAAAAATAAAATCAGAAGCAGCTTTGGGTAGTTTTCATAGTTTTCAGAGTCTGGGCTCAGTCGAGTACCTGAAAGCTAGTGTTTATTTGGCATTTACATAAACCCCATATTTCACCAGATGAAGAACCTGTAAAACACTCTCTCACATAACAATTTTCAGTTCTCTGACTTCTGGCAGTGGCCAGAAACCCTGCAAAGGGAGCTTTTTCTTGTGATATTTCTGCTTTTTTGGTCTTCATCCAAGAAGGAAATAAGCATGATAAACATCTAAAAATTTACTCATAGGAGCATTTCAGGTGCATTTCAGTTCCAGTCTGCCTCCAAAGCAGGGTCCTTCTCTAGAAACATCCTTGGCTGATGACTAGCAGCTCATGGAATGGGGCAGCTCTCTGCAGGTAGTTGCTTCCACTGCTTGTGGCTGACTGGGGTCTGATGAAAGAGAAATATTCTGTTTTAAGCATTTTCACTGTAACTATTGGAGGGCTTTTTTTCCTAGTCATAGTTTGCATCAGTCTTAAAACAGACATTAGCCATAGTTGTGGGCTCTTCCTATTTACCTCTTTCCACTGATGTATTTCTGAAGACTTGAAGAAGAAGAAAAAACAGCCCATTCTTATCTTCTCAATCCTTCTCAAAAATTTCATAACAATAGCATCCAACCTTCTGATGTTACTGTAGCCTTGAATGGATCATGTGTGGGGATACCATGAAGCCAGAAATACCTCCTGGTCAGTAGCAACAGCAAACTGGTCACCCTTGCCTGTGTGTGTGCTCTGGAGAGAAAGGCTGGTCTCCAGTGAAGCCTTCTAAAGCCACCTCTTCTCATCTTTTCAAGGCATTTCCTATGCCTTGATGCTGTGGCAATGCCCCATTTGTCTTGTGTAAGTGCACTGTAACCTCCCTGTAGTGACCTTTCTGTAAGTTATTTCATGGACTATGCTTGGAGACCCAGTTGTCAAATTATTTGGTTCTCACAAGTTAGTCCAGAGAAAAACAGCCCAGATAGGCTGAAAACTGAGCTAAAAGGATTAGCAAAGGTGGTTTGTGCCACCTTTCTGCCCCTGCCCATTAGCCTGTGCAGAAGCTGCTGTTAGCCCAGTGGCACAGTATCATAGGTATTTAAGGTTCAGTGCCTTTGTAAAAAATGAAGACAATTAAGACATTTTGGAAGAACACCAGGATATTTAACAGAGTCAGATCAATAACTGGTTCTAAAAGTGAATTTAAAATAATTTTTGGTGGAATTGCATATCTTGAAAAGCTGCATCTGTCTACTTGTGGAAGTTCTTCCACTGCTAGATCACTTCTCTGTGTGAAGGAGATTTTCCACATTTACTAATATACCAGCCAGACTGGACTCAAAAGGACTGGCAAATAACAAGCAAGGTGGCAGGGGTTTTGTTTGTACTCCAAATTCTGGTCAACTGTCTCGAGTTTCTCTTGCATTAAATATTTTGAAGCCCCAAACACCAGCTGGGAGTTGGGCAGAGGAAGAAAGCAGACACACAAAAGTTAATGAGATGCTGAGCTAAGAAGTTGATGTTCCCTGCCTAGGTAAGGGAAAGAGACCAACTCTTGCCATCACCCAGGGATTTTTTAGTGGAGCCTTTGGGATTTATAATTCAGGCAGCTTGGGATAATGTTGTTCTGTCTTTTGCTATAACGATCTCCCAGTGTGATAGAGTTACAAAAAGGGCAGTACATAATGTCGTTCACATTCATGTTTTCCAGGCCAGTTAAACAGGCTTTCATTTGTTTTAGAAGGAATCTATTCAAACTTTGGCAGAGCAAGTCAATAATTGTGAGTTTCCTTTCTTCCTCCCATTTGGAATCCAGTTTGGATCACGCACAGAGACGATGTGGAGGGGGGAGGAGAAAAAGGGACCTCCAAGAAGTGAAATGCCTTCCACCATTAAATGAAACAAAATGATCCCATTCCATGCACTGCCCTCCACAGCAAGTGTATTAATGCAGCACTTCATCCTGTAACAACAAAACAGAGAGGCCATGGCTCACCCTGCTGCGGTCCCAGTTCTGGCCCTTCTCTGAGCTGTTTTTTATCCACCCTATCCAGACAGACGCCCAGGCTGTGGCCCCTGGAGCCATCTGTTCCAAGGCCTGATCCAGATTTCTGGCCCTACTGTGCCTCCTGCTACTGACATCTGCTCTATCTCCAGCATGTTCTGGGTGTCACTGCCACTCAGCTGTGCCTTCCACGAGACCCTGGATTGTTCTGCATTTGCACCAGCAGCTCACTGGAGCTCTGCCCCATTAGCAGCCGCCAGCTTTTAGCACTGTATAGCTGAAATGAGCTGAATCCTGAAGAAATTAGGCAGGCTGCATGTAAAACAGTGCCTACATTTATATAAACTTGTCAAATAGCCTCCAGCTGGTAGGTGGTGAATGGAGATGGAGCCTACAACCCTGGGAACACAGACTCAAGGAAATATGGAAAGTTGTGGAACTTTCAAAAGGCAGTGTCTGCTACCCAGACTCTAAATGAAGTCTAGCAGTAAAAGAGGTGTGCCAGAATCTTTATCAACTGCCCCAGAAAAGTGAGTAGTTCCCATGGGCAGAATTCTTCATATGAACCTGGTCTTTAGAGGATTTTGTGAATATAGTGGTGAGTTCTGAATAAAAACGTGATAAATTTCTTGAGGCTAAACTGTAATTCATGGCCTAATCCTTTCCCTCATTTAGTCACTGAATATTCACATTTTTTCTTAGTGGCAAGTTGAAAAAAGTGTACTCAGGTAGCATGCACAAGGGCAGGGTAATTGCTGCTACCCATTTCACTATGAAAGCTTAGCATCACTCACCAAAAACCTCACCCTCAATGTTGGGGAAGAAAAGAACAAAAAAAGAAAGCCCAGTAACTAACAAAATTGTACTGCACCAATCCTCTCCTGAATTTGATCGCTTGCAGGTTGGATTCTCAATCCATCTCCTTTGTTTATGCCTCAAGTGTAAACCTCTTCAGCTCACACTGTTCTGCTTCAAGAGCTAATTCCATGTGAGTCATGGTTCTGGAATGCCAATAAATATGGCTGTAACCATGCTTTAGTTTGTTGCTGCAGATCATTTTGGCACAAAATTTGGCCTATTCTTATCTTTTTTTCTGTAACTCTTCTCAAAATAAAAAAGAATAAAAAAAAGGAGGTTCAGGCCTGGCTGTGGCCCCTGGGTGCAAAAACAGGAGAAAAATTTTAAACCAACAGAACCTTGTTGAACCAATCCACAGAGAGAGGTGTGTGTCCTTGCCTCTGAAGGCCCCTGAAATGAGAAAATCTGTCCTCTATGAGGACAGCTCTCTGTTTCTGCTGAACAGTAAAGTATTGCTATTTGCTAATTGTGATAGGATCAGAAGTTGGAGGCCCCAGAGGGACTGCTGTAAGGTAGGGGTGTGTTTCCCAAAATCTGTTCCAATGACATTTTTATGGTTAAATTTGTTGCTCATGAGTTACTTATGGAAATAAAGAGTGAATATCTAATAATCCTAATTTCCTCTCTTCCCCTCTCTCCCTTTCTACCTTCATTCCTCTTTGCCCACCTCCCTCACATTGTTATTTTTCTGTTTCAAGTACAAATTTTTTTGCATTTATTTCTCAAAAATAAGTTGTCAAAAAGATCTTCAACTGAAGTGAAATCCCAATCAGAACCAAGGCAAAACCTTTTCCTAATGGGGTTGTCTGTATCAGCTAGTTAAGGCTGTCCCTGGGGCCTGGAATGAAGTGCAGTAACTGAGATATCTATTTATAAGCTAGTAGAGAGATAATTGTGTTTATCTAATATTTAATAATTTGTATAAAATTTTACAAATAAATCAGTCTGTTGGATATTGGCTTAGCATGAATAATTTCTATCCAAAAATACAAAGCAGAAAATCACAGGCAGTGTAACATTCAGTCACAATGGGTCCTTTGCAGTTCCCTCTGGAATTCACTTTGGTTTACATCACGCTGAGAATAGCAGGGCTGTTGAGGCTGCAGGTTTCTAGGCCTGACTGGAAGGGATTGCACCTCAGAACTGTGGTGTTGTACTGTCCCCTCTGACCCAGGGACTGCAGCTCTGGGGAGGTGGGATGCTCCCAGACCACTGCCCTGGCACAAAGCACATTCTGCCTCTTCACCTACACTGCTTTGCTCTTGAGCAATACCTTTTAATGAATGACCCTTTATCTTAAAATTGCTTCAAAGTGAGTGACGCTGGCTGGGAGCCAACACATTTTCTCAACTACTGGAAGGTGTTACTTTGTGAACATCACTCTTTTTTATTTCTTTTTAATGACACCAAGTTCTTGTTTCTAACTGAAGTAACATGCAGTCCCAAGGCCAGTTTTTAAGCCTGGGCTCCTAAAACTGTGTTTATTCTCTTAGCAAGAGTGAGTAACATGTGCAATTGCTTCCCAAAGAGATGCAGGTAGCAATCCTGACAACAGATGAGTGTAGGAGGTCAGCTGCAGGGCAGAGCCATCCCATCAAAGGAAGGAAGGACACAGACTTTTCTTTGCGTGTTTTCTGGGAGAATTTCTGTGTCCATGATTTCTACATGAAGTTGCCACAGTTTCACTGCAAACTCCTTGATAAGATTAAGGCAAAGTAAATAGATTGCATTCTGTTTACAGCACATGATGAAACAGTGTGTATTCAGGCCAGGGGAAGATCCCATTAAATCTACTTATATTGGGTTTATGTTTACGCAGTACAACGCTTTTACTTTGTTCTCCAGGGTATTGTGCTGGGATTGTCATTGATGAGGACAGTGCTCTTTAACTTCCTGTGTCTGACAGAACCCCATTTCCAGCAACTGGGTGGGACACAAAAGGCAGCTTAAATAAGCCTCCAAAAAGTATTCAAATTTTAAAGAAAATTACTTTTTCATCCTTCTGCTGTGAAAATTAAAGAAAATGCAATGTAAAGAGCATTATCTTTTGCACTGAACTAGTCTAGTGGGAAAAGCCTTTTATAAATAACTGCAAATATATAACTAAGTACCACACATATATATAAATTCCTTTTTATGCATATGCATTAACATACATACCTGTGAATCTATAGTTGTATGTACTGAGATGGCACTGGAATTTCTGTCCAACATAAAGAAAACCATTATTTTTTGAACATATCCTGAAAATTTGTCCCCAAAGTGGGACCTTCCTTACAGTGTAGCTTGTTACCAACCTTACCTTCATAAACAGTAACTACTATCTTTGTCATCATTGAGAACAACAGCCTAAAGGGGTCTAAAATTTACTGTTAGGAAAGAATTTAATTACCTTAACTGTTGTAACTTGCAGATCAGTCAGCACAGGACCCCAAGAGAAGGCCCCTGTCTTGGGATGATAAAAGATAAGGTCTGATCACATGGTCGAGCTGTGCCTAAGAGCTCCTTGACTCAAGTGCTCTGCCCAGATGAGCTCAGGATATTTTGATCCAGAGCCATGTCCACATCCCTGCCCTGTCAGAGCACAGCCCCAGAGCTCAGCACTGGGCCCCAGCCCTGGCTCCAGAGGCCCTTCCAGCACTGACCTGTAGCAGCAGCAGCCAGGTGAGCACCAACTGGTTTCTACATCACTCAAAACAGAGCTCAAGACTGCTTTTGATTGATCTGTTTCATGTATGAAATTCCTTCTGGCATATAACCTAAGTGATTCCAGAAATATGACCCTTCAGTATCCTACCACCTGTCGTGTGATGTATGGAGCCACTGTAATCCTACATTCATTGTCAGGGGAGCACTTTCAGGCGTCCAGGCTTTGATCTGTACTTGGATTATGCAGATGTTTCAGAATGAGTCTGAATGTAATGGTGGATGTTTCAGAACATAGCTTTTTTTGGTCCTGGAATGAGTTGGGCTGCTCCTTGGAGCATCCTAGAGAAAGGACCTAATGCCAGATCAGAGATTGTTACAGCTCACAAGGATCAATGGATCCAGGAACTGCTACAAATTAGCAACTGAGATTAAAATAAAGACTGAAGGTATTTTTTTAACCTCCTTTGAAATTGTTTGGAGTAATTATCCCAAAGTACATTGATAAAAATAAAAGTCCCTTAAAGGTTGCCAGTTCTGTAGGGATCCCTTTTAAGCTGTGTTGTTGTTAGATATCTGATGAGGACATGATGATGTGCTGGGGGCAGAATGGAGCTGAACTGATCTAACTGCTCATAGAAATACCACCTCTGCTGCCTCTGACAGCTGTAATGAGCTTCAGTGGTGACACCCATGGATTTCCTCTCGTTAATGAGGAGAGAGAATGAACCCACTACATATTCAAGCAGCATGAGGTGGGAAGGGAATCATCCTTCCAGCATGCAGATGTCATAACTAGATCCTTCCCCCATGCCTGAAGCCCTCTGCAATTCTGGATGTTCAAAAGGCAGACTGCAGATTCCATGGTCAGAAGGCCTCGAAGATGTTTTTGTAGCTGTGGCACTGCTTCAAGTCCTGCTCCCAGCTTTACTGCAGCACAAACATCCAGCCCTCCTCCTGCCCGTGGGGGTGGGCTTGGCCCTTTCTGGCCCTTGTGGGGTTGGCTGGTAGTGATGGCCTTCAGCCACAGGAGCTGCTGTGAGCTCCGTGTCACCAGGGATGCTGAGCTGGCAGGCAAAGGTGGGGACCTGGGCCAAGAGTGGCTCTGAGGTTGTGCACACAACTAGGACATGAGCTTGGGTAACAGCATGGGCCCAGGAGAGGGAGAGGCTTAGGGATGCCTTGTGTTTCTGTATTTGTGGGAAGTGAATTAATGTGTGCAAAATTCCATCACGCTCACTTTACTTATTTGAGAGAATATCACAAAGATTCGGTTCTGAATTCATCCAGAGCCCTGTTAGCCTTTATTCACAGTAATGTGAAGTTTCATTCCAACCTTTGATGCACTTCCCCACTCCCTCATTATTTAAAGTGTGGTTTTGCTCTAAAGACTGCCTGTATAAAATTGGCATCTGCTTCCTTAACAGATATATTCCATGTGTGAAATACCGGTCTAGTGACTTCAATGGCAAGAATTTTTTTCACATGCTCCTTTTTTGTGTTGGTGGTAGACAGGCTGGGTTGCTCTCTTGAATCTCAGGCAACAGCAGTACTGCACTTCCCTTTTAACCCTAAGCTTTTAGCCAAATGAGGAATAGTGGAACTATTTCCTTTAAAAGGAAAAGTGACAATGAAGAAAGTCCTTTTGGTGCGCATCTGTTAATGCACTAAGGGCATGCACAAGTCACAAAGCACAGGAAAAATCAGACAAAAGAGGATAATCTCTTGTTTTACACTTCTAACCCAGTCAAACATGCTTTCTTTCTTGCAGAGCTTTTTATACTGCACTATTGGGATGGAGTTTTTTGAGGGCTTCTTTTACATCTTCTCTTCTAGCTCCCCTTGGCTGCACGGCCTCTTTCTCAAACACATAAGCCTTTGTGAAAGAGAGGCAGTAAAAACTCTCCCCCCTTCAATGCCTCATGTGTACTTTCATCTGGGGTAGTGACACATACTTGTGTTTGATGTGGAGGTTCCTGTAGGTTTAATTGTATGGTTTCTTGTGGAATGTAATCGTTTCTTCAGCTATCAAGCAGCGGTCACTATGTCTGGCCAAAGACAGTATTAAACTTCATTAATTCCTGCTCAGTCAGATTCTGCACTCATTCATCACTCTGCAATCCCACGGAAGACAAAGAGGGTGCCTGGTGTGGAGGGATGGGGTACAATGACATGCACCACACAGGGGTAATGTGGCATAGCCTGGTCTCAGGCTGCTTGGGGCTGGGTGTGAGACACAAGGAGGGGAACCTCAGCTTGACTTTCACATCTAAGGTGAATATTTTTGCTTAACAGATCACAAAATCATGGTCGCCTGAGACAGAACTTTGCCACAAAAATCAGAATAATGGTATTAAATAATTCAGCGATCTTCCAATATTTCACTTGAGAAACCTAACCTAGGTTTTGTGGAATTAGAGGAAGCTGACTGTTTTTTCTGGAAAGGTTTGTTGGGGGGCAGGTGATTTTAAGGAAAGGTAAGTTCGCTAACCAGTGAACCTTCATAAAATGCTTGCTTGACATATGGGCACCAGGGATGGTCCACATTTGCAGGCTGATCACACAAATAATGAAAAATCTTTTTTGGGTCTTACTTGCAATTAAAGAGAAAGCATGCAGAAAATACAAGAAAAGTTCTCTGTGTAAAGACTTGAAGGCCTGGCAGCTGCAAACCTGGGTTCAGCTCCATTCCTACTTCCTGTCTGTTGTAGGAGAGCATCCTGTGCAACGCTGGAACGTCCATGTAGGTCACCTCCTCCCCATAAACCTGGTAGTGAAATAGGTGCCCTCAGCCTGAGCTGCCCTGTGCCCCTCTGAGCTGTTAACATCTCCCTTACAGGGTGTGGGGCTTAGAGCAGATGGGGCTCTGACTAATACCATCTACACTAAGTCCCCTCTTACAGTCCCTTCCACTTTATGACAGACTTTATTACTGCAGCTGTGTGCTGGCCTCATGGTTTCAATGATTTTTCTGTAATACTCTCAATCCCTTCCCTGCTCATTGCTCTGACTGATTGGTTCCTTACTCTCACATTAAATTATGTTACATTTTTCTGCAGCAAACTGCATTATACTGTATTACAAGCTGGTATTTACCATCTGCTGGTCCAATCTCACTAACAAGCCAAAGCCTTTTGAAAAAAAGGCATTTTTGTTTGTACTGCCTCTAATACCAGTATTCTCTACAGACCTAAAAGACATAATTATTTCATCAGGTATTCTACAAATAGATCCAAGCCTATGGCAGGATATCCTACAGAATATATCTCTGGCAATATATTTGCAGGATTTGGCCTTTCCAAGGCAGACAGGTAAAACAAGCAGCTATTGCAGCCTTTTTGTTGGCCTCTTACAGTAATTAAAATCTCCTTCCACAAGTGCACTTTCCTTTCTTCTCATAATCTGTTTTTTGATGTTGCTCCCAGTTTGATCAGTTCTATTAACCAATTACCACAGGCTTTCCCCCAGGGGGCTGGTAATTGCTGACTGCCTCAGAATCACTGGACCATTACACTGCCTGTGTTTCTTTAGGTTTCTAAAATATACTCAATACCACTGTTCACCAATTTGCTACATCTGAACCTGATGGATTCCTGAGAACCCTAAATGTCCCAAACCCAGAAGTCCCCAGCTCTCCCCGCACTGCCCTCTGCAATGTCTGGGAGAGAAATAACCCTCACAGCCAGGTTCTTCACATAGAGAAAGGTAATGTCTTTCTGTGTCTGATTGTTCCACTGAGTCTGTTTTAGCTTTGTTCTTTCCAAATTTGAAATATAAATCAGTTTTAAAAGATAAACTTCTAGTTCAGTCTTCAGCAATGGAAGTGGAAGGGAAGGAAAGGTTGTGATGATGCCCAGAAATGGTGATGATGCTCTGAAATGCTCAAGAGTTCAGAAGCTTCTTCTTATCCCCAGCTGAAATGAGGTTGCTGTGAACTGGGACTTTGGGAGTAAATTAGGAAAGGGTAAAGACAGCCCCAGGCCAAGAGGGTATTGAGAAGGTCAAAGTAGAGCAGGTACCTCAGGCTTTATCATGAATTCATATGCAAAATGCAAAAAGCCTACACCAAGACACCTCATTTTAAAAGGAGCTAGCAGAAGCTAGCAGCCCAGGGAATATGTGTCTGAGACTTGGTGCAGATCATTTCTTCAAGTTAACAAATGTGTATTTTCTGCCATACATGGGAATGTGCAGCCCTTGAGCCCTGCTCTGCAGCTCCCTTACCAAAAGGGCTGCCTCTCATTGTAGCTGTACACAGCAACATCTGTGTGAGCCCCAGACTTGGCTGCATTCTCCTCACCCTGACTTCCACACTGCTCTACACCCCTTGACTGTGCTTGCAGTGTGGATTTTTAAATGGCTTGAAGTGTTATTAAAGCAGGACTTGTAAGGAGAGAAACAGCTTCTGCAGACTGAGGAAAACAGTGTCAGCAAAAGAAAACTGTCTCTCAGCAGAATAACTGCATGTGTCAAATGATTCCTTATAAATACATCTGTGCCACAAGACAAAGCACTACCACATTCATCTGATACTTTTCAACTAGTTTAAGGCTTCAGTGTTTACACTGGTTGGCTAAACAATACAAGCTTACACATTTAAATGTGAAAGTATACAACTATATGTAAAAATAAAAAATATTCAAATATTGTACTATTATAATACCACATTATAAGATGTTGTTATTACCCATAATACAATTATAAACATGTAAATAAAAGCATGGGCATGCTTTGAATAATTCTGCATGCCTCTGTTCAAGACTATGGGCTCAGCCTTCCCCCTTCAGCTGCACAGAATATGAGCAATTATAAGCACATGGCTTTTCTGCTCACTTGAGTCCCACTGGTGATTGTGAGCAACCTAAGAGATAAGGAAATGAGGGGGAAGAGCCTGGATAGAAACTTGGGGGCATGAAGGTGGGAGGGTTTCTAGAGGTTTATACAGTGCTTTGGAAAATTTGCAAAGAAGTTGTTTTGCATTAGTTCCCTTAATCATTTGCAGGCCAGGAAATTACAGGGAAATATTGGAAACTGCAGTGACACCAAGTGTGATATGGTCTACAGGAATATGCAGTCAGCTTTACTGACAGGAATAATGTGTTCCAAAGGGCTTGGGAAATCAATTCCTAAGCCTGCCTCCTGGGGAGGGTAACGTGGAATTGTCATGACTCAAATATCCTCTGGCCAAGTTCTTCCAGTGTTTCACCCAAGAAGGGTTTGATGTTTAGTATCAAATTTACTTATTAGTAGGTGTTTGACATTGCATGGAATTCTGATATAACATAGCAATACAACAACATCTTGAAATCCCAAGGCAAACACAATAAAGCAAGTTGGATATGCAGTTGGATTGTAATACATGAGTTCCATTACTGGCTGAGAGCAGCTCAGACCCATTGCTCTCCTCAGGGTCCATTTGGTTGGCTTTTGGACTCTGTGTAGGGCTGAACCACAAACTGGTTTCCCCCATGCTGGTGTGGCTGGCTCAGGAAGACCTGTTAATCATTTTAGGAAAGGCCATTTTCACAACCAGTTGACCCACTCAACAGATACAGCTGTTTATCTAAAAAGTATGCCACCCTCCGGCCCTCTTTGTGTTAAGTTCAGCTTCCTGTAGTACATCTGTGATCACTTCCCATGTGGTTTTCTGAGCTTCATGAGCGCATCATCCTTGCCTATCTTCTTCAAGTCCTCTTCCATGGATGAGTTTTGTTAATTGCCCACAGAAGTCCCCGTGCCTCAGAGCAGGCAGCGGTTCCACATAAGTTCGTACATAAAGCATTCCTGTTAGCAAAGGACACAATCCACACTCGTATGTTTTAGAGACAGGATCTCACCATCTAAACCTCATGTTTTTAGTTGTTATTAATCAAATTACATAGGCTAAACTCTTAGTTCTGGTGGCAATCAGCAGCACCAGTCCATAACCCAGCCTGACCCTGGGCACTGCTGTGCCTGCCAAGCCAGCGTGTTCAATCAGCAGTCTCTTCTGTAAACTGTGCCCTGTGCTGTGCAGCTTGAGTGCCTGCCATCAAAATAATAATGTCCAGCATTTTTTTTATGGGTGGTCATCTTTCTGGGTTTTGTGAGCCGTTTTCCCCGTCTGGAGACCATACATGGCTAAGATTTATGTATATTTATTTTCAATGGCCTATTCGCTAACCATACAAGATTGTGCATGAAACACAGGGTATCCAAAACTCCTTTATCCCAGGATGAGGGAGGAGCAGAGGAAAAGATTGAAGATTAAACAAGTGAGGCCAATATTAAGAATCATTTTTTTATAGCATTCTTTAGAGTGAATATACTTTTACAACATATTTTTCTCCTAAATGATGTGTTCAGGCAGAGGCCCAGTGTTGTAAAAAGACACATAATTGGCACTCAAACAGGTCTGAGTTATTGCTTGGTTGGTGTAATTTTACACCTGTCACTGCCCATATATTTAGAGAGAGTGAAAAAGCCAGAGCTGGGGCTTTTTCCCTGCTGGTTGCCTTCAGGCCGTGCTGACATGCTGGCTGAGTTTATAGCATGCCTTTGCAAAGTGCAGGGCCGGCAGAGGCCAAACCAGAGCTCATCTAAGACACAGCCTGGAGGGGCTCAGCAAGTGGCCCTGGTTGCAGCCCCACAGGAGCTGCATGGTTTTGCAGGTTGGCCCAGCTTTCTGTGCCACAGTGGTGCCAATGTCCATCTCAGAGTGCCCCTCCTTGCCCAGGGCCAGTGGGCAGCACGCTGAGATATCCACCTTCTAAGGGCACCTTTATTAGACAGTTCTGTGTTGGTTTTGGTTTGGTTTCCGTTTGTTTTCTTCCCTGACATTTGCTGAAAGTACCTAGCTTGTGACCTCAGCTGTTTTTCTTGAGCTTAAAATATGCAAATATAATAGAAATCCAAAAGTATTACCAGCCAAGAGTGCCCAGACGTCAGTAGCATTTATCTAGAATAATAACAGTGCAACCCCAATCCTCCTTAATTCATCTTCTGGTGGCTGGGAACAAAACGCTGGACAGGACCGGTTAAATGGTTTGCATGGCAGAGAGATTCTGAGCTCCAACACAACCAGCACCACTTTGCAGCTGTTTACTTATCAGATTAATTCAACTGAAATTGGCCAAGCAGCAATAACAGGTTGGAAAATGGGGTATCATCCATTTTTAATAGTTTTACAATGCTGAAAAAAAGCCGGCCTCTCTGGATGTAGGGCTGACACACCTATGAGAACAGCCTGTTCAGTCAGACACAAACACTTAGATTTAAATATCATGAGATTCTGTACAATTACTTACTTTGGATACCTTTTCCTCTCAATTTCTGAGAGTCATTAATGCTATTAATTTCACAGTTTCTCTTCCTGCTGTGCTGAAAGGAAGAAAATTGTGTCTTGTGAACTGACATTTGCATTTCTTGCATGTCCAGATGGTAAGAATCCAAGGACACCTGAAACGGCAGGAACCTTGTGACAGCGTCAGGCTATCAACAGGCTCCCTGAGGCCAGAGGGGAGCAGTTTAAGAAACAATATTACACATATCCTCTTTTGTCCCTTCTCAGTTTAAACTTTTCAATTTCCTGTAGCCCTAAGAAAAGGTCTCAGCCACCCCCCCACCCCCAGCTGAGCATCATTGCCTTAGTGTCATATTATATTCACACTAGGGACAAATATTGAAGACAGAGACCTGGTTTTTACATTTGTATCTGTAAATTCTAGCCTAGAAATTAAGGGAGACCTGCAAGCCCAAACTACTCAAAGGCAAGAGGGGGCCTTCAAGGGGGAAAGATTTCCCAGAACAAGCCTTCTCATTGTAAAAGGCTAAAATTATTGCCCTCCTGTGATTTATAGTGCAAAGGCCTTCAGTCTTACAGAGCACCTGGAATATTCAGCATTAATTCAGAAACAAAGCTCTGTGTTTTTGATAAAGCATATCTCTGCAGAATCTGTAGTATCAGGGTACCTGTACATATTTTACACACCAAGAGATTATCCTGAATGTGCTACTAATATAAATCTATTTGCTGTTGTTGGCATAATTCACAAGCATGAAATGAATGTGGCTACAACAAAGCCCTCTGGCTGCTCCATCAATTACTCCTCATTTTCGAGCCTTGACTTGTATATGCTTATATCTTCCCAGAAAAGATGAATGGTGAGAGATGAGAAAAATTTAATTTATGGCTTCACCTCAAATTAAGTCTTAAGTGGCAAGTACTTAGTTTTTAGCATTGCAGTAAAACTACAGATACAGTAAGGTTCTTTACCACACAAACCTCCTGTGAGAGATACCTGACCATTCCTCACCCAGATGTGGCACAGTTCAAGCATGCTTCTGAACTTAACTGCATCTCTCCTTTCTCCCTGACCCTCAGTTCTGCCCTTGGGGCTCCCCCACCTCTCAAGTCCACAAAACCAGTCCTGGGCAGTGTGTGCCCCCTGGCCTGGGGAAAAGCTGCTGTCTGCTAGCAGAGCTGGCCAGCCCTGAGTCCTGCATCCCTCTGTCCATGAGTTTCCTTTCCTGTCTGACTGCACACTTCACTCCTCAAGCCATGGCATGAATAATGAAGTCACCATGAATAAAATATGAGACCAAAGTTGGAGAGATATGGAAGTGATTCCTCCTCTGCTCCTGATCTACTTTAGACATGTGGATACTCTCTGGACCTGCAGTTTCTGTTTGGGTATTCTTTCTGTATTGCTTTAAATCTGTCCATTTGGCCTCCGGTTTATGATTGAGCCAAGACTCTGACACCTTCAGGTATAGGTGAGTACTTGCAGCTGTGCTGTCCTTAGCTCTGAGAGCTATCCTGAATCCCTGTCCTGGAAAGTTAAAACCATTCTCCCTGTTATCTGACCTCATGGGGTTGCTGGTTATTTTTTTTTCTTTCAGGACCAACTGGGCACTGAAGCAGATAAAGCCAAGGCTTTGTTGAATTTTTTCCAAAGGTAAATGACAGACTTGCAATAGGAAGCAGCAAGACACGATTCCCACCTGGGACCTCACCATCTCTGGCACCTCTGCAGTCACTGCTGTACATGTGCTTGAATTTATTTCTGTTGTGCAGCCTTCCCTTCTGTCATTCCTCTGCCAGGTAACCTCTCAATGTCCAGTGTCCCAGACCATCTCTTAGACACCTCTGATAATGCCCTGCATTTCAGTGCTTCATTTTCGCCTTCTCTTTTCTGCTGCTACTTGAAAGAAATTGTTTCACACATTACAGACACAGCATAGTCCTGGTGTGTGTGACTCATTGAGCTGTATACGGTCCTGTGCAACTGTCCCTGCAAGAGCACATCCAGGCTCCCTTCTCTTTCCTCTAAAAAATATGATGAAACCATACCAGAAAGACCACCAGAACATAACAAGAGACAAAGTCCCTGTCATCAAAGCCCCTAGGCAGATGTTCCTTATTCTGCCAGCTTGTGCAGACAAAATGCTGCCATGGCCATCGGAGAGGAAAAGGTTAAATGAGGTGTACTGAATGCATTGCTGGGAGATGCCAGGGAAGATGGAGGGTTTCATGCCTTTTTTTTTTCCCCTGACAATCTCATGTAGCATCTCAGCACTGCTAGTAAATACCTTGTGCTACTGTAGGGGGATTTAATATCCCAGAGCCTGTTTTTGGGACATGCTGCCTGCCCCTGGAGACAGCCCATGGCTCAGGCTGGCTGTCCCCAAAAGCACTCAGGATGCCACAGGACTGGGATCTCCAGCTCAGATCAGCAGGAGCAATCCAGTGTAGCATGAAAGCCAAGACACAAAGCTGAAGGAATGTACACAAAGGAGAAAAGGCAAAACAGTGCATTTCGGGATAACTCTTGACTGAGGCTCACTGGAAATGTAATCATGACCCAGGCTCATTTGCCAGCACTGGTAGCTGGGACAAGTGTTTGGTCTCATCTTTTTCTATCACCAAACGAAGACATGTAGCTCTGCATGGAATAATATTAAGGGTTGATTGATTGCAGATTAAGAGCCTGAATAAAAGCTTAATGACGTCAATGGAAAGATTCTCATTGGCTTGAGTCAGCCCCAAGATGCTGCTCGACTGATGAAATGGATTATTTCATTTTTTAAATGCAGTCATTACAATGTAAAGGCTCCTGTTGGACAGAAATATCTCATATAAGCAGCATTAAAAAGTCTGAAATAAAAGGATGGATTTAGACGCCCTAGACAGGTATTTCAACATGGATGTGTGTTCATGTGACATTTCATCAAAATGTAGTTCACTTTGCTTTGGAGAGGGAAAGCTCAGGTGTGCTCAGATCTCTCTCATAAATGAGATGTCCTTTATAAAGTTTTTTCTATTCTTCCAAGGACCTGCCTGTCACTGGGGAGGTTTTTACCAGCCCAGAGGGATCCTTGCAGTCTGCAGGAGTTGTCATGCTTGGCACACAGGCATTGATTCCAGGAAAGACAGCAGCCCTGTGCCTATTTGCCATAGCATGTACTACCCAAAGGAAAGACACACACACACACACACACACACACACACACACACACACACACAGATATTCATATAGCTTTATGTTACAAGCTATTGTCCTCTTCCTTCAAAGCCAAGGAATTTTCATGAAGTGTGTATACATCTGGTATCAGATCTTTTCAAGATTATGATAAAGAGATTATTTATAGCTCCACATTGACATTTGTTTATTGTATGGATGACATCAGCGTGCCAGACATTGCTTTAACTCAGTATTTCCCACTTTTATTGCATTTGTGATCCTTTATATGGCCATAGAACAAATCATTAAGGAGGATTCCGTGGAGGATAATGGGTACCATAATACTTCTAAACCTCACATACACTCTTTAGCTGGACTCAAATTCTTTTCATCTGTCAAGCAAAGTTGCAAGAAACAGAAAATAGTGTATGTTGAATGACACATTTGCTTGTAATCTCAGATTTTCCAAATCCCCCTGGTGTACCTGTGTTCCCCTTTTCTTCCATAATTAATTCTGACAATAAAACAGATGCTGCCCTTTAAATTCCCTTACATTATTTTATTTCCAAACAACGCTGGCTACTCCAGATATATTCAGGAAGAGGTAAATGCTCAAATATGCAGACCTTTGTCATGTCTTTCCTCTTTCCCTCCCTTGCTGTTTGCCAGATCACAGTGGATTCAATCCTGCATCATGCAAGGGTGACAAGAGAATGCGTTTTTAATATAAAGCAGTGATCAAATTTCTATAATTTTCTACAAATAAAACATTCCGTTGAGTAGTTTGTTACGGTGGGAAGGAAAATGCAGGGGGTTTTTTTGTTAAATTCTGTGTTTCTATTGTATTTGCAATTTAACTACCAAAGCATGGAGCTTGACCTGAGCCTGAGCCCAGTCACAGCTGCCAAACTGGGAAAGCAGCTTTGCACTGCCAGGCTGCCCAGTCCCCTGTGAGCCCTCCAGCAGTGCCTGCACAGCCTTGGTCCCCAAATCCACCAGGGACCACCCAGAATGGCACTGCCACCAAGCTGGCTGCTGCTGACCCAGCCATTCCCCTCCACATCGATTTGCCATAGCCCAAGATCCAGCCAGCTCACCCCGTTTTGTTGTTGGGGCTGGAGCATTGTTTCACACAACTTCATGGATTTGCTCATAAAGAATCTCTTTGAGTAGCTGCAGAAAGCAGCCTTTCTACCAGGGGACTTGCTGTAGCCAATTTTCTTTCTGTGTGCAAAATTTTACAGAAGAGAGAGGTTTATTTGTGCAAAAAAGGAAATGGATTGAACAGGCTCCGAAATGTTTATGTAAGAGACTTCACTAGCCCTGATCTTAGAGTAATTGGCTAAATTAAGTTGCTTCAGGTTTCTTTGCTACATGGCATGAAATGCATGTATAATTAAAGCACAAATGTTGTGCCACAAAATCATTTCATGCCTCTGTACAGCAGATCTGACAGTGGAGTCAGAGGCTGCACAAACTGTGTGAGGGGGGCCCTGTGATTGCCGTTCAGTCTGTCCAGATTTCCGAGAAAACACCCGCTTGCCAGATGAGAACCTATTGATCTTTCTTTCTTGAATAACCCCTGTTCTTTTCTCCACTCATCACTTTTCTTTTAATTTTCTTTCTGCCACTCTTTAATTTTTCAGAACCTCCACATTTTTATAATGTCTTGAAAGCTTAGGGTAACAAGGGTAAATTATAAAAAGTGGGGAAAAGTGCTATTCTGTGGCCACCACTTAGTCTATTACATTTGGCAGCAAATAAGAAACTGAAAGCTAAACTACCAAAAAGATGAAATACTTCAAAAACATTCCACAAATTGCAAAAAGTGTAAAAAAATATTCACTTCAGACTTTGCAAAATGAAAATACTTTTTTATTCCATTCTGGTTAGATTTTTTCCATTCTGGTTTCTTATTGCAGCAACTAAAAGTTATGGCTGCTTAGGCCTGACAGGGAGCTGTCCCTCCTGGTGTGGGCTGCAAGAGAAAAGTTCACAAGCAGCTGTGTGGATTTTGCTAGAGATCTGTCACTCCTGGGAAGAGAGACAGGGCTGTTTGTCCCCCATGGGTAAGGCCTTGGTAGCCACATGTGGTGGTTTGTATGTGATTTGGCTTAGGGACACATCACATGTAGCTTTACATCAGAAATGGTAGTTTGCCAATTTTAGGTATAATTAACAGACTGGAAAAAAACCCTAAACAATAGCTTCAAGTAGCCTCAAGCCAGCTTGTGGGTAGAATATTAAATAGACTACATTTTTCAGAGTGTATAGAGAAAATTAAGTCTGTGGCTGGGGAGTGGCTCCAGACAACCTGAGGGGAGCTTTGAAAGGCTCATTAGCTTGCGATGCTGAGATCAAAACTTTGCATTCATTGGGATGTTGGAGCCTCAGGAGTAATTCCTGGGCTTTCACAATTAAGACTCAGCCCAATAGCTCCTATACTCACTTCACTTGAGAAAGAGAGAAGATGGCAGCTGCTGATGTGAGGCTCATCAGTGGCTCATGACAGCCTCTCCTGCCCCCATGATTAATTGGATAGTCATTCATGTGAGATACTCTGGGCATCCAGGAGATTTGGGCTCAGTTGTCAGCTTTGCTACGGATTCTGTGGAGTCTGGTTTCTCTTGTTTGCAATTCCTTCTCTCTGCCTTGTCATGTCTCCTGTGTTGATTGAATGTAATGAGTTCAAAGAAGAAACTCCTCTGGCAAAAGAGGCTGTCAGATCTCGATGCCACTTGGAACTAAGAAACACTTGTGATATAATTCAGCAGGCATTGAACTCAGTGTCAATTAGATAAGAAAAAACAGTATGGGATTCAAAGCAGGACAAGGACAGAATGCAAAATATAATAATAATTAATAATAATAATAATAATAATTAATAATAATAATAATAATAATAATAATTTATGTGCATGTGAAGTCACGGAAAAACAGAAAAATAGAGGGGAAGCTGCTCAAATAATCCCTTATCTCTTCTCTGGTCTCTAAAATTTCACCCTGAAAATATTCACAGTTTTTTGTGTAGCCTGCTCTCAAAGATGTCCACTCCCTCCATCAACACCACATTTCCATGCCCTGCTTATGAAAATGTCAAAACACGGCATTCAGTGCCTGGCTAAAATGAAGATGTTTGCCCTTCCCCACAAAGCCTGCTATTTACCCCAGTGGGAAAATAACTTCATTTCTGACAATTCCATGCTGAGTGCTATTTATTTCCCAGCTAATGATTTTTTAAAAGATGAGACTATTAAAATTAACTACTAAAGACGAAGCCTTGCCTCTTTTTCCCTAATATATAACTAACAAACTGCTTACCTGGTTGCAGCAAAGACTGATAAAAAAAATAAGCAATAAATTTAAGTCTTTTGCCAACAGTTGCAACATCGTTGAACAGTGAAGCAGGGTGTTCTGTGGCCTTTTTCCTTCTACCAGTGTTTCTATCAAAGAGATTCCTCTTCCTCTAGATGTCACCTGGTAGCTACTGCTTGATGTGTGCTGTGATTTTCTTTGCTGTGCCCTCTGGAAGGACCTGCACGTCCCCCAGCCTGGGCATTCTGACAGCCATGTCAGCCCATCAGATAAATCCTCCTTCTCTGTGGGAATTCTGGGTCCTGAGCATTGGATGACACCACCAGCTGCAAAGCCACCACGGTCCTGCCCCCTTGTTCCTGGTTTGTTCTTGCCTCAGCCTTGCCTCACTTTTTCATACTTTATACTTAATTCACACAATATAGTTTCCACAACTTTTGTTTCCCTGTAACTCCCGAAGCCGCTTTTTTAGCCAGGCTAGTCACCACCCTAATTAGGGTGTTCATCCTTGCACTCTTACCATGACTTTCTTGACAAAATGTTATTTCTCCTTAGCCTCCCATCTTTCTTCTGCCTCCTGGAACCTCTCAAGCAGTCATTTTCTCCATTTTTTTAATCATCAGATATCCAATCTCTGTTAGAGAAGTTCTGTGCAGGTCTTATGGGTGTACTTTTTCATTTCTATTCCCATTAAAAAAAAAAAGGAAATCCAGACAAATAATTAAAAAGATATTTTCCTTGTCTCCATGAAGGATTCCATACAGACTGGGAAAATTTTCAACCTGAGTCTTAGGGATGAATAAATAAAATAAATAAATAAATAAAATAAATTAAAAAAAAAAATATATATATATATATATATACAATAAATAATGTAATGGAGCTTTTCAAACCTTCTGGCAGAACTTAATAAATCTGAGTTAGACACATGTTTATCATACAACTATTTCTAGGAACATGGTATATATCAAAGAGTGTAAAATTTGCTTGCATTCTTGTGCAGACATATTATAAGGTGTGAGAAGAATGTCCTAGTCAACAAGTGTGCTTTTATTTCAAAAGCTGGAATATATTATAAAGAAATAATAGAAAAGCCAGTAAGTAAAAATATTTCAGGAGGAACATAAACAGCTAATCCAAAAGTTAGAGTCTGCATTGCAGAGGATATTTTACTTCTTTGAGGGCTTTGTTTCATTCCAGAATGAATATTGCAAATGAATCCTAATTGCGAAAAAATACAATATGGTTAGAACATCTTAAAACATCTTACACTTACAAAAAAGAAGACTTTGTTTGAAATAAGCTTATGGGAATAGGTTATAACTCATAATACAAAAAAAAAAAAAAAAGACTGATGATGTCCAAACAGAAAAAAGTTTAATGTTATGAAAGTTATATCTCCATTTTTTTTCCTTCAGTTGATTTTATTAATTGAAGGCCAAAAGTATCCTCAAGACAATTGACTACAGTCAGTGTTTTGCAAGTAAAACTTTTCCATTGGAAGACTTCCAGACAGGTCTCCATTTCAGTTCTGTAGAACAGATAATTGATTTTTCCATCTAGTTCTATTCTATTTGATGCATTCAGATATGTATTAAGCTCTCTGTTTATTGTGGGTGACATGTTTTATTAATTTAAAGGACAACTTCTTTTTTCCAGTTTTCTCGGTGCAGTTTTGCAGCTCCTATCCACAACCTGAGTTCCAGATCTTGGTGCTCTCATTCTTGCTCTTGCACTGTGACCTGTCTGATGCTTATAACTGTGAGTCTGCTGGGGGGACAGGGGGCACATGGACAGCTAATCTGGGCTGTGAGAACATGGATGGTCACGCCTCAGGACTCTATGTCGTGGTCAGTGTGTGTTCTCCAGCCTCCAGCCCCTTTTGGTGACTGCCCATGAAAGGTACCATCCTTTGAAAAGGTCCATCTGCAAATCTCAAGGTGGAATTCGGCCCTGAGAGACAAACACCTAAAAGCAGGGGTCTCTGCAGGTGAGGGTGTCTGCTATAGTCCTACTGTCAGTGGTGATCTGGTCAATGAAAGGAGCTGGAGAGCCTTTGGTGATCACATTTGGGCTTCTGAAGCACCTGTTGAGGCAGCTGGTGTATTGGCCTGATCACTAAGGACAACAGAGGACCTTGGACACCCAGAACACCTGTGGGCACAAGTGCCCTCATCTGTGACCTGAATCCTGCCTCTAGTTGCTTAATTATGTGGTCAAATCCAGGAATCCTGGATATCTTGTTTTCCTGCAGACTTTCCCCTTGCACATAATGCAGTGTTCCAAACCCTTCCAAGGAATTAATAATAGGACTAAAACCCCTTTTCCCATTCCCCTATTGGATGTGTATGTAAACCTAGATCAGAGCTGCAGAACCACTGTGATATGCTGGTTTATCACAGTAGCTCCCATAAAGATACAAATTGGAACTGGGGATTGAAGAGCTAAAGCTCAAGGTAAGATGCAGGGAAGTCCCAAGCTTTCAATGGTGTATTAAAGATTATATTTTCAGCCTTTTAAGGCTTAAGAATAATCTCTCTTTATATGGTTCCACTATTTCAGATAGACAGAAAGTAATAGTACAGCACATAAGGGTGGCTGGGCTGCTGCAGGCATAGAAGTACCATCAGCCATTAAACAGAGGACACAGCAGTATCTGTGCAGCAGGAGTTACAAGAGGAATGAATAGTCTGTTTCTTACTTCTTGTCCTCATTGGCTTGAATTTCTCTGTCCTTCCTGTGCTCTGCACCAGCAGTGTGAGGGAAATGGCAGCATCAAAAATTCACATAGGCACTAGTTATTAATTAGGTATTTTCTACTGGCTCTTCAGAATTTTTAAGGCCCACTGGCTGAGCACAGTTTTGATGTTTCTCTAGTCTTAAGATGGACACAGGAAAATTGCTGAGCAATCTACAGCTGGAACCAGCAACAAGTAAGGGGAATATTTTCTCCCACTGCCATTGTTGAACTCATGTGTGAACTGTATGTCCTAGCAGCTTGAGAGTTCTTCAATACAAATCAGTGCCAGTTGTATAATTCTTGGCAAAAGAGTCTCACTGCACATCTGTCTGGCCCAGCTACAGGCCTGATCAGGAAATCTCAGTGAGCATCTCTTCAGCGTCTTTCACATCACATGTACCTCTCCTGCTGATGACAGCTGCAAAATAAACATGGGATTTCAGGAGCAGAGCATGTGAGTGCTCTTTTAGGTAACAATTTGGTTCCAGGTAGGGGTCAATGTTCCCTCTAAAGTTCCCCTAATAATATGAATATTTTTTAAATTAATAAATACTTCCATGAGGGAAATCTCTGAAGAAAAATGTCCTTTACTTTTTTAGTTGCTCAGGAATTGTGATAAAAATCGGATCCCAGGACACCCAGTTCAAGCTGTCTGCATGGCATTTGACTGAATGTTTGCTTATCTGAACAAACCTTTTTTCCCCCAACTATATAGCTTAAAAGTTTCCCAACATATAGCTTAAAATTTGCAGCTGTCTCAGCTGCTTATTCACCAACAGCATCATTATTTTCATGTCGTTCAGCTGTAACAGTGAATGAGGGACAAATTATTTTATCACCTTGTCAGAAAGAATGGTAATATTTTGGCACCCAAAATCTGAGGACTGTTACTGTGTAGATTTGATTATGCAATTCCTGACAGAGGAAGAGGCAGGCAAGACAGCTGACAGCTTTCTTGCACACACAACTTGCTGAACAATTCCCACATGAGCTTTGCTTCTTCTCAGCCAGTCCATGTTCCATCCTCTGATGGAAATGCCCAAGACCTAAGACACTGCAATTCACTAGACTCTTCTGACTCTGTTTAACATGTAAATGCGGTGCCAGTAAGAGTCTCCAAGACATCTCAGAAAGGAAACCTGTGTTTCTATCAGCTTCTTGCTGTGAATGCAAATCCAGGTAATTAGAAGACTATACCCCCAAGGCAGATGGTGCACAAAGAAGATTGTAGGAAAATCTGCTTCAGTTACTGAAGAAGAGATAGATGACACTTCTGATACTGTGCATGTGCCAGCCACAGTCATCATCACAGTAGGAAATCAAGAAATG
The DNA here is from genome assembly GCF_049639895.1 of Pseudopodoces humilis. Classification (NCBI taxonomy): domain Eukaryota; kingdom Metazoa; phylum Chordata; class Aves; order Passeriformes; family Paridae; genus Pseudopodoces; species Pseudopodoces humilis. The sequence continues at coordinate 137,111,583 of NC_142200.1, read as the reverse complement.
GGTACACACACAGTGATGAGGGGAACCTGATGCTCCCAAATGCAGTAAATCCATCCAAAGGGACTTGCAAACAGCAGGGACTTGTACATTTTTTAATGCTGCTACACTGTCAGACATAAAACAAGTGACACATTTCTTTAGTGTAGAAGCTCTCATCTTTATTCTAATGCCAGTGTATGCTCATCCTGTTCTTTCAGAAATGCTTGGGTTTAGTTCGTTAGGCTAATCAGTGACCTATATTATTATTCAAGGTCTCTAAAATGGCATCTTTACACATATTCTTGGGATTCATTTTTTGGAAGGAAGAATGCTAAATTTTCCTGCTTCAGACAAGGAAGTATTTAGAAGGAAAAATGAAGCACATCTTCCATTCTGTCTGAGAAAAAAGATTGTTCTGCAAATCATGTTTGCACTTTCTGTATACAGAAGCAGCCTTCAGTAAAACACAAGAAAAGCTGTTTTGCTAACAAGAGGTACCACCCAGCACCTTTCGGAACTAAGCAATCCCTCCACCATGCAGATGGGACTGGAAAAGGGTATCTGTCTTTTTGACCAGTTCAGCACCAGTTCAACTGTGTATAATTACCCAGTGAGCAAAATCTGGATGTGCTCACGTGCTGTCGAGTGCATGTCTGGAGTGCATTTCCATTTGTTTGAAAGATTATCAAGTTCACATCCTCCAAAACCTCTCTCATCACAAAACATGACACGTAGAGAGTTTTGCTTTGAAAATCTCATCCTGGTCTGCACTTAGTTGTTAATGGAGACGCAGACAGTTCAGGGGTCCCTCACTGTCCATTTACCTGGCACAGCAGAGACACTCAGAGAGCTGAAGGGTGCAGTGCAGACCCACTTTTATAACCTATCTGGCAATACTTCCACAACCTCACTGTAATACTGATGGCATAATTGTCCAGCTTTAATGATGATTGCCTCCAGGTCCATGAAGTCTGGCTCTTTTTATTTCCTTGAGCCTCACAACCATGACTGCACAGATTACAAATTAAGGTTATTTTATGTTCTGCATCCATGTAAGGGCACTTGTCATGAGGTCCCCCCTTGCAGAAACCAAGGGGATATTGGCACATACCCTGAGCAGAGCCAGCTGCCTGCCCCACCAGCACCTTGAGGCCCACCCTTTCCCCTGTGGTATCAAGCCTTGCCAGTACACAGGGAGAGAAAGCACTCGGAAGGTGACTGATTAAATAGGGGTGATGGAGTGTACAAGAATGCTGCCAAAATGCCTCATGATTAATCAAAATCTTAAAAAATTCAGGGAATCTGAGTGCTGCAAAACCTCACTCTGTTTTTCATCTCCTGAGAAGGTAAACACATGAGCCTACTCCACACCAGAAGTTAATCAGCTTGGGAGACCCTGGAGCCAACACTCTTTGTAGCCATTCCCAAAGCAGACTCTTTGCTCTTTTCTAGTGTACTCTCTACCTGAACCCTCCTAGGGCACATGCCTTAGCTTGGCTCCTTGACCCCTCTACTCCTGGCCACCCCCCCTCCATAAGCAGTGGCTCTCGGGGTCCCCTCCAAGGGCTGCTCTGGGAGGTGCATGGAAAAGTTCCCCCCATTGCACAGGGGCAACAAGGGCAACAGATGCACAGACACCCAACAGAAGAGGAAGAGGACTGTTGGAAGCACAGGGCAGATAATCTCTTTGGCTACAGAAGCGAGAGCAGTTGAGTTAGGCCAATTTGGAATACAGTACTTTAGGTGAAATCCAGCTCTTTTCATTCTGAGGTTCCTCCATGCTCTTTCCCTTCTCTCAAGTGAAGAAACTTGAAGTATTCCTCCCTCTGTCACCTGAAATGCTCCCTGATGACTCCAGCTATCCTGGAACAGGGCAGCTGACTGCTCTGCTATTTATTTTAAAACTCTAAGACCAGAGACCCAGCAGCCAGCATACCTCAAACATAAGCAAAGGGCAGGCAGAAGCTGCCCTTAAATTAGGAGCATAAAAGTTATAATTTTGGATAAGAAGATGAGCTGTTAATACCAGTTTTATTTGTGGTGGGATTGATTGATAGAGAATGCAAAGTCAGGATGCTTTGCCTGGGGTCTTCTTGCACCCCTGACTGTCCCCCAGAGTACTTCAGGAAGCCTGTGCCATGCTGAGCAGCTTGCTAATGACTATCAACTGCTTCATTTTACATACACCTGACTTGAAATTTGCCGACTCTGCATGTTTGCTTTTTTCCCTGCCCAGCAACGTCAGTCACAGGATGCTGGAAGCAGCTGGGAAAGCAGCAGGAAGGCCAGCTGCCACCCAGGGCCAGGATCTTGTGGGGCTCATTTCTGCCCACAGCTGGCTGAAATACCCCGTGCTGCAGTGCAGGACGACATGGAAAACTCTCTGGTACATATGGGCTGTGATTTCTGTTTATACAGACTGAATAAACAAGCACCAAGACTGAATATGGCATTTTTCTTTTAATAATTTAAATTTATATGTCAATGCTTTGAAACTTAAAACAAACAAAGGGGGAGGTAATTTTCTGCATGGAAAGAGATGTTGTAAAATCTTTGGGCTTGGGTTTGTGAGTAAATGGCATACACTGTTCTGTGAGACCACAGACATCAACACATGCCTGCAAGCTGCTGCTCTGTCTGGGCCCAGAAATGTGAGGGGCAGAATTGCATTGCTCTGGCATCACAGCCATTTCTGTCTTTTTCTTTTGATCTCCTGTTTGCTCAGTTTCCCATGGCACTTTCTCAGCTATGCTGTTTGTGACCACACTGCTTGGGGTGCATCTTCTCCCCACAGAAACAGAAAAAATGGAATAAAATGAAAATAATTTTTTTTGTCAAAGTTTTGCTAATTTGTAGAGGGAGACAGACAGGAAATATGTATGTTGATCCTCACTGACACTGCTAATAATGTAAACTCCTTATTTCCTCCACAGCTGGTTGGAAGCTTGGTTCCTTCCACACAATGAAGGGAAATGTAATTTTCTGTTTGTTGTATTGTTGGAAGTTTTAGTTTTTACAGCTGCAATTTGAGTCCCTCTACTTTTCATAATAGTCTCTTTTTTCTCCTCATATGCACGTTGCCTCCCTAAAAATAAACCTTTGGAGGTTCTGCATCATAGTCTCAGGCTCTCAGATCCATGCTTGCAGTGGGGCTTGCATCTGGAAAGAGCAGATGAATCATCATTCTGGGGCACACCTCATACCCCAACTCTCCTCCAGTCACTTTCCAGTGCAGGCAACCCCTAGAGACTCCTCTGAAAGATGATTGAAAACAATAACATCAGCAAAAGCTGATCTGGATGTGCCTCAAATATTTGCTCTGTGATATAAATGCTTGTGGTTATCCCAGGAATCATCCTCCAGACAAATGTTTTGTATTATCTGTTTCCAGGACAGGCTCTGGTGAATGGTTTGGAGCAACTTTCCTGGACATGTTTGCTACCTCGAGCAAGGTATCCCCTGCCCTGCAAGCCTGGCTGGGCTGCAGCACAGTCTGAGATGGCACCCCATGGGATGGACAACTTTCGGGTCTTGGCAGCCTCCTAGGTCCATTCCTGTGTTTTCCTCAGCATGCAGCAGCACCTTGTTATCAAATCTCTCCATATGAGAAAGTTCCCACACAGTGGAATTTGGTCTGACCCTCGTAATGATCTCACCTTTGTTCCAGTCTGCAGACAGGCTGCCCCAGCTAACAAAGTCCTTAGTGCCTTACAGTACTAACCCTGGCTAATAAAACAGGGGGAACTATTTAATCACAATAAGGCTGCTATGTAGACACAAGGGCAAGATTAATAAACCATTGCTGAGCCCAGGCTAAGTCAATAAAGTGGAACTGACTGGAAGCCAGGACAGCAGCCAGGTAATGATTAATCTGTATGTGTGATACTGAGTTTAAAGACCAGCTGTCACTTGAAACCCGTGCAGATGCATGGGGTGTCTGGGAGGGCACCACAGACTGTTACCTTACACCCTGCATGGAAAGCAGGGAGAGCTGCATTCTTTGTTATTAACCCAGCTTGAACTTTGAAATCTGAGACCCAAATATTTACAAGAAAATTACAACTAAAAAAAAGTTTTGGTGTTCAAAAGGTCCTTTAGTTCTACAGTGTGGAACAAACTTCCTATGGGGCTTGGGGCAAGTCCCTTCACCTTCACTTTCCTATATTCAGAGTACAGTTCTTCCCCAAAAGTATTTCCTTTGCATATCTTATTTCCAGGGCAAATTGGCACTCAAATTTTAGGAGGGAAAAACAAAAAAGGGAAAATTAGGAAATACCAAAGCCTAAAAGCCTGAGTTTTCCTTTATTTCAAAGAAGAGCACAGCTGGCTGGAGAAGTAGCAAACATTTCCAAGCTCAAAGGAAGTCTTCTCCTAAACACTAGTAGTGCTTTGTTACCCAGTCCACACAATTATTGTAGGAGAAGACACCAGTTTCCAGGCATCACAGCCTCACAGCTCTAAACTTCCTATGGTGAGAGAGAAGAGCTTACATTCTGAGGGCTTTAACAGAGCTGTTTTCCCTGGGATTGGCTGGCTGGTAAAGTAATCCCCTTTCCTCACCCCAGAGAATCACCAGGGTCTCCAGAGGACAGGGAGGGTGGGGGATGTGGTGGCCTGGGTGAGTTGATGACCCAAAGGTGCAGCATTCCCACCCCGAGGTATTCTCACCCCATGGGGAGAGCCCTGGTGAGGGCACCCACAGGATGATCCCACCCTGCATACACAAGTCACTGACAGAGAGGACAACTTACTTCATCCTTGTGAAAATGTTTTAACTCACAGATGAAATATTGTTTTACCCTCTGCCCTGCTGCTCAGCGTAACTCCAGCATTAGCTTTCATTGCTATAACAAACCTCCTAAGCAAACAGCTTTTAAGTTCTGCTTCCAAATCAGGCTGGGTAAGGAGCAGGAAGGCTCAATTTGGTGCAGGGGCCAATTCACTACCCCTCCCTCTTCTGCTGGTCCCCTGACTCTTGAGAGAGATAGGACTTAGTGCTTCCTCTTTACAGCTTCCCCTGAACTGAGTGAATATTAGTCCATATATTTGCATGGATACTTTAATTGCTTAGAGCCAGAACAGAGCCTCTGGATTGCTTAAATCTGTGGGGCCTGAGTGGAACTCTTCACCTGGAGGAGAACAAATGCAGCCTTGCTGTGACTGCACAAGGTGTTCTCAGTGGTGTCAGCCATGTGACAAACAGGGCTGCAGAAGCTGCTTTTGCAAGGTGGCAGTGGCTGATCAGACTCCAGGGTGGGGGTGATTCTCCCCACAGTCCCTCTAAAGTGCACAGCTCCTGTGGCAGGCAGAGCTGGCAGGAGGGGAGGAAGGGAAGGGAGGTGATGGAAACTTCCCAGGGCAGAGTTATTAAAGAGCCTGAACAGTCTCTGGTACATCCAAGCACAAGTAAACTTAGTAATGAGGGCCCTGTTTTGTCTCATGACAGCACCTTCAAAAACATCTCAAACATTTGTTTTCTTTGTGCAGCCTCACATGCCACCACCCAGCATCAACAAATACAAGCTCCTCACTTTTTAAGCACAGCCTTATGAGGAAATATTGTCACAATGAGCTGCAGCTCAAGCATGGCGTAAAGATAAAAATGAGCACAGGAATAGCAGATGAGTGAGAGTGTGTGCAGAAAATTGCAAGGAGAAGCAAGGCAGGAGCAATTGCAATGCCTCCCAGGAGCCCCATGGGGAGAAGAGGCTTTCAGATACTGAAAAATTAGGGAGATCTCTTAGGAAGAACTTGTGAAATTTGTAAAAGCTGTTTTATTACTGTATTTTTGTACTTTTATGTATTTAGACAGAGATGACCATCAAAAATGGGCAGGTATACTTTTTTTTATGAGGTACAGTGAATGCTGTTGCTGCTGCAGCAGCACCTTCCCCAGAAGCTGTGCCCTAGCTGGGTTTGTTTGGTGGGGCAGAAGCTTTGCAGAGCTCACATGAAATGTGGAGCCAGCAAGCCTGACCCTTGGAAAAGTATCTGCTCTGCTTGAACAGGCCTGACTCTGAAGAACAGGTATACTCGGCATGCTCAAAAATTCACATCTAGTGGAAGAAATTGTCCCGACCCATCCCAAGCCACTACTAGTTTTGCACATCCTGGCCTCAAGTCCCAGGCTTCTCAGGAGACTCTAATTCCAAGGACAGCAACACTGGCTGAGAGAAGCGGTTGATGAGCACCTCACATAAACCCAAAGCCATGGATTTCATTGAGGCGGAAAATCAAACTACCTGCAAATTTAGACAGTAAAATTTTGCGTAGTTACTTGTCACTTGAGCCCATAACCATGAATTAGACAAAGACACACAAATCCTCAGGGAACAGAGCTACTAATTGCTACCAGCAAAAGATTAGGAATCACCCTTATAGCATCCACACACAATTCCTCAGTCAAAATCTCCCTGCAGGGTAACCAGGCAATGTCATCTTCATGTAGGGAAAAGGAGCTTTACCATAGGCCCAAATTAGGCCCCAGTTATATAAACAGGGAGAATGGGGAATTCTTTGCATATTTCACATCCTGTCTTCTCCTAACAAGGTTTCCCCCACCCCTGTGTCATGATGTGCATCCCTCCCAATGTCCCCCTAGAAGTGCAGAGAAAGGAATTGTGTTACCCTCATCCTAACAGAGATGTGTTTGAAAGGAACTTCTGTATCCATCTCCAATGAACATCTACGGGACCCTGCTAGGTCCAAGTCTTCCTTAAGGCCCTATTTCACTCCATCCTGATGTTGAGCTCCTGCTAAGGCCCTGTGAGCTGCCACTGGAGTCATGGCCTCTGTCCTTGTCAGAGCCCCTGCTCGCCAAGACCATGCATCCCTCCCTGGGACAGCCATCAGCACTTATCTCCATTTCCATTTGCAAAGAGCAACTTGTTTGAAGAGAGGGGAGGCTGAACCCTCCACGCTGCCAGCAGGACCATCCATCAGCTGGAGAGTCACAGTGTCACATCTGCACAGGAGCAGGGGGTTTGTCCTGTGCCTGGCCACCAACAGGCACTTTTCTGGAGACCTCCCCATGCCCCGGGCCTCTTGTGGTTGCAGACTTGGCAGCTGGCACAAGCTGACCCCAACACACAACTTCCCTAAATATTATGTTTTTCAGGGTTCTGGTTTTAGCTGTTATATTTGGCAGGTTTCCTACATTACCTTTAGCAGCAATGACTTACTGATAGGAGGGAAAATTTGAGAACATTAGTGGATTATTCCAGCTCCCCTTCTTTGTGTCCTACACACACATGCCACTCCCTTACTACCAAGCCCTGAAGTGGGACTGCTGGTAAGGACTGGTTCTCAGGGCAGTGTATATCTGTATTTTTCTCCTTGCAAAATATTTCCAGGATCAGACTTTGTGGTTTGGTTTGTTTTGATAACATTCACCAACTTCTTGGTAGGATGAGATGTGGGGTAGATCAAGAGCTTCAGATTTCCCTGATGGGAGACGTGTACAGAGTTTCGTCCTTCTTAAAACTGCAGGCTGGCATTTCAAGATGTCCTCTTAGATGACAAAAAGATAGCTAAAAGACAGGCTCATCGGAGCTTAGATCCTGTGGCCTGTCCATGTGTAAGGATCTCGATGGATAGATGTTCCTTGCCAGTTTCTGGAAAACTTGATCTTATTTCTGTAGCTACTTTTGAATGTTTCACCCACACAAATACATGGTCAGAAGAAAGGTGAAATGGGAGATGATTAATTTCTTCTTCCTAACACAATTCTTTGATCTCTGAATATGGGTTGTTACCTCGATTTGAGTTGAAGGTTTACAGGAAAGTCATGTAAAACCCTTCCCCTATTCTGAGGAAACGATGCATGAGTAGAAATAAAAACAGAAATATTCAGCTGGGACAGAAGATGCTTACCAAGGCCACCCAGTGAGTTGGCTTTTATTCTGGACCAACTCTCTGTTCTGTATTTGTCAATGTCTTTCATCACGGGCTCATCTTTGGCTCCAAGAGATACCACGACCTACCACTGTTAGTTGATGGCAAATTAAGGCCTCCTGTGCTTTATGGGCTGAGCAGTGCTGCACTCCCCTCACCAAGCCTCCTCCAGAAACAGTCAGGAAGTGCCTCAGGGTGGAAAACACAGGGCAGGAAAGTTCTTTGGAAAGACTGATTCCTGAACACAGTGGATGGACTTAATCTCACTGAGCACAAGCTGCTGGAAATAACTGCTGGGGAACAAGTCCTTCCCATTTCTATTGTCACTAGAGCTAGTGATGGAAAATGGAAGTACCCAGGGTCTTCATGATCTGGGGCCTCCTGGAAGGTGAAATGAATCCTGCTCTCCAGATCTTTGCAGGTTTTGGTCTAGTTTGCTGAGAGCAGTTCACTGCCATGCTTTTGTTTTCAGTTTGTTCTTCAAACCTTGACTTGCCTTTTGGGAGTTCCCAGTAGCCCAAACTATCGTCATCTGGGTTTTACTCTGAAAATGAGTGTCTGTACAAGAGGGCTGGTTATTCCTAATTCCTGGTGGTTTGGGACCAGCTGGTGCAGCTTTACAGGAGCAAGTGCTGGGCGCCTTCCCAGGATCACTGTGCATGCTCTGCAGTTCAGCTGCACAGACATGGAGCTCCCCAGTTTAGCTACAGCTGCCTCCCAAACACCACTTGAGGATCCAGGAGAGGTAGGAACACTTCTTCACTTCTTGTGTTGCACACAACAGATGCAAGTTACAGGATGATTTCTGGCTCCAGGAACTCACAGTCCATAATGAGACAAGATTGCAGCGAGAGATGTCATGACAGCTGGGAAACAGGAACTTTGCTTTGATGCTGGCCTTTTAACACACTATTCTTTTGTTTAAAGCAAACTTCCCTCTTTTCTGTAATGATGTCCCAGCACATCCCACTTCACTCCTGTTTATCTCTGTCAATATCTGGTGCTTATATTGCATTTCTAGATACATAATTCATCAGCTTCACATATGGTTTTAATAAGCAGTGGGTATCTGCACGGAGTGGTTGCAAAGAGCATCTGACTGATTGCATTGCGGAAGGATGCCTGGAACTGGGGTTGTTTTCCCAGATAGACATAGGCAGGACATATTTGAGACCATTTTTTTCTCCACTCCTTCTCATCACATGCATATTTTCAGGACTCAAAGTCTGGACAAGCAGAACATCACAATGTCAACCAAGGGAAGATGTAAATCTCCTTAAGTAATTTTTAATGAAAAAAAATATTGAGTTTCTCTGAGTGCCACAGTTTCTGGGTGGCTGGTTTTAACTTTAGCAACCCACACTTAAAGGGAAATTTTGCAGTCTTAATATATTCCAGATGCTCTCCTAGTCCCAGATGAAAGCTCTGTCATCGTTTACTGCTAATATTTTTGTCAGCAGTAGAATTTTATTGTAATACCCCATCTTATTTGTAGTCACTATTAGTCATGAGAGAGACTTCCTCTACAAGTAATCCTTGGGTCACTCCTTGAGTGTCCTGTCTCACTCTATTTAATTAAAAACAATTAACTGCTTGTTGTGTACAGGACCTGTCTATATAAGGCAGGTATACAATGAATTTTTACCTGATGGAAACCATTTGCTTCTAGTAGTTGAACTAAAAAAATAAAGTTATACTCTACAATAACAATAGCTGGCTTTATAACAGCTTTCTGGCTAAAGGAAAACAAGAGATTTGCTTTGAAAATAAACCTCCATGAACTTGGATCGACAACAAGGGACATGCAGGTTTACTGCAAAAACAAGCAACATATTTCATGCTGTTAATCTTTGATCAGATGGTAGTTTCTCACAAGAAGAATAGTATTTAAATGTGGCAATTTTGATCCTTTGTAGTGACTGATGGTCTGATTACAGAGGGAAGGGGATTTGGGGAAACAGTAGAGCAGATTATCAAAATACAAGTCTTCTGGATGGAAATATGAGGACCTTCATAATTAAATAAGGAGCAGCTAGAGTGAAAAAAAGTCACTACATGATGGGCTCCACATGATATTGAGTTTGTATGCAAGCTGGAAGTTGTTCTATTTTTTTCTCACCCCTGTCTCTGAAAATTACCCTGGATTTTGAAAAATCAAGTCATGTTGCTCCTGCTCTCACCTCACTTTGCTCCTGAAGGCTGAGAGGAGCCATGGAGAAGCATGCTTTTCCAAGGCTGTGACCAGCTCCTGGACCAGCAACTCAACACCAGCAGCAGGGAAAAGGAGTCTCGTGCAGTCTATTGGCAGCTCAGGGTGCAAACGAAGCCTTTTTATAACAGAAGTTTCTTTTTATGTTTACAAACATTGTGACAGCAAGATTCAAAGTGCAAGCTAAAACATTATGAGGGGATAATTATTATCCGGAGACAGCAATTCAGATGGCGCCAATAATGAGATAAGGATTTGTCATGTTTCTTCTGTCCTGTCACTGTAGCTGTGTTTGTATCTTCATGAAATGGTGAGCAAAAAATCACTCTCAGTGCAGCTGAGCTCTTCCCTGTGTGAAGCTTTTCACAAGAACACAATGGAAAAGAAGGGAAGAGGGTGATATTCTGTAGCTATGCTAGATGTAATGAGCCTGCATATCATAGAGGCTTGAAGAGGTCACCACTCATCCGACTGTCATTGAGACACCAATGCACTGCTCCTGAATTTCTTTTGTAGAGAGCTGCACTGCTGGAAGTGTCAGTGACCACATTTAATTAGGGACAGGGCAGCTGCATCTGTGGGTGTTCAGCACTGGAAGGAAATAAACCTCATTAAGTGGACAATACCTTATATATATATCCTTCTTTCACTTTGGCATCATTACCATCAACCATGGGTTGTCATCACACGAGCACAAACTCTCCTGCAATGCCTGCACTGAGAGATGAAGGATGGCTGACAACACCAAACAGGCATGGCAGCAATTTATGAAGCTCTGCTCTTTTTTGACACTTGTGGTGAAGATGGTCATTGGGAAATCTCATCTCTAGCTACACTGAAATTGCACATCAGTGTTACTACTGACTTAAAATCCAGCAGACTACTAAACTATCGTCTGACAATGAAGAGATGACATCACCATTGGATATTATGTACTGCAGCATCCTTGGACCCTTTATGTCTTGAGTTGCTCTGATATTTTTGAAGAGAGAAACCTTCTAAGTAGCTGAAACCTGTATGATAATGTCTTTTCTTTGTTACTTTCTACAAGCCCCACGTCTGTAAGCCATAGGCTGATAGCCACTTCATGCTTGGCACTGCAGTTGTCACACATTGTGAGCTGCACTGTATTAGGAGTGAGCCAGGAGAAATATCAAATTTTGCTGGATGCAGTTCAGCTAGTGGGCTGAATTGCACAGTTAGCATCACCTCATGGTACATTCATGGACCATTACGCAGCAGCCCCATATACAATATTTCTCTTGTGGTTTCAATTCCCTCTTATTCTCTCATATATCCTTTTCTGAATTTTATTCTTTTTACCATGCCTGTCACCCCAGCCCTGTAGACCACCACCCTCTGGAACACCCTTGAGCCCCTCACTTTCTACTTGAGGTCCCCATGTACAGGCTGGGGTGATGGTGTCTTTCAGCAAGTAATTAACTTTTGTTTATTTACTACTTACTTATTATTATTTACTATTTACTTATTTATTGTCTGTAGATATTCCCATTTGGCAGCACAGTGGTTGGTACCACAGCCTGTATTGGTTGGAAATAAGGCACAAATGTGGAACATCTCTATGTTCAATGGGATAGTCAGAGGCACTGTATTTCCATTAGAGGTGACTCATTTCCTTCTTAAGTGCACATTGCTATTGCCCTTCAATGTAATTCAGGATTTTTTTTAAGATGTTACTTATTGACAATTTTAGTCTCTTGTTTTTTTTAAATTCATAAAACTCTGTCTGTAGAGCTCTGTTGCAGCCTCCTTAGACAAAGAAAATATTATTTCTGTTCCTGCACATGAAGAAAGGGCATAAAAAACTTGAAGTATTTTAATAAATTGAAGAATATGACTGAAAATAGAGCTTAGACCAGTCCCTAGTACAATTTTCCATAAACATGGACAAGCTACTTGGTGATTTGCTTTCAGTCTTTTGTCAGCAATTTTTCCATTAAAGTGGTTGAAATGATTAAATAAATTTTGTTTGCTGCAAGAAAAATGCAAAGTCAGGTATTTAAAAATTAATATATGCATGGAATGACACTGCTTTACACCTTTTCTGCCTTGCCATTATATTTCTAAAGTACAATTTGAACATGTAAGAATTTGCTGATTTTGTTCTCTCTTCCTTCTACAAGTTGTGTGAAATGTGTGAGCTCACTAAGGGCTCTTCGAGAGTCTCTCCTGTGATGTTTAGAGTAAGTCAAATAATAATTGTTACTACCCTCAATTATCTGCATAAAATGGTTTCTTCTCTTGCCTTCAGCAGTGCAAAGATTTTTTTTTGCTATCTTTGAGGGCATGTCTCTTGAGAGACAAGAATGTTACCCCACTGTCATGAAAGCAATTTATCTGAGAGGTGACTTGAGTGACCCAAAGTGCTCAGATCCAGTTTTAGCCACGCAGATTTCTTTCCTCTGCACTGCCTGCGTGAGTGGCATCACAGGGCTGGTGCCTGCTGCAGACTGCCACTGGGCTTTGGGACACCAAAATGTCCCCATGTTGTAAACAGTGAAAAGACAGCCCCCACACATAGGATTCATTGAACATTTGCAAGAAAATCTGCCATCAAATGCAGGAGGGGAGTATTTGCTCTTTATATACCCAGCCAGAAATTCTCTTCCACAAATGCCATTCTTCTATCTGGCTTCCCTCTAAAAATATAGGTCTGCAATATTATCATGTTGTAACTAGCAAAGTCTCAAGCCCCAGTGATTCTCATTTCAGGCGCGAAAAATGTGATGAAAAATCGAGACCCTCATTTTGTGTTGTATTTGCTCTGCAATTAAAGTCTGAAAAAATGCTGTGATTTTCTCCCTGTTGAACTCTAACACAGAAGATCCAGATTAATCAGCAGTTGAGCAGCCTGGTGTCACCATGTGAAGTCCAGCCAATTCTTCCTTTCCTTTTCATGACCCATGAATGAATGTTTTCTGGTATAAATACCTGGTGTCCCCTGCACAGGCAGTCATGAACTGCTCTGCCAGCAAGAGATCTAACTGGACTGGGTAATCGCTGAACACCCACCGGGGGCTTTTCCCTCAGGGCAGGCACTGACCTGGATCTTAGTCCTTTGAGCAGCCCCCAGATCTCATGCGGCAGGGAGAAAGAGCCTCTTTGGGACCCTCATCTGTTCCAACCTGTCTGAGCTGGAAAGGTTGCTGGCTGGAGGAGAGGAAAGGAGTCTGACAAGCAGAGTGCAACCACACCAGTGTCATTTCCTTTGGAAAGTGCACTCATCAAAGAGTGTACAGGCCTTCTTTTTCTAGAAGGATTTCTTTCTGCAGCTGCTAGAAGCCTAAAGAAAAACTTCATCCCTCTTGGATTCTCTTATTTTACCATAGGGGCACTTCTGTGACTTATATTCATCCTGTTGTCAGAAGTCATGGGTTGAACTGGGAGCTCAGGATACCAGTGTGGAATTGTGCTGTGCCAGGAGAGCAGCTGTGAAGGTGTCTCTGTGGAGCAAGAGGTGTGGGGCTGTAACCAGGGGCCAGCCAGCCATCTTGCTCATGGAGATGTGAGAAATGCTGTTGCTCCAAGAGAAAACAGAGGGTGGTTGCCAAAAATGCCAGAGCAAGGCACACTGCTTGCAAAAGCCCCTGCCAGAGGAGCCAGGGAGAAGGGACCACGCTGTGTTTTTAATTCGGAATTATTTTTATCCATACATGTGCAAGAAAAAGACAGAAACTTGCTGTTATTTTTAACCCAGATTGACTTTAAGCTGTACAGAATGGGTACAGCACAGGCAGCACCAACCCACAGGCCAGATAACACATGGGTAATTGAGGCTATGGGACTGAATTAGAGATGCAGAGACGGTGCCACTGCAGATGGGGTGAGCAGTGACCCTTGGTGGGCTCAGAGCCAAAGCTGCCTAAGGAGCTGCACAGATTTCACATCCAACAGGGCTGTCCATCCAGCTCTGCCAAACAACAGCCTTTGGAGCAGTCAGTCCAGGTGGACTCTACAGAGCTTCTCTCATTTCTTGCTTGCCCAGTAGACCCATGCTGTTTCTGTGCCAACCACAGACAAAAAGTGGAGTTTCAGCACAAGCTCTTTGGTGAAATGAAGCCAATCACCCCAAATTCATGGCATACAGTACACTCTCCCTGCCAAAGCGGAATGCAGCTTTGGAAGGGCAGAACCTTATCATAAAACAAGCTATTGTTTTCTGTGTTTTGAGTACAAGCAGATTAGTGATGAATCAGCTTTTTATGAATTCCCCTTTTCATCCCTTCCCTGTCTCTCACCTGTGTCTGGCTTTCAAGACAGATGGTGTAACTTCCTTTGCAACTTCAGTTCCCATTGCTCACTTTTTGTCTTGCCACTGGGGAGCACTCCCAGGTAGGTCAGCTCATAAATAAATTTTTTCTTACAATTGCTCAGTGACACGTGCAGCCTGTAAACAATCCTGCAATGTTGAATAAGGACCTAATTCAATCTGGTGACCCTTATGCATGAACAGAACACACTGAATAAAGACAGCTGGGTTTTAGGGTCTGGTACTTTTGTAAAACATGCTTTATATTAAAATAAATACATTGAATGTGAACTCAGATACAATCCAAAACAAAACCAATGCAAAGTACAAGTATGTATTGCCAGACACACAAAACTATCAGTCAGCTGCATAGCTGGGTAAGTAAATCAATATGCAATTATCATTTCAGGTTTAAAATGTATAATGTAATGAAATTAGATGCATTACAGAAGGTTCTACTTCAGTCTTACTCTGTTCCAAACTCATTGTTCTGAAATAGTTCAAAGTTTCTTTATCTGAAAGTAAAGCCTAGTATAATTAGCAATGTGTTTCTGCAAATGGCATATGCAGCTCCTCAGGACTTGCATCATTAGGGTTGTGTTAAAAAAATCTGGATAGTGCAGAGTAAGGACTTTTTTTTTTACAGAATGGAACCCTATTAAAATACAAACATTTCTTCCTCCCTGAAGGTCATGGGAACAGTTTCCCATAGAGCTTTGCCCAGGAGTTTCTAGTTAAATGGCAGCAATTTTATTAAAATGTCTGTTTTCTGTCAAGGAAACTTAGCACATCTTTAACTGTCAGAAAAGGCTATACAAACATGTGCTATAGCAAAACACAGAATCCATATACATCTGCTAATAACATGCTCTGACTCCACTGATAAAGACAAGTTTATCAAGCCCTGGAGTTACCACTGTCACCATTAAGGAGCCGTGCACTTGACCAGAGCTGAAGACCAGGAAGAAATACTGCAGGGATAATGTTATCTCTACCTTCACCTCAGGGTTAAACTGCGGTAAATGACATTGTGTTTGTTATTAATGTCTTATTTTGAATAGTGCCTGTTATGGTAGGAAGACAGGGGGGTTTCTTTCCTTAATTGCAAAAACTGATCAAGCAAAAAGCCTGGAGTGGGGTCCCTTCCCACATCAGTACAAAGTCACTTATTCATCCTGGCAAGCCACTCAACTACTCCTTCCTTCCCCCACTGAAACTTACATATTCCATCAACACATCTGAGCTCCTTCCTGAGCTCCCCACTGGGATTAGCTTCTCACATGCTTGCTCTCTTTTACTCTCACTTCCAGTATATACAATTATTTGACTTTTCTAACAACACACACATGTTATTATATACTTAAAAGAAGGTAATATCAAAGAAACAGAGTTTATAGTGAGGGCAGAAGGTGATGAGGTATTTCCTGGGGAAGTTCACGCTACGGTCTTAGAGCTGTAAGATATTGTTGTTTGAGTTAAATCTTTGGTAACCTTAGTAGTTTATGTGAGTTCATGTAATGTGTGATGTTCTTTAACCAGTGCTTAGTATTCAGTATGAGTTATTTAGTTATTTGGCTTGGATTTGTATGGCATCACAGTGACAGGAGGGCAGAATACAGGCTGTAAATTTATGGTACACAAAAGTTTCTCAAGTTCCCACTTGAAAAGACAGAGTTCTTCAGCATAGCACAGACAGCTTTTGATACACCTGCCCTGAGGCACTGCTGAACCCACCTTCAGCAGCTTTTGCTGTCAGGCCAAAGATTGCTTCCCTCTTAGTTTGTGCAATAATTCAGTAATAACTGAGTACCAGTTAAAATGCTAACCCAGTATAAATATTTATTGCTGTTACTGGGTTGTAGAAACAGTTGTTAAATCCACAGCTATGGATAGCTGGAACTGGAAGAAGATGTTCTGTGACTGCTGAGAGGCCCAAGAGTGGCATGAGAGAAGGCAGAAAACATAGGAGAGATCCTGAACTTCAGCAGAGGGCTGGAGAGAAGGGAGTCACTTGGTTTGTACAAACTGTCAAGAGCCAGGACCTGACCATGAGACATAGAATTAACGAACAGGCAGAGAAAGGGAGGCCAGGCTCAAAGCATGGAAAATACTGTGGAGAAAAGAGAAAGAGAGGCAGGAGTAGGTAGAAGCAAAATGGAGGCAATACTGAAGCAAAAAGCACTCAAGTGTTATATATCCTACAAATGGACTGTTTCCAGGTACTTCCCTTATTACAGGATGGAGCTGTTTGTGAGGAGAGGCCTAAGGTGGACTGAGAGCATTTTAGCACCACAGTAGGGAGAGCTTTGTAATCCTGCAAGAAATGTCATATAAAAGGGCCATATAATACTCCCCTTCTTATTATTGCAAACAATAAGAGAACTGCCCAGTACCTGTATGCTCCTACTTGGCACAGTGTGAGGGACACAAAAGGAAACCATGAAACAGAATAAGCACTAGAAGGAGCCAGATGGAGCTGCCTTGTTGGAGAGCAAAAAGAAGGAGCCCTAAGAATAACATAAGGAAAAAGCAAAAGGAAGCAAAAGGAAACAAAAGGAAGCAGAAAGCCAGGAGGAGTTGGAGGTCACATGCAAACGAGGATGCAGAGAACCTGGAGAGAAAGCCAAGCAGAGCACTGGTAGCTGCCATGTAGCTTAAAGGCTCATCACCAGTGTGTGTGGGACCTTTCCATGAAACTTATTTCTTCTGTGGGGAACCAAGGTATTTCTGGTCTGAATCATACTCATAGCCAGCACCTCCTATGGAATAGGAAACAGCTACAGACATGGAGGAAGGAAGCTGACATTAAGGAAAAGATTTTGCAAGGAGAAGTTTCCCTATGAGTGAGCTGACATTCTGCTCTATGGCCTCAAAGTTTGGTTCCATTCCGTTGTTTAACTCTAGAACGTAAGCAGTCAATACTTGTTTTCAAACCAATACTTACTGGTTTGAAAAGTATCTTTGAAAAGATGCTTTTAAAAGTATTTTTAGTAGAGAATTCCCTCTAATTCCAAAGTATAGAAACTACCAAGTATTTATTCCATTTCAGGAATTCTCTTTCCCCCTGGTTTCTCATCTCAGATTTGCATTGTTTTAGCAGCAGAAGAAGTTATTCCAGAATTAGCTGGAAGAAACATCTGAGATGGTCCCTGATTGAGCCATAACCCAGCCCTGTTTCTACAGAAGTTCCTGCTGACTTTACATGTCATGCTTTCCTTTTCTTATTTAAAATATTTTCTTTTTCTAGTAAGAAACATTCTTACATTTTATGCTGAAATTAAATTTTCCTGGAGATACTTTGCTAATGCTCTGCATGGAGAGTTTTGATTCTTCTAATTCTCTAGGAAGATTTTAATCTGCAGTTATTACTTTTGTTTCATTTGGCATCCACATTTAGGAAAGAGCCAAGGGAGGAAGTGACAAATCCATCAACTTAAGACAGGAAACCCTGATTTCAGGGCTGTGCATATCTCGTTAGAAGTTCCTTTCCCCTTTGGCTATTTTGAATTAATATCCTTCCATGGGATAGTTTCTCCATTCACATCATTAAAATGTACCATCACAATATTTATGCATCAAAAACTAGCTGGAATAAGTCTAATCTTGCCTGTTATATACCTCACCATGTTTACACATCACCCAAGACAGCAGACCTTCATGGGACATGGGGGCATGACTATGGATCAAACATAACACAATAGTACAGTCTTACAAAAAGAATGAATCATTTGTCTAATTGCTATCCTGCTTATAAACTATTTTGCCTGGAAGACACCAAGTCATTCACAAATACCACTTTGTCTGTGTACATTTCTAATATGTTTCTGTAGGCTCTTTCCTCCTTTGCCTGAGGCATAGTGGAAACAAGCAGCAGTCACTCACTCCAGCATCTTCCCCATGAAAAAAACCCTGTGTATTTCAGCATTAGAGAAAGGGAAGTTTTCAGTTTGCTTCCCTTAGTAGCAACTGTCAGTGTCTCAAGATCCTTATTACAGAAGAAAATCAATCAGATTTCCAGAAAATCAGAAGAGAATAACAGCATTGAGTTGTGCCTAGCAAAACAGAGACTCTTTGCCCTGAATGGAGACTCAGAATAGCAATAAAAACATTGCAAAACAGTATAAATACCAGTGTGATTAAAAAGTCTCCTTCTAAAGCAAACAAGTCAGAGCACACAGGAGTGTCACATCTAATAGTTGCCCTGAGCTGCACGACTATCTGACATCTCTTATTAGGAGCTCTCACCATGGCCCAGAACAGCTTCCACCAAACAAAAGGCATTTTAGTCCTTAGCTGCTGGTCCCAACAGGGTTTGGTGCCTCCCTATGTGTCCTCTGAGTCTTCCTGCTGTGTTGTAACACAGATAGGGGAACCACAAGGCTGTGGGTGATCAGCAGCAAAGTCTGGAGCAAGGCTGTCAGAGAGAAAAGGAAGATTAGGATGAGAGCTGCCTTGAACCAGAGCCAGCAGTCCAACCATGGTTCTTACACAGTAAATAACCTGATGACAACTTTGCTCACCTTTCAGCACTTGCCCCTTTTAAACAATTCTGTAATATCTTGTGCCCTTACTATTAACAACATATCATTGTGGGTGTTGACATTTAACCTGTTTGTCAACAGATCCATTTCCATCTCATTTCGCTGGAACCCCATGCAAGAGGCAGTAAGTGAAGAGCATTTTAGCACAAGTGATGAAAGATGTCATTGCTGGTGCCCTTTTGTGCTGCCTGCACTGCCGTGAAGTATAGCAACCATTAGTAACAGGGATTTGAGTGTAATGTCTACTTTCACCCAGCAAGGTCAAAAATTTATGGTTCTGACCTTTTCTCTCTCCTCTGATGTTGGAGTGGGCTTTGGTCTTGTTCACAAGAAATTACATAAAATCAAATGGACTTGATGTGGGTTCAGTGTGAAGTGATACAAAGGAAGGATTCCACCTTTCCCTGATAAAAATGGCTTCAATACCTTTAATAATGAGAGCCATGAAGTTCCACAAACTTTACAGAAAAGGTTGTAAGGGTGTTGAGTGTTTCAAAGCTGCACGCAGGACAGGGTAATTATTCCAAGGAGATCTACATTTATTCTTATTCTGTAGTTTCTCAGATATGTTGCTCAAGGTCTCAAATATTTGTTTCAAGAAAAGCAAGTCTTGTTATGGCATAAAGATCTGTGTTAATTAAACCAGCCTAGCTTCTAAGTGCTGTGCTATAAACCACTTTGATTTTGTTTGGGTTGGTCACTTTGCACACGCAAGCTAGAGAGACACACAAGCCCTCGTGCTGCATTCCCCTGATCTGAGCAAGCTGGCTCGGTCCCACTGCTGTCTATGCTGACAAGCCTTGCAGGTTCAATGTACTTCTCAAACTTTTCCCTCATTCTTATTTTTAAGGCCAACTAGAGTTGAACTATTCAGTTGAGTTGCCTTTCAGCACCAGAGTCCTGTGATGTGCACAGCTGCTGTGCAGTCCCCAGCACTCTCCTCTCACCCTGTCACCAGCAGCTCAGCATGCAAGGAGCAGGAGTGCTGCTCACACAGTGTTGGAGGGCAACTGCCCAGCCACGGGGAGGAAAGGGTATTTTCGGGACTGTTGGCTCCTTTCTCACTAAGCATGACAGACAAGAGTCACAAAGTTCAGCCAAGATCAATCCTTCTAGTGCTTATGACTGGGGATTAGCTCAACCCATTGCAGACACAGTGGCTCAGTGAGAAACCAATGTCCAAATAACAAGTTGCTCTGCGGTCTCGTTATCTGGAATGGGCTTTTTTTTTTTCTTTTTTTCCCCCCCTCTTTGGTGAGGTTTTTTTTGGTTGTTTTTGTTTTGATTTTTTCTGCAAAGAAAGTCAGTGTCAGTCCAGCTGCCTCAGACACACACATCGCAGCTATGCAGAATATATTGTCTGTGAGGCTGTAGTACAGCTGGCATTTAATTTTGGTATAGCTTGGTTTACTTGTAATTTATTTTCTTGCTGTTCTCTACAACAGTGAGACTCCACTTTGACAAGGAAAGATTTAAAGAGCAGTTCTGGACACTCATGAAACACATTTATATGAGAGAGATGCAGATTTCCTGAAAATTTTTTGTGCTGGTGGTTTTTTGGCTTTCTATCTGGCTGAAGTACCACAAGCTGAAGCAAAAGTATCCTTCTTTGATGGTAATGTTTCCCAAATTTTCTGCTAAGGATGCATAACTTCATCAATTCACCAAGCTTAAAATCTGCATTTGGGACTTCTGCCAGAAAATATAATGTCTATTTACGTTCAACCTATCCATTTTAATGTGCGTGCAAGCTGTCCACACTGTCAGAGACTGCAGCAAGCACTGTTGCTTAACAGTGTCTTTGGAAATACCAAGTCATATGTAAGCTATGAAATAGATTGTTATTGTTATATAAATATTTCTAACACTTTTGAGCACTAAGCAATTAATACAAACACATTTTGTCTCCTGTTAGCTAAATCCCTTGGTATCCCGTATTCCCTCTCTGGTTCTTGTAGTCTGACACAAGATACGATTTTACCAGCCTGCCCAGGGCATGGAAGCAAGAAATAAGTTAAATGTTGCATATCCTTTCTCGCTGCTTGTTACTTCTGCAGAGAACTTTCTCCCTGCTGTGCAATTTCATGTCCAAATTTCCTCCCCAATACCACAGGATGCTGCAAGTGCTAACTAAAAGAAAAGCAGGGACAAACAAAAAGAGAGAAGATAAATAGGGGTTAGCAGGGATAACAAGACAAATAGGAATAGCTGTTATAACAAGGATTCTAACCCCAGCAAGACCACTAGGAAACAATATTATACCCAGTAATGTTCCTTGTCAAATCTAATGGATTATACGTACCTCAGCTTCTCCTTATATAGATACTTCAAATTCACTCTGTAAAACCATGAGACAGATACACTAAACACCTACCACTGGCCATCTGACCATCCTTGTTGCAGCTCGTGACCTGCCTTGCATTCCGCTGTGATCCTCTATGTCCATACTCAGCCCTTCCTCTCTGGCCAGGAATGCAGAGGCATGGAAAGCCTCCTAACTATGGGGCACATTCAGCTTTGCAGGTACATCCCCAGAACTGGCTCTGCAGCATGTTGTTTTTGCTTCTAACAAAATACGGCCAATATTTTTCAAGGCAGTCTGACTCCTCTGTGAAAACTGCATTTTTGATGCCACTCAGTTTTCAATGTGTTGGATTTATATGGAACAAGTGGACTCCTATAAACCATAAGAAACCAGAATCAAAAGAGTTTTTCCATTCCTAAATTACCACTAGATTGAGGTCCATGCTTCTCTTCCTCAGGGTCTCCCCGAGCCAGATGAGACCCTTGGGCTTAGGGCACACAGACACCTGGAACACCATGTGAGGCTTAGTCTGGTATGGGACCTACACCCCAGCATGGAATGGGCCTGTGAGCTGCTGCTGTGAAATATACTTACCCCAATGCCTGGTTTTCAGTGAAAGTAAGGATCAATTTTCAAAAGGTTCTTTGTGAATTTATTTTCCATGTAAAAAATTTAGTTTTTACATCATTAATGTAGCTCTTTGCTTGCTGAATATCAGCATTGCAAACCTCACCACTACAGGAGCTGCAGGGCTCAATTCATGACACAATTTTACCACTCATTTCAGAATGTGACACAATGCTCAGAAATACAATATTTAAAGCATGGGTTACCCCACTGAATATTTTATGCTTTCTGTTTTGCTTTTTGCTTCGCAATTAGAAAGTGCCCTTTGTTTGTGTTTCAACAGAATTACTGTAGCAGGACGCGCTACCAAAAAAGGCAAGAAAAGAGCTTTCCTGCCAGTCAAAGGTTCTCTTTTTTAATTTTCTTGCAATGACAGATTCACAAAATAGGACTATTTCAGAGGCAGGCAGCCTGGAGTTTGGTTAATCAGGAATGAAAAAAAAAACTACAAGTGATAACTTGCTTTTGTAACAAAGATTACCTCAAGGACAGGAAACATTACGCGGTAAACCTCTCCTTGTTTGCATTTCAGAACAGTTCCTAAAATATTGTTTCTCTGTACCTGAAAATAACCAGTGCATGTCTTCCTCTCCTGCCATCCTCAGCATGGCTCCAACAACAGATCAGCTTCCCTGGCTTAGATCTGAGCTGCCAGGCATGTTCATCAGTGGTTTGTCCCCCTTTTGTTGCTAGTGTGGAAAGGAAAGGTGGATGAGCTGGGAGAAGCCAGCTCCATCCCACTGTCCCAGCCACCAGCAGAGCCCCCAGAGCAGACTATTTTCTCATCATTGCATGACTAATACAACCACAGGCACTTGAAGTGCATGGGAATTTTTCCAGCCAGTGTTCCAAGCAACCTTTCTTCTGGGGAGGGTCTTATGACATATTTTCTATTTTCTTTCCTTTCAGTAAAGATTTGGCTGGCACCATCAGTGCAGCACGACCGGCCCCAAATCTGGCATCAGAGGTAAATGACTCTTCTTGAATCCTTCATATACTTTGCATTTCCCACCAAACAGGCTACAGTGATGATAGTGACAGTTCATGCATTTCTGCATTTTCTCAGACATGTTCTCTAGTTAAGCTTTGCCAAAAATGGCAGAACTGATCGCTTCAGGGTTGCTGCACAAAAACTCACAAGACAGACAGAAGCCTTGCTAGGCTGTGCAATACATGCCACAGCATAACACCAGCAGCATGTGGTGGCAGCTTATGAGGTAGGAAAGAGCAATTTTAACTGTTGCATATGCTGACACTGCATTTTCAGGTTCTTCTCTGGTTAGCCAGGAGCCTGAGCAGGGTTAACCAGCTCCCTGCTGGGACCCTCATTAGGAGCAGCTGAGGCATTGCTGTTTCTTCTGTGCCTTTTTTCACATCTGTTTCTACGTTTCTGAGAAGTCTTGCCAAGAACCCCCCCATTTATTTAGCTCTCACATCTGATTTGATTTGAAGCTTCTCAGCCCTTCACTCTTGGGTCTGGCCAGATCACTGGAGCAGAAGTCACAAGATTTCTTAAAAAAAAAAAAAAAAGCAATAAAAAAGCTGATTAGACAAAAAGGCTGAAAATCTTCAAGAATTAATTTTCAGACTGTATGTGATAGCTTCCCAGAATGGCATCCTTCCGACTGCAGTGTCCCTATCACTCCAGTCAATGATGGGACAGATTAGGCACTGAATTCCTGACAGCTGATACACTGCAGCATTTATATTTATGAGAAATGTTGCAATTTGGTGGGCTTTGACCATTCCTTTGAACTTTGGAAGTTCATATTGCCTGGCAAGATTGCACCTCAGTGAACAGCTGAGTGCTGTTCAAGATCTACATGACCCCAGCAATGATACCTTTTATTTATAAACATGACCCATGTGTGCTTCAACTACACGAGCTTGATAAAAATCCAATCCCAACCACACAAGCTGAGCAGCAAATTAATTACATTGTCTCAAATGAGCTCTAAATAAAGAACACTGTGGTTGTCTTCAAGACTGATATTTTAGGCATGAAATTCAGTTTCATGTTGGAGATCCTCCACTCTGTGTGGCCAGACAGGCTGCTGGCACACAGCCTTGCCAGCCCAATGGGAATTCAGCTCTGCAAAGATGTCTGAATGATGCTACGAGCACCAACCCACAGCTGATGTCTGTGAGCAGGGAGCATCACTGCCTAGTCCGTAAGATAAATATGGCAGTGAGCCTTACAGAAACACTGCAAAGTCTCCACAGGATAGAGTGTCAGTGTGTGGCTACAAACCCAGCTACTGGTTGGTAAAGACATGGGCCAAAATCAGTCTTTATACTTTGAAATAAGGGGAATTTGTATTTAAGCTTTGAGGCCTAATTCCTGCAGACTTACTTTCTAACTAGCTCCACAAAGTCCAGTCCACATTAAGGAAAAAAGAGTATTTGATGAACGAGGAAAACATTTCTTGTGTCTGACTCTCCAAGTTTTGCAGAACAGTTTAGGAAAATTACAGTCAGTAATTGTTCAGATTGTAAACTGAACCTTTGGTTCAAACCTTTGGTTTGTAAGTGGATCCCTGGTGTTAAAATACAGATTTAGGACCAAAGCTGCAAGAGAAAAGATAGTTTTGTTTGACTTGCTTCCTACAGAGGTCAAAGACAGGCGGTTATTTTTTTACAAATCTAAATTCGTATCGAGCAATGGTTAAAATTGGAAAATATCCCAGGAGCTCTGACCTCTCTGCATAGGTGCAAATCTGTAATTCAGCTGGACTCATACCGGAGCTATATTAACCTGAGTGCAGGTCAGCGGGCGGGACACAAGGGTAGAGCGGGGCAGGAGAGGCTCGGAACCGGATCTCTGCCCGCGGCTGTTCAAAGCCGCGAGAGCCGGGCAGGCTGGGCTCCGCGCTGGCACGGCGGCCGCTAAATCAGGGCCTTATGCATCGATTTATTTTAGAAAGTCCAGGGCACAATTACTGAGCAGCCTAAATATAGCTCTACCAAAATGGAAAAACAGTCTGGGTTCAGTCGAGCAGAGCCAGCAAACGTCCTCGCACCTCGGAAGTCGGGACGCGCTGCACAAGGCGCCGGAGTCAGCGCAGCCGAGCGAGGAAAGCGGCAGCGCAGGGAGGACAGACCCCGAGCACGGCCGGGTCCCCCGGGAACACGGCAACAGGTACATGCAAGAGTCTGCAAAGCAAGCTGCAAAAAAAACCCTCAAAGCCGAAAAAAAAAAAAAAAAAAAAAGGAGAGAGAGAGAAAGCAAATGGTAATTACATGTTTCTAGCGCTGCCATTCTCCAAAAACTCACTCTGAAGCAGTATGTGGAGGAAATACGGTTTTTACTTGTGTAAGCAGTTCTTAGCCAAATATCTTCTCTTCCCTCCCCCTTCCCTACTTTGCTACAAATCCCTTTCCTTACTCACACACAAACAAGGCTGTTGCCATAGAAGTCTTCTTGACTCGGTTAAAAAGCGATTCAAGAGGATCACCCCGTGGCTGAACCGGCTTATGCCGAGAGTACGGCAGGAGAAAGCAGGCTCTCTGGTGGCTGGGGGAGAGCCCCGGCTCTCCCATTACTGCTTGCCAATCTTGGTCTCTGCTTTTGCTCACAAAGTAAAGCTGAACAGGAAATTGTTGTGCTGCGTGACACAGAGAAGCACATTATGGAGTATTAGGAAGATTATATTTATAAAATATTATTTTTCCACTTTAACAGTTAATACCTTTGGACTTGTTTCTTAATATTGTTTTCATTTTCTGCAGTTATTTATGTTTTCATGCTCTCCTCCAAGGCAGAGGATACTCTCCTTTCACACTAATGCATAATCTCCATGTTTCCACAGCAGCCCTGGGGCTGAGGGAGGGGAAGGCAAGTCCTGACACAGGCCAAGCCCATGGGGGAACCATCCCCTTGTGTCTCTTCACTCCTGAGCCCAGGCCAGAGCAGAGAGCTGGGCTTTGTGGGCCCAGCACATGGAGCAGGTGAAGAGGCTTGTAAAGCAAGGGGCTAAGTGGGCCCTTCCTCCAGTGGGTGCAAATGTGCTCTCACCTCCTTCATCTTTCTGAAATGGTCTGTAGCAAAGTGAGGTCCTATTATAAGAGATCCTGCAACACTGAGAATGCAATTTAAACCAGTTCATCCATTTCCAAGAGTAAGGCTAAAATGAAATACACACTGCTCTGTCCACTGTAAATATTAACAGACTCCTTTGTGGCCCCTCTGATGAGCCTCCTCCAGTTACCCCTGTGCCACAGCAGCGGTTTGGCATTGCCATTGCAGATATACGCCCCCTCGAGAACATTGCCTGAGTTAAGGGTCAGTCTTGCCTCAGAAAACTTACATTTCTCACATGTATTATAGAGACAGAAACTGCCCAGCTCTCGAGATGCCCCAGCAGTGAGCTTGCCTCACTGCCCTTTGGTGCTGTGTGGCACTGGCCCAGACATGTGCCACCAGAAGCCGTGTTCCTGCTGCTGCAGGCACTGAGCAGCTGTGGGCTGCCCCATAGCCCCCTGTGCTAGGCACATGCTCCCTCACAGGGTCCCAAATGTCCCTGTGCCAGCAGTGCTGAGGGACAGGATTAAAGATCCAGCCTTTAGCTGGAAGGACAGAGAAATTGGGGGGGTCATGCTGAAAGGGAGAGGGAAGGATGATGAAGAGGAAGGAGCCGTGTCTGTTGGGATGGATGGGATATCTGGAGAAGGCAGAGGACAGCCTCAACAGCTCTACTGGGTGCTGGCAACCAGCTGCTGAGCTCCAGCTGTGGGGTCTGGGGTCTGAGTTCTGACCCTGCCCTAGGACACAGGACCCAAGGTCCTGGACTACCCTGTGAGGAACAGGATGAAACCCACCTCTTGATTAGCTGTTGGTTAGTTAGGCTGCTGTACCCTGGGCAGGACAGAGGTCCCATAGGAGATGGCACATCTGGCTGTGAAGGACGTGACGCAAGGTAGCACGGGAGGCTTGCACAGAGGTGGGTACTGGCCTCTGCTGACCCAGGGGCTTCATTTGGTAGCTTCAATATTTAGTTGACATATTTTTGTCTTATTTTAAAACACACCCTGAAATTCAACACAAACCACTGTCACAGGCCTGAAGCAGAAAGGCAAGACAGGGTTCATGGTGTATCCTGTGTGCATGTGGATCTAATTATCTGGGGGACATTAACAAAATAACCTCTGCCAAGGCTTATAGAACTCCCATGACATAGTCTGAGAGAACTATCTGACATTTTTAGAGTGTTAAGGCTATGGATTTTTCATATTTTTTTAGAGCTAAACATGTGGAATGCATACAATATATTACTCCATCCTAATTAGCATTTTCATTGGCTAAACTGTGCCTGGCCCTAATAGTTCTAAGAGACCCACTGATTCCACACACCAGGAGGGCCCCAAGGAAAACAGATACACAAAGACAATGCAATTATGCAGGATTTTAAGCAGCTTCCACTTAACCAGTGAGTGGTGTAATACTAGTCTAAAAGCTTCAACCAGCCTTTGAAGTAAAACTTGGCTGCTGAAAGAGAGAGGGAGAGGAAGAGGGAGAAGAAAAAGCCCAGAACAGCCTGTGCAGACTGAAGCCGCATAAAAACTGCTAATCAAACACTTGGATTAGTTGAGTGCCATGATTTGAACTGAAGGAGCTGAACCTCAGTTAGAAAGTCATTCCCTTCCCAGATGAAAATTTAAAAGATCACCTATCTGTTTGGTATTTAATTTGCAGTATTGACGTGCCAAGCTGCTCCCACACACAGTAAATCAAGGAACAAGAAGCCGAAGATAACTGCCACCCCACAGGGACATGACCTGCTTCATTTATTTATTACCCAAGGAAGTCTGTCCATTTTGCAAATAGAAATGGCATTTCTATTTTGTTTTCTAATGTTTTCCTTGCTTGGTGGCACTAAGTATCTTATTACAGCAGGACTCTCAGGGTCAGAGACCTACTGACAGCTTGTGATAAAAGTTCCCATTGCCCCATGGCTCTAATTCAGTGAAAGCCAGCCTGATGCAGATGTAGACAGTCATATCTCTTAAAAGAACAGAATATATTGCAGTGATGCCAGAAATTCTAAGGTGCTATTTATCTGTGAAACAATGTGTCTGAAAGGGAAAATAAAATAATTTTGACATGCTGCCCATGCCAAATGTGAAGTGCTTTGCTGCCTTCTGGAAGCAAGCAGGGCAATTCTGAGGAGATGCACCTTCCCAAGCCTGCTGGGACACAGCTGGGTTGTCAAACCCAGCCTTTACCTCTGTTAAGGCAGGCCAGAAGCTCAAGAGATGAGGAGATACCTGTTCCATCACCCATAGCAGCACTTCCCCACTAGCAGCTGTCAAACAGCTAATCAAAAAAAGCAATCACAGACTGGTCTAGCACTTGAAACATGCTGTTGCCTTCGTGTGTCACTGTCATCCATCCTCTCATGCTCCAATGCCTGCAATCTTATTTTCATGTGAGACACTGGAAAGACTATTGTCTGTGAAGCTGAGCAGGGCATCACGTGATGAGGCAGCTTTGTACTGTAGCACTGCCTTTCTCAGCCCAGAAGCTTTGCACTGGATTTCAA
Organism: Pseudopodoces humilis; assembly: GCF_049639895.1. NCBI lineage: Eukaryota > Metazoa > Chordata > Aves > Passeriformes > Paridae > Pseudopodoces > Pseudopodoces humilis. The sequence continues at coordinate 137,083,220 of NC_142200.1, read as the reverse complement.
AATACTCAGGGCTGAGATTTCTGGGCTCTGCTCTGTCTAAACTCTTCTTGATCTGCTTACAGTTTTGTTCTACTTTGTTTTGCTTTATTTGGATGTGTCAGTAAATTCTCTTAGTGACTGTGTGTGCAAAGTTAGTTGGTTTTGCTTTTGTACATCTTTGCATGCTATGGCCATAGTTTTACAGAGACTGTAATTCTCTGCAGAATAAGCTATTTTTGATCAATACAGTAGTGCAGTGTAGAGGTGGACAGGTTGGCCACAACATCTATGGAGAAGCTGAGTGACAGGATGCAGCACAGAGGAGCACAGGCATGGGATGTCAAGGGATGTGGCACAGGCTGGCACTGGTGATCCCACAGCTACATATATCTCTCTCTTCAATAAAATTTAAGTAGAGTTAGTTCAATGAAGTGTGGAACTGGAAAAACTTGATTTTAGAGTAAAATCAGAAAAAGAAACAGTACTAAACATATGTAAAAGGCATTATATATTCCAGAACACATGGAGTTGCAGACCAGTGCAGAAAGAGAAAGGTGTGAAAAAAAACAAGTAAGAAAACTTATGGAAACTACTCCAAGTGCATGCTAGATCAAGAAAGGAAACACCATCAACCTGGACATCACAATCCTCTTTGCAATACACTCTCATTGTCCCTGACCCATTGCAATGCCCCAGGCCCACCAGACTGAGACCACCCACCTCAGGGCATGGAGGAGCAGCCTGACACCAGGAAAAGGGGTAGAAATCAGGTATTGTGAAAGAATTTTAACTGCACTGTTATTCTTTCTTTCTCTGTAACAATGAGGTCTAGACTAGAAATGATTTTCAAATTGCTGTTCAGGTTTCCAATAGTATATGGTGAGCTTCTCCTTCACCTGCAAATAAGAATTTTAACATAAGAATTTCTGGAATTAATTAAATGTGGTAAAATTAAAATGATAGAGAAGCCATGGATAGGAAAGAGTCTACAAATATATGATATTCTGTGAGTTTGCTCCAGCTGTCACAATTCCCATAACTGAGATGTGGTATGGGGTGACTTCTGGAGGTCAGATGAGGCATGACTGGGAGCTGCACAGCACAGCATGTTCCTGGGTGAGGGAGAGCTATTTCAGCAGAGTAGCAAACTTCCATCCACCATGAGGAAATCACTGCCTTTCCCAGAAAAGGGAACATGAATTTCCTCAGATCCCATCAAGGAAACAAAAATCCTGGGATAGATGAACTGCAACACACATCAGGGATAAAATACTGAAGATCAGGCCAGAAAATGCTATTGACAAATTGATTTGGAAGGGCTAAGCTGGATTCATGAGAGGGAGGCTAGCAGAGGATGGTATGTGTGTAAGTTGTAGCTCAACCCAGGCTGAGGTTATATGGAGACACGGGCTGTCAAACCCTTCATGGATGCACAGAAAACATTTAACATGATTTAACAGGTCTTTTTGAATCAAGTGATCTTGAAGTTTGTTTTTCACAAGACCTTTGCTGATAGAGTTTTCTTTATGGACTTTCCCCTGTCAAATTGTTGCCAAAACTCAGCAGGATGCAATTTCTTCTTCATGTTCCCTGGGAAATGAAAACCACTGCAGTTCTGTGGGGCTAATCCAATACTAGCAGGTATCTAGTCTTTAACAGTCTTTAATCAAGTCCCTTTTTTATCCCCCTTATAAATGACGAAAGAGGTATTTGCAGTTTCTGAATTAAGGCACTTAAGAAACAGCAAGTGCAAAAAGCCAGAGTCTTGGGGGATCTGGGGACCAGTGTTTGATGCATTATTATGCAAACTCTATCACATAGAGCACTGACTACAATCACAGTTTTTATGAACTCCAGGAGCTGCAGTATGCTTTGAAAACCCAGTTTTTGGATAGACATACCTGGATGCCAGATCCAAGTTAGCCTAACCAGCTCAGTGGAATTAAACATATGGATATCATCCAGCTTCAGTAGAAGCACAAGTCTGTGGCAGATCTTCAAATGTGCAAACGTTTTTGAAGGCCACTGCCAGTTTTTCAATCTTACAGTTTTAGTCTAATGCTCAGACCTATTCCACCTGCTTTACAGATACACAGAAACTCTTGTCTTTGCTCCAAAGACTCTATTTTCTGTACATATGGATCTCATGCAGGCAAGTCTGATGCTAGAATTAATAGGCTACTAATCATGTTAGCTTTTACTTTTCAGCATATGCTAGTGCCATATTTCTGCAGCCACGTTATCTATAATATGACAGATAATTTTGTCTGCTTCTAGTTTTCGAGTAATACTGGGAACATTTTAGATTTAAAAATCTAAAAATTAAAGAGCCTGACATTATTCTATGGTTTTGTTCTTGCCATTGCTTTAATGGTTCAAAGACATTCCCAGTGCCCAGCTCTCAAACTCTTAATAGAGATTGGCTTGGGTATACCCGAAGTTTCCAGTCTCCATCATTATGTGTCAGCCTCACTCAAGGGATAGGCTGATTTCCCATTATTTGATGCAGAGCCTGGATTCCTGTGCCAGCCCAGCACCAGGGTTGCTCTCACAGTGTCCAACCTGGTGCCTTGGACAGGGGCTACTGGGGAGGAGACAGGAAGAGGGAATGTCCCTCATTGAGTCTTTCTGGGAAGCAGACTAACTGTAGGACCCGCTGCACTGCTGGATTTCCCTCCCAAAGCAGCTGTGTTGAGGAAGGCCTGTGCTGGCAGACAGAGGAGGTGGCAGATGGAGCATCCTGTAGCACTGTCATGGTCCTTGCACAAGTTGGATGGTGTGCTGTCAAAGGAAAGTGCTATGGAATGCTTTGTGGTGGTACATTCCCCCTCCCACCTTGGCAAGATAAGTCACAGAGCAGGGGGAGTTCATTAAGTTCCATGTTTGCTGATCCAAGCAAGACAGAATTAACTAAGACTGATTTTATTTGGCTGGAAAGGACCAAACAGCAGCTAATATTAAACACTACTCATGTGAAGCAGGAACACTGGTACTGAAAGAATTATAATTTAATGTGAACAGTAATAAAGCATTCATGAATAATACATTTTAAATTATTACCTAGATATTGGCTGGCTGGAGCTCCAACCTTAGCCCATATTTCTCTGGCAGTATTTAACCTTGTCACTAATTTGGGGAATTAGAGGCACTTGAAATTCCAGCTGGAGGGGAAATATGGGTAGACTTCAAATACAATCCTTGTCTCATTGACTCACTATTTTCCTTTTGCTTGTATAAAAAAGAGTAACAGGTAAAATGAAGTCTGTGAATAAAGTCCATAAAATTAAGTCTACACTGAATCTATGGCCTCTCCACACATTGAGATGGGCCTTCCACCAGCCCGGGCCATGCTGTGCCCATAGGAGCTTCTCAGAAATGCAGGAGCTCTTTTCCTGGGATGCTGCAAGTACCTACAGCAGCATTTCTGCACTTCATTGTGTCCAATGCAGCAGGCAGCAAATTCAGCCCATCTCCTTGTAACTGTGAGAGTTTAGACTGGGATTCACATAGAAAACATCTCACTAACCAGAATTTCCCAGGCAATGGATGGAGGAGGCAGATAACACTGTAACACATAGGTGTGTAAAGAGACACTTCCCTTCTCCCATTGACAGCACAAGTAGTTGTATTCATTTCCAACACCCCTAGCACTTTGCAGGTACCTCCTGCACAGCTGCTTCTTGCACCACCTCACCTCTGACAAGTGCTTCAGTAATACAGGGTACAGCTACAGATATTTCTGAATGAAGTAGAAGTGTGAATTTACAGTGTCAGTGTAGCTACTACTGGCAACTTCATCCCCTTGCTTGGAGCAAATTTCCCTTTATGGTTAGGGAACTTTTCACTTATCATAGGCTGTGAATGGGATCTTGCTGTGGAAAACATGATGTGATGTACATGCATGTCCCCACAGTCCCTTGTTTGTATAGCTGTACCTTTAGAAATAAGAGCTGCAACCCAAGTTGGGTTTGAAAAGAGTCCTGCTGCTGCCCAAACAATGCTTCCAATGGACTTTCAAACAGTATGTCATGAGGGATTTGTAATTTGTTTTGCCATACAAACCTCTGTGGCACCCGTTTCAGCCTGGGTCTGAAGCAGAGTTTGTACTTAAAAACACTGTGTAGCTGTAATACAATAACAAAGCAGTTCCTCTGACTAAAACTGGCTGCAATCCTATGGTCTTTTCTCTTGCTTTCTCAGCCACACCCTTCCTTGAAATCTTCTGGGCTATGCAGCTGACCACAAGTACATGGGGTTGGTGTATATTGGCAAAATGATTTTCCAGACCAGAACATTTACAGTTTGATATCTAGATAAAGAATGACTCATTTTTGACTCATGAGTAATGCCTGACCTTACTGATGTGCCCTCAGCTGGTTTCCCAAAATTGGGCTATCAGGGGAAACACTCATTCTCAAATTCCCAAGTGCCATAGATGTCTCATGGCAGTCACCAAAACGGCAAATGCACACCTACACATCCCTCCTCTGCAGCACCCCAGAATGCTGTGGTCCTTCAGAAGCTGAAACATCTGCAGCCTTGCTCCTGAGCTTGGGTACACACAAAGGTGACAACTGTTGCCTTTCTTCCAGCAGCTGTACACACAGTTCCTGCACAGCCACCCCTCCCCTGCCAAGCATGCTGTGCATTAATTCAGGATTGAGGTAGGGTTGAGCAGAACAGACATTTCGTGTAGGATGTGTTCTGTTTTCATCACAATATTTTGAAAGTAAGGGAATGCATGAGAATATGTGTTAGCTGCAACCCAGTAAAATACATCTTTTTTTGTTTTAATAAGAAAACCACAAAGTCTGCAGCTAAATACTCCCCAAACTTTTTGAAATTTCCCCTTAACTGAAACAAAAGCAATAACAAAGTTGGATCATTAGCACTGTGTAGAAGCCCAGTTTCAGATGAATGTGTTGGAAATGTTCATACTTTCAATATATTTTCCTCCTTACCAGTAGGAATAAACCATGAAACTTAAGGAAAGAATATGGAACAACACATGATGCAACATGGAAAAGCTTTCATAGCTCTCCTCAGTGCTCAGAGATCTCTCTTTAGCAAACTTGCAGTCCAGAAGAGTACCTATGTGCTGCAGTAGCTCTACTAGACCAGCATCCACTTCAAGTGATGAAAATCCACAGGAACATGTGTCTCTTGGCCAAGCATTCTGGTAAGTGAAACATTGTTTTAAAATTCTCTTCTCCCATTTCTCAACCAAGGGATCTTCCATCACTAAATCAACATGACCCAGACTGGTACAGGAAGATAGAGAACAGGACAAACACAGACTTTCAAAATTTAAAATGGAGTCAAAGAGGTCCTCTGCAAAACTGAGTTTTACTACAGTACCAAGATGGCTCAAGACCTACTCTGTGAGGCTAATAGAAGAAGGAGGTAGCAGGAAAAGCTCGTTACTGGTGTCAGTACGACAATAATGGGTGAAAAGTCATCCTGATGTCTACATTAAAGATGGAAATCTGAGGTCCTGCACAAAGCAAGATCTGAGGCAATCTGATCCCTCCACCCCAGTGCCTTTATTGTCACACTGGTCATGAATAAGGGCAGGAGGGTTTGAGGATGAATATTTGCTTTGTGCTTTGCCTCTTTCTCCATTCCCAAGGCCACCTATCACATGTCATTCCACTGACAATTTCTCACTGCTAAAGAGAAAACTGAGCTTGGAAGCACCCTGTCTTATGCATGGCCCAAATGTACTTCCCAAGGGAGAGGATAGAAATAGCACCTTCATCCTTCTCACATCACCTGTCCACGTGGGAGCCACTAGATCTGCCCCTCCCTGTAAGGGGTCCATCCAGCTCCTACAGATACCTAAAAGTGCTTTATTCCTGGTAATACTGAAGGAGAGTAGTGTCTTACGGCATGAAGTGCACAGAAACAGGGTAAAAATCCAAAGGGTTTACAATGTAATTAAAGGGTTTAATTGTATACACACACTGTACAACTGAAAATCCAAGCTAGGTGCATTTGAAAACAAAGCAGACCAGATAAATGTGAGCTGTTTCACACTAGACTATGGATATATTTATGTGGAAGACTGAACAAATAAATTAGTGTGTTTTTTTCTTATAATGTAAATACTCCCAAGAACACTGGAGATCCCAGCAAAGTCATCTGGATGGGGATATAATGCAGTGCAGATGTGAAAGTGCTTGAAGGGAAAGAGGGAGCGTCCAAGCCTTTCCCAAGACTCTCCTAACACCCTTATGACAGTGATCTGCCTCAGTGTTGTTGTTGGCATGGCTCACTCAGCAGCCGTCACATCCCAGCTTCATAATTGAAGCTACAAGTCCAATTCATTAAAAGAAGATTTACTGGTGTTAGGAGGGTTTTGTCATAGGTCTTGTTTTCATAAATGGAGCTCTATAGTGCATGTGATTTACAGAGGAAAGAAAAATCTGAATTATGGGGAGAAGTGCATGTGAGCAAGGTTTTTGGAGTGAGAACAGTTTAGTATGGAAATGCTCACATATCTGGAAGAGAAGGAATTCAATCTCCGATCTTACCTGCTGACATCCCAGGAGATGTCTCAGCAAGATGAAACCACACTGGGGTTGTTGTGGTGCTCTGCACACCACTCTGTTCCTTCTACTCTCCTGGGTGCTCCCACAGGTCTGGGGGAGCTGGCAAGGAACAGGGCAGTCCCAGCTCCCACTGCTCACTGCCTCCCCAGTGTAGCTCTCCTGTCTCTGAGAACAACAGCTAAATGCTGAGGCCCTATAGACACCTTCTACATTTGGAGTGACTTTTCAGCCAGACTTGCAAGTACAGCCCAGCAAGATTAGCAAGGGGAGCTGCAGCTCTAGTGCAAGTGGCTATGGCAGCTACAGTGCAAGAGACGTGTGCGACATCTGGGTATGGCATAATAAATAATAATGGCAATAATAAAAAATAATAGCAAGCAGGGACCTGGTCAGTGTGAGCAGTGGAATCTTGAGCATGTCTCATCCTAAATGGGTGTCCAAAACAACAAGCTCTCCCATGAACCCCTCATTTTTTTGCCTACCAAGGGAGCCAGAGTGCTGATTGGACCCAGCTGAGGTGAAGTCCCTCCACAGGCCCTGATTCAAGCCTAATTGCAACCTTCAAGTCACAGTTGCCTGTGAGGCAGAACACAAACAGCACAACTGTGTACAGTGCTGTCTGTATTGGCAGAAGCCACTGGATCCAGGTGGGGAAATCCTGAGGACAGACCAAAACTCTTCTAGTCCCCTTCCCTCTTCCCTCTCCCCTAAAAAGAGTTTATGCCTATTAGCCTTTATGTCTAGAGTGCAAAACAGTTGAGTAAAACTTCCTGTCCTTTCAATGAACCCTTTATATTTGTTGTTAAATGGCAAGTAAGTTATTTTATTTAAAAACATGTGTAAGCTTCTAATTTTTTATGAGATTTATCTATCAAAGTTCATAAAAGGCTATAATGTGATTAACAAAGCCAGTGAGTAATGTACAGCTTAGTATCAGACATGTTGGAGCTGGTCAAAATCCATGACAGCCAGGAGTTAACAGACCTATAGAAGTGAACAAGGGAAGCTGTTACTTGTTTTGATTATGATGTGATGTTGTATTTTTCTCTCTCAGATCTGATATGCTGCAGTGACCTACATGTGACACACAGCTCTTTCAGAGGGTACCCTGTATACAACCAAGCAATTTCCCTGACCAGATCTTTGGATGCTTCCAGAATGATTTTCTGGAAACACTCTTTCACATTTTTACTTAGGGAAATCGTACAGGCCAAAAAAGTTTGCTGGCTTTTTAATAAAAAGGAAGTGTGAAGTAAAGCATTTACTGCCTTAAGTTGTTCATACTTGTCCAGCAAAACACCAATCAGGAGCTGTTTTCCAGAGCCCCTGCAGGTGTCCAAGTGCACATTGAATTTCACAGCATCTATTGTTTATGCCAAGCAGTAGATTTTTAAGTAGCATTTGGAAACATTCACAGAGAAAGGAAATTCTGGAGTTGAGCAGTGGAAGTGATCTTGCACAAAACCTGAAACTAAATTTTACTTGCACAGTGGGAGAAAAAGGTGCAAAACCACCCTTATGAGTCATGAATTCATTCAACTCATTCAATGTCTAAATAGCATATTAAATATAGGTTGCTCTTAAATTGCTTTTGACCAGGGAGTTATTCACTGAGTAATTCTGATTAAGCAAAAATATTTTGAATAGTCATAACTTGCTTGTGGTTGATTCACAAAGACAAGAAAAAAAAAAAAAAAAGTTAAACCATACAAACATGATCTTTATTCCAAAAAGTTTATTCTATTCTAATCACATGGTAACATTAATATATGTAGTTAAACCCCACTGATAAGCCATCAGCAATAGAACTGGAAAATAGAATAGCAACAGAACATCAGGAAAATCAGCCTTGGTGCTTCAAATCCATGCTTTTCATTTGCAAACCAAGAACTGTGTAGTACAGGGGAAGAACCTGAACTTCAAATGCAAGCTGACTGACATCAAGCAGTTACCTTGGACAAACTCCATAGCAGTCATTCCAGGGATCTGATGACTGAAAACTGTAGTTTTAGATCAATCATATTTCATAAGCCAGCTTCAGGGATGGGTTTTTTCTGTGTTGTAACAGTAAAACTAGAAAGAGATTAAGAAGCCTACCTAATAGTTAACATTGCAGCCTGTCAGAGTTGCATTATGGCACAAAAATTTTCAATTAGATGAACGATCCAAAGGTTGCCAAGATAAGGATTTAAAAGTCAGGAAATACCAGAAATAAAGTCATTATGCTCAGTTTCGGAACTTTGAATGACACAACCATGTTATCCTTCTGGAGGAGTCATCACTGCCCTCCACAGAAACACATGGTCTGTGTAATTAGCATCTCCATGAATGAAGATCCCATCTGTATGCACCAATATAAATCATGACAGCCAGAGCTTGCCAGAAAATTGATTTTTCTGTTTGATGTGCCTCATTCCTGATTTTTTAGGATTTTTAAGCCTGGCACCTCATCTGCCCTAAGTACAGCTACCACTGGCTTTTAGTGGCAGCACCCGCCTCTTCAAAGACTGCTTGAATGAAGTGCCCTGCATCATCTGGGGCAGAGGGACAGGGACAGTCCATCTTTTTGGGGCAGTACTGTCCTTTCTGTCCCTGTCCTTGGCTGCAATATGTGCTTCCCTTCTGTTGGTGCTCAGAGAATACAGACTCTGTGAGGTTCTAAAATCATAGTTTAAATGTATCTTAAAAACTGCTCTGTCTTTCAGAGGCTGGTTTTTTTCTCCATCTGCTGCACTATAGTCAGTTTTTTTGCCACATTGCGAGCCCTTTCCAAAGAATGGAAGAACTGTCAGTCATCCCACTGCCCATACAAGAAAGACCCCTCAAGAGTTTCAGGCCATGGAAAAAACAGCATTTTTTGATCCTTAACTTGGATCTTGAAAGTAGCTTAAGCTGGATGTCATGGAAAATCTCCTGCTGAAACATTTTTAAAACTTTGTCAAAATCACAAACAGGAAAACTGGGGATTTATAAAAGAGAAAACTGTTCAACCCAAATAATGAGTAGACTTGCTAGATCTCTCCAAAATAGCACTTTATGTAAGATCTAAAAACATTTCTCCACATAGGGTTCAAAGCTAATAAGCCAAGGACTGGTGTATTTTAAAGACCTAGAAGGACTGCAGAGAATCCTCTACATCTTCCTCTAGACATTCACTGAGATTAGACTGACACCAAGAGTTGTACTGAACTAAGTCCACAGCCAAAAAGTGATTGTGTCTCTTGCTTAATATGAATAGCAAGTCTCTTCATGCTGAATTGATAGATTTCTGTTCTACACTAACAATCTGTAGGACTAATTTACAGAACATAACTGATCACTTATTAGATCAAGGTGAAAAGAAATACTCATATATACCACTTTCTTTCTTCCTCCAGATGGCTTCTTCAAAATTTTACTGTTCATTTCTTTGAAAGAGAAAGGAAAATAATTACTTTTGTCTGTATGAGCATTGCCTCTCTTTACCAATTTTATGAGGGCTAAAATGTGGGAAATAAAAGAGGAACTCAAAAAAGGTTCTGATTTAGGTACCTAATGTAAGTTATGCTTGAATATTTATCATCCCAAATTATGTTTCAGGGTTTTAGCTTTATGCTAAAGTCTATTCTTTTGAATTTAGTTTTCACTGATACATGTTTTCCCTAAAGCCTCTTGCACTGCAGTAAAGAAGAGCCCCCCAAAGCTTGTTTGTGTAGATTTTTAAGACTGGCTTACATGCAAAGCAACAGACACAGCTGCAATAAAGGGCACTAGGCTTTTGATCTTAAAAAGAAAAAGAAACTGAGTTCAAAGAACACTCATTTTATGCAAATAAATCTGTGCAGAAAAACAGTGCAAGAAAAATCCATGCCCTTTAGAGACCTGAGAAAGCAGCTGGCGTGGCTCTGCAGGAAGCAGCCTGCAGGTGGGAAGTGGCCGTAGGGTCAGATTTGCAGCTGCTGGACTCAGACCTGGCCTTTAGTACAGTGGGAGCAGGAAGATGTGCCTGAGGAAGCAGTAGTTATCCCTGAAGAGGTTTCACCCCTTCCTGGCTCCAAGCAGAAGGGGGCTGCTTGTGTCTTTCCATCACATGCAGATTTCTATAAGGCTGGATTTTGTGCTTTCCTCAGGAAAAAAAAAAAAAAAAAAAAAAAGGACTAAATTTGAGAACTATTTATTTGGAGGTTGTGTCTGGCAGGCATTTCCCTCTAGGGCAGCCTGTGCTATGATTGTGGTCAGTTCAGTAAAAAAAAGTCAGATAAATACTTCTGCAGACCTGCAGAGAGACCGATACATTACTCATTTGAAACAAGAGTAGCTTCTTTTTGCAGGACTTGTAACCTTTTCTGGTTTTTTGTTTTCTTTTTTTTTCCCCTGCTACCATGACTGTGGATTTTCTCCCTCTTCAATATCTTTCATATGACTATCCTACCTTATCAAAGGCAGTATTAAAAGCTGAGGGGAGAAAGGCAGACAAAAGTGCAGTTACCATGTGTTTCTTCTCAGCCAGGTAGATCTGGATTGCTTGCCCTCCATCTCCTGTAATTCCAAAGGGATCAGCATAGGTAAGAAATGTTATGCCATGCTGTGTGACTTGCTGTGTGAATTCCAAGGCATTGTAACAAGTCAAGGCTGACACAGTGCCGACAATGTGATGGCGCTGCCTGCCTTTTTTGTCTCTACAGAGAAGGAGGCGGAGCAAGGCATTTGCAAATCTCCCAGGAAAGAGAAGATGGGTAGACAGCTGGAAAAACAAACATTTTAAGAAGAACAGATGAGAAACAGCAGTGAAAACAGTCATAAATATGTAGTGCTAGTACAGCATTTTCTTACCTTCAGATCTCAAAATGCTTCTCCACTTTATAAGATGGGAAGCACACAAAACCCATTGCCATGTTCACCAAATGTGTTTACATCAAAATCAATGGTGAAATAATTACCTCCATGCTACTGCACTCTTGAAACATTAATTTTCCTTTCTCCCAGCTCATCTTGTGACATGTTTCAATATAAATGTCCCTGTCCCCATAAACGAGGTTCACTGAGTTCGAAGATTGGAGAAAATCTAAGTTGGACTTGGAATTGAGAGGGATTTCAGGAAAAAATGGTGTTGATTTGGCAACAGCTCTTTCAAACTTTGAGAAAAGATGTGTAAGTGTTGGATGAGGTTAATGAGCAGCTGAACAATTAATTATTCCATTCAGTGGGTGTTCCCAGTCATCCTGGAACGCAGCTCCCCATGAAAGAAATGCTAAAACACAGCTTTCCTCATCCAGCATGAAGCTAACATGCCTAATCCCTTCCCAGCTATTCTTTAGCCATCTCCACCCAATCAACAATCAAGAACAAAGCCAACCTCCATAGACTTTTTAGCCCTCAAGCTATTTTCCATACAAATGTGAAATGTCAAATTTGCCTATGCTGGGTCTGAAACCACGGGATTGGGATGGGACAGTTCAGTCACGGTATCAAAGTTAAATGGGATTATGAGTTACATGTTTGGGACTAGAATACAGGATGGTTGGCATGAAAAAATCTACGGAGCTCTGGCTGCTAAGTTTGGCAAGTGGGAAGAAACTGTGCTTAAAGCAATTTTGAAAACAGTATCTTATTGCTCTGCTTCCATGAAAACCATCATTGGAATAAACCTCATGTCTTTTGAAACATTAATTAAAAATAAAATATTCTCCCTTGGCAGAAGAGTCCAGTAGCCTGAAGTATCTAAGTCCAACCTCATAATTTGGGTTTGTACCAGACAGAGAAGAGTGTGGCTGCTATGCATTCACTTTTATTCCTTTTTATTAAAATTTCAGGGAATGTCTTTCTTTCCTTCTAAAATAATCCTATTTTGTATTAAAAATAAAAAAATAAAAAATCATTAAGACTAGGAGAAAGTGTGTCTGTATAGGCTATTAGCTGGTGCAGGCTGATGTAGGAAAGAAATAAAAACACAGGGTTTTGGCCAGAGTGCAAGGTGTAAATGAGATAAAACCAGACATGATAGCAAGGGCAGGGAGGGATGGCTATGGGAGCGATGGCTATGGGAGGGATGGCAAGTAGGATGCTTCAGTAAAGGAGTTTACTGAAGGGTCAAATGTTAATGATGCTGTTTTGGCCAAAGTGAGAGTAGAGGTGTTTTGTTCAGAACCAAGAGTGCATGTCAGTGAAGCAGGCACAGAAGTTTTCAAAGGTCAGTGATAGCTGGTAAATGTGGTGACATTGCTGAGAAATTTCGTGCATGTTGTGATCACTTCCTAATCCTGGGAAATCCTCTTACAGTGTAGTTGCGTGTCCCCCTGCCTTTGGGGAATCTGCTGAAGCAGAACCCACGTGTCTCAGGGATGCTGAAAGGATAAACTGGTTGATGGCAGTAGATGGATTGGCCACCTGGAAGCACAACACCAGGTGCTGTACTGGGTGCCTCTGCAGACCCGATGGGAGCTGCTGAGGTCAGCTACATCATGCCAGGCAGGTCTATCCTATGGAACAGGTTCAGGATGGACATAACTGGCACATGGTGAGGTTCTTGGGGTGGTCTTGTGCAGGGGCAGGAGACAGACTTTAATGATTCTTGTGAGTCCCGTACAACTCAGGGTATTCTGTGGTTCTATGACATATGCCTCACAGGTAAATCCAAGGAAGTGTGAGCCCTACTGAAAGGTTTTTCTGAATTCTTTGTCCCTATCCAGGTCTGCCAAATGATACTTCTAATAGTATGTCACAGCTAGACCTTCAAGCCAACACACCTTATCTATCTGGCCTCCTTACCGTCACCTCCCACCAGCTTTTTCTGCCCCTTGTACTGGCTCCAGTTCAACAGGACTTGGACCCAACCACTCCTATCTATTCCAGTTCCCTGCCACCCTTCCCAGCCTGTCTCTGAATGCTCTGAATGCTAAACTTTCCTGCCTCAGCCTGTTTTGATGGCAGCTGTCTTCGCACCCGTGTCCCCTCGGTGGGGGCTGTCAGGCCGGGCGCGGCCTCTCCCGCCGCCCCCTCAGGGCCCCGGCGCCATTTCCCGGCCCGCAGGTGGCGCTGCTGCGCCGGGCCAGGGGCAGGGCTGAGGCGCGGGTCGCCTTTTGCCTCAGACGAGAGCACCAATACGAAGAAAACAAAAACGAAATGAGTTTTCACTGACGAGCAATGTTCTGCGGAAAATAAACAAACAGGTGGCCAGGCGCGGTGGCAGCTTTCCCCCACAGGAGCGGCATGTGGCCTCCCGGACGGCACGGCCGGGTGTGGGAAACACGGCTCTTCCCCGGGCTGTGGCTTAGGGCTGGGAAACACCTGAGGAGGGGTCGGGACAGTGGCACATGACAGAGATGACACCAAGCTGAGACAGACACACATCATAGCCATGACTTTTGTCTCTGTCATCCGAGAGTGGGTTTGTGGCTGATGGGAAACCTGAGCTCAGCTGCGGCCATTCCAAACAAGACGCTCCCCTGAAAACAGCCCGTTTTTGGTTTTTTTACTGCTCTGCCTGCACGTATTTGAGGTTTTTTTACTCCCATCTCAGCTTGATCTCTTTTCATCACCACCGCACAACTATTATGAACTTCTTCAGTTATTTATATCATTCAAATATACCGACACTGCCTAAAAAATTCTGCAGGGCAGAGTTTTAGGAAATTCGTCAGAAATCTTAAAAACTGAGTCATTTGGAATAGGTTGAACTTTGCTTTTTTTTTTTGCTCCAGCTGCCTGCTGTGTGTTTGTCAGATAGGGATTGAACTGAGAAAGGGTCTTGGAGTTCAAACGCCTTCCCTGCTGCAGCGAGGTGGAGCATGGCACAGGATGCAGCTTATCACAGATAACAGCTGTGTGTATCAGGGGTCTCCGCTTCCCTCTCCCATGCTGTTCGCTCGGCTCCCTGCCTCTCCTGTGTGAAAGGCTGGGGTAGAGGATGGATTTCAGACCCATTAACAGCTCTCCAGCCAGCTAAAGTCGGTGTCACGGGGCACATCCTGCTGATTCAGCAGCAGAGGGCAGCTCCTATCTCAGGGGAAAGGAGAATGAAAAAGAAATAAATCTGCTTTTCCTCAGAGCCATGAGTTGCACCTTTTAACCCTGGGTGAAATGTGGACTTACATTGCAAAACTATGCTGCTTCACTTGCACAGCTAAAGCAGTGTAATTTCTAAGCCATTAACAAAACTGTACAGATATAAATGCAGTCCCCAACATTTACCAACCACTGAACTTCAGCTGGAATAGACACTCCATAGAGCCGTGTCCACACCAGGATTTGCTGGTTTGAAAGGCTCATGATGGGAGGGAATATTAAGGTACTCAGATCAAAACCATGAATAACTGCTTTTGGGGTGGGAGGGGAAAGGGAGATTATAAAGACCATTTCAGAAGGTTTCAAATCAATCCACCATTGTTTTGTTATTCCCACTCCTCCCAAATAGTCTTTCTAAATCTTACCAAAACATTATCCCAGGATTATTAAAACACCAGTGATGTAGCAAATAATATTTTGATAATAAAACTGCAGTAAAAGACACAATATTCTCAGTGAACATCCTCTTATTGCAGGAGTTGACAAAATTCCTGAATTTTGTTTTTAACTTCTCCAGGAGAATAAAGGATAATTTTTACATGAGGAATATTTCTGTTTAAAATCTGTCTCAGGAACCTGGTGGCCTCTGTTTGACTGTCCTGACACACCTCCCTGCTGTGCCTGTGACTCTTGGGCACAGGAAAAAGGGCTCTGTATTTTTGGCCTGGTGCTGATATTCTTCAGAGGACCATTGGCTTAAGTGTCAGAATTGTATGAGAGCTTCATAGCATATGGAGGATGTTGCAGGAACATGGGCATGTCTGTGAGAGGGAAAAGGAACTGAAAAGTAATGCAGAAGGCAAAAAACAGTTTGTGGATACTTTTCAACCCCAGGCACTCAGGAGGAGGCTGAGAAGGGAAGGAAATAAGAAAAGCAGCATATCGGAACTGAAGAGAGCAGTGACATTTTACAGCAGCCGAAGATCTCCTCCACAGTGTTTGTACTCCTTTCATGTGGTGTTATCAGAGCTCTTTGCAAGAGTTTATTATCATGTTTCCCCAGACAGCAAGCAGACAGCCATCCTGTGACCCACATCCTGAGTTTTACAGCCCTCCTTGTCCTGTGCCATCTGGGGTATTTATAGTGTGACCCACCACTGGGAAAGCAGAGGACTTCCTTTATACTCTAAATATTATGCTATAAAAATAATGAGAAAATGGGACAAATGACAGGCTTTCCTGCCAAAAAAATGTCATAACCCCCTGCCACTTCAAATTATGTGAGCTGGCCAGGTCACCACGCTCATGGCTCTGTGCATTTCAGGGTACTGGTGTTGCTGTTACTATGCTGAAAGGCTAAAGGCTGTACCTGGGGCAGTACATGGAAGGAAAGTCTAAATATGTTGCAGACTAAATCACATAGCAAAGGGGTAAGAGGAGAAGCTGAAGCTCCCTGATTAATTCAACATCTGCCCAGCCATTTCCAAGGACTGGCTGTTGAAGCAAGGTGAGCTACAGCTGTAAATACACTGCTACAGAGCACAGTATAGTACCTCAAAGAGATTTTAGGGTTTTTTCCTTTTTTATTTCCTCCTCTCCCCCTGCCCCCTCCCCCAGGAATGTGCCTTGATCTTAATTATTGTTACAAGAAGTGATCTTCTTTCAAGGGATAAAATGAAAGAGTTGGCTTCTTTCCTTTCTGCATAATCTCCTGAGATATCACACTTCTGCAGGCTGGTGTTAGCACCTCACTGCATAAATAGAGCAAAGGGATTCCCCAGGGGGCTGTTTTTCTTTCCCCCAAGAAAGGGACAATTTTGAGAGATAAAATAGCTTTAACTGAACATGGTAACATACCACTGTTGCCCAGAAAGGTCAAACAAAGGGACTGTGAGAGGTCAGTGGGAGGGATAAAGAGGATGAGGTGTGTGTAGGGTAAGATAAGAGCTTAGGGTTTGCAATTATCAAGGGTTAGACATGTGTAGGCTAGAGTGGCAAAGGGTGAGTGAGCTGGTGGCTCTCCCTGTAAGAGCCATCTCCCTAGATTTCGAAGGAGGGTGAAGGTAAGCTCTGCATCTGGGAGGCTTTTTGATTGCCTTAGCAAGGGAACTTCTGAGTGAGAGCTGAGCAACCTCTGCTCACCCTTAGCCATCTTTCACTATCCCACTGATGTGCCTTGCAGGCCAGGGTGGGCCTGAGCACTGACAGATTTGCTTGGTAGGAGCACAGACTGTGTTGGCCAGCCCCAGTGTCTGTTTGGTAGTGGCAAGCAGAAGGTGTGCCTCCTGAAGCATGGCCAGGTGACATCCAAGAGCAAAAGTAAGAAATAGCTCCCTGCTGGAATGGCTGGTATCAGCCTTGATACAGCAGAGAGGATTGGTGGTAGCAAGAAAGGTCTCTGCTCTTATGCTTTCACCTTTTCTGTGGGGTTGAGTGTGGGTTCCCCAACATATGGCCTGCCCCTTTTTTTGAAATGTCAGGTCTCAATTTAACAGGAGAGTTTGGATGCTGGGGACTTTTGCTTTTTGTAGCTAATAGCAAATGGGCCCATTCTGTTATGTACATCTGCAAAAAGTAATGAACAACATGCTTGATCAGGGATCAAAACTAAGGTAAAAAGTAGAAACAGAACCCCCCATGTATCAGCAATTGAAAAGAACTGAATTCCTGCATTCTCCTACCAGCAGAAAAAATGTAGGAAAATGGGTTTCTAGACCCAAATTGGTGGAAGGTAGGATTATGCTGGACTAGAGATTTTTATACTTCAAGCAGGTGGGGAAGGAGAGGGTACAGTGAGATCAGGTTGACTGGATGATGAAGAGGAGAGTAAAACTGCCACAATGATTCCTATCTTCAGCCTCCCCATTTCTGATGGATCTTTTGTTACACAGGTTTGTTGATGACACGTGAGAGGTACTGGGATGAATCCACTGCTTCTACACAGCAATACACATGAGTGTGACAGTAAGGTCTAACCTGTTTGTGAGCCAGTGACAAAAGATAGAGCTGCACGTTCTAGCCATGAGCAACCTACACTTTTGCCTGGGGGAAAAAGAAATTGTATTAACTTGATAACTTAGCTCTCTTGAAGTCCTATCAGCACAGATACAGAACATGCCATTCTTTGCTGCAACATAGCCAAAGTAAACTATCCCAGTGCCATATCAACTTCTGCAAAGGGAGGGGAAAACACTGACATGGAGTGGAAAATGCTCTGGTGGTGTAGGTTTGGCCAGTCTACATGGCTGGTTGCCAGGCATTAAAGGAGGAATCTGCCCTCGCACAGAGGCAGAACACACCCTACAGGTAGCAAACAAACAGAATACAACCTTAAAATGAATGTCTGTGCTGGTGTGAGACAGTGTGGATGTGGAAAGAAATTCTTTTAATTGAAAACCAAATTCTGAACCTCATGCTGTAAACACCAGGTTTGGAAGTAGCAGACCCCTGGAGAATACTGCAGCCTTTTAACACTTCACCAATACATTTATCTTTCTTGAAGGCAGTGCAAACATCAGAGCACATGCTCCATTTTACCTCATGATAACAACATCATCACTGAGTAGTAATGCAAATATCACTGAGTACTCATGCAAAATCTTTATTTGAAAAATGTATTTTCTTGAATAACAACACCCCTCTGGTTTACATGTAAGCCCAGAAACAGTATTTGCAGTGTGCAGGAAAAAAATACAAAGAAAATTCTTAAAACACATTCATCTTCTGATATCAAATAAATTATACTATAATTGCTTATGTCAATTTCCTCTATTTTTATCCCACTAAATCTGCCTGTGGACTAGTGAGAGAAGAAAACCAAGGCAATGACATAGTATTAGTTTTGGAGAAAGGCCACAGTATCTTAAAAGTCAGTGTAGAGAATTATCTGTAATGTATAAGGACAAGGACACATGGATACTGATTCACTGTCTAGCATATATATCTCCTTGTTTTCCTCCCAGGTCAGGAATAGCTTTCAGAATGGTTCTGATTATTTTCTCTGCTGGTCCGGAGCTCTAAAGAAAGCTGAGATTGTGGCTGTTAAGTGTAGAAAGTTCCTCCTTCATTTTACAATATGAATGCTATTGTGGTTTCTCTTGGCTGGGAAATTTCATTTCTATTTCTAATCTCAGCCATGTGTCGGTCAATTCTGATTTAAGTTCCCTTCACCCTCTCCCTGCTGTGCAGCTCTGCATGCCATATTGCAAACATTTTTCAGCATGGGTGGGAGGTAGCACTGTGGTTTGGGCTTTGCTATTGATATCAGGATTTCCCTTTTCCTTTGTTTGAATTTTTTTTTTCCTTTCAAAATAAAATTGATAGTAAACAGGTTTCATTTAGTCCATAGGAGAGGGACAGTGAACATTTAATGCAAATTTGAATAAGAATCACAATTTTCCAACTTTTCTAATTAATTTAATGATATAGTCATCATCTCATGAAATCTTCAGCTTTAACTTTTATTTGGTTTATGCAGAAGAATGGAAGGATAAATTTTGTAGACTCCACTTGTAATTAAAACCCACTCCAGTAAATTAGGGCTGCAGCACTGTGGCTTATTGCCAATGGAGGGAAATTAGGGGATTGTTTGATCCTCAACCAAGAAAATACCGATGTCTTCCAAAAGGACAGATTTACACAAAACATTCAAAAGTCTGACAAGCTGTCAGTTCTCTCCATTCCTTTTAGCACTGTTTTGTCTACCTTCTTTGAGCTGAAGGCTCCTGCCAAGTAAAGATTCATTTCTCGCACATACTTGCCTCTATTAGATTTTCAAGCTGGACAAAAGGACACACTTAGCAATTGCAGGAACTTTTGTCATTTAAAATGCAAGAACATTTGATTTCTGCATTTCTCCCAATCACTCCACTGTTTCTTTTTTTCCTTTGAAAGGAGGCAGTGAAGAAGATATAAACATTCTAACCCAAAGAGAAGGGCAAGGATTATAAAGCTAACATTCAGCTGCCTGTCCACGTGGTGAAGGCAATATAATGTTGACTGTAGATATTGATATTGATTTGTGATCCTAAACAGAAATATTTTACGAATTTCCAATATTTATCCTTAAATAAGCTTGATAGGACTGGTTATTTTCTAAGGGTGAGAGGTTAATTCTGTCACTTTACCAATTTAAGCATCGCTGTCCTTCCTGTTTTTCTGGAGTCATTGGATGTTTCAGTACAAAGACTTGCTCTCCACATCAGGAGCTGAGTCAAGGAAACTTGGTTTTGATACACGATGCTGGTGTATGCTTTTTCAATAAAGACAAACCTAGGGTATGAAATACAACAGCCCTTCTTATGCCTGGGGATGGCTTCTTGAGTTGATATCTGACAAGTGATGCTTGGTCAGGTATATTGTATCACTGGGTATTCCTGTCACCAGAGCTCTCAAGCCATTCAGGGGCATTTCCCTCCTTTGCCTTCCCATCTCCTCCTTAAACTCTGGTGGCATTTCAAACACTGAAGAGCTCTGCTCAGACCGCACTTTGTGTACTTCCAGGCGACTCTAGCAAAGAGGATGGCGTGGGGCCCGCAAACAGCGGTTCTTCAGGGAAACCAACTTTCTGCTGGCGCTCGGGAACCGCAGGAGGGAGCGCGCTGCCCTCCCCAGATGTGTCGCTCCCGGGCAGAGCCCGCCCGTCCCCCCTTCCCGATCCCGCTCCCGATCCCGCTCCCGATCCCACTCCCTCCTCCCCTGCCTCTGCCGCACCGGGAGAGGCCGTCCTGCCCTGTCCGCGGGGCTCGGGCCGTTCAGCAGCCCCGGAGCTCACGGGTGGCTTCTCTTCATCAGATAGGAGATAGGAACTTGGAATGTCGTGGTTTTATCTCCCTGCCACCAGCCGCTGATAGTGGTGCCACCCCCTCAGGATGTGACCCTCCTTTCTGTCTTTCGACAGGGCAAAGGGAAGGAGATAGCAGGTCCTCTTTAGCCATCCAGGTCCCGAGTGTCCCCATTAAACATTTTTTAAATGTATGAATTGGGGTTTTTTTGCATGAATTTCTGAGAATGGTCATGAAACAGTATCTTCCCTTGACCTCAGCTTCCCCAGCTATAACAGCACAGCAGCAGCACGAGCTGGATACATAGCACGTTGTAAAAACGTAATTTCTGAGGTTCTAGGTCTGCTCTTCTCCCTAGAATAAAGGCAGAGATCCTCACTTTTCCCTGTGCTTGCACGGCACGAGGCACTGGAAGCAGCCTTTGGCATCCTCCACCTCTGCACCCGCTCAGCCCTGAGCTCCTTGCTGTTGCCATTACCAGTGACAGCTGTTGCCAAGACAGTTTTACGTACCATCGAGACAATGGCAGTTACCATTTACTGCTTTTTAACCATGTCTGGTATAAAAGGGGCTCTCTGTTGACTGCAAACTGGCAAAAGGTTTCTGGAAAGGTAGTTTAGCTATGGTACAATCCAGTCCATTCCAATAGCTGACCTGTAGAAACACTGAGGCAAAACTGTTCAGAAAACTGTACCCTATGCATTTCTCAGTTGTCTGTATCATAGTACTAAATGAAAGTACCAGAGTTGTTAGAGAAATACACCATTTCTAAAAGAGTACTAACTCTTCTCCTTCATCCACTGGTCAGTCACATACGACTGCAAAACAAAGCTTACTCACTTTGTAGGTTTTAATTTTTTGGTTTTGGCCAATAAAACTTTCCCTGCGGTATTGTTGCCTTTTTTTTTTTTTTTTTTTAAGATCTTGGGTGTTTTGTGTGCTTTGGAAAAGTAATTATTTGACATGACTGATGAAACAGACACACTGGAGAATCAATTAACCTATTGCTATAACAAGAAAAAATAAAATGCACAGAAAACTTCTGTTCCATGTAGATATAAACAGAAGGTAACAGAAATGTCTATATGGGACAATTTACAGTTCTTCAGCAATCAAGGTTAAATTAAAACTTTCAATTAATTGCTACACATCTCAGCTTCACTGGTAAGTGGGAAGATGAGAGTTGATGAAGTTCTTTCAGAACTGTTTTTTATGGGCAGGATTCAGGTGGGGAGGCATCGGGGGTAGAAAATATGTTTTGTAGCTATTTACAAGCCCCTGGATGTTCTAGATGGTGATGAAGCAAGGTGAATATAGTAAGAGTGGTAGGAACAGTTTGTCAACAAGTACTGCTTCACAGCATGCACAAGAGTTAATAAAATAAATTATACACCACATTTTCTTTTCAAGCAAGCTTTAAATAGTCCATATGTAACAGAATTATGTGTTACAGACAAGAAACTCTTGCTGCCAAAACACAGGATGAGTGTTTTTCCCGATCGTTCTTTCCAAATTACAGACGTAGGAAAAAATATTTCAAG
This sequence comes from Pseudopodoces humilis, assembly GCF_049639895.1. Lineage (NCBI taxonomy): Eukaryota > Metazoa > Chordata > Aves > Passeriformes > Paridae > Pseudopodoces > Pseudopodoces humilis. The sequence goes on along the minus strand of NC_142200.1, from coordinate 137,061,383 downwards.
AAATTACAAGATTTTAAAAAATAAAATTATTCTAAAACCCAGAAAAGGCCAATAAAATGGACTGGTGAATATATGAACAAGTCATCAAAAGAATGTTAGTACACAGGTACTTACAAAAAACATACAGGAATGTACATAAAGGCTTTTAAGACACAGATACTAAGCAGGCTAATTCAGGATCAAAGGGCAGAATGCATAGGCTTTATTATAAATTCTGTAATTCATGCATTTGTTTGTGCAGATAAAATATATTTAAAGCCATGTATTTAAATGCCATCAAAAAGACACCTGAACTTCTCCCCAGCAACACCTTGTGACTTCAGGGAAGAACCCAGTTTTGCTTATTTTTGTGCACTGGCCTAATCCAAACTCATAATCTGTAAAAGGGAACAAAGTATAAGGAAGCAAGCAGGTATTTTATCTGAGCCACTCGGCAACATTGGGACAAAGATCCAAACCCACGTTTTGGTAATCAGCGTCCCTAGAACGGAATGGCAGCAGCACCAGCCTAGAGAGTTCTCAGTGTGTTTCAGAAAGTGGCTCCAAGAAGAACAATCCAAGGGTTGAGTGGGAAAAATTAGAAATTAACCCTGTAGTTAATAGATAGATTAGATAGATTAGACAGATTAGATAGGTAGATAGATAGATAGATAGATAGATAGATAGATAGATAGATAGATAGATAGATGGCTTTTTTTTCAGAACAAAATAAGGTAGCACTACTGAGTAAGTGGCAATATGGTGTGTGCATTAAGATATACAAGTGAAATCTGCTTGGGGCACCTTCACTCAGAGGAATAAGTCTTCTTAAAATATAATAATAATAATAATAATACTTCTTTATACTTGCCACTTGTTAGCAATTGTTTACATCGTAGAAAAATAGATAGTATTCTGTAACAAGAAATATAGTTACTTTGTTAAAATGGGCTATTTTAAACCAGCTACTATTCTTTCATATAAAGAATTTCTAAACAGCAAAACAAAAATAGGTAATACTGAGTGCAAAACAGCCAGTGGTATACTTTGCATTGGTTTGAAACATAGTTGCCAGCTACTATAATTACATGTTCTGTACACTGTACTACAAAAGTCTTCCATCTTTCAGAAGCTTTTGCATTTTATTTTTCTTCTGTCTAGGTGGCAAGTAAGTATTTAATCCAAGTAAATACAAACTCTGGAAGTCAGACATAATTTCACCATCAGTCTTTGCTACCATTCTTTCACATTCTTCCTCCACACAGTGCATCAGCACTTTCTACTTTTGGCCAAAAATCCCTTAAGTTAAACAAAGTTTAGAATGCAGATACTCAGAAGCTTAGCTTATAATTCACATTCTTTTAAAAATAATTTCACTAATCTCCCAAGTTTACATTTACACCAATGTAACAACTCACTTGATGCATTTCATCATCCTTGCTAAAGACTGAAATAAAGTTCGGATGAAAACTCTTTGCCAGTGGTAGGTATTGTCTTAAACACTACAGAGCCAGATGGTTCCAACGTAGAAGTCAGATTTTTCTGTGGTCTCTGCAACAGTTTCAGACATGAATAGCTAATTCCTAGTGGCAGTGGTAAAGGCATTATCAGTACACCATGAATATCACAAATGGAGACAATTTCCATACATTAAAGAACAAAAACCAAACAAAAAGCACCCAGAAAAAAAAAAATCAGTGAAACATTCTTAGTAGAGCAGAAACTTCTCTATTTTCCTCTTCATTAATCTCACACCTTTTCAACTTTGGTGGGGTCATACGTATCTGGAAAAATACAAGAAAACACTATTAATAATGTATTGTGAAATCTATTCAATATTGCTAGCTGTGGAAATGACACATCTTTTCCCTAGTTTTTATTTAAAAAGAAGAAAAGCTGATAATGGACTTGCTGCATTAAAGATACATATCACATTCCTGACCCAAATTCTGTATTTTTACCAGTATAATTCGGGAACAACTCTGTTCAAATGCATGAAGATAGAATTCAGGAAGGCCTTAGGTAGGTAGGAACAAACACAATGAATGCTAAGTGATTACTTCCAGTTTTCAGGTGCTTTGACAGGAAGAAAAAGAGTAAGATTTGCTCCCCTTGTACTGAACACTAAGGACTAGTAAATGCTTTAAGCATCCTAGCAGGGTGTGTAAGGCTGGCTGAAGGAGTGATTATGCCATGCAGTCATCAGGGTCTTTTCATTTGATTGAAAATCCTTCGTTTCAGATTAATTCAACAGAAAACAGGAAAGCACAGCTGCGTTGCATCACTATGGTTAGTCTGTCTCGCTTCAGTCTGCAAAACCGCAGCTCATGTTTCAGCCTTATTCACTAAAGCACTGGGCTGGCTTACTACCACTCTTCTTCATTTCCAGCCTCCCCCCTGCCAGTTCACAGGACATACCACAGGTTGGTTTTCCTTTTCCCAAATCCTCAAGGACACTCTTCTATCCAATTTTTTAATTTGGTTTATCCCAGTGCTGGCCATGAAGTGAGCAGACATGAGCCTTCACCCTCGTCACGTTGGGACAGGATTGAGATGAAAAGGCTTTGCCCTGTGAGGTCTGCCTGCCCAGTGCCATCGTGCAAACACCTGACTTGCCCTTGGGGTGCACGGTCATGGCGTGTAGGAGCCTGGGCTACCTAGGGAGGAGGCTGCAGGCGCAGAGGGGCCCGGACAGACCGGCACTGCAGCCGTACTGCCGCGTGCTGCTCCTGCTCTTATGCAACCTGAGTATCTGTGCTAACCTTAAACGTCCCTCCCGTAGGCTGTACTCCCACAGCGCTCGCGTTTAAACAGCTGAGCATGAAAATACTTCCACACACAAATACGACACTTTGGAGTAAAACGTTCATCCTCAGGACTTTCGTGCTGATGTGAGTGAATGTCTTCATTCAAACATAAAAAGCATAAAAATCCTCCAGGGAAATTTCTCCCCCTGTGTGCAAGTGTCCATCTGCTACATCCACACTCATGTCAAAGGGGAACTGGCTAAGAAAGGACTTCTGGATTTGGCCCCAGTGGGTGAATTTGTGGTACAGAGTCTTTTATCACTTCTCTAGCCCACCCTCCTCAAGCTGCTAGTCCAGCCAAGACTGGAGTCTGTGCCAGCAACACCTATGATTTCTGCTAAGCCTTTTCTGGTATTTCCAAACAGACACCACACAAATGCAAAAATCAACAGGAATAAAGTTTTTAAGGGCTAGTGTGCTCCAGGATAATGCTGCATCTATTTAACCTTAATGCACTGATGGTATATGAGGATGCCTCTAAAGCGGTAACATTTTTTTGATTGTAAATATTTTGCCATCTAAACTGCTAGAACATAAAATTCTGAAGTGTTCGGTGATAGGTTGACCTAAGAATAAAAATGGATTTGCATTTCAGAGACCCGATTTTCCTAAGGCCAGACACATTCACGTTAACAGAATTCCCCACAAAATTTCAGGTGATCAACTGTTTCAGGGAGTGGCAGGACAGGGGTGGGGAGGAAAGGGGGAAACCAGGCCATAAGACATGGAGCCTCTACATGGCTCAGTATATTCGCTGAAAGCTTACCCATACCCTCAGCACCTAAACCAAGGACAAAAAGGTGCCAGACTGACAGGCCAGGTCAGCCTTTTGAGGGGGACAGACATAGGAGTTCTAGCACTGATGCAGAAATGTTTATTCAACATTTGGTTAAGCTCATTTAAAATGCTCTCTACAGAAACAAAGCCAGATTAGCAGCCTCATGTCTTCAAACAGCAAAGGAGAAAAGGCATCCAATGCATTTGGGAACACTTGGAGATGTTCTCCTAATGGCAGTATTTGCATAGTAAGATGAGCTTCTTGCACTCAGTTTTGGCAGAGCTCTTACTCTGAGATGACTGTTCGTCTGCCAAGCTACATTATACATGTGAAAGCCTGTTTCTGCTAAGGGCTGCAGCCTCTGTGACAGGCCCAGTCTGCAATTATAAGACTAACATCACCCTAACTTGTTCCAAATAAAGTGGCCTTTTAGAATGGAATATTTGCTTTCTGAAAGCAACAAATACAATGGTTTTCCAGGATTAATTTTCATTTGGGCTTTCAATGGTACCAATGAACTTATGTGGAAATTGGTATGAGACCTAACAGAGGAAGGCACAACATTAGGCCTTTTTAGAAACATGAATCTACAGTCCCTCTGTAAGGTGAAGCTTTTGGGGCCATCAACAAATCAGGGTCACTTTGGATGGGAAGAGGCCAGTGGAGGAGCCCACCCCATGTGTGTCACCCTGCAGAACTGGACATGCGCCATGCAGGAAGGGACATTCATGCCATCCAAACATGGGGAGAGCTGTTATGGCTGTGAGGGAACTGCTGCAGTGGGAACACACTGCAGAATACAAGCCTGGCATTGTCAGCAAGAGGGATAAATTTAGACCTAATTTACTGCAGAATAACTCTCCAATAAAATGCACACAATCTGTTTTGATACATCCCTGAAGTCATGTCACCACAACAGTTATTTTCTTCACTCCAGCAGAAACCCCAAGGGAGGAAAGCATATGAAATGCATGTGGGGCATACTAGACCTGATGGGTACAAGAAAGCTGAATCAGTCTGTTTGAAAAATCTGGTCTGGAGAAATACAGTTCAGAGCAGAAAGAGACAAAGATGTGGGATACAGAAAAAGACATGGAGAAAAAGGCTGCAAGGCTGCAGAAGTCAATACTTGGAACTCATACAAGCATTTATTTTCAGTTAGAAATGCATAAATCCAGTTTAAAGTATACTCCGTTGAATTTCAGTTCCTCTGTACTGGAAAACTGTGAACAGATTTATATCAATGAGGTTAAATTAATAACCTGTGCAGATTTCAAGGTAAAGTGTCAACTGTAACAGAAAGGATGGAAAAAGGAAAAAGGATATTAATACTAATTTAACAACTTTCACACTGTATGTTTGCTCAGTCCAATTTATTTAATGGACTAGGCAGGTGGCCTAGGAGATTTATCCCTTTACACAGGTCTATAGCAACAACTGATGTTCAACAAAATGCTAAATGAAAACTGTTTTAGAAAGGGAACAGCTCATGTTACTTTGGGAATGCATATGGACTACACAAGTTTATATGTTTTAGAGAGATCAGAAACACCAAAAAAAAAGGTGTTCACTGAAAAAGTCAACTTTCCATTTGTCCTGGGGTTAACAATTATTCTCAACATCTGATCTGGAAAATATTCATGAGAGAGAGAGAATTTCCAGGCCCCTATATACAACCATTTCCCAGAAGCATCATAGAAGAACATCAGATTTTTATTTTTAGTTTCTTCTGAACTATGATATAGTATGTGTCTACTTAAGTATTGGAGAAGGAAAAAAATTTGCATTCAAGGAGCAGCTGTGATTAAATCACCACATGTTCCCAAACACTGGCATTATAGTGACTGTCTTTGAACTCCACTGTTTTAGCCTGGTCAATCCCTGAGACAATTACACAGAGACAAGACCTTAGGGAGGACTCCATTCTCTGTGAATGAATTTCCATATCATAAGTGAGTTTTACAGTAACTATTCCTAAAATGGGACCAGAGAACACTCATCTTTTCCACAAGGAGAGTAAAGTGGGTGGCTCCCAGATGAGGATAGTACCACCTACAGACTGTTACTATTTGAGCAGCATTACGTGGGCATAAGCAAACTGATCATGCCCATTACATAAGGAACGAGTACCCATCTGGATCTCTCATAACAGGGTCTTACCTAAAGAAAAATCTCTGTCGATCTTCTTGTCCATTCCACCTAAACATCCATTTTCACTTAGAGAGATAACACGCTTGGAAACAGCCCCTGAGCTTGCCAGTTTGCTTCCTCTTTCCTCTGGTACCTTTGACAGCTTCTCCTCATCCACCTCCTCTGCCGAGTCTGCGCTCTTAATGCTCAGACGTCTCATCCGCGACACAGAGTCAACTTCTTTCATTCGCACCAAGCGATCCATGGCAGTCCGGCTGGGTGGAGATGTCAGCTTGCCTTGGAGTGTCTCTATCACTTTTGAGGTGCTCCTCACTCTCTTTTCTGAATGCTGATAAGGAGCTGACTTGCAAACCACGTTTTGGTTCTCACCTTGGCTGGGACTCACAGGTTGTTCAAGAGCTTGCTCAGTTACCAGTGGTTTAGCACCGGCTTCCTGGTGAGTGGCCCAGCATTCATCAGGGTATAAAGATCGTCCTCCTGCTCTGACAAAGAGAGCACTCTCTGTCCAGCCACACTTTCGTCTGCCTTCATACGAATCTTCTTTTTTTCCTTCTTTGTTACTTGCTGTGCTCCCTATCATTGATGACTCAAAGTCCTGAGCACTGTTTGAAGGGCTAGTGCCTGGGTGGGACCCAACATGGTCATCTGGAAGGAGAGACTCCACTGCTATATCTATACCTAAAATTCTTGCAGCTCTTGCCTGCAATGACTCATTCACAGGGATTTCCACTGCATTTCCATCTGAAGAGTGATCAGAGCTGTTAGCACCAAGTTCTGGGGCCACATCAAGTCCCACTGACCTCAAATCTGGCTCAGAGCACCCTTGGTTCCTCTTTGTTAGTGACAAGCGTACTGCTGACCCTCTCTCTAATACCCTATCATTTGTGGGAGTTGCACCTTTGCTCAGTTTAACAAAGTCTAGGTAATTTTGGTCTTCGCTCATCTCCTGCAAGAGAGGGTTATTGAAAGGATTACTGTGAAATGAATTACTTGGGCTACTGGACAAAACTCTTTTGATAGGGCCCACATGAACTGGCGGTTTGCTTGTTCTGCTCTTGGCTTCCCCTATCCCCACCTCTGTTATCAGACTTACATCTGCTGGCCTGACTCCTTCACTGCTCCCTCCTGGCTTTGAGAAGCCTTGAGAGCCAACGCATCTTGGCTCGCCACCATGTTCTGTCCCCATGCTCCAACTTTCAGACTTACTTTTAACCCTTCCTGACCTAAATACAGGCACCTCTGGCACAACCATTTCTGCTTTCCCACCATGTTTTGGCTCCTGGCTTGATTTCTCATTTCTGGACTCCCTCCTCTGCATAAAGGCACCTGCCTGCAGAGGAGCTGTAGCACTTTCCAAATCTTCTTCACTGCTTGTGTTCTCCTCCTGCCCTTGCAGCTCCTTGTTAAAACTTTCTAGCTCACTTATTGCATCCCAGGGACGGCGACTTACAGGTTTCAAAAGGAACTGCCCAAATGGTTCTTTATTGTTGCAGGGAGCACCTGGTTCTCCCTTAACTACATCTCCCTTGGAAAGGCCATTTTCCCTCTCTTGGACAGGCACAGGCAGGCTCTGGTGGGCTTTTGGGGAGGGAGACTGAAGGACTGAGGTGGCAGTCCTGGAAAATGCACTGTTGCTAGACTGGCTGAGGTGTGTCTGGCCCTTCATACTGTAACCACTCTGCCTACAGCCTCTCTCATCAGAAGGTGATCCTGTCTGGTTTGCCCCCATTGTGGATGCTGTACGTCCCGGGAACTCTGGAGATAGCACTTTGCTACTATCAGGCTTCCCAGGCTTTGTACCATGGAAAAATTGTGGGCTCTCAGGTTCTTCAGAGAAACTGGTCTGTGTCTGCTGGTCTTTGTACTGATCACCTGGCCAGGAGCCAGAATATTTGAGCTCTCTGTGTTTTGTAGGCTGAATAAATCTGAGGTCATTCATTTGTTTGAACTCTTCTGGTCTCCACAGCTCTTGTTTTTGTAACTCATTTTTATTGGTCATGCTTCCTGTAAGCGCTTGTAACTCCAAGTCTGTTGAAGACATACTCAAGAGACTTTGTTCTTGCAAAGCCCCATTGTTATCAAACCTATTCTTATCAGGGCTCTGAGTTATGTTGTTGTTCCTATCTGTATCTGGCAGATTGGATTCTGATTTAACTGGGATGGAGACCAAACAAAATATAGTTTCATTCATTTTTTTCTTTGAACTCTTTTTGCTCTGCATCCCAGTTCCAGGTTCAAACTTTTTCACTTTTGTAACAGTCTCACAGGTGTTGTCCATATGTGAATTTCTTACAGAAAGTTTGCCTTTCGTGTACTCTGTGCTGGCTTCATTACGGGGGCTGTGATTACCTGCTCTACAATTGTCTCTTTGGTCCGGCAAGGCACAATTTTCCTGGTCTCGGATGGATGGTGCCAACCATATGTTGCTATGGGTGGAGCTGTTGGAAGTTCTTTCTCCCTTTGCTGAACTGGACAAGTTTGATGCATTCACAAAGGCACTGTTGTACTGTACTTCAAGATTTCTCTCTTGCAAAGCACCAGAACTGGGACTACGTGCATTTTCAGTGTGGTTAGAGTTGCCCTGCAGACCTTCCAGTGGTGCAATTTTAATATGTCGTATCCGAGGATCATCAAAGGGAATATATTGAATAGAACGCAGGTGGTCAGCAGGGTGCCTTGCTTGGCTTTGCTTCCCATGAGGAAAATGGTTGTCTTTGCAAGGGTCACCCCCCACTTCAAAAGCATTCATGGCTGGTCGTTGGCAGGGGACAACCCGCTCTGCAGGACCCTGTGGATCACTGCTGGCGCACGTGTTGGTGTTAGGCACTTCACTGGGGGAACGTGGGGTCACGTGTTGGTGAGGTGGGGATTTGTAAGAAGGAGGAGGTACGTACACTGGAGGCTCCAAACCAGAGTCTGGAATGCCAGAATCTTGCCTTGGCTCATTGACTTTGGCTAAGTAGGAGATAGGTTCCTCTTTCTGGTAGTGGTCCTGGAAACCTTCAGTTTCTGCAGGTGCCCTAGTCTGCCGCTGCAGTTCATAGGATGGAGGCTTGAGAGGTCTCCCATACTTGGGCTTCACCAGTGGAAGGAAATGGCCTCCTGCTCCATGGTGCTTGGCTGGTTCCACACTCAGTCTGTTTGGGGCATAGGAGGGGGTTTTAGTGACGCTCAGCGAGTTGTTACTGTTGGTCAGGGAGGGCATTTCCACGCACCTCATGCTCTCAGGTGAAAGGACCCTTGGCAATGACTGCGATTTCCCCCTGCTCTGGGTGCTGAGTACATTGTCTCCCAGGGTCAGCGAATACAACTCTTGAAGCAGCTTCTCCCTGTCACCCTCGGACATTTGCCTCCCTACCTTTTTTGGCTGATTCCAGCTTTCTACTTCCAGACTTCGCCATTTGCAGTCGCTGGGCACTTCACAGCTTTCCTGCAAGCCGCTTCTTCTGACATACCCTGCACCCATCCCCACCTTCAGCTGATTCTCCTTGGGGTGCCGGGGTGCCCTTGGGGCTGCAGCCAGGCCTTTCATCTCCACACTGGCCTTCTGGGAATAGCCCAGTAGCACACTGAAGTCCTGTCCTCGTCTTCTCCAGTAGGCAAGATCTTTATCAGTCTTGGGCTGGGAAGACCATGCTAAATGAGGCCTGTCATAAACCCTGGAAAAAAAAAAGCAGTGTCAGAGGCAGTGCACAGGTGCCTGTTCTTTCTACCATTGGTAAGCCCATTAGGAGGTCAAATGATGAGTTATGCCAAAGGAGTTTTGTGTAATCTATTTGCAACTAGATGACAATTTTAATGAGAGGCTTTAAAAGTCAGTCAGTTAACATGGGTAAAGAAAGGGACAGAAGCTCTTTTGACATGTTAGCTATGCAAAGATGTTAGTGACACAAATGCACATAGTTACCTGCTGTGCAAACATGCACAGCCCTCGTTGATGGACTTTAGAAAATTCCCTGCCCATAGCGGGGGGCTTGGAACTAGATGATCTTGAAGGTCCCTTCCAGCTCCGATCAGCCTCTGATTCTAAGATGCCATTCTAAAACCAGAAGTGACTGCCTTGAATTACTTCTGTATCCTGCTAAATCAAAATCTATAGATGTCAAGGAGACTACTGCAGTATTCAAGTTTAATAGGATTCCAAGAAGCAGAGGTAGGGAGAACAGGTAGATGTCTATATCGTAAGATTTCATAAGATATGTCTGTAAGAAACATGATTTGCATTCTGATAAAAGTGCTTAAATAAAACATGTCAGTTCCAGAATTGATTCTTGTTCTTTCTGAGGGAACAAATTTCTTCAGGGTGCTTTGGATTAAATGACATATGTCACAACAATGGTGATGTATCAACACATCTCTGAATAAAATGGAACCAATATTTATAACATAAAATACCTCAAAAGAAGTATAAAATTCTTAAATAAAAGAATCTATTAGTGAAATATGAAAGACATTAGACATTGCAGATGAGAAATTCAGAACACAGATTTACATGAACAGAATAGGTTCTTTGTCTATTCTGAACTCACTGTAAACTGTTTTATACATTCCTGCAGAACAAAATTGGTACCTTCTATATAAATAATTAATTTTCTACTTGAATTGCATTCTGCTATTCTTGTACCTAAGGTGTCCAACAATATAACTGCCTTTACACTATGTGACTGCCACCAGCATAAGACTGGAAAGAAAAATCAAAATTGACAGAAATAGGACAAGTATGTAGATAGAACCCAAGGATTTCTTTCTCTTCCCTCCACCCCAAGGTATATAAACAGTGTCATCTGGCTCTTTTTTACCAAAACAATGATCTATTTAAATGGGAGTTTGTCAGCACATAATACTAGTCAAAATTCAGAATGAAAATTAAGCCATCCAGATCCACAGCAATTTTCTTTTATGTATATTACCTTCATCCTATGAGTCTAAAAGTTTAAAAACTAGACTGGGATAAGAACCATCTTGATCATATAAATTCAATTGGATTAAGATGGAACTTCTGAACAAAATGTTCTGCCTCTGAAGCGTGAAATACAGTTTGATTGCTGAATCCCAAGAATGAACACATATCTTCATTAATCAATGAAATAGGACACCTCCTATATCAGAATCTGCTTGTAGTAACAACCAACACTTCCATGTGGAAACATACAGCTGAACAAATGCTATCTTCTACCTTTTCATCTCATCCCCATACTACTGTGGCACCATTTGTAACTGTGTTTACAAAATGAGGTGAGAAACAGGATCGAGCAGGAGTGAGCAGGAAAGGGACAGGCTGCTCTTTCTGATTGATTTTATCCATCATTGTAAAAGGGTCTACAGAAATTGCAGGAAATACAGTCATAGATTCCAAGATCAGAAGAGACCATTACAATTATTTAGTTTGACATCTTGCTCAGCACAGGCCATCAGACTTCTTTGAGATGATTCCTGCTTAAGTGGTAGCATCTCTTAGAAAAGCACCTAAAAATTCTGATTTTTAAGTTTCCAGTGATGTTGCAAAGATTAATTCACCATTAAAATATCCCACAAAGTAACCCAAAATTCTTCTCAACAAAAAGAGAGCTCCTCCATTTATTAAAAGCTGTTTAAAAGGTTAAATTTATTTTAAAGGTTAATAACTAGGCTCCAGTAATGAACTTCAGAACGTGATACAATCCATCATGTAACCTGTACTATGTCATCAATGCAACAAGGGGGTAAAAAAGACACTTAAAAGGAGGCATTTAAAGCATTTTAAACCTAATCCTAAGATCTACTCAGATCTACTCATAGGACAGACAGTATTTGTCTCTAAGTCCTGGCTAAGGCACTCAAAGTGGCTACACAGCCAAGCCTCTATCAGGGACCCTGTAAATTTCTGAAGATGACACTGCACCGTGCAGTGGGAAGAGGATGCTCCAAGGACCCTCCAGTACAACTCTATCCTGAAGTTTCCTCTGCTCTTGGTGATGGAGAGCAGCTCCTGCACACCTGCATGCAGCACATCAGGCTGGCAGGCAAGCAGGCAGGAGGCAGTGGGGCAGCACAGCACAACCACACTGCTTGTGGCTGCAACTGCAGCAGAGAGTGCCTCTTTCCAGGACATTTGGCACTTCTGGGTTTGCAGTCAAGGAACTGGTGGAAGGGGAAACTTCCAAGAGCCACTCCAAATTTAAAATGCTTCACTGGAGCCTCAGCACTGCTAGATCTCTGAATGATGACCACGAGTCACGGTGCAGTCTTTTGTGCCCATGACATATCACCAAAGAGAAGATTTCACAGCCCCTCTGTGCAGCACTTCATCTCTGACTATGCCACTACACAATTCTGTGCCTCTCTGCCATGTGCTGGTGCTGATGCACAAAGAAATGCACACCTGGACACAGAAGCTTACAAGTGCCTGACAGCTGGGAGGAGGATGGAGCCAAGGATGGAGCAGTCCCATGGGACCAACTGTGGAGATTTAAGTTCCAGGGGCAGAGTGGTCCCAAGGGATCAAGGAGGTGCATTTTAACATTATGAACTCTTTTTGAACAGGCTTGCTTATAACGAGTATCACAGTTCCTCTCAAAAAGTGATTCAAATTGGTTCTATATAAAGTTAATTTAATTAAAATGGTTTTAAACCCCCAAAACTAGCTTTCTGTGAGTTTTAGGCCTTTACAAGAAATGAGGCTGTCCATCTACCCTGCACTGGCTGCATGACCACATTTCACTGAGCTGTCTTGCTCAGGGCCATGGGTTGAAGCTCCCATTTCCCCTAGGGTGACACTGGACCAGCAGGACCTCACATGATGCAGATAATGGGACCAAAAGTGAAGGAGTGTGGAACAGGCATCGAAGTCCAAACCCTGCAGAATTAGGCCACTGCAGGGCTATGTAGGGAATGTTGCTGGCTGCCAGCATGCAAGTGGAAGGTGTTGGGCATTCAGTAGCTCATCTTGCATGAACTGTAGACACTGGTGCAGGCTTTGTGCCCCACAAAGGGCACTATTAAAGAGCAAGGTGGAAAAGTTTTCAGAGGGCTATTCTGGACACTGACTGCTTCTGTTCTATTTTGAGATCCTATCCTCACATATACTCTTCTGAGACCCAGCATTGGAAAACACCAGTATACTCTTTCAATTGTTCCTGCAGGTGATCTCATTTATGATGATATCTATTTATCCCTATATTTGCTAGCTACTAACATAGTTCCTCCCACACAAACAACTAAGCAAAGTGCCTCTTCTCTCCACTTAGAACAAAATCAGGAGGGAGTTATCCTGTGAAGAGAGAACTCTCATCTATACCCATAGGATCAGCTTTCTCATTTTCTTTGACTTGTCTCATCTTCCAAATCTTTACTGTGTGGCCTCTGAATGCTCAGTTAAGCAAGGACAGCCCTCCCACCATCTGCTCCCTCACACTTTGCCTCAAGAACAACAGGATGGAGCCAAACACCGCTTCCCCACTCCACGGGGCATCACTCTCCCCTCAAAAAAAGCAGGAGCAATGGCTATGAAGCCTCCATCCATAGCACCCTTGCCATCACAAAAACACCACCAGCCTTGCAAATTTGCCTCCAGAGGCAGCCAGGAGGCTGGCAACATCACTCACTTCCACGGTGTATGGGAAGTTCTATCAGTTCTACATCAGGTGTAGATAATTCCCTGGACAAGGAGCCTAAGCCATGCTCTGAGTTGCTGTGGAACTGTCACCACCTATGGAAGACACACATGGACCGTTCAGGCCCTCTCCTGCTCTGTGCTGACTGGGAAAGCAGTGCCAGGAAATGGTGGCAGGAAGCCTGTGATGCCCAGAGAGTTTCTTGCACTTGTAGTATCTTGTGGTCATCTCCTCTTTGGGCCCAAATTGTCCCCAGGTCTCTGAAGTGTGCAGTACTTTCCCAGCCTGGGAACCAGAAGCTGATTTCCCATAGCAGTCCAGATACCAAGCAGCGATATCAAAATGCCTGCTGGGGGTCACCACTGCTGTCACAGGCCCAAGGACTCCCAAGTGGGCCATCACAGGTATCTTCTCTTCTGATTCAGAGCAGCTCACGAGCACACGGCAGCCTTGTGACTTGGGAGCGGATCTGGAGGGGGACTGTCACTGAGGCTCAGCAGCTGACACCAGGTGCTGCAGCCCTGCAGCTGTGGCTTCCCCAGATCCAGCCTGGAGAGCTCCCTCCTCCCTTCCTGGACCAGCTGGGCCACTGTGTCACGCTCCACACTGGAGGCACTCCACACTCCGGGCGTGGCAAGGAAGGGATGATACAAAGGTTTTCCCAGCTGCTAGTGCCTTGTGAGAATTCCCAGTAGGCACGCTGGGAATCAGAGTTTGCTGAAACAGTAATAGCAAGAAAATATTTCTATTTTTATGAAAGTGTGACAAAGCCATTTCCAGGGTTGTGTTCCGTATTTTATGTGGAAAAGCCACTTTTTAAAACCAGGATATAATATTTAACTATGCTGTAGACTGGCAGATCCCACCTCTTGCACTTAGAAAGAGATCATTAAACTGTTAGAGAGCATTATTTGGTATTTAGCCAAGGCCAGCAATTACAGATCTCTCTGCCATATCCAAGATGTGGGGCAGATGTGTGAGCCCTTGCAGATGCACTCAGAGGAATGGGAAGCAATGAGACAGCCACCCTCCTAAATCCCTGTGCATCCACACAGGCTCTGATTAACAAGGTGCAGGAGCAGCAGTGCTGTGGTAGCTTCCAGATCTTCACAAAAGTACCTCTCCACACTGTAAACTCAGCACCAGCTTCCTCAGCACCACTGCACAGTCTCTTCCCCTGCTTCAAAACCTTTTTCCCTTTCATTCTTTTTCAGTATCTTTCCTCACTTTTTTTGCTGTCCAGTTTACTTCATCCAAAACACACCAGAAAGGATCCTCCCAATTACCTTTACATCTGTGTTCTGTCCTTCCTTCTCTAGAATGGACGGTTCCACCTGGAGACCTTCACCAGGACTCGCTGCCCTGTCCTATGACTGCTTTAGAGGGCTCACATTTCTTCCTGCCCATTATCCTAACTGACAACCAGCAGCCATTTCTGCTCCAGGCAAACAGACTTGCAAGGGGAAAAGATGTGAAGGGAAAGAGCAGATGAGCCCAAGAGTAAGGGGACACATGGCTTTGCCACATGTTACTGAAGGTCTTTGTAAGAGGACAAACTCCCAAGGTGACAATGTTTTGCCCTGCTTTCAGTTTCAAGCCCACTCAGCAGGAGGAAGGGGCTTTTCCTTGCAAACTATCGTCATACTTGGGCTGGCTTCCAGTTCTGCTCAAGCCCCTTTCCTTTGTTCATCTGCAGCACTCAAATAGCTGCAGAACAATGGCCGAGCGTCGGTGTGTACACACAGCTCTTCCTGCCAGCCGGCCCCAGCCCCGGTGTGCACGTACTCGGTGTTGAGCAAGCCATGGTTGTACAAGCACATTTTATGGAGTGACAACAGCTTCAACTGGCTTGGAGCTGTTTTAAAAAAGAAGTGCGCAGGCAGCTTCTCATGCTTACTTCACAGGAGCAGCCTTAGGAGAACAAGCAAGTCCTCAGTGCACGTTGGAGCACCCACCAAGGGCTGCAAGTGGCTGAATCCACAGTAAAACCTGGGTGTGTAAGTGGCAGAAGAAGTTAGGTGAAATTTTAAAACTGAAGAAAGGGAAGACTTTTTCCCCATTTTTTTCCCCTGTTCTAGAACTAAGCTTTCCTAAGTCCATCAGAAAGGTCTTTATCATACAGACCACATTAGTAAAACATTTTCCCACACTCAGCCACTTCCCATTATCCCAGTATTCCCAAAGGCCTTTCTGTATAAGGTGAATGGATGTGTCACTGGATGTGGGATGTTTCCACTGAGTGGAAAAGGTTACCAGGATGGGAGAAGGATCACAGAAAGATGGTGTTAAGGGTTAGAGTCATGATTAGTTATCTGTCAAGACCAAAAGAAAGAGAAAGCAAAGCCATGGCATGATGCTGAAACTTACCCCCCTTCTGAAGTATGAAAAGTGGACAAACCCTGAAGGTCATGGTGGTAACCAGGACCTGCTTGCCTCCCTTGGCTCCCATGGCTGCTTTCAGTGCTGCTCGAGCTGGTTTTCACCAGAGGTTTCTTGCTGTTGGCCCCAGCTCTGGATTCTGCTTCAATCCCATTCAGTGCTGTTCTCTGAGCAGATCTGTTCCCTGTGATTTCATGTCTGTATCCATCACATCTCTTCTCATATGAAACAGGGGGATTTTTCGACAATTTGTATCCATGAGAAATCAGGAGGTCTTCAACACTGAACATGTTGTGCTGGTTTCATTCACAGCTGTGCCATCAGAAAGCTCTTTCCAGCTGGACCCATCACTACAAAACAACCAAAAACAAGCAGAAGGCAACTTTAGACAAGGAAAGATACCTTTGATGAGCCAATAGGCTACTGAAGCTAAAGGTGTCATCTTCTGTACTCAGTTTTTCACCCTCTTAATAAAATAGATGAAGCAAAGTGCATGCAGATGCTGATGAATCATATGCTGTCCTTCCCTAGACAATACACCTCCCTGCACTCAGCCAAGTAGCAGATGCTGTGCTGCTGCTGCTGACTCAGTCCCTTTCACTCAAGAATTCACTGGTGATTGCAGCTTTCAGATTTCACTAATGTGATCTCAAAATAAAAACTTTGCACTGGAGGTAAACCCACAACTTGAGCAGGCATTTCCTTAGAAAACTATTTTTCTCCAGTCACGGAAAGGTGTGCTCTGTATTATGTTTTAAGTTGCTGCAGGAGGAGAGGGTGGATTACAGAGCAGTAAGCCTCTCCCTACAGCTCTGCATATTCTAATTTTAAAAGAAATGTTCACATAAACAAGGACAAACCACGCATAAGAACAAAAACGAATTATGCAACCACATGAGAAACCCAGGTAATATCAGGCAATGCCCCGGCTAAACAGTCCTCTTTACAGTTTACTTTCTTGTCTCCCTGCACTGGCCTGCTGCAATCCACTGCTAGAATAACACAAAACCTAAGATTCCAAGTGTGCTGTCTTTACAGCACACTTGCATTGTGTAACATGACTTGAAACAACATGTGATGCCCATGTGCATTGTATCTCAAGGATCTGCAAGCCACAGGATGGTCAGGATTTTTCTTCCCTAGTGACAGCCCTCAATTTTGCACTGACTAGAGCAAAGATCTAGCAAACTGAATTAGTTGGCTGAAAACAGTCTCTATTGTCTATACCACTCTCACAGCTTAATATGGCAATTACAGAATACCTATTCTTCCAGAGTTTTAAAATGTGTGGAAGGTAATGTTCTGTTCTTAAGATTGTACAAAACAATGGACCCATCCTGATACATTCCTCCTGTTTGAATTGTGCTACCAAAAGAAAGAAATTTTAAAAAGGTGGATAAAAAGGTAAAATATGCAGAAATGGATTCATGTAAAATATAAACCACAAGATTATTTTCCCTGCATGAACAGTTCATTTAACACATCTAGTGAGTACTGCATGTCCTTAGTAGTAGCCAGGTCCACCTGAGGATCATGAGCCATGCACTCCCAGCTGCTTAAAAGGAAACTGTCTCTGCAAAGATCATGACACAAAAGTGCATTTTATACACTTGTCTCTAATGCTTTTCTTGGGCATGAAGAAAGGAAGAAGTCTGTTCACAAGGATTTACTTGAAATGGAGCAACTATTGAGATGGCTGTTGTATGTTTATTAAGTCTCTCATACTACATATATACAGAAGTGGATGGGTTGGCATGCTATATAAACCAGTTTCTGTACTGCAGCACTCTGTGTTATGGCCACTTTTTGCCTATCCAGTGCCTCATCCATTTTCTGTCCTGCCTTGACTCCTGGTTGCTGTGCCAGCTGTGGATCCAGTTTGGCCAGCTGCTCTGGGCCTGCCTGGTGTGCAGCTCCTGAGCACTCAGGGACCCTCTGGCTGCCTCTGTGCTGTGCTGCCCACGGTGGCCATGGCACTCATGCAAGGAGAGCTCACAGTGTAGAAAAACAGGCACAATTTTTATACACAGCCACAATTTAACCTGAAACACTGCAAAAGTGGTTTTCCAGCCTGAGAGCCTCCTGAACCTAAACCGGTTTGTCCCCAGAGCTTAATGAATCTCCTCCTTTTTCACACATGTAACACTACACACCCTTTAAAAACAGAGAAATAAAGCTCTGTGCTGAAGATATTAGCCCCAGCTAGAACAGAACTCCAAATTCCCAGTAAGAGCTCTGAGTAGGTGAGCCAGCAGTAAGTACAAGCAGGCAGAAAGCAGGGAGGAGTGGGACCCTTCCCTCATGGAAGGAAGGGAAGGCTTTGTGGGTTATTTTTGAATGCTGACCTAAAAAGCTGATTTTCCATCCACCCCCTGCCCAGACTGTGCAAGGAGCCAGGTATCAGCAGAGCAAAGGGAACAGCTGGCTGCTAGAGCTGTTCAGCTTCTAACAGGAGAAAGATCCAATGTGACTACCATAAACAGCAGAAAGCCCATCCAAGCGCTCACAGGTGCAAGGAAGAAATGTGCTTTTCCTGCTATTATAGAGCTGGCTCGGAGAAGAGTTTAACCCCCTCCCTGCCACCTACTGCAGCCATCAGAGAGGCAAAGGTGCGTGGGTGAGAAACCTCCAGCCCATGGGAGGTTACTCTGATCCTTCTTTTGGCACCAGTGGTGAGGAGAAACAAGCAGAAGTGTGCCATGAGGAACTGGTATGACTGTCTCTTCCTGCTCTGCAAACTCACCATGTGTAGAAGGGGAAGCCCCATGGTGTTATGTGTGATGGGGGACCCATCTGGGAGAAGGATTCTATCGCTATGCCCATCACAACACTGCAATGGGACCAGCCAAGGAGGAGAATCCTGCTCCATGCTCACGGCACAAGCTCCAAGGAGCCTGTAGCTGTGGTGGCAGGTGGCCACTAGTTGGGACACTGTTGGAACACAGCCTCAAAGGGCTGTGCAGAAGTAATGAGGAAGTAGCATCTCCTGCACTGGACCTGACCAAGGACAGGGAAGCCGGAAGTCCTGCTTGATCAAAGCTTGCAGGACATCAACCATGTCAGGACCCATCATCTGCAAGGATGCTGGCCAGCTTTCTGAATCCGGCTAGAGTTCTGGGACACTCACCCCACCCTCCCTGAGATAAATAAACCTAAAAAATAAAATCAAAGTAATTGGATTGGCAGAAGTAACAAAACCATTGCTGCAGTATTGCCATGTAAATAATCTGTCAGACTGGACCTCAGAGTAAAGGCTGTGCAGAGCTTCTAATTTGAGGGAAGATCAACAACACTGCAAAACAGTTTGTTTTTCCAGCCCTCATTTGTTTTGTTTGCCAATGACATCAGTGCTTTCTGATAGGATTTGCTTCCTGAGGATGCCTGCTATCTTGCCAGTGTTTCCGACTTGTCCCCAACAGCCAGTACAGCTCTGCATTACATTGGAAACAGGGGCCAAGCTTTTCTCTGGAAACTTCTCAACAGCACTCTGAGATGCAAAGAAACAAGCGTGAACAGCGGAAATCAGCATCAGCCCCCATGTAGACAGACACAATGGAGACCCACAGCCTGAGCAAGCGGGACACAATGGGATCACCAGATGGAAACGTCATCAGAGCACCTCACCTTGGGGTGCTCTGTCCATGAGCACGAATCTCACCTCCGGCCTGAGAAAAGCCCAAAGCACTCCTGAAAAACACCCTGAAGAAACGGGGTGCTAGTTTCCTCTGAGCTGCTTCTGGAACTCATTCTCAATGGGGGAAACACTTGTTTTCTATTTATGATCTGTCTGTCTGTAGTTTTTTTTTCAGTGGCAGGGGTTCCCAAGCCTTATTATTTTGGGGGGGGAGTGGGGATTGGGTAGCACCACCATCTGTATGATCACCAGTACCAGTGATGATGGATGCTAACACTTGCACCAATGGCAGAAGCAGGTCCTACCTCCATGCTCTGAAGTTACTTGCATGGCATTGAATGCTCCCTTCATGGTGCTCTGAGCAGCCACTTGGCAGGCTCCTTTCTTTAGCCCGAGCTCCAGAGAGTATCCTGGCACAGCAGCCACAGATTGGGTGGGAGACCAGATGTGACAGAGGATTTGGTTCTGGCTGCCCTCTGTAATATCTCTCCTGCCCTCCACTACTTGAAATGTAGGGGAAGGTGGTAACCCTTTAACTGGCTGAATTCAACACATGAAGTCCTTCTTGGGCATGATTTTCCCTGCCCATCTCCGCAGAACTATTTATAACAATAATGTAAATGATTTTGTACAACTTTCAAGAAAAGAAAACATTGAAGGAACATGATTCATAGTGCAAAAGGAAGCATACAACATCAAGAATTGCCAAAATCAAGGCACCCTGCATAGACACAAATTTTGCTGTGGTCTCTAATTACATGACTTAAGGCTATTGAATTCTGCAGGACTCTGGCCTCGATTAGTGTGCAGGCTAGGTGATGGTAATTCCTCCTGGGCTGTCTCTACAGCAGCTATTCAAACACTGTTTGGAAGATGTAGTTACTAACAGGCATCTGAATTACGAAGTGTATTATCTAGATGGGTCACACATTAAAGTAGCTTATCTTCACTCACGTCTGGGTGACATTATTCCCATTTCATATCAGACATGTGCCAGACAGAGCATTTATGCAGATAGACTAAAGTGAAAACAACCCTCTCCACTCTAGACACCCAGTATGAAGTGCTTACAACCTGATTTTTTGAAGGACTCAGCTTTAAAAGTGAACTAGGTATATTCAAAGCAACTGCTGTAAGAACCTACTGCCTCTGCACATGAACCTAAGTGTGGCAAATAGCTGTCCACACAATGAAGACATGGGATGAGCCAAAAAAGCTGGTTGCAGTGATTTGTGTACTGTGCTTTCCTTCATCCTTCTGTCCAGCTAATCCAACACCAACACTTGTCCAGGAAGCCACATATCCCCCCACCCCTATTAACTCCTCACCATCATGCAGCCCAGTGCCTTCATTTCCTCCTTCCCACACTCACCCAATCCTTCTTGCTGTCCTCCCTCTCTCCTCCAGGATCCCTTCGCTGCCTTCCTCTCTCCCGGTCCCACCAGTTGAGCCACTCTTCCCACAGAGCCCACTACTGTGGCAGTCAGCCCATCCTTCCTCCTGCACCCCTCAGTGCTTCTGCTGGCCAGTCCTCAGTTTGCATCCATCACCCCAATTTCTTTGTTCTCCTGATGAACATTTCCTGTCCTGTCTACACTTCTGTGCCTGCTCTCTGCTCCCAGATTTGAGACCCATCTCACCTATACCTGGAAGAAGCTGTCATTACAGGGATGATCCCACTCCAGCAGCACAGCCCTGGGCCAGGGCTACAGAGGGCTGTGCTCTGCTGGCACATCCCTTGGAGCAGCGAGGGCATGAGCACAGGGCTGGGTCACCAGTGGGCTGCTCAGCACCAGAGCCTTTCACCAGAGGGGTGTGCTGATGGATGGGGAGAAAAGTCTCCAGAAAATGGAATAACTCAAAACAGAGATGAGTCTGCTAAGAACACACACAGATGCCTCCAAGCCTTGTCACCATAGATCCAGCTCCTGAACATGATGGCAGCTCTCAATCAAAAAACCGAAGGATTTATTTTCTTTCCCCTTTCTAATATGGGAAAAATAACATTCCTTCTCTCCTCCCCTCTAGTTCTTCTTGGAAATGCTTGAATTGGTTTAGCTGACAATATTAAAATAAACCTAGCCTGAGAGACAGACACAACCTGAAAGTCTCAGATCAAGTGATAAAAGCCTGACAGACTAGAGCCATGGAAAACAGGTTCTTACGGCTGTTCTAATACTAGATGGTGCTACATGCTCTGTCTAAATATAACCCTGAGCTACATCCCAGGAGGATATCTAAGGCTTTGGACATTTAAATTGCTCCGGTTTTCTCACTCTGGTTTTGCATGTGTGCATATAAAACAGCCTATCAAAAGCACATTAAACAAGGCTTTTACCTTGCTGATTTCATCTTTTGCAGGACAATAAAGTCAGATGTGACTGTAACCAGCAGGCTGCAGTGATGCTGTGCATGCAGCCACCCCAGAATGCCATGCCCTTGCCCTCTGCTAAGGAAACAACCAGCATCACATCCACTGACTTATAGAGACACACTCCATCAGGAAAGATAAAATTATTATCTTTATTTATTATTAAAAGTGTTTGAAGAGCCTTCAACAATAATGTTCACTATGACCAAATTTTAGCTATATAATGCAAAGATACTCTAGAACACAGGAGAAAGAGATTAAAGAATATTAATCCAAGTTGGATGTATCCAACTTGACGGGGCTTAATGAAGCACAGGCTAGGAGTAAGGAAGGAGTAGAGAACTAGTCAGGGCTGCCTCCAAGCCATGAGTAAATACCTTCTAGAAATTCCCAAAGGATGAATGAAGGGCAAACATGTTATCTAACTTCAAACAAAAGGGGGAAGGAGACAGATCTGGGGTATCATAGACCAAACAGCCTTGCTTTGATATCAAATCAGACTAATTATTACTCAATTCCTTTGTAAATACTTATAACAAGCGTTGATTTATCGTGGAGCAGGAGCAAGTGTGCAATCCAAGAGGAGCTTCCATCTCCCTGCTTGCCGCCTTGCACTGCAGCTGCATCCACTCCCACATGATAGTCATGAGAAAACAGAAAATACAGACTTGTCAAGAACAAATTAAGCCTAATCTATTTAATTTTCTTCTTTGATGGAGCTGGGAGTGTAGTGACTAGGGAGGAAAAACAGTAGAAGTCACACATTGGAATGAGGAAAGCTTTGATGAATGCATGTGATAGTCTTATAGGCAAACCAGGTGAATACAATTGAGGTACAATTTACTCAGTGGGCAGGCATACAAATGCTTCAAATCTGTACTCAAGGAACAGTAGCAAGTCCAATGTCAACTTGAAAAGACACATAAGAGCTGTGCCTGGGGTCTTGTTCTATTCGGTATTTCCATTAATAACTTGTAAATTAGGAGGAAGATTACAATCACAAATCTCTAGGGAATGCTGTGAGCATTTTCAGGGATTAAAATTAGAATAAAATCTTAATAAATCAGAGACCCAGTCTGAAATGAATGACTGAGATTCAATACAGGCAGGTGTAAAAAAACATGTTGAAGAAGAAGGATGTCATGCAAAACAAAATGGAGCATACAGCAGAAGAGTCTCTGGGGCTAGAGTCACAAAGGGGGATGACATCATTTGACTCAATGATCTTAGAGACCTTTTCCAAGTTTTACAATCCTATGGTTTTGTGATAAGAGCAGTGCAGGGCTTGATACACACAAGTGAATAAGCTTGGAGTTACATCAAGAGGAACATCATGCATCGGGCTCTTTACTCCTCTCAGCCCTATATCCAGTTTGAGTCCTTAAGCAAGATGCTCACAGGAATGATAAAAAATTTAGCCAAGTGTGACCCCTAGAGAAGAGGGTACAAGAAATGGGCTTGTTTAGTTGGAAGAAAAGTGTGGAGAAATGAGGGTGAGAGAACGAGAGACAACAACAAGTTTTAAATATGTCAGGCTGCTAAAAGGCTGTGATAATCTTGTCCTACTCCCTGCAGATGTGGAGAACCAAAGGGACTGATTTAGGGGGCAGCAAGGGTGATTTAGATTAAATATTGAGAGGAACTGTCTAGCCATAATGGTAGTTATGTACTGTTTATTCTGGCAGGCTGTGAATCAATACAGGTTTTCAAGAACAGAATGAATGAACATCTATCAGAAGTGGTGCAGATAAAGCAATCCTTCCTCAGAAACAAGGGATTTGGGGTGGAAACTAAACGTTTTAATATTCTTCCTCTACTTTCCCCCTACAAAATTTATTGTTTTGTTGGCATGCCCCACATATTTCCAAGAAAGTCAAAACTCTTTTGTGCAAGTCTCTCTGTGTTACAACCAGCCCACTCACCTCAAATAAAATGTGACTTTCCCCGCCATCCCCAGCCCCTCTGCTGCTAGTCTCCTTGCACCCTCCTTTCCTGACATCTCTGCATTGCAGGGAAGAGCGAGGTGGGTGCTGAGGGGGAGCAGGTCTGGCACAGGGTTAGAAAAAGAAACTTCGCTTCTTCTCAAGGGATGGGAGGGACAGGGAGGCTGAGACACAAAACACACACTATAGGTTGAAGGCTCCTGAGCAGAGAAGAGGCAGCAGATGAGCAGAGGCACCAGAATGGGGTCCTGAGCAAAGGACTCTTATCAGATCATGGATACACACCAGGCAAGGCTTCAAAAAGTTGCCATTACCATCAGCGCTGTACTGAAGGCTTCAAAGCCACTAGTGCTACATGTATAATCAACTCTGTAGACTACATGGGAGGAAGACATGCCAAAGTCATTGCTGGAAGATAAGCCAACTTTATGTTGGCTCTGCATATCTTCCCAGGCCAGTCCCTCCCATTCACCTCAAAGAAATTAAAAAGAAATATGTGAATTTTTGTGTTTAACTCTCATTACCTGCAGGCAGGAGAGTTCACATTTTTTCTCTAACACAGAGATTCACAGACAGTGAAAATTACAGTTCACATCCTCTTTGCATTCTTTGAGCAAAAAGACCTCACTGAAATCCTGGAAGCACTGTGCCAGAGAACAAATTAATGATACAATGTGTCTCAAATAAAATTAGGAAGTGGGGAGGATGAGAGGAACAAGTCTTAGAGTTGATTTGACTCTCAGAAGGTAGTAATTCCTGTCTTGTATCTCACTGGTGCAGATGCTTCTGCAAACCCATCATGAGAGTGCACAGCATCTCTTGGTGCAGATCTCGACAAGTGACGGCTGCTCTTCAGGTGCTGCCGTTTGTTAGGAGGTTTCAGACTCTGCTTTCTCACATTTGCCAAGAAAAAATGGTAGAGATAGAGAGAGAGAATTTATTTTTTTTTAAGTAACATGGGTGTTTGAGTATTGTGTTCACACAATGCTGAAAAACATGTCTGACTGTATATGGATGGGAGTTGGTATCCAAAATAAGTTTGATTTTTAAATTTGCCATGGAGCAATCCAAGCCTGACTGAGCACTGATAGGCTGAGGCTCTTAAGCATCCAAATAGATGTAAATGCATAACAGGGAGAGAGGATATGTCCAAGCATGCACAGATACCACTGTTTGTATTAGCTGTTTTTCAAAATGTCAACAGCTTGCTTTCACTGATGATAGACCAGCACATTAGTCCACTGAAACTGGCCCAGATTTTTTTCAGAGAAGGAGCAATTGTTAAAGAGCACTCACTGATACTCTGTGCTCCAGATATAACCAGTCCTTACACCAATTGGCAGCATATGGTGAATTTCCTCAAATGACAGCTTTTGTCTGTCACAACAGGAGAGCAAAATAATACATTTATTAGACAAAGCATAATTAGTCAACGCTTTGCCTCCCAAAAAGGAACTGAAGAGGATATTTTTTAGAACTCAGATGAATGTTTCCATGCTGTTTACAGTTTTGTATGGAGCAGCCCACTCTGGGTGGGCACAAACAAAACACAGGGAATCACATTTGTTGCTCACATCTTAAAATCAAGATATTATGGTTTAATCATCCCACCTAAAATACCTATGGGCAAAGTCCTAATAAGCTACTCCCCACATCAGGACTTCATGAATAAGTATTATTTTTTGTATTTTTTATAATAGAAAAGCTCTCCATCTGTACGAGACAAAAGAAAAAAAAAAAAAGAAAAAAAGGATCTCAATAATAACTGTATTAAATCTTTCAAAGCAAAAAATTTTTAATAAGGGATCTATCACATGGCTGAACTTCTTTGAGGTGACAGTGACATGACTTATAGAGCCTGGGCTCTGTGATCAAAAGGATTACACACATTAGCATCCTACTAATCACAGCAGGACAGGCCAGCCCATCAGGCCAGGACTCATGGAGGAGGGATCCATAAACAAACACTTTCTCCTGCTCACAAATGTGGCTGGGAGCAGAACTGTTCCAAGGTTGGTGTGGTCTCCTCTTCTTTCAAAGAGATAAGGATTGTGTCTTCTGAAGTAAATAAATTCTCAGCATAGTCTCACACATCTGTTTGTTTACTCATTTTCGCACACTACCATCCTCTCCTGTGTGTTATCCCTTTTATATTACCCTTGTACATATAATCAAATGCCCTCTTTTCCGGACTGACCCTCTGCTTCTTCCTGTATTACAGACGCCTTTGATCTTTCTTTCTGGGATCTGTGTGTCCTGACTGGTAGCCTCAGCAGGATTTCCCCCCAACCCCTAACTTTACCAGAAAATGCCAAAGTAGCATTTTTATGCATTAGCACAGAAAAAACCTAGACAGATGCTTGAGAAGGCTACACACAACCGATGCTGTGCTGCTGAGGAACTGTGTGTGCTGGGCAGGGCTGCCCACCAGTAAGGGTAAGCCTGGGCACAGATAAGCCCTCTGGACCAACAAGGTGAGCAGTCACCATCACAAGGGGGAAGATGGACCATCCTAAAATTCTCTTAGTGAATTGCAGGGTGCTATGAGCATTTTCAAAGAGCAGAACCCAGCCTTTAACTTTTTTTTCGTTTTTTCAACTATCTCAGATTTTTTCCCTTGCCTCACCATTTGAGACAGTCCAAGTTATGGCTGACAAGTTCCATTAATATCCTAACTGTAATACTCATGGGCAAAGAGGCTAATGCGGCTTTTTGTTCCCTGCAGGCACTGCCAGTACCAGAAGAACTGAGGGTTATTTCTAGGTAGATGTGAAAAGATGCCATCAGTTCACATAGAGACCTTAACAATCGCATCAGGACTGCTGAAAGACTGACCAACCCCTTCCTTCACAGCTGAAACTGGTGAGTTTCCCCAGCAAGCCCAAGTCCACTGGCCCTTGCAACGAAGCACAATAACAAGGTTGCAGAAAGCAAGATAAACCTTCCACTCAAGGATTAGAAAACAACATCTGTTAAAAAACAAATAAACTGGTGTAGTGGCCTCAGCAAGAGACCCAGAGGATTTTAGAGATGCAGCTCGTGGCTTGGTCAACACATTGTGAACGGCAAATTACAAGAGAACAATTGCTTTATAGCAAGCTCTCCCACCCCTGAATTCCCTCAAGGTTAATTAGGATGGCCTCTGGCCAAATTAATTAGAGGAGAAGATTTGGGCAGGACTTTGCTACGCACTCATAACTAGTTCCAAGGTGACCAAGAAGTTCAGAAATGCCTCACCTTCCAAATAGAGCTTGCTTGGCAAAAAACAAGCTCACATGTGCCATGTCATTCTTCTGACAATCAGGAGAAACACTTAAAAGTAATGTTTCCCTAACTAACAGCTAATGTAGAAGAACTTTCCGCATCCTTCCCACTGAACAATATGCCCTTGTTTATTTTCTGTGTGCTTTTTAGGTCATAAGAGGCCAGTGAAGTTATGCATCTAAAGAACAATATAGTACTGTAATATGCCAGTTGATACACACAGCCTGGCAGACCCTGAAAGGTCTGTCTTTTCCAAGAGCTGGCAAATACATGTTGCAGTGTGGAGAAATACTGAATATCAGCATAGGAAGGCAGGATGCAGAAGGACCCAGCCTTTGAAATCACAGACTAAATTGGTGTTTTAATGTGCTAATCTAATGTACCCTGGTGGCACAGCTTAGAGATGACCATGCCTTGAGGGGCACAGCCATGCCCAGCTTCTCTACCCCATGGCAGCAGTCTGCCTCCTGCTCCTGCTGACCAAGGCATCCATGGAAAAGGGAATAGTTGGCAGGACCACACTTTTTCCTCCAAGTGGTACCACAGTGAGTGGTAGAACTGCACAGCATAGTAGGGTTGGGTAGATCTAGCCTCTGTGATTACAAACCAAGTGCTGTCACAAATGAAGGCTCTGCAAGTGGCTGCATCTCTGATCTGTAGAGCTCATTCTCTGTCATTAATCTGATATTGTTTAGTTTGAAGCCGGAAGGTTGCTATTTTCCTTGTGTCTGTTACCCACAAAAAGCAACAGCCATTCTGGGCAGAATTGGAACTTCTGAAGTAACAATGAGAAACTGCTTCAGCTCACGCAAAGAAGTGCAGTTGAATGCTTTTCAGCAGGACACAATTCTCATTGTCGCTAGCCAAGATTTAATGTCTTGACTCTGTGAATCAGACTGAGTACTCAGAACAGTTACATCGTGTGTTCACTTAAAGACACGGGCTGGAGTAACTTAACGTGTAGAGTCCATGCCAGTAAAAAGGCATTATTCTCCCTTCTTGACCAAAAAGAAAAAAAGAAAAAAAAAAATTAAAAAAAAAAAGAAAAAAAAAAAGAAAGGGAAAAGACCAAACAACCACCCATCCTTAATAGATGCAAGAGTTCTTTGGCACAGATCCAGTGGCAGACTAAGGCCATGATTTGCAATTCTGAGGCAATTATGAAATGACATAACAGCACAGATCTCCTTCTGACAGAACAGCTGGGGTTTTTGTCTCCTTTGCAGCAGGACACGGTTTAAAACAGCCACCATAAAGTAAAATAACCCAAAGAGCCATTTGACTACCGTGCAAATATCGGAGTTCAGATTACCACCAAGAGGGGCGGCACTCGGTGTTTCAGACCCTGGTGCCACATCCTCTCGGGTCGGTGAGAGCCGGCACCGAGCCGCAGCCGGAGCCCCGGTCCCGGGCGCAGGCAGCGACCGCTGGTGAATGAAGGAGAGCGGCTCCTGCGAGCGGCACCGAGCAACTTCCCCGGGACCTCGGCTGAGAGCGAGCTCCCGGGGGGATGCCGGCAGAGAGCCCCGCCAGAGACGGCGCTCACGGGGGGAGAGAAGAACGAGCAGGTGCAAAGGATGCGAACCCGAGGGATGAGCCCCCCACTGCCGCGAACCGCCGGCCGCTCCGGGACGCCTCCGAGCGCCGCGGTCCTTCCCCTCCCGCCTCCCCCGGCCGCCCGCCGCCCCCTCCCGACCCGCCGGGACCCCCCGCCCCGGCGCCCGCGCAGGACCCGCGCCTGCCGCTGGGGCCGCCGCGCTCAGCGGCGGCGGGAGGCGCCGAGCCCGCGGCGGGCGGGGCGGGCCGGGGCGGGCCGGGGAGGGAGGGAAGGAGGGATGGAAGGAGGGATGGAAGGAGGGAAGGAAGGAGGGAAGGAAGGAGGGACGGTCCCGGCGCCCCGCCCGCGGGCGGCTCCGCGGGGCAGCGGCGCACCGGGCACCGCGGGAGGCGGCGGGTTTGCTCCGGAAAGTTGAACGGGCAGCTCCTGCCCTCTCTCTCTCTCTGCACAGCCGAGCACAGCTCATGGCTCAGCCGAGATGAACGAAATCAACTTTCACAGCACAAGTAAAAACTGCAGATGGGAAGACGGGTCTGTCAAGGATGGAGAGGGACACGAGCAGACCTTTCCAAAACTTGCTGTTCTTGCTGACACCTGGCCACGCACCCAAAAGGCTTGTCTTCAACATGGTTTTCAAACGTTTTTGAAGCATTGTTGGTTTCCCACTTCCCCATCACTCCCCTCCCCATGATTTATTCAGCTTCTAGAAATAGGTGAATAATTTGCAAATCTCTTTAGGTTTAATGACACTCTCAAAAAAAAAAAAAAGTATGTTTGTGAATCATTTACTTCAGTAATTGGCTGGGCCCATCAACTGCTTGTCCTGTCTTAATTGACTTTTACCTCAGGCTATCAAAGCTCTTTTACACATGTTCATAAATTGAGTCCTATTCAATATGTGCTCTAGTTAATCGTGAGAAAACAAGGGCAGTAAAGTTACATGATGAGTCCAAGGTCGTGGCAGAAGTCTGCAGGAGAGCCCAGAACTGAATACAGGTTTCGTGGTGCCCCGCTTTCACAGGGCTCTGGGAGTAATCGTCATTGACCTGCTTTTCTACGGACACCTCCTTTTGTCTTCCAGCAGCGGCGGTGTGAGCCCGCAGCTGCTGACACATGCAGATGCAGCCACCAAGGACAATGCCACCCGCAGCAGGGGGACCTTGAGCAACACCCCTTGCACCCTGTCCCTGCAGGGTACATGCGAAATTGTGGCATTGCTGGTTGGGAAAGCCCTGCATGTTCCTGTGGTAAAGCCTTGTAGCTGACACAGTAGTCAGACAGTAGAAGGTTTAGGTTTTGTCACAGAGCAGCTTCACGTGGGCGTGACGATAGCAAAGGTTTCCATCAAGGAAGCCGTGCTGCCACAACTTACAGTTTATTATTTAAATATCTTTACTCTGACAGGCAAATTGGGAGTTCTGGGTTTTTTAAATACTTGTCTCCTCTCTGTTGTAAGAAAAAATTTCCAGAATGATTTTCTCGTTGGCATGGCTGCAGCTCTGAGCTGTCTGTTCTCCTTGGTTGTAGGAGACAGTCCTGTTTACATCCCTTCTTCTCAAGACAAAACCTTTTTCTTTGGTGGGGTAGTCATGGTGTGCCACACAGAGCAGGCCCTTGTTCCTGTTTCTGTTGGGAAAGCTGCTTTGGCCCTGGATTTAGGGGATAGAAAGAGGTGGGGAGCAAAGGGAGCTGGACCATTTACTGAACAATGTCAACGTGAAGGGACATATTTTTGTCTTCACAGCCTGTAAAGAGCATGAAAAAAGCACAGAGGACAGCACATCTCAGAGCTGCCTCTCTGCACCTGGGGCTAACTTTTGCTACATCGCTCCTGAGAACACTTTGTGGGCTTCAAAGAGGGGCACAGTCCTTCCTTGCAAGGAGGCACTCCTGCAGATTTGTCTGGAGTCCTGCAGTCACTGAAGATTTCCCTCAAGTGAAGTCAAGGGACCTTGAAGTTTAAAAAAAAGCAGAGGAAAAGATCCTAAAAAAAGAAAGCAGGGCCCATGTTCCTAGGTCTCCTGTTACAGAGAAAAACCTGAAAATGTGAGATGAACATAGCCCCACAGTCAGACACCAGAAAGCAAACATGATTTCTGAGACAATGGGAGGCATGCCTTGGGCTGGATTCACAATCAACAACAAATGATGGCTGGCAGCCCAAATTCATCTCCAAGGGGGATTGCCCAGAGGGTTGGTGTAACATGTGAAGCCATTAGCCTGTGATATGGGAAGTCTGAGGGCTCAGCTTCTCATCATCAGTGCAGCTTTCAGGGACTCCCTTTGCTCCTACAGCATCTTGCCCTCTGCCTGTTAGAGAGCAAGTTCTTTGGGCAGATGTTGCTTCTTGTTTTGTCTTTGCCCAGTGCTCAGATCAGCAGGATTGTGGTCTCAGGTTGCTACTGCAGTGCAGACTGTGACTGCCAGAAAGGCAAAGATGAGCAGAGGAGGCAGGAAAGCAATTCTGTCTTTTGATGGTCAATGTACACAACTGATGGAAAGTTGCAAAGCCCACAGTCCTGCAGCTGACTGAGGAGATCTCCCTCTCCTGGAGTTTAGAGCTTCATCCTTAAAAAGGCTGAAAGAACTTAATGTGGCTGAGAGAGAAGCATGCAAATGGAGTTTGTGGAAGAGAAAAGAGCACTGAAGCCACTATCCTGCCACTCCTGAGATGGGTAAAAATCAATGTGATGGGGCAGGGTGACTCAATGGGGTAACAGAGAAGAGAGCCATTATTGTGTCCCTGCAAGGAGAAGGGCAAAGAAACCATGTATCAAAAGCTGCTGGTGGCTGTGTGCGCAAAGTTGGGTATCTGGACAGGAGCACAGTGGGGCTGCATGAACCCAGCGAGCAGTAGAGCATCCCATGTGTCACACCAGGCAGGCTCAGATCAGGATCCAGTGGGACATGGTAGAGCAGGTCTGCATGCCTGGGCAAACAGGGAACACCAGGACTTGGCTCCTCAGGAAATGAAGAACAGCGCCTGCAAGTCTGGCCTGCAAGTGGCCATTATGGACAGAAATTGTGGAAAATAGAAACACACAAACATGAGCAAGACAGGCCAGATGGGGAAATACAGATGAATTAATTTACAGGGAAGGGAAAAGGAAAAACATAGAGACATGCTGCACACCAGCCAACTCTTCAGCAACAGTACTACAGCATGTCATCACTGTGACAAGCGAATGGGAAGTTGTGCTCTGCTCAATGCAAGTTATTGCTATTTTATGACTTAATAATTCTCTCTGGCCTCAAAACCTCCCTGGCTGGGAGTCCTCTGTTTATGTTTTATGTCCCATCAGCAGTGTCACTGCTCAGGATCAGAACTTTCTTGCCATTCCTACAGAACTTGTCATGGGCTTGGAGCCTCATTTCTGGAGATGATCATTCATCAGTGCTTTTTACAGTAAATTCAAGCATACTTCTTCATAATTTGGTGGGGTTTGAAGTGATTAGGTGCATTAATTACTCCCCAAAAGCCTATAACAGGTTTTGTTTTAGATCCAGTTGCTGGGAAAATATTTAGGAACATATGCTGAAATCACCACAAACCTGAAGTTTACCATAACTAACTAGTCACAGATGTGCTATTAAACCCCTGGTTATTTTTTCCTCTTGTCCATCCTATATGGCATGTTACAGCCATAAGCTATTGAACTTACTTATAACAGCTGCTACTCAAAAACAAAGCAGCTATTACCTTTTTGCAAGAAAAAAATCACATTGCCCATCCTGACAGTAATCACCTGTTTATACAATTGGCACCTCTTTTTAGCTTGGAACAGAGAAACCTCAGATATTTTTTTGCTACATCAAGGGAAACACTAAGCATTGCTGTGGAGAAGGGAGGTTTTCATTTGCCAGTTCTCTGGTGCTTCTTTAGCTGTATTTTGACTTGGTATTCAGGGATCCTTTTCTTGGACTGCTTTATTGCTTCCTAGGCATCCCAAAAAAGCAGATGGGCTGGGTGTGTATTGAGTAGAGGGAAATAGTTCATGATGTCAGGTGTCATCTGCAAAGATTTAATTCACAGCAGTTGCTGTCTGTGCGAGGTGTTGGGCCACAGGCTGCTGGGGAGCAAAGATAGTGCACTGATGGAGAGTGTTTTCCTTTAAATGTAAGGACTAAGCTATCACATCTGTTAAATATACTTTAAAGTTCTAAAGTATGACACGTGTAAGTGTGCTGGAGGGAGGAAAAAATGGGGGAAAAAAGCTAAAAATAAAAGGCTAGTTAATACAGAGGAAGTGTACACCCATACCGTGTGAGTTCCTGAACATTGTGAAGACTGACGAAAGGCTGAGGGGTGTGGCACACAAATTACCCTGCAGAATTTAGGTGGTTTACATTTGGGAAAATTAGGTAGTGCTTCCAAAACTTTTGAAGTGCTAAATATTGTTAAAACAATCCTTAAAGCTCTTTCATTCAAGGACTTGGCTCAGGGTACTCAGAAAATAACTAATGAGTTTCTCATCATGACACCCAAGAGAGATGGGAAGTTATCACAGTAATTACCCCTGTCACCCAGCTGAGGAACAGAACATTTAAGCCTTGTTTTTCAGGGGTGTTTCTTGACCAAAATATTTGTACAGTCATTCAGCTGAAAAGCTCTTGAGAAGGATTAGAAGCTTCAGCTGGCCTCTCAGCAAAGTGTCGAGGGGAGGAAGAGTCATCCCCCAAAGGTGGGGAAGATAAAAGGAGAAGTTATGCAGTATCAAGGCATGTTGGTGTTGGATCTATCCTACTTTTCTTAGTTTAAAATTTGAATTATTTCTACTTCAGAGAAGACTCCTGCATTTGCTTAATAATGCACTACAGATTTGCTAGTATATGCATTATGTACCAGGGTACAGAGTGGTACAATACAGATGTTATGGCAGCTCCATCCATCTCCATGAGGCTACGCATGGAGGTTCAGCTGTGACTGCCACGTTGGCATCCCTGCAAGAGATGTGAGCTTCACTTGTTAAGGAGGGAAGACTCACAGACACTAGGAAGTGAGATGTGCAGCCTTTTCCAAGTACAAGTCTTTTCCAAGCCTTTTCCAAGTAAGGTTTTAGCTTAACTTCTGTAATAAGAATAAATTAGTAGGAGCTGTGGATCCCATTAACATCATTGTGTGGACTAGTGCATGAGGAAAACAGACTTCAAATAAGCTGAAAGAAGAGCAGCCTTTGGTCATATCTCATGAGTAACCACAACATGTTGATGATGTCTGTGGAAATTCCTGCCTCACATTTACTTTGAGTGCTCAGCAGCCACCAGGTCATGCCTGATATCCAGTGTAAGTCTAGCCAGTGGGTTCCATCCTGTCCTCCCACCAAATATCTGGCTACAGCTCAGCACCATCCCACTGTGTCATCCCACCATCCAGATCTACTGTGTCTAATTCAGATACTGACCTGTTGGAGTTACAGCAAAAACTGAAAACAAACTGAGGTTGCCCACAGGCATCAGATAAAAATTCTTTGCCTTTTTCATTAAATAGATTTCAGATTTACTTGGGGAAATAGGAAAGAATCAACTTCATCTTCAAAACAGCTGCAATCATATTCTTACTAATACAGATAATATAACTTGCAAATACATAATGGGTGTTGAGCAGGTCTTTATTTAGGTGAATAGATTCTGAAATAGTGAAGAACCTGGGGGAGGAGAAGCACAAAGGTCAGAGTGATAAAGGCATGTGAAGTAATGTAGAAACCAGAGAGGTCTTTTGGGAATGTCTCCTCCCTTTCCTGAACATATATGTATAAACAATAATCTGGAAGATGGCACATACAGTACAGATGAAAGCATTCTTATTTATTAACACTGATACATATAGGCTGTGATATCACTGCTATTAAGAGGCAACTGAAGCCCCAGGGTTTATTAGGAACAAAAGAAAATATATACTGACAGCAGAAGAACCTATAGCTACAGCAGTAAATATCAAGAAATAGTCTGGAGAGGTTTTACTCTTCAAAACTTTGGTCAGCCTGTAATTATTGGGAAGATAAAGGAAAGCTGCCCTGGAGCAGGTTCCCCCCTTTTCCCAGCCCCAGTCACTGCCATACAGAGAGGCTCAGAGGTGCTGAGGCACCTGTGTGCAACTGGCAAGGGCACGCAGCAGGAGGGGCAGCTGGATCAGTGGCCATGGGCTGTGGGCCTGCCATTGCCATGATAGTCCTGCTGCTTGCCCTCAGGAGGCTGGAGATAAATGCCTGTGAGTGACTGTCCTTCCCCCAGCACTTGCCATACTTTGGGCACCAGTCATGGTGGAGCCTCTGCAGAGAGCCCTTCCCTGCAGATTCACCCAGGGAAAGGAGAACATCCTTGAAACTGTGTTTTAATACACAATAAAAACTCTCTTTTTATAAATGCTTTGTGTCATGGTTTCTATTAGGTCCATAAGGACTGAATTAATAGCTATTTAACCGATTTCAGCTTTTAGCTGTGGTAGTATAAGTTTTCAAATCTTAGGTTTCAAAAGGCAGAACTGCCCTTTCTGAAATGCTGCCTCCCTCCAGTGGATCTACATGAGTTGGTTTTATGAGATCAAGGGGAGAAAGCTATCTACAGTAGGTTGCTTGGGTTTTTTTAAAGAGAATTTGAGCACGGTAGCAAGGGCAGAGAGCGGGGAAAGGCTTGTTTGTAATGGGAGCACTCAAAAAGTTCAACAAGAGTTTGCAAGACCCCTTCATGTCAGCACATTCCCACAGAGAACCTCACCCAAAAAGCTGAAATTACAGTTCTTCTCAGTTAAAGAAAAAATAGGAGAATGGCTTGTAATTTTTGAACCAGGAAAGCTATGTTTATCTTCCAAAAAACCAGCCCCTTGAAGACGTGACTGTCATGCAGGGTTAAAGAGCAGGCAGAAAGCCCACAGACGGACGGGCCTTGGCTGCTCAATGCCCAGCACCAGGCATCTGTCTCCTGGGGCGAGGGGATGCTCCTGTTATCTATCTGATATATAACAGTGTCGCGGCTTTTCCTATCCAAACACATCTTGACACTGGAGATTGCACAGATCCCAGGGCTCTGGAGGGAGGCCAGGGATGTGCACCCGCCCCAGAGCAGCTCACGGGAGCGGCAGAGGCGGCGTGGGGAATCCTTATCAGGGAGCAGTGACATGTCACGGCCGTCTCGGATGGGCCGCAGGGTCAAAGGATTATGACTCAAATCCATTCTTCACAGAAAAATCTTTTCTAAATGCCTGGCTATGTTATGAAATCACACAGGGAGTGTGCTGTTATCTGTGGGGGTGGTACAGACCCACCTCTGCTTCATGCAGAAAACCAGAAAAAGAAAAATACAGCTGTGCAGAGCACCCCTGTTGTACAGAGTCAGCTTTCCAAGATGCTTTCCTTCCTTTCTACCTGCTTGTAGACGGGTTTAGTGCAGGGAGTGGGGGTATGTTCAGCCCTACAGTAATAAACTTGCCCTGTGCATGTATATTTTAGTCTTGAATTTAACTCTTATTTGCTCTCTTATTCTTTTACATGCACTTCTGCAGATACTGATGTCATCCCCATTTCTTATCTACTCTCCACTGGAATTGCTTTTTGAGGAGAGAGAAGAGAAGATACTTTATTGGAAAAGTACTAGTACGAAGAACTTATCTGAGCAGCATTATGGAAACACAGTTTTGCTTGACAGCCTTTTAAGTTACAGCAACTGTGCAGCACCAACTTGTCAGCTTGCACCGAACTTCATTTGGATTTGAAAGTAATTGAAATCTATTGGTTATTTTGTATATGTTTATACTGATATTACAAAGAAATCATTCTTGGAAGGCAGGGAAAGTTAAACTCTCTTACCAGAAGACTTTCCCGACCAAGCTGATTTTTTCTATTTCTTTCCTTCCTTCCTTGACGAGAGAGAAAATGTAATCAAGCACCGAACTAACAGAAGATATGTTTTAGGCAAAGCCTCATTCAGATTAATAAAAGGCATCTATGCACATTTTACTAGGTGGGATTTTTTTGAGGTCACCTTTTGCACAATTTATGCAGCCCCCAATTCACTAAAGGACTTCCAGACTCATCTGTGGAAATTACACCTCTACCTCACCATATTTGCTCTACTTCAGATGAGAAACATACACGACTGAAGACTTATTTATCACATTCTTTCCTTCCCTGGATCAAGCTTCACCCCTGCCATTTGGGCATATTTCAGCACTGTGATACAGAAGCATCATGCAGGCATCCCTAGGGGAGAGATGGGCTGTTTAAAGACCAGGGTGCTGTGGGACATTTACACCACACACATACTTTAATTGAATTGTCACTGTGCCCAAACTCAGTCACCCCCTCAGGCAAGTCCCTGCTCTGGGGGTCCCACATTCCCCTGCCTGAGACCTCATAAGTTCTGCTTTCACCTGAAAAGATCTGAACCTAGAAGGAGATCCTTTGTTCAAGCTGTTTTGGAGTGCTCTGGGAGAAAAGAAGCCAGTCAGCCTCTGAATAAATGGCTGTTTGAAAGAAGATTAAACCCTCCCCTGTATGTGCAACTTACAGCCAGGCAGCCTACATCAGAGAAGTCAAGCTGCATCCACTCCAAGGGGAAAGTTAAAATAGAACTGAATCTTCTTACTTCAGCTCCATCTTTTGTTGTGCCCTGCAGGCAGCGTTCACCTGAACGTGTATCCTCCAAAGTCAGAGTATGCTTGCCTAAAGTGAAAAATGGCACAAGCAGCCCTATCTTTTTTATTCCCATCAGCTTCTGTCATCCTTCTATTTAGCATGAGCTTAGTGGTCATGAGCAGGCCCACTAACCATGTATGTACTTAACATATTTCTGCAGGGAAGATGAAGAGTGAGTTGCAAAAGTTGTTGGGTCCTTAAGAATGGCTACTCCATATTTGAAAATAGAGGCAAACAATCCCTACAGAACTAACAATACTGCTTTAAGATGCTGTTCTCCTTTACCTGCAGAATCCACCTTCCCCTCTGACAGAGTCAGATGTATGGATAGTGAGACCTGCATGCCCATTTCAACGCCAAGTCAATGGTTCTAACCTGGATGGACTTCTGGACTGCACTGAGCTGAAGGTTTTGTAGTGAAGGAAGTTCTGCTGAGGGGTGTTTCCTTGAACAAGTGAAGGAAAGAGCTTGGGGCAATGACACCATAACCCAGTACAGCTGTTTCTGCAGTGATCATTTGTTCGCATTCAAGGATGCATTAAAATAGCAGCTTGGAGCATTTCTGTTGCTGCTTATCCTCTGGCTGGGGTGTTGTTAATGCAACACTCACTCAATGAAGTGTTTGGGATGAAGTCCAAAAAAGCACTTAGGTGCCTAAATCCAAGACAGTGATTCACAGCTGCCTAAGAACTTAGGTTCCCCCTTTTGTACTCCCCTTTTCTGAACCTCTTTAAAAACCTGGACTTCTGCAGTAGGTTGACTCTAGGTGCGGTCATCTTAACTGGGCCTGGCCACCAGAGCCTGCCTGCTGTGTCTGTGCTGTCTAGCCCTGCAGATGAGGTGGCTGTGTTTGGGATACTGAGACACTCTGTGAATGTTCCAGAGCTCTGAATTCAGCAGCCACAGCTGCTCTTGCTCAAACTGTGGCCAATGCTGGTCTTTCCAGCTGGTATAGCCACCGTGGGAATCCTTGCAGCCAGAGGGTCGTGAAGAGAACAACACAAAGGTGATTTTATGCTGATGAGGGAGGAGGCAGCCACTAGCCTGGCTTGAGTATGGTTCCCCCATGTAACACTCTCCTTCTCCCACTCTCTAACAGGGCTCCACGTGTCAGGTGATGAAGATACCTTTCACAGAAAATGGGTGATTTCTCCTCCATTGTTCTTTCTACTGGTGGCCTGATAGGGAATGGTGGAGTCAGGTCTGGCATCTGCTGCTTGTGTGGAAACTGGATGGGTCATGGGATGCCAGGCTCAAATCCACTCATACTGCCACCCATCAACAGAAATCTATACAAGAATAGCTTAAAGGAATTCCTAACAAAGTACAAAATTCCTCCAGTAACCAACTCCTCTATTACATTGCAGTGTATATCCGTCCATGTGCCTCTTTTCTCAAGAGAGAGCTCAAAACAGTTACAGAAATCTTGTTATCAAATTACAGTGACTTACAGGGAGTGAGAAAGAGCATAGTGGCTCTTCTGATACAGCTTATTCACCTTGCTCTTCAAAAAGTCACTTACTTCTAAGAAACCTCTGAGCAGATGACAAACTGAGGCACACAGTTCCCAGTGCTGGGAACTGGTTATTTGGCATATATGGCAGCATCCCTTGCTGCACTGTGTTTGGGTGCTCTGACATCTTGGCCACATCTTGACTACATTCACATGTCCTGCCATGAGACTATTACGCTTTGCCAGGTTTCTCCTCTTGTCTGATAAAGCAGTTAGGGCTCTGTGTGACAGACACTTGCACTTTTCAAATACATATCTCAGGTAGGGCTCTACATGCACAGGCTGTTTTCCTCATTAAGCCCTTCAGTTACTGCTCTTTACCTATATCCAAGCTGGGCTGTAGAAGGCTTAATCGATGCAACACATTCACTCCTGATGATGTCAGGGAGCCACTGTACCCATCTAACAGTTGAGCTGATCTGCTAGCCAGTAAATTTGGGATGACAAGCAAAGTTTATCATGTTAAACCAGATGCCATCAGCACCCTTCAGTTCTGCAAAAATGCTCTAGTTCTTCAAAAAGCTATTACTGAGATGTGTAAGGAAAACATGAGATCTGAGCCACTTCCTGCTCTAGCCTTCTGCAGTTAGCACCTCTTCCCATAATCAGGAGAAGAGCCCAATGTGGAAGCATGTTTCTGAAATTATTTCAAGGATGAGATTTGGTGTCTTCTCTGCCTACATTTGTCCTCAGCAGGAAAACTGCAGCACAGCAGAAGAGGGAAGATGAGAGCTACTGTGGGACAGAAAATGAATCTCGTGTAGATCTGTCCATCCATGTGGGTCTGTCTGGGCCCCACCCTCCGGCCCTGCTGTGATCTATATTTCAAAGGGGCCAAGATTCCTTCTCAAATTATTGCTGCTGGCAGAACAGCAGAGCTGGCAAGAGAGCTTTCAGGAATGTCTTTATCCTTCACGATCCATATGAAATAGGTCCAAGTAGTAATATTTTTGGAGAGCTAGATACACAGATTTTGCAAAGGTTGGGAGCAGCAAAGCACATTATTAATAAAACAGTCACACTGCTCTTGGTTTTGGTCTCATTGTTATAATTATAAGCAGAAGTTTTCTTTTGTCTGGTTAAAGATTCTGCTGCTTCAAATTTATAGCTGTGAGAGACAGCTGAGCAGGAGTTCAATGGATGGCATTATCTGCTTCAACAAGTGCCATCATTCTGCTTTGGTAAGATCAGTGGAAGAATAAAGAGGAGCTTGTCTGAGAACCCACTGTTAACACTACTGTAGCTCAGAGTAGCCTACCAATGGTGTCTTGGCTTAGAGAAAAAAAATTCAAAAATATTATATATTTTAAAGCATATCCACCACTGTATACAATGATGAAAGCTAGAACTACTTTAATTGTATTTTTTTTTTATTAATGCTGACTTATTTTAACATGGTCCCTTCAACAGGGAAAAAAAAGGACATACTCTCACAATAATGGGAATTAGATACAAAGAAGAAGCTGCTCATAACTGTCTTTTTTTATGCCCAGACAAACATGAAAAAAGTGCCTTCTTGCTGCAGGAACCTGTCTAGAAGTGGGGATTTTGTTCTGAGAGACAATGGTTTTCATATTTTAAACTGGTAAGTCTCAACAGCTACCATTAAGAATCAAAGTCTTGATGCTCCAGAGGCCAAAGCACCCACCATTTCACCTCATTTGTAATTTAAAAAGTTCATAATTTACACTATGATGTCTCTTTTAAAGGAAACAAAATGGAATTAACCAATACTCAATTTCAGGTGCAGGAGGAAAATGTGCAGTGGAGCATATTTACACTAGAGACAGACTTCTGTGCCTGGGTACACTGCAGTGGATATTGCTGAAAAGGGCAGCTTTTCTGCAAAGTTCTGTTATATCCCTTCAGCAGGAAACAATTATCTGTAATACCAATTTCCTGCAGAATTTTGCAAATCCTTCCCTACAGGGATTTCACCTTTCTTTGTTTCCCCAGCACAGCACAGAAAGTCTGACTGCAGTGATACAAAATCAGATCTGACTCATTTTTATTTTCAGCCTCTGGCAGCTGAAGGGAATAATCTCATTTTTGACTAGAAGGAGATAAGAAAACAGGGTAAGGGCTGGTGAACTGAATCCCAAGAGGACTCCAGCAGTACCTTCCCACTGTGTCCAATTTGTGACAAGATGCCCAAAAGGAGGGGTGGAGGATGCAGTGGGGTGGTCCCTGCTCTAGGGGCACTCATGCCTTGGAAGGAGAAGGGGTCCAAATCCAGGCATGCCAGGGGCCCAGAACATCTGTGGGAAGGGGCATTGCCATAAGCAGTGCCTACCTGGAGACACCCCTTGCAACACCTGCTGTCACCCTCTGTGTTGTCTGAAGGCCATGAAATCCCCATGGCAGAGGCTGTGGCTGCCTTGAACCACTTCTCCTTCAGCTGCAGCACAGTGGTGTTATGAGAAGGATTACAGCCATGGTAACCAGGAGTCACATTTTTAGCAGTTTTCTGCATTTTTTTGTCTTTGTCCCTGTCCCCTCTTCCAAAGCAAGATATCTCTGTGCACAGCTTTCTGACAGTGTGAGCAGAGCCCTGCCTGTGCAAGCAGTCCAAGAACCAACCCATGACACATGAGAGGAATCTGCCTTTTTCTCCTGTGCTGGAAAGAAACCCTGAGCTCAGTGTGGGGGTGCTCAGACTCCATGGGAGAGCAGGACATACCCAGAGAAAGAGGATGTGTGGAGTTGTCATGGTTTAAAAGACAGGTGTCTGTTAAGGAAGGCAGGAGCCTCCCTTGAAATGGAAAATGTAAACTCCCTCCCTCCAAATTATTATAATTTTGAAATTGAGGGGTTCTCAGGCAAAGATATGGGAATAGGAATAACAGTTCTTTACTAGGAAAATTAAAACAAAAATGCAATAGTAGAAAAAACACTGACAGAGTCAGAATACAACCTGACACCCTGTTGGGTAGGGTGTTGGTAGCAGTCTGATTACGTGGTGGCTGCAGTCCTCCTGGAGTGACAGATGTGGTTCTGTTGAAGCAATGATCCTGTAGAAGGGTGGAGTTTTCCTCTGAACGTCCAGTGGTGGTGTGGATGGGTCCTGTCTTCCTCTGGGGATCCAGTGGAGAAAGGCTGTGGTGTTCCAAGTCTCAGATTATATCCAGGTAGGAATGCTTGGCTGCTCCCCCTGGGTGGAGCATCTCCCAATGGGATGATGTGATTTTATCAGTCACACAGTAAGACTCAATGGCCCTTTAATAGAAGATATCTCCCTGGAGGGAGGATGGGTCATGGAAGAGACAAAGAACTGCCCCACCTGGTTTTAACAGCTGATAACAGGATACATCCTTTTGGTTACATTGCAACCTAAGACAGGGGTTCACCAGGGAAGTGCGCATACAGAGCAGGAACTCTCTCCTCAAGCAGTTCAGCATGTTTAGAGCTACTGTATAGGAAGGTTTCCTTGCATAATTCACTTTGTTCCACTCTGTGGACATTTTTAGAGGCTGTTGGCTGTGTGGTTAGGGATGCAGGTACGATGAGCCCAGGACAGTCCATTTGCCTGGAGCCCCCAGAGTCTGGAAGCCCAGCAGCAGTGGGGCCTGGCCCACTGACTGACAGGGACAAGTAACAAGCATTTCCCAGCAAGAGGAGGCTTGTGATATT
Source organism: Pseudopodoces humilis (assembly GCF_049639895.1). NCBI lineage: Eukaryota > Metazoa > Chordata > Aves > Passeriformes > Paridae > Pseudopodoces > Pseudopodoces humilis. The sequence goes on along the minus strand of NC_142200.1, from coordinate 137,019,154 downwards.
GTGCTGTCAGTCCATCTGCACCAGGCAGCGTGTGGCTCTGCTATAGCCAGAGGTGTTCTGAGGCCACATGGGTTTGGGACACACGAGGAACTGGCTCTGTCCCAGCACCAGCTGCTCCTTGGCCAGGCACATGCTGGCTGCTGGCAGGGCAGGGGGTTTAAGGCAGCAGCTGAGGCAGCACCAAAGGCCAGACCCTGCAGAAACCAATCTGACAGTCCCCCAGAAACCACTCCATCACTGTCCCTCTTCATCCCCAGCTGTTTATTAACTCCAGCTCAGCTGACCTGACATTCAGGTAAGCCAAATCTGATTTTCTGGCTGAGGGAGCCCTCAGATCTTCACTATTTCCAAACAGATTTCATCAAGGAAAGCAGCATGCCCAGCTGCCAGCTAGAGGAAACAGACCTTTACAAAGCTCTGTCTGAGAAGCAGGAAGGAGAAGGAGCACAGGAGCAGCCCTGGATGCAGCACATGGGTCTGACCTGGGATGTCCCATCAGGGTGGCCCAGGGTGCAGCTCCTCCCCTGTATGGCAGGCACGGGGGGATGTGCACCCCTCTCCAAGATGCAGAATGCACCAGAGTGATGTTGGTGTTGAGGTCCTGGGGCCACTCAGGTGAACTGGTTCAATAAGGCAGAAAAGGCAGGAGTGGCCCAGACTTAAGAGTACAAGAGAGACAGACAAACAAGGTAAAGAGACCCCTAAAATAGAAAGTACACCCTTTGATATTTTTTGAATTTTTATGTACATGGTACTAAAATGACATTCAAATGAAATTCAAATTTCTTAAGGTATTTTGTTTTTCAAAAACTGCGGACCTAAATTACAACTGTCTTTTTAAAATACACTGCAAAATACTTGTTCAAAAGCAATCTTTTTGTGCAACAAGTGACTTAAAGAAAAACAATGACAAAATTCTCATTTTGGGAAGAAAAGTTTTAAGTCACAAAAGTCTGAGTAGCTCTGCTCTTCTCTGCAGATGCTTTCAGACCTGCTCAAAGCATGTGCATGTGCATATGGAGCTGTGATTTGCCATTCTTTGGGATGTCTTGAAGCTGTAGGAGAGCTGCCTAGTTTCCACAGCAGAAGTGAGTGTAAAGTAGGCTGCCATTGTCCAAGAAGAGTGAGTGCTTCTGTGGAGACACACAAATCCACAGCACAGAATTTAAAGCTATGGAGCAATTTTGCAGGGCTGTTAATATAATCTCATATTCAGCCCTGATCTTCCATTTGTATTCACAGTCCTTTTACTTCTTAGACCTCTCAAGCAATCTTTAATAAAAAAGGTTTCCTTTCCCTCTTGAGATGTCAGATGAATGAGGTAAAAATGTCATTTGCATGATAATCATGGTCTCCTTCAAGGAAAGGGTAGGATCTGGATAAATTAGCTACAACTTGGCAAGAGTGGGAATATCCATCAAAAGTTTGTCTTCTTAATTCCAGAGTCCAGGGGATCAGTGCCAGTTTTGTAGAAGCCGGGAGAGCAACAGCCAAGTGAAGATGCCCCTCCTTGCTCTTCTTGCCCTCACTCTGCTGAAGTCTATAAAAGGGGTTGGTGGCACCAGATCTCAGCATCTTTGTAAAGGATTTCTATTTTTCAGTCTCGGGGTTTAGTTGTTATTTGAATTGGAACATTTTTCATTCAGCTGTAGCATAGTTGCGATGTCTCATGACGTGCTGCAACATTTACAAAAATCAACAACAATCCAAGTCCTTTGTTGACTTGGAACACTCCTGGCTATTTCTGAGTGCCATGGGAGAAGCAGGGATCAGAGCTTTCCTTCACAACACATCCCTGAGGAGGATGTAATTACCAAATTTGGTCTTCTGCTGGGTGTGCTCTGACTGACAGCCGGAGCCAACCCAGCCTATGACAACTTCATAATAGTGGAAGCTTATCTGCCAGCAGTGCCAATAAAAATAAATCACCTACTTGCCTTATGCTCTGAGTGGATGAAAACAGAGTCATCAATGGTCTTGTGTACTTCTACACTAACTCAACGCCCACAGCATTCCTTTTTTAAAATCAAATTGCAGGATTTTGAGAAGGCTGCTATACACCGGAGTACAGAGGCCTGAGGTTCAGTGCATATGAATTATGAGGTTACAAAACATTCATTGTTTGTTTAAATACTGTTTTTGCAATTTAGGTTTGCATGTATGAGTGTAATGTTCTCATTGACTAGAGCAATGCACAATAGACCACCCACAATCTGGGAGGGTGCCACGAGTTTGTCCCTCTGTAGGCAGACACCACTAAGTTTTTCATCCCCATTCTGTCAATATATCTTCAGCCTGGCCTTGTTCCTTCTAGATGAGCTGGAAGCATATGTGGATCACATAATTTTCTGTGGTGACGTCATATACAGTAAAAAGATGATTTTAAATTGAAAGTGCTCAAAGCCTGTAGAGTTGAGACCTGTACCACTGATCCAAAATTCAGCTTCAGCATTTCCCACTCATTCAGTGTGGGAGTAAATCAAAATTTATTCCTCTGAAGTCAGAGATTTACATAACTTTAAGCAAGGATGAGTGAACATACCTCATCTGTGAAGGGGGAGCCACGTAGCAGGTTAATTTTTTTATTATATACTGAGGTCTCAGCTGTTTTGCTGTAATTTTGTTATCATTCCTATTACCAGTCCTCCTACATTCATAAAAAAGTAAGTGAGCAGACAGCCAAATCCGATGCACTGTGTGGGGAATTGCTTCCTTTCATGTTGCTTTGAGATAAAATTACATAACTCAAAGCCACCAAGGGCACAACCCCTGGTTGTATTTCCATCTGGAACATATGTCCTTGCCCCTTTTCCCAGCACTTGTAGGGGGGTGCTTGGACAGGTTGTTATTTATGTCGGCACAAACTGGAGGTACCAGGCACGTCTCTGTGGCGGTGGAGGAAAGTATTAGCTCCAGCAGCATTGTGAAGCATATGTATGTGATGAGATAATAGACATCTGGCAGTGAGTGGCTACTGGAGCTCTGTAAATCCCTTGGCTTGTAGTTTTGTGCAGAAAAGCTACTTCCAGCACAGTATATGGCTGTACAGGCTGGAGTAACAAATTTAAGATTGTGCTGGTCCTTACAAAGCACGGAGCTGTGTAATGCTGCTTTTGGATCCCAAGCCAAAAGCTTGACGCTTGTGCCCAGATGCCCCCAAGGACACTGTTGCCTGAAGAGAGAGACAGGGAACCCTCAGGTGTCTCAGGACTTGCTTCTAAATCTCTAGGGTTTGCTTTGCTGCTTCACATCCCAGGATTTTAGCTGGGCCAAGCAGCTCAGCACCTGCCCTTGGGCTGTGTATCCCACCCGAGACACTGCACATGCTGTGTGTGTGCTGCCTCCCCCAGGAGAGCCACAGCCCAGACACCCCACACCACAGCCCCATCACACATCACTGCCAGCACCTCACTGCCCAGGGCCTGCACAGATGTGAATGCCACATTTCCCACATCTGGGCCAGGAGAGATGAGTGTTCAGGTCCCTGCTCCAGGTGCAGGCTGTGCATTGCATCCAGCTGCTGTTTAGGATATGCACTCTAAACCCCTAACTCAAAGTCAACATACAGTTATTCTTACTCCAAATCATTAGATTACAAACACCATTAATATTCACCACCAGTGAGAAGCCCGAGAGAGGCAAACCCACTGTGGAACATACAGCACATTCAATTCTGTGATGGGTCACTGCCAACACAAGATCCCTTGGGATGGGTGCCGGACGAAATTCAATTCTCTCTTGCACTGCCCTACAGCTAAACCAACTTCAGTTTGCATCTCCATGGCTTTGTGTGGTAAATTGGTGGGGTGTTTGATCTCCAGTACCAAGAATAGGAATGAAGTGTCTGATTCCAGTGCATGATATTCTGCAAATATCTATTTGAGTAGCCAGGTCTGAGTAAAAGAAAAGAAATCAAGCAGAGGGATATGGAAAAATCTTTTTATGCCTATAAAAGGATCACTTAAAACCACAGGATTTTGTATAGGAACCTTTTTCCTTAAATAGTAGAAACAGTCACTGGGTGCATTCCATCAGTGTAAAAAATGGGGGTTAGACAAGAGCTGCTGTGTACTGCTGTGTACTCTCCTTCCACCTCTTCCTTTCCTCCCTCCACCACACATGTACCTTGTCTTGTCCCCTGAAACTGCGCATGTAAAAAACATGAAAACACTATAATTACTATATACATATATTTATACGCATAGATATAATCAAACCCATACATACATGCATACATATATGTATATATATATACACACAGACACACACACACACACACATATATGTATGTATGCATGTAAGTATATATGTATGTGCTGTGTAGTTAAAGAGGAACTGCATAGTAGGATTTTTCTGCATTCTTCCTGAAACACCTTTCCCACAAAGATGAACAAAACTTGGCAGTAAATTTTGCTGGGTATCTAAAACGCCAGCTCAGGCTCCTTCTGCAGGTTCACACCTGCAGCCTCCTCCTGCCACCAGCAGCCAGAGCCAGGACTATAAAACCCAGAGCTCTTTGACGATGGGCCAAATCCTGCCAGGCAAAACCCCTCTGACATCACGGGGATTAGATGGGTGGCTAATCAGGACTGGATTTGTGTCAGTCTTTTACTTAGGATGCAATGCTGAGTCCCGCAGTGGTCAGTGGGGGTGGTCAGGGGCTGTGAAGGCACCTGGTGTCCTTGGGAGTGAGCATCTATGGGGGTGGCACTGGGCTTTGGGGTTTCTGTGTGCTGCCGTGGGAAGGAGCAGGAATGTAGGAATGGCTCTCACAGGGCATGGGACTCCAGTGCCACTGGGAACAAGGGCCCTTCCCCTGCCCTTTCCACCAGGGGAGAGAAGATTTCTGTGACTCTGGGGTTCACCGTCCCCTTAGTCTCAGAGTGGGCTGGGGAAAGGAGTCGAAACATTTCTGTCTTCAAACTGGAGGCAGGCTCCGTCAAGACTGAAACCTTTTTGGAGGGATTTTTGAAACACTAGGGTGGTGTCTTTAGTACTTTATAGGAAGAGTCTTGTGTTCACATCAATGTGATGAAAATTTCATGCAAAGGGTCCCCAGGGACTCAGGCTGGCTCTAGTCCACCATTCCATCCCATGCCTAGGTGAATCCTCACAGATGTCTGAATAACCTGTTCTGAAAAACCTTTAATAACAGAACTTCCACAGTCTCATGAGACAAAGTGTTTCAGTGTTTTACTACACTTACTATTAGGAACATTCCTTAAATCTGTACTAAATCTTTCTTAACTCCCTCCCAGCCAGACCCAGTACACACCCTGACTGAAATTTTAGCATGTGGCTGCTATCTACAGCAGGGACAGAGACCAGTTTATTAATTTTCTTGTTATTCAACTCTTTATGTGCTTGAAAGCATTTTCTTCTCTCTTCTTGAAAATAAGATTTCTGTTCTTCAATCAAACCTGGTTTCCTTAGCCTACCTTCCTGCACATATCCATATACACCTTTTTTGAGGAAAACCATTTCCTTCCATAAGAAAAATCTTTAGGTGAAGTCTCACACTAGCAAGGGGAGCTGAACTGAGGGAAGATGTCTTACAGGCTGTATTTCTATCTGTGTAGTTTACAGTGATGTTTGGGGTTTTGTTTGCAGCACCATGACATTACAGGTGCACATCAAAGGCAGCCCATGACCCATCACAACCCGTGGCCTTTGGGGCTGACCAGTGCCAGCCCATCTCAGGGACACTGGGGAAGGCCATGCAGTCATCCCTCCCAAACTGCATCTTTGGGGTTTTCAATCCCTATCTCCAATTTGTCATTCTGGCAACCTACAACCAGCACAACACCTGCCATAGCTGCAACAAGCATGTTACTAATTTTCACAATGCCTAAGCTGTTGCTGAAAATGCTGCTTAGTCCTGTGGTTAGCTCTGGGATGGAGACCCCCACAGTCCCATTCTAGGCACTCCCTTAGTCAGCAGGGAAGTACTGACAACTTTCACATACCACCTTTTAGTGCCTTCATCCTTCCCACAAGAATTTCCCCATGTGAAATTCTCATTTCTGCTCATTTCTGCTGATTGCTTGTGAAAGGGCTGACACTGTCATGGTTGCTAGAAACCAGGAGGGAAGTGTGCTGTGGTGAGAGTGAACACACTTACTCCTGCTCCATGTACTGATCTAGAAAACACCTCCTGAACATTTTTTAATGTGACCTGGCAGCAGATCAGGGTAAATGGCATGTTCTTTTTCCAGTGTTTTGGCACAAAGTGTGTTTGAGAGACTTAAAAGAAAAGTCAGTCAATTAAATGTGATAAATGAGGCCATTTGTCACCAGTATTTCCACTTTTTTTTAAAGTATAAAACAAGATAATGGGCAGGGCTTGAAGAAATCCTTTGTGGAGTTGGAAGCCAAGGTCACATGATATACAGAACGGATTTTCTGCCTCTCCCATCATGAGAATGTGATCTGACAGTACTCCCCTCATGACACAGAAATCAGAGACAATGTTAAGAGAGAGGGGGAAAAAAATCAGTAATGGTTGAAAAAACAGTGACATGTTGCAATGAAGATAGGAAAAGAAATGCACATATTTAAGGGCAAATTTGCCCCACTGCAAACTTCCTGTTGTAGGTTCTGGTCAATAGGAACACTAACACAGAGACAGCTGCACAGTAACTTCATCTTACAGCAAAGCAGCGTTACCAACACTTCACCTGCTCAGAAAGACAGTAGAGTTATGTGTCCAGGGCTGGCAGGGTTTGATGGAACAGATGCATCACCCATTGCCCCAGCAGAGGGGAAGGGACAGAGCTGAGACAGGCTATGGGAGCTGTGGGGTCCTGCAGGATGTGAGGGTATTCCTCCTGCAATTCCCACAGGTGCATCCAGCACACTGGGACACCCCACTCAGCCACGAAAGCAATGCCACACAGGTATGCATGGCACACAGCCCACAGGAGTGGGTGTGTCTTTGGTGGCGTCTGCACTAGTTCAGGTTTGTATTTGTGGCTGGAGGCTAGAACTGGATATGAATCCAGAGCTGGAGTGTCTCCAGCTCTCTTTTGAAAAATAACACCTTTCTTTCTGGCAGGTTACCAGAATGTGTTTCCTTCTGCATGCTGTTCTTTTCTATCATGTGTGTCTAGGAATTAGGAAACATTTGCTCCAATGTGTGAAACCTCTCTGCCTCTGTGGGACATGAACATATTGACTGTATTGACAGCATTTCACGCTGCCCTGTTTGCCACCAGGTTGGTGTTACCTCTGCACCCTTTTCCCATCTGCCCTCCACATACACCCATTTGTGTAAGAAACTACTCTATTATTTTTTCTCAACCTGTTTTCTCAAATCAATCATCAGTTTATAATGAATATGTTGAGGCAGAAGCACCAGTAAGTTTGGTTATAGGAACATATAATATATATATATATATATTATATATATAGTATAATAGGAATGGATATTTAAGGAGTTGAGAAGCATTGACAGTTGTTCTCTACAATCTATGTTTTATTTATGTCTGCACTGTGCTGTCTTGGCAGCATTTGATTTAGCCCTGGCATGAAACCCCTGACTTTTTGCAAACATGGACAGCCTCACACATGCCTCTGACATTAAATAAGTGATACACACAGCGCAAGGAAACATACATTTTAAGAAAACTACCCAGATGCACCAGCAATCTGAAGGTGTTGAAGTATCTCAAAAGACAAATAATTAAAATCTTGTTAGAGAAAATCAGGACAGGGGGTGCCAGTCAGGTACCAAACAAGTAAATGCCAAACACACAGTTGAGTCACTGATTCAGCACCAGGTTAGACTCAAATCCATGAGTTTTCATCTGATAATAGACTTTCTGCCTGGCCTTTGGCTGGGGGCTGTGCAGAGGAGTGCCCTCTTCAGCACCCCAGTGACCCAACAGCAGCAGCCTACAGCTAGCTTCACCCAGCTGAAGCTTTCATACATCATAGTGGCTGCCACAGTTGGGCTCGGTGATTTTTGGGGGTCTCTTCCAACTCAGGATATTCTATGATTCTGTGATTCACATCAGTGAGGTCTGTGCCCGAGGGGATTTTTCAGATGAGGTTTCAAACGACATGACTGGATCCTGTGCTGTATTAAACTGCTGGTAAGAGCAGTTTGTCTGTCCCTACCCCCACCAGAAGCAGGCTCAGCCCCAGCTTATGAGTTGCCCTGGCTGTAGCTTGCTGAAAGGGTGGGATAATCCTGCTGAAGCTCTTGGTGGGCTGCCCGTTTCCTCTCCTTCCAACTCGCTTGCTTCCAAAACAAATTCCTGTTGCAAAAACTCAGGTCCTTTCAACTCCACATTCCTGCATGTAACACGATCCCTTTGAAAATGAGGTGAACTGGTACAACTCAGTGCACTCAAAAGGAAAAAGATCCCAAATTATTGTTGGAAATGACTGGAAACAAATATCTCACAAAACAACATGTTTCCAAGTGTTTCCGATAGCAGCAGATAGCCATGGTCTGTTTTCAAAAGCACAGAGACTTGCCATGGGCAGGCAGTGGAACTGTGGGAGTCAATACCAACACCATTCCCCTTCTGACAGCCAAAGCTCATGGGATGGCAGCCGATAAGAAGAGGTGGTTGCATGAATCCCACCAACAAGTGAGAGAAATCCTCCCTGCCATCTCTGTCTATGGCCCAAGGGACAATCCCTCAACCCTTCTGCAGCAGAGACCTTCTGGCACCCTCTTCATTTGTTTGGGTTCAAAGAGGAAGACATGGAGGAGGGGGAGGGTTTGACCCCTGCAAGTTCAAATTTACTGCTTCAGGAGGATAGTTTCTTTGCAAACTCCTTCCACAGTTTTCTTCTTCCTGTTATCTCTACAGAAGGTTGAGCATCTTTAAAACTGCATAAGCTTCCCTTAGGGAGGCTTGTTTTCAGATCCTTTCTCAGCCCAGTTTGGAACAGGGACATCAAAGGCAAGGCAAATATGATCCCTGTTAACTTGGATCAATTTGGAGCTGTTCTGGGCAGCTCCAGCTTGCCATGATGTTCACGGTCTTTCGAAATATTTACTTATCTGACCGACAAAAGAGTTATTTAATAAGTTATGATGTCTGCAGTTTTGTGTAAACAATTTACAGTGCTGTGATTGATGCTGGATGCTGTTTGGAGAGAGGCAAGATGGACTGTATATATTGGGCTTCAGCTTGGAGAGTTCAGGCTCAGGACTGGGCAGTATTCTACCTAATAAATAATAGCTAAACACTGGGACTCATGCTGCTTCAGTGCTCACAAAGCCACCCAAACAAGGCTGAATTAAACCAGAGCAGATGTTAGCCATGCAAACATCTGAGACCTTTGCAGGGGTGCCTGTTATAGTGGCCACAGTTCATGGTTCTGCTTTTGCCCCATGCCTAGGTTGACCAGAATCCTCCAGCACTCACTGGGCAGAAGGAAACAGCTGGTTTTGTGTGAAGGACAGCCAGAACAGATGTGGAGCATCACACTTTGAGCTGCTTCTCCAGATCTGGGAGGGTGAAAGTTGGGAAGTGAGTATCATCATGTCCAGGAGGCAGCTCCAGTCCTTGCAGGAATACAGTGAAATAGGTGGCCTTGCTTATTTTGGCACAGCTTCAGGCTGCATGGCTGGTTTCCTCAGTTTTGCATCTTTCAGGGTCTTACGTCAGGTTCCCAGGGGCTTCCAGGACGAGATGAGATTCCTGATGCAGTCCTTTGGGTCATATTGCCAAAGTCCCTTTTCTGGGTGAATACCTTCCACTACAGGTGTGTAGGATCATGAGAGAATTGGTGAAAGGGGTATTCCCATCTCTTGTGGAGTGACACAGGAGTGTGATTGCTGTGAGTTAGGAGTGTGTGCAGCTCACACACAGTGAGACATAGGCAAGCAAGAGCCCTCATGAGACACCACAGCAAAAAAGAGAGGCCATGGGCCAACATCAAACTGAGAGGAAGTCTGAGGCTTTCATTCAGTTCAAACTAGAAACAAGTTGTTTCAGTTCTGAACCATCAAAGTGTTTCATTTCTGGAATTAATCAACCTGGACATGTCTGAAACAACAGTTTCAAGACCATGCAGTTCCCTAAAATTTTCTGTAATTTGGATTTCTGAGCTGATTTTGGACAAAGGTATGATACTCAGAAGATCCTCTGAAGTGGAACTGCCAGGCCCAGTGGCTATGCAAGAGCTGAAAGGCAAAAGTTTGGAAGGAGAGGAAAAAAACCACTTTCTAGCTACCATGTAGGTGTTCAGATTGACAGGTCCAGGCAAAAAAATTTAAAAACCCCTTTATTCTGGAAATCCTATTTCAGACACATTGACTGTCAAAGGTCAACTCCAGGTGCTGTGAGTAAATAATGGCAGGATATTAAAGGGAGGGAATTAGCCCTAAAACTGACACAAGATGTCTGGGTGGATAAAAGCTGGATAAAGGCTCTATGTACACATGCAGAGAACAATGTGCTTCCTCTGAACAGAGAAAAGTAATGAAGTATTGATTTGAAATTATTGAACCGTGATACTTCATCCATGTTGCTGACCATAGCCTTGCCTAATGGAGAGAAAAGTACAAGGAGGTCTTTCCCATTCAGACTGGAAAAAGGAAAAAGATGTCTGAGGCATACGTTCCACATATTGCATTCACCATGGGAGGAAAGTAATGCTCAATACACTCCTGATGTTCAAAACTGTTTTCTGCAATCATCTTCAGCTGAGAAACGGCTGATTGATCTCCCAGCTTCACCTCTAGTGTTAGCACTAAAAAGCCTGTATCTTTTCATTTAGTCTTTTGAAATCTGCACTCAGAACAAGAAGGATCTGAAGCAAAATGCAGCCTGCCTCTTCCTCCCAAGGGACCAGCCAAAGACACACTGCACTTAGCAAACAAGTGAAGGTTTGGGGGGGACCTAAGGGACAGCACCACTCTTTGTCTCCTTGGAGATACATCTTGATGTAATTAATGATAAAGAACTGGGGCAAGAATAAAAATGATTCAGAGAAGCTTTGGTATTTCTCCCCAGTTCAGCTCTATGATTAAACCCACACAGAGCCTCAAATGAGGAGATGAGCCTCAATTATAGCTAAGGAGCAGCATAATGAATTATCTTCTTTGTACTTACTTTAGCTGGTGAGTAATTCGATTTCCACCCAAATCCATGTTGACTATGAAGGTTTAGCCAATAACTGATTCATCAAGTTGCTGGAAAAATGTGGAATTAGAAATGCAGGAGGGCTATAACTCCACTTAAACATTGCTAATCTAATGCAAAATCTTTAGCAGCTAACTTTAATACTACCAACACTTCTGTGTAAGTCCACCTTTAACAAAAGTTAAACGCAAAAAATGACCTGTTAAATGAAGAGTTTGAATCATCTGTTTTATATACAACAAAAAATATTTTTATTTGGGATAGTGAGTCCTTCTTAGATTTGCAGACTACAGCCAAATAGCAGAGAGTATGGTGTGTGTTTTATGTATTTTTAGGGTCTTTTGCTGGGAAAATTCCCAGAACTGCAGGTTATGAAGTTATAATTTAAATACAATTGAAAAATATCAGCAGTCCCAGCTTCCTCCTGCTCCCCAGCAGTTGTGAGCTGCGTAGGGTTGGCACTGCTGTGTTTCCGGCCTCAGCCATGAAGTGTGGGTACCACTAGGAAGAGCAGATTTCCTGCATCCAGGAAAGGAGCCTATTCCTGGAAGTTACAGGATTTTTGGGTTCCTGGGGTATGACTTCTGAAACTCTGCTCTGCAACTCTGGGAGCTGCTGGAACAATTTGAGGGCTGGGTCCATAAGTCCTGTAGAGCAGGAACTGGCTTTCAGAGCTGCAGGATCTTCAGCCCTGAGAGAAGGAGGTGCTGGCCCACAGCATGGTGCTGAGGCAGAAAACCAGTGTTTGGGGTCAAATTTGTACAGCAGTTTACAAAGAGCTCAAGGAAAGTTATTGTTTAAATAAATATTTAAGGGAGATCCCTCTCAATTTAAACACAGAGAACTGTAGCATGTGAAGAGCAGCAGCATTTGATTACACATATGCAAGAGGCCAAAACAATCCATTATAAACAAAGGTGTCGGGGGTGGACAGCATAATTTTGTTTGATTCTGCTTCTCTGAGGGAAGTTATTGACAAGGGAATTTCTGCCTCGTGCCAATGTGCAGCAGGGGTGCAAACCCTGGCAGTCCTAGCCATTATATGCACAGTGCAAGAAGGTCACACCATTGGCATTTTGCCTGATGAGGTGGCTGAGGATGGAATTGTAAGGTGTAACTCCACAGGTTGCTGCTACCCAACACGCAGCAGCAGCGTGCCCGAGAAGGGGAAAAGGTGGGTGTGGCTGGCTGTGCACACCCATCCCATGTGTTGGCCAGTCTCTGATGGACACACAGTCACAGCCATGATGGCAGAAGGCTGCTCATGACAACGTGGGTTTGTTTTACAACTCTTCTTGATCTGGTTGAGGGTCAGGAATGGCAGCTCAGGTGAGAGTTTATTGTTCTTGGTGGCTACAGAGCTGCAGCCACCTTCTGTAGTGGGATACAATGAACTGCTGTGTGCCCTCCAGGAAGGAAATAACACTCATCTGGCAGCAGCAGAAAAGAAGAGGAAAAGAAGTTCATTTCTGAGGGGAAAGATATCTAAATAAAAGTGAAAAGATACTAAAAGGCTGTAAGCAGTTAAAAGCGTTCAGTGAGTTCGAGGTTGTTAGCAACCTTTGTGTGTCCTAAGTCCCATGCATAGACTTGGATTAAGGGATTCACAAGGATCTAATAAACGAATTGATACAAAAAGGATGTGGGGGAATCACATCTGTCTCACTGTGGGAAACCTGAATTTATGTCTGGGTAGGGGTTTCCCATATTCACTGGTGCAAAAGGCTGAAATGCTCATCTTCCTCACCCTGTGCTAGCCTCCTTCTTTGAAAAAGGTAGGGCCTTTTTGCCTTATCAGAAATGAGTATTTCTTTCCTGATGTGACTGTGTATTCACTCCCCTTCTGCATCTGAGTTGCAAGAAAATAGAGCACATAACAAGTCACTCTTCCAAAGTGTTCATGAAATCGGAGGATTCTGTAAAGGTCATGCAGTCCAAGTGACATACATTTCATGGACACATTTGAAGACATGGCAGATCCCCTGTATTAAGCAGGACTTGATTTATATGGGAGAACACTGTTTGGGTTACCAAGATGATCACTACAAGAGTACTCAGAGAGGGCTATGGCTTGATAGAAGACAAAATCTGTGCATAAATTCATAAGCAAGTTTCTTGATGTTTCACCCTAACACACATCACTGGACAGCAGAATAACATGAAGACATATTTATATTTGAAGTGCAACTGCAGGAAAGCAGCAACCTTCTCTCAGGTCTTGGATCAGTTTGATTCTCTCAAGCCACAGGATCTGAAGATCTCAAAATTACTCTGCAATTACATTCAGAAACCCAAGATTCTGGCATGGATCAGGACAGAAGACTTGGCCCACACAATCTGAGGAAACATTGGGGTATGCAAAGTAAGTAAAAACTGATAATTTTGGGGAAAAATAGCATTAATCTCTGAGACAAAACAATTCATGATTCATGACTAATTGGAAACAAATGAGTAATAGTATTACACAAAAGCCCCATTTTGTTCATTGAGGAACCACAGAATTAATTGCATGTACTTTAGTTTCCAGCAGAGGCAAAGTCCCAAGGCACAGTGTTGTGATTGTTGAACTAGCCATGTTGTACATACTGGTTTAATTCTGCCAAAACTGTAGGAAGAGCATGGGGTTCTCTGAGTGGAGTCTGAGCCTCAAGTAGGTCAAACGATTCATAAAGCAGTGAAGTTTTTGGGTTAGCACTCATGAGATGACCTGACTCTTGCCCTGGGCTGTGTGCAGTGCAAGGAGCTGGCTGGACCAGCTGGGGTGGCAGATGAGAAGGCAGCAGTTCTTTTAGATCTGCGCAAGAAACCTTAAGCACAGACCTGACTGCTTCATTTGTGGTGCTGCTCCCTACTTGTAATCATCTCATCAAAGCTGTAAGAGTAACATCCTCCTGGATTTATTTATTTTGTGACAACTTCCACAAGGACATCCCCACTAAGTATCTCTGGTCCTTCAACTGTCAGCCTCTACTCCACTCATCCATACTCCTTCAGCATCAACCTTTAGGAAAGTCCATTTTCTACCTTGACCCTTGGAGCAGAAGCCCATAAGTAACCACCACTCCTTTTCCTTTTCTGTTTCGGTTCTCCTGCAAATCCCTGCTTAAAACTCCTGGTTGTGACATCCTTGGCCAAGGCAAGGCTGTTAGTGTGCAGCAAGCACTGCCTGCAGCACTGGCCAACACTGTCTCACAGCTTCTTAGTGCTCCTTCCTCTCTCTGTAGCTGTCTGTAGGCAGCTCTGATCTTCTCATGCTGTTCTCACAGCTCCTGTCCTCCTGTTCTTTGTTTCTACAGTCTCACACAGCTGAGTCCTGATGTGCACATGGGGCTCTCAGGAGCTGATGAAGATGATGAAACTTCATTGCCTGTCTCTGTGGAAGGAGGAGTTGTGCAGGTTGCTCCATAGTCCATAGTCATACAAGAAGTGAAGGAAACCACCTTTCCCTGCCTCTCCAGCAGGAGTGGAAACAAGCAGACTGCTGCTCCCTACCTTTGGATGTGGAAATCATGTCACAATGAACACTGAGATTTTGCCATCTGTCTCCAACGTTGCGTATGCATTGCATACAAAAATAGGCTATAAGAATACTGTTATGAATGAAAAATCCGTGAGGCAAGAGATGCCAGAGTTAGGCCTCCTTTGTGCTATGTGTTATGGTACAATTGTTAATTAGATGAACACACAATATTTTGCCAGAGGTCTCAGCTTTATCCCATGGTACTGGATGGACTTTTTTCACTGGAGATATTATATAGAATTTTGTTTTTTCCCTCAGAGCTCAATGTAGTCCTATGCTTTATTTTCTTCCCAAGTTCTCCTCAATAAAAATGGCTGATTTTCCCAAAACAACAATTACACATTTAGTAGTACCTGGCATCTTCACAAGTGTCCCTGAGCTGTAGTACCTCTGTCAAGGGTGGTGATTCTTTAGCCATTTGAATAAAATGGAAACAGAGACAGGCACGTAAGAGACAGCTTCACTGCACCAGGCACCAGTTAATCAGGACCTTGGTCACTCATCCCAGCTGTCCCTGTGGGGTCACCAACAGATATGAGGCTGTGCAGGAGTGTTCATCATCAGGCACTCTGGACATGCTGCAGGCAGAGCTCCCAGCAGCTCCCATCCCAGCAGCAGGCATCAGGAGCAGGGTCTTACGGCACATGCGGACAGTGGAGCACCCCACAGCCACTGGCTGCAGACTGGGGAGAGCTTCAGCAGCACCTGGCACAGAAGACTCTTCAGGGAGAGTGGGACTGAAGCCAGTTCTGAGGTAGCACTCATTGTCAAAAAGGGACCAAGAATGGGGAAGCTGAGGTTTCATATCAAGCTCTGGTGTGCCCAGACTCTCCCTATGGCTCACACCTTGACACACACCTTCCTGACCTGCTCCTAAGCTCCCTGACTCTTCATTTGTACCATGTACTTCTTATCCCATTCCCGTGCAACCCTTCAGCTTTAGCATCTGAGTACCAAATCCTTGCTTAGCCCAGCACTGTCCGGGTCCCTGTCTGCCACCAGGTTGTGGCAGGAAAGAATCAAAGTGTTGTTTCTTGCCCATCTTTCCACTGACCATCAACTCTGCCCTGAGCAGCATTACATGAAGAGCCCATCTTCACTCTGCTCCTTGAGCTGGGATTACTCTTGGATTGCAGAGAGAGGAGCCGGGTCCCTATCATGCTGTGGGGAAGAACAAGGATCTGCAGGAGCTTGGCAGCACTGACTGTTTGCACAGGAGCACTGGGGTCAGCACTGGGAGCTGCTGGGATCCTGGGCTGAGCTCACTCATGTGGGAAGGAATCTCAGCAGATTTTGACTGCTGAGCCTTAGCACGTCCCTAAGAAGTTGCTCTTTTCTTCCTTCAAAGGCTATCACTAAGCCAAATTGGAGGAGATTTACAAAGTTTAAAAAAAAAAATCACATTCCTAACAGAAAGCTGCCAAATTTCAGATCTCAACTCCAGAGCACAGAGGGATAAGCACCATCCAAAGAAAGGATCACCAGGTTCCCCCCTCCTGTTTCTTCCTTTCTTTTTTTTCCAGTTGGACAACAATTCCTTTTTCCCTATGCTCATTCTTGGACCGGACAAAACTGGCTGGACAGTTTGGGCTGAAATTTTCCAGAAAAAAACTTAGCTCAAGGCAGACAATCAAGTTGGAAGAGCTCAGTCTAAACTTTTCAAGTCTGACAAAGCTACAAGCAGCAGTGAAGGCGGTCCTGTAGCAGGACAAAGATGAGTAACCTTTCTCACAGGAGCTGCATGCGATCCCACCTCTGACGCACTCAGAATTATAATAGCTGATGATGCTGCTCCATTCAGGTGCATCTGATCACGATTCAGATATGTCACCAGGAAAAAAGCTTCAAGTCAGTCATCCCACTGAGCCTTCCCACACCCCTTCCTACTCAAGCAGCTCTTTCCATCTAACAACTGATCATACAGAAAAACACAGCTCCCTCGCCTCCAGTATTTGAGAGCTGTGTATGTGAGCTTCGGCTTCTTGGATAGAGGCAGCTGATGCTAAAATGGGATTGCTCTATGAACTAATGTATTCAAAATTAATAAAAGAAATAAAACAACACACTCCTCTGGCATGTTCCCATGCATATTTTCCATAAAAGTTAATTTTTCCACAAGAACAAGTTGTGAGTTTGTGGGGGTTTTGCACTGAATCTTGATACAGAGCTTAGAATTCTTGGCACTGCTTAGGACGTTAAAATGACATCAGCTCCACTTTCTATATTGGAATTTTATAGTTCCTGCCTGACCGCATTTCTTTGTTTTGCACATGTTCTCTCTCCTCTGAGCTGCCTCTCTGCCGCGGTGTGCTCAGAGAATCAGGAGAAGCGGTGTGTTTGTGTTCCTCATAGCCCTGCCCGTCCCTCCCTGTGCCGGGCACCCAGGTGATAAAGCTGCACTTCTCCCCCAGGACAGAGCAGCACTGTTGGCCCAGGGGACGAGGGCACCTTTTCCAGTCAGAAACCTTCCCCTCAGCGTGGCAGCTCTGGGAGGAGCTGGAGTGCAGGTCCCTCTTGCCTCTGGCCGAGCAGGGGGGGACAGCGTGCTGCCCTGGGGAGTGACACGGCTGTGGGCACCGGGGGGACAGTGACTGCACACAGGATGATGTGAAACCAGCCTGTCTTGCTCGGGGGAGGGAAAAAGGGGTAGAAAGCAGAGGAAGGAAAAAGTGTGCAAAACAAGGCTTTCTCCAGCACTGGAAAGGTCGCAGCACCTGGAGCTGCATTTGTCCGTGAGTCCCTGATGGAAGGACAGTGTAATGCCCCCACAACGCCATCACACTGTCCCAAGCCTTGGGGCAGGGAGGGGCAGCATTTTTTTCATTTTAGCTATAAGGTGAGTAACAGTGTTTCCGAATTCCCTAGCAGTGCCACCCTCGGCGCTCGAACATCGCGGAGCAGGAGGACTGACGTGAGGATCCCCTGTGAAACACAGCGCAGGGCTGGGAGAGTTAACACGCTCTGGCACCGGGAGCGCAGCTCCACGGGCATTAGCACGGACATCACGCTTGTTTCCTGGATTTCAAATAAAATAAGGATTCAAGGAAAGATGATGCTTTTCTACGTCCCCTGTGACTTGGAAAGCAGTGAGAGCAAATACAGGCAGTTAATTATCTGGCACGGCGCATCCAAACATTCCTGAAAGCACGGTTCCGCCGATACTGTAAGAGTCACGCTGGAGCAGCATTAGCATGTACTCTGTAAACAGACTCAGTGCCATCCTCCGGCACAGCCTCAGCCTCCCAAACGGGACTACAGCAGCTGGACAAACCCAGCAGGGACTGTACCTGGCAGTCAGCAAAATGCCAGTTCTGCTTTAGTCCGGCTAGATCGCAGTAGTACCCGGGTTTGCTGTTTCCTACATGCTCAGCTTCTCTGATGTGTGATGGAGAATCACTGCTCCTTGCTTCTCTGTGCAAGATTTATCATTTCATCATTTCACTGTCGTCTGGAAATAGCCAGAAGACCAGACTAACGTTTCAAGATTGTGAAGCCATTTGCCAAACACTTCTTGCTCTATAACAGAAACATTTTTACAATTGCTTTTGCAACAGTCTGCAATCAGGTTTATAAGCTCCTTTACAAGCACATGCAACCGTATACAGAATGCAGAAAATCTTTACCTTGCTTGCCCAGTGGAGAGAGCCTGGCTTCCTCTCATGGATCAAAAGTAGGATGAAAAACAAACCCGAGAAAGACCCTTGAACAGACTCATCTGCTGAGAGTTGTTTAAATCCCAAGCCTGCTCCTGCTCACAGCTCTAAGTTTGTGCTCTGAATAGAGGCTGTGTTATTTTAACCACAGGATTTCTAGTCATGGGGGAGGAGAGATGGATTAGGTACGTTTGCAATCTAATGCTTCACATTTACCTCAACTGAAATGAACTACTTTTAGCCTGATGTAAATAAGCACAGCTAAGATATAGATTTCAAGAGCCCACTAACCAATTATGCTTAAGCTAACATGCTAAATAACTGTGGAAAATTCCAGAGGAATAAGATAACATACTTTTGTGTTCTTTCCTAAATAAAAGGCATGTGTGGAATTTCATGCTAGATACTATGACAAGTGAGGGGCAGCAGATAACTCCACAAATTAACCTATGCAAGGTGCTGAACCTCATAAAACAATATTCCTAACACCTGTTAGCATGGATTTCAGCAGGCATCCCAGAAATTTGCATTTTCATGGCTTGTAAAAAGTACAGATATGAGGGATTTGAATCTAATATTTCAAAAGAGCAAGTAAAGCTCTCTAAGTTAATAATGCATGATTTTAAAAGGTCACGGGGTCTGTAGTTCTGCAGGAACACAAACATTAACCCACTGAACTAGTGCCACCTCCAACAGGGATGTAAGCTGGATACCCTCCTGCAGCTCATGGATTGCTACAGAGAGTGTTAAATGCAGGCAAAATATTGTGCCTAGGGCAATTATTTGTGGTTTTGTTTAACCCAGCTCAAACTCTGCCTTCCTTTCCTGGTTTATGGTAGTTTAGTGTCACAGCTGATGTGATTGCAAAGCTCAACTATGGCCCAGACTTCCATGGTCACTGCCCAGAATTACCTGGTCACCTCAGAGCTGATGGAAAAGAGATTTTCTCACTTTCTGAGATGCATAATTTGTAAATAAATCACATTCTTAAACTTTGGGATGAACTGAGAAAAACAATTTGAATGCAAAGCACTAGAGGCTAGTGGACAAATTCCAATTTGTCTTTGAGAGCAGAGACTTCAGGAACACAAGTTTAATTCCATTTTGGATAAAACCTGGCTCTATAAATAACATTATCTTACACTTACATAACGCTCTTCATCCCAAAGCGCTGCCGGGTGCTTTGCAGATGTAATCATCCTTTCTGAAAAACGCGGGCAGACCTCCCAGCCTGGCCTGGAGGATCGGGAGGATCAGGGCCCGAGCTGTGCAGGAGGGAGGCAGCAGAGCATCCAGCAGCAGCCTGGCTGGCTCCTGTCCCTCAGCAGCCCAGCTCCTGGGTGCTGGCTGGAATCATGGGGACTCAGCTTGTTGTGTCACCCAGACACAGCTGAGAGCTCTCCCTGTGCAGATCTGTGCCTTTAACAACCAGCAGAGGTTCAGAGCCTGTCCCCACTTCAGCCTGCGGGTTCCCCAAGTGGACTGAGGCATCTCCAGAGATTCCAGCCTGCTTCTTGGAGCTTAGACTGAGCTCTCTGAGCTTCCACTGATGCATGGCTCACCCTGGCTCCCCTGAGCTTGGGGTTTTGTGGGGCAAATTGGTAACCTGTTGTGGTTTAGCCCCAACCAACAACTAAGTACTAAGCAGCTGCTCACTCCCTCCCCCCAGCCTCCCCAGTGGGATGGGGAGAAGAATCAGAAAAGGGCAAAATGTGTGAGTTAAAGTAAGGCCAGTCTAATAACTAAAATATTTTTTTCTTTTAAATAATAGTAATAATAGGAAAAATGCCCAATACAGTTGCTCACCACCTGTGGGTGATTGACCCCTGCCAGCCAACTCTCTGCAGTTTATATACTGAGCATGACATCCTATGGTATGGAACATCACTCTGGCCAGTTCAGGTCTGCTGTCCCAGCCACGGTTCCCCCATGCACATGAAACTGAGAAGTCCTTGACTTAGTACAAGCATTGCTCAGCAACTACTCTAATATCAGTCTGTTATCAATAGTATTCTCATACTAAATCCAAAACACAGCACTGTACCATCTGTTAGGAGGAAAACTAACTCTATCCCAGCTGAAACCAGGACAGATCCCAGGCATCTGTGCCACAGGGAGAGATGTCCACCTGAGCCAGACACAAAATGTCCCCAAACCTCCCATCAGCTTACCTCTGGACCATGAACCAACTTCTCCTTCCGCCACTCGAGCAGCTCACTCCACCCAAGCTGGCTTTCCTTGGCTGTAATTGTCATAACATCAATTCCACTGATGTTATCCAGCTACAGGCTCTACCTCACCCTTGCATGGGACCCCGCAAGGGAAGCAGTCATGAGAATTGCTCACAGGGCAGGGACAGGGAGCAAGATCCAGTGGGAAGAGCCCAGGTCTCTCAGTTTGCAGATACTGGTACGTCAGGGACCAGACCACTGCAGCACAACACTGCAGTCTGCCAGAGAGGACTTCTCTTGTGGTTCCTGTTGCACCTGGAAGGGGGATTTTGTGTGTACAAAGAATGTTTCTGTGCTGCAGATGGGTATATTTTTCATTTTCATTTAGCTAGTTCAATAGGAAACAGCAGGAGGAAGAGAGGCCAGCAGACTTTGCTCTGCAGGTTGACCTGAAAAGAGTCCATTTTTCTAGAGAAACTAAAACCACAAAACTGGGAGGAGGGAAAGCAAAAATAATTTTGAATTAAGTGAAAGCTTTTGATCCTAATGGATGGTTTGGTTTTTCTAGCTTATCTCTGAGGTCAGCCTGTGCTCAATTTACAAAGAAACAGCACTTTAAAAACAAACATAGAGGAAATTTAGAGTTTCATTTCTGAAATGTCAAGGCAAGACATTTCAGCATTCCACATAACTCTGTTTCTTTGGGATGTGAACAAAAGTACTAACAGAGGGATGGGTTTAGTGTTTGTTGCCTTTGTTGTCCTAGACAAGTTAATGAGCTGAACTCAAATTCACCACCAGTTCCTTCAAGTTCACATTATTTTGCAAAAAATCCCCAATATTTCAGTCTGAAACCTTTGTCAGAGTTAGACTCTGACACAGCATCCAGCATTTGGAAGTCTAACACCTGCTTATTGATGAAGATTTTATTTTCCCCTGTGCCTTGAGGCAGCTCAGACCTGTTCCCTGCCTGGTGTGTCCTGCTGCAGTTCAGACCACAAACACACTGCCTCCAAAACAAAGGCAGCTCCACAGTTCCCTTTCTCTCTTCATTATGATTCCAAGCTGGAATGGCAGCTTCCCAGGCGTAAACAGCAACAAGTCATTCCTGGCCTGTGAGAGGAGCGTTCCCTTCCAGCAGCCTCATGCAATGCTGGGTATTTCTGCACTGCATTCCCACTGGCTGTGGGCTGGAAGCTGCAGTGCTCACCTGCCCCCCATTAAAGCCTGCAGAATAAAACACAGCCTGAGCTAGACATATTTAGGGATTCAGTTTTGCACTTCAGTCAGCATTTGTATGAACTGAGCAACAAACGGAAGGAAATGTGAATCACAATGAACTGTACAATGAAGTACGATTTTGCAGCATCAAGAACTACACTGGCCACTCCTGAGATAATGGGATGAAGAATTCATAATGGACATTGTTGATGGGAAATTACATGTTAAAGAACTTTAGTCGTTGCTCATCTATTTTGCATGTTTTCTTCCCTTTTATATAGTGAACTGAAAACTGGAAGTAAAAAGTTTCTATTTCTTTTGAATTGGGGAACTGCTTCTAGAAGTGATTTTGCCAATCCACATCATTAAAAGATCTTCCACTAGGATTCACACAAAACTTTGTGTTTGATCTAGAAAACATAAGCTTTTTGGGGAAAGGAGCCCATTGGGAATGGTAACAAACCACATTTTCACACTTCTGCTCCACAGTTTTGACATCTGGTACTTCTGTTGGAAAAGAAAGCAAATATTTTCTTCTTTCTTGTCAAAGTATTCCATGAACTGAGGCCCTAAACCAGCCCCACACCATATCAAGCACAGTAAGACACAAAATTGTAATAGCTGTCAAAACTTAAAAAAAAAGAAAAAACAGGGGAAAAAAGTGAATTTAAGTTCGTACATCTGAATTATTTTCTTTTTAGATTGCAGTGCTTGCTTCTGTTATGTTCTGTTTCTAAAATTACACCAATCACAACCATCAGTGAACATAAAACACCAAATGACGTGACAAGCTAAAATCGAACAAATTTACAGTTATGTGTTAATCCAGGCAATTCCACCAAAGACCTTCCCCTTAAATGAAGTCACATTTATCACAAGCCCAAGGGAAAAAGGGTGGGTTCCAGGCCCTGTTGACTGGCACTGGAGGGCTCTGGCAGCCACTGACCCTATATGTGCATTGCTCCACCTTTCCAAACCCAGCAGGTCTTACCCCTACCACGAGGAAGTTGCGCCCAACCCATCATGAAGGATCTCCCAGTTAATGGCACTGGGACTCTGACCCTCTTTCAGGGCTGTGTGGGAGACAGCTCATGGCACACAGCCCCAGGCACCCTCGGGGAGGTGGCAGGTCCAGGGTACGTGGAGTGGGGGTACCCCCAGCCTGGCCCAGGAGGTCCAGGTGTGCTGAGGAAGGGCAGGGACAAAGCTGATGTGGCCTTGGCCCCACAGCCAGGCCCTGCAGGTTTTGCCATGGCTCTGGCATGATCAAATCAACCTCCTTCTGGAATGAATACTTGTGGAGGAAGATATAAGTTTCACACCTTAGCCCTGCTTCAACAATCAACTTCATTTCACAAGGTAGAAATGTGTGAAGTTGTGCTGAGTGTTAACATGTGAGTATTGAACAAACCCTAAAGTATATCATAAACTACCTGTAATGGTGAGACTCTGCTCACCCTGCAGTGCTGGGTCACAGGGAACTGCAGGACTCTGCAAAGGAGCAAAGGATTAAATGACTCCAAGACAGACCTGCAACTGGACATGTACCCATCAGTGACAACAGGTAGCACCTCTGGGATAGCATTATTTGAAAAGGGGAGAAACTGTCTGGCATAACAGAGGAGAGAAGAGTGAGAGAATATGTGAGAGGAACAACTCTGCAGACACCAAGGGCAGTGAAGGTGGACAAGGAGGTGCTGCAGGCGCTGGAGCAGATTCTCCTGAAGCCTGTGGTGCAGACCATGGTGGGTCAGCTGTGTCCCTACAGCTCCACACTGGGGTCCAGATGTAAGACATCAGGATGAAATCCCTGGTTTAGCTGGTGCATTCAATGAGAGACAAGCAAGTAACAGAGGTCCTTGTTCAGATGGGAGTGTCAGGGCACATTGTGGAGAAAACGTAGCATGAGAGGAAAGGACCATAGGGTTTCAGAGGTTCTGAAAATAGAGGCTAATGAGGAAAACAGCAGAGCTCTCTCCTAAACTTAAGAAAATACTGGCATTCAGAGAAAGGTGTGATAGCTCTTGTAAGGTAATAACAGTGGTTTTCTTGCTTCTCTCACACCCCTGTCTGCAGGAGCCCAGGGACCTCTGCCAGACCCCAGTACCATGGACTGCAAAATGAGCCATGTTAATTGGAAGGTGCCATAACACAACAAATGTCTGGTGGTCATTTTCGTTTTTCACTCTGTACCATGAAAGCAAATTGCAAAACCAGCCACCTGGAAGGGAGTGGGTCTGGCCTGATGGCTGCTCCACTGGGAAAAGGAGTAATTGCTGTGAATGAAAACAAGAGTGGGTCTGACAGAAATTGGAGTCCTGTCCCATGGCTTCAGTGGCTCCTTGGCCATTGTGGCTCCTTCATGTGACAGCTCTTGAATATTTCAGCAAGGCAGGGTGTGTTCATGTGAAAGGGAAGAGACAAAGATCTCTTTTTGGTGTATCCAGAACTGCAGTCTGCATCTTTAAGAAATTCTCTGTTTATGCACAGTGCCTTCAGCTGCTTACCTGCAATTATTTCTGTTACAGCTAGCCAATGGCTGTTCAGGATGCAGTGTGAAAGCCTGTCTGAAGGAAATGCTGAGCCAGAGATAGTTCTGAATAGAAAGGCAGAAGGTGTGGCACCACCCCAGTGCTTTCCCCTCACACTCTCTGCAGAGCAGTGCTCAAACCTTGCATTTTTTTTCCACAAGAAAAGTTACATGATATTACAAGACTTGAGGTAAGATGCTTCACCAACTGGCTCACAGGCATTCTCCAAGTCTTCATCTCTCCTAGCAGCCCCAAGGAATTTGCTCCAAAATCATGAAATGTGCAAGGAAATTCTAAAACCGTACCCCAAAGAGAGCCAAAGCCCTTTGCACTGTCCAGGGTGGGTAGGGTGATTTGGGGCTATCTCTACCTTGTTACAGCCATATCAGCCCTGACAACATCTCCTCTTAGAGAGAATCATAGAACCACAGATTGACTTGGGCTGGAAGGGGAAAAAATCATCCAGTCCCAAGCCCCTTGGGCAGTGACATCCATCACTAGCCAGGCTGCTCAGAGCCCCATCTGACCTGGTCACAGAGCTCATCCTGGGAAACATTAAAAAGATCTGCATAATCTGCTTTGAGCTCCTTTTGTTTCTTCTTGTTCTAAAGCAAGACAACTAAGCCAAAGTTAAATCTTGTCCTTCCCAAACAAGTAAGAAGCCTGAATAATGTACTTTGTTTCAGACATGAGGATTTGATCCCCAAATGTATCACAGGCTCACTGCATCGCTTTTGGCAAATCACCTTTGATGGATTTTCATACACTCAGCACTAAAGCCAAGTCATTATAGTAACTACATGAGGCAAGATCCCCAAAAGATCTCATTTCCCCTTGTCCAGAGTTCCTTGGGTAAATTAGCCCATTATTTTACTTACTAATGGAAGCTCAGCTCTTCTGAAAACCTGCCTGCACCTGGCAGCCCCAAGTTCTTAGGAAATTTTATCCCCACGCCTCTCTGTCTCCATTCCCATCTGTATACTGAAATAAACCATCTTTCCTTGCAGCTCTTTGTCTGGCTTTTGTGTTCCAGCCACGAAGGCAGGTGGTGAGACCTCCCTCATGTACTGTGTCCTAACCTGTCTTCCATGGCAGGGCACAAACCTCTGGCACACATCTGCCTGTCCCTGTTACACAAATACACACTGTTGGCAACAGGAATTGAACTTAAAAAAGTAAACTGCACAGAGGAAGGACACTGGAAAGGGAAATAAAACATCATGTTAGACTCCTCTTTGATGCAGTTTTCTCTTGTAAGATCCTGAGTGTTTGGGACCTGTTTCTGCTGTGTACACTTGGAGGATTAGAAGGCACATTTTTTGCAAAAGGCAGTGTAAATCTTCTTTGGGTTTTTTAATAATGAAGATGAATAAGGATGAGCATGCTTTCTCTAGGTAAGCATCAGAAGCAGCAAAACACCAGGAGTTCCCAGGAAGTAGAGAGAAACTGCACTTAAGGTCAGAGCAAAGTGAACTTTCCTCATTTTTATGGCCAGAGCAATTATTTTTTTATTTTTTTTTTCTAAATCTCATGTTTAGCCTAGGATTTTTCAGGTGCTGGAACTGCTCCTTTGATGAAATTTACTCACAACCTAAGGTGCAAAGGTCATTGTACTCAAATTATGCCCTTAGCAGACCAAAACTCATTCCTTCCTGTTTTCATTCTAGAAAGTCAAGCCTCATACCGTGGATGTGCACTGACTGGCAGTGCACAAGTGTTTAAAGGAGGCAAAGGAGAAAAATAAAGCAAAGACCTTTTTGGCAAAGTTCTGATAATCAGACTCAGATGTGCACTAAAACCAAAATGCTCATAGTAACCATTGTGAACAAAAATTACAAGCAAGCAAATTTAAGGAGAATAAAGCAGTGGCTGGCAGATGAGTTCCCAGCTCCATCCTGCAGAGACACAACTTGCAGGCCTGACAGGGTGGTATTTTTGAAACCTTGAGTGCATTGTAGAAAGTTGTAAGTGCCAGTAGCTTCTTCTAAAGCCAGGGCATTTGGTACTTTATGGGCCAGGCCCTGCTCTGAGGCTGTGCTGTGGATGCAGAGGCACTGCCTGCCAGGGAGCTCGTCACATGGCTGATGGAACCAGGGTCAGCCTTGTGTTGTGCTCTGCTCTGCCTTCACCTGCCCACAGCAAGTCACAGAAAGCTCACAGAATGCCATAGGTCTTAATCTGGGCACTCATACTTCATCCTGCTCCATTCAGTATGAAGAAAGCATCCCAAAAAAGATTGACAGCTGTGTCCATGTTCCATGTCTGCACACTGCACGGAGCTCTCTCCTGTGCCTGCCCCCTCGCTGCCACTGCAATCCCAGTTTTTGGTGCCGAATCACTATTCCAGACATGGTCAGGGAGGACGCCTGCACAAGGACAGTGGTGAAGTGACATTTCCCATCACATTGAAGTGTCTGTGAACACAGAAATGTGAACATTTACCAGAGCAAAACCAAGGTGCAAATTTCTTCATTTTGTGTGTTACCCCTTTGTACAGATGCTCCTGACTTTGAAGCTGGGTTTTTAAATTGTAAGTAACAATCCACGTGGATTTCATTCCTTACCATCCCCTTTGCAGTGCATTTCAGTTCTCTACAAAAAAGCCCTGTCAGGCTCTTCTGGGCTGTATGCAGGGAGTAGCCTGGATACAAAGTCTTTTGCTCTTAGCAAATCTCTTCAAATCAATTTAAGACAGGAGCAGTTTGAAGCTCTTACCCTCTGAGAACTACTTGGCAGCTCAAA
Organism: Pseudopodoces humilis; assembly: GCF_049639895.1. Classification (NCBI taxonomy): domain Eukaryota; kingdom Metazoa; phylum Chordata; class Aves; order Passeriformes; family Paridae; genus Pseudopodoces; species Pseudopodoces humilis. The sequence continues at coordinate 136,992,211 of NC_142200.1, read as the reverse complement.
TGAGATGAATTAGGCCAGGCTCCAGAAGATGTGACGTTGTCACAGCAGGGTCAGCAGCAGCCTGAGCCAGCATCCTGATCCCTGTTTGCAGATGGGGAGAAGGAAACCATTACACCCTGTCCTCAGCCACAAGAGGAGATGAGTGAGATATTGCAGGCACTTTCTTCTCAGAGCACCATTGGCTCCCTGGGCTCAAAGCCAGGCTGCTGCTCCCCACTGCTGCTTGGTGTCTCCCCTGCCCAGATGTGAGCGAGCCCTAGCCCAAAGATGTCCAAGGAGAGGAAGGCAAGGTAATGTGCTGCCAAAACTCAGTCCCACACAACATTTTCCATTATTGTTCTGATTTGTCTCCTTGGTCTCATTATATTTTTTCTTTTCCATTTTGTTTGCCTTTCTTTGAAGGAGATATGGTTGAATTTGTTATGAATTCTCAGAAGAAAATCAGTTAACCATTGATGATTCCCATGTATCTGTGTGTGCTGGTATTGCAGAATGACCTATAAATGGGGATTTTTAAAAGATCCGTATTTCAGGCAAACCAGAAAAGCAAACTTCCACTATGAGAAAACTTGTAAGATTTGAAAAAACTTAGGAAATCTCTGTTGTGTGGAAGCAGAGATGCCTGCCTGGTTTGCCTGCAGAAGTCTAGCTTCCCTAGGAAGCTTACTTGGAGGAAAGTGGGGAGGGCATCCTTAGGCAAAACCAGACCCTGTTTTCAGCCCTGCAGGTATGTGGGCTGCTGTGGACTTCTAGGGCCCTTTGGTGCAGAGGAGCTTTGTAGCAAGAACCCCTATGACATGTTAGATTCATGGTTTTATCTCCCCTGGCTGCTGCAATCTCTCTAAATCAACATATTCCTGAAAAGCTTTCCCATTTTGGCCAACTGCTATCTTCAAATGGAAGAAAACATTCAGCTGGAAAATGTCCAGCCAGATCTAGGCCCCACCATGTACTGCACTGACACAGTTTACACACTGCAGGCTGGCCTAGCTTTCACAAGCAAATTAATCCAAGAGGAGCCTCCACTATGAGCCAGAACCAGGTTTGGAATATTAAGACAGAAAAACTCTGCCAACCCAGGCAGTGCCATTAATGTGACCATAGCCAGTCCACAACAGCTCTTGTGGTGATGATGTGAACTCATTGATAACTCCAAGTCCCATGGAAACCAAGCTGTTTGAAAGCAAACCTACTTCTTCTCCTCCTGTTTACACTCAACTGATGAGCAAAATGACAGAGAAGAAATTGCATGAATTAGACCCTCGCAGTCCCAATTTACATTTTACTGCCCTTCATGCCTCTTAAGGAAAAGAAACATATTGTTGCCTGCATCAATCTGAAGATAAAATAATTTCTGAACTTAGGAAACCAAAGATCAGAGCTCCTTTTTGGTTTCATTTCCTAAGCATCCACAGATATGAGAGCAACCATAGCATTGCTTTACAATATGTCACCCAAACTTGAGCTTCAGGCTTTTTAACTGAAATACTTGGTTTGCTCCATTTTACAGGTAAAGGAACAGAAACCTGGGAGGTTTCAAATTGCTGTCTTTAAGACACACTGTATTTCATTGTCAGATTGATGACTAAAAGAGCAACTCTTGACCTGTGCCTGATTCATCTGACTCTGCTACCTCAGAAGTTCACAGCTGAATGATGAGGGTGATATGGCTGGTATGGGTGGTCTTACCAATACCTACTCAAAACCACTGGCAAATCCAGGTTCATAGAATTTAGCATCAAACTACACAGAATCCCTGCCACAGCCAGGATCCAAGCATTGTCCCTTCAGTGACCCTGCTCTTTTCATGGCTTCTCTTCTCCATCTGCTGCACTCTTGTGCTGTCATGGTGTGTTGTCCTCCTCCTTCACTGCTCTCCCACCACCGGTCCCTTGAGGCTCTGATAAAATTCGGGAGGGGCAGCTAAATGTTCAGGAGGCTAACAGGGTCAAAATGTGAATTTTAAAAATGAAGGAGAATCCTCCCCCTGCAAAAATGTGCCTCCCATCTATCCAAGTGACAGCACCCCGACGCTCGGGGCTTTCTGTGTCTGCACCTCATGTAACAGGCTCTGGCTTTCCTCTAATACTCCAGCTCCTGGAATAATCTGATTATGTGAACATGCCTTATGTGAAAGTTTATTTAAGGAAATTATTAGTAGCTCTCTTGTTTGAGGAGAAAAGCTCATACATATGAAACTAAGGGGATCAAAATCCAGGAGGCAAATTAAAGAGCTGTTGGATGATTTTTTTTCAGCTCCCCCCTCAGTTTGCCATTGCTTGTGAGGTGCTCACTCACTTGTGAGAGCTTTGTCTCCTGTTAGGAAGCTCTCTAAACCACAGGCCAGGTGCACTTCTGTGAACTACAGCTAACACCATATCTCAGTCACAGGTCAGCAGCAGGCTGGACCAGCAGGCTGCAGCAGGACTGGCTGTGCAGGGAGGGGCAGGCACAGGCTGGGCCGGGGGAAAGGCTGTGCCAGGAGTGAAGGTGTGCGGGGAGAACACTCGGCAGGAGCCCCCCAGTGAGGGCAGCGGGCACAGCACAGGTGTGAGAGGAAGCACAAGTGACCCAGCAGGGACAGCGAGGTTACACTCACCCAAGTGCCCTGTGGAGGTGTCTCCTGAAAGTCAGTCCTGCCTCAGAAAAAGCCAAGTCCCATCCTCTCAGCAGGAGCATGTGTACTGGATCCTCTTTCATCCCATTTCAGTCAGACAAAACCAAATTGCTCTTTAACTTCTCCTGAGCATTTTCTTCTGCAGGCTCAGCTGTGGTCACTGTAGGAAGAGCTGGCAGTAGATGTGTGTAAGCAGATGTTGTTCATGTGCTGTTCATTCTTGGAGCAGGGTGGTGTGTTCATGGAGCGCTGGTGGCATGGAGTGTTTCTCACAGGGCTCACTGCTGGGTGTCTGTGTTGAGTGGTGCCTGCTGGGCTCCCAGCCTCCTGGTGTGATGGCAAGGCCACCCCTGAGCTGCTGGCCATGCTGGGGAGTCTGTGCTGCAGGCAGAGAGGGGCTCAGGAAGGCGCATGAAGGGCTCACACCACCAGCTCCCACTCAGGTGCACTGGAGAGGGGACTGTGCTGCATCACTCTCAGCTTCTACAACTTCAGCATCCCCAGCAAGACTGGTCTCACCAGACAGCAAGAAGTATCTCACTGCAGAGAAGATGAAAACCCTTAATCATTTCCTTGAACAGATGATTTTTTGCATGAGGCTTCTTTGTCTGAAGCTCAACCATCTGCTCTGGTCCTGCAGGGGCAGGATTAGCTGACCCTCAGGGCATGCTGCAAGGCAATTTGCTTCCAGGGCTTTTCCTGGGGCTGTAGGAAGAGCCAAAGCAGCTGCAGTCTGCAGCATGCCCAGCTAGGGGAATGCAGCACTAATAAACAAAACTAATTAGTTGCTGTGGAGGTATGGATGGAGACAGCTGCTCCCATGCACTGGGATGCAGCACCTTCACTGTGTCTCTTCCTGGCCAAGCAGCTTAAACCCAGCCATCATGGCCCTGAGCACCTCCCTGTGAGCTGCTCACAGAGCTCCCTGGAGGGAGGAAGGACTGGGGAAATGCCCTGAGAGACAGAACTGGGAAGTGAGATGTCCTTTTTCAACCCCCACTCATTCGTGGTGTTCATTACTCCAACTTCTGAGCACTTCCCAAACACTGATGTCCTGAACGTTCAGCAGGTGAGGAGATGATGAGGGCAGAGTAAATGCCTGGTTCAAGGTCTTGGTGAGGGCTGTGCCTGGGCTACCTCAGCAAGAGCAGTAAAGCTGTTCTTACTCTCTCCTGTGTACTTGGAACATTATCCATGTAAATTCTTCCACCCTCCCATCTCCTAGAGAGGTCCATTAGCAGTGATATTAAAAAACAAAAAAAAGGCCCTAGAAATTGGATCCAAGAAGTTTAGCCAGTTTAGAAGCAGGTGTGGCCAGGCTGGTCAGCCAGAGGAAGAGAGGCAAAAAACAAGTGGTCCCACTGGTGACATCTGAGGAACAAAAAGGTGTTAGGCACTGCAGGAGCATCCCTTCCTGTGGATCCCCAGCCCCTTGGAGAGTGCGTCCTGGCTGGTGTCTGCTGCTGCAGCTGTACTGCAGGGTGGCTGCTTGTTTTGATGGTTATTTTTCTGTATTGATGAACAGAGGTTCAGTATTTTATTTATTGATCTTTCAGAATAACATTCATAGTTTTGGAAAATATAATTTATCTTATAAAGGTCAGCTTTTTTAATTACCCATGTATTTCAACATAGTATTGGAAAATATCAATATAATGAAAATATTGTCTTTGAAAGCTTATAACCACCACAACTTTGGTGACAGAACAGCAGATAGCTATTTTTGGCCTGGCAGTTGAATTCATGGGAGTGTCTTGCAATTCTGAGTCTCAGATTTGCAGTGTGACAATACCTTTATAGGCAAGGTACTCCTGCCAGAATGGTGAAGGGACTTATCTCCAACAAACATAATTTCTATTTGTTCATATTGGAGTACTGACAGCAAAGCAAAGCAAGAAATACTTTCTTTCTCCTTTCCTTCTCCTTCTAATTTAAACAGGAGGAAGCCATCTTAAAATCACTTCAGTGTGAGACAGGAAATTGCTTAAATGACTACTGTGAGGAAAAAGAACAAAATAACAGAGAGAATACCAGGGAAAAATGGTGCAGCAAACAAGCAACATTTTCTTTTTGCTTTTGGTGTAATGGGCAAATTACACACATGTGTGATGTTTGTAGGGCTTCTGGAGATAGCTCCATCCAGCCAGGCTGGTAATCTCACCCTGTGGAAGGATGGTTTTGGAAGGAGGCCTGGTGCCACAGAGGCAGGGTCACCTACTCCTCCATGACACCTGAAAGGGGCTGCATCAACCCCAGAAATGCAGGACATACTAAAAGGATCTTTCTAGTGTACTTTATAGGACTCCTTCCCACTCTGAGGAGAATACGTCTGCAAGATGACAGACACTCCCCTAAATAAAACGTGGGCTCGTGCACTGTTCCTCAAAGCTGAAGGATAGCAGTGGACTGCAGCTGCCCTTAGGGCTCCTCTCTCCAGAGATGCCCTGGCAATCTCTCTCAGAGATGCCCAGACAACTCTGCTGGTATCCAAGTCCTCCTGGTAGCAGCAGGAGGGAGCAGCAGCCACAGCTGGTGGTGGTAGCCAGGCTGCTCCTTTGTGCCCCTTGCCACGAGGAGGTTGGTTCAGCTGGTTGCCACCATGGTTAACCTGTGCCAGGGAGAGGTGGGGGGCACCTGGTCTCCATGGCAGGAAGCCAGTTCTGTGGGACCAAGAGCCATTTTGTCCCGGTGCATGTTTCTGTGGACAGCAGATGATGCCGAAGGCTGGAGGGGTCGAAGGTGGGTCAGATGCTCAGTCATGGGAAAGGTGCTGCCAGCCCCAAACCCTCCTGCCTCCCTCGCTTTCCTCACAGATGTGTCACCCTGCAGAGGCTTCTCTGCCTGCCCAGACACAGGAACCACAGAGAGCCATGCAACAGCTCCCTTGCAGCATGGAATTCTTGATTCATCTGGGAACTGGGAGTTTCAGCAGGATGAGGACTGAAGTGACAAGGGCCTGTTTTGGCAAGAGTGGTATTTAACAGCTGTCAACTGTACTGACTTGGGATAGGAAATGCTATTTATATTAAGCCATTACAAAAATTGAAAATGGTTTAGCACTAATGCCTACATTTCACTTCACTCGCAGTAGAAGATGTAGGAAAAATCTCTGTGCTCTCAGCTTTCTATTTAAATGGGCAAGTTTCCATAGGAAAAATCTCTGGCCTGCTAACAGCTAGTACAGAAATTACTCCACTTTCTCTCAGCTGTTCTCCACCTCTCCTTTCTGGTTAGACGTACAAGGGGAATCAAGGAATATCCAGCTACAAAATGATTGCTTAAACTTCTTGTATTTCAAGATTACAGCCTTGTCTGAAAGAGATTTTGCAAAAATTTGGGTTCTGGCAAAAAAATAAGCTGGAGCTAACTCATTGATACAGAGGATGGAAGTATTATTTCACTGAAATGAAAATTGGGGATTTTTTCCCTCTGTAAAACAATTCAGCTAATAAAATCTGAGAAATATAGGAAATCTCAGTTTTAAAAAATACATAAATATACCTTTACAGTTAATCATCTTTGATTCCCTCCAGGGCAACAGGTTTCCCAGTGGTCTTGCCATCAACACAAACTCGACAGAACCCACAATGCCCATGTCAGGAGCAGTGATGTTGAGTGTTACGGAGATGGTGTCCGAGGTCTGACACAACCTTTGACAATGTCTCGGGTTGTACAAGTGGACAGAGAAGAGCAGTTCCGTAAAGGTTCCCTCTGCTCATGGCCTCAGGATGAACATAAACACTAACTGGAGGGGTGTTGCAGGACACACACCTGAGGATATACAGCAAATTCAAACAAAAGAGCCAGGGCAAGACTGAAGAGGCTACAAAAACGAAGTGGATCTTGAAATAAAAGGCATGGTTGAAGTACGGGTTAAGGCTGCCACAGCATAAGGGAACATGAAAGAAAAAAATACATGTGGTGGTTAGTGTTTGGGTAGTGGCATAGGGCATACATGAGTAAAGGAAAATACCTGGAATTCATTTCAGAATAGAAAACATGTCATTGGAGGGCCTGCAAATCATCCAGAGAGCAGCATCCATGTTCACTGCCATGAGACACTCTACCAGCTCCCCTGGAGAAAATCCTTATCAAGTAGCTGATTTTCAGTGTGACCTTCAACTGAAGTGTGTTAACCCTGGCCCAGAAGTGGTTTCCTTCAGTTTCTGGATGTGTTGCAATGGGAGAATCATTGAAGCAGTCATAAGCACTCAGAAAACCCCAACAGGGAACCTGGAATCTCCAGGACGAACCAAGACTTGGAAAAAAGATTTTATTTCCAGACCTGAGAGTAAACTGAAGTGTGACAATGAAGAAGGCATTCTGCTCATCTTTGCTTCACTTTCACCATATCTAAAATGAGCATAATTAACATTTCTGTATTGTGCTTTTTGTTCTACTAATAATAAAAATAAATATGAGTCCAGTAATTATCATTGTTACTATTAAACAGAAAATTAATTAGAAAGCAGGCCAGATCATTAGACCAAAGGTACTGACTGTCTTTCCAATGTGCTACATGCTTGTGATGTTGCAGAAATCCTGCTCTCCCTGTCAGTGTGGCCACAGGGCTCAGGGCTCTGCTGCCTGTGAGCTGGAAGCCACCACCCCAAGCTGTCACATCAGGCAAGGGACCTCTCAAGGAATGTGCCACTGCTGCTCACTTTGGACAGAGGAAGACAAAAGCTGGTGTGTAGGGAACAGCCTCAAGCTCTAATGAAGGGCCAATATCTAATGAGCTCTACCCAGCCCACTGATGGCAGGGACAGAGTAATGATGTGTTCTGACACCCTCCCTGCTAATAGGATTTCTGTATCATCCCTTTGGCATGAAAATCCTTCCTTGCAAATCAGCATGCATTGTCACCTACAAGCTACCTTAGATACAGCTGTATTATTTTATGAAGGACTTATGAGGACAATCACAAACTGAAGTAACATAACTGACCTGACTCTGCTCTCAGCTGGGATTCAGCCTGAGGCTGCTGCATTATATTAGCTCAGGTCATCTGAAAAGAAAATCCCTGTGACAGTTGAGATGGATTTGAAAGGCCCTTCAATATATGCAGTTCAATGGAAATGTGAAAGAGCATCCTTCACCTCTGTGGACTCTGCCTTAGAGACAGGCAGCCACATTCCTTGCTAAGGAACATTGGCCATATCAATATTCCAGGTTGGCTCTTAACTCACCTGACCCACCCTTTTCTGTCTGTGCTGCTCTTTACAGCCCTCACCCAAACCATCCGCCCTGTCTCCATGTCTTGGTGCCTGCAATGAGCATGTTCATGCTCTGCACCAGGCTTTGGAGCAAAGGTGGACCTTTTAAAATGGGTTGTCTTGTAGTAACAACTTCCCTCTCAATACTCTCCCCAGCTATTTGAGGAGGTGTGATGTCCTTGTACAAACCTACATGAAGCCTTGAGGTTTGTCTTTCTCAAAGACACACTTAACAGACTTGTGCATAACAGTGCAATTTACTTAGCAGGTATTATCCTTCTTAAGAACTGCTTTATACTTCAGGATCAATGCTAATTACACACACAAGGAAATGGCTGGAAGACCAAAGGCTCAGACCTACCAGATCCAAATTATGAGGTGACTGTGGAAATGGCTTTCCTCAGACTTGTGCTCCACAGCTGCTTCACTGGTGGAGATTTGCTTAGCAAAGAAAGAAGCATCACTGGTTGGGAATCTTCATTGCCTTCAAGACTCTTCTCCAGTAGGTTGTTTGATTTCCTTTTAACTTTACCTCAATACACATATTTTTAAAACTAAACAACTCACTATCCCATGGATCAGTGATGAATAACATATGGAAAAAAAATAGCAATAAGTAATTGCAGACAGTGATGGTTTTGTTTACCTCTTAAAGAAATTCTCTGCTATTGAACTGTGTAAAAGCAAAAGCTAAAACACAGCTGATGGAAAGTCAGTATGGGATGAATTGGTAGTAAAACTAATGGGGAAGAAGTTCAATAGAAACACAGGAATCTCTGTCAAAGCCAGGCTGGGAAGAAAAAAATCAGCAGTTCTGTGACAGTGATGTTGTCTTATATTAATATATATAATCCATTAGTATACAAACAGGGTGAAGTTTCTCCTTGCCCAGATGAGCACAAGTAGAAGGACACAAGACAGGAGGGCTGTGTGTGTGTGTCCCATGGCAGTGCTGTGGGCCTGGAGCTGGGTGGGCCAGCTCACACGAGGTCCCTGGTACAGCAGGGGCTCTCAGCTCTGTCATCTGCTGCTGGCTGTGGGTCAGGCTCAACCAAGCCCCCTTTTCCCCAGGGGTGGATGTTAAACCCCAGTAGTCAACAGAGCACAAGCTGGTAATGCCAACTCATCCTCACCCCATCATGCAAGGGAAGGGAACACTTTGGTTCCCAGCTGTTCATCCTCCATCTCTCACCAGGCCTTCCTTCACCTCCAGCCCAGGCAGTAAAATGAGCCCATCTGACAATGAGTGTCTGTACATCACATTTTATACATTTAAATGAGAAAACCTAATCTACATCAGAGGTAGGTTTTCGAGAGTTCAGTTAAGGACTGGTCTAGAGGGGACAGGTCTAGAAGGGACAGGGCTGGAGGAGGCAGGACTGGCAGGGACAGGGCTGGAGGAGGCAGGACTGGCAGGGACAGGGCTAGCTTTCCAGGCTGGGAAAGCAGATATCTCTCAGCTGATCTGTGCTGTTTGCTCTGAAGTGCCTGAAGCTGCCTGGATAGATGGGGTGTCAGCAATCTCTCCAGGTGTTCATTCCAAATATGTGAACCATCCACTTACAGAGAATTTATTGTCTTTTTTTGTGTTCCCTTCTGCTCTGCACATTTCTCAGCTGTTTTGCAGAGGTGTCAATTCCAATCCCTCATGGAGGCACTGGTTGTTTGCCTGGAGGCTGGACTAAGGTGTAGGCAGGTACTCCTGCTTGGGAATGAAGAGAACTTATTTTCCTTCCCTTAGCTGCCACAGGAATGGGAAGCATTCTGGGGACCCAGCAGGGAACTAGACACAACCCCAAAGCAAGCAAGGATTTCTCTGAATTTTCAGAAGTAGTAAACAGTCCCAAGAGCTGATGAGGGGAAGGAAAATGTGACCCTCTTGTTTTGGTCTCACTCACTCTGTTTGCTTCTTGTTCACAGTGTCCTGGAGAAAGGCTTAGGAGAGAACAGGCATTTTTGGATGAGGTTGAAGTACACATAAATGGTGCAGGCAAAGGGTGTCCAGGAAGAAGGCTCTCCAGAAGGAACACCTGGAACAGTGATGAGGGGAAATAACAGTCCAGGCAGAGCAGGGTGGGAGAGATACACCACTACTGCCCAGCAGCTCCAGTGCCTGTCCCTGGGGGCAGAAGCAGTGGTCAGAACCACCACTGGTGTCACTGCAGCTGCAGAGCCACCTGCCTCTGCCATGGGACATGGAGGAAGCCAGATATGCACCTGCTGTGCCAGCAGAAAGACAATGTTTCCCTGCAGAAATCATCTTTCCCAGATTCCAGTCTGCTCAGAGATTACCCAGCCAAACCAAGAATCTTTCCCTTAAGTGAGACTATTCACTCTGGGAGAGGAGGAAACTTCTTTCTGGCCTTGACTCAATAAATAGTATCTCTGTATTTCCTGCCTTCAGTGCACCCCAGTGTTTTGGGTGAGGTGGTGGGGGTAGAATAGCAGAGCTGTCTTGCAAGGGATGAGGAGATGTGCCATCCCCTGGGATCAACTTAGGCTTATTTAGGTGTCAGCCTCATTGCAAATGGAGCTGCTAAACAGACCCCAGAGCTCTCCACACGAGAAAAACAACCCCTGAAAAGACAAGAGTGCCACACCCTTGCATGGGCAGGGAGCTCACTCCCCAGCTCAGGCTGCTGGGCTAGTGGGATGTGGTGGCATCTTGTGAATCATAGAAGCAGCCACTGCAAAGGGCTTGGGAAGCTGTGAAGCACTGAGGAAGTATGATGGGCATAACTGCAAGGAGTGATAGCTATTCTTTATAAAACAGCATTTCAGGTTCTCAGAGTGGTTTTGGAGTTTGTCAGAGGTGAATTCAGAAGGCTGGGATCACTGCCTGCTTGGGTGGTTCTCATCTGACTAAGCACAGCTATTTAAACTTATCCTTTAGGCTCCCTTTGAAGCCAGCACAGAGAAAATAAGCACTTTAGGGGTGCAATTCTCAAAGAAGAGGTCCAGACAGGTGACAGAAATGTATCCTCAAAGTACCTGTTTCCCTCAAATGAGTATAAAGAGCCTGTGGTGAGTTGCTCTGCTGGAGACATCCTCACTGCAGCTACCCAAAGGAGGGCAAGTCAAACCCCACTGTAAATGAATCTAAAGAGAATAAAAATGTCATGAGAAAGCTCATCGATTGGGAACACAAAGGGCAGCAAAATCTAGAGCTGGATGTCAGAGGATGGGAGTTGTAGATCAAAGGGAAGATGTTATAGGAATGACATTAGCCAAACATGGAAGAGATTTAGCATAGACTGGGATGGATTTTCAAACCCCAGAAATTTTCCTACAATGCATTTTTAAACAGAAATATTCCAGTTCAAAAGCAAATTAATTCAGGGAACCTCTGGCCTGAGCTGCCTGAGAAGTCAGAGCAAATGCGTTTAAGAGTGTCTTCTGATTCTGTATTTGGCAAATCTAAATGGTAAACTGAAGACAGGTTTCACCAGCTTTAATACATTTTAAAATTTGCAAGTTGCTGCAATACAGTGATGAGAACTGGATCTGATGGGTATTAGTAATGCTGAGCTCACCAGGGCTCCATTTGCTGTATCTGCCACTCCTTCACGAGGGCTGCTGGAAAGAAAAACACTTCTTTGCTTGGACTGTCCAAAGCTGTGTCAGGAAAGCAATTATTTTGAAAGGGAAATGACTGAAATCATTCAGGGTTTTGCTCCACAGAACAAAAAAGGGATACAATTGAAACTGGGATGTTGTGGAAAGACTGGGGAAGGCTTATTTTCTGAGCCACCCCCACCTTTTTCCCATGTAGGTACTTAGTGCTCATTCAGACACAAAAATGGCACTGAGCTGTACTTTGAAAAAAGGGCTGAAATCAACTACACAAAAAGTCAGGCAAGCATGTTTTCCCAGGCCAAACACTATAAATGCATTGTTTAGGAAAGGCTGAAGTGAAAAAGGGGCTTGAGCCAGGGCAGCAGTGAAGTGCAGGGTCCCCACAGCTCTGGCCATATTTGGCTGGGCTGTTCCATGGCAGGGCTCTATGCAGTGCCTCATGCTGCTGCCACATCACATAGTTAAGCTCTCCCAGAGGCATTTAGAGAAACAAACTGCTGGCTCTGACATGACCTGTCTTCATCTCACGGTTTTCTTGCTTAAAAGAAGAAAAAGAGAAGGGTTTGTGGCAGCATGGGCATCCCTCTCTTTTAACCCTTCATTTTATCAAACTGTGTATGTTGTGATTTTCCCTTTCTTCTTACATAGGGATGGAATACCTCTTCCATGTGGAAAGGCTTTGAGAGCTGGGGTTGTTCAGCTGGAGAAGGCCTCAAGAAGGTCTCATTGTGGTGTTTCAGTACTGGGAGGGGGCCTAGAAGAAAGATGGGGACACATTTAAGCAGGGCCTATTGTGACATGTTAAACATGTTAACAGTGGTTTTAAACATTGGAAGGAAGGAACTTTTTATTAGGAGGTTGGTGAAATACTGGAACAAGTTGTGCAGAGGGGTGATAGATGCCCCAACCCTGGAAACCAAGACCAGGTAGGACAGGGTGCTGAGCAACCTGACAAACTTGAAGATGTCCCTGCTCAGAGGGGTTGGACTAGATGACCTTTAAAGGTCCCTTCCTACCCAAATCATACTATGATTCTGCCTTCTGAAATGTATTTTTGTCTGCCTGAGAAACACATTTCACAAATTCTTTTATTTAATATGCATGCATTTGTGTATATAAATGTACATACCTATGGCATGGTATCTCCTGCTTGGAGACACTATCTGGGGCAGGAGGGACTCCTCAGAGTCCTTTGGGAAGACTCCTGAGCTTCCTTGTTTACAGAGAGATACCACAGCACGTGTTGCTCGCTTGATGGCCAGATAGGAAGCTATGAGGCCACCACACCTGAAGGTTACACAACCCTTCCTCATGCACGTGGTCACTTTTTTGCTGCCCCACCTCTTCTGGCTGTCAGTGTTTCTCCTCCCAGGTCTCTCTGTGTCTCCCTCAGTGACACCCCTAAAGTGGCACAGCTTCCCCTGCAGACCTGCTTTCTGTCCCTAATGTCTAATCACTCTGCTTAATCCCCCACACGCAAATTCTTCAGTCACTGCAGATTGCATTGTTATTTTGAGTAACTGAAGCTGGATATTAAAAAGATCTGTTTAATCTTTAAGTCTCATCCCTTTTTTCATATGTAAAGATCAAATCCCTTTTGGGAGGCCACACTAAATATTTAATGTTATATTACACTTGATCTTCGCCAGAAGCTTCTCAGAAGGTATTTGTGAAATCCTAGGCTTAATTAATAGTTGCTCTTCTTAAATTTTTATTTTTCTCTTTTTCTTTTTTTCTTTTCTTTTTAGTTCCCCGTAAGAAAGAGCAAGTCACTTTGTAAGAGGAAACAAATAAGGGGAAGCATCCTAGGGTATGAAGGATGGAAAAGCCCCCCCAGGGCATCTGGGCCGTAGGAGAGGTGCTGCTGTTCATCACCCTCTTGTGAGCTCTGTGATGTGGTGCCTGGAGCAGCACTGGCACGTGCTGGGTGAGGGTCCCCAGCAGAGCCCCTGCCTGTGGGTGGCCATGGGACATCAAAAAGTCAGCAAGGAGACTAAAAAATGGACTAACAGGGCACAACAGGGTTCAGCCCTGGGCTGGAAAGCAGAGCACACATGAGGATGTGCTGGGAATAGTGCTGTGCCAGGGATGGGACACAGCCTGAGCTGCCTGCTTGGGAGAGGGAGGTGTGTGGTAACCTCAGCCTCATTCCTCATCTTGCTGCCGCTTGGGCATCCACTCCCTTGGAGAGATGGAGCAGGATCCCTGCGCTGCTGCTCCTCCTCCTGCCGGTGTCAGCCTGGAAAGAGGCGAAGGCCTGGCTGGGACACTGGGGAGAACAGCTCTGCAGGGCAGCTGGAGGACACACTGCCTGCTCCCTCCACAGGGCACAAACTGTGCTGGAGCCAAGGAAAGCATTGCCACGATTGACAGCGAGGGTGGGGTGATGGAAAAACACCCCAGAGCCTCTGTGCTGACACGCAGATCGACAAGAGCTCCACTGCCAACCTGTGAGAGGCAGCTCCACTGTCCAAAGGTGCAACAACAAGAGATAAAATAGTAATTCATGGCTATGTGCTTAGAGAATTGGCCTCACTAAAGAAGTCCTGAGTTTGACCAGTCTACATAAAAAATAAGATATCAACACAGGGCGAATTTTATATGTGACTACTGTAGGTCTGGTCCCAGTTCTCTTGGTTTCATCTTTCTCAGGGAAAAGACGTAATTTTGCAGCAGGATGCTGCTTCTTCATGGACTGCAGCCCCAGTCAACACAGAAGGATAACATGGAAGATTTTGCTCTCTGTTCTGTGATGAGTGAACAAAAGCACAAAAATACTTTCTAACCCCTAATGAGAAACACAGCAATCCTTGTAGTCAATGAACCATAGAGGTTATAGATGAGAAAGGTCCGTAAAATTAGGCCAGGTTGAGCATCCCTGTGCCAGTGCCAGAAAACCTTATAGCTTAAAGGGCTAATTTTAAAGCAGAGCAGGCATACACATTTTAAAATGCATAGAGGCTATGCAAGGGCTGTAAGTCATGTCTGAGCATCCTGTTCCTACCAGTCCTGCTGTGGTCTTTCAGAGTCTTTGGTGACAATCAGTTCAGGAGACACCAGTTTGCTGCAAATGTTCATTTGACCTTGGCCAGTCGCTTGCCCTTAGGATTTTTTCACTCGGGTCTGTAGAGGGGAGAATCACTCTCAGCATTGTGAGACACTCCAGTCTTAATGTGGCTACCTGAGGAGTTAAGGTACCTGCTCTACTGACCAAGGTAGTAGGTGCAGATCAGCAAAACTAGAGCTTCATGTGAGGCAGGCTCTCAAGCCTTCCCAGGCTTCTCAGACTTCTTGGATATTTTAATATTTAACTCATGGTAACAGTTGGCTGAACTGGAGAAGCTCATCTTTGGGGAAAAAAATGCTTCCAGGGAAGCATGTTCTCCATGGCCCTGGAGAAGACAAGGATTTGAGGCTGTGGGCATAGGGACTAAAAAGGGCATGAATCCTTCACTGTTTCTCTCGGCTGTTTCAAGTGTCTCAGGAAGCAGGACTGGAAGTAAAACAAACATTTTCCAGCTCGCCAACCTCTTCACCTCAAACTCCACGGTTTCACAGTTTCCAAGCCTATTAAATTCAGAAGCAAGTAGATTTCTTAATGCTCTTGCTCCTGTGACAGCTCAGTAGCCCTGCTGAAAGAGAGCAGAGAGAAGTTCAGCAGGGATCTGCTGGACCTGTGTGGTACCAAATTCAGGAGTGTTTCTGGGGCCCCACAGCAGCCTGCCTACCATCACCATCCCAACAGTCTTCAGAGGATCAAATTCAGAAATCAGGATAGCTCACTGGTGTAGCATAACTCCAAACAGATGTGAGGAGGCACTTTCAGCCCTCACAATCTCCTGGTTTTGATGAGTTTCAGGTAATTTTCTGATTTTGGTTTGTTTCTTTAGGAAATCAGATCCTAGATGCTCTGAGAAATGACAAAGGAAGGAAAGTTCTGGTGTATTTACCCCTGTGTTGCTGCACTGTTGCACCAGGCTCAGAGCCAACAGCTTCCTTGGAGCTGAGAGAGAAATGATGCCTCCAGAGATTAATAGAGTAATTTGGGTCTGCTGCCTGCAGTTTCATTTTACAGGGTAACTCTCTTTTCCTTGTGGGGCAAGGACACAGTGTTTAGGAGTGGAAATTTCTCTGCTTGCACTGAAAAGAGCCCAGGCACCATCCCTAGGTATAAACCAGTTGTTCTTCATGGCCCTGTGCAGTGAGATGCTGAAGGATGGGCCAAGCCCAGCCCATGGCTCACAAATTCCCTTCTGACCTTCCTCCTGCATCACTACCTGATCAGTGTATCTAGAGTGAAGCCAAGAAGAGAAGTCATAGGATTTTGTTCACAGGACACTTTTTTAGAGTTTTCCTTCTACAGTCCTTTCCTTTTCTTCCACCTACTGACATGTCTCCGTGTGTTAGAAAAGCTTCAGAGTGTCCCAGGATGATGCTATCCATGCACAGAACTGGCAGATGCTTCTGGTGGTGGCAGTCCAGCCCTCCTCTCCCAGTGCTCTTGAGGGACCCACTTGCCATCTGCTCCCTCCAAAGTGCAGGTTTCCACACATAGCACTCGTGCTAATGGGAAACATCAGGATCACTCCTGCAGAAATTATAATTATCCCCTGACGCTGGGTGATGATTTTAGTACCTTCCCAGTGGGAAATATGTCACTGAAGAGCAGACCTAACAAGCAGTACAGAAAACATCAGCTGAGCCAATGTCCTCAGGTACTAGGAAATGTCAGATCTCCTCTTGCATAAAGGAGGAGCTGTGTAACGCTGTGTGAAGCCCATGGATGGTCCCTGGTCTTCCAGGGACAGCTTCAGAAAAGCATTCACCAGGAAAGCTGTCTGTGCCTTCTCCTGCCTGGCTGTTGTGGGGCTCAGCACCCACCCATGGACACATAAGGACTTACTCCAAAGGGTTCCCTTTGCTGCACCTCACCACACTCAGTGCAAAGCAGAACAGAGAAGTGAACGTGCCCTTGGGCACCTCCAGGGGGGACCTGTGGCCAAAGGTGATGTTCCCACAAACAGTGCTAGACTTCTTTGGATAAAGGCAAGTCTGATGTGCAAGAGGCATCCCTGAGGATTAGTCTGTCCAGCCCAGCACAAGCAGGAAAAACATTATATTTCCATCAAATAAACAGAAGCTGTTAAGCTCAAACTTGCTAATGATTGCCACTCTTACAGGAACAGAAATGTTAATGCCATACCGGTCTGGTACTCAAGGGTGAAAAAATGCAATTTTATTTCGTATGACAACATACAGAAAGCCAAAAGCAAAACGAAGAGGCAAAAAGAAACATGATGGAATGTAAAAAAAACTTGCTGGGCTGTTTCCTTCAGACTAAACACATGCCCATCACATGTGTTTTGATACTTGCCCTGCATATATTTGAGATATTTCCAGTGCTCACAGCTCATTAGTTGGGAAGCCAAGCCAATGTGTGACCAGGTGTGAGCTGTGATTTCCCAGGGCCACAGGGCAGCCTCCCACCACCCTGCACACACACAGTGTGCTGGGATGGCTCCTGCCAGCCCTGCTCTCCATCACAGAGTGGTGACAGCCAGCACCAGCATTGCTGTCACCAAAAGGGATCTGCTTACAGAGGCTTGTGGCTTTGAGCAGCAGAGTTTATTGTGCCTCATGTCTGCTAAAGTAGGCAATCTGGTATGGGATTTTTTGCTGGTGCTAGGGCTAGCACATGCTGGATGCAATGTACAGGTGTCCTCCAGGCAGGAAAGGCCACCAGGAAGGTCACTTTGCAGGAGCAAAGCCCAGGTCTGGCTCTCTCTCTTGTTGAAATCTGGCTTCACTCCCAGTCAAAAGCCCCAGGGACAGAGTGACCACAAGGATCTGCAGGAAGAAAAAGAAGGGGCAGATCAGCCCAGCTGGTTTCCCCTGTCTGCACCATTTGCCAGGAAGCTCGGTGGTGTCCTCTGCTCTGATGGTGTCTCTGCTCTGGTCCTGCAAAGCACCTGGCTGCCACAGTCAAGCCTTTGTGCTGTTAAAGGTGGAATTGCTTCAGGATGCCTTGGTTAACAAAGGAAAACTAGCAGGAGGAGGCTTTTCCCATCTGGGAGGGAGCGTGGGAGGAAGTGTGGTGGGTGACTCACACAATGCCAGCCCAACAATTGCAGGAACTTACTGGAGGAAATGACTAAAATAGCCACGTGGGGCAGCCCTGGAGAGCAGGCTTCAGATAAATAACCAGAACATGAAAGATGAACTGCACTAGGTGAGGGAAAGCAAGCACAGAGGGGAAGAGAGGAGGTCTCAGAAGAGGACAGTGGAGGAAATGGCTACCAACATCAGTGGCAAAGGAGCCTCCTGGTGATGGCTTGAAGGTCAGCATCAGTGTCAAGGGCTGCAGAAGGACCCTGGACCTTCACAGATTCTCTAATAAGGCAATTCAGTTTATCTTTGCTTCCTCTTGATCTGGACTAGCCAACAACTAGATCTGCCAAAAAGAAAGCCTAGCAAAGGCTTTTTTCTCCCTCTTTCACTTTTGGAAAAACATGCCCAGAGACAAGTTGTATCAGCCTGACTGCACCAGAGGAAAGTATTTCCCATGTAACT
Organism: Pseudopodoces humilis; assembly: GCF_049639895.1. Taxonomy (NCBI): domain Eukaryota; kingdom Metazoa; phylum Chordata; class Aves; order Passeriformes; family Paridae; genus Pseudopodoces; species Pseudopodoces humilis. The sequence goes on along the minus strand of NC_142200.1, from coordinate 136,974,232 downwards.
GAGAAGAAAGGTGCAGCCCCCATCCCTCCCCTGGCCAGGGAGGCAGAGCTGCTGCCCTGGCACCATGAGCCTGGAGAGCCCAGCTCTGTCACTGCGCGTGCCTTGGCCTCAGCCTCAGGAGCACGAGTGGCTTTGTGCAAAGTACACAAACCTTTGCAGAGTTTATGTTAAAATCAGAGCTCTAATAATCAATCTTCCCCTCAAATGAGTAAACAGAGGGACGACACCACACCAGTCTTTGTTTTCCAAGAGTTCTCCTGTTGGCTATTACTGAGACGAATTTATTTCTTCATCATAGATATTTCCTATACAAAATATATAGTTTAATAGCTTTGATCTCTCCACATGCAGTGGAGAAACTGATTCCAAGTTTTATACAGTTAAACACTACCACATGCTTCAAGAACTCAGTTCAGCCTTCTCTATAAACTAGTGTAAATCAGAGTAAGAATGTGAACTGCTTCTTGCCAAAATAGGGGGTGTGCCTCTTGCCCACGCTAAATTCCTTTCTTCATCTCTGCTCTGCTCACAGTTAACCTGCAGTGTAGCAGCCTGGGTTTGTGCGACACCCGTTACATCCCACACAGGAGCACTGCAGCCTTCCAGAGACTCAGAGAAATGCAGACCAAAGATTAACAGTCCAAATCACCAAGTCAAGAAAGTCTTTTCAATCCTGGTTAATCCCTTCAGCATCCTGGTTACATTTGTTTGTCAAAACACATGAAATCTTGGGAAAAACATAGGAAAGGGGGGGGAAACCATCTGCACGACGTACAGGACGGTGAGCTTCTGGAAACTCATCCAGTCCTTCTGCATCTCACTGTCCACAAGGCCATTTTAAACACAGGGGTATCATTCATTAGCATGACAGCCCAGTTCAGTCCCAGAGCACCAAACATCCTTGTCTTTGTGGGGAAATACATCCTTCCTTCAGCATCTTCATGAGGTGATGAAGCCGAGGGCTGGCATGGGTAGCAGAGTCTCATTGCTGCTGAAGGCAGCCAGTAGGTAAAAATCAGATTGAACCAAAGCCCAGTTTGGCTTTTCAGTACTTGAAGACTTGTTTCTGAAGGATGCATGCTAGGGCTAAAATAAATAGCACGCTTCCAAGAGGGCAAAGAGGGAGAGATAAAAATTCCACTGAAGGGGAAACTCCTGGGTAGCCTGGGGTGACAGAAAGACATGCAAACATGTGGGCAGCCAGGGGCTTAGACTGTGGCTTTACTGAGGATAAGAACTTATTCCAAAATGGTTGATATTTCCCATGGTACTTTGTTGCAGACAGCGAGAGAACCACGCTCTGATGTGTAGTCCAAAGCTATGTTATTTCCTCCCATCCAAACGTCCCCATAAAGCCTGGCTGGCATCAGGACCAGCACACATGGAGCGTGGCTGATGCTGAAAATTCAGTGATTTTTGGAAAACCCTCTTTTTCTATGCTTTGGGTGAAGCCCTGCTGTTCTGGAATTTACAGCATTATACCACACTTTCCCAGGGCAAACACAAAACACAAACCTGTTGGAAACAAGATATCAGGAGCTCTTGTGTTCACCAAAGGGCTGGTTTTCACATGAGTGTATTTTCCTCCTGCAGTGTCCAAGGGCTGTGAGGGGTCAGAGCCCTGTGCCATGGTCCCTTGATCTTGGTGGCAGCTGTGAAGGCAGGGCTTGGCTTTCAGGGCTGATCATTGCCCTGCTGCACTCAGAAGGTGACACAGTAAGATTCCCAGATATTTCTCTAGACCTGTCCCAGTTTGGGTCTGGATACCATCATTTTGATCCACTGAGAAGTGAGATTTTTGCTGTTCTGTCCTGTGCAAAGGCCTGGAGCATTGGAGGAGCTTGTCCTTGCCCTGGACCAATGACAAGAAAAGCAAGCATCTCAAGAGGGGAGGAGGATGTGGATTGATTGGATTTCAGTCTGTGCTGCTTGCACACACTGAGGGCTCTTTGCAGCTGTCTGAAAAATCCACTTGATTAGAAAATACAGAAACAATTAAGCACTTACTGCTGTTTACTTTTGCAATAAGAACAATTGATCTTTCTTCCTTCTGACTTCCACCTCTAACCCTAATTCCTTGCTCTGCACACAGCCAAGCACAGTTCAGACAGGGGAAACAGTAAGAGAGATTACGATTCTGGATTTCAGTTAGAAACATAAATCAGCTTTGAAATAGTCACATTTTTTGGCCTAACTAAAGGAAGTCATCTGTACAAAACAGGCTATGGCCACTTTATTTGTTGTAGCTAGAAATATGCCAACTTCCTGGCCACTAGAAAATACTTCTTTTTGTTGTTTTTTTTTAATGACAGTGGGATCATGTAGCTGGCAATGCTTGAAGAGAACCTTAGATCAGGGGGAAGAAAGAGGCACTATAAAGGCACTGCTGTGGCAGTGGCTTGACAGCATGGCCAGGCACAGAACCCCTTGGTGACACACAAGAAAGGAGTTGAGTGGAGGATATAGCACAGGGTCCCAGTCTGTCGATGGAGCACATTGGAATGAACAAAAGTGCCCCATATTGCCCCTGCTCCTTTGGGCCATTTACTTTCATGGCTTTATTCTATTTATTTGCCTCACTGGGGATGACATTTCCCAACACTGTGTTACTGGTGGATTTTCTGGAGTTGGTGACTTCCAGCTCATCCTTTGTTAGCTGGCAGGTAGGTCCTGGCATGTCCTGGGACACAGACATGAGCTCATTACCACAGCAGCAAAACAAGTCCATGTTCCAAGACTTGCCTGGGGGTCTCAGTGGCCTCCAGCATGGAACCCCTGTGCCCTGGGGCTGCACAGCTGCTTGCACAGCTAGCCCAGCATCTCACCTCACTTGCCAGTAGAAAATTACAATACTTCTGAAAATGGGTAAGAAAAGTAAGCTATTTGCCCTGCTTGAATATATTAAACATATGTAGCTTTCCCCCTTTGTCTTGTTGCTTCTTAACCTAAATCATATCACTGATTTAGTTTATGCTAAAGCGCTCTAAGAGTCACATTGACTCAACTGGACAGTGGGAATGACCATGAGTTCTGCTGGAACAAGAAATTTCAGCACCAAGCCTCCATCTCATGCCTGAGAAATACAAGAGACACCAGAACAACCTTTGGGATAATTACTTTGTGTGTGAGAGACAGTAATATATTTTTTTTCTCCAGTGAGATCAAGTTACAAAGGATGTAAGTACTTCAGGACTAGAGCAGTGGGAGGGGAAGTGCATTGGGTATAAAACATATGAAAAGTCTCATGGCAAAGAATAGCTGAGAAATGTGCAGGAATAACAGAACTTCAGCTTCACATCTGTTCTTAAATATGTAAAACAGCTAAAACTCCACTGGACACTTTCTACTGACAAATCTGAACAGGATAAACTTTATACTAAAACTTTTTCTCTCTGTAATCAGTTACAGAAACTTCAAAGCAAAATGTACTGTCTTTCACTTCAGTGTCCCACTGTCCTTTTGGTGCTAAGTGTCCCACATGACTCTGATGCTAGATGAGAGGTTATTGCTCTAAAAGCTCTCTTCCCTAAAGAGGGAGCATCTCCTGCAAACACAGTACCTACACAGCTCAGTGGCTTTGAAGACAGGGAAATGCCATCTCCTCTTCTGAAGCCTGGAATACAACCACCTTCCCGCTGGCCATGTCAACGTGGCTGCTGCCGACTGAGACTCAGGCTCTGTAAACAGAACTCAGAGAGGTGGGGACGCTGCCTTTGTGCTGCCAGCACTGACATCCCCTCTGGTGGGTTACCTCAGCCAGGACACCAGCATGCTGACAGCACTGCTCAGGTGCCTCTGCTCACCTTGCAGCAGCACATGCTGGTCTCCAGGCACCTCTCTGGTAGCAGAAACCTGCACAGGCACATGGGCTGTCCACAGCATCCTTCACAAACTGCTCAAACACACACGGACTCTGATTTTGCAGCTCCTTGTGGGCTACTGTGTTTTTATTGCATTTCTGAATGGTGATCATTTTCCACTGAGTTCCAGAAAAATATTGTATGGTTATGGGTGTGATTATGGTTTGTGCTGTATCATTAGGTAAGTGAAGGGATTGCTTGGGGAGAAGATCAGGGAGGGCAGAACCAGGGTGATGTGAGTTACTGGGCAGTTTGTCTCTGGTAGAATTTAGAGTGTGACGCACATCTGAAGAGAGATTGTTTCATGGAGTAAGCACAGTATGACCTGGCTCCTGGTGCAGTTAGATAAGGTGTCCACTCTGAACCTTCTCTCCCCTCCCCAAAGCAAATGACCAATCTTCGCATCTACTTGAAGAAATACAGATAAATATACTAATACATATGTCTATGGATCCACATAAATATTCCAGGCATCTTCCAATGCAATTCTTATTCCTTCTGTATGGCAGTGAGGATTTTCAGGGGCAAAAGCCTGCCAGAATAGGATTTCAAGAAGCAGCACATACCACCATGTCTCTACCCTTCCATCTCCAACATCCACCATGGAAAAGGACAGCAGTCGTGCAACTGTCACTGCTCATCAGCATGCCAACACTGGACACAAAGAGCACCAGAATTTTCTCTAATCTTCTCTATCCATTGAGTGTGGTTGCAGAAAGTCAGATGTGATCAACCTCAAAGCACAAGCGATTGCTGCAGTGCTTCTCCTTTGTCACGTCAGAGGCAAAACAGAGGCTGTGTGCATCCAGTCTGTTCCTCTGGAAGCAGTGCCACAGAGCAGCCTGGCTCAGCATGGTGAGGCTCCTCCAGCAGCAGGCAGTTAAATAGTTAATTTGTTTTCTACCCCATCAGTGTCCTCCACAACAGTTTCTGGTGACTCATTTAACAGGTGTTTTGCAGGGTGCGCCTTGGCAATGGGATTATCCCACTGGGTTCTGTAGAAATCACTGCTGGTCATATACAGATTAATAGAGAAGGACCAGGTAATTAATTTTCTGTTACATGCACAAAATGAAAGTGTTTTATGGGATGCATCTAATTTTCTAACCAAGCCTTTGGGTAGGATTTTCCTCCCTCCAAGTTCATGCTCAAGAAAATGGAAATGAAATCTTTTCAGAATCCCAAACTGGCAGGGGCATGGGCTTGAAGTCAGAGACCACCAGTGCTGTCTGTTTAGGAATTCAGTGTGCCCATCGTGTACTTGGCTTTAGACATCTGGTTTATGCCAAATGCAACCTGCTCTGGGTTTGCAAACAGGATCTGGGTGTGCAGGAACAAGCTGGAGATGAAGCCTGGTGCTCCACACTCACTGTAAACAGGTCTCCCAGGCTGGGAGTATAAGTTGCAACATTTTCGCTCCTTTTTTCTGTCCTGTGGCATGGGTAATGTTTCCTTGGATAGAAAATCTTCTCAGCTAGCAGTGTCCAAAATCCAACTGTCACACCGGAAACTGCAGGAGGATCCTGTCTCACTGAAAGAACTAAGAAGGAAAAAAGTGTCAGCATGGGGCAAAGAGGCAGATTTCAGCATCCAGACCAGACAGGAAGACTGGGAGCAGGCTGGGGCTGTTGCTGGGGTGACATGGGCACATACAGAAAGAAATGGAGCGGGGCTCATCCTTTCCACAAGACCATAGATGGACAGGCAAAGGCCAGGCCAATATTTCTGAAAAGGCTGCAGTGGTGTATTAATGCAGAGAGTGTTCTTCTGCTTGAGGAGGCAAACATAAAAGATAGACAAGCACTTTGGAAAAAAACCTGTCATTTCAGAGTATGCCTGCTCTCTGGCAGCGTGAGGACCAGCATGCTTGACAGCAACCACCAGGAGCTCTTCCCCAAGCTTGTCCAAGGCTGGTCAAGAGCACAGTCAGCTCAGGCCAGGCTCACAGTGGTGGGGCAGGTGGGCTGTCATGCCGTGCTGTGCTATCCCATGCACGGGGCAGCCGGGAGAGGGTCCCCAGGGAGCAGCTCCACAGCCTGCACCACCTCCGATGGACATACAGGGCTGCTCTCGCCTGCCATTAGCACATTTTAACATCATTAATCTTTCAGGAAAATTCTGCAGTATCCTAAAGCACACCCTGGGTAGCAAGTTAAATTTGTATGTTAAAGCAGAGTCTTTTCACCTTTTCACTGTGAAGATGCAGCAAACAGTACTGCTTGCTGGGGATTTGATGATGTCAGCACTGGGGATAGGATGAGGTAAATGGAAAATCTTCACCAGAGATTGCCTCCTCTGCAAAATGAAGCTAAAATTTTCAAGCATACACCACAAGGGTTTAAGCATGCAACTCTTGTGGCCCTCAGAGCAGTCGGTGTGAGTCCGTGGACATGCTACACTACCCGTGTTCTCTCACAGGTACTGAGGGAGAAGGAGGATTTAGAAATAAGATGCTGGAGGTGAGTGGGAGGGAAAGGGAGGGAAGGAAGGTAGATATAGAGGTTATAATTACATGAAAACCTGCTGTTGAGGTAATTTTTTTCCTGGGGAATACTGTAGAACTGAACAGGGGGGGAAGAAAACCTCAATATGCTGTGAGCACTGCAGAGAATTAAGAGAAAATTGCATCCATACTGTACGATGCTATAATTACCCTGAGAACAGAGCGAGAAAGACTTTCAGTGGTCATGTTAGGGAGCATTTAAACAAACTGGACATATGCAAGCCCATGAGACTTCACAGGATATGCCTATGAGTGCTGAGGGGCCAGCCAATGTCATTGTGAGGTCACTCTGTAACCCTGGCAGTCAGGAGAGACACCTGAAGACTAGAAGAAAGAAAATACTCCTCTTTCAGGAGAGCCAATAATAAGATCTGGGAGACTTTGTCAAAGAAGACCAATGGTGTCATGGGCTGCATGAGACAGCTTTGCCAGCAGGTCCCCTCTCATGCCTGGAGTGCTGTGTCCAGTTCGGGCGTTACCAATACAAGAGGGACATGGACATACTGGAGAGAGTCCAATGAAGGACCATGAAGTTGATTACAGGACTGGAGCTATCTCTTATAGAAAGGGAATTTGAGAGAGCTGGGACTGTTCAGCCTAGAGAAGACTCAGGGAGGATCTCATCCTTGTGTATAAGTACCTGAAGAAAGGGTTTACGGGAGATGGAGTCAAGTTCTTTTCAGTGACAGGACAAGAGGCAATGAGCAGAAGCTGAAATGCAAGAAATTCTGTGTAAATATAAGAAATACATGCTCTGCTGTGAGGGTGGTCAAGCACTGCAGCAGGCTGTCCAGTGAGGCAAATGGAAAAAAATTGCCTCCATCCTTAGAGACATTCAACATCAACTGGACACAGCAATAGTTCTAGCTGGGCAGTTGGTTCTAGCTGGCCTGCTTTGAGCAGGAGTTGGACAAGAGGCTCCCACTGGTCTTATCCAGCCTTATCAGTCTGTGATTCCAATGTTACCTGGCTTCAATTTGTTATGATTTTTATCTCTTCATTCAATGATTGATAGAATGACTTTTTTAGTGAATGACAGTTTTTGTCATTCATTTTGTCATTAAGAAGCATCTGATATACCAGACTTCATCAGCTCTCAGCCCAAACAGAAGAGTCTACAGCTCTTCACAGGGACTAAACACTGCAGCTACTACATGTACCCAACAGGTCTTGAAAGAATTACCCAGGAATAAAGAGAAATTTGTAGGAAAATGTCACAGAACAAATGGTAACATTATTCTGGTTCATGCTTACAGTACTGTGAACAAACCTTCTGGGAAGAGTCTTTTACAAATTCAGTTTTCATACCAAAAATAGTCAATTAAGGCAAACCTAGAACACAGAGGAATCAATGAAGGGATAGGAAAGATTTCCCAGTTCTCCTGGGATGTCAGCAAAACCCTTTCTAATCAATGGCCTCATGCTCCATCATCAGGAGAGAAGTCCAAGCAGGCTGGTTCAGAACTTGCAGGAGTGCTTTTGTGTCTTTGACGTGTGCTCCTGCAGAAGCAGCTATTTCATGCTAAAAATATGTATTTTTAACACAGCAGCTTGCAGCCTCATGCTGAGGGAGAGAAGCTGAGCCAAGGGAGGGAGGGCTGATGCTGCAAGGTCTGTGGCAGGCAGAACAGATGCATAATTTCATGCTGAAAGAAATCACCTCCTTATACAAGCTGCCTCCTTTATCCCTCCCACCTCTATTGGTGGCATTTGTTTTTCTAGAAAGCAAGCCTACCACATAGAAAAAGTAATTTATCTTCTCCTTTTAAGAGATGTTTTTGCTGGCAGAGCTAGAGATCTTCTTTGCTTTTCATAGTTTCCCAAGCACTTGTGGTGGAACATTTCTAAACACCCTCAAGTGGAGCCCATCAGCACAGTCATCGTGTGGCTGGGAGCACATGCCTGGTAGGGAGAAGTGCTCAGCTTCGTCAGCCCCATGCACCTCTGCTGGTGCATGGCCATGTACCCCAAGAACAGGACAACCTGCACCCTGTGCTGCCACGTGGAACTCCACAGAGCAGCAACGAGGAAGCTCGGCTGTGGCTCAGCTAAGCAGTAAATGTTTTCTGACAAGGAACAGCAGTGTGAAGTTTCGTCTTCTGCGCTGCACTGAAGTCATCCAAAATTATGATCTACAGCACCACCCCACCCACTGAGTTGCTACTCCTGGGAGCAGACCACCCAAACTCTCTCTCTCAGTGCATTACAGGCTACTGCAAGGCCATGTCCATGTTGTCCCTACACACTGTGGGATGGAGAGCTTTCCAACAGACCATGTGCCATCACCCAGGACGGGTTATGTTTAAATTCCATACAGATAAAAGTTTTTTCTATTAATGTTGGGGATAAACTCAAAATCTAAACAAGAGAGGGTGTTTTGCTGCCTTCTGACTGTCAGGATCTGCCCTTTTCCCAGTTGTTGAATGTGCAGGAGACAACATTTATACCAGAAAGGTATAAATGGTGCTAATTCCTGCACTGAATTAAGCTGGCAGGTGAGAGAGAAAGGATACAGTGAGCAGGAATTATTTATCTCAATAAAGAGCCTGTCCAGGGCTTTTCCCAGCACAAGGGAGAGAGGAAAGTAAGTTTCAGAGATAGGTGTGAGCAGGCCAGAGGAGAGGGGATGGCACACGGGTGTAGTGGTTTAGAGCCAGGCCCTGACTTGTGTGATTTTTAACATGATGAAAAGCATGAATCAAAAGGCAGAGGAGCAAAAGAGGTCACAGGGCAGTACCTGCCCTGAGCTATGGCTGGGTTCCTGAGCTCCAAAGGAAACTGCAGAGGGCTCACAGTGGGATGCTTTGTCCCCAGATGCAGAGGAAGCCATGGATGCACCTCACCATTTGGTGTATGCCTACCTCCCTGCTGGGCTCCCAGAAAATGAGTGCAGAGTATGCAGGGGTGGTGGGGGCTTGCAGGGCACTGCCAGCTGAGGCTGGGTGACAAAGGGTGATGGGGGCAGCTGACTTGCTGGCATGGGCACTCACTCAGACACGCATCACACAGGGTACAGATGCAGCAGCTGCTTTCAAGGGCACAGCACCTGGACATGCACATGGGGCAGAGCAGCTACAGCACAGGGAGAGAGAAAACCCCTGAGGATCCCAGAGATCTCCACCCAGGGGAAAATGGGGCTCCAGCTTGTAATACACTGGTGTTTCAGATGGGTGATTGATAAAAGGCCTGTATTTATCAAACATGAAGCTAATTGCTTACAAATATTAAACTTCATATTTACACACCACAGTCCAACAAACTGTCCCAAGAATCACTGTCCTGGTTTAGGGTAAATATGGGAAAGAACCTCCAAATGGGAAAGAACCCCCAGAAAAGCAAATCCAAGTGGCCTCTTCCCACAACCGGTTTGGGAAAAGAGATTTCCTTGGAGAGAAGTGGAAAAATCAAATAAAAATCAAATATCAAAAAGCATCTCTCTGAAAGGTAGAGGAGGTTTCTCTTGTGAACTTTCCCATTAAAGAAGCAACCATTTTCCTGACAGAAAAAGTTTTCCTGTTTTGAGTTGAAGTGGGTGATAAGAAAGCTAACTCACTGGCACCCCTTTTATAATCCAGGTGCTCGTAGCAAGCTGGTTCTCACCCAAAGTCCATCAGCAGTGCCTGCTCTCAGGCTTGCTGCAGTACAGAGCCAGTAGTGCTGACAGCAGCCATCTGCCTGCCTTTGCTCTCTGGTTGTAAAATACAAGTGAAATTTCTTCAAGCTCTGTAAACGCCTTAAAAGGGAGAAAACAGAATTAACACAGTTTTCATGCTGTCTGTGTAGAAAATGTCTCTTTCTCCACAGTTATAACAAGAGAAAACATGCTGTGCATTGTATCTCTGACAGGACTGAGCAGCATACAAACACTCCCATGGACCTTGCAGATGAGATGGGCAAAGAAGGGAATTGGGCCCTTCCCGTGTTAACAGATTAACTTCCCTCAGCTGGAATTTCCATTTCCAGGAAGAAATAGAGCACTTTGCCCAAGGTTTCAGAATTGGAGCAAAACCCAGGAGTGTCACAGCATTCAGGGTTTCCTCTCGGCCTTTTTGGAAGGTTGAGGGTGATTTTCTCTGCCAACAGAAAGCATTGCAGTCATCACTCCCATCCCTAGGGACTTCAGATGATCTGGGGAATGCATCTTCCCAGGGAATCCCCGAGGAGGGGCAGTGGGGGAGGATGCTGAGGTCTCTGTGAGACACACATGTACCCTAAAACTTCCCTGAATAGAGCTGCAGCTTGTTCAGTCACATAAGCATAATTACTCCCAGCTCCAAAATCATGTTGGATGAGGATAGAGCTTTTCATGTTACCTCTTCTACAGCTCGAGAAGTGAAAGCTGCAAGGTCCATGCTATTGCACAAGGACTCTCTTACACAGGGGGGTTTCCCAAGGGCTGCAGCTCCTGAGCCCAAGGCTGCGAGCAGCTCTCTGCGTCACGGGAGGATGTGTGGGCATAGGCACGGTACAGCCGTGCTGGGGGCGGTTGCCTTAGGAATAAAGCCCACGTCAGTCTTCTTCTGATTAAACATAAAGAGAACATGAGCTATTAGAAACTGGCCTGATATTTACTGCCGGCAGGCTGCAGGAGCCCGAAAAAGCAGGGGAAAACCAAGTTTGTAGCTTCCTGTGTTCATGACGGAGACGGAGGAGCGGGGAACGTGGGCTGTGTCCGGGCCGCTTTTGCCCGGCAGTGCGGGCGCGTCAGCCCGCTCGGGTGGGCAGTGCGGGGACAGCGGCAGTGCGGGGACAGTGCGGGGACAGTGCGGGGACAGTGCGGGGACAGTGCGGGGACAGCGGCAGTGCGGGGACAGCGGCAGTGCGGGGACAGTGCGGGGACAGCAGCAGTGCAGTTCCCTCGGCGGCAGCCGCGGCTGAAAGGGTGCCAAGCTCAGCTAAAAGGCGTGCGAAACTCAGCTAGAGCGCCGCGATCCTCAGCTGAAGGGGCGCGCCGAGCTGGGCCTTGGAGCGGCTCGGGAAGTCGCTAGTGAAGCTGCAGCACAAGTTTCTCTGCAGAGACGTGGGGAAAAGTCTCTTGTCTTAGTCTTTTTTTGTCTTAGCCTGTGCTGAGCCACCAGAGAACATAAGCAATTTTGCTGTTGACAGGTTTCACTCGAGGATGAAGTAGTACAGCCACTGTCACTCTCTGGTAGTGCTAGAATTTCATGGTGTTAGACTACAGCAGAATTTAATATTTTTGTTTTGTACTGATTATGGGAAAATTCCCCTACTCTACCTCCACTGATTAACTATGCAAAAAAAAAAAAAAAAAAATGTAGATGTGTATAAAATGCCTCAGAACTGTGAGAGAGGAACAAGAAAACTTTCATGAGCAACTGAGAAATCCAGCTTTGAACAATGTCAGGATTTTGAGCATCTTCTCAGCAGCACCTTTCCTGGCAAAGGAGAAAATCAAGAGGCACTCAATTTGTCTTAATTTTATAGGAAGCAGATCAAGCCTAGCACCTCTTAAAAGTAGCTTTATTTAGATTAGTGCATTGTTAAATGATTACATTTATTATTACATATTAAATATTTTAATATTTGACATTAATATTTATGTTAAATTATTCGTGCATTATAAAATAAATGCATATAAGAATGGCCTAATACACCAGCAATTATTACACCATCCAAATCTAAATACAATCTTTACGCCCGGCAGGCAAAGTGTGTGTGAGAAAGACTTAGCAAAGTTTGTTTTTTCATCCTATTATACTACTTATTCTGGTTTTAGAGCTATTTAAATGGAAAGATTAGTGTGTAGCACATGATTTATACTCCTTTTTTTTCTACTTACTTCAGCAACAAACAGTAATGGCAATGTTAAAGAAGGCTGTAATAACTTATTTAATTAAAAAATCACCATTATTTAAACATTTGAAAAAGTCATCTTATGCTTTTAGCTCAGCAACAAGTGAGCTATTTGTTGGATCAGTTGGATCAAGTTTCCAGACAACTTCCCGTTCTTCCAGATATACACTGGCTCATTTACAGGAACAAAGACCAAACTGGAACAGACAACTGGCTCACCAGACCTACTGGCCATTCATCACAGCGTGATGCTTCAGCAGAGGACATGCTCCGTTTCCTCTTCCCAGCATAAACTAGTCTGCAATTGATTTTTTGAGTGAATTTTCAAAGTTGCTGAAAAGATTTGGGACTCAACACTGGAGCCCTTTGAAAACTCAAGTTCATTTACATACAGATGCTTCTCTGTATCAGAATGTGGTGCTCTGCTCTGTGTTGGCATGCATTTCACATAAGACTGCAGCAGCAGAAATCAAGATCCCCTCCCATAATTATTCCTTATGTCTTTCTTGATAATCAAAACAATCAAGATCCTCAGCTAGGGACTGCTGCGGAAAGATGTTAAGCTACAGATACTTCCACAAACACTGTCTAGGGCTTTAGCCCTCCTCAAAGAGAAATCTCACCTTTGGGCAGGTATGCAAAACTTCCCTGTTAGGTTGTTTTTGGGGTTGTTTTTTATTTTAAAATAAGCATCACCAGCAATAAAAAAAATAGATTCAATTGAATTCTTATGATGAGACTGAAATAAAAATATCAGTTACCACCCACTTCCATTCTGAACTGTGTTGTAACCTCAAATCATTGCTCATATTGTTATTTCAAACTTATTATCACCTGACTGGGTATCCTTCCCGTATGAGAAAGATTTTCATAAGATAACCAACAGAACCCCAGAGAAAAGTAATTCTTATAAATGCTTAGGACTGATAGAGGGAGGAGAACAGTTTCATAAAAGTCCACATTGTGCTAATAAACATGCCAAGACAAAGTATGATCACAGACAACATTATGTACAGCCAACAGGATTTATTTCCTTCTTTCAGGAAGAAAAAAAAAGTTACATGGCTTGATCTCTGATCTTGGAACACTGCCTTCAACTGCTTCAAAAATCTATTTAGCTCTCAAGACATGTGACAAAGAGAGAATATTTTTCCTTGAGTGTGTGTAGTGTGGAACCTAAAAAAAAAAGTATCATTTTGGCTGTAATGTTTGTCACAACATGTATTTGAGCAATGCTGTAAGGTATTCTCCACTGGTATGAGAAGAAGCTCACAGTTAATTTAAAGGAGATGCACCATCCAAACATACCAAACAAAAGCAGTCCCAGGGCCTTCCACTGGAGCACTCACATAGGGAAAGAGAGAAAAAGCTTTGTTCTTTATTTTCAATAACCAGAAGAGTCTTCCTGGAAGGAACAGACATCAGGGGAAAGCTGGTAGACTCCCAAAAAAAGACATGTCGTTTTCAGGAATGATGTGCAATGGGCTGGGCAGCAAAATGTTTTAATGTGTTACAAAAGATTACACTCCCAAAGCCAGTTTTGACTGAACAAGAAAAACCCAAACTGACCGCTGAACAAGTTTCTGAAGCACAGACATTAAAAGGTACAAGGCTGCAAGGAAGGTTCTGAGCTAACCAAGTTAACTGTCAATTTCCTCTGATTTTTAAGTACATCATGTACATGTACAACAGCTACTGTGAGGAACTCATACTGGAACAGCAAGACTGAGTATTTCTAAGGGCCTTCTCCTTGGCACAGAGACAGACTTTAATTGCAGATCGTGGGTAAAGAGTAAATGAGCTGTTTAATCTGAAAAATTAAACCTCATATATAGACAATGTCCAGCTCTGCCAGCTGGACAGCAAGTATTTGACAGCAAACTGTTCATAGCCTACTTCCATCATCAGAACAATTTAAGTTATATCAGAATAGGTTTTTTGCTGTCATGCTTCCCATTCCCAGACATCTTTGTAAAGTCTGCGAACAGAGATGCCAACATATCCCATTCTGACCTACATAGCAAACAATTGGACTTGTGTTCCTACTGTGTTATCACCAAAATGAATCATTGTCATGTCTCCTCAAAGGCCTGGCAAGATGGAGACTTTTCTGCTGGGAAGTGTCAGCCGAATCCTGCACCTACTGCTCTCATGACACCAACTGCATACTTTGTGTTTATCGCAGAAAAGAAAAACATCCAGCAGAAAAAGGCTAAGCTTTGAATTTTACTCTTTGCCAGGAAAAACATGGGAACAAGTGAAGCACAGCTCTGAAAGCTCTAGCTTATTAAACTCTAAGGACAACGAAAACAACCAAAAAATTTGCATCAATCTTTTTTGAAAAACAGAATAAAGATGCTAGATAAAAATGTACACACACACAAACCCATACATTGCACAAATCTGAGGAATAGAAATGGCCATGCTGTAGCATCATTGTTCACTAGTTCTGCATCTGAGAAAAAATTTAGGGATATGTCCTGCTGTTACTTGACTCAGAAGGAAAAAAGTCCTGCTCGAATGGGGTATGAAGATGGCAAACCATTCTTTGCATTCTCAGGCTTCAGAACTCCCTAGGTCAGCTTGGCAATTAATGGTTGCTATGACTTAGAAAGATTAATCCCAAGGGAAGTCATCCTTACCAGGAGCGAGCAGCTGGCAGTTGTTAATATTTATGGTCTTCTGCTGCAATGGTGAGTAGGATCTGAAAAAGTGTAGGAGATTTGGACTAGGTGTCTTTGAATCAAGCCTGCATTAACCTATGTGATCTGAAGCTTCTCTCTTACCAGCATTTGGAGCATAAAATTCTATCATTTATGCCTAACTGCCACATACTTGTAACCCTATACATGTGGGATAAAATTAAATCAAGACAAACAGAAATGCCTGTATTCCCCCTTTATAATTTATAAGGATAAAAAGCAAGTTTTTTTGCCAGGGCAGGGTTCAGGAACTTTAGATATCTAGCTAGAAAAAAATTCTTCTCTTCCCATTAAGAGATATCTTATAGAGTTTGTCAGACATCCAAAGAGTTATTTCTGCTCTCTTCATTAGAAGCTGTGTTTTGTAAGTTACAGAGATATGCTCTTCACAGACCACCATTCACTTAAACAAATTATTAATCATAATGTGATTCTGGAAGGCAAGAAGCACTCCATCTCCAACCATGACTTGACAGCATTTGGTTTGACCTTTGTTCTGTTTGGAAAATCCCCAAAGTTAGAAATGTTTGTTGGGTGAGTTGAAGCTGGCTGACAATGAGATTGACTTTTTCAGGGGTTTGTTTTCTTACTTCTTTGCTGAGCTCTGTAGACTGGGGCATTTAGGGACCAACCCTTCAAAACCATTGCTCTTTGAAATGCATCCTCATTTCAGTAATCTCTGCCTGCACCTGAGGAAGAAAAGCACCAGCTATGTTATTCTTTATCTTATCAAAGACTTCAACAGCACAATGGAAGAGTAACTTACTGAACAAATACAGAGGACATGTTTTACTTTATTATTTATCTCATAGAAGAAATATAAAATTAATTGTGGCAACACAGTTCAAAGATTGAAAATACTGTCTACAATAAAAAGGAAGACTAAAATTGTAATAGCCTAAGTGGCAGAAAGTGTCAAAGTCTGTTGCTAACTGTAAGTATTTGCATTCTTAGGATAACTGAAAATTATAATATTCCAGATTCATAACCAGCTGCAATATTAACCCTCTTAAACATGGAGTTTAGAGCAGAACTGTAATCACTAAGGTCATTAATGTCTCAACAAAACAGATCATGGTCATTTCAAATGAGACCTTACTTTGCAAGCTCAGACATCAAGCGATTACATCAAACATTCTTTTGACTGGTGTCCAAAGATAATTTTCAAAAGGAAGAAATATGAATCACCTAAAGATTCACAGAACAATTCTATACATTTTAATTTTGGTGTAAAAATATCTCTGAATCTTATTTCATTGGCAATGCTCCTTTTATCTACTGAAATGGCTAAGTACTCATCCTCCCACATATTGGATGCTGTAGCTTCCATTCAGTACGCTCTCTGAAAACCCATTCCTCTATAAAAGTAGTGCACCACTGGACTACAGAAAATTAAGGCAGGAAAACTGATTCAAAGAGACAAGGCAGTGATACTTGATATTGCTGGATTGTGTTATCTTGCCCTATGTAATTATTTTTGATAATTAATCTAAAAGTAAGTTCTACTTATTTCATTGCCTGAACTACAAAGCCTCTATGTATTTTCCCAGTTCTTTATCTCACCCTGAAAATCTCTAGAAATCATCCCTAGAGAAGGGCTTTAGAAAACCAAACTTCAGATAGAAATATTCAGAAAGAATGTAAGTACTACAGCTCTTTACTCCAGCAATTCAACTTCTAACACATTTACCTTTTCTCTGCAGGAAAGCAATGTCTTTCCAATGACCAACATGAGAAAAAGCAATACAGAATTACAGAAATTGTTCCATCTCGAGGAGTCAGCAACACAAATGGAGACAATACTTTAGTGATTTCTGGGGTTTCTACCTCCCCTGTTGGGCTGTGAGCATAATACCTACAAGACATATTCTGGGAGCTGTTCCATGCAAAATTCCTGTACAGGGCTGCACTGTTTACATTGACTACAAATCTGTATCCACAAGAAAGCTCAGCATGGGAACAAAAACCTATCTCTGGAGACCTTCAGGGAAACAAATTGACCATGGTTTTA
Organism: Pseudopodoces humilis; assembly: GCF_049639895.1. Taxonomy (NCBI): domain Eukaryota; kingdom Metazoa; phylum Chordata; class Aves; order Passeriformes; family Paridae; genus Pseudopodoces; species Pseudopodoces humilis. The sequence continues at coordinate 136,957,342 of NC_142200.1, read as the reverse complement.
CCCGTAACAACAAGAGAAAACAGAATGAATCCTGAAGGGTAGAGTGCCTCTCAAAAAATTTGCAGGGAACTTCTTCTTCCTAATATAACAGACTGTGTTAAACAAGTCTCTTTACTGAGGAGACTTCCCAAAACTACATGTTCAATAAAGGTGAGAGCCATCAAATTCAGCTTATTGATCCCTCTACGAGCCATGGGAAACGCAGCATGGAGATTCAGTCTACACAATAAATGAAGTAGTAAAAAAAAAAAATTACATTGCAATGTGAGAAGCACCTTTTGAAAACTACCGGTTTCTTGAATACAGCTGTATTCACTATTGTTTCACAAAATACTAGGGGAAGTGAAATACTATTTCTTTACAGGTCAGATACAATGAAAATACAATGGCAAGGGTGAAAAGAAGCAGGGAGGTCCTGCAAGAGAAAGCAAAACCAATCCTCTGCTAAAGAAAGTATGAGAAACAGGTCTGCAAAAGCAGTGGATCAAGACTTTCAACTAAGAGGATTTATGGAGGAGATTTTATCTCCAGGCACAGGTTAGCCTCAAATAAATCCTAACCCTTGTTTTAAACAAACTGACCCCAAGTTACCCATGATGTTTAGAAGAATTCAGTACTAGAAGAGAACCTTGGTGGTAATTTTGTGATAAGCAAAAGAAAGCATTTAGAACTTTCCAGTGAACAGCATGACTTTACTTTGAAAAACCTCCTACTTGTTGATTTATTGCATCTCCAAAGCAGCCCAGGCTGGAAATATTAAATTTTCTTCAGCTGAACATGGCACGGACCTTTAACTAGTTTGTCTGCAAAATTATTTAAATAGAGGTTCTTTGTCTACCTTTTTCTTTTCCAAAGGTACAAAATTTTGTTAAGCAAAAACACACCCTGTACCTCTGGAGAGCATAAAAAAAACCAGAACTTGCAAATTTGTTTCTATGATGGAAGTTTTGCTGTTCTAAGAACACAATTCCTCAATTACCAGAGACCCAGCACAAGCATGGAGCACAGCAGGGTTGTGGCTGAGATCCTGACTGCTCTAGACCTAGAAGTGACACAGCACCACAAATGTGTCAGATCCAAGTGGGACAAGCTCTGCTGGGCAGCAGCATCCTGTACCACACTACTGCACTTGTGGAAGCAACAGCAATTGTCCCAGAGACACAGCACTGTGCCCTAAGGTGATTCTGCACCTGCATCGCTATCTCCGTATGGCACTGTATTTTCTGGAGCTTTTCTGCCAGTGCAATTCACCAGTCTGCTCCTCATGGCCTCTTATTTTCCTGCAGAACCTTTTAGAACTTAATTTTTAGTCAGGATTTGAGTGTCATGAGGACTTTGTAAGCTGGATATGCACAGTGGCCATGTCAAAGCAATAAGCTAGAACAATGAAGAGGACAACCATAACCCCCAGTTATGCCAGGCAGCTTGTGGACATGGATTGAGAGAAAAGGACACAATGTGACAGGAACAATAATAAGGGACCTCAATAATAAAACCTTATGAACAGGTACCCACCTAAAATCTACAGATACAAATGTGGGGTAGCCTGGGAAACAAGCAGGAGGAGCTAGAGCTCCTTGTGCTGTTATTACAACACTGTGGGAATAATAGCTATGGTAGGAGGGCTTGCATGTGATGGGAGCATTGTGATGGATGGATATGAGTTCCTCTGGAAATACAGGGAAAGAAGGGAAGACTTGGGGCTTTTTGTATGAAGGAGCAGCTTGAACACTTGTTGTAGACAGCATTTTGATTGAGGGCATGTTTCAGGATCAGAAAAAAAGCCACTAAGAGTGACAATGATGGGGCAGCACATTTCAGCTTAGCTGACCATGGTGATGGGGACAGTCAAGCACTAGAACAGGCTGCACAGTCTCCAAATCTCCTTGGAGATTTTCAAGGCCTGACTAGATAAAAAGCCCTGGTCTAATCTCACAGCTGATACCACTTAAGAATTCAATTGGACTAGGTTCAGAGTTCTCTCCCAACCTGAAATACGCTGTGATTCCAAGTCTCAAGAACAGAAACCAAGACAGGATTGCTACTTCTGTAGCAAGAAGTCTGTTTTGTGACTGTGTCTTCACAAGCATGGCACTAGGATGCTCACCCAGGAGTTAACTGTAGGCCAAAGCTGCAGATTCCCAGGAAGTTTTAGAGGAATGAGGAACAGTGGCAGTTGCAGCAGAACCTATTCCTGCAACACTTGTGAGCACCAAACATCTAGGGAAATAAAAATAAAAATCCCTGGCAACAAATATTAACTTTGAAGTTAATATCTCAAAGCGTATTTTCTCAGGACAAGGAACTTCTGAATGTTTCAGTGTCCCTAACCATTTAAGAGCTGGGAAATATGAGACTTGCACTAAAAAGTATTTCCAGCAAGGGAAAGGGGAAGAGGGGCAAAACTGTGTTTAACTCACTGGTGTTCCTTATCTGACCTCCCAAACAACCCCACCATACAATACAGCAGATCATGACCAAGTTTGAGAAGTAACTGAAAGTTACTGCCTTGCTTTTGCAGAGACATTGTTTACATGTTTCTGGAGCACATGAATGAGCTCTCAAATCTAGATCATAATCATAGTCCTTTCCTGACATACATCCAGCTCTTGTTTTCAGTGACACAACCATATTGATGGTTTCTAAATAATTTCAATGTAAGACTGCTACCCTCAGGAAATTATAATCATCTCTTGATTTCATAAATAAATCCCCTTAAGTCTTGGTTCTCTTCCCACAGGTGGCTTCAGTTTCATTCAGTTCTTCCCAAAGCTCATGGTCAGCCCTCCACCTCCTCCAGCTACAGCCTCTTTTAGGGAAGCTGCCTGCTGAGTTTATTTACATCACCAATGAGAGCTGATCCTTGCAGCCTTTAGGCTTCAGCGCCTGGTCACCAGCTCCCTTGACTTGTAGATATCTGAAAAAATAACCTGTGCATTCCACTGCTACAACACTGCTTTTGGCTTCTTTCTGCTCTTTTCAGAAATTGGCCTGCAGTCATGACAATAGTTCAGAACTATTCCCAAAAGGGACAGGCAGTCTAAACAGAAAAGTGACGCTGAAAGGCGCTGCATGTACAGTAACCATGTTCTGCCCTGCCTTTTAAGGGATATTAAGCAGCTTGAACATCTATAACCATTTATAAATGAAGCTTGGGCTTCAGCATGGCTCAACCATATAACAAAATACAAAATTCACTGTTATTTGTCTACAACTGTCCTGTATCTATGTGTCAAAATTAATCTAAAATCTTTCCTACCTATGTCAGTGGATCGCTGTGAATATAATGCAGTTAAGTACACACTGCCACAGTTCTGCTGCATGCTTCTGTCCCTGGTAACCCATATTCTTATTACTACACTATTACACATTTGGTTAATCTAAAATAAAGAAAATTCAAAAGAGTACTGCCCTAATCTTCAAAAAGCTAGACAGTATATTCCTGTTTAAACTGTAGACAATGTACCTCTATCTGTAAAGATCAAGGTAGCAGCAGGCTCCTTACAGAATCTGTGTCAAATTTGCTATCAAAGGCCTTGTGCTTGGACCAATAGCAAGTTGCAGTAGACTTCATACCATCCTCCAAAAAGAAGTTCTAATACTAGGATTTAGGTAGAAAATTAAGTTTCAAATTCAAGGCTCAGTCTTGAAGAAGTTAATATAAGAATTAATTTCAGCAACCAAGATAATGACTATGTGAGTCATTGTTTAAGAAAACATTTATGAATCAGAAAAGATTATTATTTTAAACTCCAAATAAACTGTTATGGAATTGACCTGAAGGTCTAACCCTTTAGTTTGCCAACTGCTAGAAGATACTTTTCCTTGCCCAGTTTTTACAAGTGCATACAAGGAGGTATGCATTATTGCCCCCAGTATTTCCAATAAATAATAAATATATCAGAGAAAAGAAAAAACACACTTAAAAATTGTTCAGATGAAACCATTAGAAAAATGTCTACACAAGGTCATATACCAGTGCTACATTAAATAATGTAAAAATACTGAAAATTAAAGTTATCATAAAATTGATGTTTCATCTATATTATTATCTCTGAATACAGTAATTTCCTTTACAGAATTTCTGTTAAGAATGAAGAAAACATTCTGTGGAATTGCTAACAGTGTTACCATTTAGTCTAATGCATGAGTGGCTCTCAAACTGGACAGGTGAAATACTCCCAAATGTACTTTTAAAGTTTGATATTTGCCTGCTCTCCATTTCCCATTTTATTCCTTCTCCTCCACCCCTCTTCTTGTGAAAAGACTTCTTTCTGTGGTAGATGCAAAGAGCACCCAATGTTTTAAGTCAACAAAAAGCACTGACTCTGCTGATCCAACTGATCTGGAAATGGCGACAGTCACTGTTCTACTGAATATCTGCAAACCAAGGCAAGGTTTTGGAACCTGGGAACAGGACTCCAGCATAATACATGATTCTCTGGATCTCTGCACAGGACAGATCCCTCCGCAGGAATGCTTTGATGTCACCTAGTAGGCAGCAACTTCGGGGAGAGTGATGAAGCAAGAAGAGCGCTTGAGAACCCCTGCCTGAACCTGAAATACAGGTTTAAAGTGAAGCTGAAGGCAAAATAAGAAACAAGTGTGGGTGGAGACCAGTCCTGGGTAGAGAAAACAAAGGAGAGTTAACTAAAGACACATGAAATCAGGTGGTAAACACAAGAGCAAACCCACTTTTCCAACACAAAACAGTGGCACTATCCTTGGAGAGCTGTGGTGGTGCAATGCTTTACGAAACTGCAAACCCGACTATCTAATTCCATCCTCTTTATTTTGTCTTGGCACTATCTACATGAATGGAAAACAATTGCAAAAATAGATACACACACTTCAGTTTTACTGGCTTCCAAAACACGACTGGATTGGAAACAATGGGTCCAAAACATTTATCTTCTTCCAGACTGTGGTTTCACGGAAAGCTGGTTGTTTCTTGAGCTTTTAATTAGCATATCATTTGTATGCTAGCCAAGAGAATTCCCAAAGGCTTTTTCACATACTGCTCCCATCAGCCTTTTTTACAGTAGAGTGCCCAACTGGAGGCTACTTCCAAAATGCATCTGTAAAACTTATATTTGAACATTTTTCATTCATAAAACAGAAGGAAACTGAGGAGTAAGGAGAAGAAAAATGTACAGAAAGCAAACCTGTACAAAAATTATCACGATGGAAACCAGAGATTGCTTGATTCTCCATTCCCCATAATAGAAATATTAAAAGTAATGTTCTTTGGACTGTGTGTCACATATAATTCCTTAAACAGAATATCAGCTACTATGTTTCTGTGCTTAAAGTCATTTTCCCACTGCTTTTTGTTGACTGTTTGCATTATTTAACTTTAAAGAGTCCAAGAGGCTTCTGATTGTTTCACTTCCTATTCCTTTCATCCTATTCCTCATCTTGCTGGAATTACTTTTTCCAAATGGTATCAGTAGAGCTGCCAGTCCCCAAGGTTCTTTATTGATCATTTTCTGAGTTTTATCTTCCTTCTGTAAAATCCAGGCACTTTCTCTGGCCATAGCTACAAATTTCTCCAGCTGTGGCTGATTAACATTCTTGCTGATATTAAGGTCTTGTTCAAAGGGATTCCAGATATAAAGAGGAGACGACTCAGGCTTATTTACTTCCTTTCCCTGCAGACAGCATAAAGAAAAAGCCAAAGTTGCATATGTACATTATAGGCTGAGCAAATAACAAGTCATTTGAGGTATTACATTAGAATTAAGTGTTTTGACCTATTAGAGAACATTTTACAGAACACCCAGTCATCATTAATCAAGTTAATTTTCCTGTCAACCTGACTGTATGATTCCTGCTCTCTGAACCCTCAGTGGCAGGTTTCTTTGCAACATTCAACTTAGAATTCCTTTAAGGTAAAGAACACACAACTACAGCTTAACCTATCTTTTTGGCCAATCTCCCATTTGCTGTCCACCAAACCTCAGAACTCACCTACTGCATCCTCCTACTCCTAATCTTCACTTGCCTATGGGCAGCATCAGTGTGTCATATTAACCTGCATAGCACAGTTTGATAAAATATTGCATGCACTTAAACTGTTCAAACCATTCCTCCCACACTGTTCAGAGAGCTCACAGTGCAGGTGTAAGTGAATAAGATTGCTTCCTTGGCTGAAATTCCTCCCAGTTTGGTCTGTCTTTTAAGCACAGAGCTATGCAGGTCATGGTCCACTGTTAGGCACCTGGTATAGTACCACACAAATAGCTGACAGCTATGTAATTTGTTATTGAAATGCACTTCCATCTCAATGCTTATGCTTAGCTGACTGGTTCTGTATAGCAAAACACCTCTTCAAGCCTTTCCGCTGCAAGCTCTAGCAGGAACCCACCAGCTCCTGCTGGTCCAGGAAGTGTCTATATACACCTTACATACTCTTGCCCCAGGGCCAAGAGCACTGTCAGAAAAACACCAGCAGCACAGATCCCTCCCCTGACTAGCTCAGGCTCCAAATGTGTTTTTGTTTGCTTTATTCAGGTTTAATAGCAAACAGAAGTTCTCCACCTATATAAATCAGTTTTTAGGATCAATCTGAAAGAGAGCTCTTCAGCCAGTGATGTACAATGCCCAAACAGGAAACAGAACAAATGAGTGGCCACACAGTAATGTGGCACTGAAACCCCATTCTGGAAGCAGCCCAGCAGGAACAGGTGTGAGTTATGGAGGTTACGTTTTCATGTATTTCTATTACACCTGCATACACACACAGATTGATAGGATGCCTTAAGCATACAAAGCAAACCGAAGTGCTAGCACAGAATTACCGTGCTATGGCATTGCTTACTGAGTTGCAGTACAGTTACTGTAGGCTGATAAAACTCCAGTAGAAAACTGCAGTGCCAAAAGCACACCCAGAACTCAGCTGTAAGTTTTAATGTAGGCTCTGCTTGGGTCTGGACTCCCAACTTTAAACGCAAATTCTGTCAGCTCGTAGGGTTTGTCACAGACTTTTGCTATGCCAGACATCATGACATTTTAAAAGTTTTCCTCCCACAGAAGCAAAATAGCTTCAACTTTTTAAAACTGTCACTTTTATTATAGGTCTTTTCAGTAAAATCACACTAGCTTTGCATCAGTTTCTGCTTTCCAGCATATCCAAGTAATGACACTGTAAATGTTCTCAATGGTACTGTAAGTTACTGGGCTCCAAGAGGAAAACACTCCTCCTTCACAGAAAGGACTCAGTTTCTTCCCTACAAATATATTTTTTATATATAATTAAAATGACAGAAATTGCTGTTTAGCATATGTAGTTTGTCAAATGGCAGACAGAGAGATTTGATTGATAATGATGAGCAATTAAAATCCATTTACCTTTCGAAGATTTAAGGCGTTCTTTCTGAAATCAAAGTTTCCAAAATATTCAAAAAACTCGCCCAGCAATACATCTAAGGGAAAGAAGAACAAGAACCATCAGTAAGATTAAGGAAAGGTTTGTTTTCAATAAGCTTATTGAAAAAAAAAAAAAAATGAGGATCTACCTACCAAGTGTTTCTGTATTTTTTGTAGGTTTAATCTTCCTTAAATCGCTAACAAATGAGCAATCATATCTTCCAATTATATGCTTGTCTTTTTCATCTGAAAGAAAAATTGTGGGCATATTTTGAAGTAACAAACATTAAAACGCCATTGTATTTAATAAAATTCAGATAAAAAACTGAAATCAATGCTACCATATTACACAAATCAAATTAGGAATTCACAAGTAAACTTTCAGGTTAAGATTCAACTTAAGTGGTAAAAGATTTGACAGGAAAAAGTCTATAGATGGGCAAAGGAAAAGCATCATGAGCAAATGGCACATTTTTAAAATCCTAAAGGACTAAGATAAATGATATCTTCATATCTCTGAAAATATTTCTAATACGTATCAAACAGGGTATCTCTGCATAGAGGGCTGTATTACACACTTAACAGCACAACCCTCTGAGGTTACTCCCTACATGAGGGTTTAAAAAAAGTCAGACCCAGAGTGTTCACTGTCTTTTCCTGAAAAATTTTAGAGAATTAAGAACACTCTTGTAACTATCAAAACACATGTTTTATGTATAAACATTTCTAACCAGTTCTGATGGAAATGTTTAAAATTATTTTAAAGCAACTAACACAGACTTTTTTTCTCCAGTACCAAGCACTCAAAGCTTCCAAGGAATCACATCAATAAGCAGAAGACATAAGTAAGGAATCAAGAACCTGAGGTGTGATTCTCTATGCTTTCATACAATTCACTGGAGATAATACACCCTGAATGCCGTGTAAGAAACCGTCAGAACAGTTTTTTTTGTGCAGATACAAGAACGATTTGCAAAAGGCCTGAACGGTATCAAGGATATTACAAATTGGGAGAAGAAAACACAGTCTTTTTTTTAAGAATTTGGTAGCTATAAAACAATACACATCATATCAGTCTGCACAAAATCCTTAATTCCAGAAATGTTCAAGATCCTAGGAGTCTTCTAAAAAACAAAATTTAAAAAAATTCAACATAGGAGCACTGAACAAGTAAATTACATTTAATTATCTAAGGGACAGAACAAGTCTAAACCCTCTAAATAGAATTAGTATTGTACTGAAAAGGGATTTATTTTGCCTTTAAAGATGCATTATTTTCACTAAAAAATACATGTAGAACTTGTGTATTCCCTCAAACTTAAAACACGCATAATATTCATTAGTACTTGAGAGCATAAAGAAATTGCTTGGATTTATTTATCACTTTAGATAAAACATATGTGCAATAAACACAGAAACTGCTGTGCTTACCTGCAAGTGCTTTAAGTTGGTCTAGTGTTGGAATGATAGGTGGCGATCTCCTCTGCAGAAAAAACATGACCATCATGGTCAGAGAGAAGTTTGTGATCCAGGTACCAGGAGCACTGTTTGTAAGTCCATGGACACGAGCCCAACATCGTATAGTGAACACTAATGCTCGTACACGGGAATCAAGACAGCCATAGATATACAAGAGTTCTGAACTTCTTATTGCAATGCTGAAGAAGAAATGGGAAGACATGTAAATGATGACGGAATTATGAAGTATCAGATGCAGTGTTCTTTATTCATTATAAGAGAATGGGGCCTCAATAAAAAAAAAAATAACTTTTACACATTTTGCAAAATAGAAGAGAATCATAGAATAGTAGAATGTTTTGGGTTGGTATGCCTGGAATTGTCCAAGATTAAATATCTGGTAGTTTTCCATAGCAAGAATGATACATCATGGTTCTGGGTAAATAATGTGCATTTGCACTGTTTCCTGTTTCTTTGTTCCACATCACAGTGGGAGGAAAAAAAACCCCAAATAAAAAAACACCATCAAGTACTGTGGAGTCAAACTATGCAGAACTGAGATGAAAAAACATATTTTAGCCACAATTGCCTTTGAGGCACATTAGATAATATCTCTAGCCTAACATATAATAAAATACAACTAGAACTTCTTTTACTGCTTTTATTTAAAAAGTAATAAAACACTGCACTGAAAAATAATCTAAGTGCAGACACACAATGAAATCCACAAAACAAGTCAGTTTGGTAATTTTTGAATGATTACTGCTTAGATGAGCTGAAAAAAATAACTAATTTGGAAGGATAAAGGTTTTCATATGGATCAGTTCTTGATCTCCTTCATCACGCTGTTATACAACCATTCATGTATTGTACAAATGTGAGGGCAAGAAAACGTTGAAAAAAATTGAAGTACAGTATGACAGCAAAACTTGCTTTGGATCAGTTTTAGCCTCAAGTGTTCTAAAAATTCAGCATAGCCTTTTGTGGACACTAGGTCAAGATTTTGTAACACCTGGGCTCCTGAAATTTCAGCTGTGAGGTGCTTAATGTGTCCAGAGAGATTTGGTAGTAAAAATGATAACAAGACCAGACATGCAGTCCCAACCAGCCAAACTATCAGCAGTGAGTTACAATGAAGCTTGTACAGAACTAACTGCTGAATTTCACTGCGGCTGCATATAGCAAAGTAAATTAATTGTAAGAAACTTTTTCAGTATTGCCTTAACTCCTGCATATTCTGAAACAGATCTTTGGGTGACTCAGAAAACTGAGTGTATCTGATCTGATTGTACCTGATGCAGACAAATCACAAAACTGCACTAAAATTCATATCACAGAATCACAAAATTGTTGGAAGGGACTCATAAGGATCATCAAAGTCCAACTCCTGGCCCTGTACAGGACAGTCCCAAGAGTCACACCTTGTGTGAGAGCATTGTCAAAAAGCTTCTTGAACTCTGTCAGGTTTGGTGCTGTGACCACTTCCCTGGAGAGCCTCTTACAGGGCTCAGCCACCCTCTGAAAAACCTTTTCCTGATATCCAACCTAGATCTCCCCAGACACAACTTCATGCCATTCCCTTGGCTCCTGTCACTGGTATCCTGAATTATCACTCATATTTTTATATTCCCCAGCAACAATGAAAAGGGTCAGTAACTCATTTTGGTTATGTGAACACTTATGCCAGCGCTGTTTACTGGAGAGAGGGGTTTATTTCTGGTTAAAACACGGACAGCACAAGCACGAAAGGGACGGCGCTGCCATGTCTGCGCTGGGCGGTCCCCGCGGGCCCTGAGGGCACTCCTGGGCAGCCGGCGCCCCCTAGCGGGCAGTGCTGCGAGCGGCCGCGCGCGGCGGGAACACCGCACGCTCCCCGCCAGGGTCCCGAGGCCGGAATTCACCTGGCGTCCAAGGGAAATTCCCAGCAAACAGGTGTATGCAGGCCCTTAACAAGAAGGAAAGGACACCAAGATAGCTAGAAGCCAAATGCCTAAAAATCAACATCCTAGAGCTGCTTAATCTGAAAAGCAATCAAGAAAGGCTGTATATACGGCAAAGAAAAGTAATGACTAATAAACACTGACTGCCTTCTTTCCAGTTTTATAAGACAACCTTATTCCATAGACTGGTTGTTCAGTCTTCAGCTTCAGCTAGCAAGTGTTTCCTGTGCTGGAGAAAGACAACTTAAGGATATCAAACTCTAACCTCTAGAAGTCAAAAAATATCTTTTTACTTTCAGAGCCAATATTCACATTTGCTAAGTACACAGTAAAGAGAAAACTAAACAGTTGATATTACTGGTTTTCAGCACACTTTAAGAATTCTCTGCAAACTTTTTAAAACCAGGTCTCACCTGTTGCTCACTGACAGATCACACTGGAATCCTGTCGGCTGATGGGAAAATTTCACTAGAGGGCAGCGGGCATTGAGGATCTTCTGTACATTTGCACAGCCAGGACCAAAATTATCAAGGCAGTCTCCAATCACAGAAAGAATCCTCTGAGTTGCTAATCTTTCTGATGGTAATCTTTTCATCTGATACTCCATTTCAAAGGGACCTTTTTTCTAACACAGAATTTTAAAAGCAAGCTGTTAGCTCTCAAACAAAAAAGACATTTAAAAATACTTCTGAAAGACCACCACAATCTGCAAAGGAGTTTGTACAACTAGAACTGAAAGACAAGAATTATTCAAAGCAGTCCACTGAATTTAAAATAGGTAAAAACATATTGCTCTCTCTTTTACATTCTTATCTGGTGATTCAGTTTTTCTAGGCTAATAGTGATGAACTTATTATAAAGCTAAATGTTCTAACAGAAGTATTAGTACTACATCCTATTACTGGCTAAAAAATGCAATTCTGGAATTACCAATAGAGCATATATGCTCTGACTGCAAAGAGGACAACACAATTACAGAGGGGCAACACAACCGAACTACCAAGAACTTCAAACTATTGGTAATTCCATGTCAAAGCCTCAAAAAACAATGCATTATTAGTAAATCAAGTAGCAGTGTAAGGAAAAAGTCTTTTTCATTTAAAAAAGTAAAAGAAATTAGCATGCAAATTACTTAATCCTTCAAAATTACGATATGATTCTGTAAAACTTAAAATAATCACTTCAGGTCATATGTACTTTCCCTGGAAGACAAAAATATTGTGAAGATATATTCTAATATCAGAAATTAACTTCTCTGTAGGTCTTCATATTTTGTTTTGCTATATTAGTAGTTTTTACCTCAATAAAATACTTATGAAATCTCTGTTTTCTTTATAGTCTTGTGTTTTTAAGACATAAGCTAATTTTGATTGCTAATCCAATACTTGACACTGATTTATCCTCCCCCTTGGAACATGTCATGTGTGAATGCATACTATACAAATAAAATCACAGTCATCCAACAGTAACTGAGATACAGAGCACGTCATTTTTTTGTCCACAAATTAGTAAGCTCACAGACAGGTGAAACAATTCAGAAGTTACAGACCTTGCAACCTTTCCCATAAGGTAACTTCAGGGGCTGAATTTCTGAGTCTCTCTGGCAATCACCGAGCTGACTGATCCCACTCCCCTCCAGTCAGCACCAAGGTGTGGTGGAATATGCCAGGACAGCAGTCCCTGATCCCATCTGGCTGTGTAGCTGCATACTAGAGCAGGGCTGGCTCTAAGTGAAAGGAGCCTGTAACTATCAACATCGAGGCAGTTAACAGGAAAGATAAAGATGGGGACTCAGCTGACCTGTAGGTGGGCTGGTGTTGATATTTATATTTGTAACAAAAACCACAATGGGCCTTTCCAGACAGCACCTCCCTATCTCTCAAAAACTGAATGAAGACTGTTTTATAATGATAGATACTCTTAGCAATTAAAAGAACCTTTCAATTGCTTTGATGCTGGCTAGGGGTTATGAAGTACTGATACACTTGTGCCAACCCTATGGTTCTTCCCTTATTTTGTCATACTAAATACTAAACTATTACTGTTATTAAAAGTAAACTATTACCTTTGGGTAAACTGATACAGTAACCTAAGCAAGGACCACAACCGTTTTAACTAAAACTGCTACTCTGAAACATCACAGAGCCCTGTTTTAAGTCATTCACTGATCTCCCAACTGTCCCAAGGTTAAAAATGCCCTATCTTCGGTCTTGGTAAATAATGTTCCCACTTTGGCCCCTTTTCTTAAACTGCAATTAGTAATCAGTTTGTCATAAGGCTCAAAAACAGGTATTTCAGGTAAATAGTGCTGAAATGCCTGATCCTTCTCATTGCTGGCACCTCCTGGAAGGCTACAGAAATGAAGAAATCAGAACATACCATTTCCGCTGCTGCTAAACCACCTTGTAACTAAAGCTACCTCCCCTTTGTCTCCCCTGAGTAGTAAGTCTCTCAGCCATTCACAGGTAATCACAGCTGCTAGTAAACTCACTCATCAAATACTCTACATTTCACAACAGAACTGCTATCTTCACAAAGTATACATATTAAAGAAAACAGCTAGTCACCAAACACGCTTTGAAAATAAACATTTAATTTTGAAAATTATTCCTTCGAAATTTAAGAGGCAACTTCACTGTTTAAACATAAAGATTTTAAGACTTCACACACACGATGATCCTTCTCTTCAGCAGACACATTTGCTTTCATTGTGATTTATCACTGCAGTAATACTAAAAGCTATACACATTTAAGGGATTATTTCTTTGAAAGCTACTTACACAGCAATATACAAATTGTACAGAAAAGCTGAAAGAATTTTCAATCTTCAAAAGCTTAAGCCCACTGTCTTTTAAGGAAAACAGAGCTAGTTTTTCCCAAACTATCTGTCACCACACAAATGAAAAGTTTTCACAACATGAAAATCACTTACTTGATAATTCATTCATAATCTGTGACCTGTAAGCATTCACCATGACTATCCCACATCCCGAGCTTTTACACCTCCACACACTAAATATGTGCCTATAAATACATATATATATACCCCAGTACCTAATCCAGTACCTTTCCTGGAGCATGAAGTCATCTCTTAAAGTAAGGAAAATAACCTGACAATCCTGCCAAAACACAAATGTGCACACATGCACAAACTTACTTTGCTTTACGACACGGAAGACTCTAAAAATCACAGCCAAGCTTTAACAGAGCATGGCTGAAGCACAGAAGCCACAGTGAAGAAAACACAACAGTAGAATGGGAAGGTCTGCTGAAACAATTTTGGAGTGTTCTTCATAGTGAAATTCACCCTAATAGTACAAAATTCATGTAAACACCAAATCATTTTCTTCCTATTGCAAAGGAGATCTCGTCCATGTCACATTCAGTTTTTGAAAGTCTTCAGATCCAAACATTCATATAAACTTGTTCACACTCTATAATATGAACCCATTTAAAACCTAAATAAAAATAAATTGATTCCACTGCGTGAAACATCAAATGAGCTGCTCTGTTGAAGAAATCCAGCAAACTGAAGACGCACAGCATAACCTTACCATTTTTGTAGCATGCTTTCCTGTATCACCGAAGTCCAAAAACATGTCCACATCAGATCCCAATTTGCCAAACGTGTTGACTGAAGAGCCAAACGGCTTTACCGTGCTGTCTGGGAAATATGCACGTGCAAAATCCCGAACCAAAGAACAGGCCAGAAATCGCAGCTTGATGTTTTCTTCTGTAAGCTGATACTCATTCAGTAGAATGCACATCTGACTGCTTATCTAGTTCAGAAAATAAACACTGTAAAAATACAATGACCATCTTTTATCTATATATATTTTCATCTATTTAATATCAATGCAATTAGAAGATTATTTTTCAAAATTTCAAAAAGGTTTCTTTCACACAAATTATTTTCATAATTAAAATGAATAATTTTATTTATTTATTTTAATGTAGGACAACCATTCACATGAAATGCTAATATGTTACCTTTTTTCAATAAAAATAAATACCTTTACAAGTTTCACGTGACCACTTGCAAATCTGAAATAAACATGTCTCATTTTTAATTAAGAAAGAGATCTAGAAACCTCTACTTACGCTGTCTGCAAGACAAAGCTTTTCAATAAGTTCTTTCACTGGAATGTGACACTGAGGAGAGAGGTGAAGTGGTGTCTCTTCAACGTGTTGACTCACTGGGTTTTTCAGGGTGAAAGTAAAAAGTCTTGATTTAAATGGGACAACATGATGCTCTGAAGCACTTGGGATCCCAACAGCATCCTGCAATGAGGCTATACTGCTCTTTTCTGAAAACTCTATTAAAGCACTGATGCCCTAAAACATTAAGAATGGAAACAGAGGGTGAGATAAATGCATACAATGCTTGAACTCATTGTACTGATATTACTCAGATGTTCCTGGGGCTTCTGAGACAGATTAATAAGATAGCCCTGAAGCCAAATGCTAGGTTCCATACCTCCAAACATTTCAGATGCTTTTTCATAAGAGGTTAAAAGTATTTAAGACATGCTATTCTTGGCAGCAAGGACTAAACATAAAAGTTCTGAACTACATTCAACTTCACAACTGAAATACTCAAGAAACACATAAAAAAAGAGGTATCTCTGTTGTTAGAACAATGAATGGTGCTATGTGAAAGTTTCAAAGATTTAGTGCAAAGCAGGTTGCTGGCTATTCCTTAGAGGTCTTGCTTAGCTGACTTGCAAATAAAAATCAACTGCTCAGATAAAAACTGTTTTAATGCACTAAGTATATATAATTTGCTTAATTTATGTATGCAGCCTTAATCAAATTTTCTTCCTGGCATTTATTTTCATCTAAGTCTAGATTTT
Organism: Pseudopodoces humilis; assembly: GCF_049639895.1. Lineage (NCBI taxonomy): Eukaryota > Metazoa > Chordata > Aves > Passeriformes > Paridae > Pseudopodoces > Pseudopodoces humilis. Next base: position 136,941,723 of record NC_142200.1, on the reverse strand, counting down.
AGTTACATTGTTTTGTTGTCCTAAACCAGGACAAATAGTTACTACTTACACGATTTTCAAAAAAGAAATGACTCTTAACATTCCCATGACTGGATAAGTACTGCAATAATTTTTTTTCATTAAGTTTTGATGGGCACTTAATTAAAACAGTCCGTTCGGCTTGATCCAATCGTTCTGTTTGGACTTCAGCAAATGTCTTCTTTCTGGTACTGACTTCAGCATCTGTGAGAAGAAATAAGCAAGCGTCAAGGCTTTTCTACATAAACAGAAAGATGTATGGCTGGTTTTAGTTCACTTAATCTCTTCCTCTGGATTGAACCACTGAACAAAGGTTTGTCCTGGCTCTCCAAGAACATGACAGCAAAACTGAAAAGAATGAAGAATGAATGAAGGACAATTAAGAATGAATGAAAGCAAGAAATACAAGTGTATTTCCCTCACAAATGCATACATTTGTAATAACAAGGGGTAAGAAAGGCAAGAAGAAAACAATACTGACTTCCCTCAGTGCACAGAAAGCTTCATATTACAAGGAATGTTTGTTCTTTAATTTGCTGTTCACCATCAAAAAAGCACACAAGTAAGAGCCTGGAAATGCCAGCTAGGATGTGAGGCAGGCCTAGACCTCTGGCAAGCTTCACTGAAATAATCTCTCTTCCCTACCACAAAACCAGTACTTTGGAACAATTCAACACTTGGTGTTTTTACAACTCAGCACCTTCCTTTACAGTACATTCCTACTCTAAACTTTCACTTAATAATACACTTTCATCTACTCCAGTACAATAAACCCACAGTCCAGTCATATCTCATCACACTACTGGCAGTCTGTACTGCTGCTCACAGCTTCCAGAATTCACATGGAATTGAGATGTGCCGAACATCCAGAAACATGGAACTTTTTTCCTCTTTGCATACAGGCAAAGAGGCCATCTCCCAAATCTGAAATCATGATCACTTCCCTGCATAGCTTTCAAACTAATCCACTGACCACATCACATCAGCAGAGCCTGTGAAGCTCTTGCCTCTTAATACTTCCCTTTTGTCATTTGGGTTTGGAAGCTGGGGAGCATTTCCCAGCAGCTACCATCTGCCACAGGAATATTTAGTACAGAGCTCTTTACTTCATGTTTTTGGTTTTAAAGAATCCACGGAATATTGCGGCCTCCAGAAAACTTTTAAGAGTCATTACATGGCATTTGTTAGTATTACTTGATAGTATTTCTTTTATAAAAGTCTTTCATTTTATAAGTTTACTGAGCTCTCACAGAGGCTTGTAAATAATAACCACAGGAGCTCTTTCAACAGCCTAGTTTTATACAGCATTTTTCATTAGGAAACTAAGGAAGCACTTCATGAAGATGACAAATATCACAGTTTCCACAGAAACAGAGAAGGATGAAGTGACCAAGATGCAGAAAAGACAAGTCCTATGGATGGATGACATGACCAGGAGGTCTCTGCACTAGGCCAGAATGGCTGTGATTTTTGCCTAATTTACTACCTGTACATGCTTAGCCACTACGGAGATTATGTGATCTCATAACTCCTGGCTCTGCTGTCCTTGGCACAGTCTGAGCATGGCACTGATGCACAGCAGCAAGACACCCCTCGCTAGCTCTCGGTTTGTACTAAAGACACGGCGTCAGTCACACGTTTCCTATGCCTTTTTGAGGAGGTTTCTCGGGATAAACCCCGTCAGTAGATTCACCTCTAGCTGGTGTCTACGTTTAACAAAGCGAGTCCCGGGCACTGACAGCGGACTCTAGCCTCCTGGGCTGCAGCCCGAGAGGACACAGGCCGACCTCACCGTGCGGCCGGGCTGCCCGGGCCCTGCGGGGCTCCTCACTCACGCCCAGGACACGGGCACTGCCCCGGCGCCTCCGGTGGGGCCGAGCGGGACAGGCGGCCGCTCCCCTTCCCACGCCCTCCGGCAGAGTCGGCTGTGCAGCACCGAAGTCCTCGGCGAATGCAGCACGGCCCGGCGACCCGTCCCTACCTTCCCCCGGCTCCTCGGCAGCCGGCTGCGCGGCGGCGCCGGGGCGGCCGAGCCGGGCGTGCCCGCGGGCGCCGGGGCCGGGGAGGCGCAGGCGGCCCCGCCGCAGCTCCCGCGCCGGCCCTCCCGCGCGGAGCGCCATGGCCGGCACGGCCGCGCCGTTTCTGCGCAGGCGCCGCGTTCCACGGTGGCCGGCGGGGCTCAAGCGGCTCCGTGCGCTCGGAGCGGCCCCGGGCGCCAGGAAGGGCTGGCTGGTGGTGCCCGGGGCGTTTGCGAGCTCTGGTGGGAGGGAGCAAACCTAACCGGGCAGCCCAGGGTGCGGGCAGCTGCCTCCTCCGGGCACACGGAACAAAAAGGTGCCAGCAGGTTGACCTGGCAGCCAGGAGGGCCGGCCGTGTCCTGGGGGGCATCAGGCACAGCATCGCCTGCCGGGCAAGGGAGGGGATTGTCCCGCTCTGCGCTGCACTGGCGCGGCCTCACCTTGAGGCCTGTGTGCAGTTCTGGGCACCACAGTGTAAGAAGGATATAAAGCTTTTAGTGAGCATCCAAAGGAGGGCCAACGAAGATAATGACGTGTCTTCAGGGGACTTAAAAGGAGCAGTTGAGGTCACTTGGACTATTCAACCTGGAGGAGATGGAAGGAAGACCTCATAGAAGTCAACAGCTTCCCCGTGAGGAGAGGCGCGCACTGAGCTTTTCTCTGTGGTGACCAGTGACAGAACCCGAGGGAATGGCCTGAAGTTGTGTCAGGGGAGGTCTAGGTTGAATATTAGGAAAAAATTCTTCACCCAGAGGGTGGCTGGGCACTGGAACAGACCCCCCAGGGAAGTGGTCACAGCAGGAAGCCTGAGAGTTCAAAAAACTTTTGGACAGTGCTCTCGGGTTCATGGTATGATTCTTGGCATTGTCCTGTGCAGAGGGCCAAGAGTTAGACTTCAGTGATCCTTGTGGCACCCTTTCAACTCAGCATATTCAGTAATTCTGTGAGCTTCCAGGTGAGGCCTGAGGCGTGGGTGTGAGCAGCTGGCTGCCCTGTGCGAGGACGCACCCAGCAGCCCAGGGCAGGGCTGGCCCTGCCAGCCAAGGGCAGGAGGGTGAGGGTGGGCATGGGGGTGAACATAAAGGGTCAGATGCCCCAAGTGTCTTGGTTTGAAAGACAGGTGTCTGCTAAAGAGGGTAGGAGGCCCCTTCCCTCTGAATTACTGTAATTTTGAAATCAAGGGGCTCTCAGGCAGAGATCTGGGGATAGCAATAACAGTTATTTACTAGTATGTATAAAAAGGCACACAAACAACAACAACTACAGCATTAACAGCAAAACAGAACCAGGGACCCCGTGACAGCCTTCTCGGCCAAGACGGGAAGGGATGGAGGAGAGGCTTTGCTTCACAAACCCCCTCGGGCAGTCAGTCCCGGTGCTCCTGCAGGGCTCTGAGAAACACTTAGCTGGAACAGCAGGGATGAGCAGGGATCCCTGGCCAGTGGCTGAGGTGTATCAGCAGCTCCGCAGCGGCGGCTGGCACTGCCACACGTCCTGGCAGGACAGGGGGTGCGAGGCCCACCAACGAAGAGGGAAGAAGAAGCAGCAGTAGCTCCGTCTGGGTGGTGTCGAATTCCCTTCTCCAAGCCGCAATAGCTCCGAGCGAGCGTGTCCCGGTCTCCAGCCCAAGAAACCAGCCAGTCCCCAGCTGCCCCCGCCCTCCCCTGCCCCCCTTCCCCCCTGGGCCCAGCCAAAAGCTTTGTGTTTCTCAAGCACCCAACAATTACCAGCCATCAGGTTTCCCCCCCAACTAATGGGCAAAAAATTCCAGAGTTGAGAAGGAACAAAAGGAAGGACACCCAACCCTCAACACCAAGGTGATGGGGGTCTAATGTATGTTTAGGCAGACTGACCACTTAAAAAAGGGAGGTAAAATCTTTGGCCTGTATCAGCGATGTTGTCCAGTGGGACTAGAGAAGTGTATCTGGCACTGGTGAAATCACATCTTGAGTGCGGTGTCCAGTTCTGGGCCCCTCAATTCAGGTAGGTGTTTGGAGTGAGTCCAGAGAAGGGCAACAAAGCTGAGAAAGGGTCTGGAGAATGAGCCATATGAGAAATAGGTGAGGGAGCTGGGGTTGTTTAGCTTGAAGAAAAGGAGGTTGTAGCCAGGTGGGGGTCAGCCTCTTCTCTCAGGCTATCAGTGATGGGACAAGAGGACATAGTCTTAAGATGGGCCAGGGTAGTTTTAGATTGGACATTAGGAAGAATTTCTTCACAGAAGGGGTGATTAGACATTGTAATGGGCTGCCCAGGGAGATGGTTGAGTCACTGTCTCTGGAGGTATAGTACTTGATGAAACACTGGACATGGCACTCAGTGCTATGGTCTAGTCGACATGGTAGTGTTTTGTTATAGGTTGGACTAGATGATCTCAGAGGTCTTTTCCAACCTAACTGATTTCTTTGTGATTCTGTTTGTCTGATCCTGGGCCAGGGCTGTGAGGGCAAAGTTACTGCAGTGAAGACAGCATGTGGCATCAGAAATAAGATGGTTGGGGCAGAGAGCTGCAGGGCACCCAGCAAGCAGTTATTGGTCTGCAGCATGGTTCCCTAGGCATGTACTGAAGAAAATGTAATTTTCTTTGGTTTTGAAAGACAGTCATTTATGTAAAACTTGTGGGCACATCTGTAGTGTATGTTAGGCCACTTTGTGTGTTAGTAGGTCTTCAGTGCAGTGCTTTATGTACTTTTGTCAGCCTGTCAGTAAGTCAGGGTCTGTTAGTAATTGCTATGACCTAATTATTTGGGTTTTGTATTCTAGGATGATCATTAAGACAGAGAATTAGACTGCTTTTAAAATAGAGCATTTCAATTTATATCCTACTTATACATGCCATGGAGTACAAACTTGTGTTTCCTTCAGCTCTTCATGGTGAGTTTCCTCTGGAATCCTAAGACTTATCCTGCCTAAATTCATTGATGTGGAGAGAGGAACTCCTCCTCTTTCCCTCTTTGAAGCTGGTCTAAAAATAGAAAAGGGTTTCATTAAAATTAATTGTGGGTTTGGAAAAACTAATAGCACAAGCAAGTTCCTGAAAGAGGATACCCAAAGTATCCTAGCGTGAGAGCTGCTGCACGTTAAGGATGTGTTACTCAGCCTCCTTAACCTCCCACTTTCAAGGTGCTGCCAGTTCCGCCCTCTCCTTGGTCTGGGCTCTCCTATAGCCTAATTTATTCTTCACTCCTTCCTCTTTTTTTTTCTTTCTATAATCATCTTCAGCTTTCTTGTCTTTTTTTCACGGGTTTGTTTTTTGTTTTTTGTTTTTTTTTTTTAGCAAATGCACTGGGTGGTGCAATTGAACAAGGTCAAACTCAACAAAAAAGACACCTTTATCCTTATAGAAGTTTGCCAATGTGTTTAACATCTGTATAGTTTGGAAAAGAAACTGTGTATAAAGGTTAACCCTGCTAGTAGAGTTCCATATACATAGTTACGATCCTAAGGAAATGAGAATGCTATAGTGAGTCTAAACCCTTGCACATTTCAGAATGTCATTTGTGACATACTTTGAATAATTTTGAATGCCCTAGGAGAGGCAGCAAACATAAAGCTTTTAAACAAGGGAGTCAGGATATCTTGAGAATATAAACAGAAAAGGAGTTGTATGAACTACTAATAAACAGTGAAGCCTAAGGTGAATGTTTGTCTCGAAACTTTATAATGATGGTTTTGCCATTGACTTCAGTAAGCAAATAGTCATTACACTGCAGATAATGAACCAAAAAATCCGTCTTGTGTTTCTTGACACCTTGAAAGAGATTAAAGTTTTCAGCTCTTAGTGTTCTGGCAGCTGATTTTCTTAAATGTACTACTTGCCTCCTTACAAACTAACTGACTGAAGAGGAGCTATTGGGCAGTTTTGCAAGAATTACTTCCTTATGGAAAAAAAATAAAAGGTAGTGGTGCCCAAATTTAGCAATAACCCAACTCACACTACTGTGTCCCGGAGTATTCTAATTCTACCGTCGCCAACAAATTCTTCACATCGTTGTCCTAAATTCCACCCTCGTGTCAGCTGAACTTTGATTCAGATAATGTTTAAACTCGGACTCTGGTGGACGCCCTCTAGGTGTGCACGGAAACGTGAGGTGGTAGGAAAAGGGCTTACCGGTGCCACAGCCGGGACAAGCCATTGACGCCGGGCGATGCCACCGCTGATGCAGGAGGCGATCGCTGGCCGGGCTTGAGGCCGGGTTAGGGCAGCGAGGCGCTTGCTGCTGCCGGGAAACCGAAATAGAAACCGGCACCGGGGCGGCTCCGGTCCCCCGCCCTCGGCCAGGGGCGGGCGGTGCTACCTGCGCCCTTCCCCGCCCCCGGAGTTCCCCGCGGGACCCGGCGGAGCGGCGCGGGCTGCGGGCGGACGGGCGGCGCGGGCTCTCCCGGAGGGTGAGCGGGGCCGGGGCCGGCAGGGCAGGGGGAGCGCCGGCAGAGCCCCGGCGGGATGGAGCGCGGCGGGACGGGGCTGCGCTGCTGGCAGGAGGCGGCCCGGGTCCCCGGCTGGGGCCGCAGCGCTGTCGCGGGCAGGTCCCCGGCTGCCCTCGGCCTCCCGAGCCGCGTCGTGTGCCGGGAGAGCCGCCGGGGCTGCGGCATCTGCGCTGTCCACGGGGGCTGCAGGGCAGGAAGGGGCTGGGGCTGGGCTCACGGGTTTCTTATTCCAAGTGAATATGTGAAATGTTGTCGAAATTGAAATTGTTGATACTTCTTCCTTAACAGTAGAGGTTTTTTTATCAGAGGGATTGTGTTTTTCAAGGCCTGTCGATAAGTTTTCTTAAAAGTAAATAAGGACTTTTTAAAATTTATAGTGTGAAGTCACTTGTCACCTAGACCAGAAAATTATTCTATAAAAGCAGCACAAAAGATCTTTATTATGGGCGTATGATTGTGTTGAGCCAGTCTGCAGTTTGTGGGTAGCTTTCTTTTGGGAAGGAGGAGTGTTGAGGGTTTTTGTTAGTGTGGTTTCGGTTTTTAAATTTTATTTTTATTGTATATTTTGTTCAATTTTTTCCACTGTTGATCATTGACACACAAAAAATCCCACAGGGGCTCAGAAGTCTGTTATCCAGTTACTTTTACTTAATATGATGGATATAAGGTTGGTCTCTGGCAGCACACTTCTTAGGCAAAAGTGGTTGAAAAGTTGCTCAGAGAATAGAGAAATAAACCTTTGGCTTACAAATTACTCATGTGATGATGTTGAAATATTGGCAAAACTGGAGAAAGAGTCTTGTGCTTCAGCAACTGACTTAAGTGCTTGCATGCAGTTTTATTTTTCCACTGCAGGGAAACCAGTTTTTTAGCTGAGAATCTAGTTAAAGGGTAATTAGTGATGTCATTTCTTCATGCACCTAGATTATATAGGATGATTTAGAATACTACATGAGTGCCCACCACAGATACTAGTACAGAATTTCAGGGATAAATAGAAAGAGTGAGTTCTCTGTTGGAAAATTGCCCTTTTTTTTTTTTTTGCCTGTAGGGCAAATTATAATACTAAGTTGCTGATAATTTTAAAAATCAGCTTTTATAGTCTAGGAACTGCTTTTATTGTGTAAATATTTGGTGCTTCGACTTTGCTAGATGTAGGGAAAAAGAAAATCATTTAGGTTGGAAAAGACCTGTAAAATTATAAAGTCCAACCCAGCACTATCAAGCCCACCACTAAACAGTGTGACATCTACATGTATTTAAATCCCAGCTGGGAAGGTGATTCCACCACTTCCCTGGGCATCCTGTATTTGACAAGTTTTTCAGAGAAGAATTTTTTCCCTTATATCCAACCTCTCCTGGCATAACTTGAGGCCATTTCCCTTTGTCCCATCACTTATTATTTGAGATAAGAGCCCAGCTCCCACCTCACTACCTCTTCCTTTCAGGTAGTTGTAAAGGTGAAGGATTTGTAGCTTTTCTCAGGCACTAAAAGCACAGAACTGAGAATATGCAGGTTACAGTCACTTCTTCATGTTATTCAGAGCTTTTTGGATAGTAGTGAAACTGCCAAGAGTATTGTAAGTTTTGTGTTCTAGTCTGGGAACATTTTGAGGAACAGAGCAGAGCTGACATTTCCAGAAAGCTACATTTGGTCTAATCTGTACAGATGCTTTGTGTGTGAAAATGCTGTCAGAGAGTAAATTAGTTTAACTGTGGTACGTATTTGTCTTTATCCACAAAAGACCAGAGCATCTAGAGTCTCATGTTTTTCTTCAGAAAGTCCCTCAGGACTAGTTTGTAACTGTACCTGATTTTACACATGAGGTCTCTTGGTTCCTTTTATGACAGCACTGTTTCTTTTCTTTTGAACCTGACTAATTCAGCACCAAAAAAACCCAAAAACAAACGAACAAACAAAAAAAAACCCTAAAAAACAAAACAATAAAAACCCAAAAAACACCCCCTCCCAAAAAAAAAAAAAAAACCAAACAAACAATGAATAGAAGTCCTGCTCTGGGGAAGGACAGAAATCTCATTTCTGTTAAAAAGTAACTACGTTTAGGCTTTGTTAACAGCCTATAGCTTGGTCATGGAGCAAGCTGAGGTGATAGGGGCTAGAAAACACCCACAGTATCTTTCCCCAGTGAAGTAGTGCTATTGACCACAAAGTTTCCAACCTGGCTGCCCTAATGCTGGGGGTGTGGGTTGATTAGGGCTGGATGAACTGGTGTAGAGTGCTGGTGAAAGTTGCTGTGCCTGTCTTCGGGGAACAGTGGGGGCACAGTACTGCTCTGCCATCATCACTCACGGGGTTTGGGTCTGAATTTGAAAAGGAACAGGCACTGCCTTTTTTGATGCTGCATCTGCTGTCCTGTCCTGCCTTTTGAATTTTCAGCATGTGGTCTGACTTTGCCAGCTCAGACACGTCATTTTACTTGGTTTTCTTCACATTAGAGCTGACGTAAATACTCTAACCCATGAGAAATATGTGCCACAAAGCTTTTACGTCCTTGTGGTGAGGGTAAGAAAGATAGTGATCATAACCAGAAACTGTACCTGCTCCATGGCCTCTGGGGACCGAGTCTGCTGCTTGTCCTTGAGATAAGGTTTTGTTTGCTGCTTTTTTTTTTAAAGTGTCTTTTTGCCTAGTTGTTATCTTTTGCCAAAAATAGATGGTGCAGTGGGTTACAAAAATGGGAAATGAGAGCTCTCTAAAGAGGGCATGCAGTAGTCAGTTCTGCTAAAGGAAATGGAGGTCCTATTCTTTGCTTAAGCAAGCATGAGATAGAGAGAATAAAACTCGGGACCTAGCCATGGAAAAACTATTTTTCATTACTACTTGGAAATCTGGATGATACAGTGGTTTGATTCTTTCTTGAGTTGTCATCTCTTTCTGCAGAAAAATCCCCTGTTATCTCAGCCTTATGATTACTAGCTCTTCTTTCCATGAAGCAAATGATATATATGAGTACAAACCTGTCCTTCTGCTTGAGCTAGTATGCAATGGCTTTATTTGTTTTGCTTTTTTTAATAGACTGCCACAGAACACTGTGAAATTATCATCAGTGGTAAATACGGGTTCAGAAAAACATGATGACTTCAGGGATTCTATTGAGACGTTTTTAAATGGTCTTGAGTGATGTAATCAGGTTAAATACAAGGTAAGTGCTCTAGACATTTATGTGTTGGAAGCTATTTGTGTCAGTATTTTAATGACTGGCCATGCATGTGTTTTTAACTTGAATATGTAACTCTCTGGAATAGAAAGGGACGTTTTAGGAAGGTGAACCCAGCTTGGTGTAAATCCATTCCAGCAAAATTGTTGCAATAGTAACCTTAAAAGTTACTGGTAGGATTAGTGGGAACAGAACAAACTGCTGGAAACCACTTCAAAAGCTCATTGCTTTTATGATAGCTCAATTTCTAACTTTCTTCTGAAAGTCAGGGTGAAAATTTCAGTTCAAGTCTAGTTCTAGTCAAGTTCTAGTTATTTGCAAAAAAATATGGCTTTTGTATCTCAGGTGGCAACAGTTGTGCTGTGTACAATGATATTAACAGATGCCTATTACTCGTGGAATGACCTTGCTTGGGGTCTTTCCTTCTTTCTGAATACATCACATAAATTGTCAATACAAACTTAGACATAAACTGAGAATGTTCATATCTGTCTTTGTTGTTCTTTTCCAAACAATGAATTCCTTTGTTTGTATTGAGGGTGCTCCTTCGTTTTTGCATATCTATCACAGTGATGTATTCTTACTGTACCTGTTCCTCATAGCGAAAGCTTTATCATAGTAAATTCCAAGAGTGAATGACAGGAGAGGTTAACTAGTAACTTCTAAATAAATTTCACTAGCAAGTATTTCTCCATTTTGTCTTCACCCAGGATCCTAATTTTGATTTTCTTCATAATACAAGTTATTAATTTTAAATCTAACTGTATAATGGTGGGCTGCTGATGACTCTGATAACTCCTTTTCATTCTTACTTTGCTAAAACAAATTTCAGTGAAAAGTGTTTTCAAGTTTGTGTCTTTTTTTTTTTCCAGAAGTGATTTTGCAAAGTGGACAGTAATGGAGTATATGAGCACAGGTAGTGATTGCAAAGAGGAGATTGACTTGTTGCTAGCTGATCTAAATATATCTGAGGTGATAGCCATCATGGAAAACCATTATCCAGGTGAAGACATTGCAGTCTATGAAGACAACTTAATTACAATGTGTGAAGAGGCAAATCAAAATGATGAACGTGCAGAATCATTACTGTTTTGTGAAAGGGAGGTCTCTTTGATGTCCTCCGTCAAATACGGGACTGTGGAAGACCTGCTTGCTTTTGCAAATCAGGTGTCTAACACTGCAAAACAATTTAAAGGATGCAGACAACAGGAATCTGGAATCCTCTTGAATATGGTATGTCTGTTTTACTTTTAATTACTTTGTCATTTCATACTGAATGTCATTTCATAGACCTTAGGAATGAGAAGTTTTTAATGATTCTAAATAAAGATTGGTTCCAGGAGTAACAGGCTGTGGTTTCCTGTGCAACCCTGAGACTGGAAGGGGTCTCTAAACCTATCAAGTCTAGCCCCTGCAGTCTCAGGCAGCTATGGAGAAAGGTCTGTTGTTCAGAAGAATCCACTCTGTTATCTCCTAGTATCCCTGGAGCTTAGAAAACATTTCCCAGTATTGAATACAAACTTGAGACAAGCAGTCAAAAAGTAAAATCTACAACTCATTTTGTCCTTTCAGTACTGAAAAGGGGCTTATAAAATCCACAACTTGTATAAAAAAGAGGGGGAATGACTTTTTGTAAGGTCATGTAGTGATAGGAAGGAGGAATGATTTTAAACTGAAAGTGCAGAGATTTATTTACTCTGAGGGTGGTAAGGCTCTGAAACAGACTGTATAGAGAAACTGTGGATGCCCCATCGCTAGAAGTGTTCAAGGCCAGGTTGGATGGGGCCCTGAGCAACCTGACCTCAGGGATCAAGGGGGTGACATCCCTTCCCACAGTAGGGGAATTGAAACTAGCTGATCTTTTAAGGTCCCTTCCAACCAAAGCCTATCTATGATTCTGTGAATTATGATGATTTACAGGTCTGGGAAACAGAAAGAGTATTCTAGTACCTTGTGTTCATACATTCATTCATTATGAACATTCATTATGCAAACTTCCAAAAATAAATATCTAGGATCTAATGATATAGTTCCTAAATTTGCTCTATCTGCACAAAATGTCAACAGTAGTAATGTAAGGAGAAAAAACACATACTATCAAGTGTGATTTTAAGAGTTAAAATATTATGTAATATCTCACACTGCTGAATTCAAGTATATACATGTGTTGTTTTGAGATGTTAATTTTTTCCTTAAAATTGTTAGTTTTCTACAAGCATCTCTGGATATTAGTGTCATTAAACTTTTGTTTAAGATCATTTGCTGTGGGAACAATGAATGTTGCAATGGAATTCTGTTTATGTATGTTGGTATTGCTGCAGTATTTTTTAAGATGTTCAATATCTATAATCTTAAATATCTTGCATATGAAATATATTTTATATATATTATATATACAATATATATTTGACTATCTTGCATATGATATATATTTCATATGAAATGTATTTTATATGTGAACACTGAGTGCTTGAGGCTTGCTTGTTACTCAGGGTGTTGCTTTATTCTGATTTGGAGGGAGCATTGCAGTATCGCAAAACAATCACTTTCCAACTCTGTAACATTGAAATGACACTTAGTGATATTAAATATTTCTATACTTAGGGTTAACACTGTTCTACATGCTCATGGTTGTTTTGCTTGCATATTGGTTCTACAGATGCATACAACTGGTATGAACCAAGTACTATTAGGTGTACGTGATCCCATTATGCAACTGAGGGTTGGAGGCAGGGCATTACTTTTGGATGCATTTCAGTAGGTATTACAGATATTTCTCTGTAAATATCTACAGCATTTTGGTTGGGGTCAGGAGTGTTTCTGATTTCCTGGTGACTCCCCCAACTGCACTGTGGCTTGCATCACAAAGGGTCTTGAAGTGCACAAGCTGGATTTCTTTTAGTTAAAACTGAACTGAAAGATGCATGGCATCCACAGACAAATGTTCACAGGGTCAGGCTAGGAGCTAGTCCTAAAATCCTCCTGAAAACATGGCGTGGTGGTCGTCGCTGTCTTGCTCTGTAAATCAGCTCTGCTCGGCATCTCTTCCTTTCCAGGATAAGGTGTAACCCATATGGATTAGTTTCAACACTTTGAAATGCAGAAGTAGGCAAGCAAGATGTTCAGATTGTTAGATATGTACAGATTGCTTTACTCTGACTCCAATAAATAGAAGGAAGACTTGTTCTCTCTATCTTAAGCAGAATACTTTTTATTAAAGGACAGCCCCCCATATCCCCTTGGCCAAAGGTTAAGAATTTATACTCCTCAGATTTAGGAACTTAGAAGAATTAATTTATTTCATTAGGTACAAATCACAAATTACAGTTTTAGCAGTCAAGAAGGTACTTTCCTAATTGAAAAGCATAAAGGTAGATTGAGAATCAAAGATTATAGTTTTATCTTAAATAGAAATGTAAGCCAAATAATCTTCCTGGTCCACTTTTATCTTAGAAAGGGTATCTGAAGAGCTGAGTATTTGAGGCCCTGTGACAGGTATGAAATGATAAATATCCTTGATGTGATTTTACATCTCTTCAAGAATCTTGAAAAAGTAGCAGTAAGGAGATTAATGATATTCCAGATACTAGCTGAAATAATTAGAAGCATATTAATAGGAAATATTATTAATTTTGTAGCTGAGAGACTAAAGAAGCAACATCAGAGATCAAGCAGTACTCACATGACTGTTGTTAGGCGTTTGGTTTCTCCCTGCCAAGCGCAGAGGGAGGGAGCTGTTTGGGAGAAAGATTTAGAGCAAGATACTGACTTAGGTGCCCTGAATTCCCTCCTTGCCTAGCTGGTCATAGAGAAGAACCAAAGCTCCCAACATTACCCACCTAGAGAGGCAATGTTACTCCCACTCTTCTTTTTAAACTGTGGTATAAAACTAGAGGAAAGTAGCTGGTAAAATCAAGGCAGGCTTCTTTGACCTTCTACTGAGCAGCAGAAACTCCAATACACAATGGAAAATTAAACTCCTAGCAGTACATGTGATATTAGGAAATGCTGAAACTCTTGCTCACATTGTATAAGATAACCTGTGAGTAACAGGTATGTGGCATAACAAGATTACAGGAAGGACAAACATGTGCAGGTAAATCTAATAACAAGAGGTAGGTAATTTCATTAACCCAGCTGCTGTTGTTGTTTCAAAACAATTAATTGCAACTTACACTTCATAGGTTAGTCACTGAAGAGAAGCGTGGATGCCTGGGCTGTGAATGAATGCCACACCTCACATGCTGTTCTCATTTGGCATTCCTAAATAAAGACTGCTAAGCAGATCGTGTGCGTCATACACATAAGTGATTTTTTTTTTTCCAGTATATGTATAAAATTAATTAGATTTGAAGTAGTTTTAACTTCACTGTGGTTTTTTATTATTTATTTAACTCTACAGATCACACCCAAGAATGGGCGCTATCAAATTGACTCAGATGTTCTCCTGTTTCCATGGAAGTTGACTTACAGGAATATTGGTTCTGATTTTATTCCTCGGGGAGCTTTTGGGAAAGTGTACTTAGCCCAAGACAGAGAAACCAAGAAACGAATGGCATGCAAACTGGTATGTTAGTTCAGTGGTTTTATCTCTGAGCAAATATTGTATAACATACTACATACAGTATATTTTCAAATATGTCTGCATCAAATTCCACTGTTGGCTGATGATCATCTTGGTTTTGCTGGCCTAAACAAGGTGGGGAAAATGCACACCACTGTTAGCTTGTTTTAATTTTTTGGCTCTAAAGCTGCAAATGTTTCATCATTTTGAAAGTACCTAGAAGTGTGTGTAACTGGCATGTGGGGTGTGGTGCAGAGTAGATTTTCTACTTGTCCTGCTATGGTAAAATATTGGTATGAGATCCTGTTCTTGCTGAATGTGGAGCAAAACCCTGCTGCTGCAGAAGTTTTAGGCTCTTGTCCTTTAACTGAGGTGCTTAGACTTCAGTTTTCTTTACTCCAGTGATATTAAGAACTGAGAATCCAGTATGTGCAACTCTAACTGTGTTTTATGCACTGATGGAGTTAAGGTTGTGAGATGCCTCAAAAGAACTGCTGAGCAGTGCCCTACTTTTATGCAAGCCAGCATTTTCTTCCCGCTATTCCATTTAACATACTATTTTGAATTGAGCAGTAAATATTCAGGGCCAGTAAAAGCTCAGTTGGGATGACAACGGTTGCTCTATATCCCCCAGCTCATGAATAAGGACCTGTATTAACTATGTGTGTGAAAGAGTTGGGCAGGCAGCTGTATGTCCTTCCCCTGCAGCCAGGGTGTCCACAAGGGGACAGATTGTTAGCTGCTCCTGCATAACCCACTGCAGAATTAAGTATACTAATGTTTCTGAAAACGCAAACAGTATTTCTCACTGAAATAAATGAGCCTCTTCTCTAGTTCACAGACATGGGTCCAAGGGAAGAAAACTAAACAGAGCAGTAGTAGCTTTTCTCTGTGTAAGCAGACTGCTTTTATTGTCTCAACAATCTGCCATCAGTACTTTTAAAAGAAATATCGTGCTGCTGGTGCTCCTTTCAAAGCAGGTTTCATTTCTTGTAAGCCATAAACCAGTGCTGATAAGGACTCAATTGAGGTCATTAATGGGCCTGAGCACTGCAAGCACCGATCCACCTGTCAGGTGGGTGTGTAGTTCTGGTAGTGCAGATGAGTGCACAAAGCTAATGGAAAAAGCAGTGGGAATTTTATCTCCTTCACCAGGAAGTTTGCATAAAGCTTTTGCATAATCACTGGATTTTGACGGGAATAACTCTTGCTACATTGCTTTTTCTGGAAGATTGCACTTTTTATTTGGGCACAATTCCAAAATATCTCTCAACTTTTAACAGGATGTCTCTCAGCTGCAAAGGAAGACAAGTCACAGGAGTAAAGTAAAGCTCATTATTTTAAGAAGTGGATACAAGTGCTATACTTCCTTGTTTTCTGTTAATGTATAGAATAATTAGTGTCAACATGGATAACTTGTTTTTATTATGGATAACTGTGGCTTTGTTTCAATGTCCTAGGTCCCAGTGGAACAGTTCAAACCATCAGATGTTGAAATACAGGCATGTTTCCGTCATGAAAACATTGCTGAATTATACGGCGCTATTTTGTGGGATGAGACGATCCATCTCTTCATGGAAGCTGGAGAGGGAGGATCTGTCATGGAAAAGCTGGAGAGCTGTGGTCCTATGAGAGAGTTTGAAATAATTTGGGTGACAAAGCATATTCTGAAAGGACTTGACTTTCTCCACTCAAAGAGGATTATCCACCATGATATCAAACGTACGTCTGTGTGATTCCTTGGGGTGCTTTCTGGTCCTGGCTGGGCTGGGCCCTGGTGGAGTCCCTGGGACTGAGCTGGGGCATGTAGCCTTACATCTCTAAGTGGGAGGGATGGATAATGCCTAACAAATGGCAAGGTCAGGTTCTGGAGATAATAGCTACTTACACTATTTATTAATTCACTCCAGCAGAGAAGGTAATTAGAAAGTCGTAGATCCTATGCCATTCATGAGCAACTCAATTTAAATAAAAAGCTAAAGACTGAACTTATCAGTCTGTGTTCAGCCAAAGTTTCCTGCTTTCAAAATAAATTCATCCTGAATGTTTCCATGCTCACCTTCAACTCACACCTTCTTTTAGGTTTTACATTTTTACACATCTGTTCCTCAGTTTGAGACACTTTGGAAGTAAATACATAATTTGTGCTGTTCTTTTCTTTCAACAAGTACAGCAAATTTATATATATATATATATATATGAAATATTTTATATATATTATATATATTTAAAATATAAATATATTTGTATATTTAATATATTTTAATATTTATAAAAGATAAATATATTTTAATTAAAATTTTTTAATTTTTAAAAACTAGATATTTACATGTATAAATAATAAAACATTGATGTTAAATCTAAATTAAATATACTAATATTAAATTGCTTTAAAATTCAATTTTCATGTGTTGCATTTAAATTAGTATTAAATGTTGTTTCTCCCAGTACCACCTTGGCCCACAGATAATCTCTGTGAGTTTATTTAGCTAAACTTGAGGGTTGAACGTAGAAATATTCAGACTGAAGCATTACAATAGTTCACAGAAGATGATGATTAGAAATTACTAAATTTTTATTTCAGTCTTGCATTTTCAGTTTTTGGTTTTTTTTTTAATTTGGTATGGGTCAGTAGTTTAGATGTAAGCCTTTGAGATTCTGACAGCTACAAAAATGCTTATTTTTTCCCTTAATTTTTCTTTCTTATTTGTAGTAAGAGTCTTTCCTATGGGTTTATTTTAAATGGCTCTAACAAAGACATTATTTAAACTATCTAAAAACCAAGCCAGCCCAAAGCCTACTACATCCAGGTAGTGAATAGTAGAACCAGCCCATTGTGATTGTGGTGGATATGAGTGTGTTCTGCTTTTCCCAGCCTTTTCCTGTGTTGGTGGATGCAGGGCAGATGATGAGGCAGAGGTTGCCTGGGGCAGACGTGGTTGTCCAGAGGTGCAGGGAGTGAGCCCTGACCACGCTCCTGCCTGTTTGGTGCCAGGGGTGAGCTGAGTACTCCAGGCCTGAGGGGGAGTCTTGCCCACTGCCTGGCAAGGCAACCTCCAGGCAGGGAGCAGTGTGTGTTTTCCCTTCCCAGGTAGAATCAATAGAAAAGAATGTTTCCCAAAACCTCTGATTATTTCTTCACTCTATCTGCTGCTTTTGAGCTGCAATTAAGTCTGTTCTGTTGATACAGAAGATGAGGATTTTATTGAGAGGGAAAAAATGCCCTTAACAAAGATGAGGAGGAAGACATTCTGCTTCTTGGGAGGTGTTCAGTGTTGCCACTCATTTTAACCCTTGGTTGGAGAGCAGTTAAATCATCAGGCTGTTTGGTGAGGGGAGCTTCAGTCCAAAATCAGCTGCAGCTGGAACTGGTATGATCCCAGGCAGGCAGCAGATCCTGCTGCGCTGTGGCAGTGTGGTCCTTTGCACCATCTGTTATGGGGTGTTTAAAATCCATATCTTCAAAGTTATCCCTAAAATTACAGATTTATGTAGTCTTTATTGTTGGTAAGGAGGCAGCTGTGTGAAGCATTGCTGCAAGAATCAGAACTGCTGAAATCAAGTCAGTCCTCCCACTGGGTGGTCATGGTAGGCATTGTCAAGGTGGAAAATGGCCCACAGTTTCCTGTAAGATAAATGTGTTTCTGTTGTGTATCTTGGAGACTTCATTTTACTACATCTTCTGAAACAGCAAACTATTTCTCAAGGCTCGCACTGGGCACTACATTCTTAAATATTTGATCAGAAATACAGCTGCAAACAAAGCCTCTGAGTACAAAGTTGTGCCTTAGGCAGAGTTCTATGAAAGAAAGTAAATTAAGCTCCTAGATGCTACTGCAGTTCAGAGGGAGTTTGAAATGCTCAGTCTTCTATTACTTTTACAGCTATTGTCTGTCCTGTATTGTCCTGCTGAGCTGCCCTCACTGACCGGTGCAAGTGACTGGTGTGGCTGCACCCTCGTTACCCTTTGTTTCTGTCTTCACTTAAAAGAAAAACTTACTGGTGTTATAAGCAATTGTGCTGTTTATAGACAGAGCTGCACTGCACGATCTCCACCTTGGAGACCATTAAACATCTTCAGAGCACTGTGCTGTGGTGCCTACCAGTCTTCTACCTACCTCCTCTACCCTTAGCCTTTTCCTCTCTCATCTTTTCTTTTCATTTTAAGCTAAAAAAATGACCAAACATTGATTCTTTTCCGTAAACCAGTCCAGTTTGATTTTTAATATATTATTTAAAATTGAACCAAATCATTACCAGACCTATTTTGTCTAGAAGGATATTGGCTGTAGAGAGTGGTTGTGCTAATCTCTCTCCCTTTGCAGGCTAGCATCTGAATGAAACAGGAGTGTTGTAAAATAAATACCAAACGTGCCAGACACTTAAATGATGTAATTTTCGTTTTTCTTTTAGCAAGCAACATTGTCTTTATGTCAACTAAGGCTGTTTTGGTCGATTTTGGCCTAAGTGTTCAAATGACTGAAGACATTTACTATCCCAAAGACCTTAGAGGAACAGAGGTAAGGAGCTGAAGGGACAAAAGGCTTTATATTGCATTAGTCCTATGGCTGTGGTGTTTAGGCTCAAATTTGAAGCTGAGGGTTTAGAAGCATGGGTAAAATAGTTGCTATAAAACCTATAAAAAATTTGCAAACATTAATGGAGTCTCAATTATGTTTTTATTTTCAACTTGCTGAATGGAATGCTTTGAAAGCTGTGTCACTTTCTCTGCAGTGCCTTTTGTTAGCAATTATGAAGTCAAACAGTACTCTTAGGAGGGTTGTTTGCAGCGTTTCAGCTGCTGGTCAGAGGCACTTCAAACAGGAATTTGTTCTTTGCTGTAGCAAAGATACTCTGAGATACTCACTATAGACTGTATATATATTTATCTGTATGTATATAGTATGCTCAACACCGTACTTTGATGCCTCCTACAAAACCACAGAAATTACAGATGTCTGGGTTTCATCCCTTAACCCTTCTAAGCTCCGCTCCCCATCTACATGTAACCCTTTGGTTCTTCACAGGTTGTGCATGGCACGGTTCACAGTTATCTGGTAAAATTGCTCAGACATTACAGTGATAGAGGTGGGGTCATTTTAAATGTTCTCAGTAACTTTGAGATTCTGCACACCACTAGGGCTGCATTCCTGCCAAGGGGTTTCCAGGGCTGGAGTTTTAGCAAACAACCAAGCAGCAACAATGAGCTTGGATAGCTGCTGCAGATGTGGTATTTGTGTTTCCTGTGTCTAGAGGAGATTGTTTACAGGAAATACTTTAGCTGAAATGTTGGCACTTATCCTTTTAATAGTCTTCCACGTGTATAAAAAGGAGATCTTTGTGTAACTGACAAAAAACATTTCACTTTTAGAAGGGTAGGATAAACCAAGATTCTACAGAAGGTCAGGTTCATTTGTTTATTTTTTCAAGATAATTGAGAAAACACTTGAATATTTGTTTTCAATGTCTTTCTAGTCAGGGGAGTTAAAAGCTTAAAATTCTTGCTGAACTGGAAGCAGCATGCTTTCTGCCATGCTTGATGTGTGAACTTTGTGGGGTTTTTGGTTTGGGGTTTTTTGTTTGTTCAAGGGGGTTTTGCATGCTGTTAATGCGAATAAGAACAGTGGTAGGTATGAGTTGGTAGGGTATTTCCCAATGATGGAGATGTGTGTAAACAGGAAATTTCCATAATTGTGGAGCAGACTGGTGAGGATCCACTTCTGGGTCTTGGAGGACAGGCCAAGGTTGTGTTAGTAAGAACAAGTGAAAAGTGAAAACACTTCACTTCAGTATTTTCACTTTGCTGAGTGAAAAACACTTAGTTCTTCATTTAATAGGAGGAAAATGTTTCCACACACTTTAACACCTGCAGTCCTGTCCTCAGGAAGCTAATAGTCCCCCCAACCCTGAAATATGGACATGTTTGGTGTTTGCTGTCTCAGGGATGCAGCAATCCTGCCGCAGCATCACAGCCAGAAGTGAGGTTGGAGAGACAGCACTGGGAAGGGAGATTTTCAGATACCAGTGAAAGACTTGCAGGCTAATGTTCCTGATGCTTCCTATAGGTTTTTCAGTTCATAGTCTTCATTCTAGGCCTCTTCCTCCCCACAGTGCCTAATTTTCACCCACAAATGCCCTTTGTAGTCTGGCTTTCTTGATTTTTTTTTTTTTTTCAAAGTAAGATCTTAGCTCTCCAAAGTCCCTTTGAGTTTTTCATCCTGAATTATGGAGCCTTAAGAAGTGGTGCAGCTGTCATGTTGTTCCTGCATGTAATTGTGCAACCCCTGGCTGGGGCTCTGTCACTGCCAGACAGCATTGTGCCTGTGAACTGCCTGGTTTTTCTTACATCTGGTGTTGGCAGGGACTTGTGTCCTTGAGGGAAGTAGCAGGTGGAGTAACCTTTGTCCTGTGTATGTTTTCTGGGAGTTAGGATTTTTATTCACTTCTCTAGCACAGAAAGTCTGAATGTAGTGAATCTTCTTTGTGTTTATAGTTATGATTCTGGGCAACAGGATTGAAAGATAAATTTTGTTTAGATGGTGTAGTGTGAAAAAAACTGGTGCTGCTTCTTTTGTGTACAAGTCATGCAGAACATTAAACTGTGGTTGTTATGAAACTGCTCTACAGGAAATACTTTTTCTAGGCAGTTGCTACTCTTTCTGCTATGCTTCTGTCACTTTGTAAACGATGTAAGCTTCAGTTACAACCATTTGAGGGTAAAAAGTTGTCTGCAAAAGTTTATTGAGTGCGGAAGGTATGATTCATTTTCAGGAATGCTAAACTAAAACTAGAGCAGCATGAAGAGGGGACTAGTTCTTAGCTGGGCTGTGACACTGGTCTGACTGGCAGGCAAGTGCCAGCCCACAAGTCAGAAGGAATAAGAATGGGAAGTTATGCATAGCTTGGAGCTGCCTGCTTTGGTGACAACAGTCTGAAATCAGAGCTTCGGAGCTCATTTTTGATTTTTGTCCCTGTGCAGTCAAGGTGCATCTTAACCATTTTCTCACCTTAGCTGGAGACAGGAGCTTGTGCCAACATTCTTTCTTGAAGCAGCTGCTTTTTGCTTATGTAGGTTTCACTCAATTTGCACTTTATTTGCCAAACACTTCTTTTTACAAAATTAGAACTTTTCTCCTTATGAGACTTAAAGGTAGAGGGTGCAGATGCACTGATTCTCTCTTAGCCCTGAGGAAAGCAATGGATAAGTCAGTAGCAGCTGCAGACACCTGCTGAGGCTTTGCACACAGTTTCATTCACAAGTTCTATTTGCAGATATGGAATGTAATTTACTAGGAACTCTTCCTTGGAATTTGCGTGAGCCCTACAGCCGTTCTCAATCTGTGGCAATTAGCAATCAAACCATGTGGTGATGACTTAACTTCCTGCCCTTGTGTCAGTTAATGGCTTTTATTGTGATTCTTTTTGTCAGGATGACTTGAACTAATTAAAGTTTGTTTAAATCCTTTAGAGGGAAATTGGTGAGGGAAAAGTAGAAACCAGAAGCAAATATGGTAGCTTGCTAGCCTGCTGTGCTCTGGGCTGTGCCCATGTGGTGTTGAAACCTGCTCCCAGGGCCAGTGGTGATGGCAGAGCTGTGCAGGGTGTGCCTCCTGCATCCTGCCTGGCTGGCTCTCCTCCAGCTGTACTCCGAGCTGTCTGTTGCTGGCAGGAGCTTCCAAGATCCTTCTTCAGACTCTTGGCAAATTCAAATGTTTCTTGGCAAATGAAATGTTTGGAAGGAAACTATTTTGGTTTCCATCAGGAAAGATCAGAATTTTTGGTTTGGAAAAAGGTTAGAAGAGGGTTTCTTGTCTTCATAGCTGCTCTGAGGATAATCTGGTGGAAAGGGCACCTAATTTTTAATTTATGCATTGCCTAGACCTGGCTTATTCCTTATCACCACATTTCTCAGGATAATGCTCCAACATGTAGGTTACTGAATAAAAAGGAGGAGGCAAGAAGAGTAAAGAAGACAGGAAGGAATATATATGTTATTTCTGCTCAGAAGGGTTGTGTAATATTCTGTGTAACAGGGGTCTGAGGAGTGGGCTGCTACCCCCATCAGGGTGGCTGTCAGTACAGTTCATCCTCTCTAGCTCATGCCCAGCCATTGTTCAAGCAGAATGGAGTAGTCCCAGCAGTGCCCCACTAAACAAACTGGCAATTCAGGCACCTGCTTTTGCTGTGGAGGG
Organism: Pseudopodoces humilis; assembly: GCF_049639895.1. Lineage (NCBI taxonomy): Eukaryota > Metazoa > Chordata > Aves > Passeriformes > Paridae > Pseudopodoces > Pseudopodoces humilis. Next base: position 136,919,327 of record NC_142200.1, on the reverse strand, counting down.
ATGGGGCTTCTGCTACTCTGAACAAGGCAGAGCCATGGCTTGAACCTCAGCCTCTCACAGCTCAGCTAAGGCCCACAGCCACTGAGCTGAGGCCTGTCTGAGGAGGGCAAGCCTGGAATATGAGTTTGTCCAGGTACTGTCTCTTTGGCTGTACTCATGCAGAACAGAACAATCTTACTTCCCAAATGGTGCTTGCAGGTACTAGTGGGATGCATCCCTTCTGAGGGGTTGTTTCCAGGATCACAAAATGTGTCTTTGGTTTGTTTTCCCCTGTTGAGTAATCTTTTTATTTTTTTAACTATTTTTCACAGATTTACATGAGCCCTGAAGTTATCCTTTGCAGAGGCCACACAACAAAAGCAGACATCTACAGCATGGGAGCTACTATAATTCATATGCAAACCGGCATCCCACCCTGGGTGAACAGATACCCTCGTTCTGCATATCCATCCTACCTCTATATTGTAAGTGTCTTTAGCAGAGCCAGCTCACTATCAGTTGAAGGGTTTCCTGTGCTCTTGTTGGGAAATCTCCAGTCATACAAAAACTATCAAAATATTTGTCGGAGAGATGATATCATCCTTTTTGCTTCAGGGGAGGGAGGGAGGGAAGAAGTGGGTTTTGATCATTTAGGGGAAGACAGAGACTGAGCTGGAGTTGTCTCTGTGATTTGTGTTTCAATTTACAGGCCTTGGGTTTACTAGAAGGACAGGGTTAGATCAGTGTGAGACTTGATTGAAACAATCTGTCTTCTACTTGTCTTTTTTCCTTAGAAGTTGCAGATAAAAACCGGAGCCTTGGCAGATATGATTCTCTGATTCATCCAGTGTGGTACAGAAATCTGGTGAATTTGCATTGCACTGGGTTTTAGGCTTACTCAAAGTTTCTTTGAGTTTTTAAATTTATTATAAAATCTGAATTTTAAAAAGTGGATTTTGTGTAGTTGCATGTTCTGTTCTAGTTGATCCACCCTACTTAGGGACGTGATGAGTCCTAATTGGGGAATTCCTAGACAATTCATGTGATTATCCATGACTTCCTCTTCCACTGTTCTTGGAATAACGGTTTCCATGGTCTTTTTCATTCCAACAGATACACAAGCAAGCTCCCCCCTTAGAGGATATTGCTGAGGACTGCAGCACTTCCATGAGAGAATTGCTAGAAGCAGCTCTGGACAGGAATCCTAATCACAGGCTGTCTGCAGCAGACTTACTGAAACACGAAGCCTTACACCCACCCCCAGAAGAGCAGCCGCGGTGCCAGAGCCTGGACTCGGCGTTGTTTGAAAGGAAAAGACTGCTCGCGAGGAAGGATCTGCAGCTGCCAGAAAATATTACAGGTAATGGGATCAGGCTCACTTGCCTTGTGGCTTTGTAGGCTTTACTTTGTGTCAAATCTTGATTTGAATGAGTGGTAAGGAGCCAACGAAACTCAAAACACATCTGAGAAGTGACCGGTGAAAATCCCAGTCAGATGAGATCACACCCCGAGGTCATTAAGTGATCTGTTAAACGCCCATTGACTTCAATGGGGAGGAATTTAGCCTGAATTCTACGGGGCTCTGGAAGGTCTGGCTCTTGGAAAAGCCGTGGCAATCATTGCGGGCACTTCATGAAATATAGATTGTTCTCCCAAATGGACTCAATTTGCCACTGTACTAGAGATGTTTTATAGACACTCTTGATTTGTAAACAATGACAAAGTCCAACAACCACCAGCAAATCAAACACTCTTTGCCTTTTTAAGGAAAAATACACACAAAAATGTAACTAACTTTGCTGAGTGTCAGCAGTACAAGCCCCTTGTTTCAAAACCAAGAATGACTGTGGGATAGAATGCTGTTGCCCTTGTGCATTAGTAAGCGCTTAATGAAGTATAATACACCAGTTAGGTAGGAAACAGCCCTTTCAAGCCTAAGTGAGATTTAGTGCCAACAACCTGCCAACAGGCTTCAAAATGGTTTTCTTTTACTTACCAAATACATTTGGAGGGTTCTGACAAAAGGCATTGAAAGACTCTTCCCAGACAAGTGGTTTATTTAATTGGGATAAATATTTCGAAATATATTTGTGCAAAGTTTTGGGTGCTGTAACGCGTAACTGTTGCAACAAATTCACTGATAATATCAGTCACAGTTTTTAAATTTAGAATGGCCTTGTACCTTCTGGATTTTGCCTTGGGGGTGCATAATCCTTTGACCAGCTCAGACCATCTGAATCAATTCTTTTGAAAATGAAAAGAATATTTCAACATTAAACTTGGACTTTATTATAGGTGGTTGAGATTCCAAGGCACCCATTATAGAAGTATTCAGGGGAATTCTGCCACTGCAAACCCAATCTGTCTTTTCAGACCTTGATTTAAAAGGAATGAAAAATCTGAAACTGATGGTCAAATAGATTTTGTTATCTATTGTCACACCCAGACAAAGATGATGTCGTGTTTGGATGAAAATTTCCCTATGAGGAAGCAGAATTCTCAGATGGCAGAAAGTTAGCAGATTTTTTTCTTGCACCAAATTCTCCTCCAGCACTATAGCTCAGAGGATGAGAAAGCTCTGCCTAGCTACCCCTGCTGATGAAGACTTTTTTAAAGTAGTTGAGTACACTTGCTGTTTTCAGTTGCAAAGTATTTTGCTTTCTTTGCCCTAGAGTTGTGGGTTAGTTTGTTAGATTTTATTTGAGGTTTGATTTATCTTGTATTTTATAATTTTCTAAGCCACAGATTAATAAGATTAAAAAATAGGCCAAATATTCCAGTAATACCTACAAACATGAAAATGTACTGAAACAGCTATTTGTGCAGTAATGACATGGTTTCTCTGTTTTCTTTTTAGATTCCTCATTGTGTAACGGGAGCATGGAGGAGTCAGACCTGCTAAAGAGACAAAGATCACTCTACATAGACCTTGGAGCTCTAGCTGGTTACTTCAATATTGTTAGGGGACCACCAGCCTTAGAATATGAGTGACTCAGTAACATTTTGTGTTGATGGGTCAGAAATGGACCTCTACCTCTTAAAACTTGATTTTAAGACTTGATTTTCCAATTTGTACATAAAATTATTGCCATTATAGGCTGTCAAATGTGAATAGTGTTTAATTGCACAGATGATTAAGCTAAACCCTCAGGGGCTCTGATAAGCTGATCCCAAGCAGTGATATTTGTGTGTCTGCTGGTTGACCAACAAGAAGATGGCAAAAGGAGCACTGCTGGGAATGTCTTAATCCAGGATATCTTCCTGTGCTGGGCCTTGCACTTTTGTAAAACTTATAATATATGCTTGCACATAATGTCAGGAAAAAATATAACTGAGCATGTGGGCTGTAAGATTCAGTCTCTCTGAGCTGTCCTTAGAGAAAACCTTCCTGCTACCCCTCTCAAAAAAAAAAAAAAAAATAGAAACCCTTTATTTAAACAGTCAAAGACTGGTTCAGTCTTGTTCTTTCTTTAAGACTTGGTCAGTCTCTAGTCATTCTTAATGAAAATCAGGGCCCCCATAAGCTGACCTAATTTCTATCAGCTGTCTGTGGACTTACCACTTTTTTTACAGATTTAAGATTATCACTTGTTTACAGATGTGTTTTCACTTTGCATCTTCGCTGGGCAGTGGGAGCTAAGCAGGAAGCTGTCCCCTTCTCTGTGGGTTGAGGGACTCTTTTTCCGGCAGTATCAGTTAGCTTTGGGATTTGCACAGCAAGTTGGCCCTGACAAAGTATGACAGTGACTCCAATTCTTTCCTATGTTACAACTACTGCAAGGGTATCTATGATCATTTTCAAGTGTAGATCAAATGTTATTCCCTATTGGTAATAGTGGGCAGGCTCCAAACTCTTGCTTTTTAATACTTAAAAATTGTACACATGTATAATTGCTGTGAGTGCTACGGTTTGGAAAGCGTGTCATTAGTGACAAGCAGTGTTTATGTTCCTATGGAAATGGAATTATATTGTTCTTGCTGTGCCTCATACATTTGAAACATGATGTTTTGGATGATAGTAAAACTATGTAAACTGCATAGTTCTGTACATCCCATAGGATGAGAACGTAAACTTTTATAAAACTCTTTCTGATGCTTAGGATGACTCTTTATAAGCATTTGTGTTAAATGGCATACTGTGTATGTTGTACACTGAATCTTTTCTAAAGCACAGTCTCTTTTTCATGTCTGTTATTTAATGCTGCTCCTCTCTAACACATGATCTTAAACAGATGATTTCTAGTTTGATACTGATATGGTCAAATGAATAAATCCAGCTCAGTGCCTTGAGATGTGGTCATTCTTCCGTCATCTTCAAAAACAGCGTGGGGCTGCAGCTGCATTTGGGCCAACACCCCCTACCATGGTCCAGGTACCCTACAGGCATCATTCTGCTTATTGGGAAGTAGGGTGAAGGTGATTGTTGATTGGACTCTGGTACTAGATGCTAAGTATTTCTGGAAAAATCTCCTCACACCCCAACATTCCTTTTGGACTGCCTGGATGTTGCACAGCAGTTGTGTACAACACAGAACACTTCAGTCCTGATGTTAATTGCTGCAAAAAATGCTGTTGGGAATAACCCACTTGCTCTAGTGCTTTGTGCAAAATCTCTAGGTAACTAGTTACTTGGAGGAGAGCTGTGTGAGGGACCCCTCTTAGTATTTATACTGACTTTAGTGATCAGGATATTCAGGGATCAGATTTTCAGTGTGGCTGACTTAAAGAAAACATGACCTAATGGTCTGGATGGTCACCTTTGGTTTCAGAGACCTGTGTCCAATTTTATGATCTTTTGCTGACAGCTTTTGATCTTTAAGGAGATTCATAGAATTGGTAGGAAGCAACTTTTCAGGTAACTGGAGGTGGGTTTATAATCTCTCACCTGGTTTCCCTTCTATAAAATTAAGGTGTTTATTCTCACCAGACAATGGCTAGAGGTTATGTGAATGCTTATCAAGTGCCTGTATACTTCAACAATGAGATCCATGTCAAACTTGCAGACTGCTAGGGGTCTTTTATCTTTGCTTTAAAAATGTTACACTGACTTTCCTTCTATTTTTCTCTGCAATGCCATTCTCCTTTCCCCCACCCAGTTAAATGTTTTAGCATGGAAATCTGCATATGGAGACACTATTCAATATAGGTTCACTATTTCATATTTGGGTTTAGTTATGGCTTTTATATATCTTCTTACTAGGAAAGTAGTAAGTGACCAGGTTATCCAAAATAATTGCAGTGTATGTATTGCCTATGTATAGGTAAAAAGGTTTGGCTGAGTGAACCAATAGCTCTTCATAGACACATCCACATGTCTAAACAGTATGAGTGCTTCAGGATAAATATCACTTCAGAGGATTGGTACACAATCAGCAAGCAGCTGTTCAGGTGTGCTGAACACCAAGCATTGCTTCTAGCTCTGTCAGCTTTCTAATAGCTGAGAACTCAGATGAGCCTTAGGCTGCAGCATAGCAGGAATTTCTCTCTAGAACAACACATCCCAAACATCCCACATCCCTCAAGCATATCCCACAGTAGTGATCCCTGTATGGTGTAGGTTCACTTGTTTATACCAGCACCTGTGGAATGAGGTCAGGGAAATGAACTGGGTTAGAAATATCCTGGGAGGGGGAAGACTACTCCTCTAATCTGGTTGCCTGAGCAGCTGTGTACTCAGAGCACATGAGGCTGGAGGTGAGGGGGAGGGAATGAAAATGGATGGTGGGAAAACCCTGTGCTAGTAGCACAAGCCCCAGGGTTTGGCTGGTCAGCGCTGAACCATGGGATTTTGCAAATGGTTTGCCTCTGTGTTGATTTCTGGTGTGTAGTTTCATTTTCTCTTGAGGGAATACTGAGACTCGTGCTAAACTGCAAAGGAAAACACAAGTGCACAGGGAAACCCACTGCTCACAATAACTGATTTGGCTGGTTTTGGGGTAGAGATAATTTTTTCACAGTAACCAGTCCAGGGCTGTGTTTCAGCTGTGTGCTGAGAACAGCGTTGATAACAAGGAATGTTTCTGTTATTGCTGAGTGGGGCTTGCAGTGTCAAGGCTTTTTCTGCTTCTCACAGCCTCTCACTGGGGAGCAGGCTGGGGGTGCCCCAGGAGCTGGGACAGCTGACCCCTCCTGGCCCAAGGGATATTCCAGGCCATACAATATCAAGCTCAATGTATAAAGCTGGGGGAAGAAGGAGAAAGAACCTGAGTGATGGCGTTTGTCTTCCCAAGTCACTGTTACATACATAATGGACCTCTGTTGTCCTGGAGATAGCTGAACACCTTTGGAAAGTGATAAATGAATTCCTTGTTTTGCTTTGCTTGTGTGCATAGCATTTGTTTTTCTCTTAGATTGTGTTTATCTCAATCCATGAGTTTTCTCACTTGTACCATTCCAGTCCTCTCCCTCATCCCACCAGAAGGGAGTGAGCGAGTGGCTGTGCAGGGTTTGGTTACCTGCTGAGGGTAAATCACAACTCTGATGAAATTAGGGAGCCAAATGTTCCTTGAATTCTCCTGGGCTTAGCATGTTTTTATCTCAGCCTGTGACCCTGGGACTGAGATCACCATGACGCTCCTCAGCAAGGCCTCCTGATCTTTGAAAGTCTGAGAGGAGCTGCAGTAGAAGTACAGAGCAGTCTGCCAGTTCTCCCTATGTGCAGAGCTGATGGGAATGGGGGAGGAGGCCCCTGGCCAAGCATTAGTCCCTTTGTTGAGACCTTGGGGAAAACATTGGCTAATTGGCAGAAGAGAAGAAGCAGCTGGGGAAGAGTCACTGGAGGTGTGACCCTGCCACAACTGGGAAGGCCAGGTTGGTTGTCTGGGAAGGACTGGGATGTAGGGAGATGCCTCGTGCTGTGCATGGCCATATCTGGGAACATTTGCATGGCTGGGAACAGCTTCCCTTGGGGCTGTGCTCGCTGCTTCCAAGGCTCAGACACCATGAAGGCTTTCTTTGCTTCCTATGCTTTGCTTTGCATCCCATGCCAGGGACTTCACAAATTCCCAACACAAAAGCACCAAATCACTGTTTGGAGCCCAAGCAGCCTTTTCTTTTCTTACAGGAAAGGGCCAGAAAGATCCATTTCCAAAACTGTTACCATCTAAAGCTAACAATTTGGGCAAGTCTTTATAAATTGTGTGCCGACCAAACTCAGCAACACCCAAAAAAACCCATCCAGCCAGACTTTGGGAGTGGCTCATTACAGTCCCATGGATGCACACGCGCTGCTTCAGGCTGCTCACAGACACAGACGTACTGACAGATACTGGGGCATGGTGACTCACCAGGAAGGAGGTGAGCTGCTGTGACAGCTTTGCTCACCTGCACCCACACCTCCTGGCAAGGCAGCAGCACGTGGCACCTGAGCAGGGAGCTAGCATGGCCACAGGGGCAGCCTGAGCATGTCCAGGGGCAGGTGGGCTGGTCCAGAGAGAGGCTGTGAGAGGGAGGATGCTTCCCAGAGTGAGGTGTGCAAGAGAAAATGATACAGATCTGATCCTCATCAAAGCTACTTGCAATGGCAGCCTCACACTCACCCACAAATCTGATCTGGAGTGTGAACCCTGTTCCTGCAGGAGCCATTGTCAGAGGAGGGATGCTACCGTGCTGTCCATGCAGAGACCATGCCCGCTTGCAGGCTGTGGCATTAAGCATAGCTTTGTCAATATGAAAAAGCCAATAATTAGTGATGTTTGGAAAGTTTAAATCCTTCCTGGTGCTCATAGCAAGTCACGTGCTAATGTGGCATGCATCCAAAGAAGAGTGGGAGATGGAAATGAGAGAAGGCAGGGAGGGACTCCACGAGGTGTATGTGCAGCCCAGGAGGACAGGGCGACAGGAAGGTGTCCATCAAACCTCCAGGGCTGAAGTGCCACAGTCAGTGCTCAGCCCGGGGGATTATCAAGGCTGCTGGCAGTGCAAAGGGTTGCCTTCTTCTCTCTCACAGTAAGCCAAGGTCAACTTTTCTCCCCCTTGCCTAAGTGTTTAACCATAACTGGCACCCAAGTATTGTGCAGCTGCTTGCTCAACCCCTCCCCATCCCTGGAGAGAAAGAAAGAACACAAGGGACTCAGAAAAAAAAAAAAAGGAAAAGTAAACAAAACTTGTGGGTTGAGACAAGAACAGATTAATAATTGAAACAAGGTAAAGTGTGATAATAACAACAATTGTAATTTTAAAAAAAGAAATTATAAAATGAAGAAAAACGAATGATGCACAATTCAATTGCTCACTACACACTGACCAATGCCCAGCCCATCCCTGAGCAGCAATTGACAACTTCTGACCACCTCAGCCCTGTTTATATACTAAGCATGATTTTCTGTGGTGTGGAACATCCCATTTGGATGGGGTTTGGGTCAGTTCTCCTGGCTGTGCTCCCTCCCAGCTTTTTGTGCTCCTCCTCACTGGCAGAGCATGAGACACTGGAAAGTCCTTGACTTTGTGTAAGCACTACTTAGCAACAACCAAAACATCAGTGTTTTATCAACACAAGTTTCATTTTAAATCCAAAATGTGGCACTAAGAAGAACTCAGTAGTACCAGCTATTAAGAAGAAAAATAATTCTATTCCAGCTGAAACAAGAATACCTTCCCCCTTCAAAAACAAAAAAAGGAAAAAAAAAAGAAAAAAAAAGGAGAAAAGTAAACACAGTTTGTCCAAAGAGGAAGTCTACAAAACACGTTTGAGTTTTCCATAGGTCTTTTTTTCCCTTTGTCAACTCCTCTCTTGCCTGTTCAAATTGCAAGTGAACAGGAGCTGCTGCATGTGGGTCTGGTGCAGGTAACCTCATGGCAGTGCTGACCCTGAGCTAAGCCTGTGTCTGTATCCCACCAACCCTGCAGATGCTCCTTCAGGAGCCTTTATTCACCAGTGGGACTAAGATCCCCTCCAACAAATTAACAGTTTCTCCTTAGTTTTGTGCATAATGATAGTTTCCAAGCCTGGCCTGGTGTTCCCATCACCCATGCAGCTTCCCTCCCATCTCACAGTGCTTGCTGTCCCTCTGCAGCTCTCTCTGGTCCCCACAAGTTGCTGTCTGCTCTGCACATCCTGCAGTGCCAGCCAGCCTGGCACAGATGCAGAGGGACATGTGGGAGGCTGGCACATGGATCTGCACTGGGTCACCAGCCCCTGGGATGGCATCTGCCAGAAGTGGCACGGGTGGAGGTGTTTAGGGACCCCCGGCTCCTTCTCCCACTGAGCTCCTGCCTGGAGGTTCCAGCTGCTGTCCTGAGCAGAGCCAGAAGCAGGGCCATGCCCCAAGGATGATAGGGCCCCAGTGACACTGTGCTGCCATCCCCTAGATGCTGGTGGCCCAAGGACAATCTGGACCCCAGGGAGCACTGGGACACTGGAGCCGGGTACTGTGAGGACCATGGCTGTATTTGCTGGCATACAGAGATGGCAGGAAGCCAGCAAAGGCTTGCACCAGGGGATGTGTTTGAAAAGTAGTCTGAAGACCCCGTGGGATGACTGGTCTAACTGGCTCCCTGCCCACCCTGCAGACCCTCTGAGGAGGGACATATATGCTGCATCCTTGTGGGTTTGAGTGTAGGTGGTTTTGAAAGAACAGAAGACCAGATATCACTATCTCAGGCAGAGCTGGCCAAACACCATGGTATTTCCAAGCATGCACTGGGTTGTCTTCAGGGAAAATCAGACCATAGTCTGCATAAGAATGGATATTTTAAAGCAAGCAATAAGTATCCTTTGAGGTTAAGTTGGTTCTTCCTTGGAAATATAAAAACATCTTTGGCTACAACATATCAGCAACTCATTTTGCCAAAAGAACAACATTTCCAGGAAGGGCAATAAGCCAAATAACGTCAAAAATATTCATGAAGATCTGTCTGCACACTTCTATGCAAGCAGTACTCCAGTTAGGTTGTACTTTCCAGCCTTGCAGCAAGACTTTAGTATTAGCTGTGGCATCTTTTCTTGGCCTTGTCTTACATGTGGGTAAGTGCAGATTTGATAAAAAGTCAGAAATTACCTGGAAGGAGGAGGCCTAAAGGTGTGTCTCTGAGCACACATCTCTCAAAAAGAGGTGTGGTATTTCTTTCTGCACCCAGGAAACTTGTAAATGGGGCTAAAAGCATTCCCTCTTCCGTGGTGAAGGGGGAATGATTTCCAAAGCTGATTTGTCAGGTGTTTGCTGGGGCAGTGTTGCACATTCAGACCCCTGAAGTCAGAACTAGTACACGTGCCTGTGCCTGCACACCCCTGGTTCTGGCATACCAGAGGACAGGAGGGACCACCCAGCAAAACCATCCATCGGCAGGTGTGGCAAGAGCCACTTTTATGTTTTTTCCTCCAGACCTCTTGTTAGGACACAAGGGGAACCAGACCATCATGTTAGGAATGCTGCTGGGCATAGGCAGCAATAGAGACCTTTCATCATTTAGCTGCCTGGGGAAAGGAGGAAAAATCTCTATTTATGTAAGGAAATACAATGTTCCTTTCAAACTTTAGCTCCTTGCAAACTTCAGCTAACTCCAGCTGTTGTTTGCTGGAATTTTGCCTTCCCTTAGACTCTAATGTTTTGCATGCCCAGCCTTTGCAGGTCAGTAGATACTATTTTAGCTTTTGCAATAGTACTGGTTACAGAACTTCATTGTGCCTTTTTAATCAGAAAGGCTCTTATTCATATTCAAGAAGTTTTTACTTCTGAACTGGATAGGGCTGCTATAAGAAAAGTCATCAGGTCAGAGACAAGCTTCTCATAGGAGTAATTAGTACCAGAAGCCATGAAGACAGATCATCTTTTCTAAAATGATACTCATGTAAATGTCCCAGCAGGAACACCTCTGCCCCCGAAAGATTGAGAAATGAGGCAGAGGTTAGACACCAGGGAAACATGTCAAGTTGTTGAATGTGGGCCTGCTGAGCATGACTCATCTCTTGCACATTCCCTGGCGGTGCTCCTCTCCCAAGTCCCTTGAGGGATTATTCAGCCGAAGTCATTCACTGACAGTGACATAACAGTTTCAGACCAGAGTTTTGAAAATACAAACAACTTGGTGCATAAGATTGCAGACACAAATTCAAGCTTAATTTATAAGGTCACATCAAGTTTGGAAATCTTTATTTTTACAGGCGTGGGGATATATTTTCAAAGCTTGAAGGGAATAGCCCAAATAACTGAGTGTGACCTATCAGCGACTGAGAGAGGGGGACATCTGAGTTGAGGCCAGAAGCCAATTTTATTGAGTATACAAGGTGTTTATTTAGGGTTTTACTTATTTGGCACTTACATAGGGTTCTATTTTTGGTAACAATTTCCATTGGTTACACATCCTTCATGACATCACTTCACCTGGTAGTGAGCATTTTCTTATCACAAAGTTTCACAACATGTTTCCTGAACACTTACTGCACAGGGAGCAGTTATCTGTGTCTGTCTCTCACACGGTTTCTGCTCCATCAGGCCTAAGATGTCACGCTCCTTGATCAGTTCCATTGTACTCTCTGCTTTATTCCCCATGGTGACCTTGCAGTCTTCCCCATGTGGAGCAGAGATGGACTGGAGATACTTCCTGATCCACGTGGACCTGAACCCTGAAGGGAAGCAGAAAAAAGGTGGTCCACTGCGCACCCTGTTACCCACTGACCCATGTTTTGGAGACAAGGGTAGAGGCTGACACACAAAAAAAGCAGGCAAAAAAAGGCAAACCTTGTCTCCCTTCAGTATTTTCCTGCAACCTTGCCCCTGTCTGATGTCCAGAGCATTGGCATCCATACTCTTCCATGCTTGATTTCCTCATCTTCCTATCCGATCTTGCAATATCTCAGGAATGGATTTTATAAATTTCACCTTCTCTAGTTTTTTTATTCTCTGTCCCTGCAATTCTCCCAGGTTTTTCCTTATGCCTGGATGGAGCTACAGAAGGAGACTTGTTCCCCCTTTTAGGAAACTTTTGACATGCTGTGGGGCGTTGTCCCCCCATGCTTTTCTCTGCTTGACTGTCACCTTCTGTCCCCTCTCCCCTAAAGTCACTGGGAGAGGGACAGCCAGGACCTCAGTGCCTTTATGAGTAGTAAAGCCCACATCATAGCTCTGTGGTATGAAGGCCAGTCCCCTCTCTCCTGCCAGCCCCTGCAGGGTTTTCCTGGGAGAGGAGGCAGGCAGAAAGCCTGGAAGGATACATGCCTTTGGTGGAGGTACAATACTTGGCATAGATGCACTGTGTACCAAAATATTCTGAAGAGCAGAAGTGGCCTGTGCCCTAAGACAGCTGCCCTGACAGTGCTGGGCTGGCCTGGATGTCAGATACCTTGGGAAGCCAATGGTTTTAGGATCAGGTCCTGTGCTACCCACCAGCTGGTGCTGAGTGTGGCTCCCAGCATGTCTCCTGGAGGGGCACCAGCACATGGCTGTAATGCAGAGTCGAATGACTAAAGATTATTTCCACTTTCCAAGCAATGTCAGTGTCTCCACCTCATTTCCTCTCAGGACACGAGACAGTACATCCAAAGCTGTTCCAGTGCCAACATGTGAGTCAAAGCCATCGGATGATGCATGCACCAAGAGGAAATGGGGGTGAAGAAGCTGACCAGAGAAACAGGATGTAGTCTGTCGATTTACCTGGTGCATTTATTCATAATATCCACATAAATTTCTTTTTATTTGAAGTAAGACCTTTTCAGGCCTTTAATTAGCACTTCCCACTTTTCAGGACACTAGCTAGCAGGTGTCTCTCTGTGCCATGCTGAGCAGGCTGGTGTTTCCTCACTTTAAATTCCTCATCTTCTCTAAGAAGAGGAACACTGCAGTTTGTGCTACCCTGCCCTCCATACCCTAACACACATACCTTTGCTAGGGCGACTCTTCCATGTTCTTGCCTTGAACCTGCCCACATCCCACCAGTCTGTATGGAGCTATCTAGGTGGCAAAACAGGCAAGCTGCCTGCTTTCAGTGAGCCTGCTCCTGCCCCAGCCCAGCCATGGCAGCTGAGCTGTGTCCTGTCACTCCTTTGTGGCAGTATCCCTACAATTACCTCCTCCCCAGGGGCCAGCAGCACAGTGCTGGGCGTGCGCTCAGAAACCCCAACACAGCCCACCTGTTTCATGTCTGCTGGGTCAACAGGCAGCCACATGCACTGAAGGAGGTATGCTGCTGCTAGTGATGAGCTTCACACAGCTTTCCATCCCCGGCTGCTGCCTGCAGGATTATTCACAAGCTCCACAGCTCCCAGGAGTTCACTCCTGGTGCATCGCTGACTCCCTGTGTCACACCGCTGACTGCACAGGCCTGCTGCCAGGAGCAGGAGATTTTTCTGCATTTGTCCTGCTTGGGAAAAGGCATCCCTCACTGAGAGGAAAGTTCTGGCCCTCAGGACTCCAGTCTGGGCTGGGTATTTCAGCAATTCCCTGTCTTGTGCCTCTCCCCAGTGTGGTTCTCTGGCCTCTGAGGTGCTTTTCTCAGCAAAGTTTTGGGGAGTCCCTGAGGGTTGGTGGAGATGTCTTGGGGATCAGGCCTTGCTGCGGCTTGGACAAAGAGAAAGGTCTAATGTGGGGCAAAATGAACAGAGTACATGTGTGAGATAGAGACAAGAAATAGTTCAGAACGCTAAAAGATGAAAGAAATAATTATAATTTTGTCTAACTGTTGCATAAGACAAGCTAAAGGACTCCTCGCAGAAACTCCTTCAGCTCATCTACCCTGCCCTGCCCCCAGAGCAGGAGGGATGGAGAGCAGTGGATGAAGTACTTCAGAAATACAAGAAGACCCAAATGCCATGGCTGAGGGACTCCAGCTGTAAAAGCTGTCCTCATGGACATGAGTTATGTGGATTTCTGCTGAGACACAGGAATGCAGGAGGACCTGCACTGAGCAGGGCTGGGCACTGTGGGCACTGTGAGCACCCCTGGGCTGGGGCAGGAGCAGCACAGGGTCTTCTCCTGCCTCTGCTGATGGGCAGATGAGTGCTGGAAGGACTCAGGAGTTGCCTGTCCCAGGTCCACTCCATGCTCCCAGCATGGTGCTGGCCACTCTAGGAGCCACATCCCTGTCTGTGGCTTCATCTGTCTCATGTATCCAGGTTTTTGGAGTCCCAGATCCCATCTGCTCTCATCCTTCTCCTGTAAGGAGCAATGACACCCAGGCTTTCCCTTCTCTCCCAGGCTTGATGTCCCAGTGGTTTTGGTGAACTTGCAGCAGCTGGAGTGAGCACACATGGTCTCCAAAATGTTAGTGCTCCCTGCCCACCTTCCTTGTGACTTGCCCACCCTGACCACCAATGTCTCTTGGACAATGTGAGCCAACATGAAGGAAGAAAGGAGGTGACTCCTCAGCAAGGGGCTGCTTACATTTTGCGCCTTCTTGACAATTTTCTTGGAAAACTCTCAGGTTGTTTTCTTACACATGAAATGAATGCAGAAATGAGGTGGCAGTGAGGAAAGTTTGCTTTAAAAAAACCTTTCAGACTTAGCTGAATGCAGAGAAAAGTTTTTTTTTTCCTGTTATATTTTCAAGTGTCTTTCTGTACTCTGGAAAATCTAGGCTAGTATTATTTTCAACCCTTATGGCCTGGGGATTTCCTGAGAGCTCAAAGGAGGAAGGCAGCCAGATCCTAAAAAGGACATAGGAACTGATGTCCAGCACCTGACCAGCTGATGCCAGCCCTTGATCATGTCTAAAGGCTGTCTATTTTTTCTTTATGCCCAGACTTCCCTAGAAACTGGAGGAAATCTAGAACTACAGAGAAACTAAGAGGATGTAGTAAAAATACTGTCAGGGAAAATGTCTCTGCAGTAGTGCTGGTTTTGTGCAACACCCCCAGCACTGCTGCATCACACAGCAGCCTTTGCACAAAAGAGGAAGAGTTCCTACTCGGGGGCTCTTTCTTCACTTCATTTAACCCATACTTTGGTGTTTGTTTTAATATCCTTTGATCTTACATGCCTCATGACCACTCTCACTTTCCTTTTGCTCTTTGAGGTGCCCAAGGCATGAACTCATCTGCTCAGAGACTTTTCCTTGCCCCTGTATGTTCCCCCTTACACCTGAAACTCTCATTCAGCTACCAACTTATCCCATTAGGGTTGGAATCTCTCCACACCTTCTTATTTCTCTCAAGAGGTGCTTCTCTGAACAGCGTCTGCACGTTCTGCTTGCTGGAGGTTGGACAGTATATATATATATATATATATATGTTACATATAGCCTGTAAGCTTGTCATCACTTACACCTGGAAAGGGAATTGCCCTGACAGCTCACAGCTGTTTTTCTGCTGCTCTGGCTACCCAGGGCTCTGTGGTTTTTTCTCTCCATGATCTGTGAGCATCTGTCATGAAACCAAAAAGACACCTCTTGGCCATACAACAGCTTCCCCCTAGAAGAAGGGGTGAAATGTGTGGGACATGTCCGCTTCTACAGCAGGGATGGATGTCACACGCTGGCCTGCACCTTGGCACATCCAGTACACAAGGGAAAAAAAACCTGCCGGTCTCCAAAATTGTCATTATTGCCCCTTCTTGGGAGAGCACCATCACAAAGCAAATTTTAACTTTAAGAAATTTATTACAGATTCCTAACACTGCCCTGCTAGAACTTTTTTATGACCAGTGAAACAAATTGATTTTTATACCCACCAAAATAACTTGCTTTCCAATTCCCAAAGTGAGGAAATCTTTCCATCCCTTTCCCTGTACTATTCTCTTCCCTGCTCAATATTGACCCTACAACTTCAAAGTCAGATTTCTGCTGCTGTTATCTCTGTACGAGCTGATTTCATGCCTTTCACTGGAAGATTGATATACTCCTCTGTTTTATTACCTGACTGCATTTATGCAATCATGATTTTCTTTTCTTTTCTTTTCTTTTCTTTTCTTTTTTCTTTTCTTTTCTTTTTTCTTTTCTCTCTTCTCTTCTCTTCTCTTCTCTTCTCTTCTCTTCTCTTCTCTTCTCTTCTCTTCTCTTCTCTTCTCTTCTCTTCTCTTCTCTTCTCTTCTCTTCTCTTCTCTTCTCTTCTCTTCTTCTCCTCTTCTCTTCTCTTCTCTTTCTCTTCTCTTCTCTTCTCTCTCTCTCTCTTCTCTTCTCTTCTCTTCTCTTCTCTTCTCTTCTCTCCTCTCCTCTCCTCTCCTCTCCTCTCCTCTCCTCTCCTCTCCTCTCCTCTCCTCTCCTCTCCTCTCCTCTCCTCTTCTCTTCTCTTCTCTTCCCGCACCTTCCCGCACCTTCCCTTCTTTTCTCTCTTTCTCTCTCTTTCTTCCTTTCCTTCTTTCTTTTGTCACCATATTTCTTAATGGAAGCAGGCACAATTCTCTCATTTACTGTAACATTTCCCTAATAGCTGTCCTTATCAGCATGACTACTTCCTTTTTCCTTCATACACATTCTCTTGCCCTCTAGACTTGTATATCCTATTCCTCTATCTTACTATTTTCTTCCTGTCTAATAAGAGTAGGCATAGCAAATTAAGTTTGTCAGCAATTGAAACTTGGAGCTGAATGGAAAGTTCCTCTGATACGTCAGAGGCTGCAAGAGTAATTCCTAGCCCAGATCTAAGTTTCAAAGTGGGTTATTTTTTTTTTAAACTTGAGATATCAACTAGGATCAGCTAGGACAGATCCAGCCCCTAAAGCTTAGTCTTTCAGCTACACAGATTTCATGTTGTGAATGTCTTTTAAGTTCTCACATTGCCGAAATGTCATTACAGCATGACGTATTGAAATAGCTCCTTGTTTTCACTTTGCAGTCAGGCTTCACTCTCCTTTCTGTGGCCAGAAAACTCCACTGGACATCACCTAAACTTCTTTGCTGTGAGTCTGCTGTAGTTGTGCTGACCTACTCCAGCAGGAAGAGTCATTTGTTTTAACAAAGAAAATCTGCAGGCTTTCACTGCTCTCAGATGATCTTTGCACTTTCCAATCTTCTCTTGGTGTCATTCCTCTTGCCAAATGTGTTTGCACAGAAACTTGTCATCCTCCCTCACAAGAAGTGTACAGACAGATAAATGGGTCTGGGTATCATGCCTCCATCCTGACCAGTTGTTATTTTGGGATTTCTTTTCCCTGAAACCTCTTTTTCATCTTTGCTTTTTGGGCCCAGGCCATCTTCACTACATGGCAGCATTGTACACAGGGCTGACTGAGAACAAGAGCAAAAATCAGAGCCTTTCTGTTGGATCTATTCTGACATTTCTTAGAATATTTGAATGACTGGAGTTACCAGAGGCTGTCTCAGGACTTGGTCCCCCCATACATCTTTGGTCCATAGTAGGAGGACAGCTGGGAGAACAGCTGGGAGAACAGCTGGGTGAACTGCTGAGGCACAGCTGTGCCTCTAGATAAGGCACTTCAGCATTGTTTTCATCTCTGTCACCATATCTCTGGGTGGCTATCACAAATCTGTACAAAAGAGTGACTCGTTACTCAGCTCTTACTTTGGCAAAATTTAAATTTTACGGTCCTTTTGAGACCTTCAGACAGAAATTCTGATTGAAGAGCAGAATATTATTATTCATAAACACCTTCTGCTAGGCAAAACTGGGACTGAGCTGTGGATGCTGATACAGAGCAGGTATTTGAGAGGGAGGAGAATCAGTGTCTAGTTCGCAGAATAAGCAAAGTTTGATTTGCCTTCAACTAAGCACAAACCAAATTATCTCATGGTGCCCCTAATTTTGTTTCTAAAACCTCCTGACTTTGTTTGAACCTCAAATACCCTGAGAAAAGCTTTTCTTTCTGTTTTTCACTTCTGCTTTCAGTGGCAACTGGAAACCAGAAGCTTCAGCACATACGAAAATGGTAGTGACGGAAGAAAGAGAATTACATTCACTCCCTTGGACTACCAATGGGAAAAAAA
Source organism: Pseudopodoces humilis (assembly GCF_049639895.1). NCBI lineage: Eukaryota > Metazoa > Chordata > Aves > Passeriformes > Paridae > Pseudopodoces > Pseudopodoces humilis. The sequence continues at coordinate 136,901,537 of NC_142200.1, read as the reverse complement.
AAAACAAACCTAAAACTTTCTGAGCTTTCGGTGGAACCTGAAGGGAGGAGGCTGGTGTCACTGCAGTTATTTCTGCCAGTGTATGGGGTGAGAGACAGGTTATTTGCCTCTAGTCTGGCTGGGGAGTGCCCACCTAGATGCAGGGGTTACCTGAATGACTGACATTGACTATGAATGGCAAAAACACAGCTTTGGAGCTTGAGGAAGTTTCCTTTTCCCTTTTTCCCAGGTACACATGTCATTCAGGGAGGAATTCTCAGGATCTTGCCTTGGCACCAGGCAGGGGGCATTTGATCCCAAGCCCCTGGTTTTGGCAAAACACTGTTTGCTAGGTCAGCCTGAGTCCTGGGGGTTGTGAGCAGTTTCCACTGGTACAAAAAGCAGGTGATGCAATTCCAACCTTCCCTTGGACAACGCTCCACAACCATAGGTAGCATCTAGCAGCATCATTGGTGCTGGCAGGAGCCCATCCCAGACAGTGGATGAGTTTTTTGGTGCACCAGACTCTGCCTTTTGAGGTAACACTCTGCCCTTGCACCCACACCAGATGTGCCCTGAAGGTTTTGCCCTCTGTCTCCTCAGTGCTCCCCACCAAGGCCCCTCTGCTCTACCCTCTCACCACTGGGCTGTGCCTCTTCTCACTCCCCTCTCAGCTGTGTTCCAGCTCCCATTACCATTTTGAGGAGCAGGTCAGGAAGGACACAACCCTGTTGCATTCTCTTTTCATAAACCACCCCAGAAACACACAAATGTGCTTTTAATGGCTTCTCTGATGTTCCAGGATTTCCAACACTTGACCATGTCACAGTTTGATGCTTGGTGGGAGTACTAACACACCTGGACTATCACAAGAGGTGAGAAACAGTACCAGAAAAACCCATAAATTTCTCTAAAACAGTCCAACAACATGTTTTCTAAAAAAACTACCTGGCTTATGAGCAGTGACTAAGGGTGGTGAAGTATGTGGTTTGGGTTTCCACTTCTGGGGAAAAACAGAGCAACTATTTGGGCTGTCACCTGTGAGCACCATCCTGATAAAATAAAACCATGCTGATACCAGCCTGCAAATAGGGGCACATGCCAGGCTGTCTGCCCCAGCACAGCAGATGCTCCCTGATGCATTCCCCAGGGCCCTGCAGGGCAGTGCCCTGCCTACTGGGCCTTGCAGTGGTTGAGCCACTTCTGAAGGGCAATTACCTTCTTTGTTCTCAGTGCCACCAAAAGACTCTTTCTGCTGAAAATGACCCAGCCATGGCTGAAAGGGTGGTTCAGCAGCTGGTGCTACTCCCTCCCCTGCAGCAGACTCTCAGGATGCTGTGAGCCACTTCTGCTCCCAATACTTTGGTATCCATCTGCACTGTCATGCTCATAAAGCCATTGAGAAGATAAAAAGTTGGAAGTCTATGCAGATACACTCTCTGGCTGGGACTTGGCATTTAGAAACCAAAAGACTGTCATCTAGACCATGGTCTCTTCTTTCTATCTAGCTCACTGACTCACTCTAGAACCCTAATTTCATCCAGACCCTCCTGTGTGATGTGGGGATTCAGGGTATATAAAACAGACAGGGCACTTAGAAGGTAGCACAGGAATATTAAGCCCCTGGGAAATTTCACCCTGGCACTGAAAGAACCCATTTCCACTCTGCAGAGGCCCCCAGACCCTGCCTGTCCCTACATTCCACCTTGACTCCCAGGAAGACACAATCTGCTCTTAAGGGGGTCAGTTGTTTCCTGAGTTTCCTAGGGAAATCTGGAGCAAGGGAACATATAAAGGCTGTCAAAATATGTCCCTGCAGGTCTGTGAATGTCATGTTGAAGGTGGGCTATGGAGACTGGAGGAGCAGGGCTCAAGTTCCAGTGCCCCAGCAAGTCCTGCTGTCACTGCTGTGGGGCAGTGACCTGTCCTCTCTTACAGATGCCACTTCTGCTCCCACACCAGAGCAAAGCTAACAGCAGTAATGTAACAACTTCAGTAATATTCCAAAGCTGTTTCAAAAATTAACCTTTTTGTGACTTTACAGTTTTACCTCATGGGCCAGAAAACACCAACAATTTGCTCCACACATTTTTTTTAAAATTCAGTTGGAACTGAAACTCTCTGCAGGTAGTCTGACAGCAATGAATCACAGGGTTCATTTATACAGAAAAGCAAATTAATCATGTTTACTGCATATAATAAGAAGATATGCTTCCCCACAGCTTCCTCAGAGAGTAGTTTAACACCCCCAGAATAGCAAGAGACATCCCTGAATGTGACTTTTATTTTATATACAGTTAAATTGGATTTTTCTTATCTTCTCCACTTTTGACCTTTTTTTTTTTTTTTTTTTTTTTTTTTCCCTCCTTGCCCTTTTTGCAGGGAGTTAAATTAAGCCTAAGCCTGAGTGCAGAGTGTTGGTGCCCCAGGCCAGAGCTGCAGGACAGCTGCCTGGTGAGAAGGCAGCAGCCTAGGAGTGAGCCCCACGAGTGATATTCCCCAGAGATGTGGCAAACGCCACTCTGGGCACCTCAGCATTATCATCCTGTCCCGCTGACCAAACTCGGGTTACTCAGCCAAGTTGAGGAGCAGCAGCAGCTGTGCTGGGACGTGGTTACCTTGCATTGCCTGGCTGCACAGAGGCCCTGAGCTGCCTGTGTCCAGCCCAGGCGCTCGATCCTTGCCTTGGAGCACAGGTACAGCAGAAGGGGAGTACGGGCTGCCTGGGAAGGGAAGGGCCGATTGATGGCCAGAGACCCCTCGGCAGCCCAGGCTGCAGGTCCTGCCCCTTTAGGTTCGCCTAAAGCCTGAACCTCAGCCTTGGACAAGCCCTCAGGAGACTCCGGCTCGGTTTTAAACCTTCTCTCGCCATCTAGCGATGTCCTTGCGAGAGCCGCGTCCGGGAGCGGCTCGGCCGGCAGCAGCGAGCTCCCCGCGTTCCCCTGGGAATGCTGCGGCTCCAAACCCTGTCTGAGCCCGCACAGGCGAAAGGGACGACACGGGGGTACGTGCTGGCCCTGGGCAGCTGCAGCTGACACTCTGTGACGCTCTGTTCCACCCGCAGCCATCGGCTGAGCTGCGCCTGTGGCAGCCCCGGAATGCGAATCAGAGCTCCCCTGCCAGGGGGTGCCGAGGGCTCGGTTTAAACCCCAAGCACAGCATGGTCTCCTTTGTGTTTCAGGGATTAAATTAGGAGTATAAATATCCTGGCAATTTGGTGTTACAAGCATTTTATCTGAATTACTGCCACAAAATATAGAACAAACTTCTGATGCAAGAATTAATGTGACTGAAAGAGGAAAAATAAACCACAAAGCACATAAATATCCTCCATGCAAAAATAAACTCTTTAAGCTGTTAATTAGAAAATGGCAAACACTTCTCAACTCACCAGTGATGTAAATTTAATCCGCTACAAATGAACTTTATTAAACAGAAAACTCTTAAGAGATGACCCGAGATACTTGTGCAGTAGGAGCAGGAGGATTTAGTTTCACAAAATGAAAAAAAATAAAACCACAAAAACGTAAAAAAAGCATCATTGTTATGTCCTTCCATGCTACCTCACCTGCTGCAGTTCACACAGGTGGAGTCGTGAGCTCACCCCTGCCACGAAGCTTGAACGAGGAGCTTTTGGCCCTGCTCCTGGCACTTGTCCCCACCCCCATGCAGAGTGTGCCTTGCTCCTGCCTGGGACCAGATTGATTTTAAAATGCCATCACAATAAAACTGAATTAATATGAAAGTGAACAGGCAAGGATAGGGAACTCGAGAGCTTTCTGCTGCACTGCTGCTGAGCTTCCAATCCCAGCCCTGCAGGCTCAGTGTGCTGTGGATGGACACCCTGAAAACCGTGGCTTGCTTTCCATCCCATTTTAGAACCCAATTCCATTTTCTTTTGAGTCCTCTCTTCTTCCATTCCAGTCTCTTCTTTCATCTACTTCCCCATGGGGTACCCAAGTGCATCTCTGAGCTCTCACTGGTGCTGGTGGCTGGTTGGCGCTGAGAGGTTTCCAGGCACAGCCCCGATGCTGATTCACCACACTGCTGTGCAAATCCGGCACTTTCTACTCTCTGCACCTCTGCTGATACACAGCATTTCTACTTCTCCCTTGAGCTCTTGGTCTCACTTTCCTCCAAATGACTTTTTCCCTATAATAGCACCACCCAGAGTTCCACCAGGCGTGACTCAGCCCCAGTTGGTTCTCTCTGTACAGCACAGGAGGAAGCAGATATTTGCTCCTGTAGGCTGAGATCAGACTGGCCACAGCAAGTTTCTGGTGCCTGGTGTCAACACTGGAAAGAACAATGACAGAACCACAATTTATAACCAAATGGAAAGTAGTTGGGGAAGTAGGGCAGGGAGAAGGTTTCTTGGAGACTTGGGAAAATTCTCAAATTTTATGTTGAGACACCTGGAATTTCTAGTGAGATCACTCAGGGTGGAGTGGATCACTCAGGGACAAAGCCACAAAAGCTGGCATAAAAATAAATAAACTGCAGGAAGTGGCCTTTGAAAATAAGGAGAGCTACACAGAGATACAGAATTGTGAAAAATTTCGTTTTCTGCTCCCAGTGACATGTTTAAGTAATTTATGCTTTCATCTTAGTCAAAACTGTGAAACGAGGTCTTTGAGATTATTCTTAGTTTGTGTCATCACTTAAAAGTAGTATTTAGGAAATGTGGTCATGGCCAAAGAATGCCCAATAGGTGCAGAGGCTTTCCAGTGCATTCCAAGCCAGCAGTGCAGAAAGAATGTAAAAAGGTAGCTTCAACCCCCAAGCCTCAACCTATTTATCACTGAAACCTCTCAAAACACAAATTTTCATTATTGCTGTTTTGCCCAAAGAGGTCAAAACTTGAATGTGGTGTGTTCATTCTGAAAGACAAAGGAGAAAACCTACAGACTGAATATTATACAGGATCCCACCTTCAACATTTGGCAAATAACCTCAAGGTATGAGAAAATATCTTTCCCTTGCCAATTCCAGCTATTTCTGAAGACACTGTGATCAGAAAAAAATTTATTCCAGTCCTTCTTGAGTATTGATCTAATTATTGTTGGTAGGACCACTGGGCTGTCCCTGGATCTTCCTCGTGTGGCAATGAAAAATAATCAAATTATTCCTTCTGCCTGCAGAAGGCCTGAGCTGTGCTGGCATCTCACAGGCTGACAGTACTTTCCTGTGCTGTGATATAATGGGCTTTTTGAACATATGCCCTAGGAGAGGACTGAAAGAATGAAAAACAGCACAGGAAGCTATTCTGACCTCTCTACTAGTGGCCCACACCGTGTCAGATGTGTACCTGCCCTGTAGCAGGTCCTTGACATTCCCTGTGGGCCACTCACTCCATGTGTGGGTGGTGGGAAGGAGGGAAGCACCCAGGGACGCTTCCTGGAGGCCCACCTCAAAACCCTGCTGCAGACAAGTGGCCCTTCCCAGACAGAGAACAGGAGAAAAAATGTTGTGTCATTTTGGATTTCCGAGTTTTCAAAGTCTTCTCCAACATTTGTTGAGGACAGGCTTTAAAGAAGAGCACTTGTTCTCAAGCTGAAAATGTGTTATGAAGGAGAAGTAGTGTACGGTGGGTTTTGAGCAAAGATGAAGACATTCCACACTTACAGGTTGAATTTGCTGAACAGTGTCCTGTAACAAAAGCATGCCAGTAAGGGTAAATTAAGTCAACACGTGTGCTTACACTCATATAGAAGGATGGTATTTCCAGAAGGAATCAGAACTTATCCAGGTGTTTTTATCACTACCCAACCATATAGACATCGCCTTGCTTGCACAGCCAGATACAGCCTGCACAATGCTGTTAACCTGTTGACATATTAAAGAGGAACTGTGGATTTCCCACAAGTTCATATCACTTCCTTGACAACAATGCAAGGACTTAGACACATGTGCAACATATCCTGCTGCCTCCCTCCTTCCTCTGCAGACAGGATCAGGAAGGCTGAGCAGAGCTGTTTTCTGCAAACAACTTTGCTTTGTTGTTGGCAAAGGATTCCTGTCCCAGGTGAAGTCATACAGCAAGAAGAAGATCAGCTATCTTGTCTCAAAATTTTAATTAGTTTATAAAAAGCTGGCCAGTAAGTTCCTCCCTGCCTGACCATGATACAGCTTCCTTCAGCCTGCAAATTTAAAATTGCCTTTTTAGCTACTCTGCTCTCTATACTCTACAGTCCTTTTTAAATAACATTTGACTGTAAAAGGATCTGGAAAATCAAACAGGGTTTACATCTAGTTGATACAGATTGAGGAAACTACATAAAGATAAGTACTTTCATGTTTCAATAGCAATAAGACATATAAAAACAATCATCAGTGTACAGCATCATTTCCTTGAGGTACCAACCATTGGTCCTGTCTTCTACAAGCCTGGAACATGTATCTTGATAAAACTTGTACACAAACCACTTATCACTGGCACCATAGCAAAGCTTTAGCTTGCAGTGGTTTCCACTGAAAAGCGTCTTCAGTCACTTGCAGATTTCTGATTTTTTCTTCACTATTAATATTTTTGTAACTATGTTGGTTTAGGGGCCTCCAAGTCTGTCATTAGCAGCTGATTTTAGAAGCAGGTCTTAAATCCACAAAAGTTTTCAGAAACTTCACTGTGATGAATCTTTTATACTGTCATTTCCTGTCATCTGGGGAAAGTGGACAGGTTTTTTCCTTGTTTGAGCACAAATTGTTATTTCTATTGAAGGCTAAGTGAAAATAATACATTTACCATTAAGATTTTTTTGGGGATTGAAGTGGGGAAGAGCTGGCGTTGGGAGTCTGGGAGGTGGTTTTCATGCTGGATCTTGTGGGAATAGATATTGACATTTTCTGCACAGGTGAGCTCACCAGCCAGGGAATTTGGGTTTGGGAACTGGTTTTGCAAGGATGCTTGTGTGTATCTTCTATATGCAAGCATTTACAAGACTAAACACTGATAATGCTTTAATTAAAAAATTAAAATCTTAGAAAGCTTACAAATCTCTGACATGAATTAATTTATCTGGGGCCTAAAAGAAACCTTAGTGTTTGACAATCTAATACATACCTGCAAAAAAACTTCTTGTCTGATGTGACTCTAAAGTGAAAATCCTCAGATGGGGAAATTAGTTGTTATATTTAAATACATTTAAACTGTGCTCTAACTTTATACAACCTTCCTTCCTCCTTAAATAACAGCATTTCTCTATTTATGTTCTTGCAACACTAAAGCTTGCAAATTACCCCAAATTCTGCAATAGCTTGGGTTTTTTACACTCCCTAACTGTTGGAGTCAGCAAATATTTATGAAAATTTTGCTTTTATTTAAAAATAACCTAGTCTGGATGGCTATGAGATGAGCCCACTGCTGTGAAGTTTGTGTGCCTTAAGCTGTCAAAGGCTGGAAAACCACCCCATTATCCCCTGCCTGCATTAGGAAATTTGCTGTTCTCTAAGCTGGGCACAGGAGGGAGGCAGGCCTGGCTCCTGGTTTGGCAGCACCTCAGCCCTGGCCAGGCCAGTTTCTCCATGCCCAGCCCTGCACTTTGCTCTGCATTTTGTGAGTGTCATCACACTGTCCCCACATCCATCAGAGATCATCCTCCCCCTCACATTCTGCTTGGGGACTTCTGAGCATCACTCCAACTCCAGATGGAGGGGTTTGTAATATGCTGACTGAAGCGGGCTGAGAGGGATAAAAGGCATATCTGATTGCATGTGTGGAAGAAAAGCCCCACAGGGCTTTTTAGCTGTGTTTCCATGTCAGGAGAGGCAGCACTGGCAAAAAGACACACCTGGGGCCCAGGGGGTTCTCCTCAATTTGATATGTGACCTTGGAGGAGATATTTAAACTTTCTATGTTGGGTCCTTTGTGCACATGAGAATTTCCTGTGGTATCCTCCCATCCATGAAAGACTGCAGACAATGGGATCAGACAATCATGGAACCATGTTGGAAAAGGCCTGCAATATCCTTGGGTCCAGCCTTTGGTTGATCACCACCTTGTCAAATAGACCATGGCACTGTCACATCCACTCATTTTTTGAACACCTCCAGGGACGGTGACTGCACTGCCTCTATGCTTAACTGCACCAATGCTTAACAACCTTTTCAGTGAAAAACTTTCTCCTAATGCCCAATCTAAACCTACCCTGACCCATCTTAAGGCTATGTCCTCTCATCCTGCCACTGGTTGCCTTGGAGAAGAGGCTGATCCCTGCTGGGTACACACTCCTTTCAGGCAGTTGTAGAGATAAAAAGGTAGAGGTAAAAATCACCTCTGGGCTTCCTTTTCTCCAGGCTGAACATCCCCAGCTCCGTCAGCCACTCCTCATATGTCTCTAGTCATGTGTCTCTAGACTCTTCTTAGCTTCATTGCCCTTCTCTGGACACACTCCAGTGCCTCAATGTCCTGCCTGAACTGAGAAGCCAAAGATGAACACAGCACTTGGGCGTCTCACCAGCGCCAAGCACAGAGGGACAATCACTTCCCTAGTCCTGCTGGCCATGCTGGATTTCTAACAAAAGCCAGGATGCCATTTGGCCACTTGAACCCACTAGCAGCTCGAGTCCAGCCATCAGCACCCCCAGGTCTTTTTCCACTGGGCCACTTTTCAGCCACAGCCTGTAGCACTGCAGGGGTTGTGGCCCAAGTGTAGGGTCTGGCACTTAGCCTTGTTGAACCTTGTACCACTGGCCTCACCCCATGGACCCAGCCTGCCCAGATCCCTCTGCAGAGCCTTCCTGCCCTCCAGCAGATCAGAACTGCCACCCAACTAAGTACTGTTCACAAACTGACTGAGGGTGTCCTCGATCTCTTTGTCCAGATCACTGATTAAACAGGACTGACCCCAATACCAAGCCCTGGGGAGCACCACTGGTGACCAGCTGCCAACTGGATGTGGCACTATTCACCAGCTGGCCTGGCCACACAGAGAGTTTTTAATCCAGCAAACTATGCACTGTCCAAGCCACAGGATGTCAGCTTCTCTAGGAGAATGCTGTGGGAGACAGTATCAAAAGCTTTACTGAAGTCCAGATAGATGCATCCACAGCCTTTCCCCTGTCCACTAGCCCTTTTATGACCAGGTCACCTGGCCATAACAGCAGATCAGGACAGTCAAGCAGGATCTGCCTTCCCTAAACCCTGGTTGTCCTGTATGTGCCATGTGATGGCACTCTAGATAACCTGTTCCATAACCCAGCCTGGCACCGAGGTGAGGCTGACAAGCCCCAGACATCTCCCCAGATCCTCCTTCCTTCCTTCTGGTACATGAACATCATGTTGGCTAACCTCCTGTTGTTTGGAGCCTCCACAGTTAACCAGGACTGATGATAAATGATGGAGAGTGGCTTGGCACGATCTTCTGCTCTTCTACCAGCCCCTTCAGCACCTTCAGTGGAATCTCATCCATCTTAGACTTGTGAGGCTCTAAGTGGCTCAATAGGTCACTGTTTCCTCCTGGATCACAGGGGATCTATTGGATCTGTTCTGCTCCCTGTCACAGTCCACCAGCTCAGGGGACTTGTTGCCCTGAGAATAAACAGTCTTTTTGTCAAAGACTGAGGGAAAGGGGGCATTAAGTACCTCAGCCTTTTCCTCAGCCTTGGTGACATTTTTCCCCATCATGCCAATACAGAATGGAGATTTTCCTTGGCCCTCCTTTTGGTGTTAATGTATTTATAAAATCACTTCCATTATCTTTCACAGCAGTAGCCAGTTCTAGCTGAGCTTTTGCCTGTGTTGAGCTGTCTTCCTCAAGGCTATTTTCCATAGGATCTCGCTGGGATGGATCCCACAAAGTCAGCTTGACTGCCAGTTCTGCAACACTTGGAGGCTGGCTTCTTCACTCCTTACTTCTCCTGCACTCTTTATCTCCAAGAAAATGGCCATGGGGCAACAGGAAAGTGTTTCCATGCCAAATAATCAGTTATTTATGGGAAGTACAAGAAGTCAAACAACACACAGTTATTGAATACTTTGAATCACGTGAGAATTTATTTTTTTAAAAAAAGAAAGGAATTCCACCCCCTCCCCCCCATTCTAATGATCTGTGCCTTCATATGGATCTTGTTTATCCATATCTAAGCCCTCTTAGAAACCTGATATTTGCTGGGCTTCAATGCAGTAATGAGGCATTAAGTGCCAGAGATAATGTGTTACAAAAACCCTTTTGTTCATTCTAACAAAATCCTTCAAGGTGTAACTTTCCTGTTTCGTTGAGTTACTCAGTTCCAATGTTTCCCATTGCTCTTTTTTACCTCTGTCATCATTTTAATTTCTGATCTTTCAGCTCTCACTATCTCTGTATCACTTCTTTTGAAAGAGTAATGGAGCTGTGGGAATGCTCTTGTCAGGGTAGACTTAAAACTCAGAATATTTTCAAACACTTTCTTGTTGACTTTGAGAGAACCATGACAACTTGTAGTAGATGATGTTTCTATCTGTGGGTATCATGACATTTTCATCACTCCTGGGGCAAAATCCCAAATCCCTTGAAGTCAAAGAACATTCTGCCAGGTTTTGTGGGTGCAATTCAGTGCACAGTTGAACGTAGGTGTCTTAGTTAGTGAGGTGAAGCCCTGCCACATCCATGCTGCAGCATCAAAGGCAGACTAAAGGACCATAAACCCTGTAAGCGTGTCATGATACCCAGCCACTATCGTGCTGTGAAATGAGCATCGTCAGAACCACAGCAAGGGCAGCTTGACAGACATCAAGTGAAGCAAATATGTGACTTCATCCCTATTTGCCACATACTGTGGAAGTTCAAGCCCTGCTGTCGTCGTGCTCAGTGAAGAGTGTTGACACCTGCCTTTAAAGGGCTGGCAGGACTTGCAGACACATGGTGACCGCTGCAGATGGGGGCTGGAGGCTCAGTTATGCACAGTTATGCAGGAGCAGCATCAATCAGCACTGGAAAATTGGCTCAGAAGGTTTTTCTGACCTGAGGGGATCCAGCTCAGCAGTGTACTTGGTCTGGACATGTGCAGGTGTCTAGACTTTGTGCTGTGCCTTTAGGAGTTCTGCTGGATATAAGAATAATCTGGCATACTTTTAAGGGGAGAAAATGACCAAGGCAAAGCTGTTCCTTCAGTTGAAGGATATGAGAGGAGACATTTTTATAACCATCAGAGTAATCTTAAACAAATCCTGAAACTTTAATGGGAGTCATATTAGCATATTTCCTGTAGTTCGTAATATTTATTTTGATATATGTTCAGAAAGTTTATGTAATGCTTTTCATGCATTAACTACTTTTGGCAAAATACAGAGATCTTCACATGCATAAAATTTCCTATTATGATTGGCCAAGCTTTAATAAATTATCTGTAATAGCAAATATTGGCTGTGTGTTTGGAACAGAGCTGTGTCAGGATCCAATGCTCCAGCATGGAAATATCTGCTTATTACAGATACCTGACCTCAGCTGGCCTTTGTGTGGAGCTACAGAAATTGGTCTGACCCGTGGCCCTGCTTTCTACTCAGAAAGCTTTTCCAGGCTACTCAAGGTTGCAGCTTTAGGGGCTAGACTCCTCACTTATACCTTGTCTTGGCTGTCATTTTCCTGTGACTGTGAAAACAACAAACAGGGACAAAATTGGATCTCCCTGTCAATCATGTAGTATCGGGGAAGCTCTCTTTCATTAGCAAAAGTAATTCTGGGTTATAGTCTAGATCTGAATCCAGCTTGTTATGTCCACTAGCAAGAGCGATTAATTTCTGCAACCAATTGAAAACAGTGCAAGGGAAAAAAAACATTAAAAAAGAAAGCAGAAATTAAGTATTATTTAGGAATGGGAGGTTGTATCTCCTTTTGTACCCATGAGAAAACAGTGCCTGTATTTTACCTACACTTAAGTGAGAATTGTTTTGTATTAAGTGCATGCCTTCACAATGATCAAACATTTCAAGTGAAAATGAAACTGAAGTGGTTTTATTAAAATTTGAGAGAGGATTGCAGTGTGTGATGTCCTCAGGCTGCCTCCCCCACGGGTCCTGCTGGCCCCGGGGCGCAGAGGGGCGCTCCGGGCACATCGGCGGCTTTCTAGCACCATCTGCTGGGCAGCCAGGCCCCAAGGCCGGCTCTGCAGAATGCTTTCCCCTCCTCGCAGGTTGAAACAAACAGCTGTGAAGGTCTGCGTTTGAGCTCTGCGCTTTCCCCCCATTCATTCCTGAGTTTCCCAAAGTGATGCACTGAAACATGAACCTCCTTGCAGGCTGAGGACCACCAGATCTCAGCCCTTCATGAGAACTTGACAGACTCTGAAAGAAAGTGAGTATTTTGTAAGAAAAAAAAGTTTGACAAATCTGCTGCTGATCTAATTTTGCCGCCCGAAAAACACGGGAAAGCCAGCTCTAAGTATATATGAAAAACAAAAAAATGCCCACCCCCAAACCTCCCCACAATCCTCCAAACCCAAACTAAAACAATAAAAAACGCCATTAATTTTCTAATATTTATAACACGTCTGTCACACTTCAAAAATGCGTCAGGATTTTCTTGGTGGTTGTTTCCCCCTTTGTTTTAAAATGCACAAACCATAAACAGAGAACAGATGAGGCTTGGCCACAGCTGACAGGGATATATGAAAAAATGCAGTGAGCAGCAAGAGTACATAGAGCCTCCGAGTGCTCCTGTAGCTGGAAATGGGTTTATAGGTTGTGCTGAAGACAAATGAACTTTCGACTAAGCTTTAACATAATTTTTGCTCAGTATATATAGAAGAACCAGGACAACAAGCGCCTTTCAGCGAAACCTCAGCCCTGATCCTGCTCAGACTACCTCAAGTGTGGAAAAAGCACAAACATGGTTTTTTTATCATCCAAGGGAGGGATTCAAATGCAAATTCTGTCTGAAGACATACATAGAAAGGAATGTGTAGGAGAAAACTATGTCCTTGTTTGCTTAGCAGCGCTCATGGCACAGGGCTCTAACCAAAGGTTTTGTCATAAGGCCAGGTATTAGAGGTCTTGAAGCTTAAGTTTCCTTAGTAGACGTATTAGCCACTCAGTTTTGGAGCAGAATTTGGTGAGAAGATTGTTAGAGGCATTTCCAGGGGAGCAGGAATGGTGGGAGTCTGTGTGCAAGTGACTCCTGCTCCGGAGAAACTCTCTGGGTGCTGTTGGAGCCAGCACAGAAAGGACTTTCCCTTACTGAGCTGTTGGCTACTTTAGGCTTGCCCAAACCTGTGCTTGGAAATCAGAGGCTCTTGTTGTTGTGCCTATCTCAAGCTCCATCAGGCACAGAAGATGCAGTCTTCCAGCTTCAGATGAGTGGGTTGGTTCAGGTTTTCTTTTTTTTTGTGAGAGCAGCACCCAATTTACACAGTACTGGTGCAAACATCAACCTCAAATAATTAGTGCATGTGGCCAGTTAATCATCTTGCTGGCTCTAGGTGGAAACATGCCAAGATATTTCTGTAATAGTGAGTCCATTACATTTACACTTTATTTGTATTGGATGTTCAAATATTTCTGTATCCTAGTCACAGTTTCCCCTACCAGCTCTTACAAGTGTTGTACATGTTTTGGATGGAGCTGAGCAGAAAATAGTTTGAGTTAATATGTATATTCACAGCAGTTATAGAGTAATTGAATCAATTTAAGTCAAACTTGATAAGCTATTTTGATGAAAAGTGGTGGGAATGCCTGGAAAGCATTTGGTATATTTTTATTTTTAAACCAATCTGTAAATTTCACTAAAAATAAAAAAATTAAAAAAAAAAAAATCAGCCCCAAATTTTCTTTCTGGTTGACGGTTGGAAAAAGCTCATTTTCACCCAGTTATACCAGAGTTTGTCAGAGTTTGGTGACCTAGTAAACATGTCTTAATAGGAAAAGAAATATTTTTGTATTATTTGTGGTTGACCCTCTGATGGCTTCTCACTAAGGACTGTCACAAAGGGTTTTGCAAATAGGTCTTGGAATATGCATGGTACCTCTGAAGAAATTGTTATGACAATTTGTTGTCATATGTTATGCAGGTGACCATGCCTGCCAGATTACCTTTGAGGGCTGATAAATCACTGCAGCAAGCAAGAGGAGAATATCTGTAAATGAGAGACAGAATTCCTTGTAGATAACGTATGTGACAGTCTTTGGCCAGGAAATTTCAATGGCAGTGCTCATAAAATGTTTCTGTCTCAGCTCTCACCTGATACCATTCTGGTATCATCAGTATCACAAGTTTGTGAAGAAGTTTGTCAGATTTTTGCCCATTTTCACACCTGTGTGCCTTGCTGATGCATAGCCATCAAGTTTCTGATATGAGTACTGGTCATAACCTGCTTGTAGCATATGGGACAGATGAAACAAGAAAGTAAAATGTAGTTGACATAGGGGTGTTGCACTCCAGCACCCATTGACTGTCATTTCCTGCACTTCCATCAGCCTTCCTCATGACCATCTGATAGATACACTGCCGTCAGTCCTCTTGCTTGTGCTTCACAGAATGTGAGGTGTGTAAATTCCCCACAATATACATATATATTTTTATATGTACTGCATGATAAATATTTAAATGTGAAAAAAAACCCAAAAACAACCCTGATTAGTTTAATCTGTCCTCTGGTAATGTGCAGGTTTTGCATTACTTCTTGTTCATTATTCATAAGCATTCATATTCATTTGCTGAATAACACAGGCAAACCATTTTCAGACTGAGTTTTCTGGGAACCATTCACTTCAGCTATTCACTATTCATCTTTTGTGGTAGCAGACTGGCTACTTAAAACATACAGTGGTCTTCCCCTAATTCCTAACTGGGTATTTATAAACAGTAAAATAAAGGCAGACGAATTGTGAATGCTTCTCTTTGATTGTGAAGATCCTTGTTTGCCTGCCTATGTGGGCATGTGTCCCGAGAGCAGTCCTGCCCGGAACCGAGTACATCCGTACAAACACTCAGAAATCTGGGCTTTGGGGAAAGTTCTGTCAATGTGACAGAGCACAGTGTGAGGAAGATGTGTTTCAGGGCATAGAACCTGCCATATATATTCTGGATGGGATCTAGCAGTTCTTATGTTTACAGTTCCAAATAACATTGCTTGTTCTAAGATTCAAGGCTTTGTTCTACCTGCCTCCTTTTTGCACACACAGGGATGTCTGTCTCGGTGGACCTTTCCTGCCACCTACATCCCTGGGTAAAGTTGTGATGCCAACATTTAAAGTCATTGAAAGAGGGAGAGATAGAGAGGTACTCATCATTGGAGTTCATCTGAAACAAGGATAACAGTCCTGCTCCCCACTGAGCTGAAAGAGGAGGAGGCTGCCTTCCAGCACGCTTGTGTTTTGTCAGGCAGGTCAGGATCCCTGTTTGTCTGGCTGCTCCTGGCCAGGGGTGAGAATCAGGATGAGAACTGGGTCGGGAAACCTTGCCACTCAATGTGATCTGGAGTTCTGGTGTTGTCACCCAGGGACAATTCTGCAAAGAAAGGTGTACATGTAACAGCTGCTCATGGAGCAGAGACTACCTAGAGTAACACTGCTTTGCAATACCGCTGAGATCAGATTCTGGAGACTATTTGACTCCCAGTATTGATGGTTTAGTGTGGACTCTGGGTATCTGGAGAACTTTAAAGCTAGAATATCCTTATGTATCCACACAGCAAGTGCCTGGGGATTTTGTAGATTGCAGTTATGAATGTATTTGAATTCTGCTTATGTGCTAGTCCTCAAGGACATACTTTTTATTTTTTCGGAGCCTAGATGGTATTCTGGGGCAGAGGATGATGGACTTGCTGCCATCCAAGACACTAATTTTCTGTAATTTGTTTTGACTCTTTGCATCTATTTCAAGGCTTATTGCCGAAGCCACCATCATCATAAAAGACTAGATGGAGAAAGTGGAATTGCCATGGTGATGTACAAAGCAAGTAGTTTTTGATCTAATCAGTTTTTATTTTGAGTACTTGAGGATCTGTAATTTAATAATAAAACCATGAGTTGGATGGCTGATCATGTTGAAAATGCATTTTTACTGCCACAGAGGGAAACCAACTCCTACCTTGGAACATAAACACTCTTCTTTCAAACAGATACTCCCTTGCTCCTCCCAGAACTGCAGGAAAGTTGATAATGATTCTTCCTCCCTTACCTGTGGTGTTTTTCATGGGCAATCATCAATGTATTTTATGAAAGTGGTCACTCAAAGACAGTGACATGGAGACACAGCAAGGCAAACTACTCATAAAGTCCTCTGTGTTTCCTTATGCAAAGCCCTGCACTACAAGGCTCTGGAAACCAAGAGAGTTTCTCCTCTGCTTTGGGAGAAGATATTGCCTGAGTGTGACAGCGAGTCAGAGCCAGGATTATGAGGTTACAGCAGAACAAGGTGATGGAGTTGTGCTTACACTTCTTTTGTCAAAGTGGTATCAGCACACTGGGGCCATAGAGGAGGAGGGGAAAGGCTGCTGTAAACAAGGAAAAAAATACTACTTCAAATGTAGTGCATTTTGCAAAACATAAGGCTGAGCAGAAAAACCATCAGGAAGCATCCCTAAACCATGTGAAGATAAACCTTTACTTTCCAGGCCAAGGACTAAATGAAAAGGGTCTCACAGCATGAGGATGGATCAGCACTGGGGGTGTCATGGAAGATGTCCTTTTCATGGAAGATGTCCTCCTTTATCTATGTGACTCCTGAGCTATTCTGCTTTGTGCTGGTAAAGGGCCAGACCTATCCCCCTGAAGTGGGGATTTTGTGCACACAGAAATCTCTCCCTGCCTCTACCAGGAGAAGCTGGGACTCTGAAAATATCTGAGCATTTCTTTAGCCTATCTGGGATGAATGCCAGGCTTTGAGCAAGGTAGGCTGATGGACTGGGTGCCCAAGGGCTGCAAGAACTGAAGGTGGAGCGGGCTGCATCTTTTCTGCAGAGTCTCCATGAGGGGGGCCCCACAGCACTGTGAATGAAGTCTTTGGAAGAGAAGGCTCATCCCTCTGCAGATGCATCCCTGAGATCTGTGGTGGAGCTGGCCAGCAAGTGTGCCAGAGAGCTGCGCTGCATCCGCTTGCCCGTGTGATGAGGTACAAGTTTCCATCTTCCACATGACATGTCTGTAAACCCATGACCTTGCTAGAGAAGTAAAAAAAGGGAAAACAAGGCCACAAGGCCTCATTTTGTGTCCCTGTGAGATTCCTTCAATAGTCAGTTTTCAACCACAGTCAACAAAGTACCTTATGTTTATCAAGGCACATTTTCCATTATGTATACAGACCTTTGTTTTTTTTAAAATTTGAAAGGTCATTTTAAGAGCCCAAAATACTTCTCTGTTACGTAGACCCAACAGAATTTCTGGAAATATTTAATTTGTGTACTGTATTGAAAGCTCTTAAACAAAGTGCACATCATTTAATCTGTTTATAGAACCCCTTGCTTCTCCTAAATACACTGGCATTCTTTCTCTCTCAGCTAAAAAAGCCCTACTTTCTTTTATCATCAGTTTTAGTATTTTAACATGAGCATGAAGGGATAGTCAAACTTGTTCAATCCAAAGGAAAATGTCTGAGGTTTTCTGTCTTCTCCCTTTAATTTGACTTTTTTTGTTACTTTGAAAAGACTTTCTTGAAGGCTTGGGAAGACACAAGGTTAAAAAAAAAGAAAAAAAGAAAGAATTAGACATGCTGAGGTAAAAGATTCTCTTAATATACATAATTTTTATTCTACTTTGGTAGAATACAAGGAGTGAGGTCCAACTACACGTCCAGTAGTACCTGAGCATCCTGCTCAAGAAGGCAGATTTGTTTAAGCATCTCTGAGGGCAGCACTGGGCCCCATGCTTTGTTCTCAGCCATGGGCTCCATTCTGCTGTGGTGAGGTCAGGCCATAAAGAGAGGTAAGGAAAGGTCACAGAACTGGGCTCTGGGCTGGGAGTAAGTACTTCCAGAATTTAATTTGGCCATGGAAATATTCCCAGCACAGCAGTATTCCCCCTCGTTAAAGGAGGGAATATTGCTGTAGCCCATAACCTCTGTAGGGGAGGAATTAACTTTTAAACTGAACACTGCACTTGGATAGGAAATGAGCTTAGTGGGGTCTGTGTGCTAAGGGACCTGTGTGCTTTGATGCAAATACTCTTTTAAGTT
This sequence comes from Pseudopodoces humilis, assembly GCF_049639895.1. NCBI lineage: Eukaryota > Metazoa > Chordata > Aves > Passeriformes > Paridae > Pseudopodoces > Pseudopodoces humilis. Next base: position 136,883,475 of record NC_142200.1, on the reverse strand, counting down.
TCAATCTATTCACAAAGTAACACTGGTCAAACACAGACCAGAAATTAATTACTGTGAAGTGGTTCCCAGCTAAAGTATATCCTTACTAGTTTATCATTCCTTCTCTGGATGCTTTCTAGTGTAATGTAATTGTGTTGAGTACTAAAATAATTACTGAGATGAACTGTAGAGCTTATTTTTCCAGATGCAGTGTGAGAGAGGGCCTTTCTAGCTGCTTTGCCTTGCTTGTGAGCAGGTTCATCCATCCAAAGATATGTTTTGAACTTCAGCCCTGCTGGTCTGCATGAACCTCCCCATGTGGGGAATCATAATCACAGCTACAGCAAAGGTCTGTGGTCTCCCTGTGCAGGACTGCGGGATTTGGGAAGTCTGGGGAGGACATATATCCAGAAATCATCAAGGTTTTCTTTCATTCTTCCTTTCCTTTGGTTTTCTTTTCTTGTTTTGGTATGAAAAATAAAATAAAAATTTAGGATTAGTTTGTGCTTATGGGTTGGTTTTAATCCTAATAGAAGTATAAATAAAAAGTTGATATTTTAATCTCTTTTTGATCACGTATTCTTGCACAGTAATTTTGCAGAATATATGCTAATGCTCTAATGTCAAACAAACATGCTTCTCCTGAAATTTATTTATGAAAACTGAAGTAACATTTTCTGATATTTGCTCTGTAATATTGAACCTCTGTGGTGAAGGGATAAATTTGAGTCCTGAAAATATTCTTTCAGCACTCATACAGCTTACTGGAAATGGAAGTACAATTTCTGCCAGTTAATACAGCTGAAGCATAACATTATGACATTCTCAGTTGTTCAGTATGTTTTGTTTCTAACTGAATTGTGGGTCATCTGCTAAATGAACCAAGACTTATTTTAATCTTTTCTGGAGTGCTTCTAAGTCCAGATCAGTCTTCTTTTTTTTTTCCTGAGATTTCAAGAGTCTTTAGAAGTTCCAGATTTTCTTCAGATATTTCATAGCAAAATGTGACTTTGATTTTACATATGTATAAAACATGATTATTTTTGATTTATGACTGAGGCATTTCCAATTACATACCTGGTTTGATTAGAAGAAATGTTGCCTTTTTGCTGAAAAATGTTGTCTGGATATATATATGTAAAACAGAATGTGTCACCCTGTTTTGCTCAGCTGTTTTTGTCTGATTTTTCTTCATTTTAGGGAGGATTCAGCAAAAAGGAGAAAAGATGTTTGATGTTTCAAGGTGATGCTCTTAATCAAGCTCTGTACATGCTCAGTTTGTTTATACTGTTGAATTTTTATTGCCATTTTACCAGCTTCAGTGTAAGTTCAATGCCTTCAAAAGCACCCTTCATTAAGTTGATATACCAGGATTTTTGGTCCATGTTCTGGTAGAAATCAGAGTGCTCTAAGGGTCACTGTAGCATCCCAGCTACCTAGAGCTTAGTAGAATGGGTGTATTTCCTTAGATTGTGTTTTAATTTTATAGCTAGAACCAGTCTCAGTTTGTTTGGGTTATTTCCATTCTTTACAGAAATGCAGTGCTGTACCCATTGTGCCAGAGGTTTTTCTTCTGGCACCATCACTGCTGAAGTTGCAGTTTATCGGCAGAGCAATTGTAGACTCCTGGTTTCCGCAAACATTGTCAGCCCAGACCATGTAAAAGTAGACCATGTCACTTTCCCCAAATACTGAATTTTCAGTTTTCCCTCTCATTTGGCTTCTCTGCTTTTGCTGATTTCTGCAGTTGTTTGCTTTGCTGTTGTTGACATATTTCCTCCATTTTCTGTTGGATTATTCTGAGCATGCCAACAACCTAAATAATAATTAATTTTAAACAGAAACAATTAGGTTATTCCTTTCCCTCCTCCAAAATTACAGTCCAAGAGCAGCTTACCCTGTAAGAATATTGTCAATGCTCATTATGGAGAAATATTGTGTCCTATAATACATTGCAATGAAATTAGACTTCTCTTCATCTCCGTGCTGACACCATTCTGAATGATGGTTGCTGAAGTGGCAACCACTTTCTATTTCAGTGAAATTATAACCTCTGGCTTTCCAGAATGGTGTCAATAATTTTGCAACACTTTGAACCCTATAGCAAATTTAAATAATTTTCCACTTTCAGATATGAAATCTGGGCAAAAATCCCATAAGGTAGTGTCATAGTGTGTTACAATAACTGACTTATTTTTGAACATGAACGCAGAGTGGTTTGTTTTATTAAAATTCTGCACAGAGGCTTCAGTAATGCTATGCATTTGTTATTGGATTGCATACTTTATTGTCCTTATCTTGGATTTACTTCATATAGAAGAAAATACCTCTGAGGGTTATTTCCTTACAGTCTGACTGATGTTCCCTCTGTTTCTCTTGGTTAACTAGAGGATGCCATTTTTATGTTGCTCTTTGAAAACTCTCTCATGAAAGTCTTCTGATTTTTCGCCACCACCAAGGTCCAGTTGTTTAAATGTACTGCAGAGAAGATGTAATTTCAGAAAGGGACCAGTCATGTGGTCCTGGTGAGTGTTCCCAGAAATTAATTAAATGTCGGGATGGCTTTGCAAAGTCACAGAATCATAGGATCACAGAATCACAGAATGGTTTGGGTTGGAAGAGACTTTAAAGATCATCTAGTTCCAACCCTCCTGCCATGGGCAGGGGCACACCAAGTGTGGATAACAAATTTAAGGGAGGGGCAATCACGGTCTTTACTAGTCTGTGTCAGCTGTTGAGGTGGCATGAAAGGACCCATTCTCAGCTGCTCTGCACCTGCACGGCTGAGGCTGGGGGCACTGCCATTGAGCTAAGGTCAGACACTCTGCAGAGCAAGTCCAGGCACTCATCAGCAAGTTACACACAGCGCTGCACACAGGCCCTGCTTCTCCATCCCTCACCCTGCTATTTTTAATCAGAAACTGTTTATTAAAAGTTGCTTTACTTTATCTGGACATTCACCACTCTTCTGATCAGGACAGTAAATAGGACACAGTTACAATCAGATTTCACTCCAGTGCTGGTAAAAGAAACAGAAACAATTTTCCCATTCCTGTTTTGTCCCTGTTTAATCCTACTTAATTACTTCTAGTTGTCTCAGGGCCTGGGGCAGTATCTTCCATCTCCTACCTAGTGTTGCTCCAAAGTCAGGCCAGAGTTGCTGGAAGGTGGCCTGGGTGACTGGATCAGTCTGATGTGCTTCCCTACAGGACAGGCAAAGTGCAACAATGAACTGCAGTGGTCACTGATGAGCTGCAGGCAGCTGAGACACTCATCCTTGCAGAAACTGCCCATCCTAGCCAAGTTGCTCAGGGAAAGAACACGTGAGTAATGTACTGAGTGCACTGATGGCCCAGGACACAGGGAGCACTGAAGAGCAGCACACAGCAAGCATCTCCATCTCACTGCCTGTGCAGAGCACGTCGTATTGACAGAAAGAGCAAGCCCTATTTCTTTTTTTTAAACCATTTTTTTACAAATTAATTTCTTGTAGTTAAAAAGTAATCATTCCCCACCTCACTGAACAGCTACTGTATTTTCACACTCTGACTGGTTGGCAAAGGCAAACTAAATGAAAACCTTGCAGACACAAGTTTGTCTGCAGGAAGATTTATTTGTGCTCCTGTCCACATGATTCACACTTGCTCCAGGGGAAAAGCTGTAGTTGAGAAGGGGTGCTAAGCTACAATGATTTTCCATGCCCTCATAGAAAAGAAAATATCACTTCTAACCTTTTATTTGTTTTTTTCTGTCCCATTCTGTGGTGCTGTGGAATGTAGCTAGAACAATAGTTAGTCTAATCCAGACAGTAATTTCATTGTAAATCACCAGTGTGCAGATTTACAGTCCAGGTATTATTGTTTTGGTTCTGTTTCTTCACTTTTCAGGTTAAAACTGGTTAACACAAGCTTTCAGAAAATTAATAAAAAAATTAAATGGCTCAGAACTGAGACATAGTTTGCCAAGTATCAGCCTGGAGAGATGTTCTGTAACATTGCAGGAAGCTCCCGTGTATGTAATCACAAAGGAAAAGCTGTCAGACCTTTAACAATAACTTTGCTGCAATAAATTATTATTATTATTTATCATTATCACACTATCATTATTATTGATGATTCTTCTTCTTCTTCTTCTTCTTCTTCTTCTTCTTCTTCTTCTTCTTCTTCTTCTTCTTCTTCTTCTTCTTCTTCTTCTGTGCATGTGTAAGGAATACAGTTTAATCTTCTCTATGCAATATTGTACAAGCAGGCAGGTCTGGCTGCTCTTTCCTTAGTATATGCTGTATGAGGGATTCAGATTTTGCAATGGCAGAAGGGCTGGGAAGAAGTGATTTAGCATGAGAATAAAGGACCAGATGAGACATGTATGTGATGGCAAATTTCTCTAGAGAGACACTTCAGTATTGAACTTTTCATAGAACTTGACATCATGTCCTAAACAATGTCAGGGATTCAAAGTATTCAAGAGTATTTTTCCCCTCCTTTCACAACATGGTCTATGCATTCTTATCTCTTTTGTGATATCAGGCTGCAATGCTGCTCTGTAACTTGTGAGAATGCTGTTTGCTATGGAGGCATTCAACTCCATGAAACTGGGGTGGCAGAGCTCCTCATCCACTGACTACCTCTCTACAGACAGTGAGGATGTGATGACAGCAGGAGTTTGAAAAAAGTCAGCTCATCCTTGCATGCAAAATGCTAGGCCTTTGTTTTCATCTTCTTCCCCAAGACTTAAAAAAAATGCAGTGTTTATATTTACTGACTTAATTCCTGGCCAGCCTCCAGGGAATTTGGGCTGGAAAATCACAGGAGCTGCCTGTGCTCAGACTGTTTGGGTGAATTTTAGGGACCTGGAGCAAGACCTAGGCTAGTGCAGATTGTGCTTCAGTGGCAGAAGCCTCTCTCCCACATATTCTTCCCTTCCCTTCCCTTCCCTTCCCTTCCCTTCCCTTCCCTTCCCTTCCCTTCCCTTCCCTTCCCTTCCCTTCCCTTCCCTTCCCTTCCCTTCCCTTCCCTTCCCTTCCCTTCCCTTCCCTTCCCTTCCCTTCCCTTCCCTTCCCTTCCCTTCCCTTCCCTTCCCTTCCCTTCCCTTCCCTTCCCTTCCCTTCCCTTCCCTTCCCTTCCCTTCCCTTCCCTTCCCTTCCCTTCCCTTCCCTTCCCTTCCCTTCCCGCACCTTCCCGCACCTTCCCGCACCTTCCCGCACCTTCCCGCACCTTCCCTTCCCTTCCCTTCCCTTCCCTTCCCTTCCCTTCCCTTCCCTTCCCTTCCCTTCCCTTCCCTTCCCTTCCCTTCCCTTCCCTTCCCTTCCCTTCCCTTCCCTTCCCTTCCCTTCCCTTCCCTTCCCTTCCCTTCCCTTCCCTTCCCTTCCCTTCCCTTCCCTTCCCTTCCCTTCCCTTCCCTTCCCTTCCCTTCCTCCCTTCCCTTCCCTTCCCTTCCCTTCCCTTCCCTTCCCTTCCCTTCCCGCACTTCCCTTCCCTTCCCTTCCCCTTCCCTTCCCGCACCTTCCCGCACCTTCCCCGCACCTTCCCGCACCTTCCCTTCCCGCACCTTCCCTTCCCTTCCCTTCCCTTCCCTTCCCTTCCCTTCCCTTCCCTTCCCTTCCCTTCCCTTCCCTTCCCTTCCCTTCCCTTCCCTTCCCTTCCCTTCCCTTCCCTTCTCTTCCCTTCCCTTCCCTTCCCTTCCCTTCCCTTCCCTTCCCTTCCCTTCCCTTCCCTTCCCTTCCCTTCCCTTCCCTTCCCTTCCCTTCCCTTCCCTTCCCTTCCCTTCCCTTCCCTTCCCTTCCCTTCCCTTCCCTTCCCTTCCCTTCCCTTCCCTTCCCTTCCCTTCCCTTCCCTTCCCTTCCCGCACCTTCCCGCACCTTCCCTTCCCTTCCCTTCCCGCACCTTCCCTTCCCGCACCTTCCCTTCCCGCACCTTCCCTTCCCGCACCTTCCCTTCCCTTCCCTTCCCTTCCCTTCCCTTCCCGCACCTTCCCGCACCTTCCCGCACCTTCCCGCACCTTCCCTTCCCTTCCCGCACCTTCCCTTCCCGCACCTTCCCTTCCCGCACCTTCCCTTCCCTTCCCGCACCTTCCCTTCCCGCACCTTCCCTTCCCGCACCTTCCCTTCCCGCACCTTCCCTTCCCTGTAGCAGTTGTATTTAACAGGTGTATTTATTTTTAACAAGTGTATTTATTTTTAACAGGTGTATTTATTAGATGACACACACACTATGCAGCATTTCACCATTTAGCCTAGGGAAGGTTTTATTAATTTCTGACTTGCTTCTGTCTGGATAAGCAGCTGTTTGTTTAAAGAGGACTTGAAAGGCTGTACCCACAGCTTGCTGGACAATGAAGTTAGTCTTAAAGCATCTGTTTGAAAAATATGGTACATCTGCTAATGAATTTAAGAACACTTTTGTGACACTAAAATAAGCCTCACAGGGAATATGTAAGACTGATGGATCACCATGACAAAAGGTGTAACAAGGAGTACCCCGAGCACAGCTACCTGGGTCTGGAGGTCCCAGCCATGGTGTATATCCTGTGCTTCCCCTGGACAAGGCAGGGATGGCTGTGCATGCTCTGTTAAGTCTTCCACCTGCATGTCTTTGCTCCCTGAGCTCCTCTACTGTGACAAAAATACCACAGGTCTGTGGTGAGAACACACACAGACCGAGCCTGGGCTAGTTGGCCCCCATGGGCTGCTTGCCAAGGTGGCTGACAGACACTGGACTCATCACATGTACCTTAGTGAGCTGGTCACAGCCACACTGGGCAGGAATCCATATCACACTCCTGAGAAGACTGCTTTCTCCATACAGCACAGATGAGCTAAGAGATCAGGTCATGCCCAGATCATCAGCTCACCTCTGTGAAACCATCCAAAAGTGGTTTGGACCAGATTTAAGTACAAACTAAACATCTGTCAGAACAGCAAAGTTCACTATCCCCAAAGTCCGTGTTTCCCTCCCCACAAATGAATCTTATTGTGGGGAAAATGTACGAGCAAATAATTAATTTTGGAGTCTGTGGGTGGCCCCTGAGGTGAACTGGAGCTCTGAGTTTTACATAAGCACACCCCCAGACAAACTCTGTCTTTGCTTCAGATCAGCATCAGCGAGCCCACGCACATCTCTCCCGAGGCCTTTGTGCAAGACCTTTATCCTTCTACCAACGGGGAAGCCAAACCCCTGGGGTGAAAGACAAGTTGTAAGCTAAGATCTGAATGATTTGGCAGAAACTGGAGCTATTGCAAGATTTTCCAAGATGAGCCCACTGGGGGACTGGAGAGCTCATGATGATTTAATGTCTTAAAAGAGAATGGGGCTTAATCTAGACCATGTGCTGAGAGGAGCTGCTGAGCATGGAGGTAGAGTAAGGCAAACCCACCCTGACTACAACTTCACTCTCCACATCTGGGTGGCTGAGAAATGGCATCTGTCTTCCTATGGTCCTTGTTTTTTACATATTGAAGTACTGATCCAAGCTTTGTTTTTGTGGTCAGACCCTCCTACATGTGCTGGGTTTTGTACCCCAAGGGTACCCAAGGAGTCCTCTCTGGGGCTGAAGTGTTTGCAGTACAAGGTGGGGGAAGGCAAACCCTGCACTGCTCCTGAGCCAGGCCAGGCATGCAGGTCATCCAGCTCCTGTAGATGATGCTCAGGAAAAGCAAGTTGATGCATTGCTGAAATTGATCCTGCCAGACAGGGCTGCAAGCAGGGCTTTGGCCCCTTCAGCTGCAGCAAAAGGAACCTGTGTGGTGGGTTTGTTGAAGGCACACACCAGTTCCATGGCTCTGGAGGGAAGGGACAAATGTCTGTCTGTTTACTGCAAATGCTATGAAAACCCAGGGAGCAGAAAAGAAGAGGAAGAAAGAGAAAAGCAGTCATAAGCAGAAAACTAGGAACAGACAGTAAGAGAACCTCTGAGGGATGTGGGGTCAGGGCTTCTGCTCCTCCCTGCTTTTGTTCCTGTAACTCCCCACTCTCCCCATCTCTGCTGCTGCCATGCCCGGCCGCAGAAAAAGCAGAATGAAACCATTGCATGGCTCTGACCCAGAAATACCTTTTAACTACCTGAGATGGAACAAAGTTCTTCTGCTTTTTCAGCATAAGCATTGAGAATTTTATCAGTGACGCTTGGCCTGAAAGAGCTGCTTGCTAAGTCTTGCTGGGTTTCAAAGTCCTCTTCTGAACCAGAACAAGTACAAGATGTTAGAGAGAAAACAGATCCCAGCAAGGTCCCAAGCCTAGTCCAGAGGGATTGTCTGCAGGGTAAAACAGAGCCTCAGAGAGTCACAACTCCTTTGTTCCTACAGAGAAATAAGACAGTTATTCAAGTTAGTCTGCTCAGCCCTCATCCCTGGCTATCACTAACCTCAGTAATGCTGAGGCATGAATTTTGATGGTGGTTTACTGTGCAAGCTGGAAGATCTCACAGCTCATAAACTATCTTCAGCATCCTCCTTAGGACATGACATTCACTTCTAGATAACGACATGCTCTGGTTTGGTTTAGGTTTTGCAAGCCTCTTTAACAAGAAGCAGATCCATCTCACTGGCCCCAGGGCCAGTCAACAGCTGGTCAAAGGGACTGAGGCAGCCCCGTGTCAGCCCCATTCACCATCAGCATGTGAGACAGACACACACAACCTCTTCCAACAGAGGTGTGTAAATGAGGACAATCTCTGAAGCAATCTACTCATCTCTGTAACAGGACCTGTGGCAGCTACAGCTCTGATGGCAGGGCAGGGTGGGATGTTCCCTGCCTGCCTGCACGGCACAGCCTTGTTCCTTTCCATCCACAATGCGTGCTGCTGTTGGACCAGGGTCACTGCTTACAAATGGTGCCTGCCACAACACACAGCCACATGGTGGAAAACACCAACACATCACCCTGGGGCCAGGGCAAGCCCTGTGGTGAGGCTGTCACTTGCCCTGCAGCATCCTCAGGGGGCCAGAGTATCATGAAGGGCAGGGAGAACAAAACCATGAAGGATAAGATTTGCAAGAATCCCAGTTTGGATTTTGGGAAGCAGAAGGTGCCAAAAAAGCCACAGAGCCCTTTCTCATTGCTGTGAGGGCTGCCTGGGGCTGCCACATGAGAGTGACTCTTGAGGACAGAGACCATGAGAATGGTGTCTTTTGCTGCCTGGACACATTTAACTTCTGACCTCTATCAGCTGTCAGATTAGAAGGGGTTTTGTCACATCAGTCTGAGCAGAAATTAAAGCCAAGCTCAAGGGGTGAAAGGGCAGAGCCTTAAAGGGATCACCTTAATTGACAGGGCCTCTTAATCCCCCTGTTCTTGTACATTAATCCAAATATCTCCAGTTCTTCTTCTTAACCTGTTTTCATAAAGTAAAGAGAATTATACTTAATATAATGAAGCTGGGTGTAGGAGTAAAGCGTGACCTGAGGCCTCCTGCAGAAGGGGTTTGAGGCTGTTGTGGATGCTGTTCTCTATCCGGTCACTCCCCAGCCCTTCCCCAGCAGTCTGAGAGCTGGAAATGATCAGGCAGCTCCTCCTTGTCCAAGCCGTGGCAGTGACGCTGTGCAGGACAGGGCTGTTGTTTGATGTTCCATTTGCAGTTTACATTTATAATGGCAGCATCCTGATAACCTGGGTACTTGAAACAGGCCCAAGCAGAGAGGAGCTTGGAGCACACCACATCCATCACCTGACAAGCGTGGTTGGCGGGGCTGTGCTGCTCAGAACATCCCCCTGCAGTGCAGAAGCCAGCAGGTAGGACCTGGAGGCTGCTCCCACCTTCAGGGGGACGTGAAGGGGTGAGCGCAGTTAGAGGTGTCCTTTTGATTTGGAGAAGCGCTGGGATTATTTTATTAATGCGTGATGCACAGGGGATTTCAAGCTCTTTGACTGTCATCCCAGGAATTTCTCAGGTTATCAGATAAAAAATATTGTCTTTCCAAAATTTAAATACTCACAGGGAATAATGGGCAGCAGCCATTTACATAAAATAATTTTTGGAAGCAAAGTTGATGTGCAAAATGACTTTTTGCAATTAATTTTTTTACAGTGAACTCTTTTGAAGGCTGATCTTCATCTCAGGAGGCGTAACTGAGGCCTCAAACACTAAATGCACTCTGTGGGCTGTAGGAAATGTAACTGGTAGCATGGTGAAGTTAATTTTTAGCTGCTAAATAAAGACATTAACAGCTAAACTAAGTTGCTGAACTATCAAGGACCTGGGTTGTGCTTTGGTGTGCCTTGATAGTGTAGCTATGCACTGTCACCAGGGGGGTCTCAGTTCTACTGAGAGATAAACAGGCAGAAAATAAGAGATTCAGCTCCTGAATCATGGGGAAGAGGCAGAAATTCCATGCTTGGTTTACAGGAGTGTAACAGCTGTGACACTGACAGAATTTTAGGAGTTAGGGACAGTTCCAGTGGTGCCAGCCTTCAGGACCACATTGGCTCTGGGTGGTTTCAGTGGTCATCACTTCTCACTACCATGCAAAGCCAGCCTAATGGGGAAAAAATATCCCTGACCCTGCCTCCTACCATCCATGTGCACTGTGCTTTGTAGCAACCCTGGCTTGTTCTGACAGTGGGAAACTTACCCTGTAAACCAAGCTCCTCTCAAAATACATGAAAGGCATCTAGTTTTTGCTGGCATGGTGGTCAAAGCCACAGAAAATTGTGGAAAGAATGGAGTTTCCGGAGGCAAATTATTCTGTCTTAAGCTCCTGAAACATCTTAGTTGAACTCTAAGCAGGCTGAGAATGAGTTCTATCAAAGGGAAGCAGTCTAAGAAACAGTTGTGGATAAAAGAAATATGAAAGCTATTCAAAAATAAGGAGGAAAATAAAAGCCTTTAAGTGGGATGAAGGAAAACAAACACAGATCCCAAGAGGAGGAGGAGAGAAGAAAAACTCCAATGAAACAAAAAAGTAGCTGATGAAAACCTGGTCTTACAGAGGGCAATAATATTTTGCTGCTAACTTCACTGGGCCAGGATTTTATCCACATTTTCTAATTATGGGCTTTTCATTCCAAAGTTTTCTTCCATCTCGTGATTCATCACATCTCCTGTCTGGACATGCAGTAGCACAGAACTCCCATTTAGTTCGGAAAATACTCTTTTAATGGAACTAATCGCTCTTGAAATAAAACCTAGTTTCAAATGACAGGAGGAGGAGATGAAAGGTTCATGACCTCAACCAAATTTTTGAACCCCATGAACACACAAAAATGATTTGAAAAGTTTATAAAACCTCCATTTTTTTTTGCCCCTCCAAGTTTGGGCTTGTCAGGCCAGAAGCCCAGATTCCTCCTCAGATCCAGCCCTGTGAACACAGTGACACTGATGCATTTCACAAAAAGCCTGGCCAAAAGCAGAGCCCTGGAAGAGGAGCTATTTGGGCAGCTGAAGCAAGAGAAGGGAGAGCCAGTCCCTTTGAAGTTATCAGCCAGGGGAGGCGTTGGATAAGCCCAGGCCATTTGTAATCAGATGTCATGAGAGGACTGTCAAAGAGATCTCCCCACACTTGCCTTGTCACTGATGGTATCTCAGTGCAGATAAAATAAGAGCAGCGAAAGGAAGCCCGAGCCTTTATCTGCTCACACCTGGGCTGCAAAGGTGCCGCGCAGAGACAGCACCCAGTGTGTCTGAGGGCACGGCAGGGGGAGGATGCTGCTCTGCTGAGCTGCAGGGGGACATTGTCCTGCAGCCCCAGGGAGACAGCCCACGCCATCAGCTCCTGACCATGCACTTGGATCTATTGTGGAGAATTTGTGTTCGCAGCCTTAACTTTCATCTCCCTGTGAAAGCTGGACTGAAAAGGTGTTTTCTTCTCAGATTACTGGGAAAATTTCATTACACTGTTTTTAGAGGAATTTTCAGGCTTTCACAAGGCTGCTCACAACTGCTCTCCCTGGCCTCCTTCTTTTATGGGAAGTAGCTTCACAAGCCACAGAAGCAACCAAAAGCTCAGTTTTGATGTCCTTTCCTTGTGCATTTCCTGGGGTTGAATAGGTTGAGGTTATGTAGCAGCTTTTATTTTTTGGAGGTATTTCTAGGCTCTCTGTACCCCATGCATTCAAATCAGCCTACAGGAATGTGATGCCTTGGAGAGCCTTCTACTGCCAAAACCCAATGGGAACTGGCCATCAGTCTTGAAGGGACAGATGGATCAACAAACACACAAAGAGTGCTATTGTATTTACCCTGTTTTTCTTGGAAAGCAGAGCTAGAAAGTCCAGTGACCTATCCAGAGATCTGGGGTAATACCATGCATTACATCAATAGCCCTCTTGGCCCAAGTCTGTGAGGCATGAGTTGTGCATGGGCATTGTATGAGCCCAAGAACCCTGCAGCAACCTCAGATGCACCCAGAGTCACTGCAACAGATGCAGGCTTTGAAATGATCCTTGGAAATTTTGCCTAGATCTCCATGGCTGTTTTGAGACAATGGCATGAAGTGCCCAGTGAGTCTCCAACCAAGGAGCCTCTGTATTGTGACATGGTAAATACTAGTCCTTGAATGTTTTGGTGTGGGTTTTGGGATTTTTGTCTCAGCAGTGGGGAGGCCCTAATGCTGATGTCTTGAAAGTCCTCTGCAGACAGGGAAAGGTCTGCTTGAAGTTGGGATTTAAGATGGAGCCAGTGCTGTCAAGTACACCTTTTAGGGATTTTTTCTCTTGGGCTTAGTGAAGCTTTTTGATGATGTCCTACCTACACAGAAACATTGTGAGCAGATCCCTCTATGGGAACTTTGCTGAGTTTTTATTACATCCTAAACTTCTTTGCTCCAAGAAATCCAGCATCATCCAAATTCTAGCCACCACGCACAGACCAAGGGGTCCCACAGGATTGCAGTGGTGTGAAAAGAGATCTTGACCCCTTCACTATATTTAACATAAATCAAATGTCACAGTGGGGCTGGAACTCCATGTGTATAAACCATCTTTCCATACTTATTAAACTACAGTAACTATCTCCCTGCCCTTCCCCCTCTTCCTAATAGCAGTATAAATAGTCCAAAGGTCTCTTGTCAACACAGCTCCCAGACTTCTAGCTCTTTGAGGGGCAAATGTACTTTGTTTTATTACTTGTATGGCATTCCTCAAAGAAGGGGACTTTGACCTTCTTAAATTCTTCCTGGAGATTAAATACCAAAACCAGCAGTCCACAAGGGAATTAATAGACAGCTTCAATACACACAGCAGGACCTTTGGAGGGGGTCAAGTTATTAACACACTGGGAAATGTAGATTGTATCTTCCAATGCAGGATATATCTTGCATTCTAAATCAGATAATGACAATGGGACACAGAATGCTGCATTTCTGAGATGAGTTCTGCAGCTCTCAGCAGATCTTCCAGTTCTGGATATTTTACCAAGGACATAAACTTTGCTGACTTTAGAAATCTTCACATAAAAAGGAATGCATAACTAACTTCTCTTTTTTTTTTTTGAAAAATTATGCCTTCTGTAACAGTGGGCCCATGTGGCTTTATTTTGCATTAGACAAGGAATCTTACCTGGGGGCTTAATACTTATTCAACCTCCTACTGCCTCAAAACAGACAACCCTACAAAAATATTTGGTTAATATTTACATATATAAGGAAATTAATGTCAGGCATTGAAAACCCTTTAAAGGTATTTTTTGGTGCAGTTTTGAACAACTGAAGCTTGCAGAAGCAAAATTTAAGCCTGATGAGAGCTAAGAGGTAATGGAAAACTCCTTTCAGCTTTCTTGCCATGCATATTTGCACTGGAAACATGATTTAAAATATTCACTTAAGGTAGATGAGCCAAGAAACAAGGATAAGTGACAGAACCAATATAAGGTTTTCAATTAAGTCACCATTTCTGTAAAACTTTGATACTTGAAAATGTAACAGTTTAACAGCCCTCTCTTGTTTTGGAACTGCTGTGCACCAAGTCTGAGATTTTACCTTTGAAATTATCAAGAAAGGGATAGTATCTTAAAAAAATCACCTTTTTTTGTCCCCTCACCTCCTTTTGCTTTATGTATTTGGCCACTGTTGAATAGCACAAGCTTTCGAAACAAAAACCCTACGGTAAGTGAAAATAATGAAAATAATGAATAGGCTCAAATATATTACTTGTTATGAAATATTCCTTTGGCATGAATTGCAATAAACAAACCAACATCCATTCCAAAACAGCAGTAAACAAATCTTTACTATCCCCTGATTGCCAAAAATCTCACACTACTCAAGCTGACATGGAAAAAAGCATTAATGTTAGTGAGGGGTGAATTTCAGGAAGGCTGGGTTTGGTCTGGATAAGCATATCTGACATATGCAAGCCTTCTGGGAGCCTATGAAAACAAGCTTTCTTGGGATATTTCCTGCACTTCTGGTTAGGTTGGAAATGTCATGACAGCTGGCTTTGCCACAGCCCTTGGGCACTCCAGGTTGTGTTTCTGGCCAGAAATCAGTGAAACAAAGATGCTTGGAAAGAGAAGAAACCACAGAACAATGCTTAGAGCTTCCACAACAATTCCAGCCAGTGTGCTCTTTTTGCTCTTACATGCACTTGGACATGGCAGCTGTGTGGAAGATCGGCTCTTCTCCCTCTGTACAGGAAAAAGAGTTAAGGAATTAATGTTTGAAAAATGTTTTATATCTCTTTTCTAGCTGCATGCAGGATGTACAGATATGCAGGCCAACCCTTACTGCTCTAGCCTCTCGGCATATGAAAAATGCAAAAATCCCTGGTACATGCCCCCATTGCTGCATGACTTAACACTTCTTCCACCTTCTGCTCTCTCCCCATAAATTTGATCTATAAAATCCCAATAGCAATTTTAAAAATTAAACCCTGCCATATGGAAGTCAAATTTTAAATGCAAGTGATGTTAGATGTTTGAATCCTAACCTTAGTGGACCTTTTGGGAAAGGCAAAATAGACTTTGTCTTTGTCCTTGTGATAATATTAGGGCATGTTGTCATTTGTGCACCAGTTTAATCTCATACAAACAATAAGGTGTAGTGAAACTGTGAAACCTTGCCAAAAGAACTTCTGGGTGCTAAAATTTCATGGGTTCCAAAATTCAAATTAAGAGAACAGAAATCTAGCCATGGCAGCAAAAAAAAATTTGTATCATGATCAGAAGCACCTTTGCTATGGACTGCTGGATGTCAGAGGAGTGTTCAGAGGCTCTGTCCATCTGTCCTTGCTGGTTCTGTGCTCACCCTGTTCCCTGGGCACTGTGAGCACCAGGTTCTTCAGGAAAGCAGGGAAGAGATATCACCACAGGAGATGGGATGCTACCCTGAACCAGAACAGCAGAAATGCCCCTTCTCTGCCCTTTCTTCATGAGCATCAGATTTGCTCTTCTTGTTATGTTTTGTTTTATTGATTTTTAAAAGAATAAGCAGTGCTGTTAGACACAAATCTTTCTCCAATAAGATTTCTAGATACACTCCAGATAGCTTATTGCTCCTGAACAAGCATCTCCAGCTTGAGACATGCTCTTTCCAAAACATATTCCAAGTAAGGCCCCCAAGCTGAAGCCTCCCTGGGCTGGAAGCCTCACAGGGCAGTGTGCCAGCCATGGATCGTCAGCTGGGCTGTCACAAACATCTCCTGGAAATTGGTAGACTTGAAGAGGACTTGCCATCCCTTCAAGTGACTGGAAATGGAGCCAGATTGGCTGCCTTCTGCTGTTTTCACAGACAATCCAGAAGAAAAAAAAAAAAGATTATTTTTCCAAGGCAAACATTCATAGAAATACAGCTTCCCTTGAATATACAGGGATGATGAAATGCAGTGGGGGACATATACTTTTGTGTTTCTTCAAATGTTCTTCAAGCCAGGAGTTGGGCACTGCCCTTCCCATTGGGAGTCTTCTCTGTCATTTTATCCCCCTCTGGATTCCTTTGGCTGAAGGACTGTGGGATTTATGCTGTGCCTGATTTGCAAAGTTATGCTTTGAACAGGGCTCTTGGTGTCGATGTTCCCCACAACTTTTGTCTCAGGAGCACTCAGGTGTGCTTGTCCCCTTTCAAGTGACAGGAGGGGTTAACCTGCCATGAATCTCAGAGGGGACAAAACACACCTTTCTCTGTCTCTGTGGCTTGTAGCTGTACCTGTAAAACACAATGAAGTGTTAAAATACATGCCTGGCCTTTGATCCTGGGGCCAAATGTACCTCTGGTATAAACTCAGTGTCTTTCCTAATGAAAGAAACTTTCATTTCCTCCAGGAGGCCACTGCAGGATTTGCACACAGAGTGGGCAGTGCTTTTGGCTTCCAGCCTAATTCCTTAATATCCCCTGCTCCTCCATACATATCCTGGGAAAGAAAGGTGTTACCAACCTGGGAGCACAGGGGCAGGAGGGAGGCGGCAAAGCAAATCTGTCTGCACAAGGCTCAAATGCCGTTGTCCTTCTCATAAAGAGCCAGTTTAGGTTTATGAACACAAAGGCCTTTGATGTTGTTTCACGGCATTTGCTGCTTTAAAGATAATAGATGGTTTCACGGGCTGAGCCCCCGGCTGGGGCTTGGCAGCAAATGCTGAGCGAGCCGTGCTCCTGGCAGAGATCTCCTCAGTGTGTACGGCTCTCCTGAGGACAGCCATGAGAGCACTCCAGCCTCTCCCAGCCATCTGGAAAGGTGGACATAGCTGCCCCCCTCACAGGGTCTTGCGGAGCTGTGCTGAGGTTTGCACGGTTCTTTATAACTTATTTACCAGCTAACATTTGCTAACTTGTTCCATCCCTGCGGGTGGAATTACGTGTGGGCAGTGCAGGCAGCTCCAGCCTGATGTCAAAGCTGTGCCAGGAGGAGCGGCCTTCCCCTCGGCCCCTTGGCTCTGCGGCTCCGAGGCACACCTCAGGCCAGCATCATGGCTCAGGCCTTCCCTGGGATCCACTGGGACTTGGGAGCTCTGACAGTGCTGCATCCTGCCAGCTGCTGTCCAGCCGGGATCAGGGGGTGTGTGTGAGAAACCTGCTGTGGGAGTGTGGGAGTGTGAATGAGTGTGTGTGAGTATGTATGTGTATGTGTGTGTATGTGTGTATCTGTGTCTCAGTGTGAGTATCTGTGTCTGTGTGTGTGTGAACGTGTGTGTGTGAGTATCTGTGTCTCAGTGTGTGAACATGTGTGTGTGAGTATCTGTGTCTCAGTGTGTGTGTCAACATGTGTGTATCTGTGTCTCAGTGTGTGAACATGTGTGTGTGTGTATCTGTGTCTCAGTGTGTGTGTGAACATGTGTGTGAGTATCTGTGTCTCAGTGTGTGAACATGTGTGTGTGAGTATCTGTGTCTCAGTGTGTGTGTGAACATGTGTGTATCTGTGTCTCAGTGTGTGAACATGTGTGTATCTGTGTCTCAGTGTGTGTGTGAGTGTGTGTGTCCCTCAATCCGTGGTCCAGGAGCTGACCCACAGTGTCTCCCCAGGCCACTGTCGCTGCAGAGGGGCACTTTGTTCATCTGTGCCCCACCGGCCCCCCCAGGTCCCTCTCTCATCCCAGCCCGCAGCGAGTCCCGTTTCAGTGGCGCTCCCCCTCCCCACCCAGCACATAATGTTTCTATTGTGCCGATGCTGTTTTCCTGGGGAAGCGGCAGGGATTTAAATATCATAAAGGCAGAATCTGGGCTTTGATACACTGTCACCAAAAGCTGAATACTGTAATTTTCAGCAATTTTCTCCCTACTCCCCTTCACCCCCAACCCCTCCCCGCCCCCTCCTCTCCCCGAGCCCCCTCCCAGCTGCTTTTTTCCTGACAAGCCGCTCCGCTGCTTCTCCCGCATGATCCTCACTTGGCAAATTAATGTGCTGCTGCTGATGAGAGACAGTGGGTTACTGTGAGCGCGGGCTCTCTCGTCTCCTCTCGCTATTACACCCCGGCAACATCAAAGGTCCAGTCACCCCGCTCCCATCTTCCCGTGGGTCCTGACTCAATCGCTCGGTTCAAAAGTGCAGGCTGCGACAGGGACAGGGACAGGGACAGGGACAGGGACAGGGACAGGGACAGGGACAGGGACAGGGACAGGGCCAGGGCCAGGGACGGGGACGGGGACAGGGACAGGGACAGGGACAGGGACAGGGCCAGGGCCAGGGCCAGGGACGGGGACGGGGACAGGGACAGGGACAGGGACAGGGACAGGGACAGGGACAGGGACAGGGCCAGGGCCAGGGCCAGGGACGGGGACGGGGACAGGGACAGGGACAGGGACAGGGACAGGGACAGGGACAGGGACAGGGACAGGGATGGGGATGGGGACGGGGACGGAGACGGGGACAGCGACAGGCTCACAGCCACCATCGATGGACATGGGACGCATCTATGGACAGCACAGCACAGCACATCTTCCCCTTCTCCTCCTGGTATTAATTGCTCAGTTGGGAAGGCAATCTACCTTTTCTCACTTCACACCTTTTCTTTTCCATCTGAGTCAAATTTTTGTAGAAAGAGTCTTTTCCCTTCTTTTTTTCTCAGATAACTATTTAATTTTTCACGATCTGCCCTCCTGGGATCTGGCAGTTCCCCTGGCGGTAACTATGCTGGTTTTTTAGGCAGTAACAAGATACTGTTCTGAAAAGTAATTCTGATTACTCTGTGAATTTAGACTTGGATGTATATATTCTCTTTCTGTGGCAGAGAGAGATCTCTTCATAACAATTCTCCCTTCATAACAGATTTCTCCCTTCATAACAATAAATCTTGCATATGTGTGAAGGAAAGGTAAAGGGGAAAAGTACTGAAGATCTGCTTATTATTTGCTGATCTCCTGTTCTCAAAAATGTGTTGTACTGGTGAGAAATGGTTCTCTGTTTTCACCATTTCTGGGCTTTTGTAGCGCTGTGAATAGTGTGTGGTGAGATGAGGAAAGCAGCCATCATAGCTGTGGTGGTACCACCCCAGCTGCAGAGCTCTCCCACAGGACAAGGCTTGGTGCCCTGGGACACACACCTCCATATCCCTTCCCAGACTTTGGTTCCTGTGTAAGCAAAGTGCCCAAAACCCCTGGCCATGCAAGGCTGCAAGGGAAAGGCAGCTCCTTCCAAAATCAGAGTGCCTTGTGTCTGCAAGTCACTCCATAAACAGCACTCACACCCCATCCATAGGTTATCTATTGGTCCCTGCCCAAACAGGAGTCAGGGAGAAGCAGAGTCATCCCCTGCCTGCATCCTTTGTGCAAGGAGCAGTAAATATTTCTCTTCTGCTCAGCTGCAAAGGGCCGGGGAGGCTGTTGGATGTGGTGGCAGTCCTCGCTGTCCACACAGGGGCTGGCCACCCTTCAGGACCAGCAGCACACACCCAGAGAAGATTCCCTGAGAAAAAGCAGAAGTCCATCCCTGCAGCTATGAAGATCCCTGCTACCATGGAGGCAGCATCCCAAGCAGTTCCCACCAAAGGGATTATATTGCAGCAACTCTGCTCCTGTTCCCTTGGTGCTGTGTTTTATTGTGCTTAGGCAGTGGCTCAGTTTTTCTCTCTCTCCAACTTCTGGAACAACTTGAGAGTTCTGGCCTCAGTCCCCAGAACTACAGTAGCTCTTCCTCCTGGGAGAAAGTGGGACAGCCTAAGGATGCAGAGTAGCTTGGAGCAGGAGAGTGTTTCACCCTGTGGGATATTAACTGGTTTAGGGATTTTATTCACCTGAGCTGCCCCAGCAGCTCCCACAAGAGACCAGACACCCACATCTTCTGCCTCACATAAAGGCTCAAGAGAACACAGATAAAACAAAAGAAAGAAGACAAATGTTCCAGCAGCCAGGGAGGTTTGCTGTGTGGAGCTGGGCTTGTCCTTGCACTGCCACTCAGAATACAGACAGCCTTGGTTCCATCTAACATCCCTGCTCTCCAGTTCTTCCCCTGCAATGGAGCTGAAGCAAGCACACACTAACTGGGGTTATAGGGTGTCTAAGCATGCTCAGATTTCTTCCTAGCTGTCCAGGGTTTGCAGAATTTACAGTATTGCAATTTATCTGCGTTTATCAGGGAAGAACATCAGTGCCAAAGTGTGTGTGAATCCAAACAAGAACAAACCATTCCATTAACTACCTGTTTGAGTATATTTTCATCTAAGACAGGCCCTACAAAGTTTAACAGTCTCCTATGGGGTTTTGGAGCATGTCACTGGAGGATCTGTTAAAATGTAAAAGTTTGCCAAGGTTACAATTGAATTAAAACAGCTCTGAAGTTCCCAACCATGCCCCTCCCATTACCTCAACAAGGTTTAAGTACATTAAAGAAACAAGGAGAATGACAAGCCCATACAGCGTAGTAGTGCCAGAGTTGCTGGTATTGAGACACTGAATTTCATCCTAAATGTTTCAGTTTCAGTCAGGAGCTGAGACCAAGTCCTTGGATCTCAGTGAGTAAAATCTTGCTTCAGGCATTCCTGTTGTGCTTTTTTTCCACGTAATGATATCATTGCATGTAATGAGATGTTAGCAGCTCATTCACCGCTTTACATGCTCCATCTGTCATGGAGGAGAAAATTGCAATTTCTTGACTTATGCAGTTATTAGTGTAAATGTAAATTAGTCACGGCAAATTTTGAGAAGTCCAAACTTCAGAAATTATGGTAAGAATGATGAAGACTCAAAGGTATGTTTGGCGGGAACTATCTGCTTTTGGAGAACTTGGCCTCAGATTCAATTAATTTCATGCCAGATGTATGCCTCTTACAACCCTGCATTGTTGTTTTGAAGGATATGGCATGTTGAACAGGAACTGATTAAGCCAGTCAGAGCACCATGAGGTTCAAACCCTCACACTTCTTCTCTATAACTTATAGGGAAAAACCCACAGCAGAATCAAAGAAGCCATTTGGGAGACAAAAAAACCCAGCAATACCCAGGAGCAGCTCTTTGCCTGGGGGTAAGGATATTCACACTCAAATTTGCAAGTTTGTGCTACTCTTGCAAGTTTGTGCTACTGACAGTATTTTTCCTGACAGAGTGACCCTAGAATTCAGTGTAGGATTTAGCCACCCACATGCAGGCAGTTAAATATGGGTGTCTGAACACTAGATATCTAAACTCTTATTGCAGGCAATGGAGAATCAGTCAATGTGGTTGTTTGGGTCAGGTGCCTAAATATGACCAGCCAGTGCCATCAGAGATGATAGAGGGTATTGAGGTATCTGCACTGTCAGGGTGGTACCGTGCAGGACCTATCCATACCATACAAACAGACCTGCAGCTGGACACCACACCAGGAAATCACACCAGGAAACCACATCAGGAAACTTCCCACTCTCCACTCTCTCTTGGTGCCTGTATTTATGCATTAAATTGACTACAAGGAGCTCTGTGCATCCTACAGCTGACAGACAAGAGGTGCCTACTTAAGGTGAGCTAAACCCCACTCTGAAGGTTTAACTCTGCCTAAAAGTACACCGTAATTAACATGAAAAAGTGTAAGACTGACACTAATGACCCCACTGTTGGTCTCAAGCTCTCTTCTTGAGAGGCAGGCACTTTGTGCCTTTATAGCATCCTAGATCTTAGGGCCAAAAAAGCGGTTCTGTGAGCATTTTGAATTTGAGAGGGGTATAACAGAAACCATTTCATCTCAGTCTTCCCAAGAACAAGGCTTTACAGCATGTTGAACCTGTAATGGGATGTGTGCCTTGAGCCTGCTTGATGCTGAGGCGGGTGAAGCCAATTCCTGAAGATCTCTTCCAAAGCTCTTGCAGCCCCTCCAAGAGAGAGCTTTTGGGGAGCTGTTTGGTCATGGCTCACATGCTGATGTGCACCCTGGTGAGGAGTCTGGCCCTCAGATGAGAGCTGAGGACATGAGGAACCTGAATGGAAGGTCCAAACAGCATCAGCAGCACAACCAAAGGACAAACCAAACATAGGCATTTGTTTTGACAATATTGAAATAATTTGCATTGGCAATGTCAGAAAAATATACTTTACACAGATATTTACCAGAACTTTTTATTTCTTGAGAAACTTTGTCTGTTCAAGCTTTGTGCTCCAAAGGAAAACTCACAGTCAGTGCTTGTTTCTCAGGGTCAGAGTCTGAGCTACTGCTGCCTGCTGAGCAGCAGCCTGAGTAGTGTCTACAAGCAAGGGAATGTTTTTGCTCTCATGTTTTTCTCTCTCTTATATTACACCACTCCTTGTCAGCCCTGCTTTGGTGAGTACAAAGTACCTCCTGGCCATGACATCATGCCACAGAAAACAGACTAATGAGGCAAAGGAAGCAAGGTTGACTTTTCTGCAGGCAGGCTGGCTCCAATCACCTGGTTGTAGTTAAAACAGATCACACTGAGCAGTCCTGCTCTGTAAGAGCTGAATTTCATTCTCTGTTACTGGATGTTTATCTGATATCTTGTAAAAACTGTTGTCCATTTCTCCTGCTTTTAGATCTTTTGCTTTTATGAAATGCTAAATCTCCAACTCTGACCCTTCAGCAAAACCAGTTCCCTTCATCAAATGAATCCTGTGACTTTGATTATGTACGAACTTTCATTAAAAGGGTCCAAAGTAAAGCAGACGAGGAAATGTCTTAGTGATTTGCAGCAATGCATTGAGAAACAAAAAGAAACGGATGGCAGAGATAAGGAAAATAAAATAGCCACAATTTTTTAATAAGAGGAATAGAACTCCCCCCGAGGGTCTGTGTTATAGTTGTGTTTAGTAAAACACAAGCAAAACTCATAGCAGTGGAACTGAAATACAAAATACTGCCAACTTGGAGCAGCACAATGAAATTTCTAATAGCCAGAAAACACTGACATGAAGGCATTACCAGAACATTTTAAGCTCTATAAAATAGTGTTTCCAACAAACAATTGGCTGTTATGGATTCAACCATAAAACTGAAAGTGCCATGCCCACTGCTGCTAGGACATGCTGCAGCAGCATCCCATTTTGCCCTTTGCTTTGTTACTTTAATTGTGGACTTCAATTATGGCACAAATATTTTGATTTTTATTTCTTTGTCCATGTTACATTTTTCTGTTTTAAAGAACAAAATTATCTGTGAATTCTGTGAATAAGGCTAGTTTTGTCTTCCATGGGACCATTACTTAACTAGTACCAGTGTGCACTGCAAGGTCAGTATGTTTACAAACGGATCTGGTTACCACTTGATACCAGCACAGACTGTACAGAGAGAAAAAAATAATCCATGTTTTCTGACAAGCTCACCCATAAATTCTGTTTACTGTTGTCCACTTGGATTTTCTTGTAGCATAACATAAGGGGATTGAGAGAATGAGGTTGATGCTTGGGATTTTGAATGATTTTTTGTGGTTTGGACATTCTTGTAGAAGTGTGTTTGATTGTTATTCCATTTACAAACTCCTTCATGAAAGTGATCCAAACAACCATCACAGAGCTGCTGTCTTATGTGAAATCCATAAAACTATAAAAATTAACTGTAGTTTAATAAGAAAAACTATACATCAATGCTGCTTATGAGTTGAATTTCTTTGTCTTAAAGGTTAGAGCAGATCCCAGGACATGGTAGATCTCATGTGGTTATTTTTAAAATTCCTTCAATCAAGCACAGTATAACCATCTCCACCCCCTTCCTCCCAGTGCTGTGTTACTGCTAACTTTTCTACATCATCTATTTTCTTGTAGCATTGCCAAAAGAACTGATTATACTTTTAACAATTATAAAAGTCTATTTCACCATTTGAAAGAAGCTGAGAGGATTTTGTTCAAAGTTTCCACGAAGATTACTCCTCTAGCTGAGACCATCTAGCATGGATGACATCAGCCCAGAATAGTTTAAAAAAGAGCAGCATGTGGAAAGAAGGAGTTCAGGATAAAAAAGTGTCCCATGGCCCGGAGGGAGATATTAATTTGGCATAAATCCAAAGTAATTTTCCTGATACGGTTTGCAGCAGACCCAGTTGCACTAGCCCTGAGGGGTTCTCAGATGAAGGCAGCCAGGACATGATCCAGCCAAGTGGGAATCAGCCTCTGGGGCAGAGGTGTGGGCTGCAAGACATGGGTGATGATCCTTGCAGGAACCACAGCCTCTGCCCCACTGCTGCTGCAGGAGCGTCATGAGCAAACACACTGAGTGTCCTGGGAAACTGTGAAAGGATTCATAGACATCAGGCCAAGAGGAGTCCATTAGATCATCTTTTCCTCACTGAAGGCCAAATGTGGCTTTCAAATACCTTTTAAGAGCCACATGGTGGCACACCCCTCACTACTAGAAAATCTACACTTTCAGAAAGGCACTGATACTCAGGAAAAGAAGACCAGGTTCAATGGCTTTTGCAATAAATCCACACTCATCCACTATCAAATAACCTTGGAAATCCAATTACAGTGTCTGGGATCTAAAACATGAAGGATACTTCCCACTGCCATGCAAGCTAGATAAAAAAACTGAACCATGGGACCCTTGAGACCTCCCTCATTCCAGCTGTTCGGTGTCCAGGATGGCCTTCCCCTCTGTCTCCCACTCTTGCCTTCCTCTTAGGAGTCCATGGAACCCTGTCAGCATCAGCAGAACTCCCTGTGGAGAGTGAATACAGGGATCATGGGGAGCAGCAAGAGGCACAGAGACATGGAATGGCTCTCTGCCTACTTCATGGACACAGGACATGCAGCAGCTACTGGGGAAGGGACAATAAGCTATAGACCAGCAACAGACCAGAGCCGGTGATGGCAAGCTGTCTCATCCAGAATGGCATGGTGAATGTTGCAAAGCCAGTCCAGGGAAGGGTGAAATCTGATCCTGGTCCAGCCTGAGGGGGAGCAAGTTTCCTTTGATGATCTCTGACTGCAGGTTTCACCCATGTCCACTTTGGCAGAGCCCCAGGAGTTGGCTTCCACCATTGCAGACCCAGAAATGCATCTGGACACCGCTGAAAGATGTCAGGAGCTGGAGAAGCCACCATTTCTTCTGTTTGTTTATTCTAGTTGTTAATCTCCTGTCACTGATTAGATGTTTTTAACTAATTTCTCAGTTGAATTTGCCTGGAGTTAAGCCTCAGCTTTTGGTTCATGTTATGCTTTTCTCCCCTGCAATAAAGAGCTCTGCTGTGCCTACAATTTCTGCACATGATGGTATTTATGCTTTGTAATCACATAATTTCTTGACCTTTTTGATCAGACCACCAGGCTGAACTCCCTGTCCCAGAGAGATAACTTAGAGATGAAAGGTCAAACTGTAAAACTTTGTGCTTTTTCTGTATTTCCCTTCCTTGTGAATTACACAGGTGCTTCTTTCCTCAGCATCTTCTGCTTTATTCACCCTTCTTCGTTCTTATGAAAACACAACAATATTTACTGTCTTATCCTGGTTTAGATTCAATTACAACGAAGCTGCCAGTCTCTCCCTGGGGATCTGTGTATAAACAATTGTGTTTCTTCATGTAAGCTCCAGGATCAGTAGCTGTAACAGGAGGACTCTAGCGGGCAGGGAGCACAGCCTGGAGAGGAGCTGCTCCACAGCTGATGGCAAGTGCCTGACCCTGGCCTGCACACACAGGGGACCCATGATGGTGGGTGTGTGTCTGGGTGTGCAAAAGAGGGATTCAGGGAGCCCAGGAGCAGATGCAGAGAAGGGACAGGCTGGCAGCTGGCATTCCAGACCACACAGAGTGACTTGGACACAAGGAAAAATTTGGGAGGGCACCATAAGAAATTTCATTTTGAATTGGGAGCAAATAATAATTGTCTCTGGTAGCATGAGCCATCCTGTGCCCAATGCACTCTTTGTAAGTCTGTAAAGAAAAGGGATTACATTAAGGAAATAACTTTATCAATTTTCTTCTTCTAATAAATATAATCTGCAGGATCCAAAACTCTGGCTACATACTTAGTTTGGGAAAAGGTAGTGGATTTTCCAAGTAGCAAAATAAACTGAGAAACTGAGTTTGCAGTGGTACCTTTGTCAAGGTGTTCTGGGGTATCTCCTGCATTCACTGTGAAGATGAATCTGGCATCCCAGCTTTGTTTGTTCACTGGAATTGGGAGTGTGGGGCTGGAGATCCTGGAGCAGAGGATCAGCTGTCCTCTCTCACCTCATGGATGTCATACCAACACTTTTAAATCCCTGTAGCAGATACACAGATAATTTGGTCTCAAACAGTTTTTCAGAAAATTATAGCTACACTATAGACATGGCTGGCAGGACACACAGCTGGATTTTGGGATGGTACATAACACTGATTCCAGCAGCTCCAGCACCTTGCTCCCAGCCCTGGCCTCAGCCAGCAGCTCTGGACACAAACAGCCCTGTTCCTAGTGGGGTGAGCCATGGTCTGCTGGCTCCCAAGCTCTCATGGACCACAAGCCAAACATCAGCCAAGTGACCATTCCTGTTTTAGCAGCAGTTTCTTCACATTGGCTGAACCTCTGGTGTTACTTACCCTCCTTGCTGCTAAAAATAGTAATTGCAGCATCTATTAATTAATTTATTTTTGCCTTTTTTTTTTTTTACACCTAAGAAGAAATAATTAGTTTTTTAAGGTGGGGTAGTGCAAAGATGATCAATGCTGCTGCATAGCAGCAGTAACTTAAAAACATCCCAGAAGAATCCTTTCTCTCTCTCTCTCTCTCTCTCTCTTTTCTTTGTGACTGCAAGAAATATTGAAAACAAATCTCCTCATTTACTTGCAGCTTGAGATTTCTGCCAAGTGTATGTTTATGTCCAGTTAGAAAGACTGGGCGTATAATGGAAGTGTTGAAATTTTGTCAAGGAGGCCAGGGCTGTCTGATGACATACTAAAAGGTCAGTCCTGTTTGCTGTTAAAATCAGTGGTAAAATCACTTCCTTTAAATTCATGGGGAAACAGGATACAACAGGATACAAAATTTGTATCTATCTTGGTTGGAGGTTTCTTGTTCCTCTAGAATGTGCCTTCAGATGATCTCATGATCCCTGTTGCCCATGTGTGCTGGCAAGGTCCTCAAGCACTTACAGCGCTCAGGAGTGACAGTGTGACAGATCACCTGCAGTCCTCGTGTCACCAGAGGGGCTGCAGGCTGGGATACAGTGTTTTTTCATAAGCATTATCAAATTTCCTCTGCAACACTGTAGAAATAAATGGAAAAACTGCTTTCATCAAGAAAACAAAGGAAACATACTTTATGGCTTCCTCGGGATTTCAGATGGATGCGGTTGAAAGGAAGTTCCCTACTCTGTTTCCAAATAAAAGTTAAAGTGGACACCTGGGTTTTGCCCTCAGTGAAAGCGCAGAGACAGGCTCCCTGTCACACCTTACACAAGGCAGCTGCCCTGTGTACTCAGAGCTCTGCTATGAGTCCACTGCATATTTTGCTGAAGAAGTCACCAGAGCTTTAATGGGACGTGGTTAATCACATCTAGAAGTGAACACAGTTCCTCTACGTTTCCATCCTGCTGCAGGACTCCAGCTACCATTCAACTATTTGAGATATCCACTATCTCCAGAATGCACAAAATCTGCAACTAAGTTACAGATCAAAATTTTGGACTTAATTCCTGGTATTGTACAGAAATTGCCCCAGATTTTCCTTAGAACAGGAACAAATATGATCTTCCAAAGATTAAGGTATGTTTTCTGTTAGGAACTGACATTTTAATCTGAATGAAATGTTTTTGGTGAAGATTTAAAATGTCTGTTCTTGGCTTACATCCCTACACCCAGTTTTGGATTTCAAAGGTCGGCAGTGTTAGAAGGTAAGATTTTGATTCAGACCCCATCTACTGACAACAAATATGTTGCTCTGATTTTTTTTTTCTCTTTTCTCCTTTTAAACACAAGAACAGCCACCACAGCATAACCAAAAAATACTCCTTTGTAATTTTGTACTTTCCCAAGCATTCAAAGGAAACAACAGACAGAGTTAATGCTCATCTGTGGTGACAGCCACTTCCACCACCCATTCCCTGTTTAACCCTCTCTGTCCCTGCCTTGAATCCTCCCAGTGAGCTGCGGACTCATTTCCACACCAATCACCTTCCATGGCACTGTTGCATTTTCATGGAGGAGAAAAATTTAGTGTTTGTGCACCAAAGCACCTTAAACTCCCACAGGGACAGCTTACACTACTGAGCAGATGTAAGTTTTACCAGATATAAGTTTTACCTGGCAAGATTCTGGGCTGTGTTTTGTTGTGTTTTTATTACAAATACATAAATAGGAGGTGTTGGAAAGCTTGCAGATTTTAATCAGTTTTTAAGGTCTTCCTTTTTTCAGTGTCTTTGAAAATTCAAGATAAATCAGCTGTGTCCAAGGGCATTGCTATCTACCCAGCTCCTGACCCTCACCCCTGTGCCTCATTCCAACACACACGAAAGAGACCCTGGGGAAAATCTTTTGAAGCTGAACACTAAATCACATGTGAAAATGGAAAATCAAGTTCATTTAAAAAAACCCCAAACTATATTGTTAAAGTTATTTTAGACCTTGTGGAATGCTTTGGGTTTGCAAACACTGACTGAGAAGCACTGTGCAGGGAGGGGGAAGCTGTCCCAATGCAGCAGAGGCAGCCCCTGTCAGCACAGCAGAGCCAGGACTTTCTCACAGGTCCATCCTTCCACCCACTCAGACAGGTCTCCCTTGCAGGGCACTGTCCAGCCTTTCCTGAGGACAGAAGAAGCAAGGAAACACTATTCAGGTACTAGACTGATATAATTCACACCCATTACAAGCAGGCTGTTTTTTATAGGGGCCCACTCCCAGCAAGGGAAGTCCTGTCACTAGTCCTGGAGAAGGACTTGCAGACCCTCCAACACCTCCTGAATGTCAGTGACAGCAGTTGTGTCCCTTGACCTGAGCTCTCTCTAAGTTCTGGCCAGGAATGATGAATTGAAATGGCAGGTCCTGTGTAAGGTGTAAGGGTGCCTGCTTTGGTGGGACAGCACTGCTGAGCAGTGTGCTGAGTGTGCAGGGGACTGTGCAGCGCTCACCACAGAGCCCTGAGCCCGCTGGCCATGTGTGCTGACAAAGTACTCACCTCACCTTGGCACAGCAACAAGGCTGCTCTCACAGTGAGCCAGGCTCCAGCAGCCCTGCCACAGGACACAAACCCTTGGTGATGAATCCAACTGCAAAGGTGGGGAGGGGGAATCAGAAGGCAGAGTCTTGCACAAAATGCCTCAGGACTTCAGACAACCGCATGTTTATATGATCATTGGAATTGTCTTCTCACCCCATTTCCATCTTCTCAACTTGCTGGTTATTGTGCCTTCACTATCTTCCTAGGTTACAGCAGCCCAGAGTTCCAAGGATGGTTCAGGTCTGCAACAAACAAGTCCTGTTATGTAGATTCATTAGGGTATTTCATTGAATAATGGTGCCAGAGGTTCTGGGAAGAATTGCTTCCATGCAAGGTGCTTCTAGCAAAGATAAGAGACTGCACAAAGTTTGGAAAGGAGAAATAGAGAAACCTTCATGGACTAGCCTATTAGCTGATGTGCTGTTTACTGGACATTTATTTTTCACCTGAGATCTCTTTCTGTAACACTTTTTCTCTCTGCTTTCCTCCCTAGTCTCTCCTGTGAGATGTTTTGCAAAGACTGAAGCAGAAAGTTGGTCTGCTCACCCTCACACATTTGCAAAGCCCTGCAGCTGTGGTTCCTCCTCTCCAGAGTGGTGTGCTGCCTTTGTGTGACAGCCTGGCAAAGGGCAGCCATGCCCCGTCAGGAGCACACCTGAACCATCCTGAAGCCTCTCACCAGGCATTCAGTCCTTGTGTGTTTCTCACAACTCTTTTGACACAGGTAACGTCTTCAGCTGTGTTACTCCAGATGTGCATGGAGAGAAGCACAGCCCATGAGCAAGAGAGCAGCCTGGAGCAGAATTCACTCAAGCAGCCCCAGGCATTGCTGTGGGGCTGGATGCTGCTCATTCTCCCCACTGCAAGGCTGCCTTCATGTACTTGAAAGGCAGACACCCTCCTCTGCTTCTGCATGGCCAGCAACAACCACAGACGAGTGTTTCCCTGCAAATGCTGGTGTCCTTGCCTCTGTAATCACACATGAGAGAGATGGAGAGGTGGAAGGAGGGGAGAAAATGGGAGGCAAACTCTGCTCTGCTTTTGATATTTCAATCCCTTCCGGAATGTTTTCCTGTGGGAAAAAAAAAAAAAAAAAAAAAAAAAAGGCATAATTAAAGAGATTTTTATTCTATCCAGAAGAGGAGGGTTTGGTCAGAACGCGAATGGGAGGTCCATTGCCAGCCCTCCCCGGACATTCAGTTTTCTCTTATAGCAGGATGTCTGCCGGTCAGACACAACAAAACCCTTCCCAAGCCTGCCTGGGAGCTCCACACTGATGGCAGACACCAAGCCAGGAGCTGGATGTGCCTGGCAGTAGTATAGCCTTGAGTGACCACTTTCCCAACTATTAACTCCACAACCTGCAGGATGCATTTATCTCATCCAGCCCCACATCACAACCCACCCAAATCAGGACTGCTTATCTTCCATCCAGTCAAAACACTCAGAAAGTCCTGGTTTTATTAGTATCCCAGGAGAGGAAAGGATGGATATGGGGCAAGGAAAAGCAGCTGGCCTAGAGGTTCAAGGTGACACTCTGAAGAATGTTCATGGACAGTGATGGTGCCTGGGAGAAGTCTCCTTGAGAATGGCCATAATGTCTCATTCCTCAGCCTCAGGAATCAGTGGGGCTACCCTCACCCTGCAAGGACTGAAAGAGGAAGTGGACCCAGCCATCCATCACCCCCACCTTTATGTGGGCACAAATATTAAGCTGCCCAGATTGGACCCTGAATGCCTCCCACAGCCAGGAGGTGAAGTTAGGCAGAGCAGAAGGGCTTGGGCTGCTGCCTCTGCTGCTGGGGCTGGCTCTGGAGGAGCAGGGCTGTGGTACTCCTGCAGGTGGGGGAGAGGTGCTGTGGTAGCCCTGGAAGCCATCCTGCAGCAGTTATCTGAAGGGCTGTGGTCATACAGCCAGAACACCACAACTGGCTGCTGAGCTGGCCGGCGCCATACTCAGCACTGCCATCTGCCACAGCGCTCTGAGCTCTCTTCCTGACAGTGCTCTCTCAAAAGGCTGTGCAGAGCCCTGGACGGGAGCAGGAGACACACAGACTGTGCCACAGCTGCCATCCATGGGGACAGCTTTGACCTGTGAGGAGAGGTCTGTGGGCAGACAGCCCCTGTACCCTCCAGCCTCTCTTCCTGGAGCACATGAGCCGGCTCAGACCCACTGAAGTCCTTTGGCCGCAGCAGCAGGGGAGACTGTTCCTGCAGGGCTGCTGGTCCCCACGCTCCGGGATGCCAGGCAAAAGGTACCAGGAGGTGTAAAAAGGCAGTAAAGCAGAGTCAGACATGCACTCCCCACAGGGAGTGACACGGCTGGCCCTGGTGACCCCGGGAAGCTCCTGCTGTCTCGGGGAGTGCAGAGGCACGCACGTACACAGGGGCTGTGCTGGACAGCCCGGGCCACAAACAGGTTTTATCAGTGCAGACATAGAGAGCACAGCGCTTCAGGCACTGCCATTTGACAGCTTTCTGATATCAGTAGTGAGAGGTCAGGGATTCCATGAGAACTGGAGAGCTGACAAATGTGACCCACTAAGGGAAGGGCTACGTGCTTTAGCTGCTCAGACATCTCGGCCTCTTTCCCTGGTGCTGCTCAGCCTTTGAGCAGAAGCTGTGATGTGCACTGAACCCCTCCCTCACTGTTGGGAAGCCACACCTAAACCCACTAACCCTTAGCCCTGGTGGGCATGCACCCTCTCCCTTTTACACAATCACCTGCACACACAGTGAGTCACAGCCTACGTGTCCAGGAAGTTTGTCTGAGAAAAGGCTTCAAATCGGCGCCTTAACAAACAGAGCTAAAATAGGGGTATATTTTATGTTTTATGTTCTTATTATAGGATATTTACAGGGGCAAATATTACTTTCTCACTTAGAATAATATCAGAACAGTTTCCAATGCCTCCCATGAATAAAACTCAAGTAAATTTGTGTTCAAAATGTTTTTAATTTTTACAGGGAGTTGTCCATGAATAAGTGTCAAACCAAGAACTATCACACAGATCAGTTGATGAGCAGAGGCAAGAGATTAGTTACACATTGGTTCTGTACTGGGTTAGATGTTGCAAAGACAATTAGTAAGAAGGTCAAGGGAACAAAAATAAGTAGGAGCATGCCCATTTTTCTCACGTTTGTGATGAGACCCCAAAGAGGTTTTCTGTACATCCCAGAATGGTCAGATATGTCACATCCCCTCATTTTATTGGCTGAGCCAATAAAAGCCGCTCTTTCCCCATGGGCTGGTGCCACCAGACCGCCAAACCAGGGCCTGTCCACACAGCATGGTGGAAGTTTATTTACTCTTGTTTTACAGTTCTGTTATCTTTTGTTTTCAGCCATGAATGCTAACAAACTTTATGAGAATTAGAAAATCACTTAGAAGAGGAACAGCAAAAGGAATTTCCCCTGTATGGGACTATTTGCTTTAATGTAAATTATCTAAAGATAATTACAAGGCTCCATGATGATATTATTTGCTCATCTCTTTGTTCTCAAAATACTTTTTTTTCCAAGCAAAATGAGGTTTCAAACACATTGGTAATATCTCCTGTGGACTAAATATTAATCATTAAATCAAAGTAATAAATACAGAAATTCTGCCTAGTTATTCAGACATGCAAATCCCTAATTGTGTGGGAAGCTGCTCAGATGGGCTTTAGTTTCAGCGGGAGATAAAATGCCACAGAGCCAGTACAGTATCTGTGTCACTACAAGATTTACAGCCTGATTCCCTGCCTGGAAACAAAGGAACAAATAGCTGCATGTCACACACTGAACTGAAACATTATGGATTATATTATTACTTGAGTTTCTACAGGACTTCTCAGTGGGGGAAAAAAAATTCCATTAACTCTCTTTTACGACTACCAGCAGGGCAACGTGAAGAGAATAATCTCCTCCATTTATAAGGTCTGGGGGCCTTAAAACCTGAATAGCAGGCCAGGAGCTTTGTCACAAGGCCTGTCTGTTTCCTTTTCTTCATAAAATTCCTATCTCCATTAATCTGTGTTTATTTTCCTTCTGCTTTTTAATTTGCTTAATGGACTTCAGTTGAAGTCTCTCCTAGAAGTCAGAGGAAAGTAAACTCTGATAAATCCTTTGGGACTTAATAGTCACAGTTAAGCACTTCTTGGGATTATTTTGTCTGACTTTCATCTTTGCTGCTGCAGAAATGTCGGCTGCCTAGTACCGCAGCCCTAACCCCATGACTTAAGAGCCTGGGAACAAACTGACAAAAGATATCCCTCTTTCCTCCTTTCTTTCTCTTTCTGCAGGCATGGAGATACTACAAGACTAGATTTAAACCTGTGAAAGGCAACTAGGGTGTCCTCCATGCATTTGCCCCATGCAGAAACCATGTCAGAGGCTCAATGCTCTCTAAGATGCCAGTCTCTGCCAGTGTCTCCCACTCCCAGACTTTGGTTTCCAGGAGAGGAAGAAGGAAGTTCCAACTGGGCAAGAACTGCTGTGGGCTATACTGGACCCAGGGTGAGTGCTGGGAAGCACAGCCTGGTCTGGGCAGCTCCAGCCTCAGCTCTCCCTCAGCTCCTCCATCACGCAGCCTGGCACTGTCTCACCTCAGCTCCCAACACAAATGGGGTAAGGAGGGCATTTCAGACCCCAGCCTCCTGTGGAATCTGAACCCTGGCAGCTCATGATGGGCATCAGAGCCCTCCTGCAGTAGGCGAGACCTGTGACATTTCCTTGTTCCCAGTCCTACTGGCATCATCTGCTCGGTAATGTTTCATGTTATTAATCTATTATTTTCTTTTCAATGGGTCGGCTTTGAATGACAGCCAACGTCGGTATTAGTCTCTAAATACTATTTTTGTTACAAGTCCAAATCCTTTATATTCTAACTCATATAATACTTTCTATGTAGCAGATTTATTTTTGCACAACATTTATTCCTGCAGGATTCACTTACTCAGAAATTGCATTGTATAATTAGGTCCCAGATGCCTATACTGAACAAAGGTTTGCTTTATTTTTCATTTCAGCAATTTACTTTTTCATTTAAATTCTTCCATGTATGATAGACATAAGTAATTAGGTCCCATTGCACCAACGTTTCTATTTCACTTGTCTAATGATCAGACTTTAAAAAAAATACTTCCATGGTTTTGCATGTGGCTGGAGCAATTTACACATTTCCATCCATAACAAAACTGAGGCATGAAGCAAAGGCAAGCACTTAAAGCTGAGTTGTCTGACTGACAAAATGGGCAGCCCATTGACTTCTAATCCAGATTTTACTTCTATTTTTGCCCAATCTGACTCTAGATGGAGGGCAGTTTGTTCCTAAAGAAAATTTCCATACTCCCGTTTTTGTTTGACCCACTTGGTAAAGTTGTTAGCTGTGAATGCAAAGGCTTGTCTCAGATGCATTAAGACAGTGGTCATGGAGAAGGGAATTCTGGACATTTTTGTGAAAACACACCATCACATGCTGGAGGATAAGCTGAACCATTGGCAGGCCCCATATCACAGTGTATCCAGCCTTGACTACTTTGCCTTGCATCTGTTCTTCTTTCCTTGGTTCAGAAGGGCTCAGCCCCCAACATGCTAACCATAAATCCCAGGAATTCCTTCATTACAACACAAATTGTCTGAGTGTATTTTCTTCTGGTACTCAGTGGTCATCCACAGCCTCAGCTTGCTCCTTTGTAGCACCAT
Organism: Pseudopodoces humilis; assembly: GCF_049639895.1. NCBI lineage: Eukaryota > Metazoa > Chordata > Aves > Passeriformes > Paridae > Pseudopodoces > Pseudopodoces humilis. The sequence goes on along the minus strand of NC_142200.1, from coordinate 136,848,908 downwards.
CTGTCAGCAACAATGAGAGATTAAGGGCTGGAAGTCAGTGAGGGCAGGTGGAAGGTACAAATCTAGGGTCTGAAGGCCTTATTTAAAACAGGGATCCAGCCCTGAAGGATACCAGAAAAGGGACATCATAAGGAAATGTGCCCTTTGGAATGACTGAAGGCTTTGTCCAGCTGTGGTGGCTGCCACCATTGCTACACAGGGCAGATAAACACAGGTCAGGGCACAGGAGAGCACAAAGCTGTGCTGGATGCTGAACCCTCCCAAGAAGCCAGGTGAATGTGCCCGTGGTTTGCTCTGCAGAGGGTGGTGCTGCTGGCGTGCCTGCTGCTGGTGTCCTGGCTGGCCAGGGTGTCTGCACTGCTCCACAGGCATGGCAGGGAGCAGGGGGCTCAGCAGCCAGTTACACAAGCTGCTGGAGACAAATGGCCAGGAGCCCTGATCTGGAGCTCTCAGAGCAGGAACAAAGGTGAGGATTCTGTATCTGCCTCTGTGAAACTCACACCAAACAAGGAAAAGCTGCACAGCTTGGCCCACAATGATAAAGCACCGACTGGACCCTGCTCAGATGAGACACTTTCCATGGGTGGACAGGAGCCCCTGTAGCTTATTAGTCTGGCTCACTGATCCATGCCCTGATGTCTGGGATCCTGCTAACAAAATTATCACATCTAGTCAGAGTCAAAGCTGCTTTGTGGGAACCATGAGTTTCCTGTCTTCTTTGCATTTGTGAAGAAAGGCTTTGTCATGTTCCCAGGGTAGAAGTCACAATTTGCATTAGGAAAATATAAACAAAATGAAAAGATCGGTCCCATGACAGAGCCAGCACAACAACAGATTCAGGAAAGTACTAACTAAATGCTTCACAGTAGGCAGATTTTGATTTGTATTTATAAGCCTTTTTGGTTTCAAAATACAGTGAATACATTTCTCTCTCTTTCATCTCCAAAACCCCCTCAATACAGAACAGAAACATAGCTTTTGGCAGTCTTCATTTTTCAGCTAAACTTGTTTATGTTCTCTCTTAGCGCTTGAAGCAGAGCGGTAGCAAATTACATTACTGCTTCTCAGTTTGTAACACACTTGACCATGTTTTTTCAATAAAAATGACACCACTTAACTTTGCTGGGTCAGTAATGAAGCTGCAAGAAAGATTTCATTTGGCAAGAAAAGTAGCTGAGAATCCAGAACTTCTTACAACTAAGACAAAATAAAGATTTAGGTTAATTAGACTATTTACGAACTCTAAGCTCTTCCTTTAATTTCTGTTTTATGATGAGATGTATCACTGTGGCCACTTTAGGCAATCTTCCACACGCTATGGGAATATTTTTCCCACTATGCCCAGCAATGGTGGTGTGCAGACACCATGGAGCAGAGCTTGTCCTTGGGGTACCAATGGGAGCATTTATGTCTGACTAACCAAGGGATAGACGTGTCCCTTTGGCAAAGGCTAGTGCCTCAACTGGCCACAAGATCTCCCAATGGACATGGCCAGCTGGATAGAAGGGGCAGAGATAGGCTGGGCATTGCTTCTAGGGCCACGTCAGCTTGGTGAAAATATCTCAGCTATACAACTTCTCTGGGAACTCAGATTTCAGTGTACTTCACCACTATCCTGTTTCCGGCTGATGGATGAGTCAGCAGAATCGGTCCTGAGGACACCTGTTAGGTTCTCTGAGGAAAACCTCGAGGGTAATAAGCCATATACAACTTTTCACTCTTGGGAAGAGAAGGCTTCTTCCTTCACATAAGCCTGCTTTTCTCTCTCTTTTCCGTCATTTCAATTTCATGACATCAGCATCTCTAAATGTATCATCACACTTGGAAACAGTAGCAGATCTCATTGGTATTGAAGCTGGCTGGGTGGAATCACAGCACACCTGATGGTAACCTAAAAGTAGTTATCATGTCATGCCATTTCCAGTGGCTCTTTGAAGTCAGCCAGACTACAACCTGCATCTGATGAGATGTCCTGAAGCATCTGCTCAGGCTTTGAAGGAGGTTCTAGCTGAGCTGAAGGATCCTGTGTCTGCAGGAGAGCAGCCCCATCTGGGCTGGGTTTGGGTCCCGTGGGAGCACGGATGGTCCCATGCAGCCTGTGCCAAGGTGGAGATGCCATGTGTCCTTCCCCAGGGGATATGCAGAGCTCTGTCAGGGGGGCATGTGCCACTGGACAGTGATGAGGTGGGGTTTTTGGAAGCGTCTTTCCAGGCCACCTGCAGCAGAGCACAGAGAGCAGGGGCTGGCATCAGCTGCTGCACACTTTTATTTAAATCAGAGATTCCTGCTTGGCACCACTCGGCACTGGGCCAGCACCAAACCCTTGATGCATTTGCAAGGCACAGGCAGTACAAAAGGCTTGCAAAAGGCATAATTGCACCTCTTGCCTAAAAGTGATCTTTTCTTTGGCCTACAACAACTCTCCTTCGTGCACTATAGAGGTTTGGGGGATGACATTGGCTTCAACAGCATATAATGGCAATGGCACTGAACCTTGTTACTGGAAAATGATCTATGTTGACAACCATACTTTGACTTTGCCTTGAATTTTATTTTCTGCAAATGCCTTGGCATTTCTTTTGCAGTGTCAGGATTTTTTTTAGTCACAACGGTCTGTTTCATCCATGTCCTTATCTCTTAAGAACAGTGTTTTAGTTGTGGAAGGATTGTTGGAACTTGTCTGAACTCAAGTAATTTTGATGTAGGGGTTAAAGGCAGCACTTTGGTTTATATTTGAAGGGGATTTTCAGATACAGCTTCTGAAAGGAAGTTCACACACAGTTGTTTTTTTCTGGCAAACATATTATTTATTATTTTCTTCTTCTTCTTCTTTCTTCTTCTTCTTATTTTATAGTTTTCTTCAATTACTGTAATTTCATAACTTTCATCAACTGAAGCTATGCAAGTAAAAATCTTAATATAAGAAGCTAGGAGTATTTGCATATACACACAGAGACATATGCAGGCATGTATACATACACACACACACACACACAATCTCTATTTTCAATTCAAACTGTTTCCTAATACTAAAAATGCAAATTAAAAAATAAGTTATAATATGAATTCTCTTGAATTAATGACACCCACACATTATCAGTTGATTAATGGATCAAGTTTTTTCTTGAACAAGGTTTGTAGTTTGTTTAACTGGCTTCATGACTGCCTAAGAAAATTACTGAATGTGCTTTACTGTGACTGTTCTTGACACCTAAATTTCACATTCAATATAATACTTAAAATGCTTAGCATTAGCTTAGAAGGGTATTTGAATTTATTTGTGGATTGGAAAGAGAGAAACTAATGTTTGATATAAATTTGTTCCTATTTATAGAATAATTTAGTAATTTTGGAGACTGAATGTTTATCTATGTTTATCCATGAATACCACATGAATTAACTGAATCAAATCTCTTAATACCACATGAGAAGTGGCAGGATGTCCTCCTACAATTTTTTTCATCCAATAAAAAATGAAAATAAATATTTTGGGAGTTTGTCCAATTCTAATGATTGAAAAAAAAAACCAACCCAGAAAGCTAATTTTCAAATAAGGAAACAGCTTTCCAGTTTGTTGTTTATTTGGGGCTTTTTTTCCATTTTATTTTTCCCCTCTACTTTGGTGACAAAGAGTGGCACTGGAAAAGATGACCAAAGAAAAGCGGTGCAACAAGCCACATTTTTGGGTCAGCCACAGCCACAGCATCCCACCCTCCCATTTACACCAGCTCTGAATTTGGCCCCTTGGCACCAACCAGGAAAGCCTTTGCATACACCCTCCTGTCAACATCTGTAAACATTAAAAGCTTTTTAGGCTACTCAGGGGTTAAAATTGTTCTAGTTAGTGTCCTTAATAAGGAATTCAGACGGTTTCTGTTTGGTTTTAATTATGACAGCCTTTCATATAGGTTGGAGGGGCTCCCGGCTCTGTCCTGTTGAGACATTAAAGGTCCCTTTGTTTAAAAGTTCAGAGCCAGATCTGAGATCGCCTGTAGTTCACCTTTAGGATATGGAAAAGTGGTGAGACGTGGCGGGGTTTGATGCTGGTAGCCCCTGCGGTGGGAGCCGCAGCACGCTCCCTGCCGCAGCCTCCTCGCTCTGGCCGCGATGCTATCAGCATTCCTTGCTGGAGCCTGTCTGAGTGATGGCTGATTAATGAACTGGGGCTACAGATATCTGTGAGAGAGAAGAATTGCTTGTTTCACCCATGCCACAGTCTTAATTGGGAAAGTCTGGTTCACTTCATGTACAGACACCAGATACACAAAAAGACTTTTTCCAAGATTGCTGTGATTTTCACTGATCTCGCCCCTGCAACACTCCTTTCCCCAGGAAAGACAACAACCAACCCTGGAATTTCTTTCTGTGGTAGAGAGAAAGGAAGGACTAACATGACCCTTCTCCTTAATGACTTTTGTGATATGAAACACAAAACACAAACTTGTTTCACAAGCACTTTGACATTGAAAGTCTCATGCACTATTTCGTCTGGAAAAATAACAATCTTTCAAGAAAATACATCAGAGATCTCTGCTCTGATCCCTGGAGACCTTGTAATTTCTGTCTTTATATGAGATGTTTGCCAGCTTATTTGCTTTCTCTTTGCTTAGGTGGTACAAGAAAATAAAAATAAAAAGCTGGACATCACTAGCCAAGATGATCAGCCTGTAGCTTCAACCCACATTGTCCTTCTCCAAGTGCACCAACATAAGTGCTGGAGCTTCCACATTTCCACTCCAGCCACTGTTCAGTGTGTTACAGAGCCTGTCAGCAAGGGAACAAGTCTCTTAAGAAACTTGCTGGTGATGTTACTTCCCAATTTCTCTTGGAAACCAATTATTTTCTCATCCATGTTACACTTGGCAGACACTTGGGGTTTTCCAGATGGTAGACATGGCCTCTAGTTTGCCTGAGAGAAAATATCACTGAAACATAAGGCAGCAGAAGTTCAAATCTGAAATCTGAACATAGCATTAAATCTGTACTGACATTAAATGTCTCTGCCATATGTGCCCTGCTGCCAGACCGAAACATTTGCGGTATTTCAGTTATGTAGAAGATAAAATTTTTCTTGGTTGCACGCAAATGAAAAATACACCAGGCATCTTCCTGGACATTTGGTTCTCTACAATGTGTCTAACTAATAATTCTCACACCAGTGATTTATGAGCTGTAGATGCTTCAAACTGTGCTTGTTTGAAGGGCAGTATTACATCAGAGTGTCAAAAAGACATTGAAAGCTCTCGAGGAGTCTTCAGCGGCTAAAATGTCAATTGCATTGACTGTGATAGCAAGTCTCACAGGAAATGCAAGATTTCTGCCATGTGGGTGAGTCAGGATATAGGAATGCTGCTTCATCTTCTAACCCTCTGCCAAATCAATAAGTTCTTCTCAAGAAAAGGATTTTCAGCTGCAGTATAGGGGGATACTGTGGGAGGCTCAATGTAAGCTGAGGAGAGCCTTGGCTTTGCAAAACCTCTGTTAGCCCAGAGCCACCTGCAGAGTGTGGCAGGAGCCCTGCCATTGGTGCAGGCACTGGGCCAGCCCGACCCCCAGTTCCCAAATCTCCTTCAAAGGAAAATCTGAGTAGGTCATGTACTTTAAGAAAAATATCTGCTTTACTAGAAAACTGTATTTTGCCAAGATGAGTATGTCTGATGAGCTCACCTCGGTGTTCTGTGCTGTGCCACAATATCTGAGACTGAATGAAAATCCCTGTCTCTGGCTGAGTGCTTGTTTTATCCTGTCGTCCTTTAATGTAATGGCTGGCAGTTCAAAGGAAACCTTTGAACCTCAAGTCTGTACACTCTCAAAACACATGCACTAGGCCACTTCCTGGGGGCTCCTCATGGATCCCAGAGGCGAGGGACATGATGTTAGCCTCCTTCCAGGTTCTGGCACTGTGATGGGCTTTGCAAAGTTAAAATAGCAGCAGTATTATTTCTAGGTACAGCAGAACCTGCAGATTAAGAACCTCTGAGCTCAAGGGGCAAAGCTTTTTCTTCTGCTATTGCCACTCACCTGCTGATCCTTCTCTGCAGGGGATGCTCCAAGGGTCTTGGTGGCACTGGCTTTCTGATTGCTCTGCATGCAATTTTTGCAGAATCTGCTTTCAGAGCCCTCATTTCTCTCCCCCGGGACTGTGTCAAACACCCCAAGCACTTGGAGAACCAGAAAAGCAAAACATCAAACAGAAAGTTAAAAGAGATGCAAGTTACCTCAGTCCCTGTGCCCATGTCAGCTGACTTGGCTGCAAAATGCTTCCATCGTCCCAGTGCACACAACCTTCTTCTATTTAATCAAACCTTCTTCTATTAATCAGTACATTGCTGCACAGAATAAATAATAATTTTCAAAAATAATTTTCAAAGATGATGAGGTTATCTCCACAGCCTCAGAAGAGGTAGCAGGAGCCAAGAGATGATCCAGGAGGTGCAAAATTGTGGTGGTGTGGGAAGAGTGGGACCCTGGCTGCCCTCAGAGCCACAAAGTAAATGCTGCTGCTTCCTCAACTGCAATGCTGTGTAGCTCAGGTGGTGTTGTTACCTGCAGCACTCTCATTACCAATCATGGCTGGTTTTAATTTGAATAAGGTCTGAATGGGGAAAAGAGGATTAGACTAGATATTTTCATAAGGAAGGGAAGAAAGGGGTGAATTCATCCCTGATATATACCTTGTGCACCTCTGCACTTTGCATATGCATATAACTCAACAGGCATTAGCTTTTCCAAAGAGGCAACCTGCAGAATAAAGTTAAACATGGAGATATGTGCAGCAACAAGAGCTTCACTGCATACAAAGTAAAGTCAGAGCAACTTGGAAACACTTTGTGCTGAGCCCAGGGCTTGCCTTGCACAGTTAGCTGTTTGAAGCCTGTGTGGAGTCCATGCTTCAGCCCGCTCCAGCAATCCTCCCACTCCTTCCCAGTCACATTTGTTGGGTGTCAGGCTTAATGCAGCCAAAGTGCACTCTGGGTGGGCAGCCTGGTTTAGAGATTGCAGTTGTTGGACCTCCTCAGGAGGACTTTTAAGGAATTGTGTTAACAAAGCATATGGAGTCAGATTAGGTAAATTCAGCCTCCCTTTGAATCCATCTCCTAGAACTTCACCAGCAGTTAGGAAGTATTCTTCCTAATGGTGCCAGGGGGACAGATGGAGGAAGCTTCACAGTGTCCACTTTTCAGACTGATCTCAATGAACCTTTGTGATTCCATCAATGCCAATGTGAGAACATTTCCTCTGAAGTCATTCGTGTAAACAGCCCAGAGACAAACCCAGAGCATTCAGCTTTGTTCCACAGGACAGGGACAGTAGCCTGACTGTTGATTTATTTAAAAGAAGAAAAACAACAACAAAAAATGTCACCAGGAAGCTGAATGACTATCAGGAAACACTCTAAAGGGACTATGTTAAGCAGAGTATGCAAAGCCAGCAAACAAATCCGCTACTCTATAAAGTAACACTTTCAATTTGTAGTTCTGACAGCACATTTTACTGTTCTGTTGGAGATATCAACTCAGCTTCAAATCAAATTTTACCTTTTAAAAACATTTTTTAAGCAAGGAGTATTTCTTTAGGACACATTGTAGAAAATGGTTGTAATATTTTCATGCTTGTATGTTCCCATTTTGTCACTAGTATTTTTCTCACTGTGCCACAGCCAGAAAAAGGTCCCAGGTCCAGGCGTTCAGAAGTTATTTCTGTATCATGTGGAAGCTCTGCTAATGAGCTAGTGTTCTGTGATACAGTGGAAAAGTTCAGGGATGTTAAGATGAAGCATTTTTATACAAGCCTGCTGTGTTTTCCCATAATATTTGAACTCCCCTCAAAACTCTGGCTTCAGAGATTTCCTGCCCTCAAGTCTCTTTCTGCCGTCAAAGAGGACAGGTGGGAAAAATATTTGTGCACCAGAAACATAGGCATTGTTCAGAGCAGCATGGAAAATAGAAACCAAAATTCATCAACAGTCTATTCAGCAAAGAACACGTCCATTCAAGGTCAAGAATTTTATTCTGTGGGTCATTCTGGTTTTTTGTTACGGGGGAGGAGAGTCCCTCCAATTAAGGTACTTTCTGGGAAGCGAAGATAATCCTTTAAAAAGGTTTTAAAACCTTTCAAATGAGAACATAGGAGGAGTGAAAATGTTAAGCTATGCTCAGCACTGCCTTGCATTGCCAGCCCCTCGGCTCGGAGCAGAAGTCCTTACTCCACACAGTGCCCAATGCTCCTCTCACAAGAGCCTTCCAGCAGATGCAGGAGAGCTGCTGACCCCCATGGCAGAAGGAGACTGGCCACGGGTCTGAGGTGCCAAGCATCCCCTTGTTTTCACTACCCTGCAACTCACCTTGTACAGAGCCCCAGTTTGTACAGAGCCCCAGTTTGTACAAAGCCCCAGTTTGTACAGTCACAATTTTGTACATCCCCAGTTTCTACAGTCCCAGTTTGTACAGAGCCCCAGCTTGTACAGCCCCAATTTGTACAGCCCCAGTTTGTACAGCCCTGGTTTGTACAGAGCCCCAGTTTGTACAGCCCCGGTTTGTACAGAGCCCCAGTTTGTACAGCCCCAGTTTTGTACAGCCCCAGTTTTGTACAGCCCCAGTTTGTACAGCCCCAGTTTTGTACAGCCCCAGTTTGTACAGCCCCAGTTTGTACAGTCCCAGTTTGTACAGCCCCAGTTTGTACAGCCCCAGTTTGTACAGAGTCCCAGTTTGAACAGTCCCAGTTTGAACAGCCCCAGTTTTGTACAGAGCCCCAGTTTTGTACAGCCCCAGTTTTGTACAGAGCCCCAGCTAGTGAGTTCCCCGGGCTCCAACAGTGGGTGAGAGCCAGGCTTTGCCCTCATGCAGCTCAGCTTAGGGCTGGTGTCACCAGCTCTCTGTGCCAGCTCTGATCTCCTTCCTCCCACCTGGAGAACTTTTGGATCATATGTAATCTGTGCCCCCACAAACCCTCTAGGAAAGAAGGGTAGAATTCCCTCTCACCCACTCCCATTTGTCTGTGTTTTGCCTCATTGCTTGAAGAGTTTATTTGGAGTCCAGTTTGGTGAAATACCTTGATACACATTTCCTGCACTCAAAAAAGCAGGCATAAGATTAACTAGATCCTGAAGATTTGCTCTATCAGGGTCTTTTTGGTGTGAATTTCAGTCCAGTGCCCACCCATCACTAACTGACTTGAAGTCAGGATGCTGAAACCAAGAACTGGAGAAAGATCTTCTTTCAATGTCTGATACAAGTCTACATGCCTCTGAGCTTCTATGAACACAGGATTCTAGATTACATCAGCATAAACCAGTTCAAACTATTCATTTGAGAACAGAATATTTAATGTCATTAAAAACTGGAACTGCAATTTTATAGCTCTAATTCTTGTAAAATTATAAAAGCAGGGAATCAAGAATGAACTTTATTTGTTTAAAATTAGATGAATCAATAGAATAAAAATCTTGGTGGCACAAGTGATAAGAAAGTGTGCACAGTAGTTTAGTACTTGAAACATTCACTAAATAGACATAGTTTAGAATTGTATGGAAGAATATTCCCTGTACTTTTCGCCATTGATCTATGTATCTCTTATCTGCTGCAGATGCACACTTACCCAAAGCCACATTGCTTTAACACCTTGTTGAAATGTTTTAATTCAATATAATTTTCAAATGGGTTATGTCATTCATTGTTTCAGAAATACTCCTCTTTACACAATCAGGGATTTTTTCTTTATGAGCACCACTCTCTCAGGGATGAGGGCAATCATATGTAGACCAGCACAGCATATCTAATGTACTCATTCTCTAAAAGACCACCAAAAAAATCTTATTTCTTGCCCTCAGAAAGATTTAGCAGTTCCTTTCCACAGCTCACATTGTCCCAAGCTCCTGGGACGGGCTGAAACTAGCTTACCATGAGGCTGAGCTGGGAAAAAAGGGGTTCCTCATCCCCTTTGCTGGGGATGTGACAGTGGTGGTGGCAAAGGGCTGGCAGCAAGCAGCAGGGCTTTGGTCAGGTCTCTAGGCCTGGCCACCCACAGCTGCCTGGAGGCTTGTCAGTGGGAAGATGCATACCATGTCTCCAGCAGTAATTTATTTAGGAATTGAACTGGATGATCTTTGAAGGTCCCTTCTAACACAAAGCATTCTATAATCCTATGATAACTCTTCCTATGACTATTCCTCTTTGTCAGCAGGAATGTTTTTTATATTTCTCCTTTGTTTTGTTTTTTTTCTAAGAAAATATCTCCAAGGTGGCAGTCTGGATTTGCTGTCAAAGAACTGCAGACAATGAAGTCACAGCCTGTCTGTGGAGTGAGCCACAGAATTTGGGACCAAATGGACCAACAAGGCCATGTTTCTCAGTAAAAGAGCTTCTCTTAGCTGTTAAACCACATGGCTAAGGTAGTGCTGACAAACAAACTACTGCAGATAAGAGACTTGCTCTGAATACCGCCCCTGAATTCCAACTTGCTGCTTAGATACTGTGATTTTAAAACCAGGAAGGGATAAATCACCAGTCTTGATGGTGCACAAGTCGGTTAAAAATGCAGATCATTGATAATTGCCAGAGATTTTACTTGTGAACTTTCCCTGCCTCTGGGCAGCAACCATACAGGATTTCTTCCCCACGCTGTGGCACTCATGATCCACTTTTCCCTCACCAAGATCCACCAGTGACAGTGCCTGGCCTGGGGTGGAGTGATTAGGAGGAGAGACTGGGAATCTGATACTCCCTAAGGTGTCACATCAGAAGGGGCCCTGTTACTGGGGCTAGTATGGATCCTGCTATAGAAATAAAATAGATCTGAAAAAGCTACAGGTATTTAAATTGCTTATGGATATGAAAACTGGATTTCACACTGAAGAGTGCTCCTACTCTATCATCCTAACCACTCAGCTTGGAAGAGGTGAAAGCCCCTGGGGTGATTTTCTGAGTTCCATGGAGCAGCACGATGGAGTAATGATTTAAAAAGCATACTTTGCTTGGACTACTCTGCTGTTATTTCCCATTTCAGTGACTATCAGGCTGTATAAAACCAACCAGCTCTTCTTTGGCACAGGCTCCCTCCTGGCCCTTGGAAGAGGCATGCCCAGCCAGCCTGGGAAGAGATTTCTCCTCTCTTCTGCTGGGAGCTGAAGCTCTCCACCCCCTCCCAAAACCTGCGCAAGGGCAACTCCAGGAGCTCCCATAGCCGGGACCCAGCAGATGGCACTCCTGGATGGTGTTTCCTGGATGGATCACAGACAGCCTCCAGCTGCCCCATCCCAGCTGCCCTCCTGGGGAGAGGCAGGGGCAAGGCACGGCTGTGCCTGGGCAGGTGGTGAGCTCTGCCCTGCCTGGTTCATCTTCAAAACCCTGCTCAAGCTGCCACAGGCACAAGGCTTGGAATTGCTGCCAGCACCTGACACAGTGGACCAGTTTTCTGGGGGCTTGTGCTCCTCTGCCAAGGAAAAAGAGACTTCTTTGGAAGTCATTCCTGGCTTCTCCCAGGAGCCTCACTGGGTCAGACAGACTTTACGAGAGAAAGGCGAACCTGTGGGCTGCACAGTAAATACAGCATCCTAGAGGGTCCAGAGAGGTCAGTATCTCACATGTCAGAAAATCCTGGAAGCACAGAACAGCTGGGGTTGGAAAACATCTCTGGAGATCATCCAATCCAGCCACCTGCTCACACCATGGTCAGCTAGAGCATCTGTGTCCAGTTGGGGTTCTCATATCTCCAAGGATGGAGACTCTGCAATTTTCCTGGACAACCTGCTCCAGTCTTTGACCCCTTCCAGAGTAAAATAAAAATGTTTAAGTGGAATTAGTTTTATTTTAATTTGTGCTGATAGTCTCTTGACCTGTCACTGGGCACTACTGAGAAAAGACTGTCTCAAACTTCTTTACTAACCCAATCAAGTATTTACACACATGACTAAAATCTCCCCAAGCATTTACTTGGGGAATTTGATATATTTTCTTTCTTATGAAACCGCACCAAAATTTAGCAAGCCAGGAATCAGCTCTGAAAAGTCAAATTTATTTGATTGTTTATGAACACAAAAAATGGCTTTTAAAAAAGATTTTGCAGGATTAGGACCATGGGGTGGTCCCAGCTTTATCATCCTGTGAAAACAGGCAGGGTACTGTGTAGAGCTCATCCCACTGGCAGAAGTCACAAGTCCTAAGCATGGGGCTGAGATCACAGCAGGATGCACTTCTCAGCACACAGTAGGTGTTTCTTTGTGTTAGGTAAAGACAGCCAACCCCAGAAAATGGATCAAACTATTCCCAACTTAGAGGAATAGATTTCAAGCCTGGATCTTGGGCTTCTGAAGTCTGCTGTTGACAGACCCAAAACACTGAAAGTTTTTCTGGAACTGGGGCCCAGGTGAAATGCTGTTCAGTGGGGTGAGATAGTTCAAACTTTTAGAAATATTACTTAGTTTGTTTTATCCTTGTTGGACCTTGTCACTGTAATAACTAGCTCCTGATAACAGGATAGCCTGGGAATTTCTTGTGTTTTCACTTGGCAGTCACTGGCTCCTCCAGATAGAGATGTCTGCATGCCAAGCCATGATATTCCTCACAGAATGATTTAATAATGATTTATTTATTTCTGTGCTGCATCCCTCTTTTTTGCCAGTGGAAATCTGCCGGGAGGGGTTGTTTCATGTCTCTTGCAATAAGATGTGGAAATCTGCCTTCCCAGCTTTACCAAAGTACTCCCAGCCAGTAGAAGGAGAGGGTGCCAGAATACAACAGCTCCTGTACTACAAGGGAAATGCATCATCTGGCTAAAAACTGTTTCTCTTTGGTGATTCTCTGCTCCTCCACTTTCTCCTCCTTCTAAACCTCCTCCTCCTGCTCATCTTTTAGAACTGTTGTTAATGATACATTTTATTTCCAGAAGAAGCAAAGCACTATCTTACAGCCCTGCCAAGGAGCCTTATCTGTATACTATGCCTGAAATGTAGATTTCTCTTTAGTCATGGACCCACACCTATCATGCTCAGCTTTATTAGTCCCACCCCCTCAAGCTCTTTGTTTAAGGGAAGTCTTGCAACCCACTTTAATCCCTGCTTCCTACAGAACGGAGATAAAAAGTCTTTCCCCACTGTATTGTTTAAAGCTGAGTGTTACACAAGAGACACCACAACGCTCTTATTGCAGCTTTTGATTGTGTCCAGATACAAGACCATGTTCAGACTCTGTTGGCCTTCACATGTTCCATGCTGAGACACAAAAAGAGGTAAGAAAGGCGCCTGATACAAACCTTGCTAGAGTCAATGGAAGGGTTGCTGTCAGATGATTGAAACAGGTCTTTAATGGCAAATTCAATTATTTGAGACAGTGGGATTTTGGAGTTGATAGGTTTCTAGATATTGGCTTTTAACATTTCATCCAAATCAGCTTCTGACAAGGAGCATGAGACTGTCCTCTATATACCCTTGACTTTAGTTTAGGTAAATTTCTTTATGGGAGTATGAGCTGTATGTGACCATTTAGATGAGTTTCAGTAATGCTACTCCACACTAGAGAAGAAGAAAGATGCAGCAGTGGGGGTTATGAGAGCTACAGTTAGTGTCCTCATTACAGCATCATTGCAAAATATTAACAGAAAAAATGCTGAGGATGTTAGAGATTACTCAAAATGTCCTGAATGTTGCGTTAGATTCATTGAAATGGCACTGGATTTTTTTCAATAAAAACAGTGAAAAGAACATTAAAGAGTTGTCCCATGCCCATCTTCACTTAACATGAGACTGGTCAGCTTGTAAAAAATCTGTAAAATCCTAAACAGATTTGTACAGCAGAAATGTGACAATGTTACAGGAAAGCACATCTTGTCGTGGGAAAAATTCCTGTTTGCCAGTCATGTACCAGAGACATCCAGCAGCACATCTGAGCAGCAGAGATGTCAGAATGAAGACATTGTGTTCTGTCTGCAACTGGCCATAAAAACATGAAAATTTTGTTCCATGTTTCTTCCTCCCTTCTATTGGTGAATACAATAGATTTATATATAAATAGAGGAATATAATATTATATATATATAGAGGAATAAAATTCCTCTGTGGAGGAATGGCAAGCCAGGGGGTCTGAGGTAAAAGCTTCCTACAACTGGCAGGAGAGGCTGGAAAAAAAAGGATCAGAGATCTGAATATATATGCCACTTGATAAAGTCAGCATTTAAGATCCCTTTTCTTGATCTTGCTCCAACCCAACTGGACATGCAGATTCCCACCCAGAGCTTTTATCTCTCAGGCTGTTCCGATGGACCAAATTCACATTTTTCAGTGCTAAACTGTAGCCCTGAGCTCTACAGGATGGTGTGGGAGGAGAGCAAAGCACATCCATTTCTACAGCCTTTTTCCCAGGCTTTGTAAATCCAGTTGTGGTCCTGGGTGTAGTTCTGCATCCAGGCTGCAAATTAAAGCTTCAAAGGAAGCCAGTGGGAACTGGTACCTGTCCAGTCAGGCAACTTGGAAAGGCACAGTATAGAAACATGAGCTTGTATAACAAGTCAGCAGAACACTTGGGTTTACCTGAATCATCATCATACCTTACTAATGAAGTGTTGGGGGCTCAGCTAGCAGCAGACAAACTCCTTGGGAAGTCAAGATCCCACAGTCCTAAACTGACTTGAGTATTTTTACTACTTCTCAGACCCTGAGATGAGTAAACACACAGGCAAGATCACTGGCATCTCGGGGGAAGAGTGTATGAAAACACACTGAACTGATTAAATGGAAAGAAGGCACAACTGGCAAGGAATGCAATCAGAGATCCTCAGCAATGGTGTTGAGGTGCCTGAAACAAGAAGCAAGCAGAAATCAGGTGGCTGAACTCACTGGACTGCTGAACTTTATCTCCAGGTCTCTTGGCTTTTCAGCCCATCACAGAAACAGCATCAGGAAGAGGGAAGCAAGAGCCCAGGTATCTCAATGCTCTGACAGAACCTGGCCTCTTTTGTCCACTGACTCCTGAGTCCCTTGGCTGTGTTGTGTCCACCTTCAGCAGTAGGATGAAAGAGCCCTTCAACAAGTTGCTCTGGAGCATGATGATTAGGATTTTCTTGGGAGAGATGAGAATTCCTTCCACTACAGCATGTGAGGGACCTTACTACACCAACAGTAGTGGGTAGTGGTTCTTCCAATGCAGCCCTGGAGAAGCATTGAATTCCTACAGAGAAATGTAAAATTTATTGTACCCTTTTGTGCAGCTTTTTTATGATTTATCAAGCTTCCTAGTGAATTTTTTTGGATCAATCTGAAAAGGCACCAAGTTTCTCCTGTAAGCTGGGAATTATTGATCAGGATCTTACCTTTGGCTTTGCTGGGCGCAGATCCACAATGGTATGTGGTGGGTTTGCAGACATCTGTCATCACATGGCATCAGTGATATAGATAAATAGAGAATACCTTCTCCATTTTTGGCAGCCTTTGGCAACTCTGCCTCTGTTTCCCTGAACTGGGATCAGGCTCTTTTCTTTCCCTTTCTTTTTTTTTTTTTTTTTTTTTTTTTTTTTAATGATAACAAAAGTTCTAAATTAGGGGTACACTGGATCCCTAAAAAGCACACCGTGTGTTGGGTCATCATAGCTTCTGATGGCTGTAACAGTAAATTGAGATTTTTTAGTTCCTTCAGCACAGAGCCTGTACAAGGTCAGACACATGCACACACATACACAGCCTGTCAAGTTTGGGGCTTTAAGACATTAAAGGGTTTAACAACATGTGCAGCCCCTTCCCACAGCTCTTCAACAGACCAGTGAAGGCCATACATTGAGGGCTGAGTCTGGCCTGTGATGTTGACTAACCACTTTAACATTATAAGACTAATCCATGTTTCTGACATGAGAATGAGATGTAGAAACAGATTTGCATAAATGGCTCAGCCCGAGTATCAGCTTGGAAAAAAATTGTTCTTGTTTCAGATAAGCGAGCAGCAAGGCAGTTCCATGTATTATGTTTTGCATTAGTGAACTGCCCCATAGCTCCTCAAGCACAAGACACTGTTGAGTGGTTTATTTGAGCGTAGACAGACACACAGAAGCAAGAGGAAAGGTTTGAAGGCAGCCACAGGCTAGAGGCATGCACTTGTCTCCTTGGTACTGTGAAGTGATGCATATGTATAACCCTCACTGCCTCATTTAGCACCCCAGCAAGGTGTGCTTGCTTGGTCTGGACACTGTTAGAGCAGCCACACACATTCTGACAAGGTTCTTTGTCCCTTCCTGTGCCCCTGCATTTGATATATGTGTCAAGAAGAGAAAGGCAGTGTGTGTTTAGTTTGCCCCCTCCATTCTTAACCTTGGCTCTCCATCTTAGTGCTCCATACACAGCACTGTTTCTCACGCACAATCCAGCCCAACAGAGAAAGTATAAAACAAAAGAGAAGCAAGCAGCTCTCACACCCCACACTCACAGTCTGAAAGCTGCATCATTTCAGCATGGCCAGGAGCAGCACTAGTAGAAGCTGGTGGATGGGAGATGGTTACCTGCCTGACCAGTTTGGTATTACTGCTGGCATTTTGCAGGTTCTGGAGATGATGATGCAAAGATACCTGAATGCAAAATCAACTCAAGTCAATCAAGCCAGAGCTGCTGGCAACAGCCCTGAGGGGTGAGAGGGAGGTGGAGGCAGAACCTGGAGCCATCACGCTGAATATTTCACGCTCCAGGGTGCCGGAACTCCTACTGCTCTGGGATGGAACAGCACCGGCCCAGGAGGTGGCCTGGGCTTGGCTCCCAGGGAATTTACCCTGCAACAGCCAGTGCAGAGGACTGAAGGGTTTCTGCAGGAGCCAACCCAGACCAGAGCTGTGTGGATGCTAGCTTTAGAGCAGGCTGCAGGCCCCATGGCCTCTCAGTCCTGCCTGAGAGCTAGCCTGGGAAATTCATAGGAGGATTTCAAAACAATCCTCAGAGACAGAAAACAACTGCCAGGTGCTGTTTGCCTGTCCTCTTGTTTTCCTTGCAAGAGAAGGTCAGGGGGTGTTGTGCCACTGACCAATGATGGTGATGTGTTGATTTACTGACCAATGGGAGTTTCCTTTCTGTACTTTCCACGTATCTGTCTATAAAACAGGCCTGAAGTAATAAACTAGGGAATTCTCCTGTTCTGACTCCCTTGAGAGTCTGTGTCGTTCTTTATGCCGTTTCCAATTAGAACAACAGAGCTGAGTCTTTGTCAAGTTGCTCAGGTATCTGTGCATCACACTTCAGGAGTTTTACAGTACTGGGAATCCCAGCCCTGTGTTTCCCCAGCTGATGGGGAGCTGTCTATAAATCAATGCCTGTTTACTGTTTAGCATGATCTGTCTTTAAAACCCTGAGTTCACTTGGCTGACAGCTGCCTGACAAAGGTATTCATTATCCCGAACAGGGAGGCAAAGGCATTTGCTTAACATCGGGTGAATCAGCAGCAGCCCAAGGATGTGCATTGAGAGGTTCTGGCTCCCCCCACAAAAATTCACAAGACCTCACTGTCCCACATGCTAATGGCTTCCGTGCCCAGAGAGCATCACCAAAAGCTGTTGATAAAGCCCAGAGAGTGTTACCAAAAAGCCCTGAGTGTGAGAGAGATGCCTGTGTGGAATCTTGGAAGAGTTTCCTAAGGACAGGGCATGCAGGGAATGTCTGAGGGATGGCTCAACTGGCCCTACCTCTGTGCACGTGAAGTCTGCCGGGATCTTGCCATGCACATCATGCCACTAATATCTTTTCCAGAGAAGGCGTTTTCCTATCCATTTCTGCATCTATGTGTTTGAAACGCACTGAAGTCAGGTAAAGCAATTTGCTTGTGTTTAC
The DNA here is from genome assembly GCF_049639895.1 of Pseudopodoces humilis. Classification (NCBI taxonomy): domain Eukaryota; kingdom Metazoa; phylum Chordata; class Aves; order Passeriformes; family Paridae; genus Pseudopodoces; species Pseudopodoces humilis. Next base: position 136,831,120 of record NC_142200.1, on the reverse strand, counting down.
CTCTAGATCAAAAGCTGTTCTGATATTCAGGTATATTTGAATTACAATTAAACTCACAGCCGTAACAGCCCTTTCCACGCCTGTGTTATCACTCAGGTTTGAGGCAAGTGAGTGGGAGTTAGAAGGTGCCTGAAAGTATGGGCATTTTTAACTACATGAATGAGTAAGCAGGAAAGGTTTTGGATTGCAGATGTTTTAGTTCAGCTTAGGGGCAGACACTTACCTAAGTTTTCCTTAAAAGTCTGAACAACTGCAGTTCAGACATGTGCTGCTCCTAGGCGAGCACTTCCCTATCTCCTCTCCTTCAAACACAGCAGCTGTGCACTTGTGAGAAGAAGTGGTGTCATATTAATAGTCAGTAATGGCTAAGAGCTGATGAATCTCTCAGATGAAAGGCACCATCTAATTGCAAACTTTTGTCATTGTTATTATGAAGCCATTACTTAAAGGGCTGTTACCCCTAGAAATTTTATTTTTTTTATGTGTTTACAAGTTGTTTAAATGATTTGAGTTCTTGCATCCTGCTAATGTTTTATTCTCAGGCTTTTGGGCTTTTTCTTTTATTTTCTTTTGGTTTTTTTCTCTAAAACAGGTTTTTTGCTTTTTCTGTTTCATGAGGTTTCTCAACATGCCATATAGGTGGTGTGGTATATGATATTTGCACACCCACACTAAAAATGCTCCCTGAAAGCTGACTGTATTTCCAGGCATGCCTTAGCTGAATATGCAGTATTTGAGCCTAATCTTTTGTTCCTTAACAGTGTTTCTGTAAACTGCAGTGCTCGTTTGAAGTAGACAACACTTGTGAAAGAAGATGGAAAAGTTCTTAGAAGTAAAAGTTGATCAAGTCCAGCAATGATCTGGTCTGTGCATCTGTGTATGCCTGGGCCTGTGTGCGTGCAATGCCAGGCTGCAGCTTGTAAATAAGAACCACAAAAACAAGGCAGATATAAAATAAACAGCTCACAAGATCAAAGAGACAAGTACTCAATATATGTGAAACAGAATATCAGACATATCAGTAAATTTGACCAGCCTGGAAACTTAAACCACTTCTATGTCAAGACCATGGTGGGAATAACTTCATGGAGTTTAGTGGTGAACCATGGACAAGTTTAGCATGGGATGAATTTTTTGTTCTTGGGTAAGTTGTGGCATAATGTTGAAATTATTGTTACTGAAATGTGCTTGACTCAAATTGCTGAGGCTCAAAGCAGGAGTTTGGTTGTTGTGAACAGAAACTGCATGCAAAGTTAACAGAGACTGGCTTAGACAGTGATTGCTTCCAGTTGATTAAAGTAAGATAACCATCCTGCTGAAAACTATAACTGAATTTCCACAGCCATTCACTCTCAGAAGGCTTCAATTAGACTACTGTTCATGCCTTCCTCTGCACTGGAAACCACACTGCTGCTGCTCTCTGAGCCACCTTGACACTCACATGGGCTCTCACCTCCCACTGCCATATGCCTGTAGGAAGTGGAAATACACATCTTCAGCTTTCAGATAAGGGGATGAACATTTTCAATTTTTATCCACGTAGCTGTTTCCCTTGGTTTGCTACTACAGTTTGGTAAAGGCTCAAACAGAGGAGCTGAAAACCCTGTTCTTGGGATAAAGAAATTCTGGCCTGTTGGGTTTCCTTCTGCAGGACCCTGGTCCTGAACTGCATATAGACACACCTCAGAGTTTCACAGCTGTGTCTTCAGCACAGGTTCTGCACATTGCTGATGCTTTGCTGGGCAGGGACTCTGTGGTGAGTGATAGAACTCCGGCTATTATGAAATCACAGAAATAATCCAAATACAAAAGTACTGATATTGCTGAGTTTTAAATTAACAAAGAGCTTCAGACCCTGGGGAGAATGTAGTGATTCCAAATTGTTTGAGAAATATAACCCTGGAGTATCCTTATTTCTTTGTAAAGCAACAAACTATACTACTGCATCTCTGAGTTTTGGGATTCATTACGCTCCTTTAAATTTCCACCAAAACAGGTGGCAATGATTGCAAGCCTTTTTGTCTTTTTCAGATGAAAAGGAAAATTTATCTCAGTCCTAAGAGCTCATGTATGAAAGATGCTCTTAACCTGGCAGGCTTGTGAAAAGAAACCAGTGCTGCTGATCTGCAGTAGGAACACAGTGGGAAAAGGATCTCCAAAGCCTTCAGGATCCCAACAATGCCAGATAGTCCTGGTGTTTGACTGATTTATAGGCTGCCCTAAATTACTCAGCTTCCCCTCGCTGATAGCAGAAATCTGCTTTGCTTAATCCCACAGAACAGCAGAAGGTTCTGCGCTTCTGACGAGCATTTACTTGTGAACTTACTGATAACACCTCCTCTGAGGAAGCAAACCCTGACAAAATAATAGTTCCTTTGCTGACCCAAGTTATTTAAAACACAAAATAACGAGGTTATGTTACTTGTTATTGGATCTAATAAGAAGCAGCGTGAGATTTAATCTCCACGGTGTATTTCAGTGATCTTGTTATTTCCCAGCACAGAAGTGCTTATGTCCCAGCCATCCCCATCAGTTGCAGCTGAATGCCTTGGTGTTATCCTGGCAATGGGTCAGGTCTCAGAGCAGAGGACAGAGAAGTGTGTCTCCAGTGATAATTCTTGTTCATCCAATGAACAAGTAAAAAGGTGGAAGTAGCAGGTAATGGATGTCAAAGAGAAGTGCAGAGTATAATTGAGAGTGATAACAGAAATTCATGTTTCCAAGGTTTTCTTTGGAAAAGTAAGGCTACAAGATGCCATATTATAGAGTTTCGTTCTTTTAACTTTGTTTCAAGACATACTGATTACACAAATGGCTCCCAGCTGAAAAAGGGATGGGATTTTGACTTGTTTATAAATCAGTTTTCCTCTTCACTGTCCTTAGTATTTGCCAATACTGCTGCAGAATTGATGTGTTCTATGACTAATTTTTTTCCAGTTGCTTCCATTGCAATCTGTTTTGTTTCTGTACCCATATTATGCTTAAAGAAAAGTGGCATGGCCCTGTACAACCTAGGGGTTTTTGTAAAAAAAATATCCTTCAGTGTTTGAATATTCAGAGGCTTTTTTTCCAGTAAGTCTTAAATAAGCCACTTTTTTCTGTAGTTCAGAAAACTATATTCTGCAATTACCCTTAATCTTATTTGTCCTTATCCTGAACTGTACCTTTTTTTCTTCATCCAGCTGCCATCGTTTCGCTGGGAAAGGTATTTGTGGAAGAAAAGCCATTGATTTTTATCTTCAGTGCCATCTAAAAAAGATATGCATGGGTTTATTCATGTCTGATGTTAAACCAAAATGATAATTTGGAAGCTATATATTCAGAATGTAAATGACTCATCTTTAGGTGAAACTGACCCTAATTAGATCTAGATCAGCCATCACTTGACAGAGAGAAAGAAAATTCATTTTCTCTGAAATGTGGTAATGGCTAGGAAACTAGCCCCAAAACCTTAAATTAAAAGCAGGTTTTAACATGCTGGCTCCATTCCTGCCTTCAATATCAGCCTCTGCCTGTTTTAGTTAAATAAATGGTAACAAAAGAAGACAGACTGGGTGACGTTAAATAAAGAGAAATTTAAGAGAGCAATTATAGCATTAAAAGGGGCCAGAGGTGAGGAACTATAAACTTTGTGGAACAAAGTGCAGGATCGCAGTTTCTCCAAAGCTTTGTTCGCGGAAACCTTGTTAGTTCTGGTCACGCAAGGCTGTTTGTGAGTGAAGGTGGCTGTCCCCAGCCCAGGGCAGGAGCCTGCTCCCAGCATGGGTCTGGCCACGCTCCGGTGTGCCATGGCCCTGTGCAGGCCAGGGTCAGTGAGGGGTGGGATGGGACGTGGCACGGCTGGAGCCTGGTCAGTGGCTCTGCGGCTGTGGCACCTCCCTGAGCAGCATCTTATTCTGCTACTCCATCTCACTTTTCATTTCCACAGCATGATTGACTTGCTCCTCTTCCCCAAAGCGCCAAACGGCTTCAGAGAAAGGAGTTTGCTGGAGAATGGACTGTCTCTCCCACACACAGGTTTTGAAGGATTTGTGTTAAGAAGGTAACAGTGGAGGAACAGCCCAACACAGTCACTTAGAGTCCTAAAAGAACAGTTCTGACCACAGTCTTTTGTAATGAAATCAAAGATATCACTGCAAAATCAATTGCTCTAATAAGATATGGTGGGCAAAGCTCAGAAGATTAAGAGCTTAATTCATATAAGCAAAAAAAAGGGAAAGATGCATAAAGGAGACTTGAATTTAAAAAATCATCTGGGTCTCACTTGCTTTGAAATGTGATGACTTTGTTATGAATGAGGCAATTTAGGCATCTGTGCTCTGTGTGTGTGTGTATAGCAAGACGTAAGAAACATACTCGTGACCAGAACAGGTCCATAACCTGATGTTCTTGAGTAGTTCAGAAGACAAAAAAAGATGCAGTTCGATGCTTTTTAAATGTTTTGTTGCAGGAGGAATGATGTGGAAAGGCTCATCAGCTGCCTTTTGAGCTGGAGCAGAGTCCTGATGTGTAGTCATCACTCCTCATCACCCTGTGCCTTGCAGGGCCTAAGCAAACCCAGCTTTCATAACTCTTCCTCCTGGAGATTAAACTAAAATTTATCCATACTCTGGAAGCAAAGAATTTTATATCGGCTAGCACAGTATGGCTGGATTTCCCTGACCTAGCAAGTCCTGTCACGGGCCAAGGAAGGTATTCTCAAACAAGCATTCAGAAACTGGGATATGTACCAAAAACTCATGAAATTTTTAAGATTGATAACTTTCATTTTGTTTGCTTTTGCCTTCTGCTTTCATACTGTTTCAACTGCAAGGCTTCCAGATATTGATAACTTCAATGGATGGAGAAAATAAATGTTCTCAATGAATTACATAAATTCAGGATCTGAGTATTTACAAAAAAATCATTAAATAGTGAAAATTGCATTCCTAGCTTAAAAGCTGTTGAGATCTTCAAGAATCTAATGCGTAAGTCAGGATTGCCCTGTGTTACATCAGCTTAATTTTTTGCTGGAGCATGGTAGAAAGGCAGCAAGGGGGAAAAGTGCTCATATTATTATTGATCAGATTTTCAAAATCAGTACACATGAAAATTAATTAAAGGACTCTAAATGTCAGAATTTAATTCAAGATTCTGTTTATATGCTAGAGTCTGCAGTACAGATATCTGACAAGCAAAACATAATCAGTTTGCTCTGAGATCCTTGTACAAAGAATACGTGCATCAAGGTCTCTTATGGGATCAGTTTCCCTTGTGGTTTTAAGGTAACTTTTACAAATGCAGGACATGTTGAATTTTACAGAACTCCTGCTGGTTTCTGGGTCCTGACACCTTTAGCTATCTGGAGTATTTGCATCTTAAAATATTCTTAGAATGTAGTAAAGTAAATTTTATGGCCCTAATGGCTTGTTGGTGAATTTCAAAGTGGTGTTATCAGCACTGATGCATAGGTCTGGGGAAATGTCCCTTTTCCATCACCCAGGAAAAAAGGAAGGGCAACATGTATTGGATTATTTAAGGAAAATGAAAATTAAAGTGATTGTTCCAAGCTGATAAAGTTTCTTTGAAAGAGAAAACACTCTGTCCTCCCCCATGACATTACCTCAGTGGGAGCACATCATCTCATACCCCTAAGATTTCTCAGGAAATCTTGTCTTTTTCCAGACCATGCTGGTAGTTGGAGGGCACTCCTGACAGAAGGCAAAAGGATGCATGCTCCAGTTGCCTTGTATCAGGGTTTTGGATTGTTTGGGGTTTTTCTTGGTGTGGGGTGGGAGGAAGGAGAAGTATTCTTTCAGTTTAAGGGGATTTTCTCAAACTGCTTGCACCATTAAGTCCTATTTCATGTTCCAGGTCCCATCTCAGCTCCTAATGAGTCAGGCTCATTAACCTAGTTCTAGTTCATCCTGCCAACACATTTTGCTGGAACTACCTACGCACTTCACTCTGGGCATGCTGTTGAGCACTTTGCCAGACGAAGACTTTTACTGCTCCTCTAAGAACTACTCATGTAAGATTTAATTAAAAATATCACATTTTTTCATATGTGTATTTCAAGAGCATAGAGCACAAGTTTTGCAATATTTACTTGCAAACAACAAAGAATACAATAATCTCTAATAATTAAACCAAAATGGTTTGAAAGACAGGACACTGAGTTGAGGCAATGATTTATGCAGCCTTTTACAGCATCTTTCTTATACTTTTTATGCTTTAATTGTATGCATCTGCTGCAGAGGGTGGAGTTCTCATGTAGCAAAGGACAGGACATTTATTAGCAGAAACAAAAGGAATTAAGTCTCTGTTTTTTAGGTATTAAGAGCTCTCCATGTCCACATCCTGAGAAGGGAAACCATATCAAGGTAATCTCATTGTTGTTGCTCTGTGTATGTCAGCTCCTCCATGACTAATGTGTCCCATATTCTTATCATCCAAATCTTGACATCAGATGGTTTCTTTTAGAGTGGGATGTGATTAAGCATTGCCGGCACTGAGAGCTCAGAGATCAGCTTGCACGCCTTACTTTGAATGAGCCTGTAACCAGCACTCTGAGAATAAAGACTTCCTGAGGAGGATGAAAATAGCACCCATATGTAATATGAAACACCAGGTTTTGAGCCTGCAGAGATCCACCTGAGCCCAGAAAAAGGACTGGATCCTGCACATCCCGTGAATCCCAGCATTTCTCTTGGACTTGCAGAACTAGTGCTGGAGCTGCCATGCTGTCACCTGTTTACCTTTAAGAGGAACCTGATAGGTTCAGGATGGGTGAGTGGTCTATACACCACATGGAGATGAGGAAACAGCAAAAGTAATTCACTAAGATCCAGAGACCAGCTTCTCTCAGCATGTGTCACTGGATAAAACCTGGCTTAGCCAGAGCCCTCTAAAGTGATTTTTGTCCCATACCTCCCTAGTCAAACACAACAAAAATAACAAAAAAGCCCACAACCAACATAGACTTCTTGCTTATAATCAGCCATCTCCCAGGGACGTGCAAAGGAGTGCCACAGCTCTTGAAGGTCACAAAAGCCAAAAGCTGAGCACCAGATTCCCCAGCCTGACTACTGCAGGCAGCACTGCTGCTGTTGTGCCCATGTGCATCTGCCCCCAAGAGATTTTGTGTGCAGGTCACCCAGCATGGGGGATTCACACCTTGGGTGACTCCCAGGATGCTGCTGCTTCTATGGATTCCTTTCCTCTAAGGCTTCTCACAACTTTGTTGTTTAATCTCTTCTTTTATATGTATCGACAGCTTCTCTGGTCTGATATTTTTTATAGAGAACAAATCCTATTTGTCAGTGTTCTGAGAAAATGACAGAATGGGTTAACTAGGGTGGAGGTGTTTTCTTTACATATAGGACATTTGTTCTAAAGACAGAGCTTAGAAAGACGAATGTTTGATGAGTTCAGGCAAATCAATTAAAAAGTACTTTCGTTCTTGGAGAAAGTTTTCTCTCTGACACTCTGGTGTCCTTGAGAAAACAAGATGAAGAACCTTTTGATTTGATGTTTTAAATAGAACTCTTAATTATTGTTATTTATTCTTTTAATCAGAAACTTTTTTTAACTCAAGAACTTCAAAAAGAAGCATAAACATTTTCAGGGATTACTCTGAAATGAAGGGCTCTCTTAGATGTTAAATCAAAAGTTTCAGATTGAGCCTCCTTGTCTTATGTTTTCTCCTTTTTTTCATTGCAAATTCTAAAAAGTTCCTGTGTCTGTTTGACCTAAAATTATTTTCCTTATCAAGCAGATACTGCCAGTTTCTAGCCCCATATAGGTGTATGTCCATGCACTGATCAGTGCTGTATAAAAAGTAGTAGTGCTGTATTGGTCAGTGTCTGGTCACTTGGTTTTGTTGGCTAGACTGTTTCCCACAGAGATGATGATGATGATTTAGATGTATTCCAATAAAAAACCCAGTCATACCCTGTGAAGTGTGGCCCTCTGTTATACATCACTATTTTGCTGCCATATCTACTGAAAGATTTATTATGCATATCTTCTTTTTCTACCAAATTTTTCCAAAGATCATGAGAAATATAATACGAAGTTAATTGAAGAGGTGTGGGGATGTGATTCCATAGCAGCTTGAACAAATCTGTTGCTGTAGAGACAAAGGACAATTTTCTCTGGGCTGCTTATGTGGGTAGTTTTACTTGAATTGACTGTGTTCTTGGTGTACATGAAAAAGCTTTAACATCTTCAGTGTCCCTCTCCTTTGAAGTAGCATAAAATGTCTCTGTTCCTTTTCTTAGGCAAATGAGCTTCCTGGGTTCATTTCAATGTAATTTTTACATAGCATTTCAGATATGATGGTTCTGCTGTCTGTAATTACAGTCCCCTATAGAATTAGCAGTTATCAAATGATGGTATTACCTGTCCTGCCTCTTCCCATTTGTTTTTGATCCTATCCTGTAGTTTGCCTAGCCCCACAATGGAGCAGAGTGCATCCTGAAGTGAGACCTTGTATTGCCATGGCTTTTCCTCTAAAGCCAGTGTTTTCCCACTCCGCTGATGAGAAACTGCCACTCCAAAGAGGTGCATTTGTCTCTTCTGCATAATTATGGCTTTCTCTTAGATTTTCTCAGTTGTGTCAGCATGTGTGGTCCAGTGACTTGGCACTGCCACATCTATCTCCTTTCTCTTTTGCTTCTCCCTTGGCTGTCACTAGGTCAGGAGATCCCACTTCATGCAGAGAGAGCTCAGAAGGACTCCAGTTCCTCGTGGAGCAGCCAGACAGCCACACTGCTGTGTGAGACTCAACATGGGGCAAGTCCGCTCTGCATCAGCTGCAGAGTCCCCCTAGGCAGGTAATGTCACAGTGATTTCAGGGCTGGGAATATCTCAGAGAGGTTTGGGGAATGCCTTAAGAAAACAATAAGGTTGAAGGCTTGCACAAAGTCAGGAAGTGCCATGTGGGAGGTGTGCATAGCCTGAGCTCAGCCCCTCCACATCCCTGAGATGCCTGACACCCTGTAATTATAGGCTCATAGACATAACTTGTACTCAAAAGTTTCACTTCCACCATAGATCCACAGAGACAGTGTCTCATTTTGGTGTAGCCATCCTTAATTTCTTTGACCTAAGCTTCCCAATTGTGTCTTTTGAATTTGGCATTTAATACAATCCATTCTTTTTCTCCATTTCCCAAATAGTCTGTGGAGCCAGACTAATCGCCGCTCATCAAATGCCCATTGTGTTCCTATTTCCCTATCCCATGGTAACAGACACTTTTATTGTGATTATTCATCTGCTGTTCTTTCATTAATGAAAAATTTAGATTTTGCTGCCATAAGGCCTCTTCAATAGCTTTATGTTATGAACACATTTTCAAGCAGAACTGACACTGGCTAGCTTCTTGCTTGGCCAGTGACCACAATAAATGTCCAGTTCAGGGGCTGATGATGTCCATTCCCTCTTGACAAGCTAGTTGTCAACCTACTGCAGCCTACATGCCCCTCAGGAAGGAGCCAGATGGGGAAGGACCATCATCATTTTTTTAGCATGTCTCTTCCTTCCACCATGAGCTCTAATGTGAGGGTACTTGGAAAAGTTTCCCATACCTTTGAAGTCCAGCTGAATCCCTCTGCCTGTATGCATTTGCTCTAGCCTGTGCCAGACTGGGCACATATTACCTGAATTGCCATTGGGTAAGCCTAGTATGTTTCATGAGGAGTACATTTATTAAGGGAATTCTCATTCTCCTTCATGGAGTTTGGGCTGTCATCACTGCCAGGTCCCTGCTGTGTCCCCAGGTGAACTGGAAAACTTACTCTGCCTAGAAGGCTGCATGCAGATTAATTCTCCTTACTCCTCATTCCAGCCTACTTTTCCCTTTAATTAAGACCAATCCTGTTATCTAGAACCTGGGGAAAATTAAGATACATTTGGCCTTGATTGTGTAAGTGTATTTATGATCATTCTTGGTAACATAAAATTGTCTTTTCCAGGAAATCTATCTCCCGGACTGCTTGCTTTCAAGGACTGTCTGTCTTTATAGGTCTGGTTTGGGGTCTAAGTGTGTGATCTTTCCAGACAGAGAACACCATTTAGACTGAGTTATGAACTATGCCCTTTACCTTCATTTATTTGAGGTCTTTAGTGATAAAAGAAGAGGAAGAAAATGCGTCCTTGTGCTGTGCTCAGTTTATAGATCATACTCTTAAAAAAAACAAGAATCTGTTAGTAGTATGGTGATGATGGCATAGTTTTAATGGGGTGGAAAGCTGTCCTTCTCTTAACCCTTGGAGGTTAAGTGGTCCTTCTCTAACCCTGAGTCACTCCTTCACTAAGTTCCTCACTATCTCTTTCACTCCTTGTAGTCTGTTCCTTCTTCCCCTCTGCTTTAACCCCTAGACATGCACTTTTTTACATTGCAGATTAAAAAGTAGGTCAGACCCTCCTCAGAAAAAAGGCTTTATGTTCCTACTTGTCTCTCTACTTACAGTCATGGAAAGGGATGTTGGAGTTGTCTTGGCAGCTCTGTCACCCACAGACCACGTACCCATAGCACTGAGACTCAGTCTCTTTGTTGTCTGTCTCCTCTTTCTCAGGGTCAAGCTGTTTCTCACACATCTTTTTGCCATGTCCTTTTAGCTTCATTTTTATTACTGCCTGTATCTCTGTGGTTGAGCATATTTTTCACAGAAGCCCACTCCACCCCCGTGGCCTGTGTGCAAACTGCCCCAGCAGGGAGCACTTCACAGCTTGACTTGGGCACCTCTGGAGCCTGAGACTTCTCAGGAAGCCAAGAATGGCTGTTTTCTGCCTGTAGTGCAGCAGCATTTCCAATACCCCACCACAGAGCAGGTTCCTCCAGACAATTGTCTCCACAAAATGCTGCCTGCCCAAAACTGCTTCTAATTGAAGTGCAAAGCAAAGGATCATGAGAGAAACAACAGGTTTGCAGCATACAAGAAGCTGATGAGGTAATACTCAGGGAGTAAACTTATATAGTGAGATAATGAGGCTACAGTAACCTATAATGAGATTATTCCCCAGAGACTAGTTTTTATAAAAATTCTAAGGTGCAGTCCAGATTTTCATCCCACTGCTGCCAGTCCTGTGCATTGCTGCTGCTGTCAGCTATGAAGGCCTGAAACAGTCCTGCTTCTTTTGAGTTTTCAGAGGAGCAGAAAGCATCAAAATGCCTAACTTTGGATGGGGGATTGCATTCTGTGTTTGCAGAGGATGGTGAGAACGGCTCCTGGGGCAGACATGAGGAGAGCAGATTCAGCCTGCCTGGCTCAGGTGGTGGAGATGCCTTTCAGAATTCAATCTTTCAGCACAGTTCTCATGTTCTAGCAAGTTGTCAGCCTGCTCTTTGAGAAGACATCCGTGTAACTCTGTGAACACGGTCCTTTCAGATCCCTTCACTACCGTGCACTGCTCTGTGAACTCAATACACTGAGCAGGGAGTTCACACAGATCAACCTCTTTTATACTTTTCATCTGGTGCATCATTCTCATTTTATAGCAAAGTCACTTGAATTTGACCTGAGCTGTCACAGCAAAGGAGATTCTAGAAGCTTTGAGGATAATAGATTTGTTTGAGAAAACAAATGTACACTCTTCCCTAAGCCTTGAATTAATTTGATTTGCCCCTTTGGACTCTTGTGACAGCAGTGTGGCCTGTAAAGAAATAATTTAATTTTTTTCAAAAATCCTTCAGTCCTTGACTTTTCTTTAAGCTACTCTCTCTATATATAGACATTCATAGCCAGACTGACTGCTCCTTGTTGCCCTTCTTGCTAGAGAAGTGTCAGCCTGAGACGATAGGAGCATTTCTGAGATAACAGATGTAGCTCCAGTTTTGAGCTGTGAATAATATGTGGGGGCTGAAGTGCTCCAGATCAAGCAAGAAAATTAAAAAAAAAAAAAAAAGCAACATAACAAAATTCTTGGTTAATTATGAGCATTGGATAGACTGGCATAGATACTGCGACAGTCTTTAAAAAGAGAATTCTTTGATAACTTCTTTATTTTGCTAATCGCGAAAAGGTTACTTCAGTCTAATCAGTTCTTCACAGTAACAGATCAAGTAAATCATCACATCCCTTATCTACATAAGAATATGCACTAGTTCAGTTCAAACTGGTGCCATGTGTTGCATGAATATTCTTATTTAATTTAAGAATGTATTTCAATTTATTATCAAACTGCCTTGAGCTCATATACAGTAAACCAGAAAAAGACCTGTCTCAGGAGATTGCTGAGTTAACCACACACTTTCAGAACAACTTGTCTCACAGGATGTGGTTCCTCTGGCAGTCCTGTATACATCTTTATCTGCAGTGGTCACCACGATCTGAGTATCTGGAGTCAGTGAATCTAGGGCACAATTCATTCCATGCCAAAGCAGATGCATAAATTAGATTAGTGTAATTACACCATATGGACATCTCTCCCTCCCCACTGTTCCTAAGTGGAGCTAAAGGGGAGGAGCTCAGCTGAAGAGCTCTTGTCTCTGACGCTCTGCACTTGGATCATATAACTTGACCTGTCCTGCTCCAGAGATGTAACCTGAGCCAGGCTGGGCACAGGACCCCATGGTGAGGCCTGGGAGGGCAGAATCTGAGTCTGCTTCAGGTGCTGGTGGGGCTATGTGGGGCTGCAGAACATAAGACCTGAAGTATTTGATTACTGCTACTAAAGGCAGGGACAGCAGTACCCTCAGAAATGACAGAGAGACAGAGAGAAAAGGAGCCAAATGCCAAAGGGCAGTGAGGTTATGAGGTGCTCAGGATGTCCACCTGACTGCAGAAAGCATCTCTATGGGCCTCTGGTGTGTCCTGGGAAAGAGGGGTGGTACAGATAGCAGTGCATTTGCAGGAGAGGAGGACAAAGACCTGCATGGTCTAAGTTGCAGAAGAGTAGAGATAGCTGAACTCCCAGGCCAGAGGACTTTAAAATCCTTAGGGGGAGAAATGAGGGTTTTCAATAATTTTAAAAATGCAACCCTGGCTCCAAGGATCACAAAATCCCTGAGGGCAGCAGGCCATCACTTTGAAGGACAGACGTGCTTTCCCTTCTGTCTCAAGACAGACAACATGAGTGATGGAGTCTGGAGGTGTAGTTAATGTGTGAAATTGCTGATTAGAAACCTCAGGTACCCTCTGCTGTACAGGGCACGGGATGCCTGAAAGCCATCACTTTGCTGACCTTCCTGTTAACTTTTCCTTGCAGTCAAAACTGACTTGTCAGGAGCAGTCAATCTGCTCCTCTTGCATCCTCTCCCTGGCCTCCTCCAGGGCACACACAGGCAGGATAAGGACTTATAGGACAGAAGAAAGAGGAAGCTGCCTACTTGATATGTCAGGAGTTCAGTCTGTGGCCACAACTCACTCATCTCCCATGGGCTCCTCCATGAATGATCCTGCAGATACACTGAGCTTTCTTGAATCTCATAGGTTTTGGAAAGAAATCTATGACTACAGGTGTTCAGAAGGCAGAAATTCCCTTTGTGAAATATCTTAATTTAATGATCTTTTGATCCTATTTTCTCCAAACAGGAGAATCCCTCTACCCTTTTTGGAATATCCTATTCATAGAAATGCAGAAAAGATGATTTCACATGGAGTTATCTGATGTTATATTCTCTACTGACTATTAAAATTTGTGATATGGTCTCCTTGTTATTCTTCCCCTTAAGAAAGAGAAATGGTAACTCAAGTAAAACAGTTCCTTGAAGTGTTTTGATATAAGCAAATAAGCATCATGTGTCACAAAATGGTGGCTGTTGCTTTGGTTGTTTTTAGATCTGTTTCTCCCCAGAAGGAACTAGGGATGAACTTGGGAGTAAAATCTCAGGGGATATTAACTGTCTCTATGGAACATGTTAAACTGCTTACTTCCTAAATGTTCATCATTCTGACTGATTGGGTAGGAAAGCTCCAGGTCCCAGAGGCCAGACCTGGGGTTTGACAGCCATGGCCTGCAGCTGAGCCTAGCCTGATGATCCAGTCCTGGAGAAGAACATACCTTCCTTGAAACTTTTAGCAAAAGATAAGATGCTGAACTTGGTGGTCTTGACTGGTGGAGGGGATCCTGTGGCTCTCACAGGACAGTGTGAACTCCAGAATAGAATACTGCAGGTGAAAGAAAAAATAAAAAAATGAGAGCCCACAGTGAAATAATTTTCCAGATTCAATAACTAGGTCTAATTAAGTTCTGGGAGAGCTTTACAAATCCCAAAGGCTTCTGGGTGTTTAAATTTTTCTGACATCCTTCTATTATCTGAGATATTAAGGTAGTTAAAGCCTGAGAAAAATGTAAGCTATGTCTGCATATTTTGTGTGGTGCTATCAGTTAATCCAAAGGCTTTCTCAAGGAATCTGGTTCTTAGTCTGGGATTTAGAAAAATTACATTAATGTTCCTTTCCCTCCAACCCTACAGCCATTAGATTTAAGTTACAGTCTCTCCCAGCTTGATTACCACAAGTTCCTGTTCCCATGTCTCTTGGCACTCATTCCTCTCTTCTGAGTCTGCAAAAACACTGTTGCCCACCTTGCCCCCCCCTCTTGCACTCACTTCACCAGCACCATCCAAAGCCATCCCATGACTGTCCTCTCTAGTAACTCAGTCCTGGGTCCTCCACAACCCAGCCAGGTTTTACTCATCCACACTTTTGGTCTGGATTCCCAGTTCAGACCCTCCTCATCCTTGATCTCCTGCACAACCCTGTTTTCTCATGAGATTTTGAAGGAGATTAACTCAGAAAAAATGGTCCTGTGGCACCTGGCCCAGATAATGAGGGAAATCAAAGATTAGAGGTAGAGGCTGGGGTGATTCTTGTGCATCAGGAGGAAATTGTTTCTGCCTCTTTTTCTGAACCCACCAGTGATCCAACCACCTGTGGACCAAAACTGCAGGTTAACAGAAGACTTGAGACCTGAGATCCATATAGTTCTTAGGGGTATAGTTAAGAAGGATTAGGCACTGCAAAAATTAAGGCAGCAAACTGGCCTCCAGCTGCAAGTTCAGCAGAGCAGGTGCTGGAAATCTAAACTCTTGACATTGGTGCCTTGGTGTACAGGGCATGTGATGGAGCCGACAGGATGAGGTCTTGCTCCCCAGAGCTCTTTCCCCTGCCCAGCAATGCTGCTTTGGGCAAAATGCTTTGGGGACTGGGAATATGGGCTCCTTCCACTGTTGCCTTGTGGGTGCTGAACTCTGGGATCCATCAGCTCTCTGGGACACAGAGACTAGCTAAACTTGACCCAGTGCATTTTGCAGGGTGGGAGGGGCAGGAGAAAAGGCTTTTGGTACTGATTTACTGGCAAGTGCAGTAAAGACAAACACTCAAGGCAGGATCTTCCCCACCCTACAGTTTCAGCCATTACATCTGAAGGGTGAAGTGCTAGCCTTTATACAAACTCTGCAGCAGGTTTATACTGCAGAGCATTGCAGAGCTCTGGCTGGCAATCCTGCTGCCAGAGGGACCTGCTGGGGCTCACCAGACTCCCACTTGACCTGGGTACTCTGCACTTTTCTGCACAAAACCCAGCCCATGGAAGCTGAATGTGAAAGTGCACTCTGGTATGTCCTGGTGAATTGGAGGATAAATCCAGGTTCCTCCTAAGAGCCACCTGCAGTAAATGGCAAAGGAGAGCATAGAGAAAAGAGAGGTACAGAAGGGAAAGCAAAAAATTCAAGACCATCCAGGATGAATGTCAGTGAATGACAGAAAACATACTTCTGAACTCTCAGATTTCTTGCTAAGAAAAAGGAAAAATAAAAATTTAAAAAATAATAATGTTTAGGATTTTTTGTGCTATTGAAGAGGTACTGAAGGGGGCAGGTTACAGAGAAGGATTAAGGGCCAAAATCAATAACTCATTTGAAACCTATCATGACAACAACTGGCAGGGGACTCTAGGTAAGGAGAGGAATTGTTTAAAGGTCATTGGAGTATCTGGGATTTAGGAGATGAAGCTGAACATCAGCTTGGTCATGACCAGTTCAGATTCTCTTGAGTCACTGCTTCTAATGATGAATCCAAGCCTCCGAGGCTGAAGGACTGTATCAAGAAAAAAAGACGTCCTCTTCTGGGAAAGGCTGACAACAGACAACAATTATGAGTGCCTTAGGCAGGGACTTGAGCCAACATGCCCAGCAGATTATCACATCCTGACAAATTGTGCTCAAAGTAAAAAACCTGTACCAAGCTCTCTTCCTCTAAAGAGCCCCCACAGGGAAAGAGGACAGGGTGTGTTTGCAGCAGGGAACTTCTGTCTGGTTGTCATGGCAGTGTACCATGCTGGTCTCTAACACTTTCCTAAAGCAATATATGAAAAAAATACATCTTATTAGCTGGCTAGTTACATTGATGAGGCCTAAATATGACTAGTAATTCAAACTCATTATATTTCTGTATGAAGTTCTTAGACTGGAGGTCACTTTTCACAGAAGAGAGATGATGTTAATCATTCTAGGAGCTGGTAATTCTTTATGTCTAGTTTGACGTGTGCTAGCAATATCTCCTGAATTTTTTGTTGTTGTGTTTTGTTTCATTGTCAAAGGTTGCATTTACTTCTGGTATCTTCTTTACTGCAAGGTTGCTTGATATAATTACATGGAAAGATGAAATTTTTCAGTGTTTTACTATCACTTAATAAGGAGAATTTTTTATCACAGTCTAGAATTCGATTTGATTTAGTGATCCAAAGTGAATAAATATGAGCTCTCTAAGCCTAATTTAATATGGGTTTCACTTGCACATGCAGAGTATTTCTGACTATTCGAGGGAGAATAAAAAGCCAAAATGAAAACAGCCTTTAAGTGTTGTTTTATGTACTAAATACCTATTAAGTGGTTTACTTTGACCAGGCAGATTTGATGAATGCAACATGTGTAATGTTTCTTGATATTTCCCTGTTTCAAGATACATCATATAATCATTGTATGCCATTGTATGTAGCCTATGACAACAGAGACACAACCCAAACGTGTTCCTTCAGCAATAGCTTGACATGAAGTGCTTTTGAGAGAGACCCTCTGCCAAGGGAAAAATATGCTGAAGGTTCTCCAACCTTTCACAAG
Source organism: Pseudopodoces humilis (assembly GCF_049639895.1). Taxonomy (NCBI): domain Eukaryota; kingdom Metazoa; phylum Chordata; class Aves; order Passeriformes; family Paridae; genus Pseudopodoces; species Pseudopodoces humilis. The sequence goes on along the minus strand of NC_142200.1, from coordinate 136,814,073 downwards.
AGAATACCAGAATATTCATAAGGTGTGTGGTCCTTGAGAAGCTGCAGCAATCTCATCAGTTTGAGAAGAGGTATCACTGCAAATGGGTATAAAACCACAAACACAGTGTTTGGGACTCAAAGACGTGTTTTGAGCTTGTATTACTTGTACACAGTACAAGTTTGTTCCCTGATTTCAACACCAAAATGGGCTGCCACAGGGTTTGGAGCCCGCAGGGACATTTGAGTGGCTGTTGGGCCATATTGGCAATGCTTTCTGTGACAGTGACATGTTCAGCACCATCTCAGCTAATTTCTAAAGTATCAAACCAGAGTGCATGGGTTCAAAAACTGTTCCATGACATAGGACACAGGATGGTGCTGTGCTTATACTGGGCAAAGGCTGAACAAAATGCTACCAGTAGGTGCAGAAGCCAAAGAGCACCCAGGGTGCCTCCTGCTGAGGGATCACTGATGATTTTTTTTCTATCATTACTGCTTTGTTCTTCCTAAATCAGTTTCAAGTTTCTTCACAGTCCTGCAGCTCTGAAAACTGTCCCTTCCCCCTCTCAAGAGTGGGATGGAAGACAGGGTGGGCACCAGGCAATCAGAAGACACATAGGATCTGGGGGAGCACAACATTCCAACCAGTCAGGATCTTTTGGGAGCTGCTGCAGGAGCCAGAACCATATGGGAACCTGTCCTAGGAGCAAGAGCTCAGAGCCTGCATGTGCCTCAGAGGCAGCAGGGGAAGCCTGGCCAGGTGTGCCTCACTGAAATGAAGAGCACAGCTCTCCTGCTGGGGCTGGAGAGCGTGCCCAAGAGATGTCACCTGCAGTCAGTGGCAGCAGATGGGACAGCACCTTGGCACATCCCTCGGCCTGTACTCCAAGCCATCTTGATCTCCACCTGTGGTCACCCCTTGGGTCATTCTGCCACCAATTGCATGACATTTTTGCTGATATACAGCCTGTGTCTTCTACCAGCCTGCAGCCCAGGGGACTCCAGGGGATCCCAGCACACCTTCTACCACTGTGCTGACAGTAACAAGGTACATCACTTGAATTTTGGACATGGAGTACAGATCGTTTGAAACAATGAAGGAATATTTTCATCAGTTCTCTGAACAATAATAAACAGATTTATGCTTTTGTTTAACAATCAGTCATGCATGAGATGTAACAATTTCCAGTCCCTGTTTCTTGTCTATCTTCCTGTTTATAAAAAGTGTTCAATAAAAAGAAAGTATTGCTCAAAGGAAGGATTTAATTCTAACTACCTTTTCATTGCCTCAGCTAGAGTGCATAAAACTGCATTTTACACTCTGATGTTGATCAAATTTTTGGGTACTAGTCCAGATACTTTGATAGTATTCCAAAGTAAGTGGGTGAGTATTAAAGAAATTAGTCTCGGTCTATAGTTCTATAGATCAGAGCAGGATTATTTCAATTTAAATAATTGCATAGTTGATATGGTTGCAAAAACTACATTCTCAAAAAACCCCCAGCTTTGTTCAAACAAGAATTTTATTTGACCCAATATGAGACATTTAATTTACTTTTGATGAGATAAGATGTTTTAAAAATAATTTTGCTGGCATTCAAAATGAGTTTTTGAAAGAAAAATGTCGTTCCATTTTAATAGCAGCAGAACAAAAAGATTTGACTTTTCTGATCTTCTCTCTCTAATCTCCATTTCTGTTCAAAATTATTCATTTAATTTTATCCCAATTCACAACTGGATTTAAAAACACAAATATGCCATCTGGCCAAATCCATGGCAGATGTCTTTTTTACTTCAGGGTTCCATTATTGTAGTGACAGGCCTTACACCATGCTATCAAGGAGAAGGAGAGACGAAGGAAGTCTGTAAGAAATAGAGGATAATTTAATATCAGGCATTTTTCACAGTATCCCAGGCAATACAACTAAAGGCACACTAAATATAAAATCCCTACCAATTAGATCATAACAAATTCAGTGTTGTGGCTTACTGGTGTCTCCACACCAGAAATCTCTGTAGAAACTTAATTATTTAATCAAAAGCACAGAACAGAACAAGGTAGTGCAATTTTTAACGAAGATGGAAGGCATTGCTGCCATAAAGAAAGTATTCATCCCCTAGATTTAGACCACGGTATACCCAGGGAAATAGAGTCATATTAAAGGTGAGGTGTTTGTGACTTGCAGAAGCAAGATTGCTAATTCTGCAGAGGACTTTCCTCTATTGAATTGCATGGGCTAAGAGTTTATTCTGTGAGAATGCAAATTGCATTACTCAATAATTATTTAAAACAGCACTTGATTTTAAATCTGAGATCTGGGTCTCCAAAGGAAAAGAAAACAAACAACTAAATATGAAACTGCAGGATAGATCTACAATAAAATGAACAGATTTTCAAAATACTGGGAAGATCCTGTGTTTTTTTAATGTCAACTTTAATGCACATTGATGCTTCAAATCCAGGCTCATCACTGTGAGACACAGAAGTAACACCTTAACTTCAAACTTGTGTTGCTTTGACAATCATGACCTTGTTTTGCATTGCAGTTACCACCTTTTTGCAGATGTTGCTGAGAGACATTTGGCCAGAGGAGGGGAATAGCCAAACAATTTTGCTTTGTTGAAGATTTGGAGGTTTTTTGGGCTGGTGGCCATAGGAGCTGGATATTGCTGCTAAGTATTTAATAACAGACCAGGTTATATGTAGATATTTGCTCTTTGTTTGTGTGATTGGATGCACATCTTGCATTGATTAACACTGGGAGCAACGCTGGGCAATGTTCACAGCTGGAGCCTGCATGTGCATAGCAGTGTGGTGAACTGGGGCCTCGCACAGGGCACTGGAGGACTGCCCTTCTGCAGGGAAAATGAGTGATATTTGTCCTTGGTGGAGAAAGGAGGCTTTTTACCCTGCTAAACCACAGACCTTTAATCCAGGATTTCTGTACAAGGCATGGAGAGCTGATTTCCACCTTACCTAGGTTCTCTTCCATCCTCATGGATGTTGTTGGTTCATCAGCAGGTGGGGCTTTTAAACACAGCACCCATGTTTCCTCCTGCAGTTAGGAGATACATTTTTTTGAAGGTGTGTGTCTTGGTTCTAGAAGACAGGTGTCTGCTAGGGAGAGCAGGAGCCTCCCTCGGGATGAAAGAATGTAGACCCCCTCCCTCCGAATTATTATAAATTTGAAATCAAGGGGCTTTCAGGCAGAGATCTGGGGATAGGAATAACAGTTCTTTACTAGTATAACCAGGCAAACAAACAAACAATAACTACAGCAATAACAAGAACACAGAACCAGGGACCCCGGGACAGCTCTCTCAGCTGAGATGGGATGGAGGAGAGGTTTTGTTTTTCACAAACCCCTCGGGCAGTCAGTCCCGGTGCTCCTGCAGGGCTCCGAGGAACAGTCGGCTGGAAACAGCAGGGATGAGCTGAGATCCTGGGTCGGTGGCTGAGGTGTATCAGCAGCTCCGCGGCGGTGCCTGGCACTGCCACACGTCCCGGCAGGGCAGGGGGTGCGAGGCCACCAGCCAAGAGGGGAGAAGGAGAAGAAGCAACTGCTCCGTCTGGGTGATGGCGAAAATCCCTTCTCTCCACCGCAGCAGCTCTGCGCCCCAGCCCACGAACGTCCTTCCCCGAAGCCGAAGAAAAGCCAGCTAAAAACTGTCCCCACCCTCCTTTTCTGCCCCCTTCCCCCCCCCCTGGGCCCGGCTACTCTTTGTCCGTTGTCAATCACCCCTAAGTACCGGTAGTTAGGTTGCCCCAGCACATAATGGGTAAAAATTCCCCGGGCAGGCCAGAACGACAAAACAAACAAAAACAAAAAAAAAAGGACACCTAACCCTCAACACTATCCACCCCGAATTTTTTCCCATACCAAAATGTTACATTAAATATTAAACCTTTAAATTATACACAAACACACACTACTTTAACTATATACATATGTACATGCAGATAGAGATACAAGCACAGTGTCATGGGTAGTTCACCCTAAAACCAGGTCCCCTTGGGGTATGCACCGGGTCTCTCCATCTTTTTGCATCACCCACCAAGTGCAACCCGGTCCCTGAGCAAAGACAACCCCACGGATTGGACTGTCTTTGCTGGAGGCAGAATTAACCCAAACAGTTTTTCCCAGCATACCCCTCATATGTACCACTGGAACCTTATCTCCATCTGTCGTTCTAAAGGGCTCAGATTGGGCAGGGCCTGCTCGGTTAGTGGAACCTCGGGTGTTCACCAACCATGTGGCTTTTGCTAAATTAATCTCCCAGTTCTTGAAAGTTCCCCCACCCAGTGCCTTCAAGCTGGTTTTAAGCAAGCCATTGTACCGTTCAACTTTCCCTGCAGCAGGTGCATGGTAAGGGATATGGTACACCCACTCAATGCCATGTTCTCTAGCCCAGCTGTTTATAAGGTTATTCTTGAAATGAGTCCCATTGTCTGACTCAATCCTCTCAGGGGTACCATGCCTCCAAAGGACCTGCTTTTCAAGTCCCAGGATGGTGTTCCGGGCAGTGGCATGAGGCACAGGGTAGGTTTCCAACCATCCAGTGGTGGCTTCTACCATTGTGAGCACGTACCGCTTGCCTTGGCGGGTTTGGGGCAGTGTGATGTAGTCAATCTGCCAGGCTTCCCCATATCTATATTTGGACCACCGCCCACCGTACCATAGCGGCTTCAACCGCTTGGCCTGCTTGATCGTGGCACACGTCTCACAGTCATGGATAACCTGAGAAATAGTGTCCATGGTTAAATCCACCCCTCGGTCTCGTGCCCACTTATAGGTAGCATCTCTACCCTGATGGCCTGAGGCATCATGAGCCCATCGAGCTAGGAACAACTCTCCCTTGTGTTGCCAATCTAAGTCTGTCTTTGACACCTCTATCTTTGCAGCCTGAGTTGACGCACTCGTGCTGCCAGGGCAGAAGTGGGTTTCCCATCCCACTTTCCCATGTCTTCCCCATGGTCACGTAGAAAGAACCACAGCTCAGTTCGTGAGGTGTACCCTCTCTCTCTAGCTGGGGGACGCTGGGCTTGGAGTTTTGGGCTTGTGACCCGCACTGGTGCCATATGGGAACTGCTCTTCCTCATCTCTTCCCTCATTTCCCTCATCTCCTCTTTGAGTTCCTTAATCACAGCGGAAATCTTAGCCTGCTGCGGGCCATGGACCATACTGTCGTAATTTCTAAGCCTGGTGGCAACAGAACCCACCGTCTCTCGGCTGTTATCAGCGTTAATCAGTGCAATATAGGTGGTGTAGTCACGTGGCCCTAGATTTGCCAGACTCCACAACATCTGCCCAGTGCACCTGACTTTGTCGGGGTCATTATCATGCTGTCCACCCCTCCCAAAAAGGACCTCTAATATCGCCACTTCTCTCAGTTGTTGGATCCCTTCCTCAATGGTTTTCCATTCCCTTCTATGATAGTGCTCTTCCATTCTCTCTCTGTGGACAAACCTCTCTCTTACACTCGTCAAAAGCCGCTCCCAGAGGGAAAGGGGCCCTTGCTCCCTGACGAATACCTGATTCACACCTGAGTCCTGGGTCAAGGGTCCCACATTCCTTGCCTCACCACCATCCAGCTGCACGCCTGTACCCATAAGGTCCCAGACCCGAAGTAACCAGGTTGTATAAGGCTCACGCCCCCGCCTCACAATGTCTTTTTGTAACTTACGGAGACTGTCATATGTCAGAGACTCAGTGATGATTTCAACTTCTGGCTCCCCTGTGGGTTGTGAGGGCCCTCCTTTCTTATCCTTATCAACAGGGTGCTGTGATTTCATCTTAGACTTCCTGGTTTCCACAGGGGCAACAGCTGCTGGCTGTGACTGCCCTTGTGGTTCAGCTGGAACCTGGACAGTTGTTAATGTCTGTGGGTTCCACTGCTGCACCATCAGACTCTCCCTCTTCGAGGCAGGGGGAGGGTTTCTCAGCAGCTGAGGAAATGCACTCCTTTAGCATCTCACGCATCTCCTTCACCAGAACCCCCACCCACTCTGGGTGGGTCATTTCTGAGGGGGGCTGTGGGGCAGGGGCAGGCTCTAGAGCAGCACCCTCTGTCTCTGGGGCTGTGCCAGGCTCTAGAGCAGCACCCCCTGTCTCCTGGGCTGTGCCAGGCTCTGGGGCAGCACCCCCTGTCTCTGGGGCTGTGCCAGGCTCTGGGGCACCACTCCCTGTCTCTTTCCCTTTGTCTCTGAAGGCTAAGTAGAACAGGCCTATCAGTACCACCAGCCACTGTAAGATGTCATTAGCATTCAGAGAAGATTTTAACCCTTCGAAAACTGGCGGGGTAGGCCCAAGGAACTGGGTGAAAGGTTGGGAGAAAATTTCCCCAGCTGTCTTTTTCTCCCAGTAGGTACCATTATTATAGTAACCCAAAAACCATCCAGTTAGTGTGTGACAGCTCTGAATCCATGAGCCCGCCGTCCAGAGGACGTTAAACATCCATGAATTCCTCACCTTATCAACCCACAAAACAAGCTGGATAATAGCCACAGTAGCCTTAGTTATAGGACCCATATTTAAGTAAGGTACAGCAAATGGGAGAAATATAGCTGTGACCACATGCCCCGCGAACCTGGGTAAGCTCAACAACATGGTTCTACCTAACAAGGTTTCTAAATCCAGCACACAAAAGTTAGGTTATTGAAGAACTGTTATTCCTTTTTTGCCCTTTTCCTCTCGAGCCCCACGTTGGGCGCCAAAATCTGTCTTGGTTCTAGAAGACAGGTGTCTGCTAGGGAGAGCAGGAGCCTCCCTCGGGATGAAAGAATGTAGACCCCCTCCCTCCGAATTATTATAAATTTGAAATCAAGGGGCTTTCAGGCAGAGATCTGGGGATAGGAATAACAGTTCTTTACTAGTATAACCAGGCAAACAAACAAACAATAACTACAGCAATAACAAGAACACAGAACCAGGGACCCCGGGACAGCTCTCTCAGCTGAGATGGGATGGAGGAGAGGTTTTGTTTTTCACAAACCCCTCGGGCAGTCAGTCCCGGTGCTCCTGCAGGGCTCCGAGGAACAGTCGGCTGGAAACAGCAGGGATGAGCTGAGATCCTGGGTCGGTGGCTGAGGTGTATCAGCAGCTCCGCGGCGGTGCCTGGCACTGCCACACGTCCCGGCAGGGCAGGGGGTGCGAGGCCACCAGCCAAGAGGGGAGAAGGAGAAGAAGCAACTGCTCCGTCTGGGTGATGGCGAAAATCCCTTCTCTCCACCGCAGCAGCTCTGCGCCCCAGCCCACGAACGTCCTTCCCCGAAGCCGAAGAAAAGCCAGCTAAAAACTGTCCCCACCCTCCTTTTCTGCCCCCTTCCCCCCCCCCTGGGCCCGGCTACTCTTTGTCCGTTGTCAATCACCCCTAAGTACCGGTAGTTAGGTTGCCCCAGCACATAATGGGTAAAAATTCCCCGGGCAGGCCAGAACGACAAAACAAACAAAAACAAAAAAAAAAGGACACCTAACCCTCAACACTATCCACCCCGAATTTTTTCCCATACCAAAATGTTACATTAAATATTAAACCTTTAAATTATACACAAACACACACTACTTTAACTATATACATATGTACATGCAGATAGAGATACAAGCACAGTGTCATGGGTAGTTCACCCTAAAACCAGGTCCCCTTGGGGTATGCACCGGGTCTCTCCATCTTTTTGCATCACCCACCAAGTGCAACCCGGTCCCTGAGCAAAGACAACCCCACGGATTGGACTGTCTTTGCTGGAGGCAGAATTAACCCAAACAGTTTTTCCCAGCATACCCCTCATATGTACCACTGGAACCTTATCTCCATCTGTCGTTCTAAAGGGCTCAGATTGGGCAGGGCCTGCTCGGTTAGTGGAACCTCGGGTGTTCACCAACCATGTGGCTTTTGCTAAATTAATCTCCCAGTTCTTGAAAGTTCCCCCACCCAGTGCCTTCAAGCTGGTTTTAAGCAAGCCATTGTACCGTTCAACTTTCCCTGCAGCAGGTGCATGGTAAGGGATATGGTACACCCACTCAATGCCATGTTCTCTAGCCCAGCTGTTTATAAGGTTATTCTTGAAATGAGTCCCATTGTCTGACTCAATCCTCTCAGGGGTACCATGCCTCCAAAGGACCTGCTTTTCAAGTCCCAGGATGGTGTTCCGGGCAGTGGCATGAGGCACAGGGTAGGTTTCCAACCATCCAGTGGTGGCTTCTACCATTGTGAGCACGTACCGCTTGCCTTGGCGGGTTTGGGGCAGTGTGATGTAGTCAATCTGCCAGGCTTCCCCATATCTATATTTGGACCACCGCCCACCGTACCATAGCGGCTTCAACCGCTTGGCCTGCTTGATCGTGGCACACGTCTCACAGTCATGGATAACCTGAGAAATAGTGTCCCATGGTTAAATCCACCCCTCGGTCTCGTGCCCACTTATAGGTAGCATCTCTACCCTGATGGCCTGAGGCATCATGAGCCCATCGAGCTAGGAACAACTCTCCCTTGTGTTGCCAATCTAAGTCTGTCTTTGACACCTCTATCTTTGCAGCCTGAGTTGACGCACTCGTGCTGCCAGGGCAGAAGTGGGTTTCCCATCCCACTTTCCCATGTCTTCCCCATGGTCACGTAGAAAGAACCACAGCTCAGTTCGTGAGGTGTACCCTCTCTCTCTAGCTGGGGGACGCTGGGCTTGGAGTTTTGGGCTTGTGACCCGCACTGGTGCCATATGGGAACTGCTCTTCCTCATCTCTTCCCTCATTTCCCTCATCTCCTCTTTGAGTTCCTTAATCACAGCGGAAATCTTAGCCTGCTGCGGGCCATGGACCATACTGTCGTAATTTCTAAGCCTGGTGGCAACAGAACCCACCGTCTCTCGGCTGTTATCAGCGTTAATCAGTGCAATATAGGTGGTGTAGTCACGTGGCCCTAGATTTGCCAGACTCCACAACATCTGCCCAGTGCACCTGACTTTGTCGGGGTCATTATCATGCTGTCCACCCCTCCCAAAAAGGACCTCTAATATCGCCACTTCTCTCAGTTGTTGGATCCCTTCCTCAATGGTTTTCCATTCCCTTCTATGATAGTGCTCTTCCATTCTCTCTCTGTGGACAAACCTCTCTCTTACACTCGTCAAAAGCCGCTCCCAGAGGGAAAGGGGCCCTTGCTCCCTGACGAATACCTGATTCACACCTGAGTCCTGGGTCAAGGGTCCCACATTCCTTGCCTCACCACCATCCAGCTGCACGCCTGTACCCATAAGGTCCCAGACCCGAAGTAACCAGGTTGTATAAGGCTCACGCCCCCGCCTCACAATGTCTTTTTGTAACTTACGGAGACTGTCATATGTCAGAGACTCAGTGATGATTTCAACTTCTGGCTCCCCTGTGGGTTGTGAGGGCCCTCCTTTCTTATCCTTATCAACAGGGTGCTGTGATTTCATCTTAGACTTCCTGGTTTCCACAGGGGCAACAGCTGCTGGCTGTGACTGCCCTTGTGGTTCAGCTGGAACCTGGACAGTTGTAACGTCTGTGGGTTCCACTGCTGCACCATCAGACTCTCCCTCTTCGAGGCAGGGGGAGGGTTTCTCAGCAGCTGAGGAAATGCACTCCTTTAGCATCTCACGCATCTCCTTCACCAGAACCCCCACCCACTCTGGGTGGGTCATTTCTGAGGGGGGCTGTGGGGCAGGGGCAGGCTCTAGAGCAGCACCCTCTGTCTCTGGGGCTGTGCCAGGCTCTAGAGCAGCACCCCCTGTCTCCTGGGCTGTGCCAGGCTCTGGGGCAGCACCCCCTGTCTCTGGGGCTGTGCCAGGCTCTGGGGCACCACTCCCTGTCTCTTTCCCTTTGTCTCTGAAGGCTAAGTAGAACAGGCCTATCAGTACCACCAGCCACTGTAAGATGTCATTAGCATTCAGAGAAGATTTTAACCCTTCGAAAACTGGCGGGGTAGGCCCAAGGAACTGGGTGAAAGGTTGGGAGAAAATTTCCCCAGCTGTCTTTTTCTCCCAGTAGGTACCATTATTATAGTAACCCAAAAACCATCCAGTTAGTGTGTGACAGCTCTGAATCCATGAGCCCGCCGTCCAGAGGACGTTAAACATCCATGAATTCCTCACCTTATCAACCCACAAAACAAGCTGGATAATAGCCACAGTAGCCTTAGTTATAGGACCCATATTTAAGTAAGGTACAGCAAATGGGAGAAATATAGCTGTGACCACATGCCCCGCGAACCTGGGTAAGCTCAACAACATGGTTCTACCTAACAAGGTTTCTAAATCCAGCACACAAAAGTTAGGTTATTGAAGAACTGTTATTCCTTTTTTGCCCTTTTCCTCTCGAGCCCCACGTTGGGCGCCAAAATCTGTCTTGGTTCTAGAAGACAGGTGTCTGCTAGGGAGAGCAGGAGCCTCCCTCGGGATGAAAGAATGTAGACCCCCTCCCTCCGAATTATTATAAATTTGAAATCAAGGGGCTTTCAGGCAGAGATCTGGGGATAGGAATAACAGTTCTTTACTAGTATAACCAGGCAAACAAACAAACAATAACTACAGCAATAACAAGAACACAGAACCAGGGACCCCGGGACAGCTCTCTCAGCTGAGATGGGATGGAGGAGAGGTTTTGTTTTTCACAAACCCCTCGGGCAGTCAGTCCCGGTGCTCCTGCAGGGCTCCGAGGAACAGTCGGCTGGAAACAGCAGGGATGAGCTGAGATCCTGGGTCGGTGGCTGAGGTGTATCAGCAGCTCCGCGGCGGTGCCTGGCACTGCCACACGTCCCGGCAGGGCAGGGGGTGCGAGGCCACCAGCCAAGAGGGGAGAAGGAGAAGAAGCAACTGCTCCGTCTGGGTGATGGCGAAAATCCCTTCTCTCCACCGCAGCAGCTCTGCGCCCCAGCCCACGAACGTCCTTCCCCGAAGCCGAAGAAAAGCCAGCTAAAAACTGTCCCCACCCTCCTTTTCTGCCCCCTTCCCCCCCCCCTGGGCCCGGCTACTCTTTGTCCGTTGTCAATCACCCCTAAGTACCGGTAGTTAGGTTGCCCCAGCACATAATGGGTAAAAATTCCCCGGGCAGGCCAGAACGACAAAACAAACAAAAACAAAAAAAAAAGGACACCTAACCCTCAACACTATCCACCCCGAATTTTTTCCCATACCAAAATGTTACATTAAATATTAAACCTTTAAATTATACACAAACACACACTACTTTAACTATATACATATGTACATGCAGATAGAGATACAAGCACAGTGTCATGGGTAGTTCACCCTAAAACCAGGTCCCCTTGGGGTATGCACCGGGTCTCTCCATCTTTTTGCATCACCCACCAAGTGCAACCCGGTCCCTGAGCAAAGACAACCCCACGGATTGGACTGTCTTTGCTGGAGGCAGAATTAACCCAAACAGTTTTTCCCAGCATACCCCTCATATGTACCACTGGAACCTTATCTCCATCTGTCGTTCTAAAGGGCTCAGATTGGGCAGGGCCTGCTCGGTTAGTGGAACCTCGGGTGTTCACCAACCATGTGGCTTTTGCTAAATTAATCTCCCAGTTCTTGAAAGTTCCCCCACCCAGTGCCTTCAAGCTGGTTTTAAGCAAGCCATTGTACCGTTCAACTTTCCCTGCAGCAGGTGCATGGTAAGGGATATGGTACACCCACTCAATGCCATGTTCTCTAGCCCAGCTGTTTATAAGGTTATTCTTGAAATGAGTCCCATTGTCTGACTCAATCCTCTCAGGGGTACCATGCCTCCAAAGGACCTGCTTTTCAAGTCCCAGGATGGTGTTCCGGGCAGTGGCATGAGGCACAGGGTAGGTTTCCAACCATCCAGTGGTGGCTTCTACCATTGTGAGCACGTACCGCTTGCCTTGGCGGGTTTGGGGCAGTGTGATGTAGTCAATCTGCCAGGCTTCCCCATATCTATATTTGGACCACCGCCCACCGTACCATAGCGGCTTCAACCGCTTGGCCTGCTTGATCGTGGCACACGTCTCACAGTCATGGATAACCTGAGAAATAGTGTCCATGGTTAAATCCACCCCTCGGTCTCGTGCCCACTTATAGGTAGCATCTCTACCCTGATGGCCTGAGGCATCATGAGCCCATCGAGCTAGGAACAACTCTCCCTTGTGTTGCCAATCTAAGTCTGTCTTTGACACCTCTATCTTTGCAGCCTGAGTTGACGCACTCGTGCTGCCAGGGCAGAAGTGGGTTTCCCATCCCACTTTCCCATGTCTTCCCCATGGTCACGTAGAAAGAACCACAGCTCAGTTCGTGAGGTGTACCCTCTCTCTCTAGCTGGGGGACGCTGGGCTTGGAGTTTTGGGCTTGTGACCCGCACTGGTGCCATATGGGAACTGCTCTTCCTCATCTCTTCCCTCATTTCCCTCATCTCCTCTTTGAGTTCCTTAATCACAGCGGAAATCTTAGCCTGCTGCGGGCCATGGACCATACTGTCGTAATTTCTAAGCCTGGTGGCAACAGAACCCACCGTCTCTCGGCTGTTATCAGCGTTAATCAGTGCAATATAGGTGGTGTAGTCACGTGGCCCTAGATTTGCCAGACTCCACAACATCTGCCCAGTGCACCTGACTTTGTCGGGGTCATTATCATGCTGTCCACCCCTCCCAAAAAGGACCTCTAATATCGCCACTTCTCTCAGTTGTTGGATCCCTTCCTCAATGGTTTTCCATTCCCTTCTATGATAGTGCTCTTCCATTCTCTCTCTGTGGACAAACCTCTCTCTTACACTCGTCAAAAGCCGCTCCCAGAGGGAAAGGGGCCCTTGCTCCCTGACGAATACCTGATTCACACCTGAGTCCTGGGTCAAGGGTCCCACATTCCTTGCCTCACCACCATCCAGCTGCACGCCTGTACCCATAAGGTCCCAGACCCGAAGTAACCAGGTTGTATAAGGCTCACGCCCCCGCCTCACAATGTCTTTTTGTAACTTACGGAGACTGTCATATGTCAGAGACTCAGTGATGATTTCAACTTCTGGCTCCCCTGTGGGTTGTGAGGGCCCTCCTTTCTTATCCTTATCAACAGGGTGCTGTGATTTCATCTTAGACTTCCTGGTTTCCACAGGGGCAACAGCTGCTGGCTGTGACTGCCCTTGTGGTTCAGCTGGAACCTGGACAGTTGTAACGTCTGTGGGTTCCACTGCTGCACCATCAGACTCTCCCTCTTCGAGGCAGGGGGAGGGTTTCTCAGCAGCTGAGGAAATGCACTCCTTTAGCATCTCACGCATCTCCTTCACCAGAACCCCCACCCACTCTGGGTGGGTCATTTCTGAGGTGGGCTGTGGGGCAGGGGCAGGCTCTAGAGCAGCACCCTCTGTCTCTGGGGCTGTGCCAGGCTCTAGAGCAGCACCCCCTGTCTCCTGGGCTGTGCCAGGCTCTGGGGCAGCACCCCCTGTCTCTGGGGCTGTGCCAGGCTCTGGGGCACCACTCCCTGTCTCTTTCCCTTTGTCTCTGAAGGCTAAGTAGAACAGGCCTATCAGTACCACCAGCCACTGTAAGATGTCATTAGCATTCAGAGAAGATTTTAACCCTTCGAAAACTGGCGGGGTAGGCCCAAGGAACTGGGTGAAAGGTTGGGAGAAAATTTCCCCAGCTGTCTTTTTCTCCCAGTAGGTACCATTATTATAGTAACCCAAAAACCATCCAGTTAGTGTGTGACAGCTCTGAATCCATGAGCCCGCCGTCCAGAGGACGTTAAACATCCATGAATTCCTCACCTTATCAACCCACAAAACAAGCTGGATAATAGCCACAGTAGCCTTAGTTATAGGACCCATATTTAAGTAAGGTACAGCAAATGGGAGAAATATAGCTGTGACCACATGCCCCGCGAACCTGGGTAAGCTCAACAACATGGTTCTACCTAACAAGGTTTCTAAATCCAGCACACAAAAGTTAGGTTATTGAAGAACTGTTATTCCTTTTTTGCCCTTTTCCTCTCGAGCCCCACGTTGGGCGCCAAAATCTGTCTTGGTTCTAGAAGACAGGTGTCTGCTAGGGAGAGCAGGAGCCTCCCTCGGGATGAAAGAATGTAGACCCCCTCCCTCCGAATTATTATAAATTTGAAATCAAGGGGCTTTCAGGCAGAGATCTGGGGATAGGAATAACAGTTCTTTACTAGTATAACCAGGCAAACAAACAAACAATAACTACAGCAATAACAAGAACACAGAACCAGGGACCCCGGGACAGCTCTCTCAGCTGAGATGGGATGGAGGAGAGGTTTTGTTTTTCACAAACCCCTCGGGCAGTCAGTCCCGGTGCTCCTGCAGGGCTCCGAGGAACAGTCGGCTGGAACAGCAGGGATGAGCTGAGATCCTGGGTCGGTGGCTGAGGTGTATCAGCAGCTCCGCGGCGGTGCCTGGCACTGCCACACGTCCCGGCAGGGCAGGGGGTGCGAGGCCACCAGCCAAGAGGGGAGAAGGAGAAGAAGCAACTGCTCCGTCTGGGTGATGGCGAAAATCCCTTCTCTCCACCGCAGCAGCTCTGCGCCCCAGCCCACGAACGTCCTTCCCCGAAGCCGAAGAAAAGCCAGCTAAAAACTGTCCCCACCCTCCTTTTCTGCCCCCTTCCCCCCTCCCTGGGCCCGGCTACTCTTTGTCCGTTGTCAATCACCCCTAAGTACCGGTAGTTAGGTTGCCCCAGCACATAATGGGTAAAAATTCCCCGGGCAGGCCAGAACGACAAAACAAACAAAAACAAAAAAAAAAGGACACCTAACCCTCAACAGTGTGGCTAATTTATGGTGGTGTTGGTGCTTGCCTAATGCCTATATATTTCACCTCCTGAAGCCAGTACACAGTTTTCTGTGCCATGTTTTCACCTACCTTTAGTGCTGCCCTTTCCCAGCAGCTTTCCCACACTGCTCAGCTTCTGAGCCTGCTGCTACATCCCAGATCCTCCTATTTATCCCACTTGGGACTGTGGCTTGGGTCATTCTTGTGGGACACAGTGAGGTCTCTATTGCTAACACACGTCCTGCACAAGGCACTTGGCTCGTGTATGTACAGACCAACAGATGGCTTTCACTCCCTGTCACAAACTGGACATTCCTCAAGTCACTATCAAAAGCCATGGAGTGTGAGAAGGGCTGCTGTGTTTTACTGGGTTCTTCATGGCTGCTGTACTCCCTCCCCACCCCAGTGCCTGTGTGCTAGGCTTGCTTGTGTTATGTCACACGACCAAACTTTGCCACATGCTAGTCAGCATCTTTCATCCTTCCCCTCAAGAGAAAAAGCAGTTGTGAGTGTGTGTGTTCATGCTTCTTTTGACAGCCTGTGGCTCAATAAGCATGTTAGGTCAAAGAAGTGCACCTTCATAAAATGCAGGAGAGAGGTGATGGGCTAAGAGAGGCTTTGTGAGTCTGTTCTGCCAGAGCTTGCTCCTGAGAAAGTTCTGTTTCACACAGAGACGTACAGAAAGTCAATTATGCAAATGAAATGGTATTTACCAGAGCCCTCAGCTGGAGCCTGGGGTCCCTGAACCCAGGACCACACATAAGACTTGACAGCCAGCACAGAGAGAAATTAATGTTCGTGCTTGAACGAACAGTACAAGTACTACAGTAGCTCATGTTACTTGATAGCCAAAATTTCCAAGCAGCTCAAGACTTCATGCCCATATCCTGTGCTGCCACAGTGCAAATAGGAGACTTGACAGGTTCAGTCACCACTAGGTTAAGATTTGTCAGGTTGATGATTCCTTGCAGATAACAAGGTAACCATCTCATGGCTGAACAGATAAAGAGGAAAGCATGGGTATTTCCACATGAAAACCTTGTGTGTAAAATTAACTAAAAAACTCCAAATGAAACTAACCCACAACCAGCATAAAATGTGTGGACTCCAAGAGAAGACTGAAGACTCTTATCTGCCAACCTGTACATTCACATTCAGCTCTAGAAAGCCCTTTTCCTTGCTTGTGCTGATTTTGATCCAGATTGGGATCATCCTGCTGGTTATGATCCATATATGGCACTGGATTGGAAGGGCTTTCTGTAATCTACATGTTGTTGACTTTTGATTCATGCCTGCTAGGGCATTTCCCCAAGAGGAAGTATTTTGGTTAATTTCTGCTGCAATGTCTTGAGGGGATTTTCCTTTCTGTGAGATCATCAGACCTCACAGCAAAACAGAGCCAAATATGTTTGGCATTTGGCTCAGACACACCGTGGAAACCGGTGAGTGAGAACGGGGTGAAGCTCTGCCAGTGAATCAGCAGTGGTGCTCTGTGCTGGGCCCATCAGTGAGTGAGCACACAGAGGATCATGGAATAGTTTAGCTTGGAATACACCCTTGAGATTGTTGAGCCCAGCTGTTAACCCAGCACTGCCCAGCCCACCATTAAACCATGTCCCTAAGTGCCATGAATACACATCTTTTAAATACCTGCAATGGTGACTCCACCATTTCCCTGGGCACCCTGTGCCAGTGCTTGATAGTGCTTTCAGTGAAGACAATTTTCCTGATATCCAATCTCAGCCTTCCTGGCACACATAAATGTGCATAGATGCTTAAATATATGCAAATGTGGACAACATAGGATCAAGGAATTGTTAAGGCTAGAAAAGATCTAAATTATTTTTTTGCCTCTATAAAACCCTGTACTTACTGCCTCACAGTACTGCTGGAGGTGTGCTAGACATCTAGCAGTGAGCTGGCAGGAGCAACAAATGTACAGAAAGTTGGGTGATACTTGAAAAAGGTCTGGTTTCCCAGGTTATTATGGTCTTTAACCTCAGCCATTATATATTTTTGCCAAGTCCCAGAATATTTGTTTGAAATATCATCAAAAAACTCCTGACAGTTTGTGCATGATCAGACTGGGACTCTTTGGCATGTGTTGCCTGAATGCATTGTTTCTTTGTCTGGTCTTTGATACCAGGCTTGGAATATGGCACTGGCAGAAGACAAGAAGCCCTTAGTCTTGTCTCCATAGAAAGAGTTAGACAGACTAAGGAGTTAAAAGATAATGGAGCTTTTCTGTAACAGACTTAGAATAGCAAAAAACCAAGGTTATTTACTGTTCCCACACTCAGAGAAGTTTTAAATTGCTAGGTTAACTAGCCATTCCTGAAAGAAATTTTCTGTGCACCAATGTACTCTTTGTGGTTGAAGCAAAAAATTACTTACAGACAGAGTAATGTTTCTTGCAAAGAAAAAACTTCAGCCAATGGAATATTTTAAAATTCAGCTGTGAGGTCTGTTAGCTTCTTTCTGGCTGAGGGTTAATTTGATATATGCATTTTCTGCAGACAGATAAAAGAAACATCTCATTTGCTAAGTGACATTGTCATGGATATGTGATGTAAAGTAGAACATATTCAAAAACTACCCTTGGTTCTATTGCAGTTACTGCTAATGGCACTGAGGTGTAGTGTAAGCACATTGCAAGCCAATTTCTGATGTCAATTACATCAGCATAAACAAGATTAGAAATTGGCCCAAGCCTATGGGTTTAAACATGACTGTCTTGAACTTCATTTTCAGGACAGATAATGTTTTCAAGGAAAACAATGTTAATTTTAGCAGATTCTTCTCAGCACATTTTGGCAACAGTTCTAATATATTCCTAGCACATGGCTTTATGTTACTGTTCATTATATTGTCTGAGCAGCAGCACAAATCAGCCTGTCAGATGAGATA
This sequence comes from Pseudopodoces humilis, assembly GCF_049639895.1. Classification (NCBI taxonomy): domain Eukaryota; kingdom Metazoa; phylum Chordata; class Aves; order Passeriformes; family Paridae; genus Pseudopodoces; species Pseudopodoces humilis. The sequence continues at coordinate 136,796,438 of NC_142200.1, read as the reverse complement.
CTTCAATGACCAAAATACAGGTTTGGAGGCTGGGGACCAATAAGGAGAGAAATGCAAACAACTGTCATTAGGCATGGATTTCATATTTTGTGAATGACATATTTTCCTCTGTGGTAGGTCTGTACCAGGTCTGCTGCTATCCCATCTGCTATTCAACACTTAGGCTGCTTATTATTAGTTGCAGAAATGCATAGCACATTTCAAACAGATCAGTGGTATCAGAAAACTTGCCATCATGCAGGAGCAGAACAGTCCAATGAGATAAGAATGAATGTTTTCTCTGTCCACTGTAATCTTTTTGGATACTCTAAGGACAACTTTTTTTTTACCTCTTGAGTAACTTACATACTTAGAGAAAAGAAATACCATTTCTCCTACATATGAAATATCTTAATACAAACCTGAATATGTCCCAAGGAAAAATAATCAGGACAGCAAAAGTCTCAGACAACCTTTTAGCAACATTTTGTCCTTCCTTTTGAGACTTGGTGAGAGGCTTTAGTGATAGCCTTTAATAAAGGCGTTGTTGCTCCTATGAACGTTGCTGAGCTAACCCAAGATTCAGGCCAAAAATATGGACAAAAATGTTCTTTCCAGACAAGATGAAATTTTATAAAGAGCAATTTTCAAACAAAAAGGAGCAACCAATCTTTTCCTCACAGAAGGTAAAGGATCTTAAAAAATGACCAGCAGACATCCAACCCAAGTCAACAAGCAAAGAACTAGCTAAGGAGCACAAGCATGCAGGTAAACATGTGAAAGATCTAGTCACTAATGAGAAACATTTACTCCCTCACTATCTGGATAGTGTGCAGATCCACCATTCCCTTTTTTTTTAAAGAAAAGAAGCATTTTCTGTGCTATAATTTACAACAGCTGGAAGCAGTTTGTGTGTGTATACGTACATGTGTGTATGTGCTGGACAAAAGAACATTGCCAATTTGAAAAGGAAAAGGATGGGCACTGTTTTTGGAATTTGGCTCCAAAGGGGATATCTAATGATATGAGAAAGATTAAGCAGAGAAAGCTGGGGGATCTTCTAGACCCAAGACTGCTGCAACATGGGTGGGCTCAGCAGGGTCTGGGCACATCCTGTGTTACCAGTGATACAGTGACGCTGATTCAGAGATTTCACACCACTGTGGAGCAAGAGCGTGGGTACATTTGTTGCAAAGGTTTCTTTAGCCAAAATCATTCTGGGCTGATGCCTGGCCAGTGATTGATAGCTGGGTGCAGAAATTTCAATTTCTTATACATAAATATAATGAGGCATTTATCATTTTCCTGAAAGTTTTGGGGTTGAGATATTGGGGAAAACAAAGAAAGAGACACTTTGCAAGCTCTCTGAGCAGTAAATGTCTCCCTTTGGCATGCTCTGACAGGCCATTTCATTTTAGCTTTGCTGAATCAGCTTAATAGGGAGAACTCAAAACTCATTGCCAAACTCTTATGGCAATTTCTCTTTACCACAGTGGTCACAAACAGATGTTGTTATACTCTGTATTGAGAACCAAATATTCCTTGGGGCAGGTTTGTGTAGGATGTACTACACAGAGTAATGCAGATTACTCTAAAATTAGGGAAAGGCTGAGAGTTAGGCATGTACACAGTGGACGTGAGCATTTGAGTTTGTCACATGGAACACACAGATTCTGCCAAAAACTTCTGTGTGTGACATCAGCCAGTGTGACACCAAAACACATCACTGCCTATGCTACAGCAAATGCAGCTCTGGAGGGGCGGGGCAATGGTGATGGTTGTTTCTCATATTTTTATCTCATAAAATGCTCTAAGTGGAAGCAGGATATACAAATTAACCATTTTCCTTTCACAAAGCTGCTGAAGCAGATCGGCACAACCAGGCCATTTGTATAAATTATAAACTGGCTTCCATGGGAGGAGGTGCACTCAGCACTTCAAAGCCTAGCAGAATTAGCCTTCCAAAGAGGCATAGGCTGACTCCCATTCCTAGCCCCAGAGGAAGGCAGAGGTTATATTTAAGGATTTAGCATTGGCCTTTTGCTGCTGGATGTGATACTGATGCCCACAAACGTTCTCTGGGACAGGTTCAGCTTTTATTATGGCAGTTCACATGGGAGAAAAACACACATTTTTAAGCATGTTATTTTGAATTGCATACAGGTAAGTCCTATTCAGTATTCAGAAGAGTTTGTAACTATGCTATTATAAATATAATAATTCTTTTAATACCATCAAAAACTTCGCTTGCATTTCATGGCAAAGTTGTTCATGGCTCACTATAAACAACATAGGGCATCTTTCTACTCAATTCTTTACAATCAAGGCATTAGAGCAAGACTCAGCACAGAGACAGCCCAGTACTGAAGGACAGATTTCTAGTTTTCAGGTTCTGGGGTGGCTAAGCAAGGCCGAGCCTTGGTTGACTTTGCTGTTCCCTGTGAAGTTCCCGGTTTGTGTGAGCAGTGGAAGATGGAAGGCAAAGCACACCCTGATCACAGGCCACCTCAGCTCTGCTGTGCAGACAGGCTATGTCAAGGCATAGACTGGATCCTCCAAAATCTCTGGCATGTCCTCTTGTCCTCCCTGACCAGTAACTCCCCTCCCCTCCAATCTGACCCCCTTTGTCATTCATTTTGCCAGCTTTGTATCAGTTGTACCTATGTCCAAAAGTGCTGTTTCCAGCAGAAAACCCATAATGTGGATCATGGGTTTTAATTAATATATCCGTACATACTTTATGCCTGAATGCATGCCCTAATTTATGAGTAACAACAAGGATGTATTCTCCAAAGAAAGTAATACTTGACTAAATTGTTCTCTTGACGTAAACCTATAATTTAAAAATTATATATATTTAGAGTGCAAGTCAAAACAGGAAGTTTTGCATTCCCAAAGTGGATAAAGATATTTCTGAACCTAAATATCTAGTGATACAAAATTGCCACAAAATGTCTCTCCCTTCCCTGCCTAACAAAACCACTCTTTACCAAATAAGCCTGCTATTTATGGGAGCACTTTTCTGTACAGGCAAGTTTGCTCTCACAGCCTCTTTAAATGGAGAGACTGGGGATTTTCACAATCACCATCTGTCCAAAGAGGATTTTGCCACTGGAAGGTGCAAGCTTATCCACTGAAAGCAAAGTAAAACTGGCACTGGAAAACTATTTCTATAAGTTCAGATAAGAAGGAAGGTATCAGGGAAAATCAATCCAGAGCAGAATTGATTCAGAGCAGAAAGCACCCAGTGAGAGATATACTAAATGCAGAATTTTGCATCTTAGCTAACACTGAGAGCTATCAACTCCATTCATCCACCATGGGGGCTAGCCAGTCTCTCCATCAGCTCTAAGCCATCTGGCACAACTGGTTTGGCTGCTGACAGATGTGGCAAGGATCAGGGCTGGGTGCTGTGATGCTACTGCAGGAGTGAATCTGAACATCAGGCGAGAAACATTAACAGCAAAATAAAACACGTCATAAACAGTGGGGAGGAAAAGAGATTAAATTGTGGCAGGGATCAGCCGATAGGGACACAGTTTGTATGCTGTCTGACTCCTTACTTCCACTCGGGGAGCCTTTGTGTAGTCAACCCTTCAGCAGGCAGGAATCATGCCTGCACAGATTGTGACACAGAGCTGCAGGAATCACTCCTCTCTTTCATCACAGAGTTGTCCGCCTGCAGCATTTGCCATGGAAGCAAAGTAGTCTGACTCTAAAAGCGTTTAGGAATTCACAAAGCAGCAAAATCTACATGGATGCATCTAGGTCTACACATGTAAGCACATATGTATATATTACATGTTTTATTTATAAGTCAAGATTTTGCATAGGAACTGGTTGAACAGATGTTAAAGCAAGTCCTCACAAAACGTGTTCCAACAGAAAAGAGTCAGTCTGGCAGGAGAGCAACTAGAGACACTGGAACACCAGTTTTGCTAAAGACCTAAATCCCAATGTAGTTTCTAATTCACAATATTCAGATATTAATAGCTGAAGCAGTGACTCAGGAGAGACAGATCTGTTGCCTCAGTGCTCTTTTCACTATTTTATGAGGCACAAATTAGCACAGAACTTTAACCCATAATTAATTCCATGGTAAATTCATATTATTATTGTACAGTGGAATTGCAAACCAGTAGATTTCCATTGTATTTTTACATTTACTTCAGGAAATGTTACATGACTACAAGATTTTTTTGGGTAGGTATCCTGGAGGGATCACCTCGCTGAGCTGCCTTATTTCCCAGCAGTCCTGGACACATTTCTTCTTACAAAGACAAAGTAAGGGGGATGACCTGATCCAAGACCTGCCTTGGCAACTATTTACCATAACTTCAGCCATCAGACCTTGCTCTAGGCTAAAAGGATAGCATGACAATAAAATGACAAATCCTATAACAATACTGCCACTGCTGGTAAGCTGGTAAGTCATCCATAGGTGATCAAAAGGTGGGCTGTGCAATTCTACAGCAGTGTGCTTTTCAAGTAATTTAATTTTATATGTAACCCTGCATCTATCAGGAAGGCCCCTGAAGCCATAGATTTTAGAGAATCTTTTGTAAATAATCATCTGGCTGTCAGAGTATGCACATGTCCATTTGCTCTCCAGAACACTGATGTAAAAAGTACTAAGCATGGTCATCTGTTCAGAGCTGCAGAGAGGATCCCAAGAATGCCAAATGCCAAAATCTGCTCTGCAGTTTGATTGGACTTTGGTGAACCAGGTTTAGCCAAGTGTGCTGTACTTCTGTGGCCTTGGATACACCTTGAATAAAGGTGCCATAGAACAACCTAATGCAATCTCCTCTTTCCTAGACACAGCCTCATTAGTTCAATGAATGTTTAACCAAGACCATGCTAGTGCTATCACATTGCCTAAGGAAAACACCACCAGCCCTCTCAGTCAATTTCTCCATGAAACACAGCTTTGTGTTCATTATTTCCTCTCAATGTATGTTGTTGGAAGAATACATTGCATTTAAAGTTTCCTGCCTTCCTAACTAATGTGATTCATCCAATTGTACATAATAATTTTCATTATTTCATGTAAGTCAATAGTATTTTGCTAACAGAAGTTACAGCATGTCTTCAGCATGTACTAGAAAGTAACAAGAGGATTGCCAGAAAAATAACAGAAATTACTTCAGGCACTTTATTCAGTCGATTTTCACTTAAAAAAAAAAACAAAAAAAAAAACAAACTTACACCCTTTTCTGATGGTTTTACAGTCCATTGCATAATAACCTATTATTATGTGATATTTTTTTTATCACACTCACCTAAGGCAGTATGAGCTCTTATAATTGAAATGAAATATTGAAACAGAATTTTCTACCAACTACACCATTATGAGTGATACTGATCTACAGCATCCTGCTCCTACTTTATTTATAGGGGACAATAATAAAATATTCCTACTAACTAGATTGTTTTATGTCATGGAACAGAAATGCCAAAATCAAGGTCAAGAGTATGTCAGTGGTTTAATTTCCCTAGTGCTAACCCACAGTAAAATTTCTCAGGATATAGTCTGCTGGTCTCCTGCAAGTCATTATGTATTTAATTTTCTCCTGTAAAGTGCTTTTCTTGAATGCAAAGCCTGTGTATTCTAGAGGTAAATACATTAAGATAAAAGGTTCAAAGAGTCTTTTTCTAAAGACATCTTGTAATGTCTCGTAAGCTTCCTTATGAAATTCCAGTGCAAACCCCAACCATGCTGCCTTCAAAAGAATTCCCAGTTCATTTTCTTTGTTTGCACAAAGGAAGGAAGGAAAATTAAAGGAGAGGGGGAGGGGGAAGCTGCGGTCAATGTTATGGCCCTGCAGATTGCCAGAGTCAGACACCCTAGATCCTAAGAGTGAAAAAGATTTATCAGACAGGGCACTGCATGGGAATTTGCTTGTATCTACTTGCCTTGGCTTCCAAGGCCTTCAGAGCATCTCATCTCTCAGTTACCACTGCTGCCAACTCACCCAACACACAGCAAAGCCCAGGCACATTTTGTGCCAGCAAGTTCTTGTTTCCTGGGTAGTGAGGAACCCCCATTAGAAACAGCCCAAAGCTAACCTCTCTCAAATCACGCCTCTACAGCACAACTCCCCTAAAATTACACTGCTGAGCTGCCATTACTGGCTGACGTACCTCCCAAACCTGTCCCACTGGTTTCTCTTACCACCTCCCAATCCTCTTGTTTTATCCACCCATTATTCTGTTTTATAGCATGGGCTGCTTGGGGCAGGGACCGCCTTCACGGTGCCTGCACACCTCCTAAAGCCCTGGGATGGGGTGTTCCAAACTGCCAGTGCCTGAGATGTTCTAATAAGTAATAATATAATCAGTCACAGGAGGAAGTCTCTCTTCTCTGCATTACAGAAAGTGGTAGGAAAGATGACGTAGATAAAACGTTCTGTAGCAACCATCTTAACATGCAGTTTGACTTTATTTTGTCTGTCTTCCAACTCCACCACAGAATTTTTGCCAGACTGCAGGCAGCTCAGCTGCGCAAAAGCACACCCACAGCCCGCTCCAGCAGGCCTGATGGCTCTGCAGAGCCCAGTAAAGGGATACAATAATCCTTGCAACACTTAAGGTCACTCTTAGATTGGCTGTCGTGCTCCTGGTGGCTGACTCCCATTTCAGGAAGGTTGTGCTCCCCCTCCAGCACCACTGGGTTCAGAGTTTCTGCTGAGGGCTGTCCCCTGCCTATGATGCAAACATTCCTCTGAAGCCCTGCCCAAACATGCACCCGGGGGCTCAGATGAGTCCCAGTCTTTATGGTGCAGTTCTTCGTGCTGTGACTGAGCACTGGGGAACATGGCTTACCTGCATTCAGATTTCATCTCAAGAAAATAAGTCTTACAAATTCACAGTCTGCCTCTGTGCATGACAAACAGAGTCTCCAGTGGAAAGAAAGAGCTCAGAAAATCATAGCCAAGATTTTTGGGAAGTCACAGAAAAAATCCTGAAAACAAAACATGCTAAGCTTGCTAGTATTTGTGCTGTTTGCTTGGCCATGTCATGCTGGCCCAAACCAGCTCAAAATGGACCCAAAAGAGTTTGTTCTCTAAAAGAGAGGCAAGGCATGCTGGGGGTAGAAAGGGTGGTAATCGAGTGCTCTGTAAAGAACTTGGGAACATGGGTGCTGCACTTCTGCCTTTCTAGTGCTCCCAGCAAGGGAAGGAAAAGAGGCTTGCATTACCTAGGCTGAGTGTAACTAGGTTATTTGTGCCTTTTTCAGTCATTTAAATGCATTTTTCATTGTGTAAACACAGATACAGTAGCAGGAAGAGAAAATTATATGAGACTGCATCATATCATAGAATTATAGGATGGTTTGGGTTGGAAGCGATCTTTAAAGGTCATCTACTACAATCCCCTGGCAATATAAGCAAAGACATCTGACCTAAAGATGATGATAAGATCTGACCCATGTCAGAGCCTTACCAAGGGACTGAAATAAACTGGGAATTAGCTACAGAGGACATTCAGGAGGATGAGCACATGAAGCTGTGGATTCTTTGAGGGAATGTAAATGGGAATGAGCAGTGTAAAATCAGAGTGTACATACACAGAAGTCCACAGTGGAGACCAAGTCCTCCTCTGAATATACACGATCCAACCACAGTGCATTACACCAGCTCTGGTGGGGACAAGTCAGGCAGGGAGGGCAACACTTCCCAGTACAGGAGCAGTACAGGAAACTTTCTGCTCACAGTGGGTCATAGTGAACCCTGCAGTTTAAAACAGGCTGGGATAACTCCTCACTGCCTTTTGGGTTGCAAAAATGATATGGTTTTGTGCTTGCTTTTCCTGCATCCACCACCTGGTTGTTAAATTATCTCAGCCACTAACTCATTTGCACACCAGGTGATGCTCTACAGATCACCAGCAGCACATGGAGGACATCCAGATGCACCTCCATCAGCCACAACTGTATTTATTGGGCTACCAGTCTCTCCTTGTCACTGAAAGACAGCTAAGATTTGAACATTTATGTGCTCCAGACTGTGAGAATATGACTCCAAAGAGACCTTTGTTTTACCTGCAGGTATACTGCCCTGTGCTGTGATCTTGTCAGATCTTGTCAAGTCATCAGCATCAGGGTAATCTTGGATGATAAAAGCCAGAGAAGACCTCACTGCTGAGGGAGGCTGTGCCTGTAAAATCATGAAAATGGGAACAATGAGGCACCAGCATCCTTTTTAAACTAATTTTACAAAACACTTTACAGAATCTTTTAACAGAATCTTTCAACACAATGACTAGGTTGGAAGAGACCTTCAAGATCATCAAGTCCAACACATGCCCTAACACCACAACTAGACCATGGCACCAAGTGCCACATACAGGCTTTTTTTAAACCCATCCAGGGATGGTGACTCCAGGCACACAATTCCAGTACTTTATTATTCTTTCCTTGAAAAACTTTTTCCTAATATCCAACCTCTATTTCCCTTGGCACAGCTTGAGACTGTGTCATCTCATTCTGCCAGTTGCTGCCTGCAGTTATTAACAGCATATTATGGAGAACAGCATATTGTGAAGAATTCCAGTTCTAAGATCCTACAGAAAAGAAATAGTAATGACTTAGGGCTGCACTGAGCTAATTCTCTTCATAAAAGCTGCTGGGTAGCCAGGCTTTTTGGCTTTTTGTTTGTTTTTTGTTTTTCTTTTCTCACTCTTTACTACTCTAACTTTAAAAGTGTACAGTCTGCAGTTGTTTTCTGGAACAGATTTTGGGATGCCTTTCTTAACATGGATATACACCTGGATGATTCTTGGTCTTTGTAATGGTTTTCCAATGCTGTGCAGCCACCCCTGGAGCTGTGGCTCCAGACCTCCTACAAAGAAACCCAGGGAGAAGAAATCAGGGAGGAGGTGTTCCAGGGTGTTTTTTTTTTGTTTTTTTTTCAAAGTTAGAGGATGTAGGCAGTAGCAATGAAAAGGTAAGACACAGAAACACTCTCTAGGTGTCAAGAGGTCTCTGTCACCAGCTGGCAAACCCATGTCTAGTCCCAGGAATCTTGGTGGGAATTGAAATGGGAATGTCTGTCCTGCTTGATGCATCTTCAAATGCATTGGCTAGCCCTTGTGCCAATAAGGTAAGGATCTGAAATGAAATGAAAACAATTCTTGCTAAGAAACATGATCTTGTAAGTGCCCCATTACAGTGATGCCACAACAAAAATCGCTATGTAACTCCAGGTTTTTCAAGGTTTGGAAATACAGCTAAAAAGCCTTGGTTTTGGTTTTATAAATTTTGAGTCCTAGTGGCAATACAGCAGATGGAAAATGTAATCCTCTGCAGCAACCACAGCTCAGTGAATGTGTCCCTGTACCCAAGGAGAAGGTGGCAGGTTTGACAGCATAAGAAAATCTTAGCTCTGGCACCTTATTCTGAGCTCTGCCAAGGTGAGCTGGTTACACAGGTGCTAAGGAATATATTTAAAATAAGCTAGTGTGTGAAGAGAAGACAGTCACCTCCACAGAAAAATTATTTACCACCTTTGTGGAAATGCAGATATACCTCTAGAAGTCATAGCTGGCTGAAGCAAAGAGAGTATCATCTCCCAAATTTCTTTCAAGGTAAGGTTAAAAATAAAATAAAATAAAATCAACATAGATCTATAAAGTAATAGCCTCTGTGTGTGATGACCAGTCACATCTACTCACAGAAAGAAGACCTGACAGGATCCAACAGTCCTTGTTATACAAAGAGGAGGAAATCCAAGTCATCTCACTCAGCTCAGTTGATCTCCACTAACTGAGAGAATAAAAGCCAAAACCCTGAGCACTGAGTTACTCAAGATTCCAGATGCTTTAAATATCCAGGTTGGTTATAAAATCACCATGATCTTTTCATGCTGAATCGTAACAGGCATTTTCTCAAGCTTGAATGTTTGGAATTCAGTAGGTTAGGGTTAATTACAGAGTAATATACAAGGAAAAAAAATTGATAATGGGAAAGACACAGAAGGGGATGAAATCCTGAAACTTCAAGTCCTGGGTCTACTTCTGGAAAATCTTGTTAAAAAGCCCTGGTGTCTCAGACATCCAGGAGAAACCACCCTCAAGGTGAACATTGGACAGCCATCTCTGTTTCCAGCCTGTGCCCTGTGAACATGAAAGAAAGAACTCTGAAGGGGTGGAGACCTGTGCAAGAAGTGACAAATAAAAAAGCCTAAGGAAGAGAGTATGTAAATGGAGCACAGAGTTCACTCCCAAAAACAAAGGCAAAAAATGGTGTTCATGTTTTACTCAGGACAGGGCAATGGAGGTGAGTGAGTGGGTGGTGGCCAAAGAAAGCACAAGACTGGTAGGATGATGTTTTACATATATTGTCCAAAGATGGAGGTCATTTTGCACATAGTGCCTAAAGAAAGCATCTTATTCACATTTATTGTGGATCCAGGGAGAAATGAGAACCAGTACCCATGGCATTATCCATAGAAACTGGGCAGAAGTTTCCCAGAATGCTGGAAGTGTGAGTGTTTATAAGATATCCATGTAAGATTTCACCCAAAACCTATTCCAACTGCAAGGTCTTGGAAAATGAAAAAATTATTTTGTTAATGCCTTGTTAAGTTAGCTGTCATTAAAATTAGTGGTTGGTGCTATGCAGCAAGTTAGTTCCCGATTTTTCTGAGCATAAAACCTGAGTGATGGATCAGATGCTGATGTAGGCTGCAGAAACACAGCAGCAGGCATCTGCTCCAGAAGGTTTTTCTGCAATGTTCCTAAAGCTGGTTGAAATATATTGAGCTTGTCAATATAAAAATACTGAATGTTGCTGACTCTTCTCCAGCCCTCCATGGTGTTTCTCCCATATCCCTGCTGCACCATGCAGGGCTGGCAGTTTATTTCCTCCCTGCTGTAGGGGAGCCACAGATCCCCCTCAAGTGAAGCAAGATTCACATACAGTCAGTTTGCACAAGTAATTACAGCAGGTTTGTTGCTCAAGAGTACAAACAGCCCACATCTTTCATGATTGTGCAAGAAACTTTGCTCAGAATAAAGCCCAAGATTCAGAAGGCTGGGGATTTTTTAAGTGTAAGCTGAAATAAAAGTTTCCATGGCTATTTTTGATTTCTAAACCAGCCTTTCTGTTTGTAAACACCCAGGCAGCAGAGAGGTTGTCCTCCCTCCCCTCTCCCACGCAGAACCATCTTGCTACTTTACCTCACCCTCTCCAAGCTGCCTGCTGGCTCTGGAAACTGCCTGGGAATGAGTCAACAAAGGCTGTGTGGACAGCAGCTAAAAATGCCTGGAAAAGCAGTCCTTGGTGGGCAGATGAGCAGACACTGTCTGTTTCCCCTGTCTGTGACCACTGCATGCCCGAACACAGGGAACCCTTGTGCTCAGAAAGGAAAGACAAGCTACAAGACACCATGCTAACTGTTCCCAGGGTTTCAGTCCCATTTTTCAGTTAAGACCAAGGATTTTCCATGTTACTTAGTGCTAAATCTTTGGGGTTTGTAGCTGGTCAGATAGCCAGGTATCAGCTAATCAACCAAGACATCTTTAAACATGGCTACAGATAGATGAATTTTAGGTGTTGAGATTTCACCTTTGAACTTTCTTTTACTAAAGGTATTATAACTGGGCCAGACAGGAACACTGCTGCTGCTGGCTTTGGGCACAGTGTGTGTAGTTTCACAGGCTGGGCAGTGCTGCTGACTCCATGACTTTGCTCAAACCCTCTCTTGGCCCTTGCAGATGGGCTGTGCATGCACAGGTACTCCATGTCAGCCTGGGAGAGCAGCGTGGCTCCACCTGCTTTTGTCAGGATAAGGCACCTCTTGAAACAAGCTGGAAGTCCTCTCTTTTCCCTTTTAAATTTTCTTTCCTTTTTTACCCCTGCATTTTGCTCCGTGGCTTGCACATAAAATGAGAGGGGTATGTCATTGATGACACAGTGGTGAGTACATATGCTGAGGGGAGTCCAGTTCTGCTCCTTGCTCCCATTTGCCCAACTGGTCATGCCCAGGCTCCACCAGACTTCAGCCTCTGTTGCTCTTTAGGGGAAACTGCACAGAAAGGACAGAGGGATGCTGGGGGTTTTCTCTCAGGCACAGAACCACTGGACATAGCCAGCAGGAAAGTCCTGTTTCAGAACATTCCCCTTTCCCCCTGAGGCAATTGCTGGATATAGGTTCTGATGGGTCACTGCTGCATCTCAGCTCCAGACATCCTTTCTTTTGCATCCCTCACCTTTCCTGGTCAGGAACTTCTGAGTTAAATGAGAAAGATTGTTTGTCATTGAACCTATAGTGTTCAGTTTGGGGAGGGGAGGTGGTAACAAGAGCAACAGCCTCCATCTATAGGATAAGAGCAAGAAAAAAGAAGTAGTTGAATCCCACATACAGAGATAAATGCATGAAATTTTTGTCCAGAAAAGAGAATTTCAGAGACCTTCAAAGACTAAGCATTCAAATGAGCTGAATTTCTGAAACAGCATGGCATCAGAATTTTTCCTTAAGTACCTGGCATCAAAGCTCAGGCACAGAGTAGACAGCTGAGGCTTGCATCCCCAGGTGAACTTGCTCTGTAGTACTGGCTCTGTGTATTTACAACTGCAGCAACAAGGACTGCTTCAGCAGGCTTGTATGGGTTGAAAAGTCAATATGAGAACTCAGAGTGTGGAAGTGCTGACAGGATAAAGGTATCCTCACAGCGTTTGAACCCCGTCCAAAGCTAACATAAGTGAAAACCTCTGGAGAAGCTGTTCTTGTTGAACTGCAAGTTGCCTTTTTTCCCCTATTTAAATAAGCCAAAGTAGTTAAATTGAGATGATAAGAATCTGAACTTTATCAGTGAATTCTACCTTTCAAAAATAGTTATTCAAATTCTTACTTCATCAGGCTTTAGGAGGTAACACATTTAAAGAAATAAAACATGGAAAAAAATCCATTTGAAGGTGCTGGCTTCATCTGCATGGCAATGAAATGTTCTCAGGAAAGGCGTTTACTTTTAATTAACAATAAAGCAAATGCAAACCACCATAGGCCACATTTGGGAAAATTCTTCAGTTCAAAGTGAGGAAAAGACTTTTGTTAAATGAAATTATAAGTGAATACCATTAAATACGTGTCAACACAACCATTAGAGCAATCTATCTATCCACCAACATAAAGAAAGCATAAAGTCACACAGATGAGTTATGGGCCTAAGAGAAGTGTGATTGTATTTTTTCCACTTTGTCTCCAGGAGAGATAGGTCTCTCCACAACAAAAGACCACCAGCTCAAAAGCAAACCCAACCCTTAACCAGGAGGGGGTGGCTCCAACCTAGAAAGCTTTTACAATACCCACTCATGGATGTATCACCCTGCTCCTCACCAGTGGTATTTTATTCTCTGACATGACAGGCTGTATTGTTGTGCCTGTAGCCATTGCCTCCATTAGTACTTACCTCTAGTTAATGCTGCCTCTTGTCACCCAAGCTCAGAGAAGGCACATTCTGGCATGACCCAGGGCTGTGCTGGCTGCTCTGCAGCCGTGCTGTGTGTCCCACTCTGGGACACAGGCATGGCCAGGGAGGATGCAGACTTTGAGGTCAGAGGATGGGTAGCTCCCGTTTCACCCAGGGATGCACACAACCCCTGCAGCTGACCAGCTGGTGTTGGGGGGGGGGGGACAGCCTACATGTCAGGTCACTCATGCATCAATGCAGCCACTTGCTGAGAGTTGGTCCGGTTTTTTTTAATTGCTACTCTTCATTTATTTCCCTCTTTGGAACACTTCTCCTTGAGCTTGGAGTTATTCCTCTGGGGTGGGTCTGCCCCTTCTTGAAGAGTAGAAAACCCTTAGTGTACCATGGGTGCTGGTAACAGCAAAGATATATCAAGTTATCATAACAAAATCTTCTGGGCCAATTTCCAACTCCACCCTCACACAGCTAGCACTATAAAGAAAGGTTTAACAGGGAAAAAAACCAAAATCCAACCAAACAACAAAACAAACAAACAAACAACAACAAAACCATGCAAATAAAAGAAAACATAAGGGAGGGAGCCTGAGCACATCTCTGCTTCCAGCCTCCATAGTGCTCAGCCTGAGCTGGCAGACCTCCAAGGACATTCCCCCAAGGGAAGCTGGTGCTGACTTTTCTAGAGATGGGCCTTTCTATTTTATTTCCTTTTGCTTAGAAGGGGAAAGAAGTGCACAGTGATGCTGAACCCGTGTAGCTGCATCAAGACAAAGGAAATGTTGCTTCTATTTTTTTTCTCAGGTGTGCTTCCCCTTCCAGGAGCCACTATCCTGGAGGAGCAGGGGGTGGTGATGCTGCAGGAGGAAATGCTAAATACAAGAATGGCCAAATGTAAGTTTGGTGATGTCAGCTCTGTGTGAGACAGGAAAAACAAGGACTATGTTCAGCTCCACCAGGCTCAACAGAAAGGGTATAAAATGCTTCTGAGTGGGCTAAACAGTTTCAGACCCAGAAAAAGACAGTTGAGTCGCTGAGATTATACTTAATTGGTGTTGTGGGAAGGCAGCCTCTCTGCAAGGCAGCCTACACTGTCCCCTCGTACAAAGCCTTTTCATGAGCTGCAGGGGACATATTGCCAAACCTCTTGCCAAATACCAGCCTTATAATGTCATCTCAGGAAACAGAGGAGCCTGAAGCCACCAGGACAGTCTCACTGCCCTCATGGCCTGTCCCTGCCATCCCTGCTCTTTCTGTCCTGGGATAATTTGCCCCTGATCTCCATGCCCCAGCCCTCCTAGGCTGGATGTTGGCCTCATCCCACAGCCTGTAGCAATGTGAGTAGCAGCATGGGCAACATTTTCACATAGGAAAGGACCCATATTGCCAGGCCTTGTTCAATCATCTGTTCAGGATTCATCTGCAGCTGTGAGGAAGCTGGGTTAGAGTCACACAGCCCCCCAAAGAGCAAGACAGTGCAAATACTTTGTCCAAGCTGGCTTTCCGTGCAGTGACAACACACACACACACACAACTAACTCTTCATCACACCAAGAGGCCAAATTTTCCATTTTGTCTGTGTCTGCATCTGTCTGTGCCAGGCTGGTCTGACAGCAGGATTTTGTCCTAAATATGCTACTGCCTCCCTAGCAGTGCTCAACCTGCTTGGAGCTCATCCAGCTAGATGTTTAAAATAGGTTTAAAATTCCTTATATATGCTGGTGTAATGCTGATAGAGAGACTGACCCACATGAGTTCCAGGGAATTAGGTGACACATTTGTTTCTCTGTGCTTTCTCTGCTGCTAATGGCAAATTTCCCACAGAAAAATTGTAATTTTTGCAACTTTATCACTGGTAGTTTCCACCTCTTGATGAATGAACCACCAGAATAATGTGCCATCTAGACACGGACAAGTCATGAACTTGTTTAGGACTTCATGTTAAATACAGAAGGAGCTATAACTTCCCTCTCAATTTTTCATGTCCCTGATTAATTTTTGCATGGGATATTAGGAGCACGGGTTTGGCTGGATCTCATTCATGTGTGCATTTGTGCACGTTTGAGGTGTATCTGTGCACAGATACATGCACCATCTATGTTCATAGCCAAATGTCTGACTTAAACACACAAAGCAAGGACAAATGCCCCAGAAAAAATGAGAATAATTTTGTTGGGGAAGAGGTGTGGAGGGCTTTTTTTAATTTTTTCATTGGGCTTTTATGTGTTGAAGGTGTGGTCCAGTTGATTTAGTTTTGGTTTTTGTTTTTTTTTTTTCTCTCCAAAGGAACCATTTTACTGTTCCTAAAGTATTTTCTCAACTTTGAAACCTGAACCTAAGCCTCTTTTTTCTAACCATGCCTTGAAAATTAAAGCACTTGGAGCCAGATGCTGAACTGGTATATCCATAGGAATGCATCATTTTGTTTCCTAAAGGGTGCTTTTCCAGGCACCCTGCTCTGAGGCCAGGCTGAGCAGAGCAAGTTTGACCAGGCTGCTCCCAGGGGTCATTCCAGCTGAAATTCGTGGTTACATGAGCCCAGCCTAGTGGCTCCTGACTGGTGAGCCAGTGGCTCCCAGGGGAACTAACTCTACCAGCACTGTGCTGGAGCTGGCAGCACTGGGGAGGTGCCCAAGTGGCCCTGGGCAGAGCCAGCCCGCTCCAACCGTGCTCCTGGCCCCCAACTTGGGTGGGCTGAGGCGTGGAGTTCTGCCAGGGTCCTATGGTGAAGAGGGATGGGAGAGAGACAATCTTTGGGAGC
This sequence comes from Pseudopodoces humilis, assembly GCF_049639895.1. NCBI lineage: Eukaryota > Metazoa > Chordata > Aves > Passeriformes > Paridae > Pseudopodoces > Pseudopodoces humilis. Next base: position 136,780,270 of record NC_142200.1, on the reverse strand, counting down.
TGTAGCTGCCACATATACTTTGTGAAATGCCTCTCTAAAAGAAACAAAGGGGCTGCTGCATATAAAGCAAAGTCCCCAGTGAGGAGTGCTGCAGATGGTATGAGAAAAGGTCCCCAGAGCAGAGCACAAGAGCCCTTTGCCTCACTGTGTTGTTTTCGGCATTCCCACAACACTTTGCCTTTTAAGCTCAGGCTTGCAAGCTCCAAGGCAGATCAACAAGTTGAAGCAGGAACCTAATTCAAACTCTGAATAAAACCCATACCTGACAACTTTAATTATTAGGCTGATGCGTCATATTTACATTAATTTGAGCACTACTTAGATTCAATTACAATAATTCTTCCAAGACATTGGGATAACTTAGCAGATAGCATATATAATCAAAGATTAGCTGAAGAAACAGGTTTGCTCTCTACAGACATACTGTTCCTCTACCTGGGTGCTGACTACAGCACCCTGTGCATGGGTCTGCATGGATGTGCCTAACAGGGTATCAGCATCTGGAACAGTGTCAAAGGACAGGTACTGGAAAGCCCATGAGCCTTGGCCACAGTCCCAGGATCAATTTACAGGCCCTGTGGTGAGAGTCCACGTTCACCTTAACACGTGCTTTTGCAGACTGGAACTATTCTTGGATTCTTCTTTTGCTGTTCATTGGTCATCCTGCAGTGGTGCCCAGCACAAATTTTTTCATCAGCCAGCTGGCCAGAAAGTTTATTCCAGATGATCTTGAGGTCCCTTGCAACCTGGTAGTTTATGATTCTATGATTCCAGATGGTATTTGGCTCATTCTCCCTCCCCTTTCCCTGCGTGTTTTTCAGGAACACAGCTTATATCTGTTTGATACAGAGCATGGCAAAGCACTTAAGCCAGAGTGCCACACCACAGCACCATGTCACAGTCTGTTCTGATTCCTAGGTATAGCTGGTTTTGCTTGTGAATGATAAGGTGTTAAATGATCTGCGTCCCCAAAGTGGAGAAACTCTTTCCCTCTTCCTACTACCAACACCTCAGGATCATACTGGCACACTCATGAGCCAGAGCGAAGGGTGAAAGCTACTGCCCAGGTGTTTTCCACCCTTGTATTTGGGGTTCTTTCACTCACTTGGTGCAATATAAAGAATGGCTAAGAACTATAAATATGGCTAAGAACTGATCTTTCCCCAGGCATTAGAGATGAGAGCATAAGCAAACCAATTTTACAAGTCCAGGTTTGGAGTTCTACATCCGCACAAAATTCCTCAGTATGTTGGGGGAGTGGATGAACAGAAAAGCCCTCCCTCTGGACACAGATTTCACTCTCAAGGTATGAGAGAGCAAGTAAACGGGAGCTACTTTAAAATCTAGCAAAAGTTCTGTGTTTCTCTGACTGTTCTAGCCTGTTCTAGTAGTTTCCTGAGCAGTCTGCCCTGAGGAAGGTCCCGATTTCAAAGGAAGCGAGATCTGGCTCTGAAAGGGGCAGTTCCTCACCAGTGATTTCTTTCCGTGCTGTTTATTCCTCCCGACACCGTTCTGCCTGTCCGGGCGGGGGTCCCGGGCCTGCAGTGGGGGCTGAGCTCCACTCGAGGGAGCTCCTGCTTCTGTGGAGCCCAAAACAAACGCTGGCAGTGCCCTCAGGCAAAACCCTGCGGGTGACAAACCCTCCGTGCCGGGGGGCTGCACGCAGGGGCTCCTCTGGAAGGCCGAGGAGATGCTTGTGCCTCAGCCTGAGATGCTCCTGGCTGAGGAAAGGCGTTCCCGAGGCTGTTGTGTTTCAGCACGAGGTGTCCAGGGCTCCCATGGCACTCCCACCTGTCCAGGGCTCCCATGGCTCTCCCACCTGTCCAGGGCTCCCATGGCTCTCCCACCTGTCCAGGGCTCCCATGGCACTCCCACCTGTCCTTGTCACCGCAGCTGCTCCAGCTGAGCACTGCTGAACGCGGGAGTGCAGCATGAGGGAAGGGAAAGGCCCCCAGGAGAAGCTGACTGACGTGGCTCATGGGGTCACTGAAATACTCAAAAAAGTAGACTGGAGGAACAAGGCCTACTTTGGTTATTTCTTAACCAGGAAAAGTTGACCTTACTGTGTCCTGCACAGTGACTTATCACTGCAGAAAACTGCATTTCCCAAAGGAATAACTCTCTCTGGAAGCTGAGAGAAATATACAGCTCTGGAAGCTGTATATAAGGAGAATGACTGAGGAGATAATTTCACTCCTTTAAAAAAAAAAAAAAATCTCTTATGTCACAGGTCCATGGCTCGAAGTATCAAGAAAAAACCAGGGTCTAATCAAACACTTAGAAAGCATCTGCACCTTTGGCAGGACAGCGTTAAGGGAGCTGCTTCTCGCATCCCCGGTCAGCCAGGAATCCCACCAGTGCAGAAGCTTTTGGAGAAGGCCAGAGGGCAAAATCCATCCCTGGCTTCATTAGAGACCGTTAAACCTGATTCATCCTGTCTCCAGCCACTCCCTGACTTGCCTTTGGAGAGCCAGCACACACTGAGGCGAGGCGTGCCCCAGCCAGGGTCAGGTGTCAGAGGCAGCTTCTCCAGCAAGCCGGTGTGAGTCAGAGTGTTTGGGAACTGCTCCAAGCTATTGGAAAAAAACAACTCCCAAATTAGCTGGGGTGGCTCCCAAGCGAATCCACCTCCGCAGGGAAGGAGGTGATCTAATGAAAGCATGCGGTCAGAAATCAAAAGAGCCTGGAAAGCATTCCAAGCTGCATAATAAGATTTCACATTTCATATCTTCAAAGCTTTAAGTGAACATTATCTAATTAATCCTCACAACACTCCTCAGAGATATTATCCCTATTCCACAGACAGAGAAACCAAGGCACAAAGTTAAGTCACTTGCCTGGGGCCAGAGAAGGGAGTGTCGAAGCTGGGATTAGAGTCCAGGAGTTCCTGGCGCCCAACTTTTTCCTCAGACTACTGGGTCATGTGTCTTCCCTGCAGGGAAGATAATAATGAGCCCATAATTACCCATACAAATTCCCAGTGACCAGGCTAACCCGTCTGTATAAAGCTATTTGTAATTCCAATAAACACGCCCACAATTTAGCTGCATCCATGAACTACCAGTACTCTCGCAGCCATAGGAATCCAGACCTTCAAACAGGGGCTGTTCATTGACAAAGCAAATCCCAGCTCTGACCCACTCCAAGGGCCATCGGAGAACTTTTTGTCACTTGTAAATCCCTGGTGACCATCCATGTATGGCATGAGTAGTGTGGGAGCTGTGGTGGCAAGGCGAGGTTTGTGGAGAGAGGGAAGAGAGCTATAAAAAATGGACAAGCCCTTTGGGCACACATGCCCTTTTCCAAGCCTGATGCAGAAACTGAAACTTTTTGCTCAGTACAGGCTGAGAGCAACTCCTCACCACCAAAGGAGAGGTTGTGTGGTCAAATACATTGCTCAGCATGGTCTGTCAGTCTTGTAAAATAAATGACCCCATCCACATGTAGATACAGTTCCCTGAAATGGCCTTGAGCAGACTTACTGCAGCATCACTGGAAAACTCAGGGCACCCAAAGTGCCCCATGCCTTCAGCTCTTTCCCTGTCCTGCCCAGGAGAAGAGGGGATTAACCTGCTTGAGCTCTTGTGTCCCAAGGAGATGGCTCCGCCCTGAGCCATCCCATTGTGCCTGGGGTTTACCCTGTTTTTCCATCACAGTAAGGCCTCTGTGAGTGTGTGAGGGTGTGCACATGTGGCACTTCTGTCATGCTCTGTGCCCTCCTCCACCAATGTATTTGAATCCAGTGAGCTGGTCTTTTCCACATGAGGCTCAGGCATTATGTGCCTGGTATCCTCCATCATTCAATCTTTTTCTGCTGTTAACTTAGCAGGAACACTTTTCCACAAAGCCTCTGTCATCCCTACTCCAACCAAACCTATTGTTACTCCAGAAAAGAGATCACCATGGAATTCCCATGGGAGATGTGGTACACTGCTATATCACACTTTATTTTAGCTGAGACTTGAGTGTCTGCCTGGCTCTCCTCCCATGCTGTGCTGTCTACTCTTGGTTGCAATGTACTTTGCCAGGGACACCTATGGCTCTTGTCACAGACCAGCACAGCACCCCACTAGACACTGTGAAACATAGAAATAGCCCTCTTTGTGCCTGTCAACCTCTGTGCTTGGGTCAGACAGCTCACAGTGATGTCAGGGATATTGCAAGAACTAATAGAAAACTAAGTTTTTGGTGGTAAAGAGGCCTATGGTGCTGCCTGAGTGTAGGACAGCACTTGTGATGGGCAGGGACACACAAGCAGTTCTGTCTCCCCCACCAAGGCCAGGACTTGGGCTCACTCCTCTAGAGCAATATCATCACAGTGACAAGGACTTCTCTGGGTACTTTTTCTCTAGGCAGGTGGACGCTGTTTCCCAGCCAGGCGATGCCATGGGTAACTGCCCACAGTTCCTGGAGGTTTGCTTCTGCCCAGGCACCAGAGTCAGAGATCCTCCCATACTGCTGGAATGCTGATTAATATTTCCTCTGATTCACAGTGATGTGCAGAATCCCATCTGCTATTTTTCAGTACCTTAGGCAATATTTCAGAACCAGGCCAGGCCGGGAGTTATACTGAGCTCCAGATAATTTGGGCTGGCTGAAAGCTGTCCTACACTGGCCACATTGCATCCTTAGACCACTGGCCTCTTGTCTTTGGGATGTCTGGGTTTAGAAGAGGCAGGAGGATGGGACAGCCTTGGGGAGACACAGGAGGCCACAGCAGTGTCTACAAGGAGGTAAAAATGAAAGGTTGAGGAAGGAGTGTCAGCAATGAGCTTTCCTCCAAGAAGGGCTGAACCCTCACAAACTGTCTGTGCTCTGTAGGGAGTGATGGCTCCTTGTCACTGAGGAGAGAACAGAAGGGCATTTCAAAGGTTTAAAGTAGCCCCGTCTGTCAAGCCCCAGGGTGCCACATCACATCCCCAGTGGGCTGCAGAGCAGAACAGCAGAAGGATTGTAATGGAGCATTTGGGAACATGCACAGCTCATCCTCAACCAAGAGTCCCACAGTAAAGATGATCACTTAATAGCAAAAAGGGACCAGTCAGCATTTAGAGACGTATTTCTCAAACTTGTTCAAAGCCTGCTCTGGTCCCAGGCTTTTAAGGCACCCAGTTGAGGAATCTCATTGTGATTTTTGTGCTTTTAAACTACAGAGCAGTGGCTTCTGCTGAGGGCCAAGTGCTTTGTGCAGAAAACTGCTTTGGTGCTGCACTGAAATCAGATGCTGCTCCTTGGAATACCTGGCTTTTCCTTTATTTTTTTATTATTTCTTATAACTGTCTTTATTTACAGAAGTATTCCTTAAAGTTCAGAAGTATCATTAAAATAAATTAAAGGCACATTTGGTTTACTAAAACACTTTCATGTAATTAAAAAAAAAAAAAAAGATATGGTAAATGCACAGACACACATCTAGCCCTTATATTTAGAAGCAGATTTATTCTTGTGAGGAATCAAACTGTCTTTTTCTCACTTTTTTGATCCAAGAACCAAGAACTCCTGTGTAAGTACATGTATAATTAGTTTATCAAGTCATAGATGTTTTCACTGCAGTAACTGCCAGAAGAGCTTCTGGTTGCTTCATATCCTACTGAGCTGTAACAAAAAAAATATGTATATGTCTGTGTATGTCTCTCCCCCAAGATGCAAACCTTTATATAAAAATTATTTACAATAAATGCTGACAGACAGGAACTAGATTATTCCAGAAATACTGCAAACCATACAAATATAACATTTTTTTTTCTACAAATGGTATGGTTTAATGACATAAACTGATAGTATGAAATGGCATGTTAGAGGCTCATTAGACACTGACAGCTGTAAGCATTTCAGGATGCTGTATTAAAAACATCTGCTCAAAGGAAAAAATAACACTAAAAAAAAGAAAGGAATGAAAAGTTGAGAACAGCCTCTCATCCAATTTGTTGTCTGGTAGCTACCAATTCTAGGAATGACTAAGACCTCCTGATTTCAATAAGTTAAATCTAGCAAGAGCCATATCCGTGGGATCTGGGCACATTGTGCCTCAGGTTGCCTCAGGTTGCACATTTTGTATTATATTCCCTGGCTTGTGGGACGTGTTTTGTGAAATGCCTTCATACAGCTGTCCCGTGGGAGGAGGTTCATTGGAACAATGTAACCACTCCACTACCAATATCTTCGTACCAGTTGTGATCTAGCAGATTTTTTACTCAACATGGTCAAGACAGGTTTCAGACATGAAGACATCCTGGCATGCAGAGGAAGAATAAAATGTTTTCTTAGGATATTATATAGTTATGTGAAAATACATGTGGAGTCGATCACCCAAAATCCAGATGCAGCTACTGTTTGGCATCTGTTTCTCCTGTTTCAAATTTTGTTTTTCCTGAAGCTGAGTTGCCGTACCTTTGGTGTCCTCAGCTACCAGCTGCTGGCATTTAGACAAGGAATCCAGGGGAGGTGACCTCATGGCGTCTCTATGCCAAATAATGCAAAAGGGTTTAAAAGACCCAAACAAACCCCACCCCTCTCCCCATTCTCCTAAGCTGGAGCTATGAACTGTTCTTATCTCCAGACAGGGGCACTTCAGAGGTCACTTTGCTGGTCTCAGAAGGCTCCTGAGCCTCTTGGCCATTGCAAAGCAGAGAGATGAGTCTCAGTCACAGGATGGGTAAGAGAAATTCTCCCAGAGAATCAAAATGCAAAAAGACTTGGGTGAAGCATTGCTGTTTCCATTGCAGCCATGGATGGAAGCTATTCCTCCTATTTTACTGGAGAAAAAGATACCTCTGCAAACTGAAACTGAGATTGTAATACTTTGTGAAATGCTGTTCTGTTTCCTAAATAGAACTGATAGTGTTTGAAGATGGGAAATGTAAACAAGAAGATATGTATATGCAATTTCTCCTTTATGTAAAATTTTTAATTCAACATTTTTTAGGTCCATTTTATAAGAAAACTTGCAGGATTTCCAGGTGACTCTGGAAGCGTGAGCATATGATGCCTGGAAATTAAACTGACAATGAGCATCAAAGCAGGTCTTCTGCAAGCATCTCAAGTTTCTTATTCCTCACTACACAGAATACTGAAAGGAAAAAATGTCTCTAATGGAAACCCACTGAAATGTAGGAAAGCTGAGCAAGCAAGTCATGCCATTGAAACGGGAGACTCGGTCCCTCTTGAGAATGGGATGAACCTGAAGGTTTAAAACCACAGCAACAAGGTCACATTCCTGACACTTCAGTTGCTGACCATCAGCTGAGCTGCATGTACTCTCAAAATGCTAAGTAATACCACAGCAGAGCCCACATGAAAAAAGGTTTGATTCCTTTGCGTTTTCCCCAGCCAAACCTGCACCTCTCCACGGACAGCCTCCACCTCAGCTGACGTGTAACTGGGGCAGGTGTAGTAAGGACTGAGCTGGACACACAGTGGCTGTTTATGTATCTTGTCCAAAGCCTGCAAGGAGATCGTAGCAGCTCTCCTTTCACTGCAGTGGATTTTGGCCCAAGCCAAAAGGGAAGGGAAATGAGAGCCACTACAGCTACTGATCTGTTACATCTACACAGTACTTCTGACATGGAGATACATTCCCTTTGGCATTTAGTGTGTCACTGGAAGAAAGTCTTAACATATGAACACAACCTTTTTGATATTTCTCATTTTTAAAGTCTCTCAAGCTGTTAGGAAAGAAAACAAAATCTCACAAAACATTTCACCAATGTGCTGCTCTTGAGCATCAATTTTATTTCCAGCAGCCCATTTACCCAAAGCCATCCTTCGACAGATATGAAGTAACTATTCCTCTTGCCAACCCAAAGGGAATTTCATGGACAATTACTTCCTGCTTCCATCTTGAACCAAGGACTCACAGAAAGATTTATTTCTTAGCAAACATCTGAAAGCTTCTCCAGTTGTGTCTAAATATTTATGTTCATGTCTACATAGTAAAGACTGCATCTCATATAGAAGGAAGAGGTACAGACAAATAAAGGAAATTTCAGTGACAAAGGGAAGTGATGAAAACTGTCAACCAGTTTGAAGGTTAGACAAATTGCTTCTAAGGCCCAGATCACAGCACTGTAACTTCATTGTTGCTAGATGCAATTTTGCACAGTCTTAGGAGAGGTATTCTGTACAGCACATCTTTCATAATTAAGAAGAAAATCATTGTTTCTTTTCCAAGTCAAATAAACCTTGTTTATCTGGGGAGGGGGGTGGGAAGAGTGTTGAGCTGGTCCAAGAGACAATTTTGAAACTTTAGATTGAGAGGAGTCTGAAAGTCTGAGCTGGGGACAAAGGACTCATCTGCAGCATCACATAAAAGGCCCTGACACAGAAAGCTGTCAGGATCCTGGCTGTGAATATTCAGAGCATGTTGAAAGCCTAAGGACAGCAGACCTGACCCAGCACTGTGGAGCCAGAGGGCAAACCTGCAGCATGTGCAGCACCAAATCCCAGCAGACACAGGCAGAAGGGATCGAAGGCAGTGTGAGCTTCCCCCATGTGCTGCCCTGCCTGCACATCAGTGCCTGCACAGGCTTTGCCCTGGCCACCATGGGGTCTCTGGTCACAGTGATCATGGTGCTGCCTAAGAGCAGCCAGAAAACACAGACATTCTCAGTGCAGCGTAGGATGGGGTTTGCAGGGGGAGTTTGTATTTTGAGTCTCATCTGCTGGCCACTGAGAGATGATCTGAGTAAATGCCATCAATCCCAAGGGAGGGCAGGCTAAGAAATGACCAAGACTAGAGTTAGCTGCCATTCTTCATCAATTCAGTTTGAAACTCTCCCTGTCCCTTTGCTATATTGCCACATACTGCCAATCTCCATGCTGACCACAAGCTAGGAGAAAAAACTTTAAGCAAACATTTTTTTCCTTAAGTAATCTTTCAATTACAAAAATTCATCTTAAATCTGGTGCTTTTAGTGATGTGCTTGATGTTCCTTCTTTTCATCTGCTGGACTTCAGCAATAAACTCAGTAATTGTGGCCATTCTCACAGTATGCGTGGCAGGTTCACTGTGCCAACTGAGACGTATCATTTGCCATGAGTGGCAAGGTTAGTGGCTGGGTTTAGGCTAAGTCCCTGGCAAATTCCAGTGCTGAGTCCACTGGCAAGTCTTCAGAGACAGCCTCTGGGACTGTTTTGGATTCAGGCAATTGCTGGTTTGGCCTCAGTCTCATGTCTTCTTGGACATAGCTCCCCTTTGTCTTCCTCTCCATGACATGTATTCCCTTTGAAACAATTAGAACCTCCTCAAGCTCTTTGTTTCTAATTTTGGGCAGTTTAGCACAAAGTATATTTATGCTAATTGCATACTGAAAGTATACTCTTTTTGGCTTGGCTTTCCCTTGCTAGGACTTTTAAGAATATATTTGTCATTGCTGGGAGCAACATTGGATTTAGGAGAGCCACAGACTTAAAGGGTCTTGCGTCACCTATTTTATTCTGTCCTGGAATTGGGTAGCACTGAGTATTGATCTTGAAACTTTTCCTGCTTTGTTCCACTTTAAAATGTCAGCTCTAATTTAAAACTTGATGTTTCACATCCAAATAAACATATCTGTTCTGAAACTGGCTGATGTCAGGCTCAGATCTAAGCAGTTTTTATCTGCAATGGAGCAGAGATGGGAGTGGACAAAAAGACTAGTGTCCCACCTTTGGAGAGTATATCCCAAGTTGAGGCTTATGGTGCATGAAATGAGTCCTTGAATTGAAAACTAGCACAGGTATTTCTACATAGCATGAAGCACATTCAAGTTTTGCACAGAAGTGGTCTCCAGTGGACAGAACACTATCCAGTGCTGTAGATCAAGGTTCCTCTGGCCAAAAGAGAGGTCACTCTGTACTGTTAACAAATCCAAACAGAAGAAGGGATAAAAATATATTTTTAGGAACCTTCCATATTTCTAAAACAAAGTAATACTTATATATCTACAAACAATATTTATCCCCATGCTTTTCTTTCCTCCCTCCCCCTTCATTCCTTCATTTTTAGGTCCTTTTCCACAGTAAGCTGTTTCCAGTATTTCTGCTTCCCATTCTTCCTTTCACAGGCTGTTTCCAACAGCAGAAGCTAACATTGTGATGCCAGCAATTATGGTGTAACTGGAACTAAAATGTTGGGAAGCAAGGAGATGACTGATGGCTATTGTTCTTTTTACGTATTAAGGAAAGACGGAAACAGGAGCACCTCAAGAATTTGTTTTTGGTATATCTGTTTTTATTTGGCCAAAATTCTCCTAAGTTGCTGGTATGAGTGTTTTAAAAAGAACATCCTCAATTTCATATGAGGAAAGAAAAGGGTTCCTGGGGGAAAATGCACCCAACCAGGTGCTTTGCAGACCCTGGTGACACACACAGGTCAGCCAGGTACAACCCAGCTGCAAACTGGAGGCTGTTGACCACCCAGACACTGCTGAGGTGCAAGGCAGAGTTAGCTCATCCTGTTGAGATACTTACATATCTCCACCAGATCCTGGTTACCTTCAGGACTGTGTACGCAGGACTATGTCAGCCTAGCAGTTGTAGCTGATTCTCCTTTTCTTTTTCTTGCTGCCTTCAAAATACCTTGTCATTTGTGCCCCCCCTTGGGTGGGAACATCTTGCACATGATACTGATGTGCCTGCTAGGCATGTGAGTGACCCTGACTTCAAAGTCAAACAACATTCAGCACAATCCTCTCAGAACTGTGTCACTTGCCCTTCAGCAAGGCGCACGTGTGGATCCGGCTAGAAAAATTCCATCCAGACAGGGAGACACCTCTCTCAGTGCTTGGGAACATGGAGGTAGATTTCATGAATAAAATTGACTCTGAATGCTGGTGTTGCATTTCACAACCATTTTGAGTTTGCTCAATTACATGGTAATTACAGCAGAAAGCTAAGCACGATCTGCAAGTTCCAGCCCAGAAACAGTGTCCATGACCTCTGCGAGCTCCCAGCTGCTGCTGCAGTGGCGAGGACAGTCGGCATATCTGAGCCTTTAGGCTCTGGCACAATTTATTAGCATAACCCTGTCCTAAATGCAGCTGTGGGACAGGAGTTAGAAAAGCTTTGTAGCCATCTCCCATCTCCCATCTTCAGAACCTCCTGTACTTTAGCATCTGCTGTCCAAGGGACCAGTGGCCTGCAGTGGGACGGGCTGGAGGGGACATGCTGTCTCTAAGCTAATGCAAAGCAGCATGTGCAGGCCCTGACTCCTCTGGCTGGAACGGCTCCTGCACAGTCATGAGTCCCAGAAGAGAGCAGAAAGTGGCTGGCACCAGAATTGCCCTTTACACCCTGGATTTGTCCTCAGTGGGCAAGTCTGCAGTTCAAATGGCATCGTGTTTGATACCAAAAGAAAAAGATGCAGTCAACATCTGGCCCAAATACCCCAAAAATATTACTTCAATTTATCTTTCAGTTTGGGCTGTTTCAATTTCCCAAACTGTATTCAGCCCCATGAAGAAAAAGACACCTTACAGGCCGAAAGGAGTCATTTGTTAAAAAAAAAAATAAATGGCAGTGGGTTTGTGCTGCTGGATTTATGGCTGAGAAAGTAACACACAGACAGAGCCCTGTGCTTTGATAGCTTAGCACTTCTGTGATGTGTGAATGAAGTCCAGCAGGCCCAGGACCACGTTAATCTCCAAGGTTTGATCTCTGTCTGTAATGAGATGCCAGCAGCCCATACTTCAAAGCCTGCATTGATACAGATAATCTTCTGAAAGGCTCTCTGCATTTTGAGGCAGCTTGTATTGGGGATTACAGTGAAAACAGGAGGAGATGATGGAAGAGGAGCTGATTGTTTGATGCTGATTCCTTCAGTTCCTGTCCAATATTCCTTTTGTTTTTGATTTCCAAAGGGTGGTGCAGTCCTGTTCCCCACACCCCCAGCTCAGCAGGACTCAGTCTTGTCAGATGAACCCTGTGTATTCTGGGGCAGACAGGCTGGCTGAGATGCTCTTCTGCCCAAGAAGTCTGTGAAAATGCATCTGTTTGTGCTGAAGCGATGGATGCTACATCATCTTGGCTGAAATATGGGCAGATATTGCATTAGAAATGGCACAAGCAGTTAAGTGTTACACTTCCAAACTTCTAAGGTTATTTCTTTCTCAAAACTTTTGTAAGGGAGTAGGGGAGAGGGTAAAGATGACAGGAGACCACAGGCTATGAGAAGCATGTTATAAGACAAAATGAACACTAGTTTCGTGTACACAATTATGCTTTATGTTGAAAGTATATAATTTTCAAGGCATGTCTGACCAGGAAACAGAACTGAAATATTTTTATGTTGACGAACCTACTGATCTAAGAGAAAAATGTTGGCAAATGTGCATCTTGATTGATCTTTCAGCAAGAAGAGTTACAGAAATAGATCAGAAACTAGACTACAAATTTAATTAAAATAGATAGAGGTTAATAACTGGGACACCAGTACTGTCTACATTATTCTCAGGAACCTTTTCAAAAAACACTCATATATTTAAGCACAGTTAAACCTGTATTTTCCAGGCATAAAATGAAATAATTTTACAGGGTCTATACCCCTGCCTGTCTTGCAGGGACAGCAGCACTGACAGCAGAAGGCTGAGAGAAACTATAGGGGCAGCACAAGTAGAAAAGTAATTGCACCAGGCGGATTCAGTCACTGGTGTGTGCCCTGCTATTTGCTACATGGGGACATGAAACACAGGTCAGGTTTTTGGCTGTTACTGCCAACACCCAGCCCTATCCTCAGGACAGAGAGATGTACTGGGTTGGTTCAAGATCTCAGTAAGGAAAAACTTTGTGTTTCCATCATCACACACTTAGATTCATCATCTTTTCCTGAGCAAAGGCAACCCAGAACTCTTTCACAGCCATGATAAAATGCAGAGGGAAATTGTATAAATGGGGAAACTGATCACAGAAGGTAAGGCAGTGAAATCCTTCTTGCAATACGGCAAGCGCTGGATGACAGACACCACGCTTGAAATGGAGTAACATATACAGTATCCAGCAGGAGAGGCTTGAGAAAGGGTAGGTGTTTGCTTGACTGAATCAACAGGTGAAATAGACTGGTTGATTTCCAAAAGTGCCCTTCAAGGAGCTCTATCCAATGGTCATGGTAAATTCAGTGGGCTGAATGTGAAAATATAGTTAGGCCATAAAATACTTTAAGGAGCAATGTCATAAAAGGAATCAAAGCTGATTCTAAGCACTGCTTCAACACACTAGGATCGAGTTTGGCAGAAGTCTGACTCTGGGGCCAGCTGAGTCTGAGGTCTAAAAGCCATGCTCAGGAAGGGCAAGATCCCTGCAGAGAAGCAAGGTGAATTCTGGGTGTCCATGGTTCTTGTAGCAAAACCTGGGACATTTCAACACTGGAACCTTCTTGGGAGACGACTTGGCCAGGGTGTATCTCAAATTTAGTGGGATTGCATGGAAGAAACCATGGCAAAAATAGTTGGGATGGAGACCACCAAACTACCAGGAGCAAATAGCAAGAGGTTCAAGACACCTAAGAATGTCTGGGCTCAATTACTGAGATAGAGCCCACCTTGGGATGTCAGGAAGCAAAAGTGACACCAAGACTAAAAGAGGTGTTAGGAGGATCTGGGGTTTTAGAGGCATGGAAGCTTGAGGTCTGTACCAGCCAAAGTAATAAAAAATTTAATAAAAGATCAAACTAATGGACACCTTGAAACAGTATGATCTGGATAGATATTATCCACCTGGTAAGAGCCAACTTGGCTTCTGGAAATCCTTCCTTTCCAACATCTCAAAGTTCTTGCCAGAAGTAGCAAATGTATTGATAAAGGTTATCTGTGAAAGTCTTCTTTCACAGACTTCTAGGAAAACTAAAAAACTAGGGGAAGGGAGAAGACCTGGCATAGAGAAATGGCTGCAAGGTAGAAAACAGCACAGGCAAAATGATCATTTAACTCAATATAAGGAAGTTACCAGTGGAAATTTTAGGGATCTGCACTGAGGTCTGTTCTGTTCAAAATAACCATAAATAACATGGAAAAGGGCATGAGCAGTGAGAGACAAAGGTCACACGTGATACAAAATTGTTTAAAATAATAAGGGCAGGTTGTGACAAATTGCAGCCACATCTCACGAGACTGTATGAAATGTCAAGTGAAGTTTGGTGTAGCTAAGAATAAAGAAAAAAAACAGCATGAAAACCAGTCCTGAGCAGATTTTGATCACTGAGTTGTCCATTTCCTATTGAGGAGCAGGCTTTGGAATTAAAACAAGTGACTCCATAAAGTACAGCTGCACTGCTGCAGGGTTGTGGAACCCCTTGAAGGAATACACAAAGGACAGAAGTTTTGTCGAGTTCAATGGGGGATTGGCCAAGTACTTGTAAGGAAATCCAATACAAGTCACTTGAAAAATTGTCCTAAGTTCACAAAATATCCGGTGCCTCTGCCCTGCTCGTCTCCTGCCCCCAGATCATGCTGCCTTTGAACACCAGGGTCCTTGGGGTCCTTATGGGGAGAAGTGAAACCACAAATGGTATTAATACCTGAGAGCCTACCAGGCTCCGAGAAGGCCAAGGGGAGACTGGGATGAGGTGGAAAGGAGAAATCAGTCTACAGAGCTCATACAGAGCAGCTGGGCTCTTACACTACATACTTGTGGCAAAGCTAATGTTTAAGACATGGCATGTCTGGAGCTGTACCTCACAAACTGACTAGGGATTTTAAAACAATGGTATGAGATAATTACTGCTCACAAAGTCAAATGTGAGGACAGAGAACAAAGACTAGATGAATCCAGTAATTAAGGGAGACAGAAGGGCATACACGTTCCCAGTGAAACTGAAGGTCTGCACTGAGAACCAGCAAAAGGGTTCAACTGGTTTAGCTGGGAAGCCGGCACAGGCTGACTGGTTGGGAAGTAAATTGACTGGATTAAGTGCTAAGAATACATTCTCATCTGAGCAGGGTTACAAGGGACAAAATCCAGGGAAACAGGAACTTGCAGTTGGCCTGCCTCCTGATGAGGATGAGTCAGAGCGATAGGGAGCAGAGACATCTTTGAGGGAAAAGATTTTTAAGCAGTTGATTTTGAGGCAGTTAATTTTATATTTACTTTATAAAATTTCATGATGGGAGGAGCCAGATGAGAAAAAGTGAAGGAGAGGCAGAATGAGATAAAAAGAGAGAGAGAGAGAGAGAGAGATGGAAAGAGAATGGAAGAGTGTTAAGGACTGAATGGCTCAGAAAAAAAATAACAGAATTTAAAGTCCATAGAGAACACAGGACCAGCCAAGAAAAAGCCAAGAAATAAAACAAAGTACCAGGCATGAGAGAACAAGATTAGTTTCAGTCCATGAAGTAAAACAAAAATGTGCATGGAGGCAAAAGTGAGAGATGTACAGGTGAGGACAGTGTTTGATTTCAGTGACATGTTACAGACACATCTGCTATGTCTCATACCCAGCTGCATGTTACCTCACTTCTCTGTCTGCACATGAGACTCATCTTATGTGAAAGAAAAGTCTCAGAACTGTGATTTTCATTTTTTCACAAGCCTTATTGTGTTAGTCCTCCATGAAAAGAGTGCTGCATGCATCCCATCCCTGCCCCAGCTGATTCCCCTTGGATACATGAGAACAAACACAGACTCACAAATTTCAGATCATCTCCATTCTCAAGGAGGGCTACAGGTCCCATGTCAGAAATCTTGGTGGACTCAGCCAGTGTGCTCATCCTCAGATCTGACAAGGCCCCAGAGCCCCAGGAGCCTCACAGAGAGCCTCTTTGAAGACACAGTTGGTGGAAAAGGCAAGGAATATAGAGAAATGGGTTTTTCCAAGTTGGACTGCCTCAGAAACAGCACACCGCAACTGCACTATCAATTATAAACTGAAAAAAACACAAAGAATTGCTGAGGTTCCTAGTCTGTGATTAGGCAAAGACCTTAATTTATGTTTGCCCATATCCTGAGGATGTCTGCTAGTCAGGGCTAAGCTTTTTCATAGGGACTAAAGGAGAAGCAGATTTCATCAAAGCAATATACTGATTTACACTGTTAAAACCAGCAGCTGCTACAGAGTTTCCTGCAGGGCCACTAGTGAAACAGCATTTCAGACAGTCCTGATGGAAAGAGGAGATAAATCCTCACTTTTTGTGTCTTGCTCTGTCTCAGCTTCCCTTGGACAAACCCTGCTGTGCTGAGTGCATGAAGCTTTTATACCCAGAGAGAGGATGGGGCATGAGGAGGAAGGACACAGCATGAGGAAGCCGGAGGAGAAACTCTCTCCTTGTTCCCCACTCCTCACAAGATCAGCACTTCAACATGCCAGCACCTGCAATCTGATTTCTGAGGTGAGGCTCCCCCCACAGATGCAGCATCTCCCTTCTTCATCTGTGCAGGAGTACAGGGTAGTATTAAGGGTGTATAAATAAATAAAATTTAAAAAGCTCCCCAGTTTCAGTGATGCATCACCTGGATGTGTTCTGCAGTGTGTTCACAGCGGCTAATTGTCCTCCTCCAAATGACAAAATCCAAAGTAAAACAGCAACAAGAGATGTTTAACTATTTTATAACCAAATTATTTATTTATTATGTAAGTAAAGAAAAAAGGTCATTAAAACTGCTGACCTCCTCCTGGACTTGAAAGAATCACAAATCCTGTTTCATTAATGACAGAAGCAATGACTTTCCTGTGGGACAGTTGGATGTCCTTCTCTTTAGCAGAACGAGAAAGACAGAGTTAAATTAGATCTCTTGCTTCAGAAAGCATCAAAGAATAATTTTTATAGCACATGTTTAAGAGAGGATTTTTTTTTTGTGTAGTGTAATATATTATTATATTATATTAAATGTACTTTCCAAATATATATCCTCCTCCTGTCCCTGTGCTTCTATGAGATGTCTATTTACACTAAATTATACACCTCCAGAATAATAAAATCCTGCTATTCTTACTTCAAAGACTTTTCTTGAGCATAAGCTGGAGACTTTCATCAAAGATTTCACATCACCTAAATGTTATTGCTTTTAAGTGTTTTCCGAACACTAAAGAAATCTCTCTCCAAGCTTTTAATTGACTGAAGCAAGCACCTGCAAGATATAGGCAGAATTATTTTCCTAGGACATAGGTTTATCATGGCTTCAACCAGAGGGAATCTGTGTTTTATCTCACCTGATGCAACACCCCATCATAGTCTTAATTCACATTTCACTTCAGGTAACCTCTAGCACACCTTAAATGACTACTGGAAATCTTCTCTAGCAGGCTGTACATTTTAGGAAGAAATCCTTTGACTGAAATCAATAGCTTCTGGCTTCTGGAAAGGTTTTACTCCTTGTTTCCAGCTACTATGTACTTGGAAACACACCTGAGTGCTTCTGACTCTTCTGAGTGGTTGTAAAAAAGCAACTCCACTGCAGGGGTACAGCCATAAAGCCAAGCCAAAATCTCCGCATTTCTCATTCTCAGATGTCTTATTTGCTTTTCCTGTCACCCCATACTACTGTGCTCCTAAGACGTGAGTAAAAATCCGTATCTGATGTAAGACACCTGAGAATTGTTCCCAGCAGACAACAAACAGGGCTCCTGACTAGATGATTGTCTTGTGAGGGATCACACACTGCCCATGCTTCACAGACAGATGTTGACACCCTGCCAGGAGGCACCAGCCAAAGCATTTTCCCAGGTTTCCACCAGGGCCAAGAGTCTCTCCTCCATTTGCACCATTAGAAAAGTCCGTCTGACGAGTCTTGAATTTCATTCCCCTGTGGAAGATGTACTTCTTAAATAAAAATAGCACCATTGCAGCATTATAACTTAAACATTTCCCAGCTCTCGTGCCTCTGGGGTTCTGCCTCGATTTTGAAGGGAAGGAATAGTGAAACAAAACTCTGCCGTCTGTTCTGGGTCAGAGCAGAAGAGCGCCAGTTATGGAGTCAGAGCAGCTGACTGCTCTAAGATCAAGCTCTGTCAGTCCTTTTAAACCAAAAGGCCATGTTAAGTGAGAAAAAAGGAGAGACAGAGCTGTGTTACTATTCACTGGCTGTTGTGGTCTTCCCAGAGCAAAGCACAGGCCGTTCCATGGCATGGGGGTGGGGAAAGCTGCAGTGTCCATAGCACAGCAGTACCTGCCCACTCCATCCAGTACACACCAGGGTGCAATTTACACTTTTGTACTACTCTGCAAGATGCTTTCTCTGTGTGCTTCTCACTTTTACAACTAGAACCAGTTCTGAAATTTATTCTTAGAATTAAAAATAAAAAAACACATAAAAACAAACAAACAAAAAAATTTTGGCAAATGTGACACATGTACATGTCCTTGAATGCTCACAGTAGGGTTCTGCCTCATTTCCATACTATACAATTTTAGGGATCCTGTTTTTCACAGGTTTGCTTTCATTGAGCTCCATCAGTGCATGGCACAAACTTGGTATTTGAATCATCCCTCTGGAGACAACTTGAACTTGCCATAGCACATGAACACAAGACATTATGAAAGTACTTTCTCACTCTTTCATTGTTTTAATTTGTTTATGCATAATTTTCTCCTGCATTTTTAATAGCAATGTAACTTTTTGTTGTTGTTCAAAATATTTTCCTCTTGTTTTTTGTGTAATGATGTAATGAATGTAATAGTCATTGGATCAGACTTCTAGATTTAGCCAATGCCAGTCTAGCCCAGACAGAAATAAAATAAATATTTTCTGATATGAAGACCACGTTGTAAGCCTGAGATCAAGAAAGTAAATTGTATGGGAAGCAACATTTCTGAAGTTACAACACCAAAAACCCCAAAATTACATTGAGAGGAAATTTTTAGAGCAGATAGCTAGGGATGCTGGTATTTCCATTCTCTAGATTTTTTTTCTCTTTTAAAATTTTCTACTTACTACACAGTGTTCACTGGTGTTAAAGAAGCATTTATCCTTCTCCTTAGAGCTGAGTCACGGATGGTGACTTCAGGGACACCCCACTTCAAACTGTGCAGAGGTTACTGAGTAGCTGGTGGTCTGCCTGAAGTCTGAACTATTGCTGCAGGCCTGCCTCTGCAACTCAGAGGTGTGGCATACACTTTCTAGGTGATATTAATACCAGTGCTACTAGAAACCGCAAGAAATTATTGTGGTTTGCAGTTTCATTCCAAGGTCTCAACTCAATCCAGGCATTTGTTTCAGGTCTGTGCATTTTTTCAGGAAACCTGGACAAAATTCTCCAAAAATTGAGTTACCTTACTGTTTGTAATAAAAATAATAATAATAAAAATTAGAAACAAAAACACAAAGCCAAACAAATCCCAAGAAATGGAATTTACAAAAGGTGGAAAAAAACCTGGTGTCTTTAAAAAATTCTGTGTACAATTTTTGTGTGTGATACTCATCCTCACATAACATAAACTTTAAAGAGCTAGGAACAAATAAGGCAATGTTTGTGGGGAGAAATCATATGTTTTATTTGAGCACTTGATCTAGTTGGAAAAGGCTGGGGGCATTCAAGCTCTTCACCAGGTCTGAAAGGGAGACTGCAGACTTCAAAGCTTCAAAGCTCCTGTCAGATGTGTGAAGTGGCTTGACCCTGAGCAGCAGCATGAATCCGAACCACACATAAAGGCCCTCCAAGGGCACACCATCAGCATCCTGCATCCTACAGCCATTCCTCCCTGGAGGCAGTATGCTCCATCCCATGACTGACCTGGTGGAAACCACACAGGGGAAAAGGAACAACCACCCTGCACTGGGGTGAGCTCACATGGACAATGGATTGATCCCTTCTCAGGAGCAAAGCTCTTCTAAGGCAGCAGCTGTTGTAGCCTTTCAATCCTGGGTCTCAACAAAAAGCTAAAAACAATTTTAAACTGGTGGAACCCTTCAGGATGTTACAAATCATGGATTTAGCTGGTAATTTTGTTCAATCTGATTACCCCTTCTAACTCCCCTCTGCCTTCTACTGTCTCTTTTTCCCTTGAGGTAACCACATCATCACCTCCCCAACTCCAGTATCTGCAGCTCCAGTATCCCTTCACTCCACAGAACCATTGGTGCTCCTGCACAGGTGGGTCATGCAACCACCCTGTCCTGTGAAACAGCAACACATTGTCCCTGCTTTGCTCTCAGTAAAATTAACATTTACTGCATCTGTTTCAAATCTGATGTTCAGAGGATATCAAGGCAAAGGAATGGCCTATCTGTATTGAAAGATTGTTCTACAACATGATCAACTTCACAGATAAAATTTTGTCTCTCTCTCCTTCCTCTTTCAAAGCTTTTCTTTGCTTAGGAAGAGCCCTTGAATATCCTGTAAATGTAATTCAACAAAATGACAATGCCATCCCTGTCTTTCTTCTGAGTAACCAGCCAGAATCTCCTCTACTTATACTCAGGTCATGTTAGGTGTTCTTGCTCTACAGCCCTTCTATACTGAGCCATTCACAAAAACTCTAAATAATTTCATAGATACTGCTTTTAGGACATAGCCTTTCCTTTTGTTCCATATTTTTGCTCTACCCCAGAAAATTCAAATTTTATTCTAGATAAAATAATTATGGACTCTGGATAATGTTCTGTAATTGAATTCAGCATCAGGTTTTCCGTTTTATGGAATTCAGATTAACAGCTGTCCAACCCACCAAAATATCTTTTAAAATATCATCAATTTAACTTTCTTTGGCACTTTTGAAATTAACATGGCATTTCAAGACTTACAGTAAATAAACATCAGCAAATAAGAGATTTAATCTACACCTATTCAAAATATTTACTTCTAATAGCTGTTGTCCAACAGCCCACTTAGTCTTTAACAGATTGCAGTCATTTATCATTCCCATGTGGTCATAGCCCATTATCTTGCTCTTTTCCTAAATGGAAAATAGTGGGGTTTATTGAATATTTTATTTTATGTCATTATTATCTCTCTTTCAAATAATGGTGATGTATCGTTGCTTCCATTTCTCTTGTTCCTGATACAGGTAAAAAGCTTTTCTTTTCAATGTCCTTTCATTTGTTCATATTGTTGCCAGCTTGTAACACCAGTGATGTTTTCATCTTCCCTCTTGAGCTTTCTGCTACAGACCCTGCAATCTCTGTTCACTGGCATTTTGGGGAGAGAGAGGGATATCAGTACTTGCTATTTATTTGATTTTTAACTTGTTCCCCATTCACCATTGCACCAGAATGAGGTTTAACACAAATTTGTCTTGTCTCCTGCCTGACTTCCCTAGACATATTTAATTTGTCCCTCTAAGCAGCTTCTTTTAAAGAACTCCCAGGATCCACCACATTTTTTGTATCTGCACTCTTGCTCACAGGATTTTCACTGGCAATGCTCCTCAGCTGGACAACACCAGCTGGTTGAAGCATAGGATAACTCCCGGGTGGATCCACCTGGCTAACTGCTCGTCCCAGCTGCCAGCATCTGCATCTCAGAGCAGTGGACAGCCTCAGTCCAGATGGATGAACCTTTCCCATGCCCTCTCTAGCACCATGTGACACATTTCAGTGGATGGAGTTTGTCTTTCAGACACTGCACTGGATGCTACTACAGTGGAAGAAAAGTAATTTGTAATCATCTCCCATTCTGCATGTTTCCTAAAGGTGCTGATGTTAAGCCAGAGGAATTCCCCTTGTGCTCCAGGTCTCACTGGTGGGGGACAGGAGAAGGAGATAACTTAAATTTGTTGACAGACAACCCGCTGCAGAGATACAAAGCATATCCATTACAGCTTCCTAGAGGTGTAGGATTTAGGAATTCAGGAATCCCATTGAGAATTTAATTATTTTCAGTCTCAGTGGGTACCTTATTTTCAATTTTTAGCTGAGAATTCTCCTCTTGCTGCAGAGTCAGACACAAAAATAGTTTGTTTTCTCAGAAATTCAATTTTCCATTAATTCATTGGAAGACTGAGAAAGATGCTCAGTCCACACCACAGGCACAGCGTGTTTCACTTAAATGCTCATTAACTAAAAGAATTAAGGATACCATGCAGGACTCTGCAAAGTCCTACTAAGAGGCTGTGATCCTCCAACTCTGCCATGGTTCCACAGTGACAGATGGAGAGAAAAGGAGCTAAACAAGCATGATTTCCTTTTAAACAAGGTATAGTAGTGCCTGCAGTGAGTTAGGAGCTGTACTTGTTTGTGCATAGGCAAGACAAAGACTAGGCAATTTACTGCCTATCCAGGATGGACTAAGAGCCAGTGACAGTAGCATTTGAGATTATTCTGCACAGGGATTTCAGCACAAATTAACACAACTCTGGAGCTACTGGCAGGAGCAAACACACAGGTTCATCTGCACATTACAAACCAGCAGGCCTGGGTAGTTCAAATTACCAGACAGGAATAATTCTGTCTAGCATTTTTATGTGATCCCAGAGCACATACTCAAACTGTGCAAATTTTACTTTGTGATATAGTAAAGTCTAAACACTTCAAATATTTTTAGTTTCCTGAGGCTTGTCAAAGCCCTGTCCCATTATATTGAGTAGCATGTTTAATTTTGAGTCTATCTGATGAATTCTAAAGTAAACAATATCTGAACAAGATGAAGAACATAAAGTTGCAAAATAAAAAGCTTTTTTAAAAGCACCCTATTACTCTGTTCAAATACCCCAGCATTAGAGTGCTTGGAAACCTCTTAGAGCTAAGTGTGCATTTTTAAATAACATAAGTTGTTCAGGCTGCAGTTACTGAATTCCAGCTTGACACTGAGCACTTAAAGAGTTTAGAGAACCCAGACTCTTTTATCAGCTTGCAGACAAGGGCACTAAATGTCATGTGGGCTTCCTTTTGGCTTGCAGCCACAAGTTGTACATAGTATTTAACGTAGTCTCTGGTTCTTAAAGTATTATGAAAACCTGAAAACAAAGTGTCTGCCATTAGTGAAATTGGTGCCGCCTTTGACAATCTACAGTATACATTTCAGCCTTGGTATGCCTCAAAACTTCCCTAAAAACAGAGCCGGGGGGTTGCCTGGAACTTCTTCACAAGATACAGAGAAAATTATCAGGGTTCTGAAAGCATGTGCTCACCTTTCCCATCCATACATTGATTAAATAATCCACTTTGCTATGGCTTTTTGTCACATACTTTACCAGAAAAAAAATGACATGGGTCATGAGCATTACACTAATGATTGTGGCATTTCTTTTATGCATAATAAAATATTTAAATTATGGAGCTAAATTCACCATAAAAATAAAATAGTAAGGAAAAATGATAAAATCATTAAATACATTAACATGCTCTTCCTTAAGAATTATATTTTTTCCCTCATCAGATGCATAATATTATAGAAAGGAAAGCATTACTCTGGAAAGCTATCAAACATCAGTAAGTATTTATAGAAAGATTGACATAACAAGATACAAACAGGTAATAGTCTGTGTTAAAAGAAACTAAGCCAGTTTAAGCTCAGTAGTAGTAATGGAATGCAGTAATAAGGGAAAAAAAGTCTGAGATATCCCCTAAATTATAAATTCTAAGAGTAAATAAAAAGTTTTGTTCTTAATAGGATTTTAACCATGAAGACTCCTCACAAACACTGGCATTTTCAAAGGTTTTGCCAAAGTAGTATTCTGGTTTGCTTCCAAGAACCTGGGATATTTCTGTCCCATTCTGAGCATAATGTTACCAGATCTAATCCATAATTTCTGCACTGTGTTTACCCCACAGCAGTGTCTCTTCCACCCTTGCAAACAGGATGACTCCTGCTCTCTAACAATCTAGGCAAACTTTCATTTCTAGTCATTCTCCTCTCCATGCCTCCTCTTTGGTCTCCTTTTAGCAATATGTGACCTCTGCCTTTATAAAGATATTTCCTCACTTCTAACTAAAGAGAGCACAAATGAGGAAAATATCTGGACTTTCATAGGAAATGATAATAAGAGTGTCTAAATTTCTGGGGAGGTGGTGGGTGTGCTTTTGGAGCAGTTTCCCATACCCCAGCTTACAAGGTCTCTGCTGTGTTGGGGGTGACCACAAGGAAGAGGTGACATTCCCGGATAAACTTCCCAGGCATGGCTGTAATAGGCACCTCAGGTGACCAGCATGTGCGAGGTGTGGAGGGACATCCTCGAGGAACTGGAGAATATCCCTCAGGTCCCTTCTCAGGTTAGAATTTGTATCCTGCATACTGAGATGAGAGCACTCACTATGTACAAATCATCATGTGACCATTCATGATTTTTCATGGTACCAGCCATAACACACCCCAAAGCTGCCTCCAGGACCAGAATGGCAGCAGCATGGACTCTACATGTCTCTGAGTCCCTGTCCAACACCAGCAGCAGCAGTGACATCCCTAAGCCTTAGTTCAGCTGTGCCAAAGCCTCTTGCCATGCTTTAGCTCCACTTTGTGCATCCCAAGGCATCTCAGCACCTCCAAATTTGGGAAGATTCCTTGAGAATCTGGAGGATGCAGGGCAAGTTTCCTGAGCTTTACCTCCAAGTTTCCCCCCAGTCTGGCTGTGAGCTTTTTGCTGTGCTCAGGCACCACGTGGCTTGGCAGTCCCCAGCCCCAGTGGCCCTGTGCCACCTTCCATCGCGGCATTCCCCGCAGATGGCACTCCTCCCAGCCAACTGGAGGCACCTAAACTGGGCTAGCTAGAGTGAAGTTCCTTGGGAAGGCAGATCTGGGGGTAATCCAATGCATCCTAAAAGAGGGTTATTCCAAGATCTTTGGGCACTAAACCCCAGGTGCAGCAGTACAGACTGAGTATTGTGTTTTAGTTCAATGCGAGGGTGAGCATCAAGCCATCAGATGTGTCTTCTGCAAGAAAGTGAGTAATTGCCTGCATTCACAAAACAGGGAATTTTGTAGGAAAATTGCATGTTCTGAAACTGATTTTGTTGAAAATCTGTATTTCCTTTCTACATATGGGTTTCTTACTTTCTTTTATGCGTTTTGACATTATGTACACAAAAGCGCTTTAATTCAATTGCTTCTCTCAGTATTAAATTATTCTGACATTGTTTATTCCATTACTTCTCCTACAAATTTGAGGAGGGCTGAACACTGTTTTTAATTCTGTCTGTCAGTTCCTGATTCATTGCCATTGCAATGTACATCATTTGAAGTGGGAAATATTACCAAAAGCTGGAAATTGCTCAAGGACATACTACTGGATGCACCCAGACTGACTATCCAGAAAAGGAAGGGGAAAAAACAGTTATTCTAGCCACAAAAACATCCTGCTTAGGAGATCTGACCAGAACAACAGAATTGAAACAACAGTGTTTGAATTTAAAAGGAAAGTTAATAGCAAGATGAAAGGTACAAATTGAAATTGGAGCCAACTGATAAAATAGACAAAAGGGAAAGAAATTAATGAAAATTCAGTCATCGGTGGTATTAATAATGGGGAATATAAAATGTGTTAGGAAGAAACAGAACTCAAACAAAAGGACTGCGTATATTTAATAGACGCTTTTGCTTTCAGAACAGAGTAGGAGAACTGAATCAACTCATAGACCATACATGCACTGAAAAGTATCTTTCATGAAGAACAATTCAAGCCAGAATCTACTAAAATTAAATTTTCTTAAAAGGACCAAAGCATTTACCCCAGAGGGTCCTAAAGGCTGGGGAGTTGTTGAAATTAATACTTTAGCAATAAACGCATTGACATTTTCCCTGGCTTTGATACATTCTTATTTTTCCAAGACTGAAAAAAATGAAGAGGATCTACCCAGAAACTGCTACAATGCTTCTCTACCCAAGCAAAATAATGGAACGGATTGCCTCTAAAAAAAAAAAATATTATGAGAGTAACACAGAACCAGCACAGGAGTGTAGGGTTTCAAGGAGCACAGATCTTGTCAAACAAACCATTTCTGTTTTGAAGAAGATGACATTTCTTGTTGATAAAGGCAACCATGTTGACTGATGCAGTTTATTTGAATTTCTCCAAAGTGTTTGGATTGGTACTACACTAAATTTTAACTCAAATATTTATACAGAAATAAATGGACATGCCCAAGATTAAAAATGTGTCTCTCTTACGATCTCTGCTAGGTCAGTGTTTTTAGCAGTGCAATGCAATGCAGTGGTGTGGGCAGCAGGACAGACTCCGAAGTGATGCAGGCAGTGACAAAGCAGTGACAAAGGAGACTCACAGGGGGTTGGGGTGGACACACGAGGAATGAAGCAGCTTTGCAGGGCAAAGAAACCTAGCAGTGGGGAGACCTTTTACTGCTGCTTACAGCCAGCATAGGAAAGCTGAGGACTTCTTTGCTTTTGTTCGTATTTAAAAAGCAGTAACTGCCAAAAAGGAAGGGGCTGGGCTGGATCAGGTTGGATGGGGCTTTGAGGAACCTGGTCTAGTGGAAGGCATCCCTGCCCATGGCAGGGGAGCTGGAGCTAGATGTAATTTCATGTAAGCTTGGAGAATTGTTACTCAAAGTCAACATAACATACATATTCCATACAGGCTAAAAAAATATCTTTTTTTTTTTAATTGACATTTTTTCTTACATTGATGTTGTGAATGTAATATTCTAATCTTGTGAACTATCACAGAACTAGGAAAGATAGGTTAACGCTTTACAAGTTTGTACCACTGCAGGAATAATAATCTTTTTCACTTTCATGTTTAAAGATATTAGCACTGCTTAGCCTGATGTACTCAATACTGAATTTTTGCATCTGCTTCTACCTGTTTACATCAAGTAGTTAAAATGCCAGTGAAATAGGTGCTAAAACCTTATAAGTAAATTTGGACTAGCCATGGAAACATCACACACACATTTTCATAGTTCACTTACAGTCACTCTAAAAAATTAGAACAAAAAGATGTGAACAGAGCTGAATCAAATAACAACACATGAAACAGAAAGCAATATGTGGTGTAATTTCCATGGTTCTGTGTTTTAAGGAACAGTTGTTCTACACACCAGGCTTTGCACTTGCAAACCCAGTGGGATAAGAATAATTTCCTGTTTCTGGGTATTGCCAAGTTTAATTTTTCATTCCTACAGCAGCCTGTAGCATTTTCAAGGACAGATTAAGACTGAACTTTTAATGCAAAGAGAACAATTTTATGTATCACAGGGGAGCAAAAAATAAGCTCACTACTTTTCTATTTATCTATTTATTTATTTTTTTATTCATCTCTAATAGTAAAAAAGAAATAGAGTGCAAGAAAGGTAAGCTGATGCATATTTTAGCTTTTGTCGGAGAGATGCAGCCAGATAATACAATGTACATGTCTTTACTGCCCAAATCAGAAATATTTTTAGCTAAAAAGTTCACTAATATACAAATGAAGTAAATTTTGGAATTTGTAGAATGTGTGAGTATAAGAGTGCCTTTAGGCATGGAGAAAGCTGGGAAACTTTCTGTAAAATAATTTCATGGCTTTTCAGTGTGTGCTAAACAAGCTTAATTTTTAATATAACTCATTCATACTTGCAAAAGAAGGCCATTCCACTGGGCCACTGTTCAAATGTTTCTGAGATAAAGTGTTTATCCTATGTAACCTTCAGGAAAATAAAATAAAACAATGCTAGAACAAAACAGCCAAAGTTCTTGTGGGGGGAGTCATGCCATGCACCCAAAGAGCATCCCACTGCTGCCACATCCCACTCCTGGGAATCTGCTGAGCTATCAATTTAGCAGCCTGGATAATAAATAAGCTAATACACCTGTCTAATTAACAAAGTAAAAGAAAAATTTTTTGCTTAATTAGTTCAGATCCTCTATTATTTTCTGATTAAGTGTTTAATAGATTCCTGCTTTCTTGCTTTAGATCTCGTAACACCTGCAGTGGGGCAGGAAGCCTGAAATGAAGCTGTAAGCCAGCCTCAGCAGTGGCTCTGCATGGATGACCAGGGACACTAGGAATGGCGAAGGCAGAGGGAAGCTGTGAGTCAGGTGTGTCTGGTGTGCAGGCCCAGGGACCTCTTGCTGCAATGCCTTGACCACTGGAGAGGAGAGGCACCCCTCTAGATTAGGGTGGGGGAAACCTTGTTCCCACAGGCTTTGCAGCCAGAGGTTGGTGCCTTTTGGGTTCTGGCGCTCTAGTAGTTTGTGGAAATTAGCACCACCCTTGTTCAGCCCCCACTTGCTTTTAATACACCCTTCCTAGAATGTTCTTCCTCCCCTTAACCCTCATTGGCTCTGTTTTGCCACATTGCTCCACCCCTGTTATCCCATTGGTTCTCCCAGTCTTTAGCCACTCCCCTGCACCACTTTCCCTTGTCCCTATTGGACCTCGACCCTCAAATCTGCCCCATTTTCCCTGTATTTAACCCTGCGCCCTTAGCCCTGTCCTGTTCTCATCCCTGAGTTCATTCGAGGCTCTTATCAATCCTTTGAACAGTCTTCAGATACTCAAAGGAGGACCTGTCCCTTATCATCAGTAGTCTCTAGCGGTGCTCTCCAGGCCCCAAAAATGCAGGTCACTCTCATGGGTTCATTGTGGCACACGCCATAACAGTCCAGGGCCAAGATCTTCACATCACAAAATGTTCTGCATTGGAAGGAGCCCACAAGGGTCATCAAGTCCAAATATTGAGTGAATTGCCCATACAGGGTTCAAAACCATGACCTTGGAGATACTGGCACTGTGCTCTGAACAGCTGAGCTGATCTCACAGTCCTTTTAAGTTGAACATGCAGACAGTATTTCTCTTTTATTTATCTTCAGCGACATTTTAAATAGGTTTATCCTGGCAATGTAGGTCTAAGAAGATTTTCTTTGGTTTCTAAAACTTAATAAAAAACTATTAAATACTAAATCAAGCATTGAAACCGTCTTTCTCAGCCAGATTTCACAGATGTATAGCATTTAATAACTTAAGAACTCTATTTCCTCATACTGAATTTCTGTTTTCTTTAATTGTGGGACTTAATTAACAAGAGCACAATAAAAGTGAAATGGTAACCATTACTCAAACAGCATTAGCAAACCAGTCACCCTGAGGTGGTATTTAAAGTACTTTTCTTTCTCCCTGTGAAGCAAGAAACAATTGTGAACTAAGCAACTGTAGCTTCATGGAAAACTTATATTTTACCAAATTTTTTGGTATCATTTGGTTATTTTCAGTATTAGCTGAAGATATTTTGGAAGGATAACCATAAGGAGCTGAGAAATCACATACTTCTGACTTCACAATCACTCTGTCTGTGTGCAGGGCTGGGCAGTTTAAATTTAGATCAGTCTGAAAGATAACTGTTCCTTTAGGCTCCATTTCACATTATTTTTCAAATAGCTTATTTAATTACACGTTTTGTTATGTTCTGCCATGCTGATTGACCTTAGCTAATAATCAGTCATTTTAAAATAAATTTACTACCATGTTTAACTAACTTTTTGTAATCCCATACATGAAGTTATTGAACAGATTGTCCTGCCCCAGTGAACAAGTCTTCCTGAAAAGAAGAAGGTAAAGGAATATGGAATAAGCCTTTTAGCTATACTGGGGTAAAAAGTTGAAGAGCAGTTTACCCGTCAAATCAAAGTTCAAAGCCCAATGTGTTAATGCAGAAATAGTGTTAAGAGAAATAGTGTGAGCCAGTCTTAAGAGGAACAAACACAAGGCTCCATTGATGTTCACTTTGTTTGATGCAAGTTTTACTCTAACTGGGAAAGTTTTGCCTTCCACTGTGATCTGCAGTTGGTGCAACCTCATCCCTGGAGGGGCAGAGTGAGTAATTGCCATGCAATGCCCAGAAAATGTTTATTTTGTAATAAAAATAATACAAGTTTGATAGAAGAAAACCATTCCCTCACCACCACTGCCAGACTGGCTGGGAGGATCCTCCACAATTATTCTCTGCTCTCCCGAACCAGGCAGTGCGGCTTTTGCTCCCCTAATTCAGTTCAGTGCTCAGCTTTGATTTTGGAAATCCTATCATCATCGTGGCTTGTACAGAGAGCACAAAAGTGAGCAAAGCCTGCTTTGAATTAGAGAATTACAGAGAAATGCTGCTAGTTAAGAACAATGCAAGCTTGTGATCTTTTTATCTGAGGCAGCTACATCCCCAGCAACAGCCAAAATATGTCCAGAGAGTGGGAACAAAGGTGGCTGAACCTTTGGAACCATTACCCTACCCCAGAGATGAGTCCAGCCTGCTGGGCAAGTCTGGCAGCCAAAGCTCACTGCAGCTCAGCTGAATTGTGGATGAGCTACTCTGTTCAGCATGGAAAAAATCACCACTGGTCCCATCTGGAGGATTTCCAGATAGTTTATACCTCCAAGGCAGCACAGATTCTGGAGGTAAAGTCTGAAAGTCTGTCTAGCTAGCTGGATTTGTGACAGACTGTCAAGGACAGTAAACAAAATCTGTCACCCAGCTCCATCCTGCCACCCAAGGAATGGCCTGGTGGCAAGAGCCATGCTGGGCTGTGTGGGCATAGCCCCCCTGCGCCAATGGATGGGGACTAAAAACATCAAGTAAGTCTAATTGGAAGAGTAGGTGAATATGCAGAGGCAGGCACCATGTGTATACACCCTTCTCTTTCACTCTTTTCTCCCCATCCGTGCATAGTTGATGTGGGAGTTCAAAGGCAGATGCTACTTTCAATGAACTTTTCAAACAAAAAAGATTATAGGAGAGTTCTATGAGTGAAATATTCCTCACAAAGCTGGAACTTTGGCTCATCCCTGCTTGCAGTCCCAAAAGGCACAGAACTGACCACTGTGAACACGTGTCAAAAGGTGAGATATGGTCGTGGGACATGGAAAATCATTTCATTCTTGGACAGTTTCACATCAGAAATAACACCTCAGAGCACTTCCCATCATGTCAGTCCAGCACCAAAGAATGAATACACTCGGACAATGCAAGTGTTGAAAATGTTAATACAACCAAACTGAACATGCACTTGTTTTCATGAAGATATTGACAGCAAAAAGACCTGACATCATATCCAGCTGATTTTTTTAATCCTCTTACAGTTATAAAAGGGGTAAAGTACTAAAAAAAATCTCTAGAGCATGAGTTTTCCTTTCTATTTCAACAAAGAAAAACAGGAAATTATTTTCAAAGAGATTTTTATTGTAGGACTAAAATGATGTATTAGA
This sequence comes from Pseudopodoces humilis, assembly GCF_049639895.1. Lineage (NCBI taxonomy): Eukaryota > Metazoa > Chordata > Aves > Passeriformes > Paridae > Pseudopodoces > Pseudopodoces humilis. The sequence goes on along the minus strand of NC_142200.1, from coordinate 136,749,305 downwards.
AATTGTATGTAGAAATCCTCTGAGGATACCTGTTGTAATTTACCACAGAAATCTTGTGGGCCCATGTGGCTCTGTAAATGGCAAATCACTAGACTAATCCAATTATCTATTTAATTTTAGGATTAATAGAGAGGAGAGCTAAGACAGATAATTGCAGATTAATCTCTAGAAATTTATTGAAAATGTCACATGATACATTAGGGACCTACCTTTCTAAATAGGACTTTGAGTGGATGAAACTGTAATGAAATCATATGTTGAAGTCAGATTTTTTTTTAAAAAAAAGAAAGAAGAAAGAAAAGGAAGATCATACCTGCATGAAAAGAAAATCTGGGCTTCACAACATGCAAAGTCCACTTTGGTATCTCTTTCCCTGAGGAGCTGGTCCAAATGAAGTGGTTTTGGTGCCTTTTCTTCCACTGCAGTGGACTCCCACTTCCACAAACCCAATGATTTATCCAATGATTTTGACTTTGTTTCTCATCTAAATGATTGATTATATACCAAATTGAATTGTGCTGCCTATTGTGTCCCAAAAAAATTAGTTTTCCACCTGTTACAAGGCTATTCCCCATTTGGAATATAATGTTAATCACTAAATCTGAACAGAATAAACTAAAAGACTACTAAAGAAACAAAACTGGCTCTAAAAACTTCTGTTAAGTCTGTAAACAAATTAAGTCCTAACAAATGTTTCAGAGACACTTGAAATCTTGCATGCATCTGATTTTTTCCAAGCTAGACCAAGAAAAGAAACTTGACTATGCAGATAAAACATTTGCAGAACTGGTTTTTAAAGCTCAGTCAACCCAGCCTTTTTATATTCAAAGAAATACTAAAACCCATCATCATTCAATTGTAGTGGCACTCTCCCTAACTGATGACTGCTCTTGTTGCTGAAACTAACAATAACCATTTGCTCATCAAAGGCTTCTCAGCCCATCTGCTTCCAGACATTATTTCCAGTTAAGATGTCCTCCTTGGAAAATAAGAAATTCACATGTGTAAAGTACAAAGATAAATGCGTGTACAAATGTGGGCTGTGTTCTGTGCAAGAATATGTGTGTAAAGCAATAAATATCTATCTACTGACATGGTATCTGGCTTCAGCCCAGCCAAGACCCAGACAGCACAGATGTTGGTTAGATGTCTACATCTGACCAGAAGCATAATCGCTTCCAGAGCTGGCTCTTCTCTCCACGGAAACTCAGGCTAATTCAATTTCTATAGAGCTAAGTAGGAATGTAAATGGCCTTACTCCATTTTTGAAGGCTGGCAAGAAACTTTAGCAGTCATCCCAAGACACTGCACTGCATTCACTAGAGTTACAGTCATGGACCAAGATCTTCTTCACCTCTGGAAAATCTGCCATAACTACAGATCTACACAACAGATCCACAAAGGACCTGTCCTGTCTGCACTGAAAGAGGGCTGTACTTTGCCACAGGCTAACAGGAAAAACCAATCAAGCTGTTCAACTTCACTGCCCAGCTCACACCCTGGTCTCTTCTAAAGGCTCCAAAATTAACATGAACTTGGGTTCAAAAAATCAGAGAGTGAGACAGATTAATGCATGCACACAGACTTGAATTTAAGCTATAGCACCAATGTTCCCAACCACGTCCCCAAACACATCTGTGTCAGCAGCTAATGGGAAGAGGAACAGCAGATGGAGACAAGCAGAGCGTCAGCACCAGTCAGGGGTGTAGTCCTACCCCTGACCACAGACCTGCTTTCATAGATCACACATGCTGGACAAATTAAGGTTATATTCAGACTTAGCTGAACTTTGGATCAAATTATATCTCTGTGTGATATGTGTTTGAAATTCTTAGGTAGCTGCTTTTAATGCCTTGATGGATAAGCCACCTCAGAAAACTAAGGGATGTGATGTAACATTCCCCTTTCCAGGAGGTTGCATATGTTGTGCCAGCAAGCCTTCTCAGGGTCTAGATGAGCCTGCAGCCCTCAGTGATCTCAATTCACATCTCACAGATCTGGTCTCTGTAGCCCTTTGGGACTTGGCTCAGTGCTTGGTTAGTCCTGAGCACAGGCTTTTGGAGCACTCATTCTTATGGGAGAGAAATTTCCACCCAAAGGTCCATCTTACCCCTCAATTTAGTTTCCAGGAGCTTTTCCATACACAGGTGCAACTCTTTTTTTTTCAGTACTGTCTAAATTAACTCCATACATGCATTTTTTTACCAACCTATAGCATGCACTGGAACTGTTACTTTGCAAAAGATGACACTTTTTACTTCATGGTACCAATAACTACCGGATGCTATGGAAGGTTTTGCTGTGAATTGCCTTATGTATTCATCATGCACTGTTTAATGGATTTCTACTAGACCAGTTCAAAACAAAAGTATTGGATTTTTTTATAGGTGCAATAGTCTTTGGGAAAAAAAACTGAAGGGCAGAAGCAATACAAATCAATGAAAGAAGTGCTCTGTCATAAAATCATAAAATCGTAGAATGGTTTAGGTTGGAAGGGACCTTAAAGATCATGTGGTTCCAAGCCCCCTTCTATGGGCAGAGACACCTTCCACTAGACCAGGTTCCTCAGGGCCCCATCCAATGTGGCCTTGAACACTTTCAGGGATGTGGCAGCCACAACCTCTCTGGGCAACCTGTTCCAGTGTCTCAACAACCTCACAGTAAATTTCTTCCTCACACACAATCTAAACCTACTCTCTTTCTGTTTGAAGCCATTCCCTGTTGTCCTGTCATTACATACTCTTCTTAAAAGTTTCTCTCTATTTTTCTTGTAGGTTCCCTTCAGGTACTGGAAGGGCACAGTTAGATCACCCTGAAGTCTTTTCTTCTCTGGGCTGTAGAATCCCACTAGGAAACAGCAGAGAAGTGGTACTTGCCATTCCCTCATAAGAATTATGCCCATCATGCTTGGTCTCAATTTCATAAGAACCAGAAGATTCCAATCCCCAGAGTAAAGCTCTGGACTAGGTAGAGGCAAGGAGAAATGCTGAGGAACAATTTTTATAAACCACCGATTGTTAAAAATTTCTTGTTAAGTCAAGGTAGTATTTGCGAGACCATTTTTAAAGACAGAGGAAAGGAAAGCGACTTTTTCAAAGCTCATAAAGACAAACAGCTGCAGGAGAGTTTGGTCTTTTATCTGCATTGCTGCTTGACTCCATCCTCCTGAGGCATTGCTAAGTCACTCTCTAGCTTTGTGGGCACCCCTGTTTGGCCACTTGACTTTCTGAAGCTATTGGACCCCAAATGTCTGAGAGCTAAGAGACTACTCAAGCTGAGGCACAGTAGTCAAATTTTCTAAACATCCATTTAATTAAAGACAGTTTGTTCCCAATTCTAAAGTCTGGAAGTGAGGGTATCCATTTGAAATGTGAAGACTGCAGCTTACACCCCTCTGTAATGGACATCAGCATCAGGTGCCTCATCATCAGGTGACATCATCCTCTAGGCTATGAGATGGAGTCATTTTTTAAATCCCTCCCTATCCCAGACTGGGGTAGGATATGGGACTTGTGAGAGTTGATCTGGTCTTCTGAAAGAATGCCTTCAGATGGGCAAGGATTCCAAGCCTGGAGTGCTGTTGGAGCCCTGTTATGTAAACCTACATCATCACATGTTATTTCCACTCTTTAGCTGGTTTACACTTCCGTTTCATATTATTTTAAGTCACCAGTGCTGGAAAGTTTGGCTTTGTCATAAAATACTGACCTCAGTATAACAAGCATTGTGCAAAATATCCACACTGAACAGCACCTATGACTAATGTAAGCTGAATCTCAATCTACCCATCTCCATAAATGCTGAATAAAGTTTTGAAAATTCCTACTTCAGCAACAGTAGTGGAATTACAGTCACAGATGTCTATAGATTACCTCTCCAGCCATGTCCATGGTAACACAAGCCAAAAGTAGCTGGACGTTTGCACTTGAATTCTCCAGATGAAGAATGTAGAGTTAATTGAACCCAGATGATACCAAAAGAAATCCTGCCTGCTACAGTACAGCCTGCTGAAAGCTGCACCCTCCAGCAGAGACAAGAGAATGTCTTCTTAGAAGGAAATAAGGAATTCTCTCTGATGGAACTTGGCCACTTGCTTCCCTACTGTGATGAGATCCATTGCCAACAAACAGAGGTGCAAAGAAATTCCCCTACAGTAACAGAATAACAGAACCTGGCAATCAAAAAAGCAAGAGGAACAGCTAGTCTCTGACTCCTGGGGGTACCAGGAATACCAAAGCAGTAATGTCTCTCACCTTACCATTTTGTCTGTGCTGAATTACAGAAGAGGAGGCACCTGCAGGGGGCACATTCAGGCACTGCAAATCTTCCCTCTCAGTTTTGCTCCCAAATGCATTTCTGCCCAACAGAGCTTCCCAACTTAATTTTCTGGCATGAGTCATCAGTAGAATGTAATACTAGAAAACATCAGCTGGATTGTGTGAAGTGGCACAGCTCCATGGCAGGTCACAGAGATTCAGAAAATGTCAAAACAGGTGTTGGGGTTTTTTTCAAGAATTAAGGGAGAAAGGTAGCATAAGGATTAGGCTTCTAGAACCTAAAAATACAGACGTCATTCTTATGACACCCTGAAGAGTTTAGAAAAGTGCAGTGAGGACCTGTTTCAATGTTGCAAGTCCTTATGTTGAGAGATTAGTGTACCTAATGTTTGAGATTAGGACTAAGGCATGCAATCCAGATCCTGAAGACATGGGTAGGTATTTGCTGCTTCCTCGTGCAGAAGCCAGAAAGGAGCTGTATGGCCAATGGTGTGGAGAGCCTCTGGATGCTTCCAGGTATTTAAACAGAGGTTACTAACCAATGTAATACAGGTCAAGAGTGCTACTGGTGGTGCTGAAGATACTATGCAGATACTCCATTACCTTTGACAATAAAGATCAGCATCTGGATGATTTTAAAGTTTTGATTAGGATCAGTGTTTAGGAATGTAAAACTTTATATGCTAATTGTTGCTGCATTCTGCAGAGTCTAGAAAGCAACTAATATACCAAGTACCACTAATATACCATACTATAAGTACTTCTCAGCCTTGTTTCATTTTTCTATAACAGCAAGTCCCTGTACACCCTACAAGCTTGCATTAGGGATGAATAACAAAAAGCATCTTGAAGAAAAAAGCTATACTTGTTAAGCCTTGAGGAAGATGAAAAGGTTGGGAAATAAACTGAAGCACAGGGATTTTAGGCCTCTTATATAAAAGTTTTTGCTGCATATGAGCCACTTCCTTTCTTTATGACTTAGAGATAGGATCAATCATGTTTCATTCGGGAAGAAAGCACTTCTAGACAAGCCACACTTGCTACATCTTTCAGAGCCCTGATCATTGTGGAGAAGAGGGGTGCTACCCACTGCTGTACAACATGGGGCTTCTGACCCAGAAGCCTTGTCAAACAGCTTGATGGTAAACTTAATTTTAGCATTTGTAAAGCCAGGGGATCTACACGTGCTGCTCTGACAGTATCACGCAGGCCCAGTGTGACAAAGATTGGTATTAGAGGGTTTTCAGTGGTGCCAGGTTAGTCTTGCTGCACCCTGTAGGGCTCAGCAGCACAGAACAGGACTGGTGTTAGTGCAGTTTTACAGCAACTCCAGAGGCAGTGAGGGCTGGGTTATGATTAGAAAACCTACAGCCAACAATTTATTTTTGCAGCACCATGAAAAGTCTGAAAAGTTAGGGATAGCACTGGTGTTAGAGGGTTTTCCAGGGTTTGGCCCATGAGTTAGAGGAAGCAATGATCTGGCTGCATATCATATTGTGGGTTCCAGCTCCTAAATACTGCAAATCTATGAGGCAAAGGCCTTATACTACATCTGAATATCTGAATTACTAACTGGGTAAATAAGGCCATGGGTAGGGTTAGAGCTAACATTATCTTACTATGACTTTCTTCAGGGATAAAAAAGGAAGAGGGATTGCTCTCCATGGTGTCCTAGACTATAAACTACTATTCTTTTATATTTCACACTAAGATTATGATTTAGAGCTACCGTTCTGACCTAAAGTAGTCAAGCAGAATATTTTCATTACATAGGTCTATGTCTAGGAAGCTGGGGATTTTTTAAAAAAGAAGTTGAGAAATTAAAATTGAAAGTCACATAAAGTTTCATTCGAAGGTAGAACTTCTTCCCATGAGAAAAACTTATTTTAAGGTTAGAGTTAAGGTTAGAGAAACCAATAGACTCAAAACTTACCCTCATCAGAATGAGGAAACCTTTTTTAGGCCAGGGATTCATACAGAAAATGTATTAGTGTACAATCTGCAGACACTAAGGGGAAGCAGCTAATAGTAGAGTTGGAGGGCTTAGAGTAACTCCTAGTTTCTGAATTACAGAATTACATTCTGGTTACAGAGACACAATTGTCAGCTGGGTTATTTTTTGCTGCATCCTGCAGGTGGAGAAGCTTCATGGGGATGAGGGGTAAATGTGAGTCCAGGAAATTGTTTATGACTTCAAGGACAACTGGGTGTACTGGACACTTCTCACAGTGCCTTGTGATTTTCATTTGAAAATGCCTTAAACCAAGGTTGGGGGTGGAGATGTGTGTACATGTGTCAGAGTTGCATTATAAGAAACTACAGCAGGGATAATGTCTGGTCTTGCTGTGCCTTGTTCATTCTAGAAAGACGGGAAGAGGATCTAGATGACTAAAAAGCTGTGTATCCCACACAGTAAATAACAATACAAGGACAAGAGCTCTTGTTCTCATCAAAATTTTCTGTGTTGTGTAGTACTGAAGAATAATGAATTTTCTGGCTGCATCTGGTTCTGTGAAACCACTCTGCTCCCTCCAGCTTTACCCCAAATCCCCACCCAAAAAAAGCATGAAATTAATTTTGGCAGGAGTTATTTCAGACTGAAACTAAGCTTTTTGACCATTCTATCAGCTGCTTCCACCCTTACTGCCTGGAGCATGCAAGACAACACATCAAGACCTGGACCCCAAAAGCAGGTGGATGGGGAGCAGCACCTTCCCTGAAATCTTCACAGAAGGGCTTGGGACTACCAAATTCCGCTTCTCACATCATCCTTCTAAGCTCTTGCATAGCAAGAAAATCAGGTTCAGCTGTTTCTGCATCCCTGCTCTCAGCCACAAATCCCAAATGGATGCACATGGCATGCCCACATATAGAGAGACATGAGGGGCAGACTGCCTTCAGTTCACCACCAGGTTTTCAACCTCTGCCTGCCCACTACACCATCCCACAGGGAAGGCATTTGGGTCTCACAACCAATCCCCATGCATAAGCTCAGAAGCTTCCAAAATGCCATACCTACCTGAAGTCATGATAAAAGGATCTTGACCATCAAATATAATTCCTCTCCATAAAATCCTCCTTGCTCTGCAAAAAGCACCAAGAACAGATTATTTTGCTTGTACAACTCAAACCTTAAACTTGACATTAACTTAGCCTGTCTGCATAGTCCTGAGGGAACCTTTTCTTGGAATATAACACTGGGTCGTGCAAAATGATGTAACGACTTCAACTCTTCAAAGCAGAACTCTTCTTTCCCAAAATCATGTTGCTGCAAAGCAGCTACAGAAAAATATCTCTTAATGCATTGAGATCTACCCCCAGCATTCAAGGCAGTTATGTAGACAGGACCTGATTTACCTGAGTATCTCTAATTTCTGTCCTTTCCTGACATTTTAGAAGCTGCAGGAAGCAGCAAGGAGAGGCACTTTACATGCTTTAAGTACTCTCCCATCACCGTGACATTAGTAATTATACTCTAAGATAGCTCCAGCCTAAAGCCCATAAGCAGATGCCTTTCTTACTCTCTGTGCCCTGCACAAAAACACTGTCTGGATGCTTTAAATCCCCATGTCCCTAATTGTAATCTAATCCCTAACATCATAACTTCCCAGGGGACCATAAACTACATTAGAAGCCCCAATTCTCTTTAGTATGAATCCTCCCCCTCTCTTTCTGGCCTGTGCAGGATACAGGTAGCAGAACTTGTTTGGCTGCTTCATTTTTCTCTGCCTCTAACCTGAAATGTGTTGTGAAATGCAATTATATAGCAGGACACAACAGCCTTCAGCCCCCATGGTTTATTGTCCAGGCTTTACAGCATGTCTCAGTAAAAATGTCTTTAAGTGCATAAATGTCTGTCACGAGAAATTTACCCCTAAAATGATACATACCCCATGGGGCCATGCCATTCCTGAAATCAGTTAAGTCAGAGAAGCAAAAGCAGCCAGACTGGTTATTCTTGTCACAACATGCAGAGCCCAGAAAGGCAGGCAGAGAGCTGCTTTTAGTGGGGCACTTGCACGATTTGCAGAAGTGGTTGGTCCCCTGAGTACATTTGAGGTTGAAGCTTGTCACAACCTGCAGAGCCCAGAAAGGCAGGCAGAGAGCTGCTTTTAGTGGGGCACTTGCACGATTTGCAGAAGTGGTTGGTCCCCTGAGTACATTTGAGGTTGAAGCTGTTTAGGAGTTCAGAGCTGAAGGAGTTTTAGGACATCATTACAGCATCATCCTGCAGTGGCTAGCCAGGGAGTTGGGATGTAAGAGGAATATAGTACACAGAGCAGAGGATCTCTTCCTGTTTGAACTGCTACCCAGGTACGTTTCAGGTTGAGGTTAGGCTTAGGTCTAGGGTTTCAAAATCTAAAGCAGACAGACAGGCTTTTCTTGCTGTATGAGGCAGAGCACAGAAAGTTCAGTAAGCAGACACTTTCAGATATTAGCCTAATGATCCAGAAAACACTGCATTTCAAGTCATAATTATTGTAATACTTTCCAGGGCCTATAAATTAAAATAATTCTGCTGCTTGGGTAGCTCTATGCCTTTCTCAGCCCCTGACAAAGTGAATGGTTTGGGTTGGAAGTGACATTAAAGACCACCTCTCTCCAAACCTCTTGCCATGGCCAGGGAACTTTTCACTTGCCCGGTGGAAAAGTGGGCTCACAGTCCCATCCAGCCTGGCCTTGAACTACTCTGGGAATGGGGAATTCACAGCCTCTCTGGGCAACCTGTTGCAGTGCTTCACCACCCTCACAGTAAGAAATTTTTTCACAATAGCTGGTCTAAACCTACCCTCCTTTAGCTTAAAGCCATTACCCCTTGTCCTGTCACTGCATGTCCTTGTGTTATGTCCCTCCCCAGCTTTTTATAGGCCACCCTTATGCACTTCGTGGCTGCTGTAAAGTCTCTCCCAAGCCTTCTCTTCTCCAGGCTCCACAGCCTCAACTTTCACAGCCTGTCTTCATCAGAAAGGTGCTCCAGCCCTGTGATCAGCTTAATGGCTCTCCTCTGAACTCAGTGGCTCTCCTCTGGGAGCCTCTTTTTATATACAGGAATCTACAACGTTAGAGACACTGAAGTGTCTTGAGTTAATAGGAGTCAAAATCTTATGCTGGCCTTTATTTCAGGGACAGTTTTCTGGATGTTTCGTGATGGATATCCAAGAGACAGCCAAGGAATCTAAGGCATGAAGGAACCTGAATGCCTCAGGGACATGAGAGCTGGGAAGTGACAATGTGTGTGGGGACACCAAGGCGGAACATTCTGTTACTGAAGACCTTTGTTTCCTGTTTATGTAGTGTTGAGGCTGGGGCTTGAGCTAGCACATGGGAGTCAGTCACTTTAAAATGTGCCTGCCTCTGTCTTGCAAGGGTCATGCTCAATAAATGCTGGATTGTTTTGTCTGGAAGTGTCTTCAGTGGTGCCCCTGATGGCCCTGAACATCCCAGCCTGACTGCTCCCTTTGGAGCAGGTGGGGGCTGGCAGCACCGTGAGCAAACCAACCACAGCAGCACGGGACAGGACATCTATCTCCAGCCTTAAACACTTCAGGAATGTCTCCTTACCACAGTAACCCGGGGAAGCCATGGTTTCCTCCCCTCTACCCATGTCCACAGCCCTCTTGGCCACCAGAGGATGCCCCTCTGGCATTCTTCCCAGGGCAGATGACCCCTTCTGTGCTCCTTTCACAGAAGGAAAGGAAGAAACTGCACATCTGCCTGCAGACTTGGTGATGTGTGTTAGACATCAATTTCTGATTCTTGCAGGTCAGCAGGTAACCTCTGTAAGTAAACGAACATCCAAATTAAAGACAGGCATGTTGCAACAAGGGAACTCAATCTGATTCCAAAGGTGAAAGATCAAGTTTATTAACTAAGCCACCCACCTCCCCAGGAATATTACAAGAATTAAAACCAGACTTCCTAGTGTTATATATGCAACGGCTGTCAACAGCATAAATTATGCCTGAAGATGTTTTAGCTGCTGCTCCGAAAAAAGTATGGAGACTTCTTTTGATTTAAGGGTTGCAAAGTTGTTTGGTTTTTTTAAAATTTGTGTGGACAATAGCCTATCCTCTACCTACAGACTTGGACAACTGTGGTAAGCTGTCCCTTAAGGGTGCAAAGCAGATATCCAAAGATTTACAATATTTGTCAATGAAAAAACTTCTTTTGTTGTTGAAATGAGAAATTCAAAATGAGATAATGTGTTCCAGCTACAGTCATCCCTGAAAACTACTGGTAGGATAAAAATTTCACTTAGAAAACAAGACTTGAATTAACAGTTCCTTTATGATCATTAAGGGCATTATATCCCAATAGTTTATGGCAGTTCTCATACAAATACTAAGTGTTAAAAGTCAAAATGAACAACTGATCTGCAATATAATCAGTGTTGAAAGTTACTGCAGAGGCTAGAAAGGCTGACAACTCATTTGCAGCACAAAGAGGAATTAGCATACCATTCATGATAGACAGAGTTGGATCCAATAAGAAAGAAGTTACCTTCTCTCCATTAGTTGTACTGATTAAGCATGTTTTCACAGTATTTCCTTGAATGGACATGAGCATTATTGATTTAATTCAGTTCAGGCTGGTGTAAATCAGGACAAATTCAATTTTAATCAGTGAAATTAGACTAATATGAATAGGTTCATCATTATATTTTCTCTGTGATCAATTCATGCATATGAGCTTCATCACATAATAATTTTTTCTTAATTTCCCATCAGTGCTTAGAGTAAATGGTCATAACAATAATTGTAAAGCCTCCCACCAGAATTAATCTGATAAGATGATTGTACGCTTGGCACTTGGCATGAAAAAGAGTACACAAGATGTGTTGAAATCTCTCTGGGGAAACAGCCAACCATCAGCAGTAGCTTTCTGATTCTTTCTTGAGGAAAATTGACAAAATAAAAAACTGCAATCTACATTTATTTAGTTATTTCTTTTAAAATGAAATTACTGGTCACACATCCTGCAACTGAGTGAATTGACTATTAGTCAGAGAGTGGATTAATTTTGCCTGTGTGCTTGCTAATTATCTAAAACCAAAGCAAAATCCAGGAAATTGCTAATTCATTGATACTACACACTACTGCTTGCAAAACATTCTTTTGTGGAAGTATTACTGTGCTTAAAGTGATAAAAGCCATTCTGAGCCATAAAGACCATCCGAATGAGGGCATATTAGAGACTCAAATGCAGGATCAGCCTGACCAACCAGGTGTTTATAAAATCACTTTCCCATTAAGTGCTGGGAAATTTTGATCCTTATGTATATACTGCTGCACTTTTTCACTGAAATCCTACTTTGGGCACATGGGTGAAACATGATTCTGGAGTACCTGGCTGTGCTCTGCACACCCACCCTTACAGGTCACCTCCTCGCCACTCAGTGTCACCTACGCCAGCATCCACTTCAGGAGAAATTTCAAAGTACAGAGTTCTCATTTGATCTTTAATTTTGTTTTGGAAATGAGCCATACACAGCAGAAACAGAGTTGCAGCCTTGCCTCTAGATGTGGAAGAGTTTTGTTTGATGGCAGGCAGTAGAAATGACCCTGAGCTCCCGTTTCTCATCCTTGTGGGGTATCTCCTGAAGTGCTGATGTTGCGGGTTGAGTGACACCATGTGGGTCACTCCACAGAGTGTTAGTTACAGGTGTCCATCATATCTGCACATCTATGAGCTGAACAGCAAAGCTTTCCCAAAAATTCACTTGTACTTTTCAGACATGGCTGCTGGACTCCTTAAGAGTTTCAGATCCCCTTTTCTGGCTTGTGCACACATACAAATCTGCCACACGGAGACACAAATGTTTATCCAAACAACTTGAGCAGTTTCCAACTAGGCTGTGATTTCTCCTCACGTGGGGAGGGGGAGAGCTGGCAGCAGCAGGACACGCAGCTCCCAGTGTCACAGCAGGAACAAGCAAGAGACAGTGGGGTTAGTGGACATTGTCAGTGCCGCCCAAAATGGCTGTGAAAGCAAACAAAAGGAAACTACTGGGAAGCACTAGGCCTGGATCCTAGCAGAGCTGGCCGGGTTCGTTGGCATTGTGGCAGGGCTCTGTCCCCACCCACACATCATGGACTGACACCACAGCAATCTGCAAGAAGAATATACTCATTTTTTAATGAGAAATTCTGTGATTTATCTGATAAGGGAGCAATTATCTGAAGACAATATCATCATTTGTGGGTAGGAAGCCATCCTCCATCATGCGAGGGATGTGACCAAACACAGTACATATTTTACTTTGGACTAAGTGTTCCCTTTCATCTAGAATGTGGCTTCCTTTCACAACTCTAGCTGGCTTGTATAAAGCTACCTTTTATCCAATTTCCTAATAAATAAGTCTTTTAATTCACATGGGGTCAGTTGCCGGTGACTAGAATATTTTCTGCAGGAACGTGTCAGAGCAGGTACATAATACATCTACTACAACATGTCTCGTTAAAGAATTAACTCTACAGGAGTGTATCACAATGCTTGAGCACCAGGAGCTGGCTGTGAGAGCCCTTCCCTCCCATATCACTTCATCCCCTCGCTGCAGAAGGGAGCTGCCGGGAAATCACAGAAATCTGATTTCCCAAATAGTTGTGTTTATTCCCTCCTTTTTCTTAGAGAATGCTAAAAGAGCTTACTTCTTCTGGAGGAAAAGGGTAAAGCTCAAATTCCTATAAAAACCTGTTTCTAAACTCTTGAAAGCAGGAATAGTCTGTCCTCTGGGAAAGCAGTAGCAGCTTTAGAGCCCATTCAGCCTCCTCTGCTGGGAGCCCCAGCATGCACTCGACCATGAGCTCATCCCTCTTCCTGCCAGCCAGGCAGATCTCCATCTCCCTCTAGGCTACTGCTGATCACAGTTCTTTACATCAGTGTCTATAGTTGACCAAGGCTTGCAGGCCTTGGGGTATGAATTTAAGTGGCTTCCAGGACTCCAAGAAGTCAGAGTCCTGCAGAACTGAGTCACCTCTGGTCATCATCCCACACATTTGAACAGTTGAACATTTGAACACATTGAACAGTTACCCATTCAGTTCCTTTATTACAATTCAGTAGTGGCTCTTATCCATCTCTTTCAAGCCATTCACCACCAAAATCCTTGAAGACTATCATTCAATTCCCACTACTTCCACTGATTTAGTCTATCATAGAATATAACTATACACAGAGCTGGAATATGCATGTCTTTGAAACAATTTAGTTGCTGCTGCTTAAGAAAAATCCCTGCCATCAGATCTTAATTTCTTCCCACAGAAAACAAAGAACAGATTTTTTAGTGTTTGGTCTGTTTCCTTGCTGCTATTTCCAATGCACTGGCATTAGTTTAGAAGACGGTCCTACTAAGCATGACTATCCTTTTTTAAAAATAATTGCTAGGGGCAACTTAGCAGGCTCAAAGAGGGCAGAGAGGGAGATGGGAAGAGAATTGCTTTGTTTTGCTCCATTGCACTCACAGTCCCTCAAATTCTCTTTGATTTATCTTCTTAGACTGCTTTCACCATCCCAAACAGCCGGAATCACAGCCTAATTTCTCCCATGTCAGCAGTAAGATTAAAATTGAATCACAGCTACCAGTTTTCTCCCTGCTGCATTATTTTAAATTATATGCTATAATATATTTGTGATCAACTTTATAGGCTATGGCAGAATAGCTGTTCAAACTGCCCAGCAGATACTAACTGTGTGGGCTTTCCCCACAAGTGACTTCCACTGGAACAATGGGATGTCACAGTTTGGAGCCCCTCCTGCATCCGATGTGGATAGTCTGAAAGGCACTCCACTCTTCAAAGCTGTATTAACCTGGTCTTAATTCTGAGGCTGTATCATAGCTTAAGGGTAAAATGCTACAGAAATACTATGTTAGTCCCAAACAGGCAATTCAAATCTAGGAACTTGTTACTAAACATTATAAAATAGACTAAAATTAGAAAGATATGCAGAAGCACAATAAGGCACTTAAATAACCCTTCTTAGAGTAGGGTTCATGTGAAGACTGAACAGTTCTGATTAGCTTTTTGTTTGCAGTCTCTAGATTTTTGAGACATCTGATTTCTTTTTAATCATGTCACTCAAGAACTGCTGCAAGCTTGTCAGAATGGGCACATAACAGGAGAAAAATGAGGAAGAAAAACGCTCCAAGTTCTTCAGGAAGGATTAGGGTTATCCTGGAGCAGCACACACATGGCATTGCTCCATATATTCAGCTTATAATCTGTTTCTCAGGAAGTTTCTGAGAGATATTAATGGGTGGTAGAGGAAGTACTTCATGCTCAAGTGGCTGAATAACATTTTGCAGCCTGTATTGAGGCAGTGGCCAGAGCTGCAATTTAGTTGTATCAGGATGACAAGCCTTGGGGTTTCTTTTTCACTATTGCATCTCTTACATTTGTGGCACGGCATCAGCTCCCTGTATATTATGAAATTTACAAATGCAAAAACAGGTAAGGTCCATGTGCCTGAGTTCTTGTACCTTGAGGAAAGATTAATTCATAAAAGCAGATTTTTTAGCCTAGTGAGCAAAGCATTATCTCAAATGCAAAGACTCTTGTAGCTGTTGGAATCACCAGTGTTATGGGGACTTCTTTTGATGTCCTAGAGTCAGCAAAAGGCAGGCTAAAATGGGAACTTTGAAATGGGTCCCTTTCAGTGCAGATGTGCAGACACTCAATTGTCCAAGCAACCCCTAGCCAAAAAAACAGGGATGCCAGCAGGAACATTGCCTGACTGACCTCCTTCCCTGCTTCTCTTCCCCCCATGCCACAGACATAGGGCAAGGTGGTCATAACAGTATTTCTGCCTCTGGTCACATTCCCTGCAGGAGAAGGGTCAGCACAGGGCTGCAGCAGAGCTTTGGAAAGCCTCAGCCAAGACCCTGGTCTGATCACAGCACGGGAGGGGCTCTTACTTCACCCTCAAGTTTGCATCATGCTCAATGGGAAGGGAATCTCGCACATCTGAGATCACTTCAAGTTACCACAGAAACTGAAAACATTTCAGTGTAAGGTGGTGGAGTCCATTGGAGGTCCTTCCTCCATTTTGGAGCTCTCTAACCAAGTCCCTGGAAGAAAAGAAGCTGCTTAGAGGACTGATGAAAATAATTGTTTTCCAGAACTTTTTGGACCACAGTTTGCATGGGTTCTACAAACATGTCCACACTTCATTTTTTGTTGTTCTTACAGAAGGGACTAGGAACAGCAACATTTTAAAGAATAAAGGAGGCATCAGTTGCAAAAGCATTTCCCACAGCTGCCTGTTTGGCAGAGCACAGCCCCAGGCTGCAGTTGGGAGAGCATTCTCCCTAAGAGCAAAGCTTGTTTGGTTCAGGTTAAGGAGCTCCTGCCCCCTGACAGTTATTTCTGTCCATGTGCTGTATTTCAGCATCTTTTTACGGTTCGTTAAACTGTGGCATCATGCAAGCTTAAGGAAATTTTCAAGAAAAAGTTGTGGGCTTGTGGAGGTTACTTTTGCCTCTGATGCGTGGTTTTCGTGTCTGGTTTAAATGAAAAACACCTACAAGCAGAGTAATGGCACAATGGACAAAGCAGTGTAGGCAGGAAGGAAGGCAGCTCAGAGCAGTGATTTTTAAACAGCTTTGACCTCAGAGAAATTGTGTGTATAACTGCAGTGTGAGATGCCCAAGCACTGCAGGCTGTGCCCTGTCCTGGTACAGCCCTTCTGCTCATCCATCCTCCTCTCTTTGCCATTTCTCCCTCTGTGGGCTGGGGGTGCCATGCTCAAATGCCATGAGCTGTATATTGTCCACATGTTATTTCAGGAGGTTTTATGATACTGGGGACTTACGGCTTTATATTCACCACTTCAGGTGTTCATGTAAAAGGGAAATGGAATTAATGCTTTAGCTTTTGTGATATTTTTGTTTTAAAATTCAAGTTCCCCAAAAGAGCCTTAGCTCCTCCAGGCCTTCAAGCACCTAATCCCACTGTAGATGATATCTATCTAATGGCCTGAAAAGGAACGTCAGAAGGGTGCCAGTAAAAGCTTCTCCTCTGTCACGTCAACAAATTGTCCAATAAAAACATGCTGGCAGATTTGACGAAGTATTAAAAAAACGCACCAAAACCACCAAACAAAGAAACCAGACTTTCTTTACACACAGGATAAATAAGCAATAGAATGCAAAATCAGTGTATCTGTTTCCTCCATGGGTCTTCTTTTAAAACTGGTACCTTGTCAGTTAGATTACTGGTGAAAAGGAAACAGAAAGATGATACTAGCTGGATTTCAGGGATGTGATAGTAAGATTCCACTGCTTATTCATGGTGCATTAGCTTGAAAGAGAAAAGACATCTCTCTGAATGGCCCTCATGATAGTCTTGTGAGAATAAGTAACAGACAGAGTGGAGCCCATCTGGGATTTTACTAGTTAGACTCTCTCAGAGCAAAGACCTTGATTGCATTAAAATATAATCTTGAATGACACCATTTGACTCTTGCAGAAATAATTTCACATGTATTAAACTGGGATTGCATATAACATTATGTAATTTTTATCAGTTGCTTCACAATTGAGTATTTTGTTCCTGCATCCAAGGCATTAAATTTCATTAATTTAATTTCATCTTATCAAGCAGCAGCCAAACAGATGGTCAGTGAGGATGAGGAGAAGGAAACAAAAAGCTTTTTCACTCTGAGGGCTCTGCTGTATGTCATGGATGCTTCCATGGGCTCACAAATCACTGCTGATAAAATGGATGCCTACTGCAAACCAAAGCCCAGGGCCTAGAAGAGGAGGCCAGAAAGCTGGCTCTGTGTGACAGTAGCTGTAGTAGGCTTTAAACCAGTTGTAAGTTGTCATATAAAATCTCCATACTGGAGTCATAGCTTTTATTATTTATTCATAGACTCAGAGCAGTGCTGCTGCAGTGGCTGTGAAAGAGGACTGTCACTAGAAACGCAGCAGCAGACACCCTGGACGCTCAGGCCAGCCCAAGCACACTGGCATATTTCCACTAAACACAGAACTGTGCTGTTTTCTTACACAAGCAGCAGTAATACCCTTCAAAAACAAGCTTGCTTCTTTGGTGTTTTATCAACAAATACTGAACATGCTTTTCGTGTTCATAAGAAACCAGATATTTCTCGGTCCAAAACCCTTTGTAAGAAGAATCCCTGCTCTCCTTTTACTGGCTGTGGTCGGTGCAGAGGGAGTCTTGACAAGGCACCCACAATGGTTCAGATAATTCTGGGTATTAAGGTTTTCAAGAGTGACAGTTAAGTATTTCAGTTAAACTGTATCACCCTAAAATGAGACAACTTTTAACAATTCAAGAGATCAAAAGCACCACCAACAGAGAAAAACAGGAAATTTTAATTCTAGGAATGAAATTCACATCAAAGGATGCTGTTCTTCTTTTTCTTCTTCATAGCCTAATGATGATGACAAATGAGACAAATCCAGGCTATTCACTGCTCTGTATTTCAGATAGGATTCATTGATTTTAACAAATCTGGGTCAATAATACATGACATAGTCTACTAAAAGTGTATCATAGGACTTATTCTCTTTCTGTCTTTCCATGTGCATGAGCATGGAAGTTTACAAGAAATTTTATCTTACTGCCAGGACAGGCCTATCCTATATGTCTATCCTACTAACAGTTTCAGGTCTCTGACCATGGCAAGCTGCAGATGCTTCAAGAAAGATAACAACAGGGCAAATAGAGACCAGATCTTGGAGAGGAAACACAAGGAACTTCATAGGCCAGAGATTAATCTTATTTAAAGGTTACTGACAAGCTATGAAATCATTAATCCAGGTTGAGGGGAAGGAAAATGTAGATTTCCTTAGTTTTTGGAGAAATATAAAACCAACCTATATCTGATGTTTTTGGGGATTCCCGTATAATTAGGAATAAAGGACTGAGTCTATGCACGTTATCTCTCAGAACACACCACAACTCACCCACTGTGAATATTGTTTGCCTTGACATGTCCTGGGAGTTTGGATGTCAGCTTGCTCATCCTCAGAAATGGCATCAATGTAACTTGGAAATAGCTGAGCTGGTCCAATGCCCCAAATCTTGGCCTGACAGTGATACAGCTGGACAGCTGCTGAGATGAGGCTGTCTCGGCCAAACCCAGCTGGACACTCTGCAGAACTGCAGCTGAACTGCCTTTAGTTCTCACATCAAAAGTTTTGTTGATATTATTCAGTAAATATTTTGGGGAACACTTTAACAAACACTTCTTTTTTATTATTATTATTATTGTTATTTTTGGAAGTCTGACAGCAAGTATTTTTCCTCACCCATAAAACCCGTGTCCAGCAGACCCAAAGGAGCAAAGCAGTGCTGCATGAGTATCTGGCTTCATTTCTCCCATGGAGGTAGGAGCCATGCCATGGCAGATCAGACTTGGGCTGGGCATTAGGAGAACAGACCATGTGGGTACCTCAGCAGTGACTCATTACTGAATTCATTGTTCCTGAGTTGCCTTGGGAAGCCACTCATTCTCTCTATGCATCACTGTTTCCAGCTGGTAAGTGGAGATAATGTTGTTTACCCATCTTCATAAAGTGGTCTGACTAATGAAGGTGGAAAAACACTCATAAACTATCATGCTGAAGACACCAAACCTAGGGAAAACACAGAGATAAACCAGATGTTCTTGATAGTCTGACTGCTCTTGGAAAGATTTCTTAGACTGATAGGACCAAATATGACCGTGGATTAAAAAGAAATAAAACAGAAGGCAGAAAAATATTATGGGTGACAACAACATGAAGCAATAACAACTAGCCTGTAGGAAAAAAAAGTTGTTTACTTGCCAATAGCTGTAAAATCAGCCAGCAAAATGGCCAAGGAAATGTTGAGTAGATGAAGACTTGTTTGCCTTGAGTGCCTAAAGTTGATTGATTTTAATTTAGCATTCACAAGAACTTGTTCTTCCTTTATTCTCCCATCAATATATTTGGACCAGTATATTTTTAAAGTCAACCAGCTGTAATAAAAGGATATTTTCCAGCATAGATTGTTGCAACAAAGAAGAGAACAGTGGAACACTTTTTCCCAAACCATTTACTAGACTCCAGGGAGATACAATTTCCTTTCAAACTGGACTACATTTCAATTCATAGGACATTTTTATTAGCCATTTTGGACCAAGCAATAGACTCCTTTGGAAGCAGTTCCCTCATTGTCACAATACCAATTAGCAACAAAATATCCACAAGGTAAAGTGACAAGTTGACAAGGTACACATCTGTCCCTGCCTGGCACTTGGAACAAAACCACCTCTCTTCTACTCAGCTGCTTGACACTCACAACTGCACATTGCCATACCTAAACAAGCAGCAATTCATTTCTTCACGTGGAGTTGCAGAAAGCGCTGCCACGTCAAAAAGTCAGGAAGACTTTTCCACACACTCAGTAGGAACACAGTGCAAGGCAGAAGGAGGCTGCTGTACTCTGTGTGGCATGAACATCACCTGAAGGTAGAGGCAATAACTCGCTCTGAGCCTTGGAAGGGACAAGGGCCCTCTTCAGCATGAAGCTGCAGCTCAGGAATGGCGGTGATGATACAGGAAATACGCGGTTCTCACAAGCTGCTGATGCAGTGCCCTGGACCATCACAGCTGCTACCAGTGCACAGAAAAATAATAGAAGATGAAGAAATGGTAGACTGAGCTCTTGAGAAGAAAGCCAGTGAGCAAACAGAAGGTGGAGCCTCTGGGCCCAGCTGAAGCACATTGAGTCTGCTCTGTGTGAATGCAACCGCACAAACCACCGCCACACACCAGGGATGTGGGCACAGTGATGGATGTGCACTCTGCATTTTGGGTTGGATGTAGTTTCCTTTCATACTCTGTTTTGAAAGAACTTACTATTCCAGATATTTAAGGAGTATAGGAAAGTTTGCAACTAATGAGTAGTTGCCATTGCTGCTTGCTTTTATATTCATTTCTTGAGAAAAGAATCAATAGCCCATGCATGGCATAAAACTAATGTAATCTATGCTATGATTTGAAAAATTAAACTGCCACTTCATCAGGAAGCACCAGAAAAAATAATCTGAAAATGTGAAAATACACTTGGGCAGGGGAGTGCCTAAACTGCATATTAGAAACGCCAAAAAGAAGATGATATGAAACCTTCATTACTGCAGACTGGACCGAATAACCAATATTTCTGTGACATGATATGACATGACGTATGACTGTTGCCAGCTGAAATCTGATTAGTGACTTCAAATACAGAAGCTTTTTCGAGCTGTATTCAGACAATGAGGAAGAATTGAAGATCCAGGCTAAGTTTCACAAAGAAAATAATTTCCTTTTAATTGAAACCATAGGGGCATAGTTTTGGAGGCAGTGAATGCTTTGGAGTGTTTTGCTTCATTTGAACATAAGCGATTTTAAGCATATTATTACATGAGTATGTTGTACTACATCCCTCACTTGGAAAAAAAATGGCATAGAAAGGCAGCAGAAAAATACATTTCCCTCATCCATCCCATTCTGGATGTGGCATACCAGCAAGTTTCTGGCATGGCAGCATGTATTAATACTATACATCTATATGGGAATCATAGACCACATTTTTATGTTGCAGTCTTAACCAATGTTTTCTTCTTGTAAAACATCCATGGTTTCTGGTAGAAGCTTTATTACAAAAGATGCATTGTTTCCACTGAGTTATGTACTGAGAATAATCAGGCAAAATTGTGATATTAACCCCAGTGGAAAAAACACATCCCTTATTATTTGTTGTTGATGAAACTCAGTGATTTAAAGACACCAAAAAAATCCCTATGATTAGCTTCAGAAAGGTAGAGAAAATTATGTTAATTTCTGTGCCTTCCTTTTGCAGTCTGCGTGGTCTTAAAAAGACGCTTCATACAAGCAGAAAATCTTGAAAGCTGCAAATCCTTGCCTGTTGGTCCTGTCCCCTTCCTGTTGGAAAGGATAAGAGCTGGGGAGTGGGGCAAGACAAGTAGTGAAATGGCATTTTGCCAACTGGGGACATATTCTGAAAAGTATACACAGATCATATGGGGTTGTTTCCCATTGCTAAATGTCATGAAATTATGATTAAATACTTTAAACAGTTTCCACACATCACTTTACCATTGCTGTGGTTGCATCCAGGTACGTTCTGTGACCACAGATTAAATGTTTGGGTCAGTTTTAAGTGGAAGAGCAGACAGCAGCACTCATCAAAAAATACAAGCAGCAACATTTGTGTGAATGTGTGGCAGAATTGCAGGGTTTTCCCATTGAACCTCTAGTTTAAAGGTTTTAAAGGATTTCTCATAGGACTACAGACAGGAAAGCAACACGGACAGGGAAAATATGGTCACACAACTACTACCCCTGCAAAGCTGCCCTTTAGAGGATGCACACAGAGCAAGTGCTGCAGACTGGGCAGGTCAAAGTGCCACATGTGGAAAGCAGGATCTCTTCTTTACTCCCACACAGTTCATTACAAAATGAGACTTTTGATGACATCTCAGGTAATACATATTATTACACTGTTTGCTAGATTGCAACAGTAAGAGTCCAACAATTGCCTGTCCACATAAAGCTGTTGGTGTGAACTTCTGTGTTGTCAGAGTCCAAAGCTGGCTGGGGAAAGTATCTCTCCATGCTCAGGAAAAACTATTCTCTTTGTACTTTGGGATGTAGAAAAATATAGAGAAGTCATGCTCTTCTTCTAAAAACTTAGGTAAGTATAAATGGTCACATGAACTATGACTTCATTCTCTGTGTCCAGACAATCAGATCACAGTTTTAAGAAGACAGTTTCTTTGTATTTGGAAGGGAAAAAATGTTAAATAACAATTTGGATTTATCCACTATCCTATTGTAAGAATTGCAGCTGAGACCTGATTCAACAAGTTTTTCAAAATGTTTCCGTGATGTCGTGAAGCTCAAATTCATAATGGTTTTGGAGTACATCACAGATACTCATAAGCATAAAGTTTAGGAAGTTAAGAAATATGTTTTGCCAGAACTTAACATTTTTTTTTCTCTATTTTGCATAATAACTTGCACAATTGCTACACACCATGGTATTATTAGTCCCTTGCCAGATAGTCAGATAGCACCTGTGGCAGCCAGAGCACTATATGAAAATCATATAAATTATCTGAATTGTGTTAGGCTATAATTGATTATACAAAGTATTCATTACCATAGCACACATACTTAATATTTTATTCTGATATTGCCTTTCCTACAGAATTATTTTTTTAAAATAGAGTGATTTTAGAATGAAAAGTGCATATAGACAATAAATTATGTCAAAGAACAGTCAAGTGTGACTTTTGGATAGAATACTTTGGGATTCTTAGATACAGTGGCAGAAAAAAATTAATTCAAAACTCTGACTTGAAAAATCTGCAGCTCCCCAAGGTTAGCAGAATCCATTCTGATTTTGGAGACCTTCACGTGGTCCTCTCACTAGAGGCAGGAAGGGCAGTAGTAAGGGCGATGCCTTCCCAGCCCCAGCCTGGTGCAGCAGGAGTCGTGACAGGAAGCAGCAAGAAACATCCTGTGCAGAGCAGGAGATTCTGTTGAAACCCCTGTGCACATGGTGTGACTGCTCACCAAGGACAGAACATAATTGCTGGAAAATCCCACAACCATGGCCCAAAGATGGAATTATTACGAAGCCCAGCCTAATATCCCAGCAGTCTGAGCAAGTAACAAAGTGACAATAAACTCAGGGCAGCTGTGAGATGGATTTCCCAGTATGGCCATACTGAGACACTGGTGTCTTTGGGCTGCTAATGTAAGTAAATAGCATTGCGGCAATTATTTCCCTTTCAGGCTGCAAAACCAGTGAAATGCACCTAAAGACGGACATGACCTCCTGCCTATTCTAACTTGGCTAGTAAGTTGGCTGAGACATACTTCTGTCTGGGTGGGGTGCAGACATGTTTCAGCAAGAAAGCCATATGGGCCTTTCCATGGCATCTCCTGCACTCCCCTACCATCATAAACCAGGGCTGTTATGGAGAGAGAAGTGGGGCAGGCAGGACTATGCAGGCAGGGATGAACAATGCCTTAACAAGAACAAAAGCAATTTCAAATCCCACCAGTTTGCTAGATTACTTAAGACATTTGACTGAATGTCAAAAATGTCTCAATGAATAGCTTTACCACCCAGATCTTATTTCTTATTATCTTTTTTCCCTCTTTTGGAAGAAAAAGAAAATAATCCTGAAACTTAGTAATTAACTGCTTGATTTCAATTTTCCTCAAATATGTGTTTTTAATTCCATTGTGCAAATGTGGCCCAAAGCAATAAGGCTTTGAACTGGTTAACTTGAAGCTACAGAAATACCTTTCCAAGTCCAGTTAGGACAAAAGCTAAAACCTCACATCCAGATTCTGAAGTCTTTCTAATACCCGTTTTGCTCTGACATTTTCACAGACAACTGCAGGCATGTCTCACACACCTATTTTTTTCACGTCCAGCAGCTCCACAGAACCGATCACCTTTCTTCCAAATGGATTTGATCTGCAGACGCTGACTTAAATAAAGTGTGTGGCACCATGTGTGCCATAAAGAAGTATGACAAAGTGATTCACATGCTGCCTACAGATTTTCCACAATCTCTTTGTATTGTAGGGTTTATACTCTTTCATATCATTTGGAGGAACTCTCAGAATAATGATTTGGCATGTGTAACTGGTTTTTCCATTTCTGTCATTAAAGCTGCTTTCAGGGCCATGCTGAAATTGCAACAAAAGACCTTCCCACATCGCAAATCACTGTGGTGTTTGGTGTGCACTATATCAATAAAAAGATTGGTTTACTTATAGGAAAAGGATGGCAATGTCCACAATTTTCCAAGCCATGAGAAAAATGAGGTTCTGTTTCAACTAAACCAGCTAAAAACAACATCACGTTATAACCCTGGGCTCCTCAGGTACAGTACATGGTTCACAAGTGGATTTTATCCTATGTGTAGCATTCAATTAGTGCCATTAAACTTCCAGGCCAGCCCTTTGAAGTCAAGCAGACTTTTTGCTATTGATTTCCATGGAGCCCAGATTTCATATTTATTTCCACTGACTTTTTATTTCAAAGGCTCAGGAAAATTTTCTGCTTAGAAGCCCAGAGAAGAAATGTGAAACAGAAGAATGTGGTACAAATGCAGCATCTTCCAGTACCTTGCCAACTGACAGCAATCTACACAGACTCAGAGACAGCCCTACAGGGACTAGCAGAAGTATTTAAAATACTTACAGAAATCAATTCTAATGGCTTTCAAGGAGTGAAGAGAGAAAGCGACTGGCAAACAAATGACTCAAGTGAAATCAAAGCAAACAGAAATGGTGCTGGGGGAGGACACAAGCAGCTACGCTTAAACTTGGAACAACTCCCATATAAATCCCTATTCAAATCCAGAGGTTTAGAGTTCATCAGAACCAAAACTGACTGAGCCAGGCAAAGGAATTTGAGAGAGAGGTAATTTATATTCTGTGCCCGTTCACTAGAAAAAGAAAAGCACCAGGTTCCATGATTTTATTGCTTGAGCTTTTTAAGGAGAGCCAAGACTTGATAGCAAATTTCAAAAAGGTCTGGTTTCTGTCATGAGAAAATGATACCCTATAGAAAGAGAAACAGCTAGCAATGAAAAAAAGCATCAAAAGGAGGAAAAGATACCTGCCCAGAGATTGGTGCCAGTGAAGTGCACTCTAAGGAGCTGCTGGTGCAGTGTTTTGCTGGACTGCAGAATGGGAGAACCACAGGTCTATGGACATGACTACAGACATGGAAGAGTGGGCCCTGTACTGAAATTGGGCATGGCAAGCACAGGGCCAAGAGTTGGCTCTTCCTAGTGGGGAGTTTCCGGTCTACTCCTATCCATGGGTATCACTTAATCCAAAAGACTCTACTCAAAATGCTCAGGGGCTGGACTAAATAACCTTTAAAGGTCCCATCCAACCCAAATTTCTATGATTTTATGTTCATATTGGAGGTCAAAAAGTCATGCTCCCCTGCATGAGTCCTATTCAAGCATGTTAAACAGAAGTTGCAACCAACTCAAAGAAGTCACACAAAATCTCATTTGGGACTGTAGAAAGGGAAAGACCTGTTCTTAGTGAGCACATAAGATGTGGATGGAATGATCAAGAGGGTTTTCTTACAGTCTTCTATTCCTTTTAAAGGAAAACAATTTTACAGCTCTTTTTGTTTGGTATTTCCATAGCCCCTGGGTTCATTTATAATTTGCAACCAAGGATTTAAATTTTCTGGGAAGGGTCAATATAAAAATCCTAGTTCTCTGCACATTTCCTTTCAGGCAGCCTACACAAACCTAAGTGCTATTCATTGTCTTAATGAGAAGGAAAAGGAATGGCATTTCAGCTGCTCATGGAGAATCTTCACTGCAGCAAAATACACTACATTGGATTCAGCCCTCAAGATCCTTGGGTTTTGTTTAGAAATATGACTATGATTTTTTTTAAGGACTGAGGCCCCAATACAGGGACAGTGATCTGAGAAAGTCTGAGGCTCTCAGAGCTAACACACATTGAAGAGGAAATTTGGGTTGTCCCTCTTCCAGGATGCCTAATGCCATTTAGGGTCTGATTTGCTGAAGTTCCCAATCTCTCAGTCGTGAATAAAGTCAATGTAAACTGTGTTTTGCACATATGGAATGCACTCTGATGTCAAACACTAAAAGATTAAGGTCCTGGCATCTCAGTTAGTTGCTCCAAATTCAGCAGGTAGTCTCTCCCTGGACTCTGAGCCTTACCCTATCAGCTGGAAAATAGGGCTATCCCTCACCAGAAGATAATTTTGTTCAATCCAAATCAAAACTTCCTGTGCATGCTTATTATTTTAAGTGTGAAAATATAGGCAAATGCAGTGCTTCAAGTTCATATTTAACTAGCAAAATTAAATAGTGCCAGCTTTCCTTTTAGCTTTTTTCTTGCAGAAACTGTTCATGGACTTCAGCACAAACCACTGAACTGTTCAATGTCCCAAAAGACCATTGCAAAAAAATGTAATTATGAATCATAAACAATTAATTTAGTACTGGAGGTAATATTTTTACACTCTGTTTCTTAACACTGATTTTTTCAGAAGGGATCTTCTGGAAAAAGTAAAAAACAGAGCAGTTGGGCTGCATCCTCGTGACACTGGTGCAGTCTCCAATGACATCTGTGTGTGGTACATGGATTCCAGCAGCCTGAAAAATCAAAGCATCAGTGGCAAGACATGAGCCCTAACAGAGCAGAGGAAAGTTACTGAGCATGAGGGTGCTTTGCATGAGGGTGTCAGACAAATGATGAAACTGAAAAATCTCTGGTTTCCTTGGGGAAAATGTGCCATAGCCCACTTGAGCCAGGGTTTGACCCTTTCTGCTCCAGGCTGCCTTTTCTCCAGCTGTCTCCTTGAGCATCTGCTGATCACAGCCCTGCTTCTCAGGACCACATCACAGCATCAGTCTGCCTGATTTGCAGTCACAGCATCTCCCAAATGGGCCTCCTTTCCCCATCTCTTGTTTTTCTGACATTTTCCCTCTTACCTACTCGGCTTAACCTCTCCCTAACCAGTCTCTTTAAAGGCAGGGTTTAACCCATCCCTAAATAAACCCACAGAGCTGCCTCCAAGATGATCAGGGAAACTCAGAAAAAGAAGGCAGGGGAAAGAAAATTATTACAATAACAAAAATGCAGGAGTTGAGGGGAGCTCATGCCTCTCGTCCTAAGGCAGAGGATTAACACAACTCACATGAGAGCAATGTCCTGCAAAGTCCAGCTTGGCTGCTGTCCAAGGACACATTTTAGCAGCTCTACCCAAAGCAGTAGAACACCCAAATAAAATAATTTCTGTGTTTCATTGCTGTCCTTTTCTGAATCCTTCCACTGTCTCCAGGGACACATACAAGGTCTTTTCTTCTCTCCATACTCAGCTGCTTGCCTGGACCCCATGGCCTGTCCTGCTTTCGGAGTCATGCTCAACACCAGGACAAGTTTGTCCCTCCACTGAATCACAGCTGTCTCAGTAGCACCACATGGCACACTCCTGCTTTCAGAGGTGTCCCCACAGTGCTGCCGGGATGCTGGATGGTGGGACAGTGTGAGCAGGGAGGAGGGAGGCAGGGTGCAGGCATGATGAGGATGCAGAGGTCTGGGAGGGCCAGGTTCCACTGCAGCACTGCTGCTCCTCCCACACAGTCCAGACACAGCACGGGGGCACTGGAGTCTCAGACAAAGAGTTACTGGAGTTTGTTTGCTTGTTCTTTCAAGAGCAAAGAATTTTTTTTTTTCTTTTTTTTTTTTCCACGACTCTCTTGCTAAAGGAGCTGGATTGGTTTTGAAGGGACAATTCTTCTAGAGACAACAAGCCAGCTTGGGGCAGGCACCAGCATGGAAAATTTCTGCAGGAACAGTTAAAATTATAAGCATGAAAACCAGCCCTGTAATTAGGACTGGGAGGTGTCTTAACAGGCAAGTGCCTGCAACCCCCATCTGCCAGCCAGGAGCCACAGGTTTGCTCTCAGCCCAGCTCTTACTGCTGTTGGATTTGGGCTATTTCTTCCCCCCTGCCTCATGCCTACCTTCTTAGGGGCTTTTTAAAGGAGTTATCACTGTCTCTTTTGGAAAGTCAAGTAAATAATGTCAATCAGTTCCCCTGCCCAGCTATTCATTGACATTTTTGAAGAACCCCATTAGTTTTACCAGACATGGTTAGTTTTCCATTTAGATAGTTTGTTCCTGTTCTGTGCAAGAGTGATATTTACTGATGTTATTTTACTCCTGTGTTAGGAAGGGTTTCTGTGTTGGCAGTGTGTGAGCATGCACACTTTGGCGGGGTTCAAAGCATACAGTGATGAGCGCACTATAAATATGTAGACAAATTAATAATGTAGCACTGAAGAGGAATACAAGTCAGTTAATATTAATGTCAATATCAAAAATGTCTAGAGCAGCAGACAAAATAATTTTTCTCTTTGTCAGGAATAAAGGGAGATCAGCAAGAGTCATGTATAAATTGCATAGCTTGGCTTTAGAAACACTAAATAATTTGAAAAAAGCCATTCTAGTTCCTCTTCTTTAAAGAAATAATCAATGCTAGTTGTCTCTCTCTCTGACTTGCTAAACAAACTAGAGCTATGCCCTTAAACCAGGGCAGTCAATTTATGTTGACAGACCTTGGTGAATATAATTACAGAGCACCCAATGCAAGCAGCCATCGAGTGGCAGAAGTTAAAATGAAAACCTAATATTGGAAAGAATTGATCAGCCTGCTTTCCTTTTCTCTCTGGAGCCTGCTCAAAGCTCATTTATTGGAAAGACTGATGGTAGCACGGAGACTGTGGGACTAGTCCGGGCTGGCTGTGCAATGCACTTAAATGATTAGGGAGTATCGGACACCTCGGCTGGAGTCGGCTGTTTGTCCTGCAGTCTGGGGCAGCCGCCGGGCGCTGCTGATGGGCCGGGAGCGCTCCCGGATCGATGGCCCCGCTCCTCCGCTGCCCTGGCTAAGAGCTGAAAGAGACTGCCTGGTGCATATGTGATGACTAGAATTTAATTATATATCAGATTGATTTTCAGTTACAACTTCAAGGAACTGCTTGCCAGGATTTCAAGTTCATAAGAAGGGCCCTGCGTCTCCTTTTTGAATTCTTCTCTCCCCATACTCCTGTGCTATGTGGAAAATTTTACAGACTCTCTACCTTCAGCTCTCTGTCAGGGGATAAAGCTTCAAAGTTTCCAGCAATAATGAGAAGATCAGCTCTATCTGAGACTGAGCCTATTCAAAGATGGAAAAGAAACTTTAAGATGTGGAATAAAATTAAAAGGTCTAGTTATAAAGAGGCGTATTTTTTTCTTTAATGTACGTTTCCCAGTGCTGAGTTAAGAAGCAGACTCTACCTTCAAACTGAGGTGTTTGGGTTTGTTTTTTTTCTTTTTCGTTTGTTTTGGGCATAGCACTAAATGGGTCTTAATTCAGTCCAGTCTGTAGAAATGGGAATGTATAAGTAATAAAATGCTCTCATTTTATAAACCCATCTAAACCTAGTCCTGGATGACACTTGGAGTATTAGGCATACAAGGGCAGTGAACTAGATCAGAAACCAAAGGTTTTCACAAAATCCTTGTGGAACAGTTTTATTTCTTTTATGAGTGCTCTTATGTCTGTTACTATTAGAGATTTTAATAAGACTTTCATCTGAGTGCAATCATTATGAGAACTGTACACTGGGTGCATGAAAAAGTGATCAGGATTTCAGGGGGTTAAAAAATATATTATTTAAATTTCAGTTTTGAGTCTGACCTGCCTGCTCCAGAATGCAGAGAAAAAAATTGCCAGAAAACTCACACGGATTTTTTAAATTACATAAAGTGGAAAACTTCAGGGAAAAAAAATGCAGAATTTCCACTGGACTTGAAAATTCACTTGGAGGGTACAGAAAAATAAAACCCTGAGCAAGTGAATCAAGTGCAGGAAAACAGTAGCAATACAAGGACCTAGGCTTACATTTGCTGGGACTGAGAATGTCTTTGCTCATGCTGTGGGAGGAGGTGTGTGATGCAGCCATCTCTGTGTGGAGATTTTTCTGGCTTTTCCAGCCATGGCATGTGGGCCATGATGTGGAGCTCCACTGATAAGGGAGCAGCAATGGAGTCTGCCCCAAGGGCTGCAGGAGGGGCTGCAGCCCCCTGCCTGCATGGCCACCCCACTTGCCACCTGCCCTGTCTGCTCCATAAATGCACAGCCAGGTAAACACCAGGTAAATGAAAAACACCTTTTAGAAGGTACAGCCCTTACATACATTTATATGTATGCTATATACACTAATACATTAGTCCTGAGCTCCATAGCAAAGGCTCTGATTTTCATATAACAGATTTTTAACCTGTTGCTTCCAGGAAGTTGTACTGACTAACAGTAAGTGGAGGAGAAGCCATCCTTTAATAAACCTGTAAACTGGTAAATATCTGCATTGACTCGATTCATTTGAATAGTGGTATTGCTGTCATGTATTATTTAGATTTTCTTTATTTTCTCTGTCCATTTTTTCTTCATTTTCTGAAAAACTTGCATGAAAATCTTGACATCATGTCCATAGAATCCAGACTTTTCTCCCACCCAGTGACAAGCCAGCTGCTTTCTTGAGACATCCCATGTACAACACAGGATATGGTTAATTTTGACTGTTTTGAGCTTGCCACCTCATTTCTTTCATGTTCTCACAATAATCATGACTTTATTTATTATATTATAAATCCCCTGTTACCTTTTTTTCCAGAAAGAATAGTTCTAGATGAATTACTCTAATTTTCAAGCTTTTAATTACCCTTCTTTCATTTCCACCCACATTTTCTAGTTCTATCCTTTTTGTTCAGTGGGAGAACAGGTTTGCACATGATGCTCATGATCCAGGCACACCTTTCATTTATGTTGAAAATCACTGATTTTTCTCTGCTCCCTTCCTATTAACTTCTATTGTTCTGTTTACTTATTGTGATTGCTCCCATATATGAAGCTGATGTTTAAATAAAACTAATAACTGCAGCTAACTTTCCTGAAGATTATAGAATAGTGGGATAATGCAGGCTGGGTTTTTGGAGGTCATTGGACCCAACAGCCTGCTCAAAGCCAGGATATGCTGGAAGGCTTCCAAAGCCGTATCTTCTCCAGGCAAGACAGACCCTGATTTCCAGCCTCTCCTTGAAGGACAAGCACTTCAGCTGCCACCATCCTGCCCCTCCACTGGACTCACAGTTACCAAGCCTTTCCTATACTGGGAGCCCAAAACTGGACTCAGTGTTCCAGGTGTGGTATAGTAAGCCTCACTTTCTTCAATCTGCTGGCTGCACTGCACTAGGGACTTACACAGTTATTTACACAGCCCAGCCTCCTGTGCACGTCTTTTTACCTGTCAGGGTTACAGAGTTCAGCTTATCACTTTGTCATACAGTCAGTTCAGACTGTGAGATTCCTCTGTGCCTCACTGGTCAAATTTGCTTTCTTAAGATGATCCCATCAGTGAACATTGTCATCTCAGTGTCAGCCCATTTCTTCAGATTGTTTCCAAATATATTGATGTAATATGATTCAAGTAGTATGAAAGCTTGATAACTGAATTTATCTTGCTTCAAAGTTTTGCAGCAGAAGCAGCTGTGCCTTCAGCTAGAAAGCACAATTAGCCTCAGCCTTTCAAAACCTCAGCATCCTTCAGAACGTTTACCATGTTCTCCAAGCCTACTGTGATTTTGTGTTAAAGCAGGCCCAGACAGCACACGAAACGTGTCTGCAGGCAGCCCCACTGCCACCACGGAGAAGCTGACAATGAGCAGCATTATAGCTGCACAAATTATAGATGCACACAGGGGTCCTCAGCACTAAATCTTTTGGGGTTGAGTTACAGTAGCAACACAGAGCACCTGAGTAGGGGAGGCTTGAATAATAAGAACATCTTGTCTGTGTCTGGGCTTCCGAACACCACCAGATCAGGTACACAAAGTTCACCTAATCAACAGGGTGCATCTGTAGAATCGACACATGCGGCTGTAATAGATACTGGTCCTTTTTGTGAAGGTGAGAAAAATTCTCAATAGGGAGAACTCAAATGCACTGAAGCCAGTTGGCCTGTCACCACCACCGTTTCAGAAGCCTCTGTTATCTCTTTTGCTTCTGTTTCTCAGATTTCCCTTGAAAGCTCAATTGTGTCTTTGACATGGGGATGTTAGAATGAAAATGGTAATGTCCAATGTTTAGAGGCAGAGGTCACTTGAATACTCTCAAGAGGTAAGTGAGACAAAAAGAAAATATAAATTAACTTTACTGTGTGACTAAGAGTCATGAGTCAGGTTTTGTTCTTTTCCTGAGAACTAGACTCCCCCTTTCATCCAGGGTTTCCTGACATCAAGCAGTCAGGCTGTGAGAAGGGCACAGAAGACAGACTGCAGCATCAGGATGACAGCATCTCCCCCCAAGGGACAGTCCTGTTCAGTGTTTCAATGCTCATTAGAATATTTTCTCAGACAATCACATTATGACAGAGTAGGCAGCAGGATGTTTTCCTTCTTTATCGGGTACAGGCCCAGGACACATCCTGAGTGCTGCTGATGTTCAGTCCTCCAAAAGAGAGCAGCTCTACAGTACCAGCATTACACATGTACAATTAGAAAAAAAGTTTAGTCTTAAGGACCAAAAGGAATTAGAAACAAATCAGAGTCAAAAGTGTATTTAAATCCTCATGGACTCATTTCTGTTTGCTGTAGAGGGTCTGCTGGGGTGTAAAATGTTCAGATTGCCTTTTTCTCCATAAGGCCAGGCTTGGGAAGATGTCTGCACTTTAGAAGCAGGGACCCAGATGCCACAGCTTTTCGTAGCTATCTTTTATTTTGTCTTTGAGCAAATTGTCAACAAATGTGTCTGCTGAGCCTTGTGTTCAGTGCATAAAACAAAATGTGTTTGAGAAAACCTTGGGTTTTCCTCTGAGAGCACTGCTCAGTGCTTTTCAGGGCAACTGTCAGAAGCTCCTGTGGTGAGACAAGATCTGGGTTTAAGATGAGGACTGTCCAGTCACTTGCATCCAGTGAATGCCAGCTGGTTCATCTCATCATCAGACCTGGATGGGTTGGATCAGTGGGCCAAGGCCAGTGGTGTAAGGTTCAGTAAAGCCAAGTCCCAGGTCCTGCACACGGGCCACAACAGCCCCTGCAGTGCTACAGACTGGGGACAGAGTGGTTGGAAAGTGGCCCATCAGAAAAGGAACTGGGGGAGTTGGTTTACAGCAGCTGAGCATGACCCAGTGTGTACCCAGGTAGCCAAGATGTCCAGTGGCACTTTCGCTTGTATCAAAAATAGTGTGGCCAGCAGGACATGGGAAGTGATTGTCCACCTGTACTCAGCACTGGTGAGGCTGCACCTCGAGTCCTGTGCCCAGTTCTGGGCCCTTTATTGCAAGAAAGGCTCTGGAGTGTGTCCAGAGAAGGCAATGAATCTGGTGAAGGGTCTAGAGAACAAGTCCTGTGAGAAACAGCTGAGGGAGCTGGGGGTGTTTAGCCTCAAGAAAAGAAGGCTTGGGGAAGACCTTTTTGCTCTCCACAGCTGCCTGAAAGGAGGTTGTAGCCAGGTGGGGGTTGGGCTCTTCTGCCAGGCAGTCAGCAACAGAACAAGAGGACGGCCTCAAGCTGTGCCAGGGGAGGTTCAAGCTGGACATCCGTAATAATTTCTTATGGAAAGGGTTGTTAAACATTGGAATGGACTGCCCAGGGGCTGAGTCACCATCCCTGGAGGTGCTCAGAAAATGACTGGATGTGGCACTTAATGCTCTGGTCTCGTTCACGTGGCAATAATCAAAGGTTGGACTCAATTATCTTGGATGTCTTATCCAACCTAAATGATTTTTACTGCAGTCCTGTAACTTCATGATCTTGAGCTTCCTAAGCTTTCTTCATCTAAAATGAACCAGATCAGATCCATCACATTAATGTGTTCAGAGTTACCTGATGCAGACAGGTTCAGACACTCTTATCATCCTATATCTCAAAGAACAGAGAAGCTGGCGTGCTGTCTGAGTGATGGAAACAGCACATTTGGCTCCTGTTCAGTGGTTTTCACTCCAGTGCCAAAGCCATCTTTAATTTTCAAAGTCTTAGGATTGCTTCACTTTCTGAAACCCCAGACACTGATATTTTTTCAGTCCTTCTGCCTCATGTCTTTTCCCTGATCTGCTCTCTCACTACTTATTCGGCTTCTTCAGTTTTCATCTTTTTGAACCTGGATCCCAAAATCTATTCTCCATTTCTCTGCATGTCAGAAAAAGATCATTGCACATATCCCACTTCTACAATCATTGTCTTAACTCAGCCTATGCTTAGACTTTCTATAATGTACAAAACTTCCTCCCACTGCCCGTGTGACTGTTATGTTACCCCAAAATTTTCCTGTCTACTCCACTTCTCATTTCAAGTTTTCCTGAGGCTATGTTGTAGGGAGGATGTTATAAAAAGCATTTATTGTACTCTAACCTAGGAAACTGACTGGTTTTAGTTTTATCAGTGGCATTGTTAGAATGAAAAAATAATGTATGGAGTATTTATGGGAATTACAGAAGCCAGGTTATAGATCTACTCACACCAAAATGAAGACAGAAGAGAGCTTATAGAATGGGGAAAGACAAGATGATCACATCCTCAAAGTCTCATAAAGAATTTCTCTTTCATCTTGTGTAATCTGAAATGATAAGTCCTTATAAACCAAAACTTTGTGTCCCTCCAAAGGCTAATGAACATTTTCATGTTCCTTTTGCCATCTTTTAGGCTCTGGCAACAGAACAACTACTTTGAGAACCAATTCTTGTTTTTTCACTTGTTTGCTTTAAATCCCTGTATATTCCAAGAAATACAGTCCATAAATGCAAATCACTAGACTGAATATCAAGGGAAGACAATATATAAAACTTGACATAAAACAGGCAACATTGTAAACTAGCATTATCAAAGCTGTGACATCAAATGTCCAAGGACTTGGAAAATCAGCCTTTAATCCTCAAGCAGTGGTTGGCATAACTGAACAGAAACCTGCCATGGGGCAGAGCAAGGCAGTGGTGTGCTCACTGAAGCTGAAAATCTGTGATTACAATAAGCTAAGACCAAAGTCAACCCTGTTCTCTGTGTGCCACTTGGGTCTCACCTTATCTGTGCACAGAGCTCTGCAGGACCGAGCCTGTGGGATCCTTTTGAAAATGGAAAAGAATAAAGTTCTTTTTAAAGTTTTCCAGGAAAAAAGTCCTGTTTCATGTCAAATTTGGGAATGTGTCCCCAGGGGGACCAAGCTCATGGTCCCACTCATAGCACTCTGAGGGACTCCTAACCAGAGCTCTCATCCATTGACACCGTGGACTCAGGGCTTCCCAGCCAGCCCTGCCAAGCTGCTGGATGAACACACTGCAGGAAAGCAAGAAGTCTTCTCCATCAGCTGTTTTCTGAAGGTTTTTACTGTAATATATCAAGGTTTTTTTTACTGCAGGAGGCTCAAAGTCAGGAACCAAGAGCCCACATACGGTTCGATCTCATTGAAAATGTGTTGCCATCATGGCTGGAGAGAAGCAGCCTGATGTCCTGAGTGTTCTAAGAAAAGCAAACAAAATTACCCCTTCTGTTTTTAAGAAGTCCTGCAATTTTTCTGCCTGAATCATGATTTTCTTGTGAGAGGCTGAATTATTTGGTAAGGAGACAGTCATACTGTCTAGCACTGGGCAGACAATAGCTGTGCTTTGAAACACCCTTGCAGAGACTGCTCCTCTTTGACTGTATAGGGAAATTTGGCTGCTTAGAGAGCCCTGAATCATACTGCAATTAAGTGTCTGCAGAGGGGATTGCAAAAATGCATTTGATGTCAGAATACTTGTCTCTGACAAAGCCGGAACAAGTACGGATCTGAGGAGCCTCTGTGATTTAAGAAATTCCCAATGTACTGCTATAAATAAAGTCCATTGGCAAAGAGGCAGTGGGCATCATCTAAAGCCTTTTGC
The DNA here is from genome assembly GCF_049639895.1 of Pseudopodoces humilis. Classification (NCBI taxonomy): domain Eukaryota; kingdom Metazoa; phylum Chordata; class Aves; order Passeriformes; family Paridae; genus Pseudopodoces; species Pseudopodoces humilis. Next base: position 136,713,543 of record NC_142200.1, on the reverse strand, counting down.
CAACATGTAACAGGTTTCTGCCCAAATGAAGTACAATATCCCAGCAAGCATTTTTATGCATCCCTAACAAGGTCTGTTTTCTGGCTTGCTCCATATAAAAATGACTCTAAACCCAAAACCCCAGCTAACACCATTGTCAGGTACATATCAGACCTAAAGCCTGAAGATGTCTCATGAGCCAGCTTTGGGAATTTCATCATATGATCCCATTTTGCCAAAAGCCTGTTGCCCAAGATCTTTTTAACTAAGTGGTTTCAAGAAAAAAAAGATTGAAAACAGCTAAGATTCTCACATCCCACAGGCTCAAATTCAGAGGGTAAACAAATCACAGTTTGGTGACATGGCAAGTTTTGAGGCAAGACTTGGCACCATTTTTGTGACTGACCATTTTTATAACTCCATTTTAAGAGTGGGGTATAAAGAAGTACAATTACTTGCAGAGAAGTTACGTGGTAGAGCTGGGAGTTGTATCCAGGCTTTTCCATAGCCAAACTGCACCCTTCTCTTCTGTCTGAACATGGGAGATTTTTGTCTACAGGAGTCAGTTGCTTTTAATAAATTCCTTGGTGGGGAAGAAGGAATGATTGTAGGTTTGTGGTCTTGGGGATCACTTCATCGTAAAGATACATATTCACAGCTAGAGAACAGCAATAGGTACGCAGCCTCAAGTCCTACCTTGAAGAAGTAACAATGCAGACTTTGTCCAAAATTACTGTGATCTGATGGTAGCTGAAACTTCCAAGGGAGGAATGCACAAGACCTAGAAGGAGAGATTTAATAGTGCAGCTGAATCCAGTCCTGGAGAGCAGCTTACATAGGAGAAGTTTTTGCCCTTCCAAAGAAGAGCTGATGAAATCATCATCAGACATTTGAAAACTTCGATATCAACAACAGCCATAAAATATAACTTTTGTTGTTTGATATTTTTCTTTACATTGGCTTACAATGAGTTACCAAAACAAATCCTAACTATTGCAGGACTATTTACTTTTCATGCAAGGGAAACTCATGACGATAAATGCAGTGTTTTCTTAAAGCTAAGTTCAGACATTAGCCTGAAGAAGACCATCACTGTGAATCAAATGAATCATCTGCCCACAGGTTTCAATAAGCCTTTTTTTAAATCTTCCATGGGGTAAAAAAACCTTGAAAAAGTTATTTTAAGAAATAAATGGAAAGTGTGTTTTCTGTACAAGTGAGAGGTGGACATTCATAGCTGGTTTCTGGGTAAACTTTTCTTCTTCTTGCCTAAACATTTTTATTTTTAATAAAAAACAGCAAAGTAAATAGGAGCACTGTGACAATCAAAGTGATGAGCTGGAAATCTGAAACTCTGTCTGCAATACCCAAACACCAGTCATAATTCATGTCACTGGTGTGACACATGCTGGAATCTGGGATGAACACCAGCCTTTGGCACACAGTGGGTTGGGCTGGGGGGAGAGCAGACTTCTTGCAGATGGGCAAACGCCACCAAACTGGAAATAAAATGAAAAAATGAGCCATGTGCATTAGGGTGTAAAAGCCATCTTTGTGCTTAGGAGCATTTGTGCTGTAGGAAAAAAAGAAAAAAGCAGGAGCATTGTGTATAGCAAAGCATCTTGGTTTTGTTGGGCTGTGTTAATAACGAGTGATTGGTTCTACTCTGGTGAGCTCTGTCCATTTGAGCTACTGCACATGCACAAAGTGGGTTTTGGGCACAAGTGAGCTGGAGAGGAGAGGACTCTCCAGTCTTTATTGTCCTCTGTTTCTTTCAGGATATTGAACACATGCTATGCCCCAGTCTGTAGCTATATCCAGCCATGTCTGTGATGGTGGCACTCCTGATCACATCCCCCATCCAGAGGCTACCTGATCATTATAGTCTTCACCTCTAGGATGACAAGATGGAAATGTTTTCATTTAAAATTGGAAAGATTTTTATAGAGAGCAGCTCTATTCTTTGTGAGTAAATTCTGTGAAAATCTTACTTTCCACAGAAAATTTATGTGGGAATTTTTTTAATAAAAAACAAATATTTGAAAGCTCTCCCTTTCCCTAACAAAATGCATCACCTCCCCAGGTTTCCTTGCACTGGGGATCTCCTGATTTCATTCCTCATAAGGTGTGCTGGACAGACTTCCCTGTAATTCAGGATCTTCTCTTTTACAGGAATTTTCTGTACCCCTTTTTTAAAGCAAGCCCTGGTCCAAACACACATCCACTGGAACAGCATGGGAAAAAAAAAAAAAAAACAGCACAAAAATCACCTCACCCATTTTCCCTGGCTCTCTGACTCCTTCCTTTACTTTCTTTTCCAAAACAGAAGGAGGAATCCCACAGCGTGTAGCTGTATTTGACTTTCCCTTTCCCTCTTCTCCATGGAGGTGAGGAAATATCACAGCCTGAAGGAGTGTCATGGATGCACCCTGGAGTACCCTGAGGCAGGGTGAGCTCCACGGCTCCTGCAGAGCTGCCTCTCCCCAGTCCCAAGGAGAATGGACAGGACCCATCTCAGCAGTCCCTGCCGAGGCTCTCAAACACGTGCCAGCTCCACAGAGGGCAAACTCAATCACATCACACCGGCAGCTTCGCTTCCTGCTGCAGCATCAGGAAGGCTCCTGGTAGGAGACTTGCCAGGCAGCTCTGTGCCACAGATACATCTTTCTTCTGCTGATTTTCCCTGTCCTCTTCGGGCAGAATGAGAGTGGGTGCTGTCAATGTTGTTGCTGCTGCTCTAAGGCATACCAGAGCTTAGGTTTTGTGGATCCTTAAAATACAATAAATGAATGTATATTTTTAAAGGTCTATGCATCTTGCATTCAAGGACAGAGAAAAGACTTCTCTACAGAAAGAAGAGTTAAAGACATAAAAGCAAATAGTAACTGCTGAACATTATTTCCATGAATTATTTTATACCTAGACTAAATCTGTCTGCTTTGATCAGTGGGAAGTGAGCAAGCATCGCTCTTTAAAGTGATTATGCTTTTATTTATTGCTGCTGCATTGCTAGGGTGGGAGGCAAAGGTAGGCTTAGAGGGGGGTTACCCTTCAGTTCTGGGGCTGTCATTGCTGCTCAGTGTCCGAGAGGCTGCTCAGGCTGCAGGAGCAGAGTACCTGTCCTGGAGAGCAGCCTGGAGGCACCTGACCCTCACCCACCGCAGCGCTTGGTCCTCTTTACTGTCAGAAATGACCCTTCTTGCTCTACACTTACCATTAGTCTCTCAAGGAACTTTGACGGGGCCCAGGCTTAGTCCAAAAGAGATAAAAGTGAAAAGGTCACACCTCTGGGTCAAAGGCTAAAAGGCAGATAAAACACCCTGCCTGCAGGAGCAAAATCCGGGGGAAATCAAATCAGCTCCTAAGAAAGGGTAGCTTGTAGGCTGAACTCCAGTGGGAGCACATAATTGTCCTTCTTTTAGCAACTTCTCCCTCCCTTTTTTTTTTTCCCCAAAATGGGTTAACGAAATATATTTAAGCACAAAACAAAATAAACTCAAATGAAAAACACAGCCTTCCTCCTCTTCAATGGCTGATTTAATGGAGACTTCTTCTCTGTAGGGTCATCTTTTCATCTTTGCTGAGGGCAGAGGAAAAAATACTTTTAAACACAGGAAAAACAAAATTTGGTATTGAATATCTTCCTATAACCAAATGGACACAGCTACTCTTCTGACTGGTGAATTGAAGAGGATTTGGAACAATTAATCAGAAACTGCCAGCTTTCAGTCAGGCAGGTTAAAGAAGGGGATAGTGGCAAGTTGTGAGAGGGAAGAGTAAACCACGGAAAGCAAAACCACAGGAAATACAAAACACATGTAAAGGAGAATCTAAAGGACCTCTTTAGAGTACTCAGCAAGAAACTTCTACATTTCTATAAGCAGAAGAGGCAGTTTTGAGGCATCCCTGCTAGAGTGAGCCAGATACACACGCACATGAACTTTCACATATCAGGCCACAGGCTGAGAGAGAAATTTTGTTAAGATCCCTTTGGATATGAGCGTAAGAAAACAAACGTTTTTCTCCCTTCTCTCAGGGGGATCAGGTAACGAGGGTGGCTGAGGTTTGCATGTGTCCCTGTGAAGCGAGGTCCTGTGGCAGCTCTGCAGAGGTGAGGGCTCATGCAGAACCTACAGATCTACTTTTGCATAGATGGTTCTAAATTCAAGATCAAATTTTGCGGTTTCCCTTCTTTTACTTGACATTTCTACAGTGTGCTGATGCAAACAGATAAAAGGCATTCCATGAGTTTTGGATGTTTTCTTTGGATGTGTTTACTGCTAAACCCCAGCCTCACACAACCCGCTCCTCTTCTGTTCTGTGCCCATAAATGAAGGGGTCCCTTGTGATAAAAATTGTGAAGGCTTTGCCATTGACTTTGTTTCATTCCAGAACTTCCCTATCTCAGTTTTTCTTTCAATGGTGTTTTAAACCTTCAAACTTCTCCCCATTAGACCAACACAAGGAAGGATTTGGGAAAATCAACTTTCAGCTTAAGCAGAACAACTGCTGAACCACTAGAAACTTATGAGGGTTTGCGAGATTCCAGAGCACCAGAGAAATATTGACATGCTATATTATGCAGAAATGGGAAACTTTTGGAGTAACCAACCAGTTTAACCTTGGCAAGATACTTGAACACACTATAAAGCAACTGCCTCATAGAAAATAGGAATAACTGATAAAAACTGATCAACTTGGATTTATGAAGAACTAAGAATGTCAAACCACAGTCTCTTCCACCAAGAGAGAAAATGTTTTACTGTCTGGAAAAGGAGCTGTGGGTTCAATTTTGAGTTTAATACTGTGTTTCCCTGTTAAGGACATAAGTTTTAAACATAAGTTCTCCAAAATGGGTGCCTGACTGAAAAACACAGCCAAGTGAGAGCACTCAGGACATTGCTATTGAGTGAGTTGATTTGTCACCAGAGCACTGCAGCTCTCCTGGGCTTTCAGGGAATGGCTCTTCCTTCTAACCTGACTGAGCGTGTCATTCACAGCCGCATCTGAGAACGATGGTTTAAGCAAGAAATTAATAAAAGCACATTAGCCATCTCTGCTCCCTCCAGGTCTGAAGTTTGAGGTGATGAATCACACTCCTGGCTCTTAAAGTATTTTCTATGCATCTACACTGGGCTTCAGAGCAGAGCTCCCAGGTGCCCAGCCTCTTGTTGAGTATTTCAAAACATACAGGCAGCCCTTGTGGTAGATTCTGCCAGGCTGTGGAGAATACACCCAATGTTTCTCTGAATTCCTGGGACAAAGAAATTTGCTCTATGTAATAAGGAAGAGTGTAAAAGAGTAGGATGCAGGAGGTCTCTCAAATCACAGGCTGTTCTCCCGATATGGGACTTACAATGAAAAAATATATAATATTTTAGATATGAAAAAACAAACAAATTTTTTTTAAAAAAAGAAAATAACAGTACAGCTGCTTGTTAAAATATATTTTGCTGCTAACTTCATTGTTTAATCTTGCAAGAAAAATTTTATTTTCCAAGTGGTGAAACATTGAATCATATCTTTAACACACCTAGGATTAGCTTACCAATAGATCTGCACAGTCAAAACCTGGATATGAGTTTTGTCACACAATGATCAAAATCACAATACCAGGTAGAACTCCTAGCCTGGTGGCTCATTTGTGTAAATCATTACATAAACAATAAGGCCTCTGGGATTCATTTTCAGGATACAGCTGATCATTAAACCTCTTTCAGATCTTTTAAGGTTAATCTGAAGTTAAATCAATACTTAGCTCAGCTCTACTGCTGTTCTTCATTGAATGCATCCAGAAGACAACCCTTTTCTCAAACAAAGGGAATCCTCATTCTGCTTTTAACTAAAAACTCTACAATCAAATTTTTGGAATATTGGACTCTTCCAGGAAAGCTACTGAAATGAGTTCAGCAAACAGTTGCTCAACTCCCTCTTTCCCTCCCCTTTAATCTAGGGTGCTGACCTGGCCATTCATTCCATGTTTGCAGTGGTGAGCTCTGCAAACTGAGTTTCCATGGCAGCCCTAATCCATGAATAGGGCTGGCTCCATCTGTGGTCACTTAGGACAGGCTTTGTCCTCCCCATGTCCTGTCACTGGCAAAATCAGAAGACAGAACACAAGTGCCTTCAGCAAACATGACCTAATGAGATCCCTGACTTTGTGATGGGGCCTGGAAAGGGAACATGTGGGGACGTCTGCCTCTTCTGGGATTTTCCACTGAGGTCTCCCAGCGGTTTCCTGCCTGGTTTTATAGACTGTCTTATTTAAACTGCAATTTCTAGAAAAAGTTTTCATTCTCCTTGTCTCTTTTAAATACATATATAACTGAATGAACACAGCAAAAACATGGTCTGGCTTAGGGTGAGCTGTGTCCAACGTTCTCTTCTGCAGGTGCCAGGTTGTCCTCTCCCCAGAGATGCATCTGACCAACTCTTTGGTCGCAGGATCCCCACAGCATCAAGCAGGTTTCCCCTGAGCAGATGCCCAGAGCAGGGTCCTGTGCTTTCAATTTCTTCCTCCCTTGGGTCTTAAACACCAGGCTGATCCCCATTACAAACCCTTCCCCAGGCAGTTCTAGAAGCTACTTGCGGGGCTTGTAAAAATGATCAAAAATTAAACTCTGTGTTTCCACAACAGTACATAACTTCTGTCATTTTATGCTCAGTAATCACAGTCAATTCATCTGGGCATTAACATGATTGCTTGTGAAACTCTCTAGGAGGATGACAGCCAAACTTTTCCAGAAGATTAGGCTTTCAAACTGCTAAGACACTGGGAAAAAAATGATACCATATAAAAATATGCTTGAAATGAAATGAAGAAGACAAGTTGCGTATTTAAAGTACATATTCTTCACATTCTTTAAAATGTAACTTTTTCTTAGTTCCTTCAAGCTTTTTTTCCTTTGCTCCAGGGCATGAAAGTCTTGCTATCCATCTTCTTGTAACTCATTATGTAAGGCACAACACCAAAGGTAAATGTGCTGGGCACCGTGTACTTGCATCTGGCCTCTGTGCACTGTCAGCCACTTCCGCAGGCTGGATGGGACACAGCCTGTTATTTAGGGTCTGGTTTCAACTGTTTGCCCTCACCTAACGAAGAACAGTTGTCACAAAAACGCTGATCATTATCTCCACCTACTGCAAATACATTTCAGAGAACACAGACAGCTGAGTCCTGCAGCCCTTACTTTGGGAAAACTCCCACTGCATCCACATATTTGATGTTTTACCCACAATTAGCAGCTACAGTCGATGTATTTACAGGAATTCTTCTGAAATCAAAAACACAGGCAGACTAATGGGATATAAAAGAAAGAGAAAGGAAGTGACTTTGGCCATGGCATGCTTCCACCCCATGCAGCTGAGGTTGGACAGCTAAAGGACCCCTGGCCCAGCGCCCTGTCAATTACCTTAATCCCAACTCGAATAGGAATGACACTAAACACTCCACAAAAATGCTTCCAAACATTGCCATGGGAAAGAGGAAAAGCATTAACCCTGCCTTCCCAGACATGGCTTCAGTAATGGACATCTTGCATTTTACATGGAGAAACACGTGAACATAAAAGACATACCCTCCAGTGAAAACTTGTACAACCTCTCAGAGGGAAGAGAATTAATCGTAGGGAATAATTACAGTTCTAAACAAGAATATTTATGACATTACATAAACACCATTAAAACAAACTGAAAGGCAATAATTTTGAGAAAGAGGAAAGGAGGAAGTGAGGCAGGGGGGATGAAAACCAATCAAAGTTTATAGTTGAAAAGATAAAAGTTCCTGTGTGTCAACCATCTCAAAAATTGTTGCTTCAGCCATCACTTGTCCCTTGTTTACTCCCCTCAATAAAGCAATGAAAGAATTTTGTTTATAAAGTTAGCCAATACTTGGAGCTTAAAGCACTTTTCTTAAAAAGGATCTTTCAAAAGCAACAAGAAATGTGGAAAATTTCTTTCCAAAGTGTTTTAACTTTTCAAGAAAAAACATTTCAAGTCATTATCATCTTAGCAATCCTCTTTTCTTCCTCCCTCCTTTTTTTCCCTTTTTCCCAGGGCAGGGAAGGATGAAGGGAAGAGGGAGTTTTCCTCTTTTGTTGCTCAGTGAAAAAGAATAGCACCACTGTATTTTTAAATCAGAGAAAAAATTGAAAGAATTGCTCAGAAACGCATTTGGAGATATTTTCTTGCAATATAACTTGTAGCATTTTTCTAGCCAGTTCTATTTAGAACTGGAGTAAAATCTTCTTGTGTCTTTTATGCTACAGATTTTAGTCTGAAAGCCTTGGAGCTTGAAAATTGCCCTGGGCAGCCTCAGTTCAGGCTGAGCCTGCAAGGCCTGTATTGCCCCCCAGGAAACCAAAAGCTCTAATGCCTGGCAGTAACTCAGGGAACCCAGAAATGGCCTGGCAGGTCCTCTTCAGAAGAGGTGCTCTTACAGCCCCTTCAGTTTGGGTTAGATATGTCCCTGTGATAGCAGTGTCTACATGTACCACAGGAACAAAACCAGTTTTGAATTACTCTCTGAAAACAAAGCCTTTTAGTCAAAAAGCTGTATCCTTCATTTTTTATTCTGCCTCAGGCCTATTCCAGCATCAAGAAAAGGTAATCATCAGCACTCAGAGCAGTAAGAAAAATATTTCTTTCCTTTATATTTCCCTCTCCCAAGAGCTGGCTTCTGGGAATTGCAACCAACCTTCTGCTGTATGGACTGCTGGCCCAAAAACGCACATGGTATTTTGCAACCCAAGCAAGAAGCAGGGGACCTTGGTGGGCTGTGATGACGAGATGTCTGGGGACATTTCATGGGCTGGAATTTAGGTGAGGGAGCTGCATTTGAAATTTGGGTGCGTCTTTGCAGGGGTAGCAGAAAATTTGGCAAATGGAGTACTGTGGCTACTGTGGCTACCATGGTAGAACCTCCCTCCAGACAAGCATAAAAATGTGCTCTGCTGGCTGCAAGCTGCAGGATCCATATCAAGTCTGTGATTTGTACACAACTACTGCAATCTAATTGATACACATGGACAACAGATATGCTTTTGCAAATCTGCTGTGATTACCAGGATCCCTCGCAGGACTCAATAAACAATGTCTGGCTTCGGGGCTGTAGAACACACACACGGCTACACAAACCTCCCAAACAATTTTCCACTCTGCCACCCAGGCTTCATCAGCCAAAAGATTGTAAAAGAGCATATGACAACACAAACAGCTTGGGTTGAGCCAAAGTACAAAAACTCATCTAGCCCAGCACAGTCTGCATCCAATTCCCTGCCTGCATAAGGAAACATTTCACTTTCCAGGTTTATTCTTCCACACCCTTAGAAACAAAAAGGGATCCTCTTTCCCACCTTGCCCATGCACACTCCAGCCTCCCCTCATCCCCTCAGAACTGAAAGCACTTGGGTTTTGTGGCCAAGTGTAGACAGTTGGATGGGAAATCACACATTGCATCTTTCCTCTCTGTTTTCCCTGATGCCAGGCACTTCTCCACTGCCCTGATTTACTCGAGTTGTGAGGAGAGTTCGCTCTGCTAACTTCAGGAGTCAGGCAGCATTTCCTGAACCAGACTGATGGTTTAAGTAAGGTCCTTCCACTGACCTCCCCATGACACCGTGCTCATGAATAACCAGGTCTGTCACTGCCCCTCATGCTTAATTTTCTCTGAGGAAATCTTCTGTTAAGGGGCAACAGTTTTCCATTTCAGTGTACAGCACTACCCAGCTGCTTGTTATTTCACTTGGCTGAGCCTGACAAGCTAATGGTATGTTTGATTTGCACTACCAGTTCCTGCTAGAGACATCATAACTTTTATTACAGACGTGGTTCTTGTTAGAGAATCAGTTGTCCGCAGAAGCTAAAAAAAAAAAAAAAAAAAAGGCACACTTATTTCAGTCAATTTACTGGTTAACTCATTATTTGCAAGCACAGTGCTGGTATCTAGCACACCATCTGATGCTTTTATTTTTTTTAGCATATTTAACTGTTGTTTATGTGGCAAATGGAGAGATTATTCTAGCTATTGTTTTGATATATATTCTGATATGACAGTAAAGACTGTCCTCTATCCTTTGAGGTTGATCACGTTTCTGATTGCTAGAACATTTGCTGTAAACTCTTAGACACTGTGCAGCTAAATTCAGTTCAGCAATTGCCACAGGAGATAAAAAAGAGTGGTACAGAGAGAGGATAAACAAGACATAGTTTTCTAATTTGGTTTTCCTGCTCAGTATGGATAAAGATATCAAGAGTGTCTATGGATCTTACACATTTACACTATTCTTACACTATTTTTACACTGCCAAAATTGCTGCATGTGCTACATAAAATTAATGCAGTACACTCTGCAAGAGTAAAGAGAACAAAATGGACTAAACTACCGCAGCCCTGCTTGTCTGCAGAATACTGAATCTATGTTTAATGAGGAGACCAGCTGTGTTACAAAATTTGTTTCCTCATAGCAGACATACAGCATCCAGTCAGGACAGGGCAGTACCCTCCAAACTTTCCACCACGCTGACTTGAAGCACCCTGATACATGTCTGTGTATCTCACACTCAGCAGCCCAGAGGGAAGGATCTCCAAACCTAAGATTGCTTATGAAAATTTTGGCTGCACTTCCCCTCTGTCTCAGTTTATTTGCCAGTAAAAAGAGGATGGTATTCACAAATAGCACCATGCTGCAGCCTTGTATAAAATATGCTTTGTTAAAATACAACATATACAAGTAAAAAACAAGTAGGCTTATACTGTTGGCTTTTCTTTGGAGCCAGAGTAAGTTTCCTATTTGCAAGACTGCCAGTGCAAGACATCTATTTGCAGTAGTATCAGGAACTGTTAGTTTCTCATGCTGAATTTTCTCTAATAAAGGTCCTTTAAAGCCCCTGAACTCTTGATCCTCAAAACAACCAGTCTGGGGAGCATTTCTTCCAGTCTTTGAAGCTGCAGGACTCATAAAGCTGACCAGTGCTGTTTGTGGGTTTGTTTTCTTTCCATATCTCTCCTTTCCCTTTAAGACCAGACAGAAGATGACATTATTAGCAGGCTGCTCACAAGCACCTAGTAGTTTAGGGGAAGGCTTTTTATTTCTGCTTTCAAGCAGAGATGAAAGATTGTAAAAACCTCTCTTCTTTTTTTCCTTAGGGAATTACAGCTCACAAAAGTTCTTGTAACTCCTTACAGCAACCATTTTACTACTCAGGGAGGCTATTTACTAGGTCACTTTCTTCCTGCAGCAGGCCTCAGTGTTAATAAATGGTGTCTGTGAGTTACTTTATGCTCTTCATACTTTATTTTGATCTAGCTGTGTGTTTAAGGAGCTAAAGAGAGTGTGTCTTGATGAACTACTTACAGCAGAGTTTGCTCTAGGCCAAAATGCAGAGAGGGCTTTCTTATGAGTTTTTTCTAAGTTTTTGTAGGTACACTGAAATCTGAAAAATGGGGCGAGCTGCCAAGGTTGTTCTGCAAGTCTGTTAGCTTCTGCTCACTCAGCATTAACATCTGTCTTCACTAAAGCGTTACTGGACCCCCGGTACTCTGCACGGAGCAAGCTCCAGAGGCACTTACAGAAAGCAGAGCTCAGGGAGGGAGGGAGGGAGAGACACATACCCCAAGCTCCCAGCACTTTCTGAGTAAAATTAAGGCACAGCTTTACCCCAGAAGGCTCTGTCCCAGATCTGTGTGCCAGTGAGCCTCAATATCAAAAACAGCCATGAGGGAGAGATGGAGAGATTGTAGCAAGAAGACCCTGTGCCTGGATTCTGCCTCTCAGCCTTTTACCCCATTCAGAAGGTGTCATAAAATGCAGTAAAGATTTTTTTCTCTTTTCAAAGAAGTCAGATGATTTTACTATACAGTTTAAGCTAAAAGTGCAACATCCCAGGCAGTGGGTTATCCCTGAGATCCCAAAGGAGGCACACAGTTATTACAACACCAAGTCATCACTAACACTCCCAAAACAAGGCAGTACATCCCCAGTGAGGTTGCACAGTATCTTTGTACCTAATTAACATCTGTGTTATCAAAGAAAGCAATTCTGCACACATGTAAAGCACATGAGTCTTACCCAGCCTCTTTCAGGTTCTATCAGGGAAAAGAGGGGGAGGAATCACACAAACCCTCCAAAACACCTGGTTTGATATCTCACATGGGACTTGGATGCACTCACTGAGGCTGTGCTCTTGGGTTACACCCAGCAAACCAGTGAATTCAGGGTCACAACTCTGCGGTAAGAGCAGCATCCTGCTCTGCAATGTGTGCAAAATCACACAAGCTACCAGCACGTGGTAAACAGCCGTGCACCTCTGACAGCACATCAGCACATGCACCATCCTAGTTCACAAATGAAGGCCCACCTTCCCACGAGCTGACAAATTTCCAGGTTTTTCTCTGTGTACTGTGTGCTTACATGCCTGCCATACAATTGGCAGTGCCTGGATTTGAGGATTTATTGGCTGTGACCAGATACAGGCTAAGTAAGTAAACAGATTAATATGTATTAAAATACCTCATTCATTCAAGGTTCAGAACTTGTGCACACATGTGAAGGTGGTATTTATCCATAGTTCTTACCAAGGGAGCTGATTAAAAACAGGATCATGCAAAGTAAGCAGTGCAGTAAAAAGACAGCATTAAAACATTTTTTTGTAATTGAAATAGCCCAAATAATGGTTACCTGATTTAATGGTTCATCAAACTATAGCTCTCACATAATCTTCAAGGGTTTGGTGGTTTTATGTTGTAACTTGTAGCTGATGCTGCAAGATGTAAGAATTCTTATGAAATTATTTCTGTATTGTTACCCAGAATAACAATGCCTAAGAGAAGTCATCATGCCTCATGTACAAAAGACAAAGGAAGAGGAAGGACATTGTCATATGACATTGGTCATATCCTAATGTAAAAGAGGTCTCCAGAGTCAAGGACTTTTTACTGCAGCACCATTTTTTTTAAAGGTTTTGGCTTTTAGTCTTGAAACTTTGGACTATTTTCTGTCTAAATATGGTGTGAGATTGAGATACCGAAACTCCCATTTTATAACAACAATAAAAAGCTTCAGGTGTGTGTTAACACTGGCAGAGCTGTGGGTGTTAAGCACAGCAGTGTGAGCTGCCACCTTGGCCCCTTCCAGTGGGGCAGAGCAGACCCCTTGGCTGGGCTCCCTGCAGGGGAGCTGCCTTCACAGGTTCCATTGCCCAGGCTGAAAAGGAGGGTTTTCTAGCGTTTGCCCCAAAGACAACTTCTCTTTCTGCCATATAATTTTCAGTTCAAAACTTTGGATGCATCAGGAACAAAACAGCTTTTACAAGAAGAAGATTCACAAGAAGATATCCTGGAAGATTCCCATGCAGCAAGTGCCTGGCCCTCAGCTCTCAGCCTGGGAAGAGGCCTCTGTCCACCATAAGCCACCAGTGAAACCTTGCTGCTGAGGGAGAAGAACCAGTCTTCAACAGGAAATTGATGAAAAGGACTTTCTTGTTGAGAATGTTTGTAAACAGATCTTTCCAGCTCAGCTGATCTCCCATTGAGGAGGTCAGGAGAAAGCTACATGATCAGAGGTGCAACCAGCCCAAGTGTTCTGGGATGTGATGATCAACTTTTATATTTCAGATCTTAAAAGAAAAACTAAAGCAACCACTTGTGTTAGTGCCTAAATGGCAGCTCAGGTCTCTTGGTCATTTACTACTTAAGCCTTTACTAGGTGTGCTATGTGAGCCTTACTCCTCAGGAGCTGTGATTAGGCTGTCCCTAACACAGGGGATGTCTCTGCCCCCATTAAGCAGCTGTTCAACTGCACAAATTTTTGCAGAATGGAAAACCTCTTTACACAGGCATTTTAATCAAAGTATTTGCATTTTTTTTTCTGCTTCTCTTCTCTGTCCAAACCAAACTTTGCATCTCTTTTTTGGGGTTTAGGCCTGATTTTTTACGCCTAATTTAAGATTTAGGATGTATACTGTCAGGTGTCCTAAAAAGCTTAGCTACTAGAGCAGGAAGCTAGCATCCTTTATTTCTCTCAGCCTGAGACTGACTTGACAGCAGCTTTTTTATACTTTGTAAGTGTCTTTACAACCCAGAGGTTAATCAGTGTATCTTTCTCACAGTCCCCCAAAATATCAAACTATTATTATATGTGCTGGTTTTGTCTGGCATAGAGTTAATTTTCTTCACAATAGCTGGTATGGGGTTGTGGTTTGGATCTGTGCTGAAAACAGTGTTGATGATACAGCAATATTTTTGTTGTTGCTGAGCAGGGCTTACAAGTGTCAAGGCATTTTCTGCTCCTCACTCCACCTGCCATGGTGAGGAGGCTGAGGAATTAGGACACAGCCAGGACAGCTGACCCCAACTGACCAAAGAAATATCCTTTACCATATGACATGCTCAGCAAATAAAGCAGAGAGAAGAAGGAAGAGAGGAAATGTTCAGAAGGATGGTGTTTGACTTCCCAAGTCATCATTGAATGATGGATCCCTGCATTCCTGGGTGTGGCTGAACACCCAATTCACCAGAATGAATTCCTTGTTTTGCTTTACCTATTGAGTGAAGCCAAGGGAGCAAGCAGCTGTGATGGGCTGAGTTGCCAGCTGGAGTTAAATCACTGCAGTACAGCACAGAACTAACTCAACAAAGAGATGGAGGAAAACACATCTTGGATTGTCTCAAGCACTTCCCTGGGATCTGAGAGGGCCTGAAGCCAGGTGAGAATTTAAAAGCTGGTCTCTCACCTCCTGGAAAGCATGTCCTGTGCTGTTTTCATGCAAAGTCTGAGGCACCAAGTATGCTCTGAGCCTGCCAGCTGGCTTACACATCACAAGCAAGATTTGTCAGGAAAAGGCTTATCTGGAACTCCCTGCATCCTGGTGATGTCTGGATCAGGGTGAAGTGCCAGTGGAAATGGCGATACTGTGGAGGCTTTTGGCATCTGCAGGACTGGACAAAGTTGAGAATGGTTTCTCTAGGATCTGACAGTTGAATTGGAACGCTTGAGGTGGAATTCAGGTGTTCATGGTGAATCTAGCCTTTACCAAGCCCAAATCCTAGACCAGTGGAAATGCAGGCCAATGTAGCTTCTGACTGAATATCATCTGGAAATATGCAGAGTTTTGTTGTGATTCTATAAACAGCCTGTGACACCATGAGCCCTTCTTGTCTGTCTTTTCCAATTAAGCACTTAAGAATTTCCCAAGGTAAATATTAATACTTGAGAAAGGAAATACTAAAATGCACAAAATCCTTTCCAACTTTTCTGCTTGAATAGCTATCATTTTTTAGTGAGGTCACAGCATACAGTTTTCTATAATAAAAAATAAGCAGGATAAGTAGTTTTACTCCTGTCAAAACTTGAATGCAATTTTATGTTTTTCTTTGACTTACCCTATAAATATTTTTACTACAACATTCAAAGTTTATGAGATCTCTAAGACTTGTAAAGAGGTTGAGTAACTGGAAACCAAAGGCTAATACCTACCACAGGGACTTGGGGGTTTTTCTTAAGCAAGCTATTTATTAATGTTAACAAAGGGCATTTTACTGATGATCTGTTTACAAAACTGAGTATTATTTTACCTTTCCATTCCAGTGTAAACAAATCCATGAGGAGGGACAAAGACAGACCAACACCACAATGCCTGACAACATTGATCTTTTCACAGGTTACAATTTTCTGACATTAACCTCTGAGCTGAGCTTCAGCAGTTGAATCTCTGCTGAGTCCAAGTGTAGCTTGGAAGCTGCAAAAGTCAGCTTCACTGAACCAGAGGAAAGAAGAGTCAGCCACTGGTTGTGGATGCCTTTGACAAGCTGTGTCCTTTTCCCTGTTCATGAGTCACTCACCAGGAGACTTTATCTTTCCTAATGAATTTACTATCTATAATTATGGTTACAACAGTTATCCACCCTTATAGGAAAGCGTGGCCTCGCCTGAACATGCCCAGGAGGAGCTGTGTCACAGGCCAGGAGGTGGGAGATGATGTGCCCATATCCACCATGGCCACAGGAGAACATGCGTGTTTCAGCTCATCTTCTGGCACAGCTGAGGAGAGCTCTGTGTCACTGCTTACTTGCTAGTCACTATTTCTGCTCCCAAAACATGATTTACTGACTAAAGATTAACTATTGCAAAAGGTTTGCACAAGCAGGCAACCCAGCCTTTTGTGCAAACATTTGTGGATAGCCATTAAACTACTGACTTGAGCCCAACAGAGCAAGTCAAAACATTCACCAACTTTGGCTAAATCCAGAGCCTGACAGATTTGGCCATCCGGCCTCTGGCTGTCCTGCCTCCCAACAGCCTTCAGCATCTTGGGAAGACACCATGCAAGTGCAGTCCTGAGGACATCTCAGAACCACAGCTGCTACAGACTGCTTTTAATCCTCCTTTCTTTATGGATTAAGGAATTAAGCCTTAATAGGGATTAAACCTTTCCCAGCTGTAAAACCCAGCACTGGATTTATCACACAGTTACAGCTCCCTACCCACCCACGCAGCTCCTGGAGAGATGGGGAGCTAAACATGATCAAACACTTTAAAAAGATGAGGTTCTTAACTGATCAAAAACCAGAACTGCCTCCGTTTATATGTATATACGTGCAGTCAGCTCTTTTTGGAGGCATGAACCTTTGGGGTTTGTTATCATCCTCTGTTAGGCATCTTCTCAGCTGAAGGTTTACTTCATCTGTATACAATACATGCATCTGATAGCTCCACTGTCATGCACTATTGCATGTTCAGTTTGTGCTGTTCAAGCCAAAATTATGTAGGTGGATATTTCCTCATCTGCACAGCCTCCCAGAAGAACACCACAAATACCTTGTGTAGATGTGTCAGCCTTTAATGGACTACAGACCTCTGACTTAATCTGAAATCAGCTGCTTATCCTGCCTAAAGATCTCACTACCTCAGCTGCACGGCAATCATAACCAGGCTGTCTATTTGTTCAACTGGAGAGCACTGCATTACTTTGCAGAAGCTCTTTGGATAAATAGAACTGGAAGGGATTTCAAGAGGTAATTTGACCACTTGTACAGTGCCCAGATCAAGTGAAAATGGAGCTTCCATGACTGACTTGGATTAAATCACTTTATAAAACTTCCCAGTACTGGGATTTTGTTGCTTTGAGACAGGGTTTTGCCACACAGATTACAGGAGAGATTGTTCAACTCTTTGTTGCTAAAGCTTGAGGTGTCTTTTAATTAAGGATTATGTGACTCCTATCATGCAAATCAAAGGCATTCACTTTCTACCTTGAGAGCCTAGCTATGAGACAGAAAGTGGGCCCTAATATTCTAAAAAGAAAGAGAAGATTAAAACTATGTATTTTAGTAGATAAACATCATGTTACTTCAGTTCACACTGGTTCTGTTTCAGTGAATGGTCAGTCTGTGGGAAAGGACAGCCAGAGCTACTCTAAAATGGTCTTTGTCACCAAGGAAAGCGTTTGGGACTCAGCCTTCATGCCATGCTCTGATTTTCTCAGTGCAAAGGCCATGACTGTAATAAGGGTAATGATTAATACAAGCACAGTGATGCCTGCATGCTTGTGGTCATGCAGTGGGTAGATTTTGGCAGCAGCTTGCTGGAGGTTTTGATTCTATGGCAAACTGAGGAGCCAGAGAAGGAAAGGGAGCAGACCTTGATCCAGAATGGTTTTTCTTAGAGTCACTTCTCATCCTAAGAGGAGTCTTTAACAGGGACAAGATCCTGAGCCCTCTGGATGTGCCAGTCTTCCTCCAGTAGTTGTATAGGGATAGTTTATACCAGCTGCTTGAAAATAGATTAAGGAGTCTGAGAAAATTAACCCATCCACTGATAAAATGCTGATTTCCTCCTTCCTTTTAGCATGGTAGTTCTTCTCTTCTAAGGTTTGCTTCAGGACAGGAGAACATTTGGAAAATGCTTCCCAGTTTGTACAATCCTTGACAAGAGAGCAGAGCACTTTGTTGTTAGGTGGCAGCCTTCAGCCAGCAATTAATTGCCCTCACCATACTTCCACTTCCTCAGCAAGCTGTCCTCTTGTTCTTGGTGGTGCAAGCCCAGATCAGTCCAGATCTTTGGCACATAAAGATGGTTGGAACTTCAAAGGGCAGTGAAAAGGTGAGAGCAGGAGCCGTGTTGCTACTGAGCTGGGTGGTGTGAGCTGAGGCTGAAAGGGAGCCTCTGGTGAGCAGTCCTGCCCTCCATGATCTGTGTCGAATAGGAGTGTATCATTGCATTACATTCTGTCTGGTACTTTGAATCAGCATAAAAGTACATTATAATATTAATATGATTCTGTGGAAATTGTTCTGCTACAATAAGCATGCCTGACATGAAACACACTGAACTTTCTGGTTTCTCTGGTGCCCATTTCTTGAAGGGGATCATAACAAGGTGAGAGAGCAAAAATTGGGAAATAACTCCGTAAAGAAAATTATCAAGATGATCCAGGTAACTGATAATTATGGGATTTGATATCACGGGGAAATTAACATTTTAAAGATTGGCCAAGCAGAAGAAGAAAAGCTCTCTGCTTTTTCTGAAATATGCAAGTATCTCAGTGCACACTACTCTCTGCATTTGGATGTCAGTGCATATTTATTAGTGCTCCTGTTTGTAGGCTGCCTGGGGTTTGCATGCCAGTGTCCAGATCCCAAGTACTTCCCCACCATGTTCTTCCTCAATTCACAGTCAGCAGTGCCCTTTCCACTGCTTGCCCTAAGTTGTGCATTTTGATTTTGGTGCCTTTCCTGCAGACAGGACTGAACATGCCATTTCTGGGAGAAGGCAACCAGCTCCAGAATCTCAAAAAATATCCATGTAGGGCTATTGTACCAGCTGTGAATTCACTACTTTTCCTGTGTTTGCAAAGGAGCACTCCCTGGGTACAGAGATGACATCTGGTCACGATGACCAAGATGACCAGGTACAAAGAGAAGCTGACAGGTATGAAGCAATGTGCTGAGGCAAGAGTGGGAGATCTGCCAAAAGAAAAATGGCAAAGTGCCTATAAACTGAAAACAAACAAGTTCCCTGCAAAGGGGAGCTACTCCTGGTCAGGAATAACCATTGTCTGCAAAGCAGGCCATAGAAGAAGAGGGTTTGTTTTAAGGTGCTTAATATAAATTATCTTCCTATTATCTGGTGTAGTGCTACTGGATAGGCTGTAAGAATCTCCTTTTCTTTTGAACAGGGTCACTGGGTCTGTCCTGAACCTATTGACTTTCTTCTTTTATGGTGTATTTTTAGAAGTCAAATATGTGCCTGTTTTTCTCTGCATTTTAAATCCAAAAGACTCAGATGATTTACTTCAAATATTCCAAAAGAAAAAATAAATCTCCTGTGGCTTCACATTACATATGAAGTGTTTCAAGCCCAACATAGATTTGGGGGTTGATGTTTGGTGGCAAAGTTAGAAAGTATTTCAGTTCAAATATAGAATACAGTGCTTCTGTAACCTCAGCTCCCAACTCTGCTAATCCAAGTTTAGTTCCTGATGGACTATCCACAAAGTGAGCTAAATACCAAGCTGTTGCCTAAGTACTACTTTAGGTGGCAAAGTCCAAAGTTTAGACTTTCAAAGCTCCCACTCTTCACATCACAAGTATTGAAGAGCAAAGTGCACAAATAAGAATTGTCTGGGCATAAATATAAATTGTCTGGGCGTGCACCCCTGAGCACCCCATTTCTGCTTCTCAGATTGAGCCCTTAAGATACAGCAAAGGAGATAACCTTGCCCTGAAGGAGCCTTTGGAAGCCGTGTTTCCCTCCCTTGACATCCTACTACCTGGAATACCATTCTCTAGAGTCAAATACTATCTTGTCTATTTAGTCTAAACCAGGTGTGTCTATAAGAAAGGCCTACCCAAGAAATGTTTTGTGAGCATTTTCACAGGAAGTGTCTGAAGTGGGTTCAAGTCCCATCAGGTTGGTTTGGAGTTTGAGCCAAGGTGTCTGGCACAGCTGATGAGTGCTGACACAACTGGGGAACCTGCAGTGAGGGTGCAGGGAGGAAGTGGGAGGTAATGATGGGAGGAAGAGGATAAAGGAAAAATTTCTCTTCTTGTTACATCATGCATGTTTGTTCCCACTGGCCTTTCAGCACCACTGCATCACATTCTGAGATATCTTACATTATCGATACTGTAATTTAGTGAGGAAGAAATAAGCTGGATTCATCTGAAGGAGGATCTTCAGTCTGGAGGAGCAGAAGTGAAAACACAGATTCTTTTGCACTCAGTAAAAGTATTGAAACTCAGTGAGGCATCCAAGGAAAAGAAATTAGGGTAGACTTGTTTGTTATTTTGCTTACATCTGCATATTTCCTGTGTTACCAAAATAACAAAATTAATTTAATTTTGTAGATTTTAGAGTTTCCTTGGATCCCTTTGACCCTCCTTGCCTGTGTTTGCGCAACTGAGCATCAGCTTCTGATTTCAGATTGTCCATAAGACTGATGCTCCAGCAAAGGGGATGCTTAAGCTACTGGTGAGGAGAAGAGTAAAGAAATCCAGTATGTGGTTGCATAGCTTTAGAAGAGTTCTTTCTATCAGGCTGAGCATTATCTATATGAAGAGGTGATCATGCACCTCCTACTCACTGGGTAGCAGCTGTGCCTCCTCTCTGGCACATTTCCAAGTTGCAGGACGTCTAGTGTAGGTTTGCAGAACTGACACTATTTTACCCCACTGTCTAAGGTCTCCAGGTCTCATACTGACACCCACAGAGAATTTGACACCAGTTTGAAGAGCAAGTCAAAAAAGTTAGTGCTTGAATTGCAATAATATTCACTGAACTCCTGTTGGAGTCAAAAAATAATCTATTAGGGTATATTCCTGCCAGGTTTTTAGTATTAATATAATTCAGGCATAGACTCCAACAGAAAATAGAATAATAATATCTAGAACACAAGTTTGGCTTCCATTTGCAATTGACGTGCAATAAAAGTATAGTCCTGCTTCCCCTGAACTCAGTGTGAAAATCCTAATTCACTTCAGGAAAGAGCAGAATGGCACCTAAAGAGTTAACAGTTGTAGGTTATAAACCAGAAATTAAATAAACCCTTAATCAAAAGGTTATGTCTTACAGCCAAAGAAACCTCTCTGGAGTTGTACAGTTCAAAGCAGGAGCAGAATTTCAGCCTTTAACATTCACTGATACCATTTCAGATGCAAATTTTGTGATCTTTTCGATGCCAGACACAAGACATTCCAGTGTGCATAGCATTTTAGTTACTTATCTTCTGTGAGTTGCAGGGCATAATATTTTTCACTGTTTAGAAATAACTCTGCTCTGAGTCACCACTGAAAAACCCTGTTCTAAATTGGATTTCCCCTACAAACCTGGACTGTCTCAATTTGAATAGTCCGAAGAAACCACAAAGCCTGCTTTACAGACCATACTGGGAGGAAAGAGCAGATCAAGGCCACACAAAGGTGGGGGTATCCTGGGGATCCCTGGCCTGGCAGAGACAACTGCACTGCATGGGAAGTGGCTGGGAACATATCCATGCTCTCAAAACATCACTGTCGTCCTCGCCTCCTGCTAAGCTGCAGCCCATTTCCAGACCAAGAGCCTTGTCATTGATTTCAAGGCAGTCAGACTCCCAGTGACTTTCAAAAAGCTCTTACTTTATCTCCCACCATGTCTGCGCTCAGCACCACAGTGTGACACGTTATCCAGCTGGCACCAACGAGAGTGAGAAGGTTTGGGATACAAACCTGTGTTTCCTGGATGCTGCACAGAGTAGTCCTGCAGCTAAAGGACCACCACATGGGATTTATGCTAGTAAAGGACTTCACAGCTTTCTTTACTTCCTCATTCTAAGGGAAATATGCATCAAAGATTTGGCCACAAACTACCCCATTCATGTTCTTTTAAATGGAGAATATTTCTATCAGTAAGAGCAGTTTTCTCCATCAGCTCATTCATGCCGTAACTTCTGTGGCCACTAATCGAAAAATCCATGGGTTCAGATTTCACACCTTCACCACCACTTACAAAACCTTTGCAGGCAGACTGGAAAGAATTCAGGGAAAATTTTATACTAGTGCTGTGTCCTGTGATTCTTCAGGACGCTGAGCAGGTTGAGGCTGCACTTGCTAAGGCAGAACTGAGACCAGGCTCCTCATAACACATGCATCATAAAACTCCTGAAACACCTGGGAATAAATGAATCCTCCATGGCACAACCCTTTCCCTGACTATCATTTTACTTTAACTCTGTTGAATCAAAGAATTTCTTCCTAGTGTTCCTAATGAGACTACCAGGCAGAGAATTATAAATCATCAGTGTTCTACTATGGGAAAAGAGCAGCATATGTATTTGAAGGGAAGCTAGGAGGGAAGAAAAGGAAGACATTCTTACTAACATATACCAAGGGAAACCAAATTCAGTTTGACAGGTTTCAGAACTCAGAAGATTTTACAGCATAACTGTAAATAATATGCCAATAGAATTATTAAAGGAGCAGTATCAGGTCGTGTCTGCCCAACCTGAAAATTTTATTTTAAAGAAATGTTGTCTGAAATTTCAAAAGATATTTACCAATCTCATTTGGCAACTGAATAGGCCATAGTGTTACTGGTTAACTTAGGCAAGTAAAAGTGATGGTCTTTGCACCCAAGAGTTAGAGATACATGATTGAACTCTTTCCATTTGGGCAGTGATTTACCATTGTGCCATTGCTTCCTTTAGCACTCCACAAGTATTGCTTCTTTTTGAGAAGACAGTCTTGCACAATAATAATTTAATTCTTCATGGATTTTTTCAGACTGTCAAGCCCTTTGAAGGAAATTTAAAAATTTTGAAACTTTTGAATTAATAATTCATACTTTCTCTTGATAAAACATATGAATCACAATCATGAAGTTAAAATTAAAAAAAAATAAACATTTTATTGTGAGAATATTGTGTAGTTTTTAGTAATTTTCAGCAAATCGAATAAGCATTCATGATTATTAAGAATGTAACTCTGCTAATGACAGCTTGCTGTTGAAATGACTATTGAAAGTCATAGCTCAGACTGAATTAAAACTTCTGAAAATTACATTCTGCTGTGCATCAACAGAAAGGTCACAAGAGGTGAATCTCCCTCTCTACTCTGCTCTGGTGAAACCCCACCTGAAGTACTGCTACTCTTTTACTGTAGGGGTGGTTAAAGGAAGCACAGAAATTGATGTAGCACAGATTTACTAGATGCTTTTTAGCTATGTTCTGCAGCACAGTTGTACAAAACCTTTCAAGGTCACACTTCTTTTGATGCAGCTGGATATGTTTGGCTTTCTGGGCTGGAAGGACACGTTGATGGGTCTTACTCAGTGTTCTATCCACCAACACCCCCAAATCCTTCTCCACAGGGCTGCTTTCAATCCACTCATTGCACTGCCTGTATCCATGTTTAAGATTGCCCTGACCCAGGTTCCCATAAATATATTTCTCCAAGCTGTTAAGGTCCACAAGCTTGGCTGCTTTTGAGATTGGAGGAGATGAACCTTGCAATTCAACCACCTCTCCCAGACTCCTCTTCCTTACCTGTGTGCATGTGTCAGTAGTGGATTCGTCTCTGTCTTGTTTGTTTGCTCTGAGGCCTTTCCCCTCAGACCACTTTGTGCCCTTTCCGTGCCATCCTGGCCTGCCACTTCTCTGTGAGCTGTCATCTCCCTTTTCTGTCATTGTTTGAATATCTCCTCAGGTTGGTCAGCCTATTGGCAAAGGTGTTTTTTCCCTGCTTGGTCAGATGGATCTCAACTCTTCCTAGCAGTCCTGAGTTCTCAGTCCCAAGGCTGTAAAAGCCAGATCGCTGTTCCCAACATCATCTGTGCAACTGAGTGTTGACCTCCATGATCTGCTAAACCCTCCTCAAGCCCTTCACCCTCTGTGGCAGGATTAAGGAGAAACTCAACTGGTCCTTGGGCCCTTGGCCCTTACTCCAGAGCTGTGTAGTCACTCTTGTTATGCTCCACATAACCATTCAGGCCAAAAGAAAAAGGTTAAACAGATGAGTCCATTTTCCGAAGTTGTTCATATTTCAAAGGAGGTGTGAGAGAAACAGAGACAGGAACATGGATCTCCTTTTCTTTACTCAAAGATCTGACATTTTTAGACTCTTCTATTAGGTTTGCAAATTTTCTGTTCTTGTAGCTCTCAAGGAAAAAAGAAAAAGAAATGTGAATCCACAATTTAAACAAAAAAACTTTCCCTGCCATTAACATTTCTTTGATCGTCCTTTGGTTTATTGTTGTGCATTAAATTCTCTTAATTGCTACAACATTCATATAAATAATGCATTTGGAAATGAAGGTAAAGAGGGTGTCACATTCTATTCTCCAGTGATTTTAGTGGGACCCTCTGGCTTGACTTTAGTGCTAAAGCTGCTTTTTTTTGGTCTCAGGATAGCAAAAGCTTGTTAACAAAGTTAGAGTAAACAGGGAAAATAAAAGCACTTACATTTTATCATGTGATAAATTGGATAGGTCTGCCTTTCAACTGAATTTACTCCATGGCAAAACTAATGTGTCTTGCCTTCGCTGTACTGGTACCTCAGGGGAGCTGATGTGTATTAGCTATCACTATCAGGAAAGACAAACAGCTTTTGTCGCTCCCCCTCCTTCCCCAGGTCCTCTTGGGTTTTCCTTTTATGAAAGTTTCTGGTAAAAGCTTCTATGAAGTCACAGAACAGGGTTGCCCATGTCTGCCAGCTGGTTTTTTTTGCACTACATGAAAATATTTCTCAAGTACAATCCTCTCTTCTCTCTCCTTTTCAAACACTTACAGTGTAAAAAACCCTTCAGCATTTGGCACAGTTTCAGCTAGAAGATCTACAGCCAGTTTTGAAAACTGCAGCTTATAATGAGCTAATTTTACAGTTAGAAAAAGGTTGTGTCATTTTGAAATAGACAGATACAGCTGGAAAGGAGACAACTGAATTGTGCACTGAAAGCACTGGGATTTTGCCCACATATTTGTGCCTGGATTTTACTGGGTTTTTGTAAACAGGAATTTCAAAAACTTTTCTTAGATTTGGTGTGTTTGGACGTGCTCTGTTTTAGTCAGTTTTAGAGCATAAATCCACAGAAACACATTGGAAGGAAGGAGTACAGGAAGAGGACAGGATTACATATCCACAAGTATGTGAGGTCTTTATTTTGTTGATTATGTTTGCAAAAATCAGTAAGATCAGTAAGATTAGCACTGGTAGGATTCATCCTCATTGCAAAATTCACTGTCTGGTGGCAAGTTGAGTAATTTTTTAATGATATATTAGACAAGGTTTCCCAACAGAGAAGGATAAAGCTGTAACAAGATAGAGCAGCAAGCAACTCAGAAGTTAGGAAGATCCTGAGAAAGGGAAGCATTTTCCATGAGGAGTGTTGGGGTGGAGAGCCAAAGGGCAGCAAGAGCTGGGATGCCACATGCAGGTGCCAGGATTTTCTCTATACTTCTCCTGCACCAGAGATAAGAGACCACTGAAGCAGTTTGGTGACTCATTTAAGCATCCTGCCCAGCCAGGACTACTCAAAAGGATAGAATTAGATGGCAGCAAAGGAAAGGCAGCTCTTGCATCTCCATGCTTCGCCCCGCATCCCCAGCCTATTCCTTTTACACATCCCAAATTCATACATCCCAAAATCTGATTCCAGTTGAATCACATCACTCTGTTTCTAGCACACCAGGTTTCACTGAGGTCCCTGGGCAGCAATGCTCTGCCTACCCCTGCTGAGCCTAGGGTGCTCAGAGGAACTGCTTGGCTATGTGTCGATAGAGGTTTTTTGGTCCCCAGGCAATTCTATGCATCCTGAGCACAGTAAAACATCTTTCTGCCTGCAGTCCAGCACAGACCATACTCCTACATGTCATACTGTACTGGGACACCGGTTCCTGAGAAACATCCTGAGCATTCCAGGGCAAAAGAAAAATTCCCACTTTGAATGTAAATGGAGGCCCACTTTGTTCATCCCTGGTCTTAAATACTCTCCTACTGCAACGAGACCGTTTTTATATCTATATCTATATATATATATCTCTATATACATATATATATATAACGTGTTTTTATATCTAAGATTTCTTATTCTCTAAGCCTGCCTTTCTATAAATTACAGCAACAACTCCAGCTGACCCTCAGAGAATCAGTTTCTATATTCCTCATGAGACTTGTCCTAGATGAGATTAGGAATGATTAGTGGTAAGCTGTAGGCAGATACCTGGACTCCCCTTTACATTACTGCTTCCACCAATATGATCAGTGTGTGGGTGGCAAAAACCTAACACAACTGCCTTGAGTATAGATAGATTGAGAAGACATATGTATAAATGGAGTACCTAAAATTTTCAAGGCTTCTTCAGTTTTCTACCTGTCTTTGTTGTCTAACTCATGGTATCACTAGTCTTCCTGTTTTTTCTGAAAGCACGGTTGTGTTTGTCATCAGCTTTGGGTGATAAGATCGGATTTTGAACTTGGATGCAAACCACATGATAATTCCCTGCTCTATAAACAAAAGCAAGACAATAAAAAGCCCTCAGTACTGGTTTTGTTTCCTCTGAGCCTCATTAGGCACTTAGCCAGTGACTAGTCAGGTACAAAGGAGCAAGGACTCAGAGACAGGCCTCAGAGGTCCTGCCTTCCATCTGCGAGGGGTAAGTGTGAACCATAAGCCAAATTCATTTAGTTCCTTTTACATAATTGTCAGCTTTACTCAAAGCAGTTTCTTCTCCTTGGTTGCAAGGGAAGACAGTCAATTGTTGTTCTATTCACATCGTCACATAAACCCATCTGACAGGCATGACAGCAACTGCTTGCTAATTATGGAGCAAAATTTGCAGTGCAAGGTTTGTTGTGCCAACGGTCCCCAGAACAATCCTGGGATTGTTTTATGAGAAGATTGGGCAGTCAGGGTTGAGCACTTTTGTTTCAATTATCCCCATGTGCTGTCAGGGCTTGGAGCTGCTCTAGTGGAATGAAGAGAAGAAAATAAATGAGCTGTGCTCCAAGCCTGGGAGCAGTTGCTGAACCCTGAAGAGCTCAGTCAGTTGTATCTTTGTTAGTTGCTATTATGGATATTATTGCCTGGTAGTGGCACTGAATCTGAGGGCCCATTAGCACTTTCATGCTAGGTCCAGGGATTTATGGTTCCACTGCAGAGACTTGCAGAGACTTATTCTGGAGTGAAGCTCGGCATGTGGTCCCAGCTAAACCCATCCCTCTAACTTTATTATTCATTGCTTTGGGTGATCTAATAAAGTTCAGATATTGTTGGCATTGGATGTAGCTGGTTTGCTGATTTTATCAAGAAGAGGAATTGATTTGTGAGTGAGAGGTGACTAGCAAAAAGTCCACCTCACTGGGGTGGAATTAAAAAAATACCAAAGAATTAATTGCTTCATGTAGGAATCTAAATGTTGTGCAGACACCTCAAGTAATTATTCTAAAAGAAGTATAACCAGCTGGCCATAAACTAGAATTATCTTTTCCCAGAATATTCCCAAAAAAAAACCTAATTCCTACTGAAGTTATTGAGCTGCACCTTCTTAACTTGTTACATTACATAAGTTTACAGAGCACCTTCATGAGCCCCATTTGGTCACATTACTCAAGAATTTCCTCTTTGTGACCCAAGTGCTCTTGGGTGTCTGTCATCTCCAACAGAGCTTCAGTGATAAATTGAAAACATAAAGCTTGGAGAAGGGCTATGTTTGTCTCTTGCAGCCAGTAAATTATTCTAGAATATGCCATCCCTTTGCAAAAACCAACAATCAAGGCCACTCCATGGACTCTATCAGATACACAATCTCCGTGTCTGGCTAACCCCAAAGTCAGTTCATCTGAGCCCTCTCCCACAGCCACTCCTCCTCCCTCACCTAGTCCTGTTCCCCCTTTACCCTCTGCAGCATAGATTAGGTCACAGCAGGACCATTTCAGTTTACTATACCAGCAGAAACATACTCCATCCTTCTGCTGAGTTGGTTTCCTAGCAGATGGCACATTGCATCAGCTCACCAGGCTGCCAGACAAGCCATTATTGGAGGGCTCTCAACCAGGGGCAACAGTGTGAGTGTGACTTTAGTTTGGAGCAAGATATGAGATCTGTCCCCTGAAACTTTTAACCACTTCCTCTTGTCTCTACAGATTTGAGGCATGGATTTGGACTGCATGTAAGGAGGACTTATACCACAGGCTCACTAAAAGTTTACCTAGAGCCATTTAGAGGAGGGGAGCAGCATAAGACCACAAAAACAACAAATATTCCTCTCTGCCACAGCCTGTACAAACTCCTGCAGGAGATATTCCTCTCCTTCATGTGACATGGATCATCTTAACTATAGGCAGGCAGGATATTCTTCCCTGTCCCACACAGATTATTGATGTTCCCACTGGAAAGGTTTTGGGAAGATGGGAATAACTCTAGAAAATCTAAGGTTTCAAGAAATTCGAATTTCATAGCAGAAATCTCTTTTCTACCCATCCCCAAACTACCATACCCACAGATACAGCCTTTTCAGAAACATCTTCCAGAGGTCTGTGGTGTTGATATAACACAGGTGGGAGAGCAGAAAAGAAATAAAGAAAAAGTCCTTGAGGAACACAAGTCTGCCATCCTAGAGGGATCTTGATGGCCAGTGGAAGGGACAAACCAGACCTTGATTCCTCTCTTCTCCCTGTTCCTTTGAGTCTTCCCCTCACCTCTGCCCTTTGTGCACTGTGCTGTGAGTGAGCAGAAAACCAGTCTGGCTGAGGCACAATCCTGTTGCTGCGTTCAGATCAGTTGTCTGCAAGACCTACTACACCAGTGCCAAGGCACCACAGAACAGCCATCAGGTCTGAGGAACAGGGAGCTCTGACTTGTGCTTGTGAGATTAAAGCAACCAGAGAACTGTAGACCAGGTACTTACATGAGGCTAAAAGAAAGCAGTTAATTGTTCTTTAATCTGGACATCAGAAATATGATGAAAGGCAGTAGCTGGAATTTGGTTCAAATTCAGGTTGAAAGTAGGATTAGGTTCACTGCAGTGATGGAGTATTCTGCAACATGCAACTCGCTCTCTCCCAGTCAACCAGCCGTACTTTGTATGAAGTATCTGAATATTAGGGGAATTCCTAATACTTTCTGGCCCATGAATGCTTAACCAGAGAGAGTTATTGGAGCATCTGAAAATCCTGTGGTTAGGGCATATCTAAGAGATCATAACTCAAACCTCTACTCCAGGTGTGGTAGGAGAGGAGCTCCAGCCTGATCTCCCACACTCACAATGGGGACATTAAAAAGTTACCAGCCACCAGGAAGGAAGAAGAAGGGTCTCTATGTTGTATGATCATGCATGTTACAATCAACTCCAGAGACAAGACAGGCAGGAAAACACATGGTACACAGTCCTACCAGAGTGTGGACATAAGTCTGAACAGCCTGTTGCTTTATGATATGAGGGTGCATCTGTTTGGACCTTCTCTATGAGTAAAAACTGTAAACAAGTTTGGGAAGCATTGGATCGCTGCTCTGGAAACACCAGCACATGCAGGTTTTAAGAATGTAACTGGCACTCTGTAAATTGAAGTCCCCCACGGGAATCCAGCCAAAAATATATTTAGTGGCTTTTGTTTTTAAACACACAAACACAGAAAGCGTACAGCTGGGTATTTCAACGACATACCTACAGCGGATGTGGACTGTGTGGGCTGGGGGGTCTTAAAGAAAAAGCCTAGATTCCTTTCTGAAAGGCACATTCCAGTTCAGCCAGAGGTTATAGGCTTCATACAGAAATTCCTCAGCTAAGATCTGTGTTTTAATGCTGCAGGTCAAACCACCCTCATAATAGTACCTCTTGTCTTGTATAGATTATATGACATTTAAGAGGGGAAAGGGGGCACTCGAAGCTAAATCTCAGGATACTACAGCATCTGACGGTGTACAGGCCTGGCAAATGGATTTAGACACTCTTAACAAGAATACTTCAGCTTTCACTCAGCCTCTAATTGTTTTATTGCTGGTGTGAGGTAACTTCAGGGTTAGCTTTCCCCAAAAGCTGGCCCAAATAGGGTTTTTCCCCATACAAGTTAAAACAATTTTTTAGCCTAGTCTAAACACATCCTGAGGTGCACACCAAGATAAACACACCATCACAGAAGACCACTGGGGTATTTCCCTAGAGGGTTTCCCAAGAAACTTTTGGGGTAACACAGGCCTCTCCCAACACAGGGGAAGTTCTGCAGTGGGATATTCAGGGGAATGTGGAGAAATGCAACAGCTGGATCAGGCAGACCTGCTTATCTCTAAGTGAAAGGATGTCCTTGCCAGTCTACCAGTATGGGGCTTTCCCTTCAATGTCAGTGAGGAGGAAGGATTTGAAGCAGGTGACAGGGAGATACTTTGTGGTTTTGCCAGGCAATCTCTGAGAGATCACCAGGGTGAGCAGGAGTATAGAGGACTATGCATAAAAAGCATACAAGGAGAAAACATGCTAGTGCTGGTGCAGGATTTCAGGATATGAAATGGGGGCTGAAAGAAAGTGGAGGGCAAAACAATAGGCAGCCTTACAGGTGCAGACATGAGGTTTGCTTTGCTCTATCTCAGCTGGCATCTGCACCACCATCCAGGGAAGTAGCTACTATTTCTGAAGACAGCCAAGGTGTCTTGGTCACACAGTCATAAAGTGCTTCTCCAAAATACTGCAGCAATGCAGAGCACAGCACAAGACTGTGAGCTCAGCTGCCATCCTCAGGAAATGCTCCTGCATTTAGTTTGGCCCCGCTGTGCAAGTTGGTGGCTTCAACCTCAGGTGCATTAGTGGTGCACACACAAACACAGGGTTTGCTTAAGGGGACAGCAGTAGTTGGATGGGAGAGAAGGAGCACTTCAGAAAGCAGCAGCATGAGGCTGTCTCATTTTTTGTGTATGTTTTGAGCTGTCAAGGCCACAAAGCTAGAGGCTGCAGTAACTAAGGCATGAAATTAAGCCTTGAGAAGAAGCTGAGTTGATAGCATGTCATAAGGCCCTTTTTCTGAGTTGTTTCAACAGCTTACAGTTTTCCTATAGTTATTGCTTATTGAAAGACGATTGTGGAATTATTTCCATGAGTAATTCTTGGCCGCTGTATCCTTTGCAAGCAGTTCAGTGCAGTCAGTTGATAGCTGAAATTCCAGACTGGTCAGACCCTGTTCACACAGGTCACTTACCTGCTGCAGAGAAGAAATTGCTTCACAGCAGATCATGTCCAGGGCTGACAGTGTTTTATCTCCTCACTCCCCAGGGCACAGGCTGGAGCAGCAAAGGACAGGCTTAGGCCCCACAGGACAGGACAAGATGAGGTTCCAAACTGAAGTGAAAAGTTAACTACACTGTTGAAGCAAAGCCCTGTCAGCTTCCCAGGCTCAGCAGAGTGAACAGACACATGCATGTGAGAGCTGCAAAATTTATGAAAGACAACAGAGACTTAATGTGAAATATAGTAAAAGTAAGATCAATATGTCCAGATGGCAGATGCTGCTTTCAGGGTCCTTTCACAAAAAGCTGAGTGTTTTAAATAATGCTTCAAATATACCTGTATTGGTAATTGCAGCCCACATACTGTACAAGGAGACAAATACAGGATCTGTGAGTTTCAGAACAAGGACATCAGGAGGAAGAATAAATTGATTCAGTGTGGAAAAGTGGAACTATTAAATTATATAAATAGTGTATTTGTTTCCCCATCAGCTTTTCCAGCTTCTGTGCTTTGAAGTGTTTAATTTTGTAGTCTCAATTGCACCCTGAAACTCCAAAATTAAACAAAAGCTCTTCCATCTTAATGAACTACAGGACTTAAAATTATAATTTTATTGCATTTCCTATCCTGGTGAGGTTAACTAGAGTCTGGAAAGTGCACACTGCCCATTAGGGATCATTAGGAAAGCATCTGGAAGTTACACAGCTTCCTTGGACTTTTACCATTAATAGTTCCTTTTGTGGCCATTCAGGGGAAAAACAGGTTTTCTTAAATAAATATTAAAGTGTTTGAATAAATATATTATCCATGACAACTCTACTAGAACTCTAAGGATTTCTGAACCCTTCTCTTCCCCCTTCCTTCCTATGAGTCCTTCAAAATTTTATATACACCATTATGCAGGCTGTTCATGGCTTCTTTGAAAGTGAGACCAAGACCAGTTGCATAAAAACATGGAAGAGACTAGCAGGCACCTGGGAAGACTGGAAATCTAGTTAACTTTGTCCTGTCATTCTGTCCCACCTGCCCTTTCTTGCAGTGCACCTACAGCCCATTCCTCTCTGCACAGTTGGCATTGGGCTGGCTCCACGTTCCACACTGCTCCGAGGGTGCTGGCTGACCCACTGTCACTGCCTGGCAGCCTCTGCCTCTTGAACTCAGCTCCTGTTGAGAGCTGCCTTGCCAAAACCCTTTCCACACTATGATGGAAACCAAGTTAGAAATAAAGTTAGAAATAACTCGGGAGTTGGCAAGATTTCCCAGAGCTTTCATTTTGTGAAGTGCTTTGCTGCCAAGCTATGTTATTCACATCTTCTCAGAGATCTGTGGGATGGTTTTTTTAATGCTTCTTCCTCTGAGGCGGGGGATGAGAGATATAAAGTCTAACACTTGTAAAATCTCTGTATTCCAATGTAAGAGTCAGCAAGCTAAGAAGTACAGTGATTAGAAAGTGGAGCTGTCATCAATCATGTCATGTTCAGGTATGTGGGATGAGCCTAACTCTTCTGGCAATGTCATGTTCAGTGCTCCGCTTTTCTATGGCTGTTGTGTCTGGCATTTTGGATCACCAAGCAGTTTGCATGTTTATCACACAAGATGCAGCTTTTCTGTAGGTAAATACGAGACAAGGAGCCCAGGTCCCCAGTCTAGTGTCCATGCTGGCCAGGGGGCATGGGCAACATCCACATCTCCTTTGCTCTCCGTATCCTAGAAAGCAAATTCTGCAAATTCTGCATTGCAGGTTTCTGATAGATCATAACCAGTCACAGGGAGAGCTAGAACCCACTGTAGGCCTTGCACAGAAAAACAAAGCGCAGCCTAATTTGTCTCCATGAAGCTTTCAACACCAAAGAATTAGCACATCAGAAGGAGGTCTGTGTCACCCAAAAGCAAGATCAAAAGTCAATCCATGATTACACATTCAAAGCAAAAGCTTTGTACAAAATACAAAGGGATCCTTTTCCTCAAAAAACGGTGGAGCAGAGTCAAAGGAGAGCCTTCAGAAATGCTTCTCAATTTTGGGGAAGACATCACCACAGATGACAATCAGGATGCCATTTATCCTTTTGTTGTGTCAGTGCTGGCCTGAGAAACATGGACTGCTTCAGATCAGAAAGTAAAGCAGACAGTTGGAAACCTATTTTAAAAATGCATATATAAAAACCTCTTCCACTGATTGTTTATCCATTAAACCCTGGCCAAAAAGCATTTTCAGCCAGAGGCTGTCAGATGTGGTGCTTAGGGACATGGTTTATGGGTGGATTTGACAGTGCTGGGTTAACGGTTGGACTCAATGATCTTAAAGGTCGTTTCCAACCTGAATGATTCTGTGATTCTATTTGATGAAAAGGTCATATAAAACTTGTTCTCAGAGAAAGTTAAAAAGTATGTGGGGAGGGGAGGGGGAGGAGGCAGTCAGGCTTGGAGATGTGGTCTGGTCTTCAGTCTACGGCTATGTGTGGGCAGTGGAAAAATACTACTGAACAACTAATTACCAAAAGCAGTTGGTAACAAAATCCTGATTTAAATATTTGCAGGAGGTAGACAGAAAGGTGCCAGCCTGAAGCTTGTAATTACTTTTATTTCTGGCAAGAATCAGATATACTTCTAATAATAACTATGGGCACAAAGAATTACTCAGAAAAGCAGGGCATATTTACTCTCAGCTGGAGGGGAGAACAAAGCAGGTAAGAGATGTCCTGTGATGTGGGTGCACAAAGGTAAAGGGTAGTAACTGCAGGGATGGGACTTGTGCAATGCAGTGGCACGGCCAAAGCAGCCCAGCCCTCAATCCCAGGGCAGAGAACACTCCAGGGCACCTTTTTCCTCCTGGGGTTAACAAGGCTGGCTGAAAACTTTCTTCAAGGAAGCTGATCATTTTCTTCCCTCTGACCTGAGCCTGCTGAGCTTATGATGTTTAAGACAGAGATGCATCATCCCTAAGGGACCATGGGGCCAGTCTGCAGCTGCAGTGGTGCTGCCTGGCTGTGGCTGGTGCCATCAGAGGGTGGGGTAGACAGTCCCTTTGCTGTGGCAGAGGGTTTCCTTCTCCCTAGGGAGCTCTGATCTGGATAGTGTGTTTCATTGTTGTAACTCTTCCCTACTCATCCCTCATACAGCCCTGATTTTTGGATGAAGGATTTTCTAAGTATGCAAAAGTAAGTATCTTTTTCAGAGATAAAAATATTATTTTTAGAGAAAAGATATTTCTAAGTATCATGAAGAGATTGGGTGGACTCTTGTTTGTGGCAGGCTCTTAAACCCCAGCCCAGCCATCAATGAGCAGGGCAGAGTCTGAGTCCCATGTCTCTGGGCTTGTCTCTCTTGGGTACGGTCTTTTCCAGGCACTCTGCTTGGGGCACAGGCAGCATCTCCAGCCTCCCTGGCTGTCCTATCTCTTCTTCAGTTGTTCTCCCAGTGATATCAATGACATTTTTTGAGTCATTTAATTTCTCCACCACAAAATTGTCCTGTCAGTTAATTAATACGGTGATGATATAAGCAGTACTTATCAAAGTAAAGCTGTCTTGCTACAGCAATTTCCATATGCTGCTTACCTTAAGTGTCCCACAATCCTCCTATTTCCACATCCCCAGTCCTTTTTATTCCTGCAGTGTCCAACACAGCCACCTTGTTTGTGCCACCCGCTACACCGCCACCCCAGTCGCCATCAGCAGAGCCCTGCTCGATTGTTGAGGCATTAAATATGTCCATGTGCAGGGCATGGAAAATCTGTGACCACACTGGCCACACTATCAAGCTTAAGAAAACACAAACTGAGTTATGGTGAGGAAATAAGTTTTGAAAAAAGAGTCTGAATTAACCTGCACAATCATAGGCTTAGATATGGTTTCCAAGGCCTTCCTAGCCCACATCTCTTTCCAAATTGTATATTTATTTCAGCTGGGCTGTCCCTGCTTCTGCCAGCAGGAAGCCTCTGCAAGACATGAGGCTGGGTCATCAGTGCATTTTAGGAGCATGACCACTGTGATGTCTTCCCCAGTCTCCATCTGGAGCACAGATTCAACCCAACCAAAGCGACACTTCCTTGGCTTCATCAGGACAAAGTACCTGTTCTCCAGTTCTGCAGAAGAGCCATCTACAGCAGTAGCCAAACCAAGATATTTCACTCTTCTCCCACATTCCTCGTTTGGAAGTCTCATACCAAGATTGAGCTTTTTCATTCCTTATTCAGTGAATGTATTTTGTGCCTACCAAAGACCCACCTTTAAAACTCCAGCTAGCTGCAGGCTGGAGCTACAAGTGGGTGTGTTACTGCACTGACATTTTTTCACATCCAGCTTCTCAGAGTTAGACTTATACACACTGCTGCTGCCAAAGGGATTCATATCTCACAGAAGAGAGGAAAAGAGGGAGCAGCTCTGGGCCCTCCACAGCTTCCCTAGCTCCTCACCCCACTCCTGGGAAAGCACATTCCAGTTTTCCATATCTGTCTGCCATTGGGTCTCCCAGGTCCCAGCAGGTGAACACCTACCTGACCACAGCACCTGCTGGCTGAGCCTCACTGATTACCAGAAAATGGCCCAAATATGGGGAGGCAAAGTGGGACTCCATCAGCCTTGCCCAAGTGTCATATGGAGCACAGGTATGGGTAGGAAGTAGAGCAGGTAAATCTGTCAAAAGGCAGCGAGCTTAAGGTCCCCCTTCCCAAAGTGCCGCAGACACTTCTGGAAGTCTGAACAACTTGCAGAGAGTCCCAGACTTCACTGTGGAAAACCCAACAGGTATCTTGGTTTTCCTCAGATAAAAATATAGCCCCATGCATCAGAATCCAGCATTCCTGGATTCCATCCTTCCATCCCCCTTCTGTTCTTCAAACACAAACCATCTTTCACTGGGATGCTAGACTGCACAGTTTGCAACCATTTCTGGCATTCTTGTTGTTCCCCATCTACTGTTAAAGGAACACATCAAAAATGCATTAAACACAGCAAAATCCCCAGTCTAGTACTTAGAGAGGCTCAGTATGAATGAAGGGAAAGCACTGTTTGAGCTTTATGGTCCTTGCAATCAATAGCATAAATTTAAAGTTATTCATTTACATGACTACTGGCAAAAGTCTCATCAGCTCTCCAAAACCAGTCACAAATTAGAATCAGTCCTACACACAGAGCACACAAAGGACAGAGGAGGAAGCATAATTAAGAGGATCACAAAATTTACAGTGCAATTAGATGATATGGTACAAAAGCCCTCTGCTTTCAGAGCTCAACTAAGAAGCACAGGGACACCACTTTCTTCTCCACCGATATTTCAGCAATCCTGGGTTAGATTTTGCAAACCTTTGACAATGACTACATTAGCAGTGAGTTTTGTTTAATTTATCACCCCTTAAGAGCAAAGCTGCCAGTGGGGTGCAAGTAGTTCAGCACACACAAGTGTGCTTGGGGAAGATCTCATTTCATCAGGTTACCTTGAAAAGGCCCCATTTAAAACAACTAACTTTTCCTAAAGGTAATCATCAGTATTTTTCCTCTAATATCTTAACATCTGACATGTGTTTTATTTAACATCAGATTCATACCCACTCTGAATTCCTTAAAAATCTTTGAACATATCTGCGTTCACTTCATTTATTCCTTTGAAAGAACATACCACCTATCAGAAGGCTAAAACTAGCTGGCACAGCCCAGAGGGAAACTGCACAAGGGCAATAGCAGATATTATTTCAGCCTGCTTTCTGAGCTATATTTCTGCTATTCAAAATGTCTAATGAGCTTATTTGATTGTATCCATGCCAACAAAGAGATATAAACAACTTTAATCACTGTTTCGCGTTGCTCTTGACCCCCTGCTTGGCTTCATTATTTTCCTTTTAGCCACATCAAGGCACAACACTCCAACTAAATCACTAGACCACTTGCTGAAGACCTGTCCACATAATAAGATTTCTTTTTTATCATCTCATTTGGTTTTTTGCACTGCTGTTTAACAAGCAACAGCCAAGCTGGGTGTTAGTTCAAAAGCAGCAGCTAGGTAAGGAACTAAGTCAACAGCTCTTGCTTGCTCCTTTATTTTCAGATAAATTTCTACATTTTTTACCCTAAACTGATTAATGCCCAAAGACAGGGAGTGGGTTACAGCTTCTGGTCTCCTGTTTTGTCACTAACAATGCTGGAGAAAGAACAGGACCGGGAAACAAAGAGAAAAGGAAGTGTTAACAGTTCGAGTCACAGTAAGTGTTGGCCTGCTTAAACTAATAATATCAGACAATTCTCTATAGTCTAAAACACCCACAGTCCTCCTACAGAGCTCCAAGCACTCCATGATCAGTGAACCATGTTTTAATGATACATTCTCTTGCAGAGCTTAAAGGTTTGAAATATTAAATCTTTTCTCTCATGCATGCTGACAGCAAATGAATCTGATGCCCATCTATTAATGAAGTTTGTCTGTCTCTTGATCATTATAACAAGAGCATTAGCTAGCATTACTTCCCCCCCAGTTTTTTAAATATGGAAGAAAAAGAATGTCAAGGAGCACACCAAATGTGACACATAACTACAAGTTCAAAAGGTCATTGAGGATTGAGGTCAGATTGCATGGAGAAAATCTGGTGCCCTGCTAAAAAGCAGGTCATTTTTTTCAGCCCCGCATGGATGTAGGAAAAATCCTGAGTTGTATGTGCAACCTCTGTTCTGTAAAAGAAATAACTTGAAAGTTTTTTTCCTTTTTAAAAATACATTTTCATTCCTTATTCTGAAGTAGTTCTTAATGGGTTATTGACACATTCTGGGAAAAGGATCACAGAACTATAGTATGCCTAATTTGTCTGACATCTAGGTCTGTTGCCTGTTAAATACCATAAGTGTCAGTGACTTCTAGAATTTTCTGTGGCATATGTTTTTCTTTCTACTTCATTTTGGCTTGATTTCATCAGAGTGATCTGGGACTCCTGGTTGGATTTTTAGTCCATGTGGTGAGAGCAGCATGGGACAGAGGCACCTGCTCAGTGCCACAAGCCTTGCTCTTGAGCACTCACTTAGTCCACCCTTGTGCTTCAAGGCAGGAAAAACTGACACCCGACAGCCAGCTAACTTCACCCTAGACATGGCTTCTGTGGCTCTGGAGAAGTTCTGCAACATCTGTGCTGTCTCTTCCTTGCTGGAATTCATGTCTACTGTATGTTCTGATCCAGCACAGGCACTGAGAGCTGATTATCTCCTCTTCCTATTGCCCAGTTCTTCCCTGCTTGAGGCTGAATAACACTAATTGATTCAATCTTTCATCTCGCTAATTTTTTATACTTCATATCATTCTCCTTGCTCTTTTCCAGATGTCCCACATTGGCACACAGGGCTGTCACTGAAGATTTACTGATACTGAGTGGAAATTTGTGGGTGTTTCAGGATACACACATCAATGAACATCCTACAGCAGCATTTTCTTACCTCCCCACAGCAGTCCTCAGCATCTCCAAGATGAGGACCCTCAGTGACAATTGAGACTCCTGACTTAAAGACCCTCTGTGAGTGGAAAAGCAGTTCTGATTCCTGCCTGGTGAGACATAAGAGCTTTTCCACTTTTTAAGAACATACAGAGCTGCAAGATGCTACATAAACTAAAGATCACTGTGTCTGTATTCATCACTTTCTGCTTCCTCAGACAAATGTAAATATATAAAAGGTATTGTTCCTAATGAAGGGACATGGGACCCCAGTTGCAGAGCAGATTCCTCAGCTTTCTGGGCACGGCACATTCAAAATACCATGGCCATTTAAGATAGTTTTAAAAAAAAATACTTCATAATAAGACTTTAATAGAACAGGTGAAGTCCTCAATAGTTTTGCTGAGGGGGTTAATAAGAAATGTTTTCCCCCCAGTCAAAAGTCTTGCAGCTGTAGTTATGATAGGATTGTGACTGCAAAAGCCCCATTGCTAGACCTAATCTGCTGTTAAACTGCTTAATTGAGAGATTATCAACATTTCTGATTAAATGCTTAGCTAAAGTGCAAAACGTAATCTTAGGGCTTTGCTGTCTGGGCTTCTAGTTAACATCATAAGCGCCACAAGCACACTAAATACCTCAGCAGTGTACCAGGTTATTATCCTAATCCAAGGTGAGAGCACAGGCACTCCCTCCCTGTGCTCCCTATACATTTCATCTTGATGAAAACATTTTAAGTACTTCTGCAGTTTGGCAACTGAAGTGGCACAATAAACGCTGCAGTTGAGAGGCTGTTTCAAGGCAAGGCCCTTATCCTGAGCAGTGCTGAACATCCCACTGCAGGCTGTGGATCTGCACCACTGAGGATCACACTTGGTGGCCTTGGCTATGCTTCCAGAGAAAACTGGTGGGAAAGGAGGGAAGAGGAGGAAATAACAGATGAATACTAAAGCAGACTAAAGAGTGAGGATAGACCTGCCACTATTTCTAAATATTTGCAGCCTTGAAGACCCAAAGAAGTTGATGTATTTCTGCTATCTTCTATTTCCACAGAGAAAATGAACCCTTTCCTGTACTAGGAGGTTGCCATTTTTCAACAAGACTGAGCTGACTCTGGCACCAGGAAGAGAACAAGTTCTCCCTGGACAGGCCATCACACCATGTCCACATGGTGTCAAGGCCATCAAGAGTTTGCTATAGCAGGCACCTCATATCAAAATTTTATCTTGTGTCTGGATTTTCCAGAATCTTACACACTGACTTGCACAACCCCCTTCTGAAAGAAAACAAATTATTTAGTTGCATGTAGGTGAGATACTTGCAGATTAAGGAAATACATTTTGGTCCTTACCTGACTAATTTGGTGATCACAGAATCATAGAATCACCAAGTGGTTTGAGTTGGAAGAGACCTTAACGATTATTTAGTTCCAAACTCTCTGTCATGGGTGGAGATGCTACCCACTAGACCAGGCTGCTCACATGTCCCATGCAACCTGGCCTCAAACACTTCCAGGGATGAGGCATGTGGAACTTCTCTGGGTAACCTGTTCCAGGTTATCCAGGCTTTACCTCCAGCCAAGGAAACAGTTCATCTTTGACCTGCTCAGATCCCTATTCCAGCTGGGTGGGATTGCCTTTCAAAGGTGTCAGACTCCCTAACACAAAAAGCAGTCCAGAAAGGTAGTTTGGACTGTGCTTTTGCAATACTAAATTAAGTTCCAACAAATCTCAACTAAAGTCTCCCAAAAATCCTGCTGAGACAAGGCAAAAGCATCTCACACAAAACGATACCATGCACAAGTGACAGTCAGCTTTGCATCCTGAGCCACTCTTTCCTGGATTTCACAGGGGTCAGAGGCAACCTTGGTGTCACAGACTCATCCCTTGTAGCATTTGACAGGGAGAGCTTTCTGCTTCTTCAGTTCAAAACTTCCCAACCGCAAGCGATTTTCCAAGCCCAGAACAATCATAACCCACCATTAGAAACAATGCAGCAGTGTTTCAAAATAAGCTCCAAGCATTCAAATCCAGACTAGAAGATACCTCCGAGAACAATGGTTTTGCTGAACCCAGCTTGTGTTTTTTGAAAACGGAGCTGCTTTTGAAATAATATAAAAATCAAAGTACTGCAGCTGGACTTTGGCTTTCCTCAATTCATTTTATTTCTAACATGTCCAGCTTAATGAAATTTTCTACCTCATCCTGTTTTGGTGTCACTTTATTATTATTCATCACAACCAATAAATAATTATTCTTTCTGTGACTACAAATACATGGCAAAAACCAGCCTACCCCAGGCAAAGCAAGCAGAGTAAGCAGAGCCAAGTCAAACTGGAATGCCATGAGAGTATTAGCTAGATTAAACATTAACAATTACTTTTCTCCTTTTGATCACTGAAGTAGCAATGAAGCTGTAGAAGGAAAGCCTAAGATGTTGACATATGTTTTTATTATCTTTAGTCTTCTTTTTTGAAGTCTTGGGAACTGGCTCCACAAATACTTCCCAGGTCAAAGGCAGAGAATTATGCTATTTGTTTCAGCAGTGAGGAGGCTGGGTAATTTTACTAATAAATACAACTTGGTTTATTCTTTCAAAATTAGCAGAGAAACAATCATAAAAAAATTGCAAGGAAAAAAATTAATTCAATTTTTAAAATTGCTAACTTAAGAGCTAGGCAGATTAAAGAATTTCAAACATAAGTAACAGAACAATAGAAATCCAGCTAAGCTTTATTTCCCTTGCTTTTCTCATTTTCAGTCATTCCTGCCTATTTTGGTTTTTCCAGGACTGGGAACAGCTTCCCTCCAGCTTGTAGTGAGAAGTGTTTGCTCACTGGCCTGACCAAGGGAAACACCAAACAAATACCACAAGAACTCCATATATTTGTGAAATTTCCAGCTGCAATTTCCAGGCTATAAAGGATGGAGTTTTCTATGATGCCTTGCACTTGTGAAATGGATATGGAGCATATCTGAACCCTTTCAGATTGGCTTGTAGTTAAGAAGGAGCTAGCATGGAAGAAAAATACCTACACTGAGAAAAAGTAAAAGTAGTAAGTTTAAAAAGGGAATTTATATTGATTTAATATATTTAATATTTATATTAACATTTAATATATTTAATTTATATTAAATGTAAAAATAACCACAATAATCCACTCAGTTATTTTTCCTCACCTTTCCCCCTACTAGGATTTTTTTGTACTTTGGGTGGTGAATTGTCATTTTTTGTTTAATTGAAAACATTTCTAATCCTAATTTACTACTCTCTTTTGTTCCCTTGATACATTGGAGTTTTTTTTCAAAACCCAAAGATTCTGTGATCACAAAGAAAGTAGCATGGAATATTTTTTCAGTGAGTATTTCTGGTTCACTGAAATGCACAGTTCTAATAGGAAAGTTCACCTCCAGGTCTTAAGAGAGACTCAGGGCATCCAATCCTTTCTTGTTTTGAGCTGAAAAGAGGAAACAATTAATCTGAAGCAATTCCTAGTCCAAAGAAATTTGCTCTTATGGAACCTGTAGGCTGCAGAAAACACTGGAGTTCATGAAAGATGCTAATAAACCTACTTCTGACCCATCTTAAGAGTGTTTCAATTATCCCTAAATTTACTTTTAAAAGCCCAGCTAGCAGCAGGCTTGTATCAAGAAAAACACCAATTTCTGCTTTTCTTTCATTTCCCCCTCACATCCAAACCTGAATCCCACTGTATGCCAGTACAAACTCCAGTGTAAATGCCAGGCACATAAAAATCCTTTCCAGAAAAGGACATATCTGGAGACACCAGCAGGCAGTTCTGGGCAGTGTATAATCCATGCAAGCAATTAAGCATCTGCCTGGTTATGCTGGATCCAACCATTAGTTTTTCAATCAAATCATTTCCCCTTTTTTTTCATACTTTTCAGTAATTTAGTGTATTAATAGAGCTCACACATTCCCTGCTTTCACCCCTCAGTGCGGGACATTGTTTTGCTAACAGTACTGATGGGTAAAGCATGGACAGGTCTCAAGATGCTTAGCTACATACATACATACATACATATACATACATATATATATATACATGCATATATATGTGTGTGTGTGTGTGTGTATGTATATATATATGCATGTATGTATGTATGTATGTATGTATTCTTTTCAGGATGGAAAGATGTTTTAAATTTATTTCAACCCATGGATCCAATCTTTTACGGAGTGACCACATACTGTAACACAAGTCTCTTATTGTGTTCCTGAGACCAAAGTGTTAGGGGAGCAGTCAAAAAGCAGCTGCAGCATCCCATCGCCGATGAATCTGGATGTCATTGACTCAAGGGTCATCCTGTCAGCATTACCAGAGGGACTTTGCCTTGTTAAGGCTTGCTGACAGCCAGACCAACAGCAGCTCCCACGGCAGGACCAGTGGCAGCAGTCAGCCCAAGTCCCACCGGGATCTATCCCAGGCAGCATTCCCAGAGGCTCGGAACTGAAGGCACACTCTTGATTGCTGTCTTGAGACATGAACTTAACACAGCCACCTGCTTCCTCAGCAGAGGCGTGGATCTTGTATCAGTACAAGGAGAGATTAAATCTGATTTATTAAGCTTTCTGAGTTAAGTCTACCCATTTAAAATTGTAAATTCACTGCTACTTCTTGCGTTACCAAGCTTGCTTCCTTTACAGACTTACCAGAAATGTAGAAATGCTACACCAAGTCTATTTACCATCTCCCTTGAAAAAAAACATAGGTTGCTCTGAACTAGCACACACAGCCTTGACACCTGGCTGCTCCCTGTGCTGAAGTGGAACTAGATCTGCAGTGCAAGCAGGTGTTCTAGTGCTGAACCTCCTTAGGAGAACAAGGAGGCTCTGGGGTCTAATTGAGGGAGAAGAGTGTAGATACAAGCAGTTTAGGTAACTTCTGGGTGCTTTTGGGTGTTATGGGCTTGGCCACTGAACTTAGCTCAGGTTTGGAGAGGACCTCAGATAAGAGACCAGTCAAGAGATCAATCTCCAGAGCTGCAGTGGTCTTTTGTCTTGTCAGGCAGTAAAATTGTTTTGCTTTTTCTCCCTCCCTTCCTCACAGGATTAACTCATAACTGATACAAAAGCAACAGGAAACAAACTGTCCCTTTGAAAACTTTACTGTGAAAAAGCCTGCTTGTATTTCCAAATGTGCCTTTATGCAAATAATGGGCTGATTTGCCACTGTAGAATTTCACATTTGTTTATGCTGTGCTTCCATCAGAAGTTGTGCACAGCACAGTGCTGCAAGAGATTGGGGGATAATGTGTGATCTC
Source organism: Pseudopodoces humilis (assembly GCF_049639895.1). Classification (NCBI taxonomy): domain Eukaryota; kingdom Metazoa; phylum Chordata; class Aves; order Passeriformes; family Paridae; genus Pseudopodoces; species Pseudopodoces humilis. The sequence goes on along the minus strand of NC_142200.1, from coordinate 136,669,693 downwards.
TACAACACGAGACACAAGAGTGACCTGCAGCTGCAAGGTGAGGGCTCCATCCCTGCCTGGCTTGTTAGACATCACCTCAGACTGTCCCAAGCCAAAAACTATGTCTCCTGGTGATGATTGGATTACTGCAGATCTCCTCTGCCAAGAAATGTCACTGAATGTCTCACAAAGTAGGGTTACAGAGAAGGCACAACTCAAATCACAGTAATGGCTGCTGAGAGCTCTCATTCTTCCTCCTGGAAAGCAAAAACTTTAAAGTTTAAGGTTTGGGGCTTGGAGTTCACCAGCAGTGCTCTCTCTCAATGTGAAATTAAAATGAAACTGCTTAATGAAAGATGCTAAAAATTAGATATAACAATTGGTTTGGCAAATATTAGTGATGGAAAAATTAATGCACAAAAAAAAAGTCTGTGCAATTACTGGACTGAAACAGGGGTACGATTGTAAATTCAGACCATCTCCAAAGCGTTCATGTTTTTGGAAATAGATGTTCACAAAGGAAGGGTGGGAAGAAAAAGAAATGCATTTGGTAGCATTTATCTAACCCCATGTTTAAATTGCCAGGGTGAACTTAAGTGCCAAGTGGTCATCTTATTAGTTTGATAAATGCTCTGCTATCATGAATAAGATGTTTTTTAATACAAGTAAGGCCTGCCCAATCCACAACTGAGATGTTATAATGACATAATATAGACTGTTTTGTTACATGGCCATATATGTGAGATGCAGACCCAAGATCTGCAAGACAGCTCCTGAAATAAGCTATTTTGACCAAATGAATAATGACTTCTCAAATAAGAGGGTATATTACTTTAAATTCATGGCAAATACGTATTTTGTAGCTCATTTTAGAATAGGGGATAATTTTCATTTTTAGGGTTTCTTTATTTGGTTTTCATAATTTCAGGAGAGTATGTTCAGAAACACTTTCAAAGGACAAAAGTAAGGAAAGGAGCTGGCAAATGAATGTTCTTCTATAGACCTTAAATGTTTCTCTATAGACCTGTGTAATAACTCAGAAGGAAGAGGAAAATACCTCTTCAGGTGACAATGAACTTGCAGAAAATAATCAAAGATCACAACATAGCCAGAAATATATATAAAAATGGTCATCAGTTTGACTAGGTTAGAAAGAAATTAAATAACATGTTTATATTTTCAAAAGAAGCATTTTTGCCTTCATAATTAGGTTAGAGTTATCTTCAATTTGATTTTCCTGTCTGACTTCCAGCAGCACTTTAACTGTACATGTCCTGAATAAAAACACTGTTGTAGGAAATATCTGGGGGTTTTGTGAACAGAGAGTTGAATTTTTGGTTTGGGATTTTTTTTTAAAGAATGGATATAAATGCTTCCATGTGTTGACATGTCCCTGCTAGCAGTTAACTGTATCCTACTGCTTCACTGAGCACTGGAGGCTGGCTGGGAAGCTTTGCCATCACCAAAATGAGCAGCTCAGTGAGGGCCTGCTCACCTTGCCTTGGCAGATGTTCCTGTTCATCATCATTTTGCTCCACGTGTTTATGGATGCAAAATGCAGGAGTGTCAATGCTAAACCCAAGCCAGCATCTTTCCAGTGAGTTCTAAGAGTTCAGACCACAAAGTGCTGGCACTGGGGAAGCTCTGCTTGCTGGATGTCCCTCTGAGAGCTGATGAAACCAAGGAACAGCAGGGGAGAGAAAGAGAGAAAGAAGTGAGGAAAGAAAGAGGCTAGACAGAAAAAAAGAGGATGTGATGCAACGCTCCTGGTGCCTGGGCCCTGTAGCCAAGCCTGGCCACCAGTGTGGCTGGGGAAGGAGGTGACAGTGACCTCTCCTGCTGCTGAGCTCCACTGAGGTGTCTGACCAGGGTTTTGATGGATGGACATCCACTGGTCAGGGCTGACCCTCCTGATGGTACATGGTGAACCCTCCCAGCCTGGCATTCCCATCATGACAAATTCTGGCCTCAGAATATACATGGACTGAAATGAGAGCTCCCTACATGATGTCAGACACTGGCTCTTTCCTGTATCACCAAAGCTTCAGATTCAGCGCAAAGGACACAGGAGGCATGATGACAACAATTCAAAACTCTTCTGAGCTTCTGCCTACAGTCATCCTTGTGAGCTTCTTATTATCTGTAGTTTCAAAGCTCAGTGTCTGAACTGCTGCATCCCAGAGGAGACCTGACCCTTAATGATTATTGTGCCTTCTGTGTCCATATTGAATCAGAATCCTGTTAACACCAAAACACCCAAAGTTTCTGGGTGTTTTGAAGCTCTCACTGTTTTTAAAAAATAATCAAGGGCTTCTCTTTCCAACACTTCCTATTGTAGTTCCTAATCCCCTGCTCTTCCCCACTGCATGTGGGCTACAGCTTTTCCCTCTCTCTGAACAGCAGGCTGGAACTCCAACTCCTTCACACATTTACAGGGCTAGAAGCTTGGAGGACAAGGCTGGGTAATTAAAACAGAGAAAGTTGATTATGTTCCTCCCTGAGGACAAGGCATATTGTTTTTGAGCTGCTGAGTTTCAGACAGCACCAGCAGCAAACTCAGCTAATGCTGGCATGTCCAAAGGGGTACAGCCTTCCTCAAACAGCTCCAGCCGTGGACCAGCATTGGAGGGACTGTCTGCACAGTGAAAGCCCACATGTGAAGGCCCAGTGAAGGGCTGTCCTGGGGTGGTAGGGACAGGAAGCCCTAGTCCTCTCCATGCCACAGGCCCAGTGTCTGGCCTCAGCAGGGCAGAAATGCTGCGTCTCTAATGCACAAACAGATCTGCCAGGGAGGGGCACAGGAACTGTCTCAGTGGGAAACAACAAAATTCAGCAGCCGCTGTACAGAGAGAAAGTTCAGAAAGTGCAGAATCAACCCTAAGAAGGTTCTGAACAAGTTTTTGTGGTAGTAAAACAAAGTCTTACATCTAGAAAGAGATATTTGTACACCAGGGATCACAGCAACTCCCTCCTTGCCTGCTAACCCTCCTCACCAATGGGCAGCTGCTTCCCTCCCATGGGCAGGGAAGCCTGGCCATTAGGCTTCCAAAGACCACACGGAGAACTCTATCACCTCCCCTGCCTTCTCCCCTCTTTGTTTCTCCCCTCTCTTTCCTTTTCATGACACATGCATCTCCTATGCAGGGTTTTTTGTTATCAACATTTCCATCTTCTGTTCTTTTCACTTTGTTTTGCCCGCTTGTTTCTTAATTCCTCCACAGTTTGGAAAAGCTAAAGGCACACAGTCAGTTCTGCCTCCAGTATGTACTTGAGGAGCCAAAAGTATGCAATGTAAATTAGCTTTAAAAGAAAATGTTATTTCATTAAATAACATGGCTGTCTGCCACTCAGAAGTGTCCTCTTGCAACATATCCTGGTGATCTCACAGACATGTATGTTATTCACTCAGAAGAACTGCATGACATATTTGAATAATTCCTGTTAAACTTCTTTTTAAAGAATAAGACACCTAAACCATATTCAGTAAATTGAAACTGGACCAAAAAATAACCCCTGATTTGAAATTACTTACAATACAATTCCTTGGCAAAATGTGTATATTTTCTTAGTTTCTTTCTATCCATGTCTTCTGTTTCAATATAAATTATTCAGTTGGGCATATTCAGTCTTAAAAAACCCAGTTTTTTTCTCCTAAAGCATGAAAAGTACAAAAGACAAGGCATGTGTTTTTTTTCTGAGCCTGCAGCATATTTGAATGTTCAACGAAAGGACCAGACTGCCAGCATAGGCTGGGACTGAGGGAGGGCAAGCTGGTTATAATGAACAGCTTCTTAGGAGCTGGAACAGGCTCCCCATGGACATGATCTTGGCAGCAAGATTATCAGAGTTCAGGAATTGTTTGGACAATGGTCTCAGGCACATGGTGTGATTTTTTTGGGGTTGCTTGCTGCAGTTCCAGGAGTTGGACTGGATGATCTTGGTGGGTCACTTCCAACTCTGGCTATTTTATGATTCTAGTTAAGCAGATAGGAGATCAAGTAATAAAAAAGAGACCTTCTGGACATTTTCTATCCCTCTTTGAAGGGCTCACTGCTGAGGGCTGTCAAAGGAGCTGCATGGAACAAGAGAAGGGTTTCACACAGCAGCAGAGTGTAAAACCAGTGCGTCATCCCAGGGCCTCCCTGGTGAGTCATCCCTTGGAGAAAACATGTCCAGCTCTGCCCTGAGCACCAGCACTCCCTTGCTGTCCCACCTTCCCCACTGGCCCATGGCATCCTCCAGCTCCTGATGCAGCCAGAGTTCCACGCCTGCCCAAACCTCCAGCTGTGAGATGCAATGCACATCCATGCAGGTTTTGTGTCTCCTGGAGCACAAGCTGGGTCTAACGGGAGAGTCCTTCTTGTTTGTGTCCTAAGCTGACTCCAGCTGTGCCCCACAAGTGGACAGTCATCTCTGCACAAAGCAGCATCACCCAAGAGACAGGGAATATGTCTGGGAATCTGTGCCTCTCGTTACAGAGACTTCTCCTGCAAGCCTTCCCATATGATTCAGAGAAACAAGCATCTTTATTTGTGATGATGTGATTTCTCTCTTACGTATATTTAAAGGCCTGAGATATAAACTTCTTCACAGAAGTCAAAACAAAAAATATGATGTTGACTCTGCTGACCCACTTGAAAGACTTTTGTATAGTGGGAATTGTGACCTTGTTATCGCCATTTTTGGAATTACTTCTTATTTTCAAGGTACTAACTGCAAGCAAGTGATGAGTTTGCAGCAATCTTCCTAAAGTTAGTAGGAAGATTTAGCTGAGTCCTGGATTTGTTTTGGATGAGCCGTAGCAATTCTCTGGGTTATTTGTTAACTGTTTGCATCAACTGCTTACTTCTGGTGGTATGTGACTGCTGATTGCAGACACACGATGCTGCTGTTGAACCCCAGCCAGTGCCCAAGCAGGGCTTTTTCCAAGGACATGTGTGTACTTGCAGAAAGAGAGGGATGACAGATGAGAAGACTCTTGTGGTTTGTTTTTCCATGTAAACAAAAATGCTTTTTCATAAACACAACCAAGGATGCAGGGAGCTACAGCAGGAAAACAATCTTAGGAAAACTGCTCTTGGCTGCAAAGTTTATTCTCCTTCCCCAAAAACATTAATGAGTTGATACTTAGCACTCAACTCTGTGCAAGCCCTTAGAACTGTACCAGAGTGGGATGTGTTCAGAGATGCCTGGATCACTTCTCACAGACATTCCAACCACCAGCTGTAGACTTCTGATTAGAGCACAGGTTAAAGCCCCTACATTTGAGATCCTGATTTCCCTTAGGAGTCTGACAGAGAGAGGTTTGTTCCTGCAGAGACTACTTGTGTTAGGTGTCTAAGTTCAATCACACAAACAGTCTGTCACCCACCCTCAGATTCACTCAGATACTGGAGAAGGGTTGTGCTTCACCCACAGCCAGCTTTTACACTTTTACATTTTAGGCGAATGCAGGCTGTGCATGGAAGTTTTTCAAAGCTGAAGGGCTGTAAAATATCCCAGCAACAGGGGATTCTGGAGCCTGGGGGAGAGAGAGAGAAACATTAAAGTAAGTTTTAAATGGATGGTTCCTGAAGCTAGTTCCTGCAGTGCTGCAAAACCTGAGCCCATGATCTCCAAGGCTACCTCCAGACACAGCTACTCGGAAACACCATGTTAGAAAGCTGTAGAAAATCCTCTTCATACTGCTTATCTTGAACAGGCAGAAAGATGCTGGAGACTGGGGGCTGCCCTCAGTAGTGGCAGAGATGGGGCTGGGGGCCATGGGTGGGCATTGCTGTGCAGATCACCCCATCTGTTTTCAGTGAGCATCCCTCAGCCCTTCTGCCCAGCACAGGCTGCCCTTACTGGCCAGGTTAGTGACTCAATAGCCCACTGATTTGGAACATATGACAGACACTTACCACATACCCTAAATATCCTCAATAGCTGGCATTTCTGAGACTCAGGCTCCTTTTTAACACCCCAAAGCTCTCAGTAAAGGTTAGACCTGTATATCGGAAGTGAAGTTTTACACTTTCCACTACCATTTTATATAGTATTTTTATTACTGATTGTAGCATAGCACTTGTGGTCTCATAGGCCCCCTTGCAGTTTGCAGCAAGACGGAAGAAAATGCTTATTGGGACATTTAGGCACTTTAAGGAAAAAAAGCCCAGTGTTTGCAGCTGGCTCCGTTTACTGATTAGAGTTTCATTAACCATGGTAATAGTATTCCTGCTAGTAAATACTTGCTGGAGTATTTACTTTACAATGCTAAAACATTGCTAGAAAACAATACTCTCCTCTGTTTTCTCATTCTCAATAAAGTTACCATAAGATTACAGAGGAGTAATAGATTCCAGTGGAGGGCTACGCTGGGGTTACACACAAATATACTTCTACACACACACCCCCCCGGATTATCTCCATGCATTATCTCATTCACATGATTAGCAGACATTATTTAACCAACTTTCTTCTTGCTTTTATACAAACAGGAGGTCTGCCTATAGAATCGAAACATTTTCTCCACACAGTGAGTATTCCATTTTCTGACTGGGACAGTCAACATCTGACCCAGAACTGTAATTAACCATTTAAGTTTTAAAGAGCAGTAAGGAGTAAAGATAGAAAGTTTTGCATGAGTGAAGTTCTGGGGAATAGGGATGAGGACCCTGGCAGTACAGGACAGGAACAGACAGCAGGCAGTGGTTTCCAAGTCTCATTGTTTCCAGAAATTTTGTTTCTTTGTGCCATCCATCTCCTCATCTCCCCACACATCCATAGAGTCCTCAAGCAGAGCCTGCTCTGCCATCATAGCTCTGTTTTACATCAGTACCTTGTTATCTCAAAGCTGGCTCCTTTTTCTCTTTAGTTCTTTTATTTTGTATCCCTGAGAAATTAATCTAAATTTAAGAGCCTTCTGTCATCTCCTACAGACTTTTCCCTTTTGTAAAACACCTGCAACTCTAACATCCTCTTGAGATTGAGCAGAAATGAAAAAAGGTCTGAATGTCTCAGAAGCTTGCCCTATAAGACAAGAAAATAATATAAAATCATGGTATGGTTTCACTGAAGCAAAAATTTAATCTGATTATACATCTGTCTGGCTTTCTTACATCTCTTTCCAGGCTAAACTTCTGTTTATCTGCACTTTGAAAGTAGTCCCTTCTTTGGAGACAGTATCGCGTACTCACTGAAAAGCACAAAAAAATTATTTAGAAAGATTACTTTTTACCAGAAAGTTACCTCTGCTTGACCCTACTTTTCTACAGATGGAGCCCTACTCAAACGCTTTTTGCATTGATAACAGTATTTGATATCCATCAAGGAGGTGTTTAAAATTTGCAATGCTATCAGGTGTATCTGCAGGGATTGTTAAATGTTTGGGAACTTAACAGTACTGAGGCTTTCACTGACTGGAAAAAGAAAGTGTATCAATTTTAAAATATACCAGCTTACAAAGAAAATGCTTTGTTAAGGATTTTTCTTTAAAAGTCTTGCTGAGGTTTGTACTGTCAATAAACATTCACTGATGGACTGAATTAATTTCCCTGTGTGATCAGAACACATGATGTGTTTGATAATGGAATTACAGAACACTCTGCTCTCATGAGGATGTTGCTGCAATCAAATATTCTCTTCTGAGTCTGGCACAGCTGACATATGAGCATGCACAGGAAGGAAGGAAGATGCATTTGCCTTGGGATGGCAAGGGAAGCCAGTGAAGCAGGCAGCTGCAACCAGGCAATGGAAGATTATAAGGGATGGGTGGCCCAGTCAGACTAACAAATTGAGGGAACAGGGAAGGGAGGATTGGTGGGATCTGGCTGGCTGCACCAGCCTTGCTGCTGCCTTCACACCAGCAGCAACCCTTACTCTGAGCACCCGACAGCAGGCACACAGGAGAAGTCCAGGTCTCATTCTGACTGAGCTAAGATGCAGCATCTGGCACAAACAATAAAATGAAGTGTAGCAACAGCAGCCTGTGTCTGTAGGTGCTTAGTCAAAGTGTGCATGGTGACACTGAGCTGCAGCAGCTGAGCAGCCAGGCTCCCAGCAGGTCCTTGTGGTACCTCCCCAAGAGAGGAGCTGCTGGCAGATGAGTGCTCCTGCACACCAGTGTCCCCCTGGCCACACCCAAGCCAGCAAGCAAATCCATCCTGGCAAGCCAGGGCATCAGCCAGTGTTGCCTGACGCAGAGTAACGAGAAATAAGTTACAGCAGCTGAGGTCCTGTTTTTGTCTTTCTCCTTCCATTTTCCTGGATGCAAGTTGAGCTGTGAGTGCAACAGACAGAGGGCTAATTTGGCATCTTTGCCAGATGGACTCACAGGCAATTGGTGACCCCAGAGTGAGTCCCAGAGGAGTCAGATCTGACTGACATTTGGTCATTGCAGCTGCAGGGCCAGGGAGCAGGTAAAGCTGTTTGGCCAGCAGCAGCAGGAGCACCCAGCCTTTGGCACCGCTGCAGTCCTCCAGCCCATGGCAGCATCCGTGCCCAGCCCCTTCCCCAGGAGCATCCCTCGGCAGTGCAGCTTGGTGAGGCACTGTGAGATGTTAATATTTTCCCATGGGTTTTACTGGTAAGGACGGACAAGCCTAAAAGCTTTCCACAACTTCTCAATTTACTGTTTTCAGGAAGCCCTGACACATGGAAATTAACAAGCCAAGGCACCATCCTTTGGTATTACCCACTGTAGCTGCATTCAGGCATTTTCCACCCTAAGACCAGTCAGTGATTTTCCTCTTCCACACATGGAGAAAAAGGCACTTTCAAAAAAGCCCAGGGAATGGTGAGGACAAAGTTTTTCAAAAACAGCAGGAACATGTGGGATTTCCAGCCCTTTTTCTGTTTTATCAAGGTACGTTGTCCTGGGAATTGTGACAGAGACAGATGGTAAAGTTTCTTTCTTCGAATTTTATAGCCTGTATTCATTTACCAAGCTGAGCCAGCATTAAAATGTGTATTCATCTTCCTTTTATTGCACTGTGCATCACCACCTTGGGTCACGACGCTATTTTTGTCAGTTTACTATTTTTGAAAGGAGGCAGACACACACATTTTAAAAGCCTCCTTCTCATTTAATCTCAGCTACTGACATGCCTTTGAAGATTTGGTTTTGAAGGGATGCGGTATCAGTGATCTTGACAAACATTTCAGTTTGCCCACTGCCAGCCAGGGACTGTGCACACAAGTTTGCTTTTACTAACTGCAGAAATACAAGCAGAACAGACTTACAGTAGGTATATAAACAAGAAGGTCACAAGGTTAATGTTTGACTCTAATCCTAATGACTTTTTTTGAGCCACGCACAAAGCATGACACCAGAAAGAATCCACTAACAAAGTAAAGATAAACAAGTACAAGAGCACAACCCTCCTTTGTACACCAGCTTCAGAAGTTGCACAAAGGTATTTAAAGAACAAATAAAAATACCCTGGTTTTATAATAGACGTAACTTTATCCATTCCTTTCCATTATATGTGCAATAAATTGCTCCAAGGTGCCAATAAATATCAGAGGAACTTGGTGGTTTATAAATGTTTTGAAAAAATAGAAACTATTGCTTAAATAATCACTGTATGGAGAAAATACTCTTCCACGAGATCTATTAAACACGGTTAATGAACTAGCAGGAAAAAGTTTCAAACCTATTCCTCCAACTTCTAATTCAGAACAATACTTTCAAGCTGAGTTTCAGACAAAAATAATGAGGAAAGTTGCTGAATATGGTCTGAGTGAACATAAATTGAGTCAACTGTTTACATAAATGTTTGCAAGCTGAGACAAATACATTCTGGATTGTTTAGTTGTGTGCAAGGTGATTCAAAATACAGCAACTATATTATGGCTGTTAGAAAAACTTTGTCAAAATAAAGCAATATTGCTAAGGGCTCTTGAGACACAGATAGCAGACCCAGGCCAGTAAACAAGCCCCAAAAGAACTGCACATAGTTTACAAAATATACAAATGCCTCCAGCAAATCTATTCACATTTCTTTCCACAGAAAAATGTAAAACCTTATCAGAAGACTGCTTCTGTGCCCAGAATATTTGCTCTGTTTTGGGACAGTTTACTTTGGCAACTTACTCAGTTTTGTATCTGTAATTAAATAATGAAGATGAGACAATGTGACTCTGGAGAGATCATAGGAAACTGCATCTTATCTGTTTCCCTTTTATTTACAGAGCTCTTCATGTTTTGGCCTCCTTAATGCATTTTTCATTAAAGGAGAGCAAGCTTGACACACAACCTTCTCCCTCAGCGCACGCAAGAACTGTCATCCAGAGGCAAAGTCAGGCATTTTCTACCACTTCAGCTTCTCCCCATTAGCAGTTTTTCAGTGATTTCTGCTACTTTAGATGATAGACATATGTCCCAGTGCTGCCTTGCCCCATGATGGGAAAGAAATTCAAGCCCACTTCTGGTTCTGCAGCAGTAAGACCCAAGTGACTCTCTTAGCTAGAATTCAGGTCACATCTACTTCAATATGAGCATACATTATTTCCAGCATGGCAGTACCCTGGTGCTCAACATTGCCCCATTGAGGGGGCACTGTAGACCCCTTGACAGTGTTTTGCTGCCAAGAGAGATGTCTCTGCTAATCCCCAGCTGAAATATTTACCCAGAGCAACATATGAAATCCCATGGAGGGGGATTTGAAATCCCATGGCAGCTGGAGATTTGGAGAGCTGGATGGCTCTCAAATGCTGCTCAAGGAGAGACCATGAACCTCATGCTGTGTGGCACTGCCTCCTCCAGGGTAGTCTTGGGCCCAGAGGGGTGGTGGGCAGTTTGCATGGTGACACCTCCCAGAAGGCAGAGGCAGAGCCCTGCTGGTGTGGGCTGTGCTACAGCAAGGCAGCAGCAGAATCCTTCAGCTGCAGACGGAGCAGGATTGAGCTCAGCTGACATCTGAAAGGTGAGTGCTCAGTCTGCTGGGGTCATCTTGGCTACCTCTGTGGGCAGTGGAGTAACCATCCACCCACATCAGCAGTCTCCCTCCCCTGGGACACAGGGATAACTAGCTCCAAATTAGGTAGGACTTAGTCACAGGGTGGATGCCTGTTTCTGGATGTGAGCTCTCTCCACATGCTTTCTGCCATCCAAAACACCTCTCTAGAAGGACCGGCTTCTCTAGTGAATGATAAAGACAATCTGGGGTGCCTAAATCAGCTGTAAACTCCAGCATGGCACTTACTAAAACTAAAAAAGGTGCATCCCACAATTATTGATCTGCTACTCAGACCTTCTGGGGAAACCACCACACAGTGCCTCTGCACAGGTACCATGAGGAGGGTATCATGATCCTGCACCAGAGGGAAAGAACTGCTCTGCAACCATCTTGTCCAAAGGCTGGTGTGGAGGTGACTGTGAGATGACAGGAGACCATGATGGCTCTCAAGCCACAACCATTTTTGAATGAACCCCTTAGGGCCATATGAGTGAGGAGTTTGGACTTCACCCAGTATGTTGGCATCAATGGAGGTTGATGTGAAGGCTTGGGCTGTGAAGAGAGGAGTGGTTTGATTTCTTATCAACCAAAATCAGCTCATGATTGTGTGCAATACTTTATAACAGCAGTACTGTAAATTACCTTCCAGCCAAAAGGCTCTTTCTTTTTACTCTATCACTATTTCAGCAATCTCACTGCTGTTACTCTGATAAGGAGATTTAGAAATATTCATATTTTCTGATCAGCAGCCTGGAAATTTCTCAACATAAAATGCAACTTTCACAAGATTCCTAGTGGGATGCAGTAGTGGTAAATCTGTCATCAATAACAACTACAACAGCAGGCCCATAAAACATGCTTACTAGGGCCAGGTTTCACCAACCAGCTGCCCACTGATGGATGTGCATTTCAGAGAATTAATTATCTTTATAAAGATGCCCCTGTTTGTGGTGCCCCCTTGGTGACAGGATGAGCACAGGAGTCTAAGGTTTACATGGGAAATTTAAAGAGCTGTTGCACTTTTCTCCCCACCTACCCCTGGCCAGCCCAGCCACCAGCACAGCACAGCAGGCAGCACTCTCCCACCAGCCTCCCCTGCTCAAGGGATGGTGGCTCTCGCAGTCTTGGTGGAGCTGCAGCGAGAGGCATCAATCTGGTCAATACCAGTGGATTCTCTACACAAACTGCACTTTGAGTGCCTCCAAATGCCCTGTGAGCAAAACCCCTTCCCACCCTGTGAGCTTTGCACTTACAGGGTTAGCAGGGCATTCTGGCAGGAAAATATTAACACAAATCTCAGAGTAAAAATGCCATAGAAAAGTGACCATAAGAACATAATTTCTGTTCTTCTTTACACAAATTTCTTTCAAATTCCTGAGCATCAATGCTCTGAGACAGGCAGAGATATGTTTGAAAACTAACTTCTCATTAGGGATGGGAATTGAACAGCTCAAACATTCTTGTGACAAGGCAAAAAAAAAAAAAAAAGCAGAAACGGGATGTCTCCTTGTCATCATGAACTAGGATGTGTCAAGAATTTGCTTCCATAATGAAGAAAACCATTTCCAACCTGTAGAATAAATTAACGTGTTTTAAAACAATATATAAACTTGTATCACAACTGACAGACAAGCTGTGTCAGAGTAGCTTCAATTTAAAACGATCAAGTATCACCAGTATTCCCTCTGGATTCACAGTGATACTGCTTCAGTCATATTCTTGGCTCTTTCTGTACTCTTGTGAGTTCCCTCTGCCACACAAGTGTGGAAATCTGATTTTAAACTCACACACTCAGGTATTTCCAAGTATGATAAATTTTGTATGAAATGAGAAACTCCCAGAGGTGCCAGGAGATGGTGTTTCAAGGCTCTTTAGCAAGAGACAACAGGATAAGTCTCTGCACACTGGGGGAAAAAGACCAAGACACAAGATTTTCTAATGTGTCTCTCAAATGATGAAGTGCAATGTAAACTTTATAGCCAGCCAATATCTCTCAACGGCCTAAAAATTTCTGAGAATAAAAAAATATCTGTAGGTAGGCTAGAAATGCAAATTTTAAACATTTGCTGTAACTTCAATTCTCTTGAGTTGCTACTCTGTTTCTCTCTAAATAGTTATCTTTCCCTGGCTGCTTGCCGACCTCAGGAGCATCTTTCCACTAGCCTGGGGGCTGGATAAAGGACTCTACTGCATCAGCAAACACAATACAGACTAAGAGACAGGACAGCACATAGGTCAACTCAATGAATGTGCTGTTATTCAGGCACATAAACCAGAAAGGTCCTTGCTACTACTTATGTTGTGACACAGAGGCTCTAACTTGAATTTTTGTGGAATAAGTGGCTGGAAAAGCCCAGGCAATGGTGTGGCCAAAGTCTTGGCACCTTGTGTATGCTAGAAGAGGACTAGTGGTGTCCTGAAAAGGGCACCTCCTGATTATACCAGGCTCAAAACTCTCTAAGAATTTCTCTAAACAAACCATCTGGTTAGCCCCACACACCCACTTATTTTGCCCAATTTTAGACAGATTCAAATTGACAAACATTTTCCAGAGCTCTGACCTGTCCCAGTCTGCCCATCTCTGGCTTCTCCTCTAATTAACAAGGGTTTTCTCCGGAAAGATCTATTACACATCTATTCTAAGCAAAAACTAAACATGCAGAGGCTGTTCCCATCCAGAGCCCACCGCAGGGAGGGACCCATGAGATCTCTGATGATAAACAGCAACCTGCAATCTGCTCCCATTTCCCCAAGGTCATCAGCAAAATGGAGAGTTTGCTCCCCTTGCAAACTCGTCACATGCTGCCAAAGCAGAACATACACCTCAGTATGCAGACCAGCAGCCCCAGGGAGGACAGAAACAAAAATGCAAAGGGAGGATTAATTTTCTCCCAATGATGTCAAAAAGCTTTTGTATCCTGCTTCATGATGTGGCCAGGAATGCTGGAGGCTCCTAAGAGGATGAAGACTTTTCTTCACCTTAGAAGAGATACTGCAGATCAGCTTGTCACAAGCTCTGGGCTCCTGATTTAAAACATGCAGAAAAGTCAGCTTTTGGCATTTTCCTGAATCTAATATCCATTCCCATTTCTCATTCCCACTCTGGTGCTGAATTGCACAGTGCCAACACCACTCTTCCTGTGGTAAGATCATGCACAGATTAAGAAGATAACCCATCTTTAAAAATGTCAGAATTTTTTTTTTTTTTTAGCTTTTTTGTTAAATCTGTATTTACTTTCAATTGGATTCACAGTGTAGCCTCCAAAGGTGTGAGCCAGCATTGGTGGGAAGTTGTGCAGGGCAGGACTGAGAGCAAGAGGTAGAAACAGTGTAGAGAGCATTTCCACCCAGCATTGGTTACTGTGAAACCAAAATGTCCCACCAAGACAGCTTGGCCATGGTGAGTGCAAGGATGTCAGCACTGTAGGAGCTCCCTATTGCGTGGCTGGGCTTGATGAGCATGAGCTGTGCAGTGAAGGGATAAATCCAGCATGAGTGGAAATGGAAAAAAAGCTCACAACCTGTGGGGTAGCTCCATCACCCACTCCTTGTCCAGGTTTTCAAGGGTGACATTGGACTGCCCTCAACACCTGTGCTCCCCTGGGACCATCTAGATGCACCAAGGCAGAGTGGAGCCATTAAACATTTTGAAGAGTAGGGTAGGATCCATTCCAAGAAAGATGCTCAGAGCAGGAGGCTACATGGAGATTGGACATCACTTTTTCTGCAGTTCTAATTTACCAGTCAATAGTCAGAAAAGGGACTCAAAGCATAAAACTGTGTGAAGCTCAAGATCAGGGTCCACAAAAAAGGGCATGCAGCAGTGAATGTGTCCAATGTTTGCCAGTGATCTGAGCACAGTGCTAGAAGAGCAACCAGGAGTTACTTATCAGAGCAATGGATACTCCAGATCCTGTCAACAAAAGGATTCAGCCTGAAAGCCAGTGGGGCCATTAGTCATGTTCAGCTACTTCATAAACCATGGTGTCCCCAGAAAACCTGATACAGAACAAAGCAGATCAAAAGGTGATGAAGGTTTCCAGAGGTGATCCAAGAAAGCATGTGGAAAATGTCTGCATGAAAAAAGCACATGGGAAAAGGCACAGTTTGTAACAGTACTGGGGGAAGAAAATACAATGGTAAAGTGATTTTTTTTTGAGCTGCAAGCTACATACAAACTAAGAGGATATGTGCTGGCTTCAGATACACTCCCTCAAGTATTAATAGCTCCCTGCCAGAGCACCTCCTAAATGTCATGGTCTGACAAAGTCCTGCCAGCTCACAGACAAAATGCATCAGGGATTCCCATTCAACTTCTGTGCATGAGATGCTGTAGAAAATGTCTGTAGCCAAGGGGGACCAAGGCAGCATATTCCTAAACTCTGTCAGGAAAGCCAGGCAAAGTCTCAGTGCTCAGTGGGTTTTGTTTGATGGCAGGGTGACCACATCACCAATACAGAGCAACACTTTGCAGAGAGTACAAGGAAGACAGATAGTGATTTAAATACCTCAGAAAAGAGCTATCACTGAAAAACTCTTAACCTGATGCAGTGGAATCAGGGAAGACACTAAATTTTACTGCAGATGCCAAAAAAAGTATGGGCCAAGTCAGGCCCATGGGAATGATTCAAAGAAGTTTTTCGTCTAGAGCAATGAAGACACAGAAAGAAAATTAAATGTTCCTTGCTGTCCTGAGCTGTCTGTGCTAGCAGAAGCTACATTTAAACAGAGTATTATGGGTATCCTGCCTTTCTTCACTTAGTATATGCCAGAGAAGAAAACACTAGCCAGTGAAGTGGATCCAGACCATTTCTGATAAATTTGTTTCATTCCAAAGGAAAAAATGTCACTTTTAATTCCCAACTAAAATGAACCAAATGCATAAACAAAGCCTTTTCTGGTACCTTCCCAGAGCAGGTCTCAACATATCTTACAAGCACTGCTCCATCTCAGTCCCATTGTGAAGCATTGCATATGTGGGACACAAAGCTCCAGAAGGGCGAATGAATTGCACAAAGCCTGTTGCAGTATTGGTAAATGAGATACGATTTCTGTGTCCTACTTAATAAAAAGGAAGTAATCTGTCTTCTTTAATTGAGGTGTCCAGTTTCCTTTTCCAATCTATATATCAATAGATGCTTATTCTCTCTAGAGACTCCAGATTTTACCTATTGTGGCAAGTTAAAGGAATAGTTTGGTTTTTTATAGCTGTTTTTATAGAATGTTTAAGCATACCACATAAATTACTTCATAAACATCACAATATCACAATGTAAACTTCATTAGGCTTTAGTAGAAGTTGTCAGCTAAATACATGATTAAGAAAATTGGCAACCAACTCAATTCTTGGCTCTCATGCCTTAGAATTTGATTACTATAAATACATACAATTGCATGCATGGCCAAATATTGTACTTCAATATTTGGCCATAAAATGGATTTGAAATGCATACAGGACGGTACAGCTTTTGTAAGAGGAAGTTATTATCTGTGATAAAAGCAATTGTTGACATTAGAAATACAAACTAGGCTATTCAGAGGGAAAATTTAATAAAAACAAAACAAATGTCTATGGGAAAAGGGAGGTTAGCAGTATGGCAAAGCAAAGCCAGATGTAGCAGTAAATATCCACCCAGAGGCAAACCTGGACTGCTACCTATCAGAGTGGCAGCACAGCTGGTTTGTTTTTCACACTGGACATGGTGGGTAGGCAGACAACAGTCAAGTGTGCACTTAAGCTGAGAAAAAGCCAGACTAACCTTACATTTCATTCTTATGTGTATTATCTTAATAAAAAGAAGGGCCATTTTGTCAGAGAGCATTTGGGGTTTGGGTTTGTGTTTAAAACAAATGCTTGTATCTACACTTCATCTTAGCAATTGTCTCAGTTGCACAGGTGAGGAAGAAAGCCATGAGCCAGGAGCACTGAGTCAGTGTGAGCTTCTCCAGTGGACCACAGGAGATGCACCAAAGCTCTGCAACCCCTGCCCCTGGATCACCTCTGCCTGTGCAGGGCTGGAGAACTACCCCCAGATGAAGTGTCCTTTTCTGCCTCCTCTCCCAGAATGCAGCACATGCGCAACATAAAAAAATTAAAAAAATAAAAAATAAAAAAATTGAAAACTTCAGAATAAGGCAGTCTGTGCATATAGCTCAAGCATATTTCCTCAGGATGAGCAGGTTTAAGGCCAAGGAGCATTTCCTTGGTGAAACTCACACTGAGAGCCAGTCACTCCACTTGGAAAAAACAAACTTTGAATAAATTAATTGTACTGTATAAGTATTTTTTTCAATTGACAATGTCATGAAAAGGATGTCACAGCAGAATACAGACCCATACTCAGAACAAGCTGGCTCACATTACTATCTTTTGGCTTTTTTATTTTCTTATATGGTCTTGTATCCTGAAGCTATATCGTTCCATAGTAACAACCTGCTGAGTGAGAAAGGGATTTACAGCACTTTTCTCTAGTTCTTGAAGTATTTTGATCACTTAGCTGCAATTCCAGAGTTAAAGGAGAACTAACTACACATTTTGGACTGATCTAGTTGTTTTTCCCCTTTCTTAAAGAAAGCTTTTCAGTGACAAGTGTGACAGAAAGTATGTTGTGTTGTGGGAGGGGAACAGAATTTTTTATCCAAGAGGTACATCTGAACTAAATTATCATGCTCTCAGTTTGAATTGATATTTCAGTTAACAAATCATTTTACCATTTTCCCCTAACTGTTGGAGAAATAAGCTGTCTGTCAGTGTTTCTCTACCAAGAGTTTACACTGATCATCAGCCTCAGTGCAAACAGGGCTGGGTAGAGAGGCACCAGAGCCTACAACTGGGAGCTATGTCCATACCTCTGAAGTCAAAGTGGGGAGGAGTTCTTCAAAACTGCTGCCCACAAGGAATAAACATGTTAACCTCCACAGAAGATTCTATTCCTGTGCACACAACTATATGCTGCCCCCAAAGATCTCTCTGCAACAGAAGTTGCCAGGTTCAAGATTTAAACCACGTTTTCAGCAGATCCATCTGGCAATCCCTAACCTGGTCACAAAGGCATAAATTGGGGGTGCACTGGGAGCTCACAGCCAGGCATGGCCCTGACGTGGGTCAGGGGGCTGTGCTGCAGCGTGGACATGCCCCTGTCACAGACAGACTGGGCTGGTCGTGGCTAGCAGGGAAGACCTGGTGGGGACAGGGGTGAAGGGTGGGAGTGGAGGGAACCAAGGGCTGCAGGAAAATTCACAATAATAACCTGGGAGACACTGCTCTGCTCTGCTCAGCATGATTTTCATCCTGTGTACCTGGTGTCAGGAGCAAGGCACCATCTGCCAGAGGTGGCTGGGGAGGTGGGATGTAAAGGCACTGACATGGGGTAGATGTGGCACCTGCCCTTTTGCTAACCAAATTCTCAGTGACAAGGAAAGGAGAGAAAGGGGAGCAGTGAAATGGAGATGTGTGTGACCCTGGCATCCAGGGGCTGGACAAAGAGGCATTTGGTGGCACCATGCACAGCTTGACTGCAGTAAACTGCTTCCAGTGTAAGCCCTGAAACTCCATTCCAGGAATGTTTTGAGTCAGAACCAAAAGACTTTTCCAGCACTCTATGAGTTCAGTTTCTAATGGTGATGATATCCTTCCTGGCTCTCTGAGCTTTTATGTGGCAGCAGGACTGGGCTTCTGAGCCACAGCCAAAACTTCTGAGTGCCCAGAAAAGAAGAGGTAGCTGGAAAGTAAAGATGGAAATAAATTTATGGTGATACTTTCCCTCTTAAGGAATCAGGACAATCTATTTTCTCCATAAATCTTTTTTGTTTAAAGCATTGAGCAACTTAACTTGTACCAAAGAGAAAAATTAACAGAAAAAACAATGAAACAAGACCCTCCAGACTGGTGCAACTACCTCTTCTGGAGAGGACTGTCACAGCAGAGGCACGGAGCCCTCTCACCTTTTCCACTCTGTTTTCAGTGCATAGGCAGTTTTGTGTATCATATTCCCAGATCTGATCCCAGGCTTGAGGTCTAGAGAGTCTGGAGGTACTAGAAACTCATCTACAGGAAACATACTGCAGGAGCTGTTTGCCATCATATCACTGGGAGCTGAAATAAAGCTCCTTGCCAACAGAACCAGCTGGACCAGCACTGACCCTCATCCTTGAGGAGCAGAGAGTGGACAGAGTGAAATGGCGGGGGTTGGCTGACAGGGTCACTCACTGAAGAAGCTGAGAAGTTATCTCATGGCTTGTGAATGCTAATCCTATGCCCTGTACAAAACTCAATGAGACCTTAAATTATATGCTGTGGAGAGTCAAGACCATAAATAAAAAGGAGGGTTCCTCAGATAATGGCATTCCAGTAAGCTTGCAAATATGCCTCACTTGGGGACATATTACATTACAATTTTGGACTTGCCAAATGATCTTCTGTTCTATTTATTACCTGCAGCCTTGTATCACACTCATATTTTAAGTTTTTAATTTGTGCAGTTTTTATTCTACTTCAAAAAAATTTTTTTTTGTTTAACCCCTTCATCTCAATTCTCTTACCACACAAGAAGCAGAATTGACCAAGGACATCAAGAAGATCCCTGACATACCCTGACATTTTCCCAGCTGCCCAGCTGAGGAATCACTGATACTACAGCCTCACAATCAGCCCCATAGCAAGGGATTCACCTTTGCTGGCACAGTCCAGCTTCAGGCTTATGCTTCAGAGGTCACCTTTTGGCCCCAGGACAGCACTGGCCAAGCAAGTGAGAAGTTTTACATCAAGGAATTACAAGAATCAGAGGAACACCAAGTATAGTGAAACAGATGCATTCTGATGGCACATGTAGAATGGTTTGAATTATGCAGCACAAATAGGCCAACCCAGTTCTGTCAAAGTGCTCTGAGGTCCTGCTCAGGATTTCAGATGTGCATTATGAGGAGCAGCTGCTGCTCCAGGACACATTTCAGTCCAGGCAGGATCAAGTCCTGAGAGTTTCCGGTGCATGTTTCAAAGAAATCAGCCTCAGCCTTAGGTATCCAAGTTGGCAGTTGTAAATATTTATTCATTAAAGAAAGTTGTTGTTTGCTCCTGGTGCAGCTTCATGGCCTTCTAAAGATTCACAAACAAGGGAAATGTATGGGCAGAGAAGAGGGGGAGGAATTTCTTCCCTTTCCTTATAAGTTGAAAAAAATTACAAAACCGGCTTGCCTTGTGGAAAATAAACTTGTCCAGTTTTGAATACATGTGTTTACTGTACAAACTTTCAGTGACTCAGATGTGAATTGTGCCTCAGGTTTGTTATGTGTTTTGTTTAGTTTTCTAACTATTCCTGAGAAAACACGGGCCACAGTTCAGGCTGATGTCTATACCATCCAGTGGATTGCAGGGGATGCACAATAAAACCCCGATCCTGTGAGTTTTTGTGCATGCATGAATAGACCCGCATTCACTGGGCTTTTTCATGCATGTAATCATCCACAGGATCAGGGCCTCAGGCACAGTGTAGAACTTGTGTTCCTACATTTACTTGGGGCTGGAATTTGTTGCATTATTTTGACATAAACTGTTCATCTCATTTCAGAACTCACTACTGCATTCATGCCAATATTCAACTGGGCAGGACTAATTCAAAGCAAGCTTGAAGAGACTGCTGATCTCCTTTTCCTTTCCTGTCTGCATTGATCTCCGTCACATCCAATGTGCCTCCTTTTTAATCATCTTGCTTCTCCCGCAGCTCTCTGATTAGGTCACATTTCAATTTGCACCCGCAGAGTTGCTCCCGTGTTAGTGGCTGGCAACATTACAAACACAGTTTCTTGGCATTCCTGACTGAGTCAAGGCAAAGACCCCCAGGTAACTACAGATTCTTGGAAACTATTTTGTGGGTCTGAGCTACTCTGCTTCCTTGTGATGCATAAAGAAGAGCTACGATGTGGCATATAAAGAACATTTGATTTGTTTGGAACTACTGGGAACTACTTGTCTCTCATTTTGCTTGCCTGGAAAAATTTATTGTGACTTCAGATGCCTTAACTGAGGGCCTGAGTGTGTTGATCTTCAGCAGCAGTCCCATCTATTCCCCCCACCCATCAATCACTGAGGTTAAACAGCATGTGCTACTAAAAAAACCTCAGCATTTGGTAGTCCACATGGTTAAACAGCATGTGCTACTAAAAAAACCTCAGCATTTGGTAGTCCACAGTCCCTCGGATCATGTAGTTGATTTCATTCATCCAGTATCTAGCAGGGGGTAGGGAGAAAGGAGCCCTCTGAACCTACCTCCTGTTGGTCTGGGAAGTTGGGATGGACCCCAGAAACCACAGGTGAGCAGCACCAGGCATTTGGGAGTTAAGCCTTGACTTGGACTGTAATTGCATTTTTGGGCTTCTGATCTTTTTTCTTCTGTTTGTGATAAGAATCCCCATCAGTGAAATAAATTCTCTCCTCAAGTCAGCTCACCTTCATTTGAATGAGACTGTGCAAAGGTGGAGTTATCTGGAGATGGCAAAGCCAAATGGAGCAGGGAAGACCTGTGCCAGGAGCAGTGATGTGGATTTCCAGATGTCAGAGGAGATCATAGACCTATTTAGTTTGGAAAAGATCTTGAAATTCATTGAGTCCAACCATTAACCCAGAACTGCCCAGTCCACAAGCAAACCATTTCCTTAAGTGCCAACATCTACATGTCTTTTAAATGCCTCCAGGGATGGTGACTCAACCATTTCTTTGCACAGCCTGTTCCAGTGCTTAACAGCCCTTTCAGTGAAGAATTTTTCCTAACATCTAATCTAAACTTCCTCTGGCGAAACTTAAGGTCATTTAGCCTGGTCCTGTCACTTGTTACCTGAGAAAAGAGACTGACCCCACCTCATTACAGCCTCCTTTCAGGTAGTTGTAGAGAGCAATAAGATCTTCTCTGACCCTCCTTTTCTCCAGACAAAACACCTCCAGTTTCCTCAGCCACTCCTCATCAGACTTGTGATCCAGACCCTTCACCAGATTTATTTCCCTTTGGACACAGCCAAAAACATACAGGAGTTCCTTTCCAACCTAACAGGGCCAGAAGGGAAATTACAAATGCCAAAGCCTGGGATGTGGAGAGGGGATCTCTCTAAAAGGTGTAAGGTTATGTCAGGATCCACATTCCCTGCCAGGCACAGGAAATGCAGAGATACCAAACATCTCCAGGCAAATGTCTGAGAAACACTTCTGCACACAAACATTTCAGTTACTTGTCTATTTGTGAACAGAAATACATGAAAACTACAATGCAGTTTCACGGGCTCTTGGTAACATGCTGTTTATTGTTCCCGGAGGAACAATAAGGGTTCTTAAAAGCAGATGGGCTCAGACACTCTGGTGATTTGCTGTAGAAGCAAACAATGGGCCAGATTTTTTAAAAATAGAAAAGACATCCATTGCACAAGTAAATCCTACTCTCTTCTGTGCACAAAATGGGACAGGATGGACAATGTATTGCAGCACTTTTGCAAAGACTGAGTAAAGTGTTTTCCTGACACAGTGATCACAGAAAAGTTGAACAAGAACAAGGGCTTAAAATTTAATATCAGCACAGGATTACAGGATATTTGATGTTGGATGAGACCTCTGGAGGTCATCTGGTCCAAAACCCTTGCTGAAACAGGGCCACCTACAGCCAGCTGCCTAGGAATGTGTCTCCAAGGATGAAGACTCCACCATCTCCCTGGGAAACCTGTGCTGGTACTCAGTCATCCTGTGGAAAAGTCTTTCCTGATGTTCAGAGGGAACCTCTGGTGCTTCAGCCAGTGTCCCTTCCCTCTGAACCTGTCATTGAGCACCACTGAAAAGAGTTTAGCTCCATCTTTGCACAGTCCCTTCAGGTATTTAAACATGTTAATAAGATTACACACACACACGACCTCCGTCAATTATCTCCAGATTAAACAGTTCCAGGTCTCACATCCTTTCCTCAGAGATTAAATGCTCTACTCCCTTAATAATTTCTGTGGCCCTTCATTGGACTATTCCAGTGTGTCCATGTTCTTGTACTGAAGAACACTGAACTGGACCCAACACTCCAGATGTGGACTCACCAGTGCAGAGCAGAGTAGAAGGATCACCCTCTCGACCTGCTGGCAATGCCGTGTCTCCTGCAGCTCAGGACACCATTGGCCTGTTCTGCTGCAAAGCACTTTGCCCACTCAAATTCAGCTTGGTATCTGCCAGACCCAGCAGGTCCTTTCCTGCTTTCCAGCCAGATGACCCTCAGCATACACTGGCACCTGGGATTGTTTCTGCCCAAGCGAGGGATTTGGTGCTTATCCACATGGAATTGCATGAGGTTTCTTTCAGCACATTTCTCCAGTCCATTGTGGTCCCTCTGGATGGCAGCACCACCCTCTGCAATATCAACCATTCCTCCCAGCTCCTGGGTCATCAGCAAATTTTCTGAGGGTGCACTCTGGCCCATCATCCAGATCATTAGAGAAAATGTGAAACAGGACCAGATTCAGTGTTGCCTCCTGGGGTATAGTGCCAGTTATTGGCCTCCAACTAGACTTCATGCCACTAATCACCCTCTGGACCCAACCAGTTTTCAATCCAACTTCTCTACTAATTCAGGGCCTGAATAAGTATTATATGGCCATATCATACATCAGCAGGGCCTGAAGCCCAAGTAGACAGCATCCATTGTTCTCCTCTCATTTACCAGGCCAGTCATTTCACTGTAGAAGTCATTAAAATTGGTCAAACATGACTTCCCTGGAAGACATGCTGACTGCTTCTGATGATTTCTTCTCCCAAATGTGCTGGAAATGGTTTCCTGGACGAGCTGCTCCACCAGCTTCCCAGGAATTGAGGAGAGGCTGACTGACCTGCTGTTCTCTCTGAGTCCTTCTTGCCATACTCTTCAAGATAGGCATGAAATTTGCTTTACTCCAGTCTTTTAGTATTTCTCCTGTTGCCATGATCAAAAGAGCTACAAAAGAGTAGCTTTACAATGACATTTGCCAGTTTCCTCAGCTGTCATGGGTGCCATCTGAGGCAAGAAGGCACTCAGTACTTTAGCCTTCTCCATATCCTGTGTAACCAGGTCCCCCACCTCATTCAGCAGTGGGGTCACCTTTTCTGTAGGACACCTTTTGTCACCCATGCACCTAAAGGAGCTTTTCTTGGTTTTTAGAATCCCTGGCCAGATCCAATTCCATTTGGGCTTTGGCTTTCCTAACTTCCCTCCTCAATATTCAATGTCTCTGTATCCTCACAGGTTAATCATTTTAGCTTCCTTTGTAATGCAGCAAAAGGACGGTGCAATAAAGGATAATCCCCTTACTCCATAGAATAGTCACTGTCACCTGAATAAACTCAAGTCTTTATCAAGACTGAGAAAATGTAAAATCTGTGAAGAATTTTTATAAGCAAAGCACCCATCTTCCTTCTTCATACATCTGGAGAAGGCTGAAAGAGAACTTCAGGTGGCCCAACCCAACCTCCTGTAGGTCAGCATTACACCTGGATTGAAACCAGTGTATATGCATATACACACATCAAACACATATATATACACATCAAACTCCCTAACTGAAACCAAACTATATAATATAAATATCAGGTATTATATACCATGTATAATAAAGCTTCTCTTTTAAAGCTAGTGGGCCCTTTGCTTTGATGAGTTAACATATTTCAGAGGGTGTGTATCTGATTCATGATTAAAGCTTATGTATTTCTAGCACCAGAAGAAATTAAACTAATTTGCTGATCCTGTAGGCAGGCTGGTGTTAAAAAGAACTGTTGTTTCTTTTTACATGGTAAACTCAGTAACCATAGGTGGAGGGGAATTAACCCACATCAAAAAAAAAAAAAGATCCAGTTTTCCTAAATGAAATTTTGTAATGTGAAAGAAATACTTTAAAGAAACTAATGAAGTCTAAATATTGCATCATAATTTGTCCTATTAATGTTGGTATCATTACTTTAAAATACATGTTACTATAGATACTATATTTTTCAGACATCTAAAGTAGGGTAAAAGGACAGGTTTATGTCAGGGTGTATTTTCAGCTGCAAAATTTCCTTGTGTAAACCTCAGGTTTACAATTATGTTATACATAAAGTGCAAGTTCTGTGTTTGAAGCTGTCCAACACTTTCAAGAAAACTAATATCATTTTGATTTTCATGAAATTCAGAACATAGAAAATCAAATGTTCTCAATGACTGATAATAAATGTCAATGACATACCAGCAGAAAGGAATTATTTTTTCCATGTGAATATGGTATGAGCAGAATGTGTTGGGAATAATGTCATTGCACATAACAAGTCCAGGACAAGAACATGTCTCTCCTAACAAATGCTGAAAATGAGCAGTACAAGGGGCCCTTCTTCCCATTTCCATGCTTCACTGTGCAGTCTGTACAGTTTCCATCTTTGGGGCATTTGCAGCTCTAAATTTAACACTCTAAATCCCAAATCTTCCCAAAAGCAACCCCTAAAGGGTTCAGTTTAGATGGTGCACAGGTCTCAGCAAGACTGGGAGAGAAATCCTGTATCCACAATATGTAATTGTACCACCCCATTCTACCCATGAACCTTTAATCCAGGTCCTGCTCTCCTTCCCCCTCCAGCTCATGCAGTTTACATCCAAGAGACCTTATCCCGCATCATCCTGCCCAAATCCCACCCCTGTGCCACTATGACCTTCACCATGCCTGTATTCTACACCCCCATGTCCCCCCAGTGCACTTCACCCTCCTCCTGCATGTTGTCTCCTCTCAACATCAAGTGTGTTCAAGAACTGCAGCACAAGTCAGGCACTGTGACTTGTACATCCCATAATGGATGGATGTAGCATTTTTGACTTTTTACAAGTGTAGACCACATTTGACTCCAGTTTGTCCTTCAGACTGATCCTGGTATCCAGGCTCAGCTACCTACAACTCCTCAAATGTGTGAGAAAGGCATTTTTTAAAGGCCTGCACCAACATTCTACCTGCCCTTGCTCTGTGCCAATGCAGAACACCTCCACTGTATGCATGGATGAAGTGAAAGTCAAGAGGAGGTTGCAGAAAGGTTCCTGTTGAACTCCACAAGTTAGTATCCAGTCAGTAATATGTCTAAGCTAGAAAGAAGCTTCTGTCATAGATGATGAATATGCTGATGTAATGGGGACATGCTTGCATTAGTGGTAACTAACTTATGCCATGTTTTTCAAATGCTGGTGACATGTACATTGTGTAGGTGATTTTGCACTTTGCAGTTTCTATTAGCCACTGCTTTGGAAGCCTGCTTTGAAAAAGCAAGGTGCAGCCAATCTGAAAAAAATTAGACTGAGACCAAAACAAGTGGTCCCAAGCAGGTTTTTTTAAGATTTTTGCTTGGCTTTTATAATCTTCAAAGGCAAACCGGGCATCTGTGAAAAAAAGTTGGAACTGCCTCTTCATAGCAAAGATGTATCCTCAGCTCTGCCAGCGCTCACGTTTGGAGCAGCAGAAGCAGGTCGGAGAAATGTGTGCCTGGAGTTCTGATACACCAGTGAGGTTTCTAAAACCATGAGCAGGAGAAACCTGCCGTCTCCTCCATATGCATGAATAAAACCAAAAGCCCAACACCACTCACCTCCCCTGGGAATTTCACCTATTTGCACAGACTTTTAGGTCATCTCACTTACAAAGGTGCACATCTCACCACGGGAAACAAAATAAGCAGCTAGTTTTCAAAGAGACCAATTGGAAGTAAAACTTGTTAACCAGGGTGATGATTTCTCATCCACTTAGAGTATTTTTGACAAGAGGAAAAGACCCATCTTCCCTGGGTCCTGGGTGCTGCTTCCTTAGAAATCTGCCCTGGCAGTCTCAATCTGCCTCTCAAACACTCGGTGTTTTGAATCCAAGCAAAGCTTTGGCAGCTGTAAACTTAGCACGGTCTCATTTTAAATGATGAGAGGAAACAGGCTGACAGTGAGCTGATTAGAAAGCTCTTAGAGCTCTCTCGGCTGAGTGGGGAAAACAGGACAACTTTCTTCATCTGTTGCCAGAGAGGGCCAGAGGGGCTGCCAGAGCCTGGCTTGCTGTCCGCACAAGATGGTGAGGATGTGGGAAAAGTCCGTTTTGGGGAGGCTGAGCTGCCCTCGCCAGCCTGCCCCTTCCTGACAGACTCTGCTCTGGAGATAACGAGGGAGGAAAGAGCAAAACACTGTGGTGGAGACTAGATGAATTTGCAGAGACAACTGCAAGCTGTTTCCTGGCCCCAGCCTTATCTGAAGTCCCAGAAAATAACCCTTTCTCTGTGGCCAATAAATAACCCATTATGATTGGGGTGAAGTATCTGGTTAAATTTCTGCTGCTGAGGACAGCAGAATGTGCTTTCCAGAAAGAGCAGGGCCAACTCTATTTGTAGCCATGCTCTGGAGCAGAGAGGGAAGACTGCAGAATTCTCTCCCCAGGGGCATGTGGGTTAAGTCAATGCTGTTTAAAATTGTAAATTTAAAAAATTTACATTGTAAAAATTAAAATTGTAAAAAATGAAGACACAGAGACTAGATGGGAAGAATGGGTTAAAATAATGCACTTGAAAAGCAATGCAGAGGTTACTGAATGGACAAAGCAGCAAGCATTAAAATAATTCAGCCAAAAAATAAAAATAAATACAGAAGGAAATTACTTCATCACAGCACACACTGTGTTATCAGTACGAAAGCTCTGAGAGCTGCTTTTCAAAATGGCAGCTGACAGCTGATCTAAACATAAAGTCATGAGGACAGGGAGAGGACAGGAGGGAGGCTCAGGAAGGGGATGGACAGAAAATGCACCAGACCAACAAGGGTTTAAGGCCCACAGGCAAGCACAGGCAGCAGCAAACACATGGACAGGTAGCCCTTTTCAGCACTCTGCCATGAGCTCCTAATATCTATCTGAGCTGAAGAAGATGTATTCTAGCTCAAAACATCTCTGTCCTGTTGTCCTACAGTGCCTCTGCTCATCACATGTCCAACTTCAGGGCCTAGCCCCTATATTTCACCAGAAAACTGCCACTGGCTGTTCTGCTCCAACAGCCCCACCACAGGGCGAGGGCAGCAGTTCCCCATGATAGTTCCCCAAGGCTGTGTTCGCACAAACAGGTCAGCAGAGGCTTGGTTCTCACTGAAAATTTCACACAATTTGGGTTGTTTCTTTCATTTTCATTACAATTTTTATCTAGCTGTAAGAATACAGTGCAATTTGTGTGAGTGTCCACCATGCTAAATCCATACCTGCCTTAAAGGACCACCCCTAGGAATATCCTCAAATTTACTAGCTACAGCTCCACTCTGCCTTTGCAAGAAAATGACCTATGTGAAGCAATCAAATTTTTGCTGGTCCCCTGAGCAGACAAGAAGGCAATTTACGCTGCAGTTCATTCCTGCTACCTTCAGAAAGAAATGGAAAAAAATAAAAAAAAATTTAAAAAATTTTAAAAATAATTAAAAAAAAAAAAAACAACCACTGCTCAGTGAGGCAAAATGCAGTTCAGCCATATGGTGGTGCCTATAAAACCAACCATCTTAGACGTAAATTTGGTTTGGGGTTGAGATTTTTTTCCTTTATAGTAAAATAACTGGGAATAATAGTCATAAATTCTTTCATTGAATTTCCTGGGGTCTGAAAGACGTCTGGGAGGATTAAGGGAGGAATACATTGTGCTGTAGCTGTGCTTGAGGCAGCCTCGGTTTATGGCTCCGTCTGTAACTGCTGCAGCTCCCCTGAAGCAGACACTGAAACTCTCCCTGGAACTGGGCACTGGGACAGGCCATGGTCTGATTTATCTTTCCCTCCCTTTGAACAAGCCCACTTTATCATCCCCTAACGCAGTGGGATGCCAGCCCCCATGCCCTCTGTCACCTCCGTGGGACCTGTGGCTCAGTCACACTCAGAAGCAAAGGTGCTGCTAGCAGAGCAGTGGGCTGCCCTTTCCAAGACAAGAAGAAGCACCACCAGTCCCTGCTGGAAACTGTGACAGGGAGGGCGAGTAAAGAGGACACAGCAACACAGCTGTGCCTTTTAGCAGTGATGGGCTTTCTTATCCCTTCTCCTAATTTGGGTCTTTCCATGTTGCAGCCTTATGATGCTATCAGAGAAATCTTATCAGAATTTTGTTGAAAAAACAGTCCTAAATCAAGAAGAGATCCTTGAAAAATTGAAGAGAAGGATTCATCAGCACAGACAGACACATTTTTGCAGAGGCAGATGGCCTGTTCTCCACAAAGTGTCCAGAGCTTTCACAGTATTCCAAACCAGCCTACGTGCCTCCAGCTGACTTCCCATAAAAATGCTGAAGGGTCTTTGATCTCAGGATACATGTCCTTATGAGAAGGGGAGGGGTAAAATCACAGGGGTCAGGCAAACACTTGACAGTAGTTACTGCAACTCCTCAGACCCCAGCCAGCCTTTGTGGTCTGTGCCAGAGATTGCAGATTTGGTTTGATCAGTCACGAGTTGAAAAGGCAGAGCAAAGCTGCTCAGGTCAAATCAGATGCTTAACTCTGCTTGCTTTAGTGATGGGTGGGGAAGTTCAGGAAAAATTAGTATGATAAGAAAGAGCAACAGCAAAAAAACAGGCTAATGGCAAATGACATACTGAAAGCATCAACCTCCCTGCAACACATCATCTCAGTTTGGATATCAATTAATGGCTCAGCCAGTTTCCCAACTCAGCCTCCTCAAATTCTCCAGAAGCAGCAAAATATTTAGAAGTTAAGTGTTTCTTTGGAACACACTGTATCCCCAACTTTGTAGCCAACACATATAGCACAGATTTCATATGTTACAATCTATTATTTTTTCTGATGCTAGAACAGAGCTCTGACCCTGGAGGGGATAAAATTAGTCCAAAGGATAGCAGCTTAAATTTCACTAAAAATAAAAAAAATAGTCTTTACTTACGTCTCTGACAGAAATTCCTCTGTGAGGAAAGAATTTCAGGCTGTAACAGAGCAGTTAGATCTTTACTTGTTCCTGTCTTCCCACTGATTCAATGCTTATGGAGTACACATATAATGGTTTTTCCCCTGAGAAATCAAATTTATCCTTAAATGCCATGGAATTAAAGGGATGGACTCCCCTCCTGCTTACCTCTGCCAGAACACCCTTCACATTAACAGCTTTGTACAGCAAAAGTTAAACAGGCTGTCCACTATCATCCTGACTGTATGAAAGAGAAAGGGTTCTTATGTGCATTGGGTCTTGTTGCTATCTAAAGCACCGCAGTTATTCTGGAAAAAGAAATCAGCCATTGAGAATCTAAGCTAAGGCCTGAATAAATAATTTGAGGCTGATATAAAGGCAGGGCATGTAAACTGAGAAATGTAAAGCTGAAAAAGCAGTGGTTTGGTTCCCCTCCACCAACCCACCCCTTGGGAAGTGATACATGCCAAAATACTGACACCAGGTACTTAGGAGCAAAAGGAGCACGCTGCAAATGGAAACCCGTAGGCAGCAGACAGTTCACAGTAGACCTTATTGTCTATTAGCCAGGAGCCAGAAGAATAAAATGTATAAACAGAAGCAATAACCTGGTGATGGGCAACACCCCAGAAGTTCAGTCTAGAGAAAATATCCCAGGTTATTTGAAAAATCTTCCCTAAACCTGGGGTGATAATATCTTCTAAGGAACCATTTCTAGTAAACACACACCTTCCTGGGCTAGATCCACAGGAGCCCTGCCAGGGAGAGCACTCCTGTGTGTCTCAGTGTATCTCCTTCCATAAGGAGTGAGGTCCAGGGACTGATGTTCAGCTCTCTGCAGAGCCCACCCCACGTGAAGATGATCCACTGACTCGATCTTCTCGAGTGTGGCCCGGCTAGCTCAGTGATGAGGTTTCTCTTCACTCGAGTTTCGAGCCAGCATATGTTTGTGGGGTTCACTGATTTTCTTCAAGAATCCAAGTCTATAGAGCGAGTAAAGAAATCAGGGGGGGACTCTCTCTCTGGTTTGCATTCCACAGTTTATTTCTGTGAAGGGGAATCCAAAGGACGAGAGACAAAGGATTTGGGGTCTGGGGGGGTCTCTTTTAACAGGGTTTCTCGGAGGGAGGGAACATCAGAGAGGGAACCAATTATTTTTCTCAGTTAGTACATCTTACAAACTTTCTACAAATCAAGGTTACACACGCCAAGATAAAAAATAACAGACACCAACTTCTTCAAATGCCCACAAAGGTGTGGGAGTATTCTATACAGAGGGGCAGAGGGGAGAGAGGGGGGGCCTGGTTTCCTGGCAACACAGGGGGGAAAGAAAGGGAAGGCAAGGTAAGCATGCCCTCTCAGCTTCCATAGCTCAGAGGCATTCTGGGACAGGAAAAAGTTACAAACTTCCGTGTTGGAAAGAAGAGTTCTCTTCTCCCAACCCCGTGCTTTCCTGGGCTAAAGAAACTTCAAGCAGCTGGAAATGCCAGCGGGGTCCTCTCTTTACTCTATCCGGCCTCTCGCCGTGGGGCTGAGGAGAGAAACTTCAGTAACCATGGTAACTTGACGCCAGGTAAACAGGAGAAAGAGAAGCTGGGGGTGGGGGGAGAATCACAACTAAAAGATGGGAAAAGATGCATTTCAGGCTATCAATTACAACAATCCACTGTGTGACTAACTGGTAGTTCAGATGAATATGGAAGACAGAGAAATTATACTGAATCCCAGTAAATCGACTGATCTGCAGAAAGGACAAGTAACTACTGGCCCCTTTGCTTGAAAGAGGAAAATAAGTGGAAAACTGAAGTAGCTGGGGGCTGCGATGAAGGGGTGCAACAGAAAATTGCTAAATATTATATTCCCAGGTGTCTCTGGTTTATGTGTCCCTGTGCTGTGAGTGTGGAAATCCTGGGGCCATTTGCATGGCAGGAGGAAGAAGAGGCAAATAGAAAGCTGCCAAGTTTACTAGATGTGTCTCAAAACCAGTTTGTCAAATAAGCTTCACATATACATTTAGTCACCGAATAAAGGAAGTAATTCATTCACCAGTTCCTGTGGTGAAAATTACTTCAAGATTTATTCCATGCCCATGTGCCAACACTACTGATACAAGCCCTACAGCTGCACACCCATACACATTCATGGGCAGACATGCCCCCCACAGGTGGAGGCATCCCATCAGTGGCACTAAATAACTATGAAAATGGTTAATTATGTTTTATCTGGAGCAAAACTAAATCTGGATGTGAAAAGACAATCAAAACATCCATAATGTTGAGACTCCAGAAATAGGAAACATCTGTCTGGGGCAGGGGTGTGGCCTGCTCTGACTCTGAGCCGTGGTGTGAAGAGGTGTGTGCCCAAACTGTGATTCTCTGCAGAGGGATGGGGACACATGATGCCACTTGACTTTTTATTTCCTCATGCTTATCACCCCAGAATATTATACATGCATGGCTATTTGCACAGTGCTATGCATACTCCACCAGGACTGTCATGCCCAACAGAATCAGAAAGACAGCTGAAATGAAAAGGCTCAAGGCAGTTATTTTGGAGCTCCGAGAATAAAATCATTATTCAGCAGGGGAAGTGGTTATGGTGTTTGGCTGTGGTGACACAATTGAGCTGGTGAGACCTGGGGCTTTCAGGTAGGCTTCAAAGAAATCTGGTCAACAATTAATGTATCTTCAGTTTTTCATAGAGAATGGGAGAAATTATTCATCTGAAATCTATAAGGTTTGGAAGGCCTCCAGCTGAAACCAAGGCTTGTCAGAGTCTATTTTTCAGAGGTCCAAAGAACATAAGACAAACAAGCAAACAAGCAAAAACACATACGGAATAAGCAAAGGAACAAGAACATGATAGAGAGGAGGGGGGAAAGCTTGTGCTGCAGAAAAGGGGCAAGTTGTGTTTTTGGCTATATGTTTCATGGTAGAAATCAAACACAGCATGATGGACACACTAGTGCTCCAAAAACCACATCTCAGAGATACCATTAGCTCAAGCTTTCACAGCATATATAAGCTGAAAAAGACAAATATATACTTTGTGTAATCACGGTCCAAGTAAAGACTGCAGAGACCATTACCACACCAGAAGGATAACCCAGCCAACCACAGTCTCATAGGTTATAAAAAACTGCATTCAAGAAAGTCAAATAGGCTCCACAGAGCTCTTGAAATGACAGGAATGGCAGGAAAGCAAAAGCATTTCTGAACTGAAGGGACAAACCCTGCCCCACCAGTCACACAGCACAGTGTGAGTGTGCATAATTATCTGAGGACAGAGACATAAAGAAAAAGAAAATAATTCTCTTTAAAGCCAATAATTGTTTCCTATGGTTTCACAAAGCTGTGCTGAATAAAATGCATTTGTTATATTGTGACCGTGGGTCACGGAAACCACAGTGAGGGAGGAAAATGCAGGAAGATTATATGTTGCAAGGAGACATAGCTGCACTAAAGATGAACATAAAAAGCAAAACTGAATAGAGATCTAGAATTTCTAAATTACCCTTGGCCCAAATATCTGGCTTACCACTGAAATAGTATAATTATAAAGCTGGCATAAAAAACAGGACATGGATCTAGTTACTAATTTCTTACTAGCAATAGCAGCAAAACAGTTTCTGCCAGTAGCGGGTCTCTTGACAAAAACCTTGTGTCTTCTACATGATACGACCTATAGGGAAAACTGTTTTTAATCAGGCAAATCTATAAATGGTATGCAGTTGTGGTTGGTCCTCTCAGATGTCAAAAGGAACAGAGGAGAAAGTGGGGGAAAGGGAGGGGGGATATTCACTATAAATTCTGTTTTAACACTTCACTTTCTCCAAAATACACACTGGTATTTTGTAGGTTTAGGAGGCTGCCTTTGTCATGCAGGCCAGTGATGGCAAGACTGTCACCTCAAAAGCTAGGTGAAAAAAGTAGATTAAATAAAAACCCAGCCTCTTCCTAGTAGTATTGTTTTAGCCCAGTGTTCCACTTCAGCTTTGACTGCAAATACAGGGGGCTTTTCATTGTTGCAGTTCTGAACTCAGTGACTCTAATCTCTTGTTTTCCAGCACACACTTAAGCCTAAGCACATGAGCTACACCACTAAAGTCAATGGCATTGCTCCAGTGCCAAGAAGTTAAGCATGTGTTCAGGTGTCTCGCTGGGCCTGTCCAAAGAGCTTGGACAGAAAGTAATTCTAAATAGTTTTCTTTATGTGTGGTAGGTGTTCATGAAACAGCAATCAGTAGAGTGGTGTCAGTGAAATAGTAACATTTAAGTATCTTACACCATATCATAGCCCATACATAGTGTATGTTGTGTGGAGATTTTTGTCTAGCCTTTTTACTAATGAAAAATTGTTTTCAACAAAACTGGACTTTTTTTGCCATGTTTCTGCTTTTTGCTGAGGTGTTTGAGGCCTTGACAAAAACCTGAACTCATGAAAACCTAATAGCTTGGCTGCACTGAAAAATGCAGAGTTTATGGCTAAGAAAACCTTTTAATCTTCTGATGGAAAGACAAAATTTTGTGCAGAGCCAAATCCAAGTAATTCAGCTATTGAGCTGAACATTTTTGCTCAGGCAACACATGGCAATTAGATTAATATTAGGCATAGCCCCTTTCACATCAACCATCTGAGTTCTAACCCCAGCTTTGCAAACCTGTGATCCATACTTGGTACTTAAAATGTTGCTTATTTATGTGTGTGTGCGTATTTTATATATATATATAATTCCCTGTTATTTTGCCTTGAGTATGTTGGGGGCCTCCCAATGCCCAGGAGCTGCCAGGGTGCTTAAGCATTTATGACCTGTGAATCAGAGTGGGTCTGAAGGTCATTAAAGGCTGGGTGAGGAAGCGGGTTCATGCGACAGCCAGTTTACCATGGTTGATTCCTGTGCTGTAAAATATTATTAAACCTCCCCATTAGCTCTTTTTCCCTGCAGAGGGCCTACAAGCCCTGGTGAAATCCATGAGGAGCAGCTGTGTCAGAGTACGGGCACAGGCAGCACTTGTCCCCTCGGCTCTTCCGAATGGTTTTCTGAGTAACGCCACAACTCTGCTGCAATGCTGAAAAACAGGTCACCAAGGCTGGCAAATAATGATTTTCAAAAGCAAACAAAACCCATGAGTTGAATAAATGCTTTTGCTCTTAAAAAAAGTCCACATGCACCTCCCCAGCCAGGCAATAAAAGGGTTCATTGAACTGTGCTATGCTAGATGATGTTATCTTGCCAGGCTCATGGACAAAGGTGATCCAGGAGTTCCTCCTTCCTCCTGCAGGGAACAAAACAGACACAACAGCATTGCAGGGGTTTAACAATGATCACCCATGCTGCATGTCTCATCCCACTCTGGATAATAATTTTCTTAGGACAGATTTATTAATTCCTTCCAGGTATTATTAGCAGAGCCTTGTTGCAGTGCTGTCCATGTGCCTTCAGCCTGGGATTGTCCTTTTATGCTGCAGCAAGGCCACAGCCCACTCCATATCATCCTTTCTTCCAAAAACCCTGAGCCTGTAATAGACATGCATCAAACAGCAAAACCAAAAAGCAGGTATCTCCCTGCACTCAATACGTGTGAGAGAGAGCCCCTTGCTTCCATGCCTCAGCACATGTCCAGACACAGTGTCCCCAGCAACAGGACTTCACACATAACCTATTGCTGATGCATATTCTAACCATAAGAGCAGATGTGCACTGTATTGGTGACATGGTAAACACAGCTGTTTGCATGACCAGGGCATGAAAAAGGGCTCTGGAATAAGTCTTTTCCAAAAGAGAAAACCCTGATCAGCTGTTCCTCTCTCACATCTACCCCAAAACAGAAAAATAAGCAACTTCACATTAACTCCCAAACTGGAGCACAAACAACAGATCAAGTACTTGTTTTCCTTAGATGTCATTGATCCCTTAGCTCTTACTAATGTTCTGTCACTAAACCCTGCCACACACCTGCAGGAGCAGCAGCCTAACACTGGCGTGTTCCCACTGCAGTTTACAGTCCACTATCAGGCACAGGCCCAAAGAAATCAGCAGGATCACCCAAAGAACAGGACCGTTTGTGAATAAAAGCAGCAGAATCCAATCTTTAATACAAAACCCCCAGATGTCATCTGCTCCCTCTCTTGTTCTCAGTTCTCAAGTTTGCAGTCTGTAGAAAAAAAGTGTCTTGTTTGCCCAGAGATGTCATTCACATCATCTCAAAGATCGGGCTTGGAGTCTTCAAAGGAAAAGGTTTGTTTAAGCAAAAAGACATCTTTTTTTTGTCCCATGCTTTCAGATAAGGTGATTGATATTTTTGGCTTCTGCTTAAAGCGGAACTTCAAATCAGGGGAAAAATATTATAGAAAACAAACTCCAAACAGTCAGTTTTTAAAAGGTCATCTTTTTATTTATAAAACAAAAGTAACTTTTTACTTTTACCCAAACCTAGTATGGAATCATTCTGTGCACCAGTAAAACCAATCAGAAAAAAACTTTCTCTGACAGAGCTAGAAAGTAAATTCAGCTCAACAAGAAATGTTTGTTTCCACAGGCTTTGAGCCTTTTATAAGTTACATTTAACCATCCCTCTCCAATTATTATAGACATAAATTACAAGGTGAGCTAAAACATGTAGTCCTTTTTTTAGAGCAAAATTCTGGGGTTAGTTCTCTTGGTTTCTCTGAAGAATAAATTGTGTCATTATAGCCTTCTTCTGGGTCTTGTTATTCTGACTTTTTGACTCTCACTAGCTGCAGTCTATACAATGCACAACTGTATTTGTTCACAAGGAATGCTTTCGTTCCTTTTGACTTTTTCTTTTCCACTTCCTAATGGTTTACATGTAGCAGCAGAGCTTTTGAAAAATTGCCTAACACATACTATGTTTAATGAGTACATTTAAACATACTTTAGCTACAAATCTTATCAGCTGATTATTTAACCTTTGTGAATAGGCTAAATATTTTCTTCAACGCTTAAATAAATATGATACATGGTTCCCGTGGAAAGCCTAATGAGAAGGAAGTTGTTTTTAAACTTAAGTCAAGACTTCTCCTTTAATTTATTTTATCAGTATTTTTTTCCAAGTGATCAAAGCAAGCAGTTTGTATGGCAGACCTAAATTGCTAAAAGAAAAATTAAGTACTAAAATATTAATGCTGCTGGACTTTTTTGGGGGGATAGGA
The DNA here is from genome assembly GCF_049639895.1 of Pseudopodoces humilis. Taxonomy (NCBI): domain Eukaryota; kingdom Metazoa; phylum Chordata; class Aves; order Passeriformes; family Paridae; genus Pseudopodoces; species Pseudopodoces humilis. Next base: position 136,632,692 of record NC_142200.1, on the reverse strand, counting down.
GTTGCATGCCATCTGGAAGGACAGTCAAGAGTTTTCTGCACACTATGAAGCACATGGTAGGAGGTGAGAAGTCAAAATCCTGCTGTCTGTCAAGGTGAATTTAAAGAATTAAAATCAAGATGTCTGCTAGTGTTTCACATTTCAATAAAGCTTGTCTATAAAATGCCTGGCTCTACCAAATGCCTTATGAACCAAGGCTCTCTCAAGAGCATGAGTCTCCCTGCAGCAGCCCAAGTGACTGGGACTGGGCACCCATAAGTGAAGCTGTGGTCACTCAGGAGACATGGGCTGCGGCCCTTTCAGACCCCTCAGGCACAGCAGGATCCAGAGCATCCTTCCTGGTCTTCTGCCCCAGCCTGGAGCAGGGCACCGGTGCTCCACAGACCCCTGAGATGCAGCTGCTGCAAGGTGAGGGGCTGGCTCAGAGCTTTCCCTGTCCCACATCTGAGACCTGTGTGTATGACAGCTGTGCTCACACGTGTACAACACCACATACCTCCACACAGTGCATATGGGATGGCACTCACTGCTGCAGGAGAGTGGTGGCCCAGGGCTAACCAGAGCAGGAGGCTCCTTTGGGGCACTGGCCCTGCGATGGGGACTCCCAGCCCTGCTCCCCAGTGCATCTGCATGAACTATTAAAACCATCCATGACATGGATCTCCTTTCCTTCTTGAAACCAAAACAGGACACACACACACATACACACACACAGGAAATCACTCAGAAAACATGCAGGAGAACTTGGGCTTTATTCTGAGACAGACTGAAGGAGAATGTTAAAATGCACTGGCACTGACGTCATGAAAGAAAGAAGTTGAATAGGTCAAGAAGCAGAGATGTGAGCTTAAGGAAATGGCAAGGCACACAAGAAAAGATAAGGGAGATTGTATAAATAAATAAGCACACAGAAAGGAGCTGAGAGCTCTGTGAACAAAGCCTTACTCTTGAGCTAGAGTTCACAGTCCCTTTTCAGCCTGAGAGCCCCTAGAAGGTTTTAGGGGAGGAGCAGAACCTTTCAGAAATTTCACATAGGGACATCACTGTGTAGCACCCACAAACTTGTTTTCCTTTGTAGCCCTTTTAGATCGAGCAGGAGGGACCTGCAGGCATCCCCACTCTCTCCCCAGGTTCAGAGAGCCTAGGCTGGAAGGAATCTTACTTTCATAATTAAAAATGAAAAGAAGCAAGACAGCAAAGGGAAAATAAACACTACAAGGGAAACTGACTTAGCACGCCTTTTGTACGCTGATCTCTTCAGAAGAGAGAAAACAGAGAGGTAACTGAAGTAGTATTAGTTTAGTCATTATTGGCAGCACATATCTCCTCAGCTCAGAAACTGAAAAATAATGAGCATACTTACAGAGTTTTAATTAGTGTTCTTAACTCCTGAGTGTAAACTTCATCTACCCACAGGGAATCCTCTCTTCATTGCTGGAGATAGCTGTTAGAGGCATGTAATAATCATGGAATGGGTTTGCATCTTTTCCACTGTGGTTGCTTTAATTTGCAGTGACATTTGTTAGATCACGTTTTTTGAACCACAATAATTTTTACACCCTTCATGCCAAAAGCAGATAGATACATTGTCTCTGAAATTAGGATAGTGGTGCAGGCAGACATATCCCACCAAACCCATGTACTCCCTGTGCTTTGTCATTAAACTGAACTTGATCCAAAGAAATAAATTGGAAGCCAGTTCATGGTTACTTCTGCTGATCATCTGAAAGATGTGGCCATAGAAAGTGTGGCACAGGTTCTAGAAACTCACCAGTGTCAGGTTGTGCTGGTGGCTTGCTGGCACATGTGTGCCTCCCCATCTCCCTGAATTAGCTGAGGTCTGCTCCACGGACAGGCCAAGAGAAAATACAAATACTGACAGTCTAATTTGCTCTGCCTAACTTAGAAAGTCTAATGAGGTGCAGAAGTGATTAGTGGGTTGTATTCTGGGCCTCCCACCACTAGTTCTTGATGTTCACTCAGGACAACAAGCTCTTCATATGTCCCTGGGAAGAATTGTCAAGCTAGAAACACAGACCAAAATTCATTCTGTAATGAGCTTGCAAGTTGAATAGAAGTAATGAGATATATTTCAGGTATATGGAAATCAATATCCTGGCCTTAGCAGTGCTGAGGTGGGACTTGAGCAGCAGATTTTCATTGCCTCCAATTCAAGACAACCTGTGTTGAAAAGCTGTCCTCTTGCAGGCCAAAAAAAACAGGTTATGTGTGCTATAAATATATTCTAGCCTCTATGGAGTAAATCCCTGGTTTAGAAATTTTTCGAGGGAAGGAACTTAAAACATAAAAACAAACTAGAACTGGAAGAAAATGCAACATAACCCTTACAAAGGCAGCTTCTGCCTGCCTACCATAATGCTCTTATCTGATTTTACAGACAAAGGAACTATGGGAAGATGTCATTTATATGGACTAGAACAAAACATTTGGTACACTGCCAGATGGAAACTATTAGTCCAGTAGAAAAAGTGAGGATTAAGATAAGAATTTGCAAAGTAGTTAAGGAATTGGCTAAAAGCGAGGTGACAATGGGTTGAACTGAAAGGAAGAAAATCACTAGCAGAGTTTCAAAAGAGTCAGTATCAATGCTTTTTCTATCTTTAACAATTTCGACACAAAAGAGTGCCTAATGAAACTTTCTGGTACTGAGGTTGGGCATCCTTGTCTATAGTGACAAGCAGCAGAATTTTACCTAACAAGAGCCAAGTAGTCTTCAGAAACAATAGAGTTGGAGGGAAATTTTACTATTCAAGGTAAAACGGTGTGCACTTAAGAAATCATGAGTAGGAACTTGTGTTAGCCATACATCCAGCAGTGTGGCTTGACCACTTGAAAGGTAAATGTCACCTAGAATTAAGTATTTCCACTACAAGATGGAAAGTATTCCTGACATCAATAAATGCCAGGCACTGGCTGGACCTCATCAAAGAAGACCCTGACCAGTTTTGGCCACCAAGGCTCTGTGTGTGCTACTAAAAGAAAACATGCTGGGGGTTATTCCCTCCTGGCTTGTAGGCCATGCAGCACAGCACAGAGCTTGTCTAAACCTCTAAACTCTTCCACCTTGTCAAAAGAGCCAAGCTCAAACAGCCTTTTAGGAATGGTCCTCAGCCTTTACTGGTTCCAAAACCAAGTCCAAATATTGCTTGGGAGAGTGATAATTAATACAGGCAAAAGCCACGAGGACAGTAAATCATGTGTGGATATCTTTGGCATAATCCCTTGCTCTGTTTAGTCTTCTGGGGTAGCCATAGCCCAGTGTAGCCAGGACCTGTGCTGGATTACTGGAGGAATCCAGTAATCTAAAACTGGAGGAAGTAATCTAAAACTGGAGGAGGAGGACTACTAGAATGAGAGGAAAATTAGAATATCTTTCAAGAGGGGATGAGAAGCACTTGTACCATTTAGCAAAGGCTGAGAAAGAAGATGAGTGGCATAAGTAAGAACTAGGGAAGAAATACTTTAATTAAAAGACAGCACTTGTCATGAGGAGATTAAGAGACAAGTACCTCCATTTATCCAGCAGAGTTTATATCCCAAATGTGTTCTCTCTCTTCAGACCTCTTCTCTGATGAGAAACTATGTATATAAATCCAGCATGGAATGGAAACACTTTTTGGTTTTGGTTTTTTTTTCAGAAGAATCACTGAACACAGTATATTCTCATTAAAGTAAAATGGTTTAAAAAAAAAAAATTAAACCAAAAAACATCATCTAGCTGCCGGGTTCTTTTTTTTTTTTCCATTGACCTATAAAACCCATTAGGAAAAAGAAGTTGCTATTTGACATTTAAGTAAGAACTCTTTCCTTGTGATGCACTGTGGCACAGTACAAGGGCGTAGTCAGACATTTGCTAAGCACACTGTAGTTCTAATTTTTAATTTCCTAGAGGCAACATTCCCCTTCACCTCCCCCAAACCCAAGTCTCCTATATGGCAATATCATGGGCTTGTTGCCATGCCACCAGCCAGCCACTGATCTTTTTTGAGAACAAATGTGTACTTATTATGAAGATTAAACTGGTGACACAATTTACCCACATGCACTGAGGGTATAGCATCCCCTTGCTGCTTTTGCATGACATTAATCTGACCTCGCCTGACCACACTCTTCACAACGGCACAGTTTCTCCTTGGCCAGAACCAAAGCTCAAATGAATTGCACTTTATTCTCTATAAAGCCCTGACCCTTCATCTCTCTGCACAGAACTTTCTGAATATTTCCTCTAAGTTTACTAAACATTTCTTTGTTTTCAAGGCACAGAGAAGTTACTGGGGAGTGAGAAAGGGTATGAGGGAAGCCCTGTGGCAGCAGCTTTCATCACTCTTGTAAGGATGATTTCTCACACTCCATAAATCTTACCAAAAATGTTTTCAGTCTGGGAGGTCTTCCTCAAGACAATGGATTTTGTACCTGCACCTCAGAATGTTAACTGTGGAAGAGGAAAACACTGATTGACTAACAGAAATAAGTGAAGCACCGAAAGTGCTCTAACATCAGAAAAACATCACCCATATGAGACCTCAGGAGCAGTCTGTGTGATGGAGCAGAGCAATGGTTTTGAGCACGATGAAGTTTTGGGGGTGGGGAGAAAACTGTGTTTGGAAGGGAGAAAGGACAACAAATCTGATGACTTTCAGTAGCCCTTCTTGTATGTGTTCAGCCCTGTTGTCAGGTGTGCCGGTTCTCTGCTCCAGAAGGGTAAGCACAAAATCAGAAGTGATGTTTTGCTCTCTTCCCCGCCTTCCTGCTGGCTACTGTCCTTCCCCTCCCCAGAATCCAATATATTTCACTTTGCTGGCACAGATTTTGCTAGCACCAGAACACAACCTGCACTGGCCTTAGTGACCTTTTCCTCCTTTGTTAGAAGAATTCCCAGTCATGCCATCTCTTTCTCACCCGCTTTTACTGCAACCCATGGGAGATGGAGCAACAGGAAAAGGGAAGAGGTGACAAGCCAAGTTTTTGTAACGCTTAGATGCTGTTTCACATCCAGGAAATGTGAGATCCTCCAGCTACAGGGCTGACAGCATTACAGCAGAAGCCACTCATCCTAATACAAATGTTAAACAATGTGGTTCTCTGACCTAACTTTCCTTCAGTCTTCCCACAAAACCACAAAAAGTAGGAGGGGAAGAGTTAACACATTCTCTTCTAGGTTTTATTTAACAAATGTGACAGCCTGTCACCAAAGGATAGGCAATTAAAAGTGTGATGGATTGCTTCAAGAAAGGCAAGTCCTGCATCTGTCCTGTCTCTCTAGGTCTGACAGGGTCTCTCCCATACTAAAAGCTGTATGGAGAGGCATTTATCTGCCACAGCATCAGTCAGGATCCGGCTGGGTGAATTGGACCTAAAAGCAGCAACAGCGTCCCCAAACCTGATACTATGTCTGCACAAGAAATCACGGGCTGGTCCTCCTGCACCAGAGTGGAAAGGAGAGGAGATGTCTATCAAAGCCCTGCAGAGAGGAACAATGCCCTCCCCTGGCTGCCCTCCGCTGCCCGTGTCTCTCTGGGGAAGCACGCTCGCTGCTGTCCGCACCAGTCACTGAGGGAAGGGACAAGCCAGCCCATGAGGTCCAGCCTTGCGTGCAGTATCAACCCCAAGAGTTATTTATTGTCTCTTGGGAAGTGGCAGGGGATGTGGATGTGAATGGGAGAGAGATTCAGACCAGATGTCCACGGGCCCTTTCCAAGGAAGCCCAATGTGCGGCACAGCTCGCCATCGGAGCTGCGTTGTGTCAAACCGCTGTGGTTACCCAAGGACCAGTGTGATAGCGCCGAGCCGGCACTGGAGCAGGGGAAAGGATTCTTGCTCACTAATTGAATAGAGTCCTCCACCAAGGAGAACAATGCGTGTCGCTGGGGCGGCGGGGCTGCATTGTGAGATCCTCTGCGAGGAGCGGCCGCCGCTGCCAGTCGCATTGTTCGGCGCTATCTCCGTCTGCTCGTGGGCCAGAGCTCCTCGCCCTCGCCCGGGCCAGACACATGTCTGCATCCCACAGCTCCACCACCCACCCACGAGGGCAAGGAGTCCTCACCAGCAGCTCTGCTGGACCTGGGTGCTGATGGAGATAGAGAGCTCCTTGGAGCACAGGATGTGCTTCTTGTGCTTTCAATATTGCCAGTGACCCCCAAGCTCTCACCACAGCCTTATTGTTGCTGTTACTATGAGACCAAATCCACAATAACCGCATTTTTCCGATGATGGTTCAACAGATGCACTTTGCCAGGAAGGGGTTTTGTTTAAAAAAAAAAAAAAGAAGGAAACCAGCTTTGCATGTGTTAGCTTTTGCTCAATGGAATTAGAGGGAGGTCCTCAGATGTTGAAATCAGAGAAATGCCACTGAAGTCAACAGAGTTCACACTCTATGCAGCTGAACCCTGGACTATAGTTTCACCAATGGGTGGCTGATGACTATACTATTAAACCAATCCTAAACTTAAAACCAGGAAATAGTTCCTTCTTTACTAAAGGAAAAGGAGCAGCAAAAATTAAAACAGGGAAAGTGGAGGGAGCCAAAGGAGGGAAAAGGAGAAGCCTGCTGAAATAGGAGAGCCTGAAATGACTTTCCCAAAACAACCCACAAACAGTGCTAAAGAAACTCTCCTGACATTCACCTCTGTCACTAAACTCCCTGGATTTTTCAGTAAATCCTTATCCCTGAGCAGTTTCAGCTGCTGAGCATGGGCTCCTTGGCTGTCTGGGACGGCATGAGGTGAGGCACAGGGTGAAGAGCAATTGTTCATCTGAGCTGGCTCAAGACGATGAAGGACTTTCCACACCATTCAGTAACTCAAAGCCAGGATCCTGGAGCCTTTCTGAAGACACGGCATTTTGCCCATCTGTCACAGTTTCACGACCTACTGGAAAGCACAGGACCATAATGAGAGACTCTTAAGATAAAATAAAACATTTAGAAAAAAAACCATGGCGTTCAGAAAAACTTAACTGAAAATTCAATAGAATAGGAAATGTTGCAGAGGTTTGGAAAGTTTCATCTGCTTCATGGTCTTTTCATGCAGCTCTGCATTGCCCCATTAGCCAGATTTAGAAGCAGAAAAACTTCCCTAAAAAGGATGGTTATTCACCTTCCAAAGAAATCTGTTATTTACCAGCCAGTTTCAGGTAGTAAAATTTAATTTCTAAATTTAGTTAGAAATTCATCTAAATTTATTGAGAGCTAAGCCTAGTTTTGCTTCCCCTTAGAGCAAAATTATTTCCTTCCTCTAGAGTAGGCCTTGCCTGTACCCAGGATGGGACAGATAGTCCTTTTTCCTGACTGCCTGTTACAGCAGCTGCAAACCTAACTTGGGAAGGAGCACTCTCCACTGAGCTTCAGCCTAAAGCAGAGATGTCACAGACCTGGATCTTTGCTCCAGCCAGCTTTTGCAGCCTCCTGGGGAACAAGGCTGAAGTGAATGGAGGGCTGGGGCAGAATGGCCCATTCCACACCAGCTTTTCATTTGGGGACAGCTGGTTGAGATGAGCAAGCACTATACATTTAAAAATGCTGTAAGGGGAACATTTCATCCCAGAGTCCTGTTTACCCGTGGTTTGCTTCAATCTTTTTCCAGCATGATCTCTCCTTTACCCAGCAAATCAAATAATAAATGGATCTTTCCTGTGTGTAGACCCATCAGCTCAGTACACAGCATATTGCCCAGTTATGTTTATCCAACTTTTTGTTCCGGTCCCATTTGTACTGATACTTTCGTTCTTGGAATAACAATTATTAAACCACTTGGTGCCTTTCATGGTTAATTATTTCCTTTCCTTAACATTGTCTGCCTCCAACTGTAGGCTAGGTCTTGAACACACCTCAGCATTCCCATTTTCACTTCCTATGAGAAATCATGTTGTAAAATCCTTGTTAGTGAACTATGGAATTTTGTCACATACATTTCTTCCTAAAGTTTCATCATCTAGCAATTTTTAATGAACACTATAAGAATACTTTGTCTTTTGAACCTGATGAAGATAAATTTCCTTGGTTTTAGTATGTTTCTCACATACAAAAGTAGCAGGTCACTGGACTGACTTTCCTGTCATATGACCAATGCAGTAATAATAATATTAAATAAATAACTGCTATGAAACATACAAAATTTGAATGTGTTCTTTGGCCTATATTTCATTATTTTTATATATCTAGTACCATTAAAATCTAACTTGGATTTACTATTCCTGCAAGAAAACCCCATATGACTCTTTCAAAAATTTTATAGAGTCTTTTTCTACTTCAGCTCTAAATGTTACAAAGAAAGAACCAAATCCTGTCTTAAATTATCTCTGTGTGATACATGGCAGAAGCACATGCCTTAATTTAATAGAATAATATTGGTAAGTACTGAGATGATGTACCTGTTTTGCAAAATTATGCCTTGGGCTTTGTTCCTTTTTAGTTAAAGTGTGTCACATTAATGTGCTTAAACCAACAGACCCTGTTCACATTTCCAAGCTGTTGGCAGTAGTGCAGAGCATATTGCTACAGCTGCAGTCTTACAGAGGTACACATAATAATTGAACTAATTCAGAAACTTGTGCAGATGTGACCCACATTATCACTACTACACAAATTAGGTGTTCCTTAATTGTGATGGGAATAACAGGCCAGTCTCCTGGGCAATGAGAGGCTGGAGAGCAGTGGCACAGGAAGGGACCTGGGGGTCCTGCTCCATGGCAAGTTGCACATGAGCCAGCAGTGCCCTGGCAGCCAGGAGGGCCAGCCCTGTCCTGGGGGCATCCGGCACAGCCGGGCAAGGGAGGGGATTGTCCTGCTCTGCTCTGAGCTGGGACAGCCTCACCTCGAGTGCTGGGGCACTTCTGGGTGCCACAGTGTAGGGAGGATGTAAAGCTGTGAGAGAGCATCCAAAGGAGGACAGCAAAGATGGTGAAGGGATGGGAGAAGAAGCCATGTGAGGAGAGGCCGAAGTAATTTGGTCTGTTCAGTCTGGAGGAGCCTGAGGGAAGATCTCATTGCAGCCAACATCTTCCTTATGAGGGGAAGCCTGATCTCTTCTCTGTGGTGCCCAGTGACAGAACCCAAGGGAATGGCCTGTAGTTGTGTTAGTGGAGGTTTAGGCCGGATATCAGGGAAAGGTTTTTCACCCAGACTGTGGCTGGACACTGTAACAGGCTCTCCAGGGAAGTGGTCACAGCACCAAACCCGACAGAATTCAGGAAGAATTTGACAGTGCTCTCAGGCACATGGTGTGACTCTTGGGGTTGTCCTGTGCAGGGCTAAAAGATGGACTTGATGATCAGTATGGGTCCCTTCCAATATAGAACATTCTGTGATTCTGTGATTATCCACTGGCCAATGTGTAGTCTACAATGAGAAATGAAGACACACTTGACAACCCATTATAGTGCAAATGTCACTATAGAAAAGGAAAATTTGGGATGAGTTTTCCAGCATTTGGTAATAACTCTAGATTCTGCCCTAAATTGGCAAGAATTATGTGTATATGTTTGCTTGCTGCTCTTCATCTGTTACCTCTTCCCCTACTAAATGCCAATATTAGACTTTCTTCTGTAGGAGTTTCATTTATCTCATAAATCAACATGTAATAAGAGAAGAAAAAAAATACATGTCAATAGGTTTTACAGCCTTTTCTGCAAGATTTCAAGAGCCGCTACTCTGCATTACCTTTACAAAGAGGAACTTAATGGTATGCTTTATCCTTCCCAGGGTACAATCCCATGCCAAGGGCAAAGCTGAAGGCCACAGAACATCACACCCACCTCTGTTTCTCTGAGCAGCAACCACTGTCTACTAGTACTTTTCAAAAGGAACTGCCTGATAAATGCACTTATCACCATTGAATTTCTACAGCTTCCTCATATCAGAACTTCCATACAAACATCAGCTAAATACTTTCCCAATTGGCTTCATCACTTGTCCATCACTTGGCTTCAGGCATTCATTTAGAAGGTGCTTGGCACCTTTTGGACACAGAATCTTTCTGACAATAGAGTCTTTTCAATTTTATTTTAAAGACCTTCTCATCAAAATCATTGGGAAAAGCTCAAAATGGGGAAAATCAACACAGAAAATTTAGCTTTTTTTTTTTTTTTCTGAGAGCAGCCATCTCAAAGAGGTGCCACGTTTTGGAGAGGTCACAGAAAAGGAAGGATAAATTCGATTGCCAGGGCTTGCAGTTACTCTTCACAGGCAAGGGGATGTCTGCCCTTCAAAGGAGGGAGTTGTTTGTAAAGAATCCTGCTAATGACACCTAGGATAATCAGTGCAAACAGGTCTTTCTGCTTCTGGGCTCCATGCCATCTACTCATTCAAAGGTCGGATAGCTGAAGGCAGGGCACTCGAGGGCTTTGCTGCTTTGGGAAGTTCAGGTGGGAATATACCTCGGGGATGGGAGGGATTACGATTAGAGAAAGTGATACAACCTTTCATTTGAAAAGTGTGAATGTAGTAAACCTGGTCTCTTTGTGGTGCTGTATGTTAAGTAATTATTGACTCCAACCCTGAATTTCTTAGGAAGTTTCCCTTCATATCTCTCTATATGAGAGTTTGCCTGAGTGATAACGAGGTGCAAACTGGATGATGGTCCACTTCTACTGCTGAGTTGGTAAAGGCTCAGTGCAATGGGGTCCTGACCGGCTTGGTTGGTGTTTCCACCTTTCTGTATGTTCCCAAAAGCAGACTCCCTTGTCCATGTCCAGTGAGCTTGGTGCTCTAGGGACTGGTCACACCGCGCTCAGCAGCACTGCACACCCTGTTTCCAGGACAGTATCTCCTAGGGATGTTCCGAGCCAGGGACTGCTCTCCTCTGTCCCTTCATTGCCACTCATTTGGCACTGTTTGCTGTTAAATGGCGAGCCTGTGCTGCTGAATTCAAGTGCTGTGGGTGATCTCACATCAAAGAACTGTATCTGCACACCCAAATAATGCCTTAGAAGACTGACCAGGAACACAGGTTGTGGGACTCTTGAATCCTTGATTTCATGCTCTTAAGGCCAAAGAAATTTCTTTAAAAGTCAGCAAATAACTTTTGAGCAAACAGAAGATGGAGAAAATTCCCAATAGTGGAGTATAAAGCATCCAAGATACAGTGATGTCCAGAAAGACAGAAGAATAACTTGCTAACATTGGGGTTTAAGGTCGGAATACCAAAACCCATGGTGGAAAAAAAATTAAAGTAAAAAAAATAAAAAGCAGCATAGATGCTCTTTGGCCCTTCTGGAAGTGTTTTACTGGTAAGAGCAATTCCAGACTCCAGGCTACACCAGAAAATCCTGGCCCTTCACCTAAACTAATTGACTTAGTATTTTGGCAGCGTGTTTACTCCCCACTGCCCCTCCTTCTTTTACTACCTTTTCTATTTTAATGCTGTAAAATTCAACTTCTAAAAAAAATTCACTTTTTTTTTCCAGCGTTTGTTAAACCTTCTCTACCTAGTTAATGACTGGCTGGAACAGCAGCAAGGCCAGGAATGCTTCATGCTCTGGGCACTCACTAATTGGGTTGTTAGCAGACTAGAGAGACAGGAGGAGATGAGGAAAAGCACTGCTATTATAAGCCACTGAGTGTAAAGAAAAAGAAAGTGAAATAAATATGGAATTGTTGTGTTAGGGAAATTACGGTACTTAACGCCCTATTTTTCTAAAAAAAATAGCTCCCTCAGGACATCTCGCAAGCACTAAAAACAAAATAGACCAGAAATATAACTGGCTTTATTTTTTTATAGCAAACTCAGGGGGGAAAAAAAAAGAAAGAAAAAAGGTATATTTCCTTTTCTAAAACAAACCATCAGCCCCAACCCTCCCTCTGCTTGGCGATGGCTGAGGCTGTGAAGAACCACTGGCAGCATCCAGGCTCCTTGTGGGTTAGCTGGGAATGAGGAGTCCTGACAGACACAGCACCAACACCGTGCTGCTTGTACACTCTCACCTGTAGTTCTTGCAGGCTGAGTGACACCATGCAGGGTCCAGCCTGTTATTTTTGTATTCCTAAGGCTCAGTGACCTCTTCGATCAAGCAGCTATGCCCCTGCACATCACCCACGGTGACGGCAGCACCTGCACGTCCCATTGCAGCAGCAGAGGGTTAAGCTCTTGGGAGAAGGGGCCACAAAAGGCTGCAGTGCAGGGGATGGGTGAGATGGGTGAAGATCTGCTCACAAGCTGCCTGCAGTCACTGTGAAAGTGCTGCAGCCACGAGCAGGTGCTATGGGTTCCCCACTGGCACTGACACCAGACAGGACACACGTAAAACTTCAGGAGCATGACAGAGTAACAGATTGGTTCATGCCACAAGAAGCTCACACAGCACCACGGTGCTGCAAGGTGCAGCCAGAGCCACTAAATCCCTTTGCCCACTGCATGCTGGAGCTGTGGTCATAGAATCCTAAAATGGTTTGGATTGGAAGGGACCTTAAAGATCATCTAGCTCCAAACCCCCTGCAATGAGCAGAGAGCCTTCCACTACACAAAGTTGCTCATAGCCCCTTGGAACACCTTCAGGATGGGGAGTCCACAGTCTCCAGCCCTTCACAGCAAGAGAGCCAGCCCTGGGACAAGCCACACATGGCCAGCCAAGCAAAGCCCCATCCACTCCCCATCCTTCCTCATCACCCAGCAGCAGGAGGGCAGCAGGAGTCGGGGCTCACCCAGTCTTATTCTTTCACCCCAGACTTCCCAAAATTGCTGCACACTGGGCTTTGTGCATGGGTGTCCGTGGGGTTGTGTGTCTATAGGTGTGTCTATAGGAGTGTTTCCATAGGCTCCTGTGTCTATAGGGTGTGTGTAAAGGCACTCGTGTTTACTGCCAGCCCTCCCTGGCCCCCTCTACAAGGTGTGAATTTCACCTCAGGTGAATTATTTCTCCGGGGATTACATAACAAAGTGATTGTGAAAATACCATCATCTGTGTTATAGAAACTTAACAGAGCCCCTGGAGTCTTTAAATTAAAACATTGCACTCAAGTGCTTTTTTGCCATGTATCTCCTCCTACACACGGCTCATTCGAGTCTGAAAAATAAAAAGGCAGGACAGCTTCCTACAGGCTTTCAAAGAGAAGATCCTACCCTAATTAACTATAATCTTGTTCAGACGGCATTTTCCTTCAAGATTCAAAGACTAGCAGGGGGCTGGGGCAAGGCAGAAAAGGAGATTATTAAAACTTTAATAACATGAGCCTTTGAACCTTTCAAATTCTTTACAATTTTCTCACATCTCTAACCCAGATGTCTGCATTTAAAAACTGTGCCAACAAACATGAACTTTTTGTTTATGCTTTTATATCTTTCAATGAACAGCCTCTTTTAAAATGATAGGAAACATCACGCCTGCAGTTCACAAAGCTGGATGACAGGGCTGAAGATTAAAAAAAAAAAGAAGAAGAAAAAGGAGGGTTCCACAGGCACTGTTTCCAGAAGGTGAACTTGTTCCAGGAGGCACAAGCAATGCCTCCACAGAGCTCCAGGCAGAGTTGGAACTGGGTAAGAAATGGTTTTCCTGTTCAGTAAACAATTCTAAGAGCTCAATAATGTTCTCATGGAGCATCAGAGCATAGCTGAGACCTTGGGAATTCTTTTTAAAGGGAAGAAACCAAACTAAAACAAAACAACAACAACAACAACAAACAAAAAAAACCCCAAAAAAACCCAAAAAACAAAAAAAAGACAACAGAAACCAAACTTCTATGCATGCCTGTAAAAAAGGTGCTCATAGAAGTTAGCCCAGTACAACAAGAGCTGCAGTGACTGAGATGTTTCTCCAGAGTCATGATAAGCTCTGAGATGTGATATGAGCAAGTGTCCTTTCCTGGGAGACTTTTATTGCCCGCCAAGGGAAGAGCAGCCTCAATAGCAAAGCCATGGAAAGGCACCTCCAGCAGCCCTGGCAAGAAGGACCAGGGCTGCAGCCCTGTCCCACCAGGATATCAGAGCCACCCCATCAGCAGCATTTCTGTAGCATGACTTTTGGCATGCTACCATCCAAAAGCCTATGATAAAAGGAATAAAAAGGCTCTTCTGTCCAATGCTCCCTGACAGCTCCAATTGCAGTTCAAGGAAAGCTCACTAGCTATAAGTTCCTAAACCTGACCTAACCCTGCAAGATCTCACCAAACCTTATAATAGGAGAATAAAAATGGCAGCTATCCTGACACGCACTGCCAGCTTTTCCAGAAGCCTAAAAGGGAAAAAAAACCCCTTTCCTTTCTACAATGACTGCCCTGGGATCCGCTAGTCAACAACTTCAAATCATCACAATTGCTCCAGCTTTTGAAAATGAGTGGTTGTTCAAACACAGGTATTTGTTATGACTTGCTTCCTGATCCCTCAGAAAGAGCAAGGGAATGAGCTATTCACCAGACAAAAACTCAAGTAAGCCTCTTAACACTGCTAGAGCCCTGCTGTTAGTACCAGCTGCTGGGCTGGCTCCAGGAGGCCAGGGTCTGCTGAGGGCTTTGCTGAAAATGTAACCAACAACCTCAGACCCAGAAAGTGCCTTTTCTTTGGGCCAGGGATGGGACATTCAAGTGAGGGTCCTGAAACAGGCTCTTAGAGCGCATCAGGCTGTAAATCCATCCTGCTTCTCCAGGTCTGCAATGGGTGGGGCACAGACAGGCACCCTCCAAACTCCCAACTGGTCACCATGCTGTTTCTGGCAGAAACATTTATTACTTCACATTTGACTGCTGTTTCTTGTTGTTTAAGGAACAATCTTTTTAAAATTCAACTGGTCCTTCAGAAAAGGGCTCCTTGGCCAAGCACACAGGCCTGTAATCACAGGACAATTTGGAAACTGCCGGGGAGAGATGGAAATGGCAGAAGTCACCAATGTTCCAAAGGAAAAAAATCTCCAAATAGGCTTCAAAAATACACTGTCCACATCCAGACAAACTGTTCATGTGTCTCCAGTTTGATGGTATTTAATCTTTCCTCCCTAGAGATCATTTTCCAGTTGTGTCTCTAAGCTTAAACAGAAAAGTAAAGATTATTTATTTAACTGTTTCTTCCAGAATATGATTGGTAAAATATATTGGCCAGTTATGTGGAAAAAATACTCTTTAGTGGTTTCTGTGCAGATAAACCAAACATGCTCAGGTTAACCAATGAACACAAGCAGACTGAAATGGGGCTGAGGCGTGTGCTCTTTCAGAGCTTCCTAAGCAAGTGCTCTTAAAGTTCACAAATACCAGCATCCAGCACTGCAGCAGGGTTTGAAAAAAATGTGTTGTGACTTATATCTCTATGTTTGGAGTGTTCTGAGGTTGGATCCCAACATGCAATGCAGTATCACCCACTCCACAGCTCCACCAAAGCCAAAGGGAGGAGAAAATACCTCTTTGCCTGGATCAGGGATTCCTGGTCCTGCTGTCAATGAGAGAGGTGAAGGGCAGGGAAAGTCACAAGAAGATGTGACTGAGAGCTGGAGCAGAGTGATGCAGCAGCCCCTTATGAAACCCATCTGGAGACACTTCATGGCTGACCCAGCAGCCCAGGAACCTGGGAGCACCCTCCAGACCCTCATCCCACAGGGCAGGACAGACAGAACTGGGAAAAACCCTGCAGAGGAGTAAGGGCTTCTCATGCACCCATTCAGACTGCAGAAGCACTGACAGGCCTTGAAGTATGTGGATTTTATTCTGGATTTACTGAAAACAAGCAGCTGCCCAGAAAGCATTGCTCAGAACATGTGACTTGGCTCCTGAGCCAGGTTCTTCACCCAGAGGGTGGCCAAATGCTGGAACAGGCTCCCCAGGGAAGTGTTCAAAGCACCAAGCCTGACAGCATTCACGAAGTCTTTGGACAGTGCTCTCAGGCACAAGGTGTGATTCTTGGGGTTGTCCTGTGCCAGGCCAGGAGCTGGACTTGGCAGTCCTTGTGGGTCTCTTCCAACTCGGGATATTCATGGCTGATGGAGAAAGAAAAGCAGGGAGGAGTTGGAGGTTTCTTGGTGTTTTTTTAATATGTTGCTATTGGATATTACATATCTCGGTCTTGAATTCCTTACCTCAGGCTTTCACTTTAAGTGTCTCTTTCAGCAACCTCCCAGAAAAAGGAAAGCTCATTTCTCAGATAAAATGCATGACACGCTCACACCAGCCTACCCCATTTCGTACCATAACCCCCTTAGTGCGAGACATTAAGGCAGGGACAGGCAATCCAGTCCAAGATTTATTCTGCTCTAATCAGCTCAGGCTTTGAGAATCTCCTTGTGGATTTGAGCCTGTGTTCAGTAGCTCGTTGACTGCTGTTTTAATACTGAAGCCTTTCCAAGCCAGCTGCAGTAATTACCCCCACGGAGAATGAGGAATCTCAGTTATAAACTAGCTGGCAATCTTGCAAGAATATGTCTCCGAGAGGACTTCAGGATATTTCTCTCCAAAGTTAACCCTGTTAAATCATTCGTAAGCTGTCTTCAAATAAAGAATGAACCTTCAGAATACCCCTTGCTTTGATTTTAAATACTCTTCTTTAAATACTTTTCCCTTTGTAAGTCAGCTGATCTTCAGAGCCTTCAAATCCATCAAGGCTATTTCAGTTAAATAATCCCTATTTCTTCTGAAACGGTGCAAACATTCAACAGGAAAGCTTAGGAGAGACATTAAGAGATGTTAGACTCTTAAGTCAAAGCTTAACACAGCTTGTGCAGAGAACATAGCCAGTTAGCCAGACAGGATACTTTCAGTCAGTTTATATCAGAGGAGTTTTTTTGCAGAGCAAAGATTACATCAAAGCCTTGGCCAGGAGATCCAAATTCAGCTCTTGGCATTCATGTTCAGCTAAACTTTGTGCAGATCTGAGTAGAAATGGCACTGAGCTGTGGAGCTTCTCTGCTTCACCCGCATAACTCCAGTCTGGCTGAGAAGTGACTGTGACCCATTTGATGACACTGCCAAAGTAGCCATGGAAAAGTGTGATGCCTGAAGAGCAAGCAGCCAAGGGACTAAAGCCATGGTAATGCTAAAGCATTTCTTGCCGCTCAGAGCGGAGAAGAGACGGGTGAGGAGCACAGACCTGTGATAATCTGAGTCCTGCTGTCCTAGAGGCAGCTCTGTTCAAGTAAGCACTGAAGCCTCCCTGGCTAGCAAGAGGTGATGCCACCCAAATCCATATTGTGCTTGCTCTGCAGAAGCAGGGCTCTTGGAGGCAGACATTATGCAGAAATGTTCACCTGGCCAACTTGCTGGGGAGATGCAGGCCATAAAAGCCAGCTGGTGCAGGCATTCCTTCTGCATACCTACTAATAACTTTTTAAAGCCTTTTTTGTTTTGAACAAGTAACTGAAAGTTAAACTGTGTGTCACCTAATCCCCTTGCTGGGTCCTTGCGTATATAAACTTGACTAGGCTGGGAAAGACCCCTAAACACTCTGGGCAGCCTTCACCTGGAGACAGTGGGAGCTCCAGAGATACCCAAGGAGAGGGAGGCTGCAAGGCGGAGGGTTTCACTACCACAGACCCCCGTTAAGAAAGAACTGGAGATAAAACGCCTTCTTATTACTCAGGCTGCTTTTAAATCCAGTCATGGTGAGTTTGATCATTGATGTTTTCAGATTGCCATACAAAGAAATAGAAGCAATTTTAAATTTCCCTTTTCATATTTCTCTGAGTGAAAAAAACCAACTTTCAAAACATATAATTTAGTCACTGCTAGAGCAAATTCACTAATATTTAGGGCAATATTTATTTTAATTTTACTGTGTAATGGGGAGGTAATGTTATTGTCTTTCCCAATTTACTTTGTCAAACTCAGTCCCACAGCATCCTCCACAGCTGCCCTCTCTGAATTTGGGCACTCTTGTATAGACTAGTTTGTTTTTCCCACTGGTGGACTCCAGGGAGGCAATGATGGGATGAGCAAGCAATTGGGGCATTAGCACCACTTGTGGGGCAGCTGAGGGATGAGGGGCCTCAGGGCCACCCATGCTTCTCATAGACCAAATTCAGACCTGTCAGGAAGTCTGAAGACTTTTCCAAAGCAACAGAACTTATCAAACTGCAGAGAAGTAGTTGATAGAAAAGCTTCCTGGAAGACAATTAAACTGTTGCTCTGTGGGGTGTCCAGCAGCAGTTATCAAAGCTCTGTTGCAGGCAGTGCTGCTGAGGCTGAACCAGGTAGATAAGTCACCAAATCAGCCCGTTAATTATCTTGGCCCTGCAGTCACTCTTTGCCAAAGTCAAGAAGGTTAAATTCAACATACCAAAAAACCCCTTCTATGTCAAACAACATCTATCTTGACCTGAAGGGGTGGTGGGAAAAGAAAGATATTCTTCAGTTTAAAAATAGTGATAATAAAAAAGATTCATATACACAAAGCAAAACGCCTTCTGTATGAATTAAGCAGTTCCTAAGAGACATCTTGGAGCTGCAAAGGAGCTGGTCAAACTTTAATAAGGGAATTCTTCAGAGACTTTGCTTTAGTTGCTGGCTGCCTCCTGAGGAGAGAAAACACCATGGAAATGAAATATGACCTTGCACTATTGTGGCAGAGCATTTCCAGTTCTTTCCCTTGCCCATGTGAGTAACCCTTCCTTGTGTAAGGAGTTGCATTTAATGGCTACCTGCATGGCAGTGCTTCACCACAGGTGACATTGCTGCACTCTTATGTGGCACACCACCACAAACTCTAACCAAACTACTCACTTTTACCTAAGATTTGAAGGATGTAAATAACTTGTAGCACTTGCTCATGGCATTAGAATTTTCATGTAAGCCTGAATTTTGAGATGAGGCTCTGCACCCTCTCCCTGCTCACACATGTGCTTTGCAGCCACTCCTGCATGGCATGTCCTCCCAGAGCCAGCATGCAGCAGGAGAAGAGTGTCACCCCAGCCAGCCCATGCCCATGCAGAGCTCCTCCACCAGTGCAGCCTGTTCCTGTCTGTCCCCTGCCAGGGAAGAGCTGGGACCAAAGCACTCAGCCCCAAGGAACAGCTCGGTTCACTTCTATCTGTGGATAGAAATCCCCACCAGCCCATCTCCCCCAGCCTTCCTCCTGATACAGTAATCTCCAGCAACCTGGCTTTCTTTTTTACTTTTTTAATCATTTTGTCTAAAATAATTAAAAGAGAAAAGAATTCTCCAAATAAAAATATTGACATCCCCACTTTAATCTGCACTCCTCTGACAGCTGAGACCCTCCTATTAGCACTGTGCCAGTGTGTGATTTCGTTACCTGAGTAGCTGATTATAGAGTAATTACAACCTTCCCTGGGCTGATGATTCTTTCTGTTTGTTTCAATTTCAGCTTCCACAAATGGTGGGAAGTCCCTTCTTTGTTCCTGCCGTACTCTGCTGTAGTCTGTATGTTCCCAATTCTGGATTTTTTCCCCCTGGTGAAAGGAGGGCTGGATAACACTTAGGCGTAGTTCCTGCCCCTGTCACGTGTAATTTTGTACTGAATGAGTAAATGTTCCTGTAATTTCACCGAGCAGCTGTCTCCCGTCTGGATGGCGGCACCGTGATACCGTTACCTGTTTATCTCCTGGAGGTAGAAGCACTGCTGGCAAGCCCCTGCCCATCGCTGTTTATGTGCAAGGAGTTAATACCCCAGCATTACAGTGCCCCTTGGTGAAACTATAATTAGGCAACGGTTTTATTTTACTGCCTGTGAACACTCCCTGACAGCACAGCCACTGGGTGCTTTCCAAACTGCTGCAGTTTCAGGTCCCAACCTGAAATTCTCATTTAGAGGAGGACTTTACTGCAGCTAATCCCTCAAGTACCTCTCTGAGGCCCTAAATTGCATGGGGGTGCTGGGGCATGGGGCTGGCTGGCGGCAGGATGAGCCTGCCTGCTCTGTGCCGTGTGATGGCAGATCAAAGCCCTGGAGGGACAAGGTGATGCTGCTGGGCTGAGCAGGCAGGGCAGGGGCTGCAGTGCCCCAGCAGCAGAGGTGTGAGCAGGCTGCTGGCCTGGGAGCCAAAGGCTGCTCGTGAGTGTTGATATGGGCACAGCAGCCCCACGACTGGCAGTGCTGGTGCCCACTGGAGGAAAGGAGGAGCGGCTGAGCAGCAATGCTCTTTTTGTCAGGGGAGCTATTTTAAATCACTGCTTTGTGGGTAGCCCTGTTGGCTCCCAAGTCTGTCTGAGGTAGAGGTGCAGAACATGTTAGAGGGCAGAACATCAGAGTAGCACTACAGGAGGACAAAGACAGTCTGTCTGCTGGAGCACAGGCTTGCACAGGACTGAGAGGAACACTTGCTCATCTGGGACTAAGGGAACATACCCAAAGCTTCTGTAGTCATCTCAGAGCTACTGTTATTAAGGCATCTATTTGGGGTTTTCTTATCCTTCCAACACCAAATACCCTCTTCTTCCACTACAGTCTCCATGCCAACCACAGAAACATGCATGGCCTGGGAGGACACCAGCTCACAAGAACCTAATAAAACAAAAACTTCTTCAAACCACTGCTTTTAGGACTACTCAGACGGTAGACAAAGGGGCAGAGTATAAGCAACTGGGGCAAAGATTTATTGGCAAGAAGAGTCACTAAATCTTTTGTCTACAGTGATAGGGAAGAGGAAAGCCAAGGCAGGGACAGACCGTGGAACTGCAGGCAGCCCTGTAGTCACAAGGGTTGCCTAACCTTGTTGAAGTAGCTCTGCCTCCCTGGTGGGACTCTTCACCAGCTGGGTACCTACCAGCACCTGGCCAGGGCCTGGAAATCTCTTATGGTAAGGAACAAGGGCTGGGAAGTTTGAGGGGAAGGGCAGACCTGAGCCCTTGAGTGCTGGATGGCTGCCATGCCACAACACTGCTGGAGGAGCCCCGTACCCCTCTGCCGGGGGACACCCACGCTGTGGGACATCTGCTTTCTCTGGCTCACTGGGCACTGTAAGCCCTGGCACAGAACTAGATGATCCTTAAAGTCCTTTCCCAAACCATTCTACAATTCTGTTGCAGTCCAGCTTCAGATACATTAAGCAATTAGAGAGTGCAAAGGAGGGAACAAGGATGGTGAAGGGCCTTGAGGGGAAGCCGTGTGAGGAGAGCCTGAAGTCACTTGGTCTGTTCCATTTGGAGGAGACTAAGCAGACACCTCATTGCAGTCTACAACTTCTTTGTGAGGGGAAGAGGAGGGGCAGCCACCGATCTCTTTCTGGTGACCAGTGACAGGACATGAGGGAATGGCCTGAAGTTGTGTCAGAGAAGATTTAGGCTGGATATTAGGAAAAGGACCTTCACCAGTTAGAGGGTGATTGGTAACTCTAACAGGTTCTCCAGGGAGGAGGTCACAGCACCAAACCTGAGTTTGGCAAAAACTGACGGAGTTTAAGAAGCTTTTGGACAATGCACTCAGGCACAGGGTGTGACTCCTGGGGCTGTCCCATGCAGGGCCAGGATTTGAACTCGATAATCATTGTGGGTCCCTTATAACTCAGCTTATTCTGTGATTCTGTGGCCTCATACTAAGCCAATTCCCAGCTTTCAAAAGCCTGACAGATTGTATTTCCTTCACACATTCACTCATAGCAGTGACTTACATTTCTGACATATGGACAACATGCTTGGCTGTCCCAGTAAAGTATGTCTATGCCTTCCCATCTTCAGCAGAGACTGCAGGCACTTCCAGTGCAAGGCAGAGCTGCAGCAACTTCTGCCTAAAGTAACATTTCATTTCCTTGCTACAGCTCACATCTATTGTCATCACTTTCATGCCTCTAATTAACTTGCATCTGTTTCATGTTTGAAGTTTGTAACACTTGCCCACTTTGGCTACAGTAGTTTATAACCCAACACTAAACATATGTTTATGTTTACTGCGCACTAGCTCTGAATCCTTTGACTTAGCATTGTATCAGTTCATTATACCACTAATGGAGAACCTCTGAGACAGGGCTGAAGCCTAAGTGGCAATAAATTGGGGAATCATGTGGAGGTGGTTGGAGAGAGGTGGCCAGTAAGGACACGCCTGGCCTGACATTCAGAAATGCTGAGCATTTGCCACCCACCCTGTAACCACTGGGATTTTTAGCACCTCTAAACATGAAACCACAACAGCTTTCAGCAAAACTGTCATCTGGATCTTAAAGAAAGGACAAAAATCCTTTTCCATCTTTGTTCCAGAGGCCTTCAGCACATCTCACCTACCTATAATCTAAGTGCCCATTGTCCTTGTAATAGGGCTAATGAGATCTTCAAAAGGATTCCAGGAGGCCAGAGGGAGAAGGGGCTGTATAATGTACCATATTGCACATATAATATATAGCATATTGCTAAGTAGTACTTAACACCTGCCCTAGCTGTTAGGTGACAGGCTGGTGTTCTGGCACCAGCTGAAGTGCATATTAAGGTCCAGTTGTCCATTCAGACCAGTTTTACATCCATTAGCATCAGTGAAGCTTCTTCTGTTTTCCACCAGACATGATAATGATGCCAACATCTGGGTGAAGTAAGCACACTGCCTCTTCATAGCCAGAGCCATTAAGGTGGTGCCTAGATAAATGTGTTTATTTTTCATACAGATAACAGGATGCTTCTTAGAGCTAATAAGTATTTGCTTTCCCTTGCATTGCTATTATCTCCCTCATTGAGAACTGTAATTAACATCATTGATCATTTGTGTAGTTTGCCTTCTAATCTCTTTTGTGCTATGGTGGACTGAAACTGCAATGTGCATTATGTCAATACAGGAAAAGTCACATTTGATCTCTGCCTTTACACTGGTCTGATCTACCCTGAGCTGCACTACTGGGAGTTCCTGTGACACACCACCTTCAATTTAAAAGGGACTGCCATATATTTTCCATGCAGCTAAAGTATCCTTGCTCATAACACCATCACCAAACACTTGAATTAGTTGTTTCCACTTTTCTCATCGCTTCTTGATGGGGATAGACAGCCAAACCCTGAGGTTCTTCTTGGAGCAAGTTTCTATTGCCAAAATGTAGGGCACATGGCATGCAAATAGTGCTGGGGACCCAGAGGGCAAAGGACCTTCCCCTCTCTCTCTGCACAGGCACCACTCTCAAGAGGTTGTTTCAGACAGGACATTTTCCACAAGAATGTGATCCCCATCTGACAATTGAAAATGTCAAGAGTCTTCCTGTTATTGACAGCATACAGTGAGGAATAAATAAAGCCATGGCCATGATGTATCAGGACACGCTCTCTCATAGAACCTGAGATGCAGAAATCAGTGCTGTCTTGCTGGTCAATGCCACAAAGCTGGTTTGCAGCAACAGATACCTGCCCAAGCATCTCCAGGGCTGCTGTTCTTCCTGTTCAGGAGAAAGCATCAGTTGACAGCCAACTATGGTCATTTGTTTTATTCAGACAGCAAAAGCTACACAAGTAATAGATTAACAATAATAAAATTTGCATAGTAAATTGGCCTGGAAAGTAAAATCTTCTGCATGGCTTTTCTTTTCTGACTTATACTATTATACCATTTCTATACTTATATACTCACATAAGTGTGAGCACACACTGAAAGGCACACTGTGAAGAACCTCTGCTTTCCAAAGAGTCTCTGAGGAGAAAAGCCATGCCTGGCATGAGAGCCATTGCAGGACCCCAGCAACCTGGAAGAGTGGCTGGAAGGAGTGTCAGCTCCCTCAACATCCCCCTGGAGAAAGGGCCATCATTAGAGTCCAGCCAAGCCAGTCACAGCATCACCTAATCAAGGACAATCCATTCCAAGGCCACTAAGCCTTGCTTCCCTCTGCACCTGGCAGCATGTGCCTTACACCTGGGCTATTTTCCAGTAAGAAGCAAGCTGGAAGAGAGTCACCTCAGTTTCTGTTACATCTACCTGCATTGCTTCCTAACCTATTAGAAATCTGGAATAGGAAAAACTTTTTTTTTGTTTTGTTTGCTTTTCTCTGGTCTTGTTAGCTAGGAAATGCTCCGACTCTTCCCTAATTTGGCATGAATTCAATGCACCTATTCTCAAACCTTAAGAGCAGTGAAGAATCCATTAAGCTTATTTCCATTTGTTCCAGCAACAAATCAGTATATGGAGACATGAAGAAAATAATTTTGAACTACTTTTTCCATTATCTAGTTCTCACTTCCTGCCATTTCCCTTTTGCCTAGCCTGGCTTCTTTATTCTCCTTGCATCTAGCCCATAGCAATAATCTCAATATCTAGGAAAAAGCATTAGGTTTTAAGATCTCAGGCTCCCTTTTGACAAAGGCTTTGCAATCCCGAGACACTAAGGGGAGAGGATTAAACTTCCATCTGTTTGCCTTGAGGGGGCAAAGCAGAGAAATCAGAGAGAGGTTTCAAGAGATGCATGTGTGATAACATTGCACACTCACTAGGCAGGAAAGTCTCAGGTAAAAGGTGTTTGCTTGGGAGTCATCCCAGTCACCAACTGGAACAGGTTCTTAAAAATTTGCTTTATGCACAGCAGACTAGAAGGATTCCTTCAGGTCCCTTTCTCCAGAGTATCTGATTGCCTCTCTAAATCTGTGCCATCCCTGCAATTTTTCGGACAGCAGGGAGGAAGTGGCTCAATCCTGCACTCTGCTGAAGCTGGAACAGAAACAGCAGTGTGGCTACACCCAGAGGGAGCAGAGAAATCCCACAGAGGAGCAGTCCTGTCCCTTTGCAGGTGTGATCATCCCTGGCACAGACAGGGCAGCAGGTCGTAGGACCAACACCTGCCCCTGCAGCACCCCAACCCTGGGGTCACTGTCCCCAAGGAGAGGGGGTGCAGGAGCCATTGCAGTCTGGCTCCTCCACCCTGAGCTGGCACTGAACTTTCTGGGGCCAGAGCTGAATGTGGCTGTGATTCAGCAGCCTCCTCTCCCTCACCAGTGGCTGGTGACTAATTGTATTTAGTCCCATTCTTCATTCTTGTTTTGGGGAGAACAAACATAAACAGACTCAGCAGTAATTGTTTCTACGTCTCTACTGTTTCCTCCTCTGACCAAGTAGGGGTTTTCCCACACACTCATCATTTTAGAGCAGCATTTTAAGTACTTTTTTCTTATTTTTAAGAAATAACGTTAGCATTTCTTGACTGGTGGGAAAAGCAGGAAGGAAACCTCAAAGAATAATTTCTGATTTTGTGCAGACTCTTGGGGAGAAGTTTCTCTAACCTGTCTATAGAAGAGGGCTGGTCTGCTCTGGACAGAGTTTTGCCACAACACAAATCAGATGGCTTACCAGCACCCTGGAGAAGTCCACATCAGCCCTGGAAAGATCAGTTGTAAGGATGACTTCTCAAAGGACATGGCCCAGAAACATGTCCCTGGAAACAGGTCTCCTGGGAGGAACATCGATCATCTCAAAGGCTGATCTGGAGACCTGTGGCTGCTGCCACACATCCTGGCCAGGGAAGTACATACCTACAGACCTATAGCTTCTCACACATGCTTGTGCATATACAGGTATCACTGCACATAGTGATCCTCTATTACGGATCCCATTCCCACATCCATGTTTACTGAGAATCTGCAGCTCATATCTAGAATGGACCTGAAAAGTTCTTGAGAGTTGAAGTCTTCTTCCTAGCTGGAGAACATATAGATTGGCCAGAGGAAGAAGAGAGAGGAGCAAAGAATGAGTGTGTGGTCAGCTGGACAGGGCACTCCACTCAGGTTCTATTTGATATGTTGTTAATTATACAAAAACTTTAAACAATTATAAAATAATTTATTTACTACCAATATAAAAATTAATTACATAATCCTCACCCTCAGCCAGAAGGCTAAGACAATTTTATTTATAAATTTTATAAACACATATTTTTAATGTATTTTAGAATATGTTTAACCCAAAGCTCGCCAAGTCAGATGCTTTCCTGAGAGACAGGAGACTTTTGATCCAGCTTTCACTTATGCAATACCAAGAGGACTGTTTAGAGGACAGCAGTGGCAGTGACAGTGATGGTGCCCCTGCAAGGCAATCTAGCCCCAAGAACAGTCTGCCAGCCTTTGCACCCCACAGTTAGGTGTAAAATTCAAGGTACGGGGTTACCTCTCTGCTCTCACTGCAAGCTGATACCCGCTGCCAGACACCTGCCTCTGCTGTGCACCCAGCAGCTCCCACTGCTGCTGGCTCTGGTGAAGGAATTGCCCCTCTCTGGGAGTTGTGAGCTTTAGGGGTGATGCCTGGTGCAGAGCCCATGAAACACAGCACCACAAGGCCCAAACTCACCTGACCCACGTGCTGTGTAATACAGCATCAGCAAAGAGCTGCATGCAATTGGGTTCAGCCCCATATGCTTCCTCCTGCTGGCTGCAGCCATCCCATCAGATCCTTGCCCAGTGCTGTCATCCACAGGCTGCAACAAAAGCCTCCATATGCTGTGGAAGCACCGAAGGCTAAAAGACAACTCATCTACATTGTATTACAGTGCAGGGATAAGTCCATCTGTTGCTATTTCTGTGAATTTTGTATAGCGTACAAAATGGATATTTTCAGGGGAGAAAATAGATTTTTGCATGATCTGATCTTCCCTTTGTGCCAAATTCTTCCACCTTGATCTGGGAAAAAACTCCCAGTGACTTCTTCTGTCTGTACTCCACTATCCTGCTCCAAAACTCCATATTTCACTGCTGCTACTGCTGTTCAACAAACAGACTTTTAGAAAGCTCTTGGCAAAACACAAGCAAAAATAAAGGAAAAATGGATTTAGTATCTATGAGTCCAGGTGGGCAACTGAAGAAAATGTCTGGCTGTGGAGGAAACCAGTGAGATAAGATACTCAAGTGAAGACTGGAAATTACTCCTGTATATTGTATTTCTGATTTATTTTCACTCAATAACATATGTAGCAGATCCCTGTAATCTTGCTATTGGGTGTTTTTATCCACTGTGACAAAAAAAATATCATCCCCAGCTGTGATCAAGCAGATACCAGTCCATCTGTCCTGCAGCAGCACTTTCCTCAGGAGCAGACAACTCAGGAATCCCAATACTGGCAATTACTTACAAAATTGTCAAATGTAATGAAATACTCTGGAAACTATTTGTGAACAAACAGTTCCCAGGATATTTCATTACTCACTACAAATTTGCAAATTGCTCATGAACAATCAAATATTAATATGTGGACAGGGTGCAGCCCCAGAAGGGATCCACTGCTTTGATAAGAGGTTGGCCGTGTTCAGCAGGCACCCGCTCACTGCTGTACTCAGCACTCCTGCAGACTCATCGATTGCCACTGTAAAACAGGGAATGTCACTGAATGTTTGGCCATGTACTGAAGGTTGCTGGGGCACTATAACCTGCTTGCTCATAGGAGAAAGTCGAATGCTTCCCACGTGCGGAGATGCTCCGTACAAGGGGCCGCTGGAGCCCGCGGGGCGGCGGCTGCGCTGCCTCCAGCACGTGTGCAGCCCCAAGGTGGAGCAGACTGTTTTTCTGATACCATGTACATAGCACTCCACCCAAGCCTCCCTGTGTAAATAAAAAATAAAGTCAAATTATGCCAGTAAAGAGTGGATTACACTGGTCACTGGGAGTGCTTGTGTATGTTCAGCCATAACCTATGATAAGGTGCTTGTCATAAAATTCCTCCTGGAGCCTGCAGCTCTCCTGGAAGCTGCAAGATGCCAGCAGAACCAGCAGCGTTTTGCTTCACACAGTGGGGGCAGCAAGGGGGGCACTGAGGAATGGGGCAGAGACCCAGAAGGCTGCACAAGTCCCTGGGGCCATGGGGGTCCCTCTCCCTTGCAGGAGAAAGACAGGAGTGCCAGTTGCCACCAGCAGATATAAGGAGACAAAGTCCAGTTCAAAGAGATAAAGGGTGACAACCTTTCTACAGACAAAATTATCCTGCAGTCAGTAAAGTACAGCAGCAATCGGGACAGATAACAGAGCGAGTAATGAAGGAGATTACAAAACTCCACAACCAATCCATCCCATAGCAAAAAGTTGCTATAAAGCAATTTTAACCCAGCCTATAAACACAATTAGGAACGTTATGCTTTGGTACAAGAGGTTTTTTAAAACAAAAACATGTGGCAAGTTTCATTTGCATTATGATAAATGAATGTGTGAGCAGGTCCCAAATTTGGTGCATTTTTTACAAACAACAACAACAAAAAAACCCCTTATTTCTGTCATCTATTGATGCAGAAAAAGAAAGTGTTTCCAGCTTCTGATATAAAAGCTTCACAAAAAAATCACTTAAAAGAGAGTGCTTTGTACTTTTACTTTATGAAGAGGAAGACCCCCAAGTTTGGGCCTATCCCATCCTGAGAGGTGACTGCTAGTCCATGGGAGCTGGCAGAGCCTGGCTCTGCTCGCCCACCTGAGAGTCCAACATGAGGGAACCACTCTCCCATCTGCTCTCCGACTACCAACAGCCAGGTGGAATTGGGTTGGAAGAAACATAATTGTGGCTGTCCCCTAGAGTCCCCCAGGGGAAAAAAAAAATCAAATAAGGGAAAGGTTATTGTGGACTGATAACAGCTAGGGAGGCTGGGAACCGTACCTGTTGCCAGGGAGAGTTTGCCCCAGAGCAGGCAGGGCGCCCTGCACCTCCAGCCCTGCAGAAGGGCAGAGAAAGGCATCCAGGGGAGGGAGAGACAGAGCAAGGACGTGAGATGAAGAGCTGCAGAGAGATTGCAGCCAGCCAGCCCAGGACCCAGATGGTTGTGGGGAGATTCAATAAGGAGGTTTTGTGGAAACACCATTGCATGCATTCATGTAATTAAAACCCTGACCGTCACGTACTGTGTGTGACAGAGGGGGATGATGGCTGAGAGCACAGCTTTGGGCACCGGGTAGATTTACAGAGCTGGTCTTCTGCAGGCTTAGCAGCCATGTGATTTCCTATGTGCAAAAGCATAAAAGGTTTTAGGTGATGGAAACTGTCAGGGTGCTCCTCCCTACACCGCCTGCAGAAAGGGCCAGCTGCAGCCAAGGACAAGGCTCTAGAGCCAGGTGAGATGCTGCCCTGATAAACACACATCCACACTAATTTGGCTCCTGAATTGTGTCCAGCATGGGCTTTTGCTCCTCCATCAGCAGCCACAGCCAGGGCAGCCGGGTCACTGCTCAAGGGAAAACACCGGCTCGGCGGCCACCAGTGGTGAGACTGTGACTGAACGCTGGCATTAACCCTCAATTCCCCTCCACCCTTTAGCAAAGCAAATGCCATGGCCAGGAGAGACTCCCCCAGAGCCCGCTGCAAGAGCAGCCCAGAGCTCAGCAAAGCCCTGCCAGCAGCAGGGACAAAACAGCCCCTGGGACCGGAATGAATTATGCACAACCTTAAGTATTTGCAGGATAGAGGCCTTAGCTCACTGGGTTAAAATACCAGAACAATATAAAACACCTCTACCTCTGGAACCCACTGCACTTCATAAAAATGCCTGGGACTCTGCTGGAGCTAAGCCATTGTCGATAGCCATAAAAAATTGGTTAATAAATCTTCTTCCTCTGATGAAATAGCTACTTCACAGCCAGAACTCAGCAAATTGAGCATTTCAAAGCAACCTGCTTGACACAAGCCCTGATTTGCACACCAATACAAGCATCCCCAGCCTGGGCAGGACCCTGAGCCTGTACTGTTCCTCCCTCCCCATTGTCACAGCCAAGTGCCAGGAGGAGATTTAGTGCACCAATATTTTCCTCCCGAGTGACAAGAAGGGAATTTACATCTGCAACCGCAGGCCTTTGGAGTGAAAAGATCCCAAAATTAGAGACTAGCCTGGCACTTAGCGGCCACTCTGGCTACACCAGTGGCACTGCCGGGATGACAGTCCCCTGCCCCCCGGAGCCTTCCCCAGACAGATGCTAGTTCATCATAGTGCCACTTCTACCTTTTTCCTTGATTTGAAAACAGGTAAAAATTAATGTTAAGAGAAAGGCAAGTGCTCATCACCTTGCCCCTCCACAGACACTGTCCTGAATCTTTAATCCAATAGCTTACAAAGCAATTACAGAAGAGGCTCCATTCTTTACACACTGTCGCAAGTCAGTATTTTTTAGATGCAGCCAATAGCCAAGGGGAGCGAAATAATGTGTTTCACTCACTTTTCCCAACTGTATGGCCTTTGATATATTTAAGTAGTGTGATAACTAGAAAGAGAAAAATACTCAAAAATTTCAGTTTTGATAAAAACTTTAAAAATGGAGTCACCCTATATTCGTGCCAGTGCGGTTATTTTATGAAGTCAGGGCTGACTTGTTCTCTTCCTTTCTGCCTACAAGGAAAAGAGCACGGCTCGGCTGGGAGGCAGGACCTGCTTCCAGGCAGAAATATTTATTCAGTGAAAAGTCACATTTAAATATTGATGTTTCAACAGAAGTTACTATTTGTTTAACCAAATGTTATAGATTTGCCTAGACAATCAAAATGGGGAATAAAAAGCATGGTTTTAGGCCCTTTTAGCAACACTGAATGACTTAGAAACTGTGATGAGCAAATTCTAAATTTTTCAAATCCACGTGATTTGTGGCTCAGATTTCAAGATAAATTATTAGGATTTGACTTTGCAAGACAGGTGTTTGGCAGCTCTACCTCCCTGCTCCCTCTAGGAGACATCAAACCAAGCATTAAACTCCTGCGGTCTTGAAAGTTCAAGTCAAGGTGGTTTTTGTTTTGCTTTTCCCCCTGAAGGTCAGTTCAGGATTGAATCCTTTTGTCAAGGTTGGCTGGAGAGCAGAAGGCTCTGTTAATCTGCAGGCACTGCGTCTCCCTCCTGGCTGCCTTCCCTTGCAGTTTGTTTTACTTCAGGATTCACCCCCTGGGATTGTAAAGGCTGCAGATGAGGGTTAGAGGTGAAACAAAGAAAATGAGGTTGGGTGTTTATTTAGAGGGAGCCAGAATTCATAATGTTGGAGACACTTGGCCCCTCCCAAGAGATAATCATAATTTACCAGCACCTCTACAGCACTTGTTTTTACCCAGAAATAAAACACAGTGACAGATCCAAAATACTTCTTCCCCAAGTAGCTCCTAGAACCAAAACAAGAACTTTTTTTCTGCGAAGTGACCAGTCACTGGAACAATACAAATATGCTTCCAGTGATCTCCATGTGGGAAAGTATCTGAAAAAAGAAATAAAGGCAACTTTGCCTCCTTCAGAGACTTCATTTTTATATTCACTCAACTTGTGCCTAATTATTGTGGGGAGTTTTTGATAGTAGATGTTTTTTTCTTGGTAGATTGCCTTCTTATCCCTCCCCCTTTTTGAGGAGGAGGCCAAATTTTGCTTTCATTTATTCACTGTGGAACCCCACTGACTGGTAGCTAACAGGCACATCCCATCTCACAAGGCAGCCTGGTGATATATTTTCCCTTCTTCAAACCTTGTTTTAATTATTACAAGAGCAGCAAGAGAAGGTGCAGACGCATCCATTACACGTAAGAAAAAACCTTGCCCTTTCCCCAGGCTTTTTTTGGTGTTTGGCCTCTAGGGCATCATCCATTTGCAATGAGATCCCTGGATTTACAACAGAGCAAGTGGTTGTACAACAAAAACTGGATTCCGGGGTCCTGATAAGAGAAGACAAGTGTCCTGCGACCAGAGCCTGACCAGTCACCCCACCGCTAATCCGGCTGAACCAGCTGACATCGGTGGTTTTATGCTAAACACACCGGGGTGAAAAATGAGAGTGGCGCTCAGCTCCGGCAGCCCAGCTCCAGCGCTCTGCTACCAGAAGTGGCTGCTTACTTTCAAACTCTCTGCACAGGCTGTAATCACTCAATATTGAAACCAGATTTACAAGCTCTTTAGAGGAGAAGTTTGTGATTTCCAAAGCAGACGCATTTGGTATTTCAGAAAAAGGTCAAGCCCCCTGTGGAGTAAGGGGTTTTTAATAGAATCAGTTCAGCAGGAGTTAAGAAGAGACATACCAACCCAGCGGCTCGCAAAGCCAGGAGCGGCAGAGACATAAGAAAAGCTACAACCATTATTGTTTGGAAGAAAGAATCAGTGAAAGAGGCACGGGGTATGCTAAATTAAATCTTGGACATTTGATTTCATTTATTCCAAACCGAGAGACTTTCTCAGTTGGAAACAGAGGACTGTCCTTCTTATGCTCCCAGGCATGCAGGGGTTTCAAAGAAAGGAGTGTTTGTTATTGTCTGCGGGGGAAACCTGAGAGTGCTTAGCACAATGGCAAATCCAGGCTCTTAACTGAAATGCATTAAAAAGGATAGCCTTCGATTACTCTCACCTCTTCAGCCTCTGGCCAGGCTCTTCAGCCATTAATATTTGTCGCCTGCCTCACTAGGCTGGGTGAAGTGGCTGTCTAGGACTGCTTTGTTGCGTGCTGGTACAGCAGCCAGGGGCCGGGAAGCCCAGGGAACATCACTGAGGACTCTCCTTGCCACAGGAGGGCAAGGTTTCTAATTCCCACAAGTGCTGAGGCCTGCAGGCTATATAAGCAGCCACTACAGAAATGTCAATGATGAAGCCAGCTACTGCTTACTCCAACGCCCTTTGGACTCTGCAGTCAGTGGTTTCAGTGAAAAGATTTGGGGCTCATTCCGTAACTCACATAGCTGCTGCCAGACAGACATCAGAGCTCATAACACAATTTCCTGAATGTAAAGGCTTGAAAATATATTGGAAATCCAGATTTCATATTGTCCTGGTTTTGGCTGGGATAGAGTTAATTTTCTTCCTAGAAGAAAGCTGAGAAGACTCATAGCCCAGAAACTCCCAGGCCTATCATCCACCACACCCAAACTCCAAGTACCACACCAGGTAACAGAACCCCAGGAGATGGCAGCTGCTAACCCAAGCCCCAGCCCCAGCGCTCTGTGGCCCTGCTGCCATGACTGCAGGGGATGGCAAACAAGCTCTTTTCTTCTTTAAAGCATCTCCACTCCACAGCAAGGGGCCAATTAGAGCATCCTGGACTTACTAGTCTTTTAATGGCAAGCATAAATAGGCCCTTACGTATTCAAATCAGCGGCAAATGAGTGGTGAAGGTCACAGGACGCTTAAATGACTATACAACATGCTCCCTCTGATTGCTGGAGAAGGCACGTAAAAGGTTTAGCCATCAGATTTTCTAACTTGTCTAGTCACAGAAACTACTGGTGCAGCTACAGACAGTATTTCAGGTTTGTCTCTTTCAGCATCAAGCTCCCAGTCAGACATTCCCAAAAAGCAATACACTTGGCAGAGCAAACAACTGCCCTAGATTTTCAGATCAGTGCAAAGGAAGGTCAGAGCTCTTATAGGAAAGCAGCACTTTGAAAGGTCAGCCAGAAGACCACAGGCCAGATTCCAAGAGAGTTGTGGCCACGTAATTTCTTAAACTTCAGCAGTAGAAAGAGGTAGAAGAAATCAGACCTAATTCTCTGCATGAAAAGCAACTCTCCAGGCACGTTGAAATAGTAAGAAGGGTCAGCAGATTGAGGTACACAGATGAAACTTAATCCTTCTAAACTGCACTTTAATATTGCAAACATGGGCACAGTGAGACCTTGGCATTCCCAAGGCTCTCACTGCACTTGGCCCACATGAGTGTTTAACTGTAGGGTTAAATTTGCAATTTCAGTTCCTCTGTTTGCACAGCCAAGTGACCGACTTATCTCCAACAACAACCCTGCCACATCGTTTAAGTGTGCTTTCAGGAACACGAGCCTGTGACTTAGAGGGGCAGGTTTTCTTTGCTTACATCCCTTTGCATTTCAGCCTGCACATCCCAAAACAATCTACCACAGCACACAGGATCAGAGCATTGCTGCAAGGTTGCTGTAACCCTGTGTGTGCTGTCCCCTTCTCACTGCTGGCAACAGTAGGACTTCAACTTCACAGCCAGAACAGGAGGCAAAAGCATTTCTAAAGCTTCTTAAAACACAGATGAATACTACATTCTTGGCAGGTTCTGTCTTCTGAAGCAGCATTTTGGATGCTTCTTTCAGCATGATGTGGTTTCAGCCTTTTAAGTAAGTATACTTTCATTATGGTAGAAGTCTAATATAGCAAGAAAAATAAATACAATAAATTCCTTGACTAATCCAGAGGTTGTTTGTTTTTTAGCAACTAAGCATTGAATTAATGAAACTATCAAGTGCAGCCAACTAGCAGAAGGAGTAAGAAACAACTAAGTGCACAAATATTGGCCAGAAAGAAAAGCCACCTATGCAAGAATAGCATAAAGGAGGAGCCAAAGATTAAAGTACAGTGTTGTTTCTTCAGTCCCACACAAAACTAGGAGCATATGATACTTAGTTACATGATAGAAGAGTAAGGCAGATGCTTTCCACTGTGCCCAGAGGTGTTATAAACAGAAAAAAACCCAACCAAACCTAATAGGCAGTGTGGTTTTGGGGTTTCCCTCTCCTCCCCCAAAAAAAAGTTTGGGTGTAAAAGGTACAAGAAGAAAACAGATCATAGAAATAAGAATTGTGAAACAAGGGAAGACAGCCAGCTATAAAGAATTAGGAGTCTCTTTCTGACACATTTTGCACAGAGGAAGTCTTTCTTCATTAACAGAGGAAGAAAAAGTTATCACACAAAGCTTTGTAAGAATTCACTGAGGTTATGAACAAAGTGCAACAGCCGAGAATCGAGGATGTGGGTTCACAGCTACTTGAAGTATAACACAAATCTGCCACCTTCCTTCTCAAAACTACATGAATTCCTTTGCAGAGTAGGAAAATCGTCTGCTTTCAGAATCTAATTGTTATGCATGGCATTACATACACACCTTGATTTGTTTCCCACTATCGCCCACTAGAAAACCCATTTTCCAAAACAAAAGTCACAAGCAAGTTTCAGACAAAATATATATATTTTTAAAAAATCTTTACAATAAGTCAGGAAACACAGGAGCTTGCATACAGTTTATTATAATAAATCAGTTCTCAGCTCCCTACAGTTCAGATAACCCTGGTGACAGTGTTTACAACTTCTAACTTTTGCTTTCACAACTCTGAAGCAAACAATACATTTGAGTGTATTTTACTCTGTGCAAATAAGACAACTTTTGGAATCCTTCAGAAGAAATATCCAAGATTCTGTTTGCAGAGGTCCTTTGTTTCTCAAAGATGATTTATGAGAGTTTTTGTTTTAAGATAAAGTGCTCCTGTCCAGCAGAACCCAAAGGCCTTCAAGAGTTCAGAGAGTAAGTTTAGCCCAGATTAAAAAATAATTGGTCATACAAATTCCAGCTTCCCATGTCCGCTGTACATTCCCCAGTGGACCAGGGAAAGAATTTTATCATTGCTGAGGTCTGAATGTCTCATTTTATCACAGGTCATGCAGCAGTTCTCGTGACCAGTCACAGGCACCATGCATTCCAAGTCCAATTTTGCCACCTGCCCTTTTTTTGAATGATGTCCATGAAAACTGTAGTGCAAACGAGACAGCATTTGCTGTCGCTGATCCTGCAGTCTCTTGTTTTCACTCCTGAGCATCCTCAAGGCCAGCATGATAAGGAGCACCAAGATTAGCCCTCCAGCTATTGGAACAGCAATTACAGCTGCCCTGAACCATAATTCTTTTGAAGAAGTCAATTCTTGCACCTTGGTGATGAGATTCCTGCTGCTGTCGTGTTGATATCTGCTCCCTTGTCCTGCAAAGGGGAAAAATGTGAAGCTTGTTTCAGGATTTATATATCCACTATATATTTATATATATATATATAATCAAGTCCCTTAAATCCCACACTGACAAGTTAAAGGAGCAAATGCTACACCCTGCAGTATCTACAGAAAATACCCTGTAAAGAAAAAAACCAGTTTCCAAATCTGCTTATAATATGAAATTTCTTATCCCAATAGCCAGTTTAACTAGGAACACCATTGCCATTGGTTCTTAGAAGTCATGTCAAGATGGCAAGAGAAACTTCCAATATTAATGCAGACAAGAAAGTTAATTGGCTGAGATGTTCCTCTGCATCCAGCCACCTGCTTCTCCCTCAGGTGTCTCTACTTATATTAACAACTAAATAAAAGAAGATGCACAAGGTTTTGACTGTTGCTGGCCTGATGGCCAGAAGAGGGGTTTCACTGAAACTTTATTGCCCTACCTGAAGCATCGCCTCTGGACGGAGACAAAACATCGTGTAGTCCTCTGTAATTGCACATATCTTCATGACAGCATTCCAATGTGGACATGGTGGTGGTGGCAGAGTGGTTTTGTGCTTGTTTGGCTTGGCAGATCTCAGCTGTGCTTGCAATAGAGTCCAAGCAGCCATGAGTAAGTGGGGAATGTGTATTCTGAGGATCAAGCAGTCTGGAGAAGCAGGCGCTAAGCTCAGATTTGCACATATAGCCAGTTGCAACACAGTGTGCAGCATCACAGTAGCATCTGATTTCACCTAAAAAACAAAAATCATGCAAGAAAGGTAAGAATTTGATCCTCTAAGGACACCTCATATCCTTATTAGCCACACACATCTTACACCCAAACTCAGTGCCAGTTTTGAGGTACTTCTCCAGACTGTAGATCCACAAGAGCTGGGGCTGTTCCCATCACTGTACAGCGCCTACCTCCTTGTAACCTTAATCCCTGTAAAAGCCTTGGGGCACTTGCTTAAATGACTAGTACTGCAGTCCTTTGAATTAAAGCAAGAGCATTTCACTAAAACAGGGACTGGGGGAGGAAGGTCACAGTGGCTTTTTTTTCTCCAAGGTAAATAACTAACAAGAGCATTTTATAGCTACTTCCACTCGCTGTCAGCCGTTGCATTTAACCACATTTAAAGTGAAATACCAGTTCTAAAAGCAACACACACTCTCAGTCCTAGAAGAAAGTCACATCTATGTTTTAACCATTACTCCAGGAACAGCATCCTATTTTTATAAAAGTAACATTTCTTTTAACTGGGCATAAGCACACAACAAAAATACCAGGTTCAAGTATTTATGGGACAAATGAAAGAAAAATAAAATCGGAACTGCTGAATTGTTTATTACCTCTCAGTAGTGCGCCAAAATTTAAAAGGTTTAACTAACACCTTATAAAGCTATTAGCTAGAACCATTACCGTCTAAGTCTCTCAGTCAGGAAGATTTTACTGTGTGAAACTGAGCAACTATTTGTAATTTCTCCAGAAAATCTTTAAATAGTTATTCATGCAAAAAGACTTTTTCATCACTATTATAAAACAAAAAAAGTTGCAGTTAAGAGTTGCTCTGTTCACCAAAGACAGTGACTCCCAATTCAAATTTAATGTTTTTTAATGGAGTGAAACTGCAAGGCTAAAGGCTCCCCCCTTGCCTCTCCCCAATCTCACATGCAATCCAACATGCAGTAGAAAAGAGGAAACACTTAAGATTGAAAATCCTCTACCAGCTCTATGAAAAATCTCAGGAAACCTCAAAAATTCCTGAAGGAAGCGATAAAAAAGTTCCCTTCATAAAATTCTTCATTTTGTGCTCTCCAAACTGCTCTGGTATGAATTAAACACGTCCTGTGCTGTAGCAAAAACGTACTCTTTCTAGGCAAGTTGCAATTCAAATGTAATTCAATGTGCCATCGAGCCAAGGTTTAAGAGGAAGCCAGATTTTGGAGACATCCTTGGAAGAATGGACTTAAAACTACTTCTGGTGTGCCTACTGTACTAGCCACCATAGTAGCACCAAGGCTTTCAAAGTTGACTAAATAGTCAGATATCTTCCTCCTACAGTCTGAACTTCAAAAATCAAGTTACAGGCTTTCCTGCTGCCACCCCTTCTCATGATGTTACCTACCAATAATATCTTAAAAGAACTGTTCTGCAAGATGTTAAAAATCATCCTGACCAAGTTCGCTTCCCCTCATCGGGCTACCTTAATACTTTCCCCAAAATGCTACTGCAGGCTCCAGGCCTTGAAGTTCCCGCTGCTCTTTAATAACTCAGCTTAATAGAAGCCAAATGATGGACTGTCTCACTGTCTCCACTACAATTCCCTTGGGCTTTCAGACCAAGTAATCTAATTTTTCATGAATTCACACTCACTGTCATCCAGCATGTTACAGAAAAAGACTCAATCATTTTCTAAGCATTCTATATGAGGTCTCCCCCCTACCCCTCTGAAAAAAATAGTTTTCATAATTTTTGCACTGTTAAATCTAAGATACAAACATGGCATAGTACCAGAACTGGCAGTTCTTTCATGAGTCTCAACACAGTATGGGAATAAAGTGAAACAATACACATATTTTCATTGTAACCGTTTATACAATCACGTTCAAAAATCTAAATTTTAATGTCCTAAGACAATGTTACAAACAAAATCTGACAGGCTAGTCATCAGGTTAATTCAACTGCTTTTTAATTAAAGCCACGTTTTCAGTGGAACAGAACGGACTTTGTATTACTGTATTTCTGTCAATTCATAAAATTTCTTCCTGTGCTATGCAAAAGGCCAGAAAGGGTATTTAGTATTTTGAAACAGTGAACAATGCCCTTCTGTTCCCTCCTCTTTCTTGTTACTGTATGTAGCTATTAAAGAAAAATGTCTGCTTTTAGTCAAGATGGCTACAGGAGAGACTGCAGGCTTCTTTTAAAGCTTTTGAAGTCAACAGCAGCCAGGAGTCTGTGATCCCCTAATTATATCATTATCAGGCACATAGTTTCAGTATCTGCGACTTCACATCATTCAGTCACTCCCTGTTCAGCCTGCTTTGATGGGGCCAGCAGGCTCCCCCCTGCACGCTGCAAGGCTGTTATTTAGGGCTAATTACAGCCTTCCTTCCAAAATAAATAAATACCGTCGCACATCACCACCACGCTAACTTATCCTTTACCCTCCTCCCGGGAGCACGACGATTACCGGCAGCCAGCGGGTCGCCTCTGCCCCGGAACGTGCTCCCCGGGCGG
Source organism: Pseudopodoces humilis (assembly GCF_049639895.1). Lineage (NCBI taxonomy): Eukaryota > Metazoa > Chordata > Aves > Passeriformes > Paridae > Pseudopodoces > Pseudopodoces humilis. Next base: position 136,594,009 of record NC_142200.1, on the reverse strand, counting down.
CCAGACCACAAACCACGGAGCCCCGAGCCCCCACGGAGCCCCCTGTTTCCAGCGGGCGCGGCCGCCCCGCCGGGACACCCGCGGGGCCGTGACTGCCCGGCACCGGCGGCCAGGTGTGAGGGGAGGGACGGAGGGGCGGGAGGCACAGCCCGGGGGGCGCGGCCGCCCGCCCCGCCCGCCGCGGGGCCGCGAGACGGCGCCGGGCCCGGCGGCCCCGGGCACCCCGCTCCCTCCGCCGCGGACCACGAGCCCCGCAGGCGTCCCCGGGTGCCCCGCCGCGGCCCCTCACCTCTGGTGAGCAGGACGGCCATGGCGCACAGCTCCAGTTGCAGCCAGATGAAGATGTAGCTGGAATGGCGATCCATTTACCCGGCGCCGCTCGCCACAGCCCGCGGCGCAGGCACGGCAGAGCCGCCGCCGCCCGCCCGCCCCTGCCCCGCCGGAGCGCCCAAGCGCCGCTCGCCTGCGGGCAGAGCCGTGGTGCGGCCTCCGCTGCGGGCCGAGGGGACGGCCGCGGCTCTCTGCCTTCCCCTCGCTGCTCCGCCGCGGCCGCAGGAGCAGCAGCAGGAGCGGCGGCGCGGTCGCGGTGCCCGGCGGGCGCTGCCTCACTGGCACGGCGGCAGCGCCCCCGCCCCCCAAAAACGGCCGGCGCCGGGCGCGGACTGGGCCGCGCCGCCCCGCCCCCTGCACCGCCCCCGCCTCGCCATTGGCTGCGCCTGCCGGGAGTGGGCGGGGACTCGCTCCGCCCCGCCCCCCCCGGCCCCCGGCGCGACCCGAGCCCCACCCGCGGCGCCCCCGGGCGGCGGCGGCGGCGCCGGGCGGGCTGGGGGCGCCGGGATCGGCCGGGAGCGCCGGGATCGGCCGGGGGCTCAGCGCCGGGAGCCACGCAGCGCTGCCGAACAGCGGCCGCTGGCGGCACCGGGCGCCCTCGCTCGCCGCCTTAGGTTCGGAGCTCTCCGGGAGCGGGGGAACGGGCTCCGCCGGGTCCCCGAGATAATTCCCTACGGAGGCAGCAGCGCGGGGTTCCACTGAAAAACATCATGTTCTGACTGCGAGTTCAGCAGAGCCGCGATGGATGGATGGATGGATGGATGGATGGATGGATGGATGGATGGATGGATGGATGGATGGATGGATGGATGCGGAGCGAGGCGGCGGCCAAGCCCTCCTGCCCACGGTCCCAGCGCTGCCACCGGCATGGTCCCTGCCTGTCCGCCCCCGACCCGCAGGGCTGCACGAGGGTGCAGAGATGTTCCCCGAACAGTTCACTGCAACCGGGGCTTTTTTCCCGACGTTATGGAAATCCTGCGCTTGGCCTTGGCGCCGCGTGGAGCCGACAGCCATGGCTGGAACCGCGGTGCAGCTGGGGTGCCCATCCCGCCCCCCCTGCTGCTCGGGGGCTCCTGCACCTCTCACTCAGCCCAGTACGGTCTCACCCGCTGCTGGCACTAACACGCAGCAAGAGCAGGCCCGTGGTGCAGAGCTATTAGCGAATATACCCTGCAGTAGCTATTCTTCCAGCGTTTCCTTTCCAAGAACAGCTGTTGGGGATGGAAGCATGAGCTGGTGTTCTACCACTGAGCTTCAATACAGCTCCTGTGGGTCCCGTTTAGCTTGGACAGTTTTCCTTCACGTGTTGGTCTTGAAAAAAATGTGCCCCTTAATTAAAATAACTTTGCTAACTTACTTTTCTTCTCTATTTCTTTCTTTTTTTCTTCTTTCTTTCTTTCTTTGCTCATTATATTTTGTAAACCTTGATTTCTACAGCACAGACTGTTACCCATTTATGGGCAAAATGCTTCATATATTTGGGTCCACTACTAATATTAAAGCTGTTGGAGGATGTGTAGATAATAATAAAAAAATTACTTGAGAATTTTAATTTGAAATTTTTTGTGAGTCTTTAAAAACATTTTCAATAGGGGACATAATACCTCATGTTGGAGACATTCCTCTCTGAAAGAGAAAGGAGGAAATATGAAATCTGAGACTGAGATAACTCCAGTTTACTTTGGCAGAGAGGAACAGGCTGGATCTCTGACTAATTAGTGCTGATGCCATCACATGTTATAATGGTTTTACTGTGAGTCTTGTGATTTGCATATGTATAAGATAGATACACGTGTGCTGTGCCGCAGTCTTTCCACTTATGCTAGACATATTTGTACTCCACCACAAAGTAATTTTCTAATTCTTGTTTGAATTTAGAAATTACAAAAACAGCAGGAACAGCCAAGCCATATCTCCCAGTCTGGCACCAGCTATCAGACACTCATTTGCAAACATACAAAATATCATTCATTATAACTTAGAATCATTACAGCAACATGTGCAATTCTGCTTCTCCTGTTCCTATCAATGGTGACAAGCGCATTTAACAGATCTCATTTGTTACATGCAGTACCGACAGACTGGAAATGGCTTTTATTCATGGAGCCACATTACTGCACTAAGTAACATGAGAGACTCCCTGAGTATTATAAACATCCTGGCCAAGGGAGCAGAGACAGACTAACCAGAGGGCAATGTGCTTAAGATCAGTTTTGAACAGCAAATTTCATTGACAGCTGTCAAGTTTGAGTTGAGAGGTACAATTTACTGTAAAAAAATTTCTAGTTCTGTATGCTACAAGCGTGCATAAAATACCAAAACTGAGGGAGGGACAGCAGGGATCACTGACCAGCCTTAGATTCCCCAAAGCAACTAAAGACCCTTTTGGAAACCTGTGGATTGGGTCAGAGTGCCAGGAGGGTTTGACCGACTTACCGTGTCTCTTCACTCTCTGGCACACTGCTCAGAGAGACATGCAAGGATTGTGTGGGGTCCCCTGACATACTATAACGTAAACAAGATAATTCAGCTTCTGCAGTGCTAATTTGCTTTTGTTTTAGAGACAAGAGCTAATAGGGCTGGATTGGCCTGTAAAAAAGGGACAGGAGACAGACCCAGCACAAAGCAATAATAACAACATGTTCTGCAACCAGAAGGAATGTGGGATAATGACTATAACGAACCATCAAGGAAAGCGTCAGGAGCCTGAGGCCGCATTACATGTCTCCAGCAGCCATGGGAGAGCAGCCTAAAGCCTCCACTTGAATGGACTACAGAGCCTGTAGTCAGAGCCTGCAAAGCACAGGGCTGCTCCCTCCCACCAGATAGATACGTGAAGGCCTTTGAAGCCAACATGAACAGAAGGACCTGGTCGCAAAATCAGCCTCTGGGCATCTCACGGAAAGGGACTGCTTTGGGCAGCATCTCACAGGAGCACATTCTCTGCATCAGCTCAAAGCTCTGTAGCAGATGTGAAATCTTGTCTCTAAGAAGAAATTGCCAACTAAAACAAGTGATCCATCCAACGAGTCTTTGCAGGCCACACAAATGATGGTTTGATTCTTTTACTTCGTTTCAGAAGCCAACAGTTGCAGTGCCAAGTTTCTGGAAGGACTGATGAATCCTTCTAAAAGACCGATTCAGGTGAGCACCTAGTGTCCTGAACTATTCCAGAACAGGATTTCTCCTGACAGGCCAGCAAAAACTCAGGACAACACCTGCTCTTCTCTACAGTCACATTCCAGAAGAGGCTCAGGAGCATATGAGCAGTGCAGCCATGCAAGAGACTGCTTCCAAATGTCAGAGTCCCTCCAGTGAAGTGCCAAATCACATCCATCACCTTCTCCAGAATCTCCATGTGCCTGAGAGTCCCAGCATGGGCATGAGAGGATGGCCACCATGAGGGGTTTAGGCCTTTCCTGCATCAAGGAGGAAAATAAGACAAGTCAAGACAGAGATCAACCTTGCAGCATTTTCTAAGTACAGAACTTTGAACAAGAGAAAAGCTCTTCTCTGGCTATGGGAACCCAGCTTTAGAAAATTCAACTTCCTCACATTGTTTTACTTCTTTCATATATTCTCTTTCTCTTTTTCACATGGATTGTCACTAATGCCTGTCCCTGCTGCTACTACCTACTGTTTATGTGCCACCACAGTAGTCTGTCTAGCCTGTCTGCAAAACAAAGTCACAACTTCAGCCTGCAGGTGCCCCTGATTTCAGTGACTTACCCAGAAAAACAGTTTGGAATCAAAAGTAATTCTTTCATCTGACAGCTTTGAACACTATCATGAATTCCTCACCTTCCTGTAAATTTTCATGGCATGCTGGCAACTTACCACCATTTCTTCCAAATCATTGGATGTAACCCTTCTGACAATTTCTAGCAAAAACCCCCATGTTTTTACACTATTATTCGCTTGTTTGAACCTTTCAACAATGAACATCCTCTCCCCCCAAAAAAAAAAAATTTAGGCAAAAATAAAAATTGATTAGAGCTGCAATTTGGAAATCCTTTTTAAATCACCTCTCTAGTCAAGGCATCACTGCAGCCCTGTCCTGGCGAGACCCACATTCCTCAGGGAGATGAGGATTTGCATACTGCTGGATCTGCATGCACATACCAGCATTTGTCAGTACTGCCACATCAGATGCTCATTGCACTAGCAAGGAAAGGCTAGTACTGCTGCTTTGGAGTCATTTCAAATCGGTGTCAAAAGCAACATTTGCACACCATATCCATTCCTTTTTGCACCTTGCAATTATGATTCAGCTGGGAATTTCTCATTTGGAAATGATGTGAAGTTAAAAGCATTGGGACTGTTTAAAGCATCTTTGGAGCAACATTAATCAGTAGTTTGGCATTTTTTTGTTAACTGCTTAACACTGGGCAACAAACAATAATTGTTTTTTGAGTTACTTTGCTAGCATTTGGGATATGACACACAAGCTAATTCCACTTCATTACATTTATTTATGCTGATTATTGCCTTAAAAAAATAATTAAGGCTTAAGCTAGCTTAGTTTGGCATAAAGCTCAGGGGGCAGGGAACATACCGTGACTGTGCAATTCTTTTGGCTTTCTACTTCTGAGTCTGGCCATGGATTTACTGAAGCAAGTAGCCATTTCAGGATCCAAGGCTATGCAGAGCCCACAGGCTGGCTCCTCCAGCCGCTCCCCTGTGACAGACAGGCTGCTGAGCAGGTTCCCTCAAGGTTAATAACTCCCAAGGAGCCTTACCCCTGTAACTGGGCAGTTCAAGGAGGTGGATAGAGGCCTGCACATTACTCCCTGCTCATTTTCAGCAGCAATTAGCGTGTCCCCAGTGAAACCCAGTCACCTTCAAACTGGAGGAGGGGAGCTGCGTTCCAGAAATGATCAGTGATACATGTTCACCTAAAATAAGTAGGAAACCAGACTAGTGTCTGTGTCGCGGGATCCACCTCTCCATGCATGTAATATATTATCCAGATGGCACCAATCTACATCCCCCTCAGACACAGGACATGATAAAGAGACACTACTTAAGAGGCCCAGAAAGTGAAGCATTTCCTGTCATGCTCATCACTTTTTTTCTTCATTTAAAACGAATCCTCCCTCCCCCAAACGAGCTGCACTCCTACTCCTCCCAATCAATAGGGCGATTTGCATTTATCCTCCTGGAGGCATCGCTCCTAGAATCGGGGCCAGAGCGATCCAATCGATAGGAGAAAGCTGGAGCAAGACTGGAAAAGAAGCAGCAGAGAGATTTCCCCCAGGGAGAAATGCAAAACACTGGAGAGAGGCAACAATTACTGTAATTGAAGGTAATGAGGCCGAGGCGCCAGCTCCAGCTCTGCTTAACATCATTCAATACAAAGTGAGACACACATGAAGGAGATGGCCCGAGCCCGGCCGGCCCCGCGGCGGCGCAGCCAGGCTCCGCTCCCATCCCCGCTCCCATCCCCGCTCCCAGCCCCGCTCCCAGCCCCGCTCCCATCCCCGCTCCCATCCCCGCTCCCAGCCCCGCTCCCAGCCCCGCTCCCATCCCCGCTCCCGGCCCCGCTCCCATCCCCGCTCCCGGCCCCGCTCCCATCCCCGCTCCCGGCCCCGCTCCCATCCCCGCTCCCATCCCCGCTCCCATCCCCGCTCCCATCCCCGCTCCCGGCCCCGCTCCCAGCCCCGCTCCCGGCCCCGCAGCCGCCGCCCGGCCGGCTCCCTCCGGCAGCAGCACTGGTGCTCCCGGGACAGGCCTGGCTGCTGTGCCAGTGCATTTGGGAGAACCACTCTGGGTCTGACTGCTGCCAGGCTCCCAGAGAGTTTCCCAGGGAGACCGTAAAATTCCCAGTGCGTTTATTGTCACTGTGCCCTGAAAGTCACGCGCTGAGCCCCAAATCCCTCGGCCAGGGCCAAACGCGGTCCTGTCCCGAGGCAGGACAAGCTCAGCCCCAACCCCTTAACCTTCATCCCTTCCCTGCAGACACCCTCTCTGCCACCGCAGCCTCTTCCCCACAGCTCCCCGGTGTGGCGTGCGACTCCCCGGGAGGAGAAAGGGAATGCCGGAGAGGAGCCCTGCGGCTCTCCCTGAGCTCTGCCGGGGCACGGTGCAGGTGGCTCGGTATCCCTGTCCCTGTGCCCGGCCGGCACCTTGGCTGATCTCGGAGCAGAGCTCACACCGGCTTGAGGCGAGGGGTCTGCACTGGACACAGCTGCGCCTTAGCCTTGGATTCCTTGGGAGCAGAGCCCGCTCGCAGCCTCGGCCGCCACCAACACCAGGGCAGGCTTATTGAACCTCCGTGAGAGCAGGGCAGCGGGGGCCGGTGCGGGGCGAGGGCGGCGGAGGCGGGCGGCGCTCCCGGCCGCGCTCCCCGGGCTGGCGGCGGCTCAGAGCGGGCACCTCTTGCCCTCTGCCGGCAGAGCCGGCCCTAGCAGTGACAGCCGGCCCTCTGCTAGGTCAGAGCGAACGGGCGCCGGGTGGAGGTACGGGAGGATGCGGCTGCCTGCAGGCGTAGAGATGAGTAATCCCACCGCCAAAAGTACACCGGGTACACCGGGGCTTACATGAGCATCTCCCCCCAGCCACATCCTGCACACAGGAGTTAACATCCAGTATTCAGCCATCACCTTCTGAAACATCCATGTAAAGGTGTTACATGTCAGAATTTATAAACGGTACCGAAAAAGTCAAGCACCACCTATCAGATCTGAGTTATCAGGTGTCTAGAGATAAGGTATGGCAAATATTAGAAATTTTCTTTAGATCCCAAGCATGAGAAACCATTAGTTACATCTTGTCACAGCATAATGTGCGTGTGGGGGAGGAGAGCTGACGCTGGACATGGCCAGAAAACCCTGGAAATCGAGCATCACTGTAGCAGGAGAGAATATACACTTCAAGTAACATTTCTTACAGAAATTTGGGATATTGGACGTGTAGCAACAGAGTCATGTTTGCCAGTGAAACCAGAGCTTCTTTTGGATACAAGCTTATTTCCTAAGCAAGAGTCTCAGGCATATATTGACACATGCTAGCTAGACTGTCCATGAGTCTGACACAAGCACCAGTTCCTTGGAGGACTTATCCTAACCCTTGCAAAACTTACACCCAGCAGTCAAACCCTGGGTGTTCTGCAGGGCCTGAGGGCTATGTGAGACTGTTCTACACTTGCAAATCTATTGTCAGCAACCCTTTCACAACAGCAGCTCTGAAAGTTTTTGATTCAGATGAAGAAACTCTCCAGAGATACATTACTTCATATTAGTCAATATCTATTGCTCAAGCTCTGTTTTCTGAGTATTTCAGAGCCAAGTGCCAGAGCCAAGGCAGTCAATGGAAGTCAGGAAAGCCCATACACATTGTAACAGACGGGAGTCTCCCCTACTTAAATAGACAGCACTTGGCCAGTTACACCGAGCTCCAGTTCTGACAGACATTTGCAAATACAATAGAAAAAAATGAAGGCTGAGCTAGATCTCAGAGCAAGAACCAGCAGTTTAAAGAAGATGGATCTTAATAAGATTTTAATAGTTCAGCCCCACAAAGCTGCTGTTTGAAATAGAATGCAGCAGGACATCTAAGCACAGATGTGCAATAAGAATAAAACCTTTATTCTCACTTTACCATGAAAAGGAGAAGGGAAAGAAGTATTTGTGAGAGGGGACATGAAGTCAGTAAAGCTCACTTAAATTCTAGCAGCATATGATGGTGTTCTCCAAAGGGAGAGTGTGGACAATTCCCTGCCCTGGCTCTAGGACAGGATCAGTAAGTACATCAGAGACACTTTGTAATTCTGATAACTCTGAGTCAAAATAATCGTAAAAAGGACAAATAACAGGGCAAGGGGAGCTGCAGTGAGCTTTGGCAAATATGTAAGAAGCTGAAGGCATTCAATACTTGGGATGCCAGGCAGGGCAGCATCTGAAGACCCAAGCCCACCAACTCTGGTGGGTTTAAGCAGGAAGGGTGAAGGTAGCGCTCAGCTTTCTGCTAGCCGTCCTTGAGGGACTCCTACCCTTGTGACAGGGACTGCAGATGGGATGAGCCATCCTTATCGTCTGCAGCCTGGAGCTGAAGCACCCAAGGAACAGGTTTGAGCAGCCTCTGACTGAGAGGATGATCTCAGGCAGAGGAGGAGAATATGAAGCTTGTTGCCAGTAACACCTCAAGAAGCCAGAAGGGTTCATCTGTAGGAGCACTGTGAGATCAAAGGCAGATCAGGCAGAGGAAAGGATGGGTGGAGAGAGCAGTGTTGGCAGAAAGTGATACCAAGTGCAACAGAAATTCAGATTCTTCACAGTCCAGGCCTCAGAGGCACCAAGGGTGCAAGGGAGCTGAGTTCAGAGAGCTGAGAGTCCTGGAAGGGGGGAGAAGGGTGGCCCCTATGTTTTCATAACTATGAGTACAAGACATTAAAGTTATCCAGGACTAAAACAAAATTAAGAAGCCTCAGAGACAGAAAGCAGTCCTGATTATTCTCAAAGCACCTTTTGTAACGAAGAGTATTATATAGCAGAGTAGGATATTAAACCAAGGTCTTCTCCACAGGTTGCAAGGCAGTAGTGAAACATGAGAGCTGAATACACTGGAGGTGGGGAGCAGGAGAGTGCTGCCCAGAGCCCCAGAGCCAGAGCTGCTGGGCAGCCACCCCCAAGCCTTGCTCCCAGCCCCCAGATTCACATCTCTGCACTGCAGAACAGAACTGGCTCTGCCTCCACCAGACTGCCATCCTCTTCCTCTGCCATACCTCCAACATGCTGCTCTTCTACTTTTGTGCTTTCAATGCTGTTACATTATTTATGGAGGAATATTTTTCCTTCACTTTGACAGAAAGAAGTTAAAAAAGGAGGTAGTGAGTGTTGCCATCTGAGACCCAAAAGGAGCTTCAGAGATGGAGTTCCAATGTACCAAAAGTAATTAAGAGACTAAATTATGGCCTTCAGCAAATATCCCAGCCTGCCATAGACTCTGAACAGGCTGGCCAACTGCTTTGTCTTATCTTTGTTGCCTTTGATGCTCATGGCAGCACTGTGTTGCCTGTGGCTGCTGCTGCCTGGTCTGGCACACCCCCCTCTCCCAGCAGCCCATCTATGACCACCTCCTTTTTCAATTAATTCAATAATAACCTAGTTTTTACTTTCATCTTCACTATCAAGTCCTAATGAAACAAAATTCTATCAATCTCTCTAAAGACACATTCAGACTGATATTAAATGTGTCTTTTTAGGTCCCCATGGAGAGCCTGGCAGGAAGGTTGATAAAGCACAGAATGTCCTTTTCCCTCCTCAGGGCAGATTTTAAACTCATCTTGTTCTAACTATGGGAGTAAGGTAAGGGCTGATATTAGGAGCCCAATTAAGGGAAACTGCTGCTGAACACTTAGCAACTGAATGGCTATTAGCATGATAGAAATCAGACGCAACAATCTGCATTAATTAGTATCCCTGTTGTTAACCCTAGATACATGCATTTCTAAATAAATACAGGTAATATTCATCTGAATTGCATTCCTGTGAATAAAGCTGGACTCAGGCTCTGTGCCAAAGGAAGGAGGACCCTGTGGGATGCTGTTTTCAGAGCAGGGCTGGCACAGGAGGACACTGGCAGCAACTCTGCCCCTGTGCTATGTCCAGCCTGGACCATTTCACTTAACCAAACCTCTTTGCCTTTCCAAAAACCTTCAGGGTAAAACAACATTGGCTAATTCATGACACAAATGCCAACTGAAACACATCTATTTCCAGTAGCAGGAGGTAACACTTGATTCATCTCTGAGGAGACTGGTGCAGGGTTTCTCTGCCTGTCCAAAGGGGGAGGAGTTGAGAATAACTACTCACCAGCTTTGTTGGGCTGCTGGGCACCCATGTACATCTCTGCTCTTCACATATGGTCAGAACCAAAGTTGCTCAAGATCATCCCTACTGACATGCTCTTCAAGCCTCTCCCCAAAACCCCAAACTTCCCTTTACCCCTGTTGCTCACACTTTTTTTTTCACTGTATTTACACATGAAGCTAGAAAGTAGCAACAGCAAGAAGAACTGAGCTGTTGAGCAAAGTGAAGTGGAGTGAAAACTGGCCAAAATGGAGAGGAGTCCAAAAAGCTAGCAGGGAAGAAGGATGAGGAATGAGCCACCCAAGTAAAAAGCAGTGAATGGATCTGAGCACAAACCCTGCAGTGAGGAAAGCTAGTCCTGGCACTCTGCTGAGGGAACAAGGAGTGATGTTCCAGGAAAAAGAGATGTGGTAATGAAGGCTAAGGACATAGTGACTGACAGGCACTGGCACTGCCAAACACCGATGTGTGAAAAATTGTCCTCCCTGTCCCCTCTACTGGTTTGCAACTTGACAAACACAGGAGCCCAGCTGGCACTGAGGAGGAGCTTGGAAGGACAAGGGAGAGCACAAAGCTGAGGTGCACCTGAAATCTGAGGAGCAGATATTTGGCAGGAGGACAGAAGCATTGAGGGACACTGTGTAGAACAGTGCTGTCAGGTTCCCTCTCTCAGCTGAGAGGGCCCCTCTACATCGCTCTTGGCAAATCTGCAACAGTACTCATACATTCATTCCTAAAATCTAGTACCATGCTCCAGAAACAGATCATTATTTCCATCATGCCAAGCTCAGAATTTTTCGCTGTGCCCAGAAAACAAGTCTCCCCATGGCCTACTCCATCCCTGATGGTGCTGCAGGAACACTTGGGTGAGGAATATCTCACTGTGGCTGACTGAGTTTTTCCTTTCTGATTTCAGTGACATAATTAGGAAAGCACAAATGACGTGGCTTTTTGAGAAGGCATGCGCCTTCCCTCTTTGCTGGCACATCTGTAGCAGTCCTTCTCACTACATTTGTGTCAGAGATTTACTTCATTTGTGTTGAAAGAAGGGGTTGTCAGAAACCTGAAAATAGAAACTGAGCCAGGGTCCTACCTTAATCCTTAAAACTACACAGCTGCCTCAGACTCCCTCACACAGATTGCTTAAAAATGTGGTGGTATGCAATGACTTACCATCATCAACCAGCAGGGACTGGCAGATAGTGTGTCAGGAGATACCTTCAGCTTATAAAGCATGTTTCTTCTAGAAGGTCCCTAAAGCCCAGTATTAAAAACAGCAAAAATGATTAATTCTCATGATATTCGATTAAAAGACCTGCATTTTCTCAACTGTGGTACAGGGGATGATCCTAAATAAAAATGCACATGCCAATTCTGAAGCAAGAGAAATAAATGTTAATTGATTCACTATAAATTGCGAAACACGTAATTCTGTCACCAGCCCCCATTGCTCTTATCACAATATTAAACTTTACTGGACCATTACCAAAACCAATCCTACAGCTGATTCAGAAAGCACAATAACTCATTCAAGAGCTTCTTATTTCCTCCAAGCTCAATGTTGAAGAGTGGGATCCTTCAGGGAAATTTGGTGGTGCTAAGCTCCCATTTGCCACAGAATATATTAGCATAGGGTGATGGTTACAAACCGGGCCTGAGCATGATGGACAAGGGAAGCAGAGCAAGTTGTCAGCAGCACCTACAGCCAGAATGAGTCAGTGAGTTTGCACACCCAGCAGCAAACACCCATTCAAGTATCCCCACTGGAAAACATCACACTTACTTCAACAGGTGGTTTTCCCTCAGCAGAAGGCAGTGTCCTGTGGACAGTGCTCCACTGCAGGGGTCCAGTCAACCTCCATACAAAAGCCCTTCTCTTCACTTGGCTTTCTCTTGAACAGAACCCTTACAGAAAAACTTTAGGAAATAGTAGGCATATCCCTGCAGAAATCACCATCCTGTTTGACCCTTTAAAAACAGATGAAAGAAGCAGAAATGAACTGTGTTTCTCAATCAATCTGCAGAAATAATTCAATTACGCAAAGTGCTGCCCTACCCCACACTAGACTCTTGCTCCAGTACATAAAATAACGTGTGAGACTTGTTCAGCATCCAAAATTGAAGTCATCAAGTTCTACAGATGTTGAAAGTTCATCTACAATCATCCAGAAATTACAAGGAAAGAGCTGCAGACAGCTATAAAGTATCATGGCATACATAATCACTTCAGAACCAAAGAAAAATAAAAGTAACTGTTGACTAAAAAAAAAAACCAACTTAGGGCAGCCAGAGCTGCTTATTCCTTGTCCTACCTGCCAAGGACACAGAAAAACTTATGTTTCTTGCAACAACCCTCTATATATTTGAAGGTTTGCATATTGCATATGCAACCCCCTCTTTCACCCTTAGGCTGCCCCCAACTTAGCTACCCCTGTTTTTTCTGTCCTTCACATCATGTTTTGGAGATCATTGTCCTCATTCTTGCCCAGATTCTTTCCAAAGTGCAGTCTGCAAATACAGACCCCACCCTACACCTCAGACCCTCCTTGGTGGATTTTGCAGGCTGGAACATAGCATATACCTCTGAATTTGCTGCTTTTCTGCAACAGCAACACACTCAGACAAATCTTCCAAAGGGAAGAAATTAATCTCCCTGTTGCAAATTTTAAGGCTGCTCCAGAGGATATTCCTGAAGAGTTGTCTAGCTAAGGCAGTCCAAATTTCAGTACAGGAGGTAACTGCTCACTAGGAAGGGAGTTTGGGAAAGCTAGCGTCAGCCAAGGTGTGTTTTGTGTGACAGATACACTGCCAATACCACATTCAGCTTGTGGGACACGGATGGGACTCCCAGACACCTTCCAAAGGGCTGCTCCCCAGCAGCTGCTCCCCAGCCGTGTTCCTGTGGTGGGCTTTCCTCTGTGCACAGTTGTTCTTTTCACGAAGGAGTTTCATTCCATGTTTTTCAGGAAAAATACTTTTCACTTTCTGTACTCCCCTACCTTGTGAAAGAAGAGATCATATTGTAGCCAGTATCACCTCTTACTGCTTTTTCTTTCCTCGATCCATGTTGGAATAAATTCTTTTGGCATTCTTGGGACTCCTATTTTAATTATTATTTAAAGAAATTGCCAATTCTGCTCAACTCCTTTTTCCTTCAGGCTCCCTACCTGAAATTACCTACTAATTCTGATTTTACTCAAGACTTTTATCTATAGTTTGCTCTCCTCTCACTTTGTATTCTTGAATGGTAAATACATTGCCTTTTATCTTCACAGTCATCCTGTTTTATTTTACTGGTTAGACTCAAACCTAGAATTTACCTTTTTTAATTACTTATTAAATATATAAAGAAGGTGAAAAAAATAATTTTCCATCTCATTCATATAGGTAGGAATAGGCACATATATTTATGAAATACATTATGGCAACAAGTGCTGGAATTTCTTGCCAGTCTGCATCCCACTCATCCTTTCCCAGCAGATGTGCAGATGGCTATAGTCCTCCGTGACCACCCGCCACACTCTGTGCTCTGGATGACATTGCTGGATGCTGAAAGACAGCCTGGTCCAACTGATTTTCCTACTGCAGAAGCCTGCAGGAACATGTGCAGCCACAGTGCTCCCTCTTTCCCTGTCATCCTCACTGACAGAGCCAGTAACTCTTGTGAAAGCCTTCACCTCTTCTTTGGTGCAGCAGCCACAGCTCATGCAGCCACTGAGGCATGTGGTGTTCCCTTCTAACTGATGGTGTTCAATCCCCACTTGGTGTTTGGGCAAGGATCCAGTCAATCTTTCCTGCTGAGGAGCATGTTCTGACTTCCCTTTGCAGAACAGCGTTCCCTCTCTCATCAGCAATGCTGATGCAAACTCTCAGCTTCCCAGCTTTTGCATTTTCAGCATCCACTCTGTCTGGGCCTGTGGAATGATGATCCTTTCTTTACCTGACTTTTCCTCACCCAGCTCTTGCAGTCTGCTTCTGCAGAAGTTTCCCCAGAACTATTCTCCACACTGGAGGATGTTGGTCTTCGCACCCTCACCAGGAGAAAAATGTGGAGTTCAGTCCCTGGAACCCAGCCCAGGATCCAGCCTGAAACACAACGTGTTTGTGGTGACCATGTGGGCCTGGCCCTCAGAGAGTCAGGTCAAGGTAGGTCTGGGCTCCAGCAGCACTGTGTTCCACCATTCCTGCCTCTCAGGCTGTGTCCCAGTCCACCTCTTAACCATGTGAAATTCTCCTTTGTTACCCCTATTCACTCACAGATGCTGGGGCTGGGGGTTCACAGGCTGTCTCCCAGCCCAGCTGCCTCCTGCTCTCTTATTATGTTGCAAAAAGAGGGCAGAGATGCTACTTCTCATTAAACTGATGTAGCTGGGGAAGCTGCAGCAGATGGCTCTGGCTGGAGGGATTATGTGGCTGCGCTGGGATTCCCTATAAATTCATCTCAGTCAGAACCTGTTTTCTCATAATCTGAAAAGGCCAGATGAGAAAGTCTCTTAAAGCAGTTGAGGAGTAGGAGCACCATTAGAGCCACAACAAATCGCCCTCATTAGCTTCTGAACGAGGGTATTGCTTCTGGCTGCCAGTGCAGCTTGTCTCACAGCAGAATTTGGGCTGGTTGCACCAGTTCTAGACATCAGCTCTTCTCACTACCTTGTCAGAAGGAGAGCCCAGATTCACACAGGTGAGCTGGTGTCTCATTTAAGTAGGCACCTGCATTATGTAAGAGAAGCCAAACATATGAGAGAACTGTTTTTTCCTTAGTGTGCATAGGTACCATTGGTAGCATTAGGTACTTTGTCAGCACTTAGTACATGTGTTAGATGTTAAAACCCCTGATATTCAAAAGGAGTCAGGTATAAGTTTTCAGCTGTGTTATTTTAGCTATTTTTCTCACCATTTATCTTCAATATCTCTGAAAACATAATGAGGTTGGCTCTTTCTGTGTTGAACATTATGAAAGAGATGGTAACTATGTCCCCCTACTGTTTTAGTCTACTCTCCAGACAGGTTATGTTTTAACTTACTACAGTCCACCAAGTTTCTCCAGTCTCAAAAGGACTGGGTTCAAGATCAAGGTTATACCTCCCTAGCCCAAATGCAGACAGGTGGCTACCACAACAGGGCCATTTCCAAACTGTTCATGAACTAACGCCTTAAATTATTTTCCAAAGAATCAGGAATAAATAACTCAAGGTTGTGCCTCCTCTCAATGTTGAAAGAAGTGTTTCTGTGTATTTAAGTCAAGAGATTTCTTCAAGCCTACATATTTTTTGACACATCCAGAAACACCTAGGATTTCTAAGTGTTTGGATTTTTTTGTTTTTTTTTTTTTTAAACTTGTAACACTTTTCAGTGGGCATCTGCACCATGGTACCTCAACTACAGGACCTGGGAAAGGCTGAGCTCTCAGAGGCAAGGACTGCCGGGGAGTGGGGGTGTGATAGAAAAGGGAAGCAAGCTTGTAGAGTTGTCACTGATGGGTAACTTAGAAAAAACATGGGGGGATAATCATGTCTAGGTTAGAAAATCTACCCCAAAATTCATTACTTAGCTGCATGCAAGTGTTAGAGGGAATTTTGGACAAGCTAATTCACCCATTATACCAAATTGTTGCAGATCGGGGTTCAAAAGGATTAATAACCAAGCTAAGAATCGCAGTTTTCTGTTTCTTTTCTCAATACCGTTAGTGGCTGTCATTGCATCTTATTTTAAAATGTACTGGCTGTGCAGTGTGAGGGTTATTTCATTAAATGCTCCAAATCCTTTTTGGGACTCAGAAGCATCTATTTCCTATCCTCAACTGAAATGATGAGGGCCATTCCCATAATTTCTCCCAAATCTAGGCGAGTTTCCACTGAGCACTGATCAACTGTTGGCACAACCCAAACCCACAGAAGACATTGTGACCCTTTCAGCTGCAGGCCTTCATTTGACCCATGAATAAGCAAGTAAGGGACAGGATCTCCACCCAGGTCACTCCCAGGGAAATGCATTCTTAATTCAAGATATGGCTTTGTGGTACAGAGGAGGTATTTTGACTAAGAAACCAGCCTGTGTCCAAGCATATTTGGGAAGTCAAATATACAGGAGCCAAGTCTCAGTTCTCACATTAAAATCCATCAGTTAGGTTCTTAATCATCTCGTTGCAACATTCTGTTTATGCTGCCAAGCTGGGCTGGTCAACAGAATTTGTTTTGTCTCCAGTATACCCCAGGACGAACATAACAGACTAGAAAATCCCACATCTTGTGGGAGCTGCCAGGGCCTCTTCCTTTGTGAAAACAGAAAGATGACAAATCAGGGCAGAGAGCAGAGCAAAGAGAATGGGCAGTCACAGCATTCCCAGTCTCTTGTCCAAATTATCTGCCTCCCAGATTGCAGAAGCCAGAAATAAAATGAACTTACACAACCCTATAAGAAGCAAGGGACACTTAGGCAGAAATGCAGAGGAGAGCTGCTGTCACGGAGCAACAAGCTGTGCTAAAACAGAAGATGCATCCAGGAAAACAAAGCTGACTGGCAAGATCCAAGGTGACTTTCTTGCTTTGTACCCAGTATGGATATTCATCAAAAACACTTTCAAAAGCACATATTAACATTCCTTCAAGAAACAAGGAATCCCACATTACTGCTCTCCTCCATCAATAGAAGCACCTTGTGAAAATGTCTCCGGGAGACACAGCCTGCAGTCCCCCCCTCTCACCAGCTTTGCACTGGGAATGCACCTCCAGCAAATGCTAGAAGGAGCCAGAGCCTCCCCAGCAGAGGCTGAGCACTGCCACACTCTGCTTCCAAGGCCTTTTGTCAAGCCATAGCCTTAGTAAATGGAACTTTGATCAAAAACTATTCCTGTCTCTAGATACCCACAACCCCCTGGTATATTCTCTCATGGTCAGAAACTACTAGCTTCACATCACAGTTTTTTGGCATGGCACCTCTGTAAAGAAACAGGTTGCAGCTGTACCCAAGCATTTGGCTTAGCTCAGCACAGCAGGAGATGCTGGAAGCAGGGGGTTAACATGTTGGAGTAAAACCACAGCCCTTCAACTTCCCCTTGCAGCCAAACTCAGAACCTGCCAAGTGCTGCATTCCAATAAAACGCAACTCACACGATCTGTAAGTGCAATAAAATAGCTGTTAACAATTCTGTAACTCTCTCTCTTTTAGCTTGTAAAAGACTGAAGGTCAGCTGGAAGTCAAGCTCCATTTCTTTGGAAAGAGGGCAGGCCAATCCCGGGTGACCGGTTCCTGTCCTTCTGCCTCCTCCTCCGGGGTTTCTGAAGGGCAAGCACTGTGCCTGGAGGGGGTCTTCTGCCTCATTCCCACCACAGGGGAGCAAACAGAGCACAAGGGAGTGTGGCCTAAGGGGAGCAGGTACCAAAGGACCTTGCCATTCCAGGGCAGCTCAGCTCTGCCTTTCATCAGCAGCGACACTGAGTGAACTTCTCTGGTCATTTGGGGGAAGCAAGCTGATGTTTCCCCTCCTCTGGATTTGATACTGCAGACACTCAGGACCATGGAGTGGAAAGAGAAGCAATTTCAAACCATGTCCCTCTAGGAAGGAGCAAGTCTTAAAATAACCTGGTGACCTCCAGGCTAGCTGAGGTTTGGGGCTAGGTATGCACGCCCAAACACAGTGCATGTCATGTATGTTGCAGTCATGTATGTTGATTTTTAGGGTCAATCAAGGGACTGAAGCAGCTCTGCCACATATGAGAGTGGGGAAGTAGGATGGGTGCAGAGAGGAAGAACAAGGGTAATGGAGGCAGAAAAAATTCATCACCACTCCCTCCTCACAAGACACTTCATTTCTAGTTTGGCAAATCAAGTGAATTTACTTGTCATCTCCAGGGTCAAAAGCCTCCTCATTTAATCACTGAGATTTGGAGGGACAGAATGTGCCAACACTGAGTAAAAACACAGCATGAAAGCAATATTTTCCCCAGTAATTTCCCAGTTGTGTTCCCAAGGATATAAAATTCCTGAAAGAAAGAACATCCAGACAAGCCAGACAGAGGGCTGAGCCATACCACTGGAGCAGCCCTGGTAAAAGCTGCAGTCATTGCAAAATGGCATAATCCACTTCAGTTAATTAGCAGCTGAGAGAGCAAAGCCTTCATGGCTGGATCCTTTTATTGTTTTAGCAAATGCTATGTTATTATATTTATATTTTACATTAAAACTGATTATTTCAGCTAAGTAAGGAGGGACTCAAAGGGGAAAACCAAAGAAGTGCACTAACCTGCAAAACCAGTTCAAACACAGGCTTTGAAATCAAGCATTTTTCCAGGATGACATAGGAATACCCAAAACCCTGTTCTTCCTAAAAGGCTTTTGTTCACCATTACTTTATAGTAGCTTAGGCCAGGGTCTTCAGGGGCAGATTTGGATGAGCACTGTGAGGGAGGAGGAAAGGTGAGGCTGAACACCATCATGTATTGCCCTCTCCTGCAGGTGCTGCAAGCCCATATGCAGAGAGGAGAACCTAAAGTTTAGACAGAACTGCAACACTCACAACAGACCAAGTGCCAACCTTTTAAATGTTTGGATTTTATTAATTTAAGAGGTACCCTTTAGAAATTCAATTTGCCGTAACACCTTTGGCAGAAAGATACAATGGCAGCTTAGGTAACAGAAAGATGCACCAAAATAATGATAAAACACATTCAAATGTTTTTCACCCAGCCCTGTGTCTTCAGTCCATCTTTAATGTGGGAAAAACCTGTGTCCCTTGGGGGTTTGATTACAGGAAACCAGCTGTAGCACTGGAAGAAGACAGTTTTCCAGAGGGAGGTGGTGGGCTTTATGCCTGATGAAGTGCTACAAAAGTTTAAATTTGCCTCAAATTGAGTTCTGTTCTGCCCACACTTCTGGGAAACACCATGGAGATATGGTTAAGGTGTAAGTGGTCAAGAGCTGGGGAAACAGCACGAGTATGGAAAACAGCCTCAGGATGTGTCACACAAGGCTGGCATCCTGTCACCTTCATCCACCAGCCTGTGCCTCCCCTCTGCACTGCTGCTGCAGCCACTTTGGGGAAAACTGCCAGAGGAGGCGAATTTTGTCCTGAGCCCAGTGGATCCCCACAGCCCAATCTCACCAGGCTGGGGCAGCGGGTGGTGGAGGAAGGCAGGGGCGATGGAGGGGATGGATGCAGTGGAAGGCAGTGGAGGAGGAGGAGGAGGGAAGCAATGGATGCAATGGATGTGATGGAAGCAATGGATGCAGTGGATGCAGTGTATGCGATGGATGTGGAGGGAAGCAAAGGAGGTGACGGATGCAATGGAAACAATGGATGAAGTGGATGTGGTGGGTGCGGTGGATGCAGTGGGAAGTGACGGTTGCCATGGATGTGGTGGATGCAGAGGGAAGAGATGGTGTGGTGGGAAGCGATGGATGTGGAGGGAAGAGAGGGATGCGGTGGATGCGATGGATGCGGTGGATGTGGTGGATGTGGTGGGAAGAGATGGGTGTGGTGGACAGAGTAGATGCGGAGGAAAGCGATGGATGCGGAGGGAAGCGGTGGATGCGGTGGATGTGGTGGATGCGGTGGATGCGGTGGATGCGGTGGATGCGGTGGATGCGGAGGGAAGCGGTGGATGCGGAGGGAAGCGGTGGATGCGGTGGATGCGGTGGATGTGGAGGATGCGGAGGCAAGAGATGGATATGATGGATGCGGTGGATGCGGTGGATGCGGTGGATGCGGTGGATGCGGAGGGAAGCGGTGGATGCGGAGGGAAGCGGTGGATGCGGTGGATGCGGTGGATGTGGAGGATGCGGAGGCAAGAGATGGATATGATGGATGCGGTGGATGCGGTGGATGCGGTGGATGCGGAGGGAAGGGGTGGATGCGGTGGATGTGGTGGATGCGGAGGCAAGAGATGGATATGATGGATGCGGTGGATGCGGTGGATGCGGTGGATGCGGTGGATGCGGTGGATGCGGCCGAGCCGTCGCTGTCCCGCGCGAGCAGCGCCACCACGCGGCGGCCGGCGGCTCCCGGAGAACGAGGCTGTCCCGGTGGGAGCCGCAGCGCTCCTGGGAGACCGACTGACATCGGCAACCAAAGGCGCTCCCCATCCTCCCATGGATGCGGGGCGAAACACAGTGCCAAGGGATGAGGAAAAGGCTGAGGTAATTAAAGCCCTACTGGCGTAGGCTTCCACGGCGATCTCTGGGTACTCAGCCCCTAAGGTGGAAGACGAGGATAGGGAGCAGAATGAATCCCTCATAATCCAAGAGGAAATGGCCAGCGACCTGTCACACTATTTGGCCTAAAAGGCCACTGGCATTTTGGCTTGTAGCAGCACTAGCAGGGCCAGCAGGACCAGGGCAGTGATTGTCCCCCAGCACTCGGCACTGGTGAGGTTGCACCGTGAGTACCAGGCTCAGTTTTGGGCTCCCCAGCACAAGAACGACAGTGCTGGAGCAGGTCCAGAGAAGGACAATGAAGCTGGGGAAGGGTCAAGAGCATAAATCTTATGAGAAATGGCTGAAGGAGCTGGGGCAGTTCAGGCTGGAGTAAAGAGAGACCTTTTCACCACTCTACAACTGCCTGACAGGAGGCTGTAGCAAGGTGGAGGTTGGTCTCTTCTCACACATAGGAAGTGACAGGATGAGAGGAAATCATCTTAAGTTGCACCAGGAGAGGTTTAGCCTGGATATTAGGAAAAATTTCTTCATGAAAAGGGTGGTCAAGCACTGGAACAGACTGCCCAGTGAAATCACCATCCTGAAAGCGTTTAAAAGATGTGTAGATGGGGGCATGGTTTATAGTGGTGAACATGGCAGTGCCGAGTTAACAGTTGGATGCAGTGATCTTGGAGGTCTTTTCCCTTATGATTCTGTATTTCTACATGTGCTGTCCACTGAGAACTCTGTGGGAGGGGTAAGGGAATTGCCCTCTTACAGCAGAAGGAGACTGACAAAAGGAGGTGAAGGGCAGCAGGAAGACAAAACTAGGTGGAGGAAGATGAGCCCATGATAGTCAAAACTTCAGTATCAAGATCATAAAAATGCAATGGAAGATAAAAAACCTTCTACCTAGAAAAAGAGAAATTGCATGATTGAAATATCCCAGCAGGACATTTTGGTGCAGAAAGAAGAAGAGGGGACACAACCCCTGACCAAAGATTAAGATCACTGACAGGACATAACAAGCAATTTAAGAGACATAAAAGTGTGCTGAGAAGAAAAACAAGCCTCAAATAATTAAAAGGAAGAGTAACATTTCAAATAAAACGGTCCCGATGGCTCAAAATGGGAAAAATAATCAGGTTGATTTCTCAGTTCAGGGAAGTCTCTAAAGTCACTATAGCCTATTTCTGCATTGATTAAAATGTATTAATAATCTCTGCATTTTAGATTAATATTGAAAAGTAAATTCAGTTAAAAGTATTTCCCATAGTTCACAAAAGTCCTGTCACTCATCCTGGGAAATTCCACAAAATGTAAAAGCACACCAAAAAGACAGCATCTTTTAAGCATATTTAATGATATTGAACACAATTTCCCTGAAAATTTCCAATCTGTGCAGAACTCAAGTGTGTAACAAAATGAACAGGCAAATCTGATTTAACTTTTACCTTTTTCCTTCCCTCAGAAAAATACTAGACTCTCACAGTTTTTTTTAATTCAGGGGGTTTAGGGTTCACTGTTTATGCCAACACTCCTCATTTATGTACAGTTTGCCTGGGGAAAAAAAAAAAAAAAGAAGGTGGTATTAAAAAAGCGCATCAAAAGCATCACAACTGTGCTAGATTCCCAGGTAGAAATTCTGTCTCCTGAGTAATTCTGTGTAAGTGAATTAATGACTCCAGCTCTAAAGAGGAAATCTTATAAACTCTGCTATGAAGAGGTACAAAATATGAGGTTATTTCAATATTCCTATTTGTCAGCCTGGAATGCCATTGCTGAAAAAATGTGATTAACAAAATTTCCTTGAGAAAACTCTTGCAATAATCCAAATCCCACTGGAGCTGAATAAAGCAGTAAAAAGAACAGAACCTCATTAGATATATGAGATTTTTTTTTCTAAACAACAACGTAAAAGTTAACAGCAGTTTTCTTTTAGGTGGTCCCCATCAAAAACTATGTATCACCACGAAAGCCTGAGGCATTTCACACTATATCTTACACAATCTAGTGCCCATGGGTCGGCACACAGGATGTGAGCAGAAGTTAATCTCGTGATATAAGTAGTTTCCTAAAAATAGTAGCACCTATTTGAGTCAATGCATGATAATGAAGATTTGTTTTCAGACTACTAAATGTTGAATAATCAATCTATAACACGCCTGAAATAAAGTCTCTTACTAAATACTGTCCAGGGATGATGTGTACCACTCCCACTCCCAACTGCAAAAGGCAGATTCTTGTGTAACTCAGACCACTGTTACACTTTGCCAATGCCCTGAAGGGCAGTCATGTGAAAAATGCAAAAGCATGGAACACACTCTCATGAACCACCTATCAAAATGTTGCCTTATGACCTATTCTAAATTGAACCTTTAATCTCAAGTAGCTTGCAACAATTGCTGACATTTCAGATTAAAATAAATCAGTCACAAAACTACACCTAGCATATAAACTCCACTTAATCTTGTATTGATCAAGGACAATCAGTACTGACTCTGGGTACTAGAGAAGGTAAAAAATTCAAATATATTAACAATCAGGAGAGAAAGCCACGAATGTTATCTAGGAAAGAAGCACAGAGATTTAGGGGCTTATACCAAAGATTATTCTAGGTGGGGTATCAGAGCCCCAAAACTGGTGACGTTCATTTTTAAGCAAAAGGAATCCAGTTTCCATTGGAACATGGGTCTGGCCCAGCATTACCAAAATTAGATCTGAGTTGGCCATAATAGCACTGCCCAATGCAGCTCAGGTGAGTGCTGACCCTGATTGTGGTTTTCTGAATCCTCATTTTGGTGGTTCTCTTGCTCTGACCCTCCAGAGTTGGATGCCTTGCATGTGTGAGAGATTCCCGCACTTCAGAGTTTCCTCAGCTACTACTGCACTAAAAATTCCAATTAGGTAAAGAAGTGCCAGCTGAAGCAGAGACTTTTTATCAGGCCATGCACTAGGTCCGTCTCTGCTGAGCCAGGGGCAGCACTGGCCCAGCTCAAATACTGTATTCTGTGCACCCCCTCACACCCCAACCTGGCATCAAACAGTTTCAGCTGCCACAGAAGTGAGGCAGATTGTCTGGAGAGTGAGAGAAAGCGCATGCAGAGACAGAGCCTGTGTCTCTCCAAGTACCAGCACAAGGGCAGAGCTCTGCCAAGCACCCGAGCTGGCCCAGGAAGCATGGCAGATCCCCAGCCTGGCTCAGGACCTGCAGTCAGGGCACGTGTTTGCTCACAAGGCTCCTGCAGGGGAGTCTGCAAGATCCTCACACAACTAAGAAGTTCAGGAAATGCTCCAAACTCGTCAGATGGCAGATGAGGACAGCCAAGCAGATTTTCTTTCTCCTGAGAGAGGTTTGGTATCTGATGAAATAATCCAGGGCAAGAATAACACTTCAGTGTTTAATAAGGAGTAGTAGTTGAAGAGGAATAGCATTTCCTTGGAGACACTGGTTCATTTATATACCAAACCTATCAAAGATGCACCGTTTACTTTGGGATGGGTGCTTTGTTTAAAATCTATTAGGAACATGCTTGATAGTTAGACCTTGATTTATACTTAACTGAGAGCTCATGTAAATAGAGCTGTTTGATTGTTCGAATTCTGTTCAGAGGCACAGCAGGTACAAATTCAGAGATAAAATTTTCAGATGAAAGCATACACGCATCCAAACCCCAGAAAAACATGCTTGGAGCAGTCTCCATGTCCCAAGTCCCTGCTCTCTGCACATGTAGCTCAGAGTTTTAAGAGCATTTGCCATTTGAGCTTACAGCTGACCCAAGCGTTATTCTGACCTGCTCTTCAATGCCAAAAGGTGACAGCCCTGCCCTTGCTTGGCTCCTTGGTGTGAGTCCTGTCAGCCTCTGAAGTCAGTGACATATCTACCAGGCAGGTTTCTGCTGGGGCTTTACTCCCTGGACCACTTCAGGGCTGGCAAAGAGGACTGAGCAGGAGCACATCACCAGGAGCAGGGAAGCAGTTAGCATGGGTCTTTCTGCAGGGAGCTGGGAGTCAGATAAAAGCTGCATGAAGCCTCACCCTCACTGAGCAATTCTTGCAGTGAAACAACTTGTGAGGCAAACCAGACTCCTGTATGTATCCAATGTGATGCATATATTCCACTCTACACATGTGATACATGTATTCTACTCCACACATCCCCACACCCCCGTCTCTAATCGTTCAGGTAGGAGGTGCCAGGGGACATAAGAATAAAATACACAACAAATCAATCCTCTTCTTTTAATTAAATGAAATTCAGACACCACCCTAGGTAAAAGTGAACTCTGGGAATTTTTACCCTAAAACCAGAGCAGCATCAAGAGGTTCAGTTATCCATGTTTCTACTGGAAATGTTAATGCAAGCATAAAGGCAGTTTTATTTAGCAAGTGAAGACCCGGACATGCTGTCAGTGGTTTAATAGCTTTTTCATTTAAAAAAAAATAAAAATAGAAGACTTACTGTGAAATTGAATCTCCAACACAAAGTTTAACAAACCTTCCAAAATGTGGAAGAATGGAAAAGCCTTTACTCCGAGGATGCAGAGCAGCAGCTAAAAGAACCTGTGTGGAACTGATGGACATCAGAGCCCCTTGGCACCATCACGCAGTCCAGACTTGCTGACAACACATTCACCTTCTGTAGCACCATCTGCCATGGGCTTTGGTCATTCTACCAAGTAACTCTTCCCAGGACAAGTTTTCTGCTACTAAGGAGGATGCATCCAGCAGAACAGAAACCCCAGTCAAATTCTGACAGCATCCCAATTACTCTGAAAAAAGATCCAATCACAGATTTTTGCCAAGAGAAATATGTAAGACCTTGTCAGCCAATCTGCCTGGCCAGGCAGAAGAAAGCTGTCCAGGATGGTCAGAACTCTGAGGCAACACACTAACTGACCTCCAAGTGCCAACTTTAGGAATTTGGGAGAATTAGGAGAATCAATTCTTGACTTGCACTTAAATTCTAGCTCCTGATATAGAAGACTGTGTCAGTATTTTCCATGAATGATTTTCTTGAAATATACAATGAAAAGGAAGATGAGCCTAAATCAACATTTTGAGCATCACTGTATTAACATACTTTTACACAGCCCACAGATTCTGAGATTTCAAACTGGACCACAGAGATATATCTTTGAGCGTGGCGCTGCATGCAGGAGTAGGTAGGATCCCTTTGCAAACGCTCTCTGGCATGTGTGACTAACAGAAGGCGACAAAATACTGTCACACATATTGAATAACTGCTGTAAATATGAATTTGCTCAAGCCGTGTTTGCACATCTGCTGTGCTAACTCTGGTAAATGGAGCTGTGTAGTACAGCTTCACACAGCCCATCAGCTCCAGGTAGGACCCATCCAGGATGCAACAAGACTTCCTAGGATGCTCCTAGTTCCCATGGGAGACAAAACCTGACAGTTCATTCTCTACAAAGTCCTAGATCAGGTGGGTCAGTGCCTTTATTAGGGAGGAGGAAAGTGCTTTGTAACTTCCAGATTCTCAGCTAGCTGCAGCCCTGAGTGGTAGAGTCTACATCAGTCCTTTCCCCCAGACAGGTTCCCCAGACAAAAATGCCATAGTTGGAAAATACAGAAATCTGTATCAAGGAGCATCTAGGAAAGAGTTCCAGATGCATTAGTACAGCAGCAGCAACACAGGCATCCGTGGAGCTTAGGAGGATAAAGCTGACGCCTGCCTATAGCTATGCAAGACTGAATCTTTTTGAGCATCTGTTGTAGACCAGAGACAGAAACTTAACAGATACCTAAAAAGAGTGATGTGTAAGTGGAATCCAAAACTAACAATGCTGAAGATATTTTCTTTGCAGAAGTCAACATCTATGTGGATCTCAGTTGCAAATAAAAGCTTTTGCTTGACTAACAGTAA
Source organism: Pseudopodoces humilis (assembly GCF_049639895.1). Lineage (NCBI taxonomy): Eukaryota > Metazoa > Chordata > Aves > Passeriformes > Paridae > Pseudopodoces > Pseudopodoces humilis. Next base: position 136,567,852 of record NC_142200.1, on the reverse strand, counting down.
ACAACCATCAAAAAAATGGAATCTTTTCCTTTTGCTAAGCAATGAAACATTCCTCCCACATCAGAAGCTCAGATTCTTAAGAAATAATATAAAACAAATAAGAAAACCAGAACAAAAGAAACTTCATGTATCATTAATCAACAGTGATGGGCAGAAAAGTAGTGCTGATGTCACTAAGATGGCACTTTAGCTCAGGACATCCTCTTCCGGAAACTTCTGAAAGCTGAGGCATTATTTTTAAAACATCCAGATTTGCCTTATTATCATCTTGCACCTCTAAATGAGATTGATTTGGTGAGGACAGAATAGTACTCCAGGATCAGCAGTAAGTATGACATATTCACAGAAACATCCAGCTAATTCCAAGGATGGATTTGATATTTAACTATATATAAAACAGTTGGGTGCTGATACAGAGTTGAAGTGCTTGCCCCTTACACACAGCAGACTCACGAGTACGCTGCTGAGGCACCACGGCAGTGACGCTCAGGGTACATCACTCCTTCCTTCCTTGCAGCAGAATATACAGTACTGGCCATGGCAGCCAAACCCACAGCAACAAAGGACTCTAAGTCCTCAGGTTGTCATCACAGGCAAGGTGGCACTGGAATAAAAGGGTGACAGACATGGCCTTTTTTGACCCACTGACTTAGGAGGCATGGCACAACTACCCAGTATTTTCTCATGTATCTTTGCGGATAGTCCTGCAATGAGGCTGCTCCAAAAAAGAATGGATATTTTTAAAATTCTTCCTGGCCTCAATTATACACTCTTTCTGAATATATTTTTAATTGCAACAGTAAAGACAGCACCAGTAACCAGCAAAAGATAAGATGGTCCTACCAAGAGATGTAATTAATAAAATGAGTCTGAAAAGAAAACTGTGTCGCTACAGAAGATCAGTGTAGGAAGGGAAAGTCGATGCAAACGGAGCAGTTGACCACAGCACCTTCATATCAGGGTCAGTGAAAATAATACATTCACCTGCAGAAGTACTAGAGTGCCTTAACAATAAAGTAAAAATAGGAATTCCTTGGATCAGTCATGCCATTTTATAATCATATTAAGCTGTTCCTGCTATAGTCCTTGAGCATGCCACAACATCTGATAAAGTACTACCCCGAAGCACTGCTTGCAGTATGACTGTACCAGCTCAATCTCCTCAGTGATTCTGAAGGCTGTTTCTCTATTATACTAAATATTTGCAAGAGCAACATATGCAACAATAGGTTCTTTCCCCAGTTTCTCATCACATTTCCATCACCACCTCTATTAAGTAATTAATACAGGAAACATCCCACAGCTCCAATCAACACCTTCTGAACATCTGCCTAAGAAAAATACAAGGTTTGACCCAGGGGAATTTCACTTGATTTGACTTAAAGGTGTAGAGCACTTCAATACAGCTCCTTTAATTAACCAGTGTGAAGGACAGCATCAGTTTCAGGATGGATAATTAATGAAAAGCTGGTAATCTAGTAACAGTGCACCTGCTCATTTTCATCCATCTTCAGATACAAGATTTGATAGGGAAAAGAAAAATCAGTATTTCTTCCCCAAGGAGTTTACAGAGTGCTGGCATTGGCACACCACTACAAAAGCTGAAGAGGGTCTCCAGATCACAAAGGCCAGAATGGTATTTGCATCTTAGTGAAGCCATTTTGAAGAACCTTAACATAACCAACTCTTGACTTCAAAGCAGCGCCTGCAATCCTCTTCCCCAACTTGTCTAATACTAGTCAAAGCTTGGCAGGCTCAGCTCCTCAGCTAACAACAGCTCCAGGTCTTGGAAGGGTGTGGAGGATGGGGAGGAAAGCTATTGTATGGTGAGCAAATATAAAACCCAACAAGGTGTGGACATGTCATCAGATGGTGACAAAGCAGCCACCTTTATTGCAGAGTAAGGGAGGGCATCACCTGACAAAAAAGCATGTCTCTGTGTGATGGGTGTTTATTCAGCTGGTTTGAGGGGTTAAAGTGGCACATTAATCCTTATAATAATCCCAAATTATCTGGAACCACTCGTACTTTATGAAAGTTTTCAAGTGATAAACAGACTACTCTTTTTTAGGCTGGAAAGGGTACTTTTCTGTGAAACTGTAAGATCAACAGGCAGTAGTTAAACATAAGAAAATGAATTCAAAACAGAGATTTAAAGAAAATTATCCAAAGTAATTTTCCACAGATAAAATTAACTTCTGAAGCTCATTGATACAGGATGTTACAGAGGGCACTATAACAAGCAAAAGGAAACAAAATAAGCTCATGGAAAATAGACCCAGCACATCTATTAAGACAGAAGTAATTTTCATCTCAGCAAGTAACTGAAGAGCAAAATGCCTAAACTAAGGACAGCCACTGGTTAGAGATCCCTTGCACACCCAAGCACTCCACATGCCATCTCCCTACACTTGGGCAACTTCCAAAAACAGGATGCAAGGCAAATATGAAAGTCTAAGGAAGAATTTTGTCACTTAGCTGTGGGTCTCTAAAAATGCAGAAACAATGTATGTTCAAATTAATTCATTCAAGATTACTCCCATTATCTGAGAAAAATCAAACATTTGCATGATAGGAAACACAACAGAACACAGTGGGTTAAAAAGTGAGGAATAATTACACGTTCATCTGTCCCAACTTCCCATTGTTGTTAGGTAGGTATTTCAACTTGCTCCATTTACCATGTTTTGTCAGAGCATTCAGCTTCCACTGATGAAAACCTGGTTTTAAGAGTCAGTCCAAGCTCACTCAACACAAAAATCGAGTACCTTTTCTGGTGCTGAAAGTATTTTTTAGGAACAAAACACAAAACATCACATGTTCACATGTCACCACCTGTATCATTAAGTTTTTTTTAATCTATCTCCTGGTATCCTTCCTACTTACCAGACTGCTGTGACATTATACACCTCTACAAAATTAAACTAGTACTGCCATCGCGATTTCTGTCACTTTTAAGCAAAGAAAAAGTCACGTTTATTTTGTAGTAGCAATAGTTTCTTTTTTATTTTTAATATACTTTAGGAAACAATATACAAAGCTGAGCTTTTCCACCATTTTCAAACGGTGAGTTGCTCCAATTACACAAATTCAGCCTTTTGTGATGGTTAAGAACAGCAGTCAGCACCAGACTTAAACAGTTAGCTACAACACAAACATCCTTCGAAATGAAATGTCATAATATCAAGACAGGTAAACCAGGAGTTAACATATGACAACTGTTGGGGAGGTGTCTTAAATCATCCTTGTTGAATTTTATATTTCCTTAAATATTTTATACATATTTTCCTGTTTACAAGTTTTAAACAAAACCTCCCTTGAGGAATTATTTAAGTACAAAAATGTTCAACAAGAACAGTTCTAATAAAGAATCCCCAAAAAGACCAAATTTTAATGTGTTGACCAAAGGAAATGAAAACCAGTGTTTCTTTGCTTTAACATGTTTATTACAACAGATACAATTCACATCTGACTAGCTTTTTTTTTCCTCTTTCCCCTCCCACAACCATGTTAACATGTTCATTGGGCTATTTCCTTATATTTGAGCAAGTAATGTACTTTCAGCACACATGCCCAGCAGTACTCTAAGTCCATTCTTACAGGGTGCAAATGGAAATACGTTTCAATAATTTATACAAACAAGTGGGTTATGCTCAATCACTGCAATTTTAAGCTACTGTACACAGGAATGAAAAGATTATAGAAAAAGTGCCATAGCAACAGTGCCTTAAGAAAAGAGAAAATTAGAAGCATTAAAAAGCTGATAAAATCAGATTTAGGATTTCACAGGGAAATGGAACACAGAAGATGAAAAACATTTCTCTGTAAAACAGAAATGGAGAAGCACTGCTCTCGACTCGGTGCAAGTGTGGAAACAGTTGTTTCGTGGTATTTTGTACATTGCCCAAACTGTTGCAGCCTTAGACACAAATCGCCTGGCGCTTGCATTGAATTTCAGGAAATGAAAAATTTCTGAATGATAAATTAACTAAAAAAAAAAAAAAGAAAAAAAAAAGAAAAAAAGAAAAAAAAAAAGGAAAAAAAAGAAAGCTAATTTTGCAGACAGGTTTACATGTAAGAGGCTAGGTATTTAGCCACCTCAGCATTGATTAGTTTTGGATGTCTAAGCTCTGATACACATGGCTTCCCATGGCTTCACTCTACAAAATATATTTACAACGTGAAGAATACATCTACAAGAAATCTACATTTCAAGGGTTTTACAAATCATTCTTGTATCTTTCCCCTGAATTTGACTCCCTCCTGTCCCCTTCCCCATGTCAACTTTTTTTTTCTGCCCAGCTCAACGGTCCAAAGTCTACTCAAATGCAGCTCAAAAGTGTTAAGACTGGGCATCAGTTTAATAGTTCTTGTACTCAAAACCATGTGCAATTGTTTACAACTTTTCACACCATGAAGGAATTCTGATTTTTTAGCTTTTCAAGTTCTTTAATTTGTTGCCTCAAAAATAGTATCCTGCAAGAGAAAAGAAACAAATTAGTATAAACATTTCCATATATTTCCATATATTAAATAAGTACAGAAGTACTTCTACAATTTCAGTGAAAGATACCAAGTTCCTTAGCCCCATAAAAAAATTCAGACATCAAGTTGATTCCTATTCTGTTTAATAATCTACAGCCAAATGCAGATGGCACAAAGGAGTGGTGCATTTGACACTTTAGTTCAAAAAACTAAGTTGCTCTATTTGTATTATGACTGATACACAGTTTTCTTTAAATCTGCTCTTCACTTGAATGTAGCTCCCAGAAAAAGCTGGCAAGTAAGCCAAGTAACTGAGTAATCTCGAGAATAGCATTATGTGTGTCATGCAGTTTTCCAGATTGTAAAACAACCTAAAGTGCTCATTTTCTTTTTTTTTTTTTAAAGTGAGTTTTCTTCTCATTTGCTTTTTTTTTAAGTATTTGACTCTGTGGCTAATGGTAGTCTCTAATCATGGCAAGCTCCAATTTCAGAAACATTAGGTGCATCATTAAAGGACATCTAAGAAAAAAAAGATGTAACTACACCTTGCTTAGAAATAAATTATATTGCTCACAACTTTTTATACCTTTTTTTCTTCTGACTGACATAAGGAATTACTGTGACTAACAAACATCTGGTTCACAGGACTGTTTCCCAGAATTTTTAATGAATATTTTGAAACCACTTTTCACAATGCTGAAGTGTAATGCAAACATGTCACTGAAATAAGAAAATACTCAGCAAGACTTTAGGTTTTATATAAATATTCTATGAAGTCTGAAGCAACTTTAATAAATGCAGAAAAACCTTTAATTCAGCACTTTTGTGAAACACTTTACAAATATGTGCTCAGTTCATTAAAAATTAATTTTCTATTGAAAAGTAGGTGGAAAATAATATATTAATACAGACACACCAAAAAGAGAACATTTAGCTTCAAGGCATGGGCATATAAAATATATCAGTCAATGAAAAGTGCCTTTTCACATGCTGTCAGCTATGATTCAAACAATGCATGTGCTTTGTCTAGAGATGAAGTTCCTTCTTAGAAGAAATTTAAGTAGTACTCTTCTGTGCAGAAGTAGAGAAATAGTATCATCATTTAAATGTATTGATTTTGATAATCCCATCCTTTGGGAAAGCCTCCCCCATCAACTTGGTTACTTATGCCTTGTATTCCACATCTTTGGGATTGCAGCAAAAATAAAAGATATATGTTACTATAGGCTCAAAGTCATAATAATAATTATCCATTGACAGTTTAAGGATACAAAGTGTACAAGAAAGGAGGTACTATTTAATGAGATGAACAACAATATTTGACATGTTATTTCAGATCAAATGTGCAGTCAGAGACAAATGACACCTTAGGAAATGAGAACTGTAAGAAACCAAACATTTCATTAAATATACTACAGAAATCATAACTCATGCAGTGAAGTTATGAAATAAAGCTTCAGAAAGAATGGGTATTTTCAATTCTTTATCAGGAAAGGTTTACAAATACAATATAGCCTGCTTATAAAGGATTGTTCCACTAACTGCCAAAATGCAAGAGCTTCTAGAATAAATGCAGCTATTTTAACAGCATGCAATGCTATTAAACTGGCTTCAAATAGTAAATCAGAAGCACTGTATTCAAACTGTAGTGTGACTTAATAGCTGGGATAACATCATTGAAAGAGGAAACTGATTATGAAAGCAGATACAAAATCATGACTACTGGTGAATATTTTGAGCATGTATTTTATGATTACAGTTTCCAATCTTGCACAAAAGTATTCAAAAGTGTGGCTGTGTATCACTTCAGTGATACACAAGACACCTGTTCTCACTGACTTAAGAAGCAAAATCTACTTTGCTATAAGAAAACATTAATTTTTCCTTAGCTTCTGACGTAAATTACACCTTTTCAAACTTGCTCTGGCTTCAGACCTATTGAATCTCTCATATAAACTGTAGTGCTTCAGATTAGGATAAACTGTGCAGATGTGTAACTATGTGGTCTATGCATTATGTATAGGCTGATACTCTAGAAGCATGCTGAAATACTATGAATTAATCAGGTTTTTGCAGAAACCTTAATGCATTACAAAGATATTTCTTTTCTGTGCAAGTAAAAATAGATACAGAAATTGCATATCTGGTTCTATTTAGTGGAGAGAAACAGGCAGAATGTACACAGGGAAGACAGCTTGCAAACATGGCAAGTACTGGTGCACTTACAAAGTCATCAGTAAACAAAACTAATGCAAAATAATGCCAGAATGGAAGTTCTAGTAACACCCTGAAAACTGAAGATAAGCAAAGGGCACACACTTACCTTTGCTCACGCAAAGTTGCTTGAATTTCACATACTCGAACTAAAGACCTTAAATTCTTTAATTCAGTACAAATTTCTGACATATGCACACTTCCCATGTTATGGGCTTCCTCACGTAATCTTGATGCCTGCAGTGGTTAAACATAAAGGTTAGAATTTTGAATCATGCACTGGAAACAACTGGCAGTAGCCAGAGAATTGCTGGATGAGTGTCTCTTGAAACAGCAAAGCACTCTAATTTCAAAAGGGATTATTAAATCAGAAGCACGTTAAGTTCTCTACAAAAGCCCACTCTGAATCACAAATAAACAAAACTGCTGTCCAGAAACTGTCTACCCACGCCTGTACTAAGGCAGGGATAGTTTAGACTTTCTTAATCCTAACAAATGCTTACCTGTTCATCTTGAAAGACAGTACATGACAAGGCTTGGAGTTTCTAAAATAATTTTTTCAAGTAGTTCAAAGCCTCCAACCATTATTCCAACGGCAGACTTCAATTTCCCAACTAATTAAGCCTTAGTGACAAAAATATCTGAATGCCATCTTCTTTCCAGCTACCTTCTACCTGACAAAAAACACTATGCAACTCTCTTCAGGTGTTCTCTAACAGACTGACTCCGTTACTTTAATATTCCCACTTAGTCAGCTGGAGACAAGCAGAAATGTAAATTCAAAGAGCATAACCTATCCAATTCCCAATTTGTGCATTTCTTGAAGTGTCATCTCTGAACTGGATATGACTCCAGAGAACTTCTCAAAAGTACCATGAAGACCAGTATAATTACTCTGAGGCCCTGTGCATTACACTGCAATAAGGAACAGGACTTCTTTCAAGTGGCACATGGAAAAATTGTTTCAAAATACAGCCTTCCCTGCGGCATTACTGTTTAGCAGTGTTATCCTCTGCTACACTGGGTCTGGGGTCTGGTTGGGATGGAAAGAATTCTCTTCACAGCAGTCCACGTGGTGCCATGTTTTGAATCTGTGACCAAGCCAGGACTGACAACACAATAGTTTTAGCTATTTCTAAGCAGACCCTACACAGCATCAAGGGTTTCCCCCTGTCTCTCTCTGACCCCCCCTCTCCACCCAGCAAATACGTTATGGGTGGACAATAGGCAGGGAAGAATCAAAGCTGGGACATCTGACCTGAACTGACCTCAGGGATATTCCATATCATACAAGGCGTCATGCTCAGCAGTAGAACTGGGGGACAGTGTTCCAGGGCTGCCATGGCTCAGGAACTGGCTGTGCACTGGCTGGCTGGTAGTGACTGCCTTTGCATCACTTTCCTCCACCATCTGACTCTTTAACCTGCTTTTACCTCAACTCCTGACTTCTCATTTTTGCCCAATTATTTCCCCCATCCAACTGGGACAGAGCAAGCAAGTGGCTGTGTGGTGCTTAGCTGCCTCCTGGGATTTATCCACATCTGCTTAGATACTTGTATGCTTAATCTTCCTTCCCAAAAATAATATTATTTAGCAAAGATCTTCATCAACTTTTGGTGTTTCTCCAGTTCAAAGCAGCATTTTGTGTTCTAATTCTCTACACTAGAAGTTTTATTTTCTGTAGTTTGTTAACATCCAGGAGTACCCTGGTCTCCAGTAGGATATAATTACCCATGTCTTCTCTGCACAACTCCAGTTACTGAATTGTTTTTCAGTTTTCCATGTTAAGTGCTTTTTATGAGTTCTGTGAGGTAACTGCTGTAATTCAAGAATGTTGTAGTTATTAACTACTGCACAGCACATTTGTTCAAGTCTAACTGCTTTAGCACATACCTGAGTATGTGACTAATAGAAGAGTCCTGACTCTTCTAATTTATTTACTTATTAATTTTTCAGTTTACTCTGGCATGTGCACTTCTGCCCTAAGTTCAAATTACACTATATATCTGGCTGCTATCTGAAGAAACCAAGCACCACATTTTTAGTCTTTCCACTTTGATGTGTTTTATCTTCTTCACTACATACTGCATCTATCCTCTCATTCACTTTTATATCAAATATCTCAAGTGCCTCAAGTGTTACTATTCAAAACTGGTCTATAAACAACACTACCACGTGAAATCATCTGAAATAGCAGACAGGATAACACAGCATGTAGCACGTAGCACAAAGGAGAAATACCCAACTGAGTACATGACTGCCTAGCATTAGCTGAGTTTTGTGATCTCTTTTATTACCAACAAGGAAAAAAGACCCCAAAACCTATGCACTGCATAAATCTGTTTTCTATATTAAGATACTTGTGAATTCAACACACTGAAAATAATACTTTCAAAACCACGGATCAAGGCCATAGATAAGCGCCTGTGCTACATCATTTCCTTAAAGACACTCCATAGCAATGGCTCAGTGTTGGACTCAGTACAGGTTGGTAATGTTTTAAAACTGATTTTAGAAAAATCAGTGAAAAGAAGCAAGAATCCTAACAGGGTCTCAGTTTAGACTGTACTTGTAAGAGTCATCTTGCAAGTTACTACTCCAAAGTCTCCAATGCAGACTTGTGCCAGCATGCAACAACTCTTCAAAAGACCAAAGTAAAGTGGGCTAAGTAAGATTATTACTCTAGAGTGCATCAGATAGGGCTGCCTGTGGAAAGAACTGAACTAGATTCAATAACCTTTGAGTTTCTTTGAGTAATACATTCCAAGCAGCTGACATGCATCCAGTTTCCTTGTATAACTACAACAGAGCAGGTTTCATGCTATTATCTATAATATATGGATGGCAGTTCTACTGGATTTCTCATTAAAAATAGCCCAAAATTCAGTCTGAGTACTCTGTATCAATTTACAAACAAGGCAGTTTCTTTTTCACTGAGTAGAACTAACAAGTCAGTAACTAAAACTGTGGAGTAGTCTCAAATAGTTTAACTCTACCTAATTTGCAACATTTTACACATAATCAAAATATTGTTATGAAAAAATATGTTGAACTTTATGTTCTCTGCAAATTTCAACAGAACTTCACAAGTAAGAAAACAGTTATGAGGATAGCTACTCATCTGAGGGAATTTCAAAAGTACTGACACTTCAAGTAAGACTAAAATATTCAACCACTGAAAGGCAAACACACATAAAACCTGCAGTTCTGGCGTAATTTCTCTTCCCTCTGCTCTCTTCTGGCTAAGGACAAGCATAAGGGTTTTAATACTTTTAATTCCTAGAAAAAGCAACCTGAGTAAGAAACACAAATTTTAAGATACACATTATGCACTCTTAAAGGTAACAATGCAAAGTACTCACCTGCTTTTCTGCATGATCTGCAGGCCAGCCTTGAACATGCTTTATAAGGTTTTCATTGAAGTGTGCTGCTAGCGTAGGTGTTAATGAACATGTGGGTCGTACAGATGTATTCTGTGGTGCAGGTGTTGAGTTTGATGCACTACTGCTAGAGGTATGATTTGGACCTGGTGATGGACTTCTTTGACTACTAGAAGAAAGAATTTAAAAAAGAAAGTGAGCATTTAAAAACATATGTGAACCTATAGAGAAATGAACACTGAAAATTCATTGCTTCCAGGCACAAAAATACATAGTGTTCAAACCACAAAGCAATACTTCTGGTAGACCAAACCTGTGCCACCTTTCTATAACCCTCTAACTTTTATTGGAAATGTCTGAGTGCTACAATGTAACAGGAGGTTTTTGTGTTTCGTAGGGTTTTGTGTTTGTCTGGATTTTAACTATGAGAGCTGTTTAAGAGATGTAAGCTATGTCTAAATGCTGCCGGGTAGAAATTATGTAAATGTATGATCTTCCTTCAAACAGGTGCAAATCTAAGATTTTCAGTAATGATGTATCAGATAGGAGTCAGACAGGTTTATTCAACAGAGGTTTGCCACAACAATCACTAACAACAATGCCCCATGTCCTAATCTGAAAATACAGACATATGGGATTTGAGGAGTTTACTACTCATGTCAAAACACAACCTACATGGTTTTGTGACACTATGCATCCTCACTTACTGCACTCAGGGGAACAGAACTATCACAGGAGCAGTGTATTTGTAGCTACCAAACTTGGCTGCTTTACTGGAACATACTCAGCATCAACAGTGATGATAACTCAGTTAAACGTTCTCTGGCGCTACATATGCTAAGAAATAGTAGCACTAATTGTTTAAGTACAACTCTCCCACTGGCAGAAACTTTTCAAAACAGGCCATAATTTCAGTCTACTTCTTAAAACTTTATATCATTTGCAGGCAAGAAGAAGTATTATGAAGGAAAACCAAATTTTAAAAGACTTTTGCTTCATCACCTAACCTGTCAGTCCCCTTGAAGACTGAAAACATCCTTACAAAATGCAACTATCTTTCTAGTCCAATGCCCAGATATTTACCCTAATCAACTCACACTTGCCCAGAATTACAGCATTAAGAATTACAGCCAACAAACTGGATGTCTGACATGGACCTGCTGGAACAAAGCCAGAGAGTCACCAAGTTGACAAGAGGGATGAAGCACTTCCCCTATAAAAAAAGCAATTCCTCCTCTCTTTTCAGAGCTTATGAGATTCACAGTGTCTGGAGCACTGTGTAGTGGGAAGCCTAAAACCGGACAAGAATTAAACTGCTATAGCAAAGGAATGTGGCAGAGGACCACACAGATGTCTAAAGGGCTGAAGCACACACTGTATCAGGAGAAGCTTCAAGTTTATTCAGTCAGAAAAACAGAAGGCTGAGGGTAACGGGATTGAGGGATCTTTTTACACATTTTTACTCCTTTTGGGGAGAACAGACTCTTTTCAGAGATGCACAGTGAGAGCACAAGAGGCAGAGAGACAAGTTGCAACAAGGGAAATTCTAATTAGACATGAGATAAAAAAAGATCAACCTAAGGGCAGTCAAACATTGGAAGATATTCTGAGATATTAAAAAAAAAAATCACCTAAATAATGCCCTTAGTATTTCAACTTTGCCATTCCTACTGTAAGTTGAGACCAAAGTAAAACGTAACTAGAATTCTGTTCCAAAGTAAATTATGCTAAGTTTCAATGTATTCACTTAGCATCAGCACGGTGATCATGAAGAGAAAGGCTACTTTTATTAACTTAAGTAGAATTCAGGCATAACCTTATTTACTCTTTAGTTCTACTAGAATTAAAGTTCCCCCTATGACTTGCCAACTCTTCAGTTATCAGCCTGTCTTCTGCTTCTATTTCATCAGTAAAAATAACTCTAACACATCAGAAATGTTTCAAGAAAATAAATAAATAAAATCTGTGGGCTTCTCAAAAATAAAGTTGTATCTTAATTACGACTAAAACATACTGCCACAAAATATCCTAGGCATTGCTATGTTAGCAGCAGGGGGAGCTACGAATGCAGCAATGACTGTTTTAAACTACCACAGTATTTTTAAATGCTTCACTAAAGGCAAATACTTGCATTAGCTGAGTTAAAGACTGACTATGCCACAAGTAACTGAAGTAAGAGAGTCAAAAATATCTGTAACAAGGGTACAAGAATGGTTCTGAAATACACTACTACAAACATCAGAATTTTATAACCTACAAAAAATGAAATACCTCCCTTCACAGCACTATCCCAAGGTAAAGGAAAAATTGTCTCAGTCCTTTCTGAAAATAAAAAGAAACTACCAACCTGATTAAACTATTAATTATGGAAGCACTCATTTAGTATCATTTTTAAAGCAGCCAAAATTCATGGTGCATCTTTGGAACAATCTGTAACAGACAAACTCACTATATGCCTGCATTGTGTTAACTTCCCAATTTAAAAGGCTGAAATGTTCACTTCTTTAAAGTTAGCAATAGCTATTCAGTTCTTCTTACACAGTGTTTCCACCCCCACAAGTCAAAAGTAATTTTACCTCCATTCACTTAAAACTTTTAATGAGACAAGGAAATGTAGTCGTGATTAACTTCTGCTCAATTAATCTATATTTGAGCTGGAGAAAAATGCAACCTTAATTCATAGAGCTAAAAAGATTTTGGACCATCTGTCCACAGCTCAGTTTTCTAAATTGTTGTTCACTCCTATAAAAGTAAAGGACATTAGCTCCCAAGAGCAATTCCCAATCCAACCAATAGCTTTCACCTACAAAGGAATTATCTGTTCCATGTCAATTCAGACATACTGCCTGGACGCAGCAAATCTCTTGCAGGTAAGTAGATCAGTATCTGAGCTGGTCCACTTTCATTCAACTCCACTGCACTCCAAAGAAGAAAATACCAGTCACACAGGTTTTTCCAAGTCACCTATTCCTTAATCTTCCACTTGTTGCAAATGAGACATTTCCAAAGCAAACTGAATCACATGAACTCACAACACACAGTACAGCAGAGTCACAAATGAGTATTAATGTAAGAGATACAGGATACTGAACAATACTAACACTGCCTCAGGATCTCTCATCCTGGCCGGCACACTGCCTCCCTGTGCTGCCTCCCCCTCAGCCATGGGACTGTGCTACCTGCACAACTCCCCTGCTTCAGCACTGATGGGGAAAATTCAGCCTCCTCCAGCAAAACGCTGATGCCAAATGGAGCAATGGTTTGCAGAGGGACAGCAGATCCCTAAATTCATTGCAGGTAAGGGTCATGCTGGAGTACAAAGCCATGTAACCCAAAGGGAGGGTGAGGTAGGGACCAGCAGCAAATGCCCATCAGCATCAACTCACACAGGCTCCAAGCCATGGTAAAGGTTTCCAAGAATAAGACTATCTTTCTTAAGATATTTTCCTGTGGGGAAAAGCCCACAGGAAAGAACAAAAGGGCCTGTGACTGAGAGCTGTCCCCCAAAACCTCACCACTCCTCATAAAAAAGCTTAGCCTGCTGCAAAGTGTAATTAAATCTTTGGCACTGTAATTCAAAAATATTTAAATAGCACCATTCATAATTACTAGGGATGGAGCTGGACATTTTGCCTTTATTCCCCTAGAAGAGATAAATGAGTTATAGGCTTGTAATCAGACAAAGATTAGAATCAAGTGTCTTTAAAAGAGCTTACATTAAAAACTCAAAACTTGTGACTTGGTTGTGTCTGTAACCTCAAACTGGTCAATAATGCAGGGTCTCCAGTGAAGCCAGCTTCTGGGACAGGACTGCCAAGCACACAACAGATAACCCAGTCTCCCCAAAAACCTCAAAACACAAAATAAATCCCTTCTCCCCACAAAAACAGCCAAAACCAACAAAGAAAACAAAGGTCTCCATTGTTACTAGTCCTAGAAGGGCAGATAAAAAGACTTCACTATTTTATGATCTGGAAAGCAGCACCAAATGTAGCTTCAGGTATGCTGACAAATCAAGAGTATTGGGTTTTGGTTTTTTGTTTGTTTTTTTAATGCCATACCACACCACCCACCTTATTCAATCACTCTAAAAATCCAGCTATTAAGAATTGTAGATTTACAGAACCTCTAAAAAAGTCAACCTCTTCCTGCCACAGTTCTATGTGTACCATGACTCCATCACAAAAGGATCTCAAGACACATCCTTTGGTTACAGCCCCTGGAACCAATGTGACAAAATGCAGAGCATCTGACACTATGAAGAGTCCATCTTCCCGAAAGAAAAATTTAAACAAGATACAGATTCTAAACCTACCTTGTAAATCAATGGTTAAATGTTGGCATCATGCAACATCTGAGTAAGTTGCAATGTTGACAAAATAGTCTGGCCAAGGAAAGGTATTTGTGAAACTTATTTAATTTTTTATGTTTTTCATTAGAGCAGCAAAATCACCTGACAAACCAAAAAATCACGCTAATTTCAAAATCAAATTACACTATGGCAAGACAAACATCTAACACTAAGCAAATCACAGATTCCATAACTGCACAGAGACACAAACTCCAAACTCTGAAATACAAGGAATCACTTGAAAAATTGACACTAAAGTGACAGAACACAACTATGACTTCCATTTTGCTTCTGTGAGAATGGTCTAATGATTAGCCCAAAAATGGAGAATCTACTACATTAACTATGTAACAAAGGTACTCAGCTGCACCATCTCAGTAGCAGCAGGTAAATCTCATGTTCAATGAACAGGCCAAAGAAGAGTCCATTAACTGCAACATACACAACACACACTGAATGCAGATAAAAAACTAATGACAGAACAGAGAAGCACTTCAATATACCTTGAACGCTGAAGACTTCGTGGAGAGGCCGGTTCATGACCTGCCTGCTTGTCAGCTATTACTGGCTGCTGAGGTGCTGCCTGGGAAGCTGGTCCTTGTTTAACACCTGGAGTAGCAACCTGGAAAGTTCAAAATTTCATTAGCATTCCTCCACAGTAAAGAGCAAGTGTAAGAAACCAAGTGTAGAAAACCAAGGAGATTACAATCTCAACACCTGTGGGGTTTTTTGATAGAAGGCCTTTTGTTGACACAATTTTTATTCTCTTCACAAGGTGTTCTTTTAAAAAAAAAATCTAGTTCCACAGCCGTGACAGAAAGATTTTTTTTTACTAAGGAGTTATTAATAGACATAACAGAAGCAAATTTAGACTCATGTAACTTGTCAAAACAGTGCAAGCTTACTAGGCAAAACAGTTCAACTCAGTATGATTTTTGAATGTATCTTCCATCTGAGCACTGAGCTAATTTTCAACCTCAGAAGAGTTGTTCATTACCCTAATAAAATCTTCATGTACAAACTTCAGAGTTCCCTACTTGAAAATACATCACACAGTGTCAAGAACATAATTACATCACAAACATATTAAAAACATCTCTATCAGAAAGGGAAAAGAAAATTGGAAGCATATTTATCAGTTTGCTACTCCCTTTTCTCTAAGTTCTAAACTCATGAGTGGCTACAAAAATAGTTATCAGTACCTTCTTGCTTTTACTTTGTAGTACACATTCGACGTAAGCTATTAAGATACCAGCAGTAAGATACAGTCTTTTCTGCGAATTTCTGAACTATGTCAGGATGAGAAGTTTAGGAATATAGTAATGTCCAATTTACAGCAAATGAAATTCAAGATACTTCATCTTGCCCAATGCTTTGCATAACTCAGTCAATTTTGAAATATGTACAAGAGGGGTTCAGCTTCAAAATTTATCCTCCACTCGACAAAATCAAGCTAACAATTTTAAGAGAAAAGGGAGGGAGCAAAGGAAAAATGGCTTCTAGGGCTCCATAAATACAAAAAAACCCAAACTGTCCAGCCTGTCTGGAATTTGCTAACTTCACATTAATGTAGATTTCTAACTAGTGGTCACCTGGACCTCCAGAAATTCTCTATTTCAAAAACAGACTTCTGTGAGACAAACCACAGATGGTAAGTCATACACTATCTGCTAAAGTCAACACAAAACATAACCTGATTCATTTAAATACGCGGGGGGAAGTCTTAATGCAAATCCAAACTCTTGTATGTCTAAAAGGAAAACTCACCTTTTAAAATTATCATCAAAATGAAAATGTGTTCTGTTTTTTAGATTATTTTAGGCATATACTAAAAATTTCTGAGTAGAACACAAAAAGCACATGGTACTAAAAGGAAAAAAGAAGATAATTTTAAGATCACTCTGCTGTTGAAATAAATAGAACTATATAGTTGAGGGGGCTGAAACAATAGCAGTTCATAAACTGATTTATGAGAACAGACTACACAAGTACCTTTATAAAATATATGACATGAAGAACTTTGCTACTAATGCCTGCATTTTGCTCAGCGTGTGAGCAGACATTAAACCATCAAGGCTGTACAAACAGAACAATTTCAAAAGTGAAGTCCATCAGAAATAACTGATAAAGATATAGAATCATGCTGCAGATCCAAACTGGTAAAGTAACCAGCTCCTTGGCTGGTAAAAATAAGGACCGTGAAGAAAAAGTGGGATTTGTAAGATAAATGAACCACAAAACCTCTCAGCTATTCTATGTTTTCCAAGTGTTTCAAAGACTGTAAATACATATACCAGAAACAGAAAAATAGTAAGGGCTAAACAAATTCAAAACCAAACCAACCAACCAACCAACTGCACCATTCTCATTGAGCTTGACAAGTTTGTGTAAAGTGCTTTACAGAGCTTTTTGCAAAAATTCAGAACAGTTTCTGATCACACAATACAGGCACAGCTAAAAGGCAAAAAGTGACACCCAAGCTCCCACAGTCTGTGACCCCCAAGCTGTCACATGCACACAGCACTGCAGGCAGACACACTTTTTCAGTGTGGAAGCAGTACCAACATGTTCAAGCAGTCCTAAGCAACAGTACTGTGCCAATGACACTACTGTGGTCCCACAGCCAGCTCAAATACCTGTGCATCTGGCACTGGACTCCTCTTGCACAGGGAAGTTCAGCTTTGTCTGCCCTATGCCCATGTGCTCTAAAACCAAGTGTGTCCTGGCTCAGCACCACATCTTAATCAGACATAATTTACATCTAACTGTACAACTGGACAAGCTAGCCTGACTGACATATCCAACAGGCTACTAAAACAGACGTGCTCACACTGGAGCTATCACCACCCAAGTTCCCATCTCATGGAACTGAGTTACATAAATACAGGAACTATCAAGACAGTTCCTGCCCTACTGAACTGGCAAAGTATCTGCTGATGAACCAAAATTTGTTACTTCTGGGTCTAACAATCTCTGGGTTGTAGAGACCAGAAGAGATCAACTTCCAGTTATTGACAGTACACAAGAAGATTGTTCTTCGTATCTCGGAACTTGGAAGTGACAAATATCTCAACCCTGCTACCTGATAATTTCATTACTTGCCACCTAGCTATGGGATGTGAACGCAGATTGAGGATGCAATCCAGTGGCAGAAACCAAGGTAACAACCAGTACTGGTACACACATGAAGCTTTCACAATTCATTGCACCACTGGTCATCACAAGAAACTGGGAGAATCACTTGGTTTTCTTCATACCCATGAAAAAAATCTGATGAAAGAAAATGAGGCATTTTGAATATAATAAGGAATGCAGTGTGTTCTGAAGAGAAAGGTATTCCTCAAAGGCATCCAAGACATTAGAGGTTCACTTGTGAGCAGAAAATTGAAAAAAGACACCTTAGCTAAGCAGGGATGGTGATAAACAACACAGATTTTAGAAAGGTAGGGGTGTCTCATCCTGAAGTCTACAGTCATCCTTCTCAGGAAGAACCTCAGGAGCTTATATGTTAGCTTCAATTTCTATTTCCTAGTCACTGACCCAATGAAGGAATTCTGAATGAATAGAGGTGAGGGGGCAGGAAAGGGAAGGGACATTATGTTATTGATCTGTAAACACCTAGAACATTTCTAAAACAAATCTGAGACTACATCAAGTTAATTTCCCCAAGCTCTCTCCCATTCTGAACAGCTTTTATTGAGTAAGTCTAGAAAACTGTATCAGCTGTTGCCTTTGAAGTATGTTTTTGTTTCTATTTAAATATGCTCGAATACCAATGCCTTGGTAATATCGCCAGAGAGCATCTAAAGCCAGCATAAGAATTTCTTCAAGAAAAGTAAACTAGATTTCATGCTGGAGCTGCACTGCCAAAATACAATCAAGTTGTTGCTTCCAGTTGTTTGTTTCTATTGGGAGAGATAACGTACATATTTTATCATCCTGTATACAATTGTTAGCACATGGATATATAGGAGCAATACTTAATATTATGTATAATGGTTTCTTACTACATTATGGGATAAATTAAAAGAAGATTACCTTCTGCTGGGATGATACTGGTGGCGTAGTCATCAAAGGTTTAAGTGGAACAGTGTTAGTCTGTGGCGTGCTTATCCTTGGAGACACATATGATCTTGGTGATGAGGCATCAGATGTTAAAGACATTGGAGACTGATTAGATGGCTGAGCTGTAAAGGAAAAAAAAATTGCTTTTTAATAAAACCATGTCCTGTCTTGAATGTGAATTAGATTTTCTTTTGGTACTTTGGAGTATGCCACATTAGATGATATACAAACATGTTCACTGTGAACAACTAGAATAACAAAATGTTCAACAACAGCCTTAGCTAACGAATTGTATTTCCCCCAAACTTCCCACTTCTAAAATTTCAGGGGAGGGGGGAAAAGAAGAAGCTATTAGGAAATGCTTTTTACGCATGAAGAGACTTAAATCATTTGCAACTCCTACTTTAGAATACTCAAGTGGATTTAACCAAAAGAAAGCATGAACAGTTTATACAGAAACCTATTAACCCATTCTATGCATACACCAACAGTTCCTCACCCATGGTTAAAAATTGCCATTAGTACTGCTTACCTATTCAGTAAGATGACTTCATTCATTGTTTTGGTTTAAGTTTCTGAACTTAAGTTTTTTTTGATTACGTTACAAGCCAGAATATATTGAAAGTACCTGAAAGAGTATCTTGTCTGGAAAGTGAAAAAAAAAGTCCCCCACCAGACAGAGGAAACTTTCTTTTAAGAGGAAAAAAAAAAAGAAAGGATCCCCCCAGAGTCACAGCTGCACAGTACTAGAAAATGGGTGTTGAAGTAAGCAAGAGTTGTGTTTTATACTGCTAAAGGACACCTAATTCTGGTCCAGAATAAATTGAGAAGGTCTCATAGAATTTTCACATTACTCATATAGAATTATTTAACATACAAAGAAAATCCTAAAAGGTGAGAAGCAAGTTTACTTAGTTGTGTTGTCAGGTTCCTGCTCGTCAATAACAATTTTTTATCCTACCTTTGTAAAAAGAAGTCATTCAACATTTTCCACATCGTCTGGCCAAAGATATGACAAGAAACAGATTCTAAAATGGTATCAGCCTTTTTAAAACACTGTGTAACAAATTTATGTAAGTGAAAAAAAGACTCTGAATACCTTGCGTAGACAGCTGTGCAGCTTGAGAAATTAGGGAGGTGATATTGAAAGCAGATGGTCCAGCAGTAAGAATTTTATGGAGAATAGACTGCAGAGAGGCTTGTGTCACAGCTGCTGTTAGAACTGAAAACAAACATTCTGTTTTACTGACAATTCTAGAACACCACTTTAAACTGTTCAAATGGGCTAATTACATTTAAGGTACATTTTCTTTCAGATTTATTTCCCATATCTAGTATGACCAAAGATCCACCTGAATTGTTTTTCAGTTACTTGATTTCAAGCTGACTCGGAATGTCTAGCAACTCCTTTCTTTAGTAGTTTGAACTTTAAGATGTACACTTACCAAAAATGTTCTAAAAAATAACTTTAACGTTTCCACTTGACCTTATGGATCAGTAATAATTCTTATGAACAGCAAGAGAAAATTTGTTCAATTTGCTACTGCATAAGCAGAATGCGTGTGAAGGTTTCTTACACTACAGTAATTTTCTTAAAAAAGCAAAAAGCAGAATCACTTTAACTCACTAAGAGATGGGGGGCAGACTTCACGTTCAAGAAGAAAACAAATATTTTTCAAGTTAAAAATCTGTGTTTCTTCTTACTAATAAAAACCACTTTTCTGGGTTTAACTGTCCCATGTCATCCCCCTACAGTAAAAAAACCCAATTGCTTTAACCATTTTAAAACTGCACAATACAGGAAGAGCATCTTGCAGTATGAAATGACAAGACCCTGAACTATGAGCTTCTGAACTGACCTTTCCAAAAAGGTCTACAGGCTCTGTTGGATACTTCCTGAACATGCATGCCACTCAAACACTCCTGAAAAAACTGACTCACCAGCATAAGGACAGAATAACTCTGAATTGTGTGCACTGTAAGGGCAGCCCTGCTGTGCAAGGTGAAATCACTCTGCCCACGTGGACACTGCCAGGCCCTCATGCCATCAGAACAATTCTGAACACTTTTGTTCCAAGATATAAAAACCTGCTGCTCAAACATGGCAAGAGATAATTTCACTAGGCAGCTTTTCAATAAAATACAATTGGAGTTGAGTGGACCTTTCATTTTTCAACATAATCGTAATACTCCTTTTTTTAGCACAACCTAGTGCACTACAGTTTTAAAGGCTTCTCCCTGCACAGGAAAAAGAAACCAGTGACCTACTCACCTATTAGTACTGAATGAAGGCAGAATATTTGCTGATAAAAGGAAGGAATTCACAGCCTTTTCTGATAAATAATTGCAAGATACTGAGTATTTTGTACATACTTTCACTTACATCATTGCACTTCCAGAAAGTTAAAGACAACTCCTGGCATTACATGTAAATATTTTACTTTCTGTTTAAATTGGTGATCCATGCACAAGAAGCAAACAAAAAATCCTACACCATTTTATCAGTAACCTGTCACATGCAGATACACTAGATAAAACTGTATACAAAATGCATCAACTATACCCACTCTTGCAGCAAAAGGCACTATAGGTAAGTGATAAACTGGCTTCTAACAAACTAAGCCAAAGTGACAAAAATCTAAGGGACACGCCGATTAATTGCACAAAATTTCACTGGCTAGCAAAGTTACTGATATGCTACCTGTATTCAGAGAGGCTAACTTGGTATGCTAAAGAAAAAAGCTGTTAGGCAACAAGATTTAAGAACCCCTAGAAGTTTCACTATTTGCAACACACATTAATGGAATAGCAGAGCAAACTACAGAAAACAAAGAGCAGTGCACGAAACAAAAGAACAAAGAGCTCTAATGAAATTTTGTGCAACAGACAAATGCTGATACAGTGATCAAGTCACCAGTCTCAAATAGACTGCTCATGTACATCAACATTTATTAATCTGAAGACCTTAAATATTGAGAAGGTGTAACGGAAAAAAACCCTACAAAAATCTCCACTTTACCTAGGGATTCTTTTATTCACTTTTCATTTAAAATAAGGCTTTCATTTACTACAGCCTGGTATCCAATAATATACTAATGTATGTATATGAGAGATTATTTGAACTTTAAAGAATCCTTACCTTCATTGATTTTGGATATATCTACGCTAGAATTATTAAGCTGCAAGGTGGCTTGCAGAGCAGGCAGCAGCTGTCGAAGGAGATTTGGGTCCTGAAGTAATGGAGGAATTGGTGATTGTGGGACAGGTGAAACAGGAACTGTAGGAGCAGATGAAGCAGGCGCAGAAGTTGGATTCAGTCCAGAAGCAGAAGATGTAGAAGGAGTTGTGCAAGAATGGGATACAGACTTGTCCACAGATGCAGACTCTGAACAGAAGACAGAGAGTATTTTTCATTTTCCCCAATATAACCTGACAACTCACTAGTATAATACTTATTAAATTCAGATCAAATGCCTAACTACCATTTTAAGAAAAAAACTCATAGCATTAATAGAACAAAAATTGAAGATAGCTGATTTCTAATGCAATTCACCCTAACTGAACCTAGTATTTATTATGAGCACATACACGCAACTTTTCCACTTCAAAAATTCCAAGATACTGGATGAAAAGCAGCCAGTATTAAAAATGGGACATTTTTTTCCATAGCTTTTATAGCAAATGTGGGCCAAAAATGCCTTACTGATCTTTTCTTTTACTGTGCCTACACTGATATTCTACACCTTTACTTATGATTTCAATCTTCCTTTTGAAAATATACTATGAACAAAAATCTTAAAGCCCATGGATTTCACATACAGGCTACCATGTCAATTTTGAGGTGAGGGTAAAAGCCACGCTTCATTTATGAAGTGACCAGTACGAGAAGCCTATCATACAAAATCCAGCTACACTGCTGAGGATTTAGAAAGGATAATGAGCTGTACTAGAAATGTAAAAACAGTGCTGTTAACATCTCCACAGCAGAGTGGAAAAACATCTAAAAATTTATCTGCCCACAATTAATTTTTAACTTGTCAGCTTCTTCTGAAGCATTAAGATCTATACTCTTCATTTTACTAATACCATTTTAGTAAATATTACTACTTATTGTCCACAGAAATACAGAGTACTTAAGTTCAATTATACTGGATGGCAATTTGTTCTGATTAATATCAGTTATTTAATTTATTTTAAATATGACTTCCACTGAACAGAAAGTTGCTCCTCCATTCTATTACCATGAGAAATCTCTCAAATGAAAGCATTTCAACTTACTATAGGTGTACCATCAGTCACTTCAAATATCCTTCCTTTAAGAAACCTGGACCATCATACTTTAATCTTAGCTCCCCCTTCTCTCATCCTCATTAAATGCTCAGAAACCACTGCCCCCAAATTCCGTCAAGACTAATGCCTCTAGAACACCAAAGAAATCGTTCGCAGAATGTAAAGTTATGGATCCAAGATCTCATGCAGCATGTTTGCCCACAGTAATGAAGACCTGGGTTTTAAAACCACCTCAAACTGGTCAAAACCTGGATATTTTACATTTCAGGCAAAATTCTAAATCAATTTGGAAAATGGGCTGAGAAGTTCTTTTACTTTAAGGGTGTGTTTGGTTTTTTTTATTTGGATAAATGGTCAAAGTAAAATGATGCTGACTTTATTAGTAAAGAAGTGAAAAGGTATTGTTTTCTTTAAATAAAATGTTACAGAATTTCTAACAGCTTTCCTGTTCCAATAACCTTAACTGCAACTTCCAAGACTAATTTGGAAAAGAACTCTAAAAAAATAAACATAAAAAATTATGGAAGTGAGTAACGATGTGTAAATCTTTTTACTAAGATTTCTAATCTCACTGGGAAGAGGATTTCTGCTTCCATGCTGTTACAGTACAAATAGCTTATAAAGGTCACAAATACTCTAGAAAACTTTTTCCAGACAAGTAGCTGAGAAATCTGAATCAAAAAAGCTGCTGAAAAATCCAAATTTGAAAGCTTGCAAGGATGCAACAGCCTGGACATAAAGATGTATTTTGGAGTTTCAGGCGAACTTCTGAAAAAGATGTGCCCATATCAAGTTACAGTCTCCTCAGGGTTGGTTGCAATGTATCTGTGAAGGGACCTGGTCATTTGACCAGGAGCTTTCCTAAAGAACAACTTTAAACTGGACAAAAAGGGTTACAAAGACTGAAGATAAGGAAAAAAAGAAAAACCAGTTACAAAATTTCTGTATGGTTTTCAGTAACACGTGAACTAGGACAGCTGATTACGTATTAGTTACCATTAAAACACCAAGTCATTAGTAAGAGTTGTTACAAAGCACTGTGTATAAAATCTTATAGTGTTCAAAGTAAACATTAAGACAACTGCAGGTCAAGACACATCTAAGAAACAAGAATCTTATCATACTAAACAAAAACATGTGAAGTTTAAATTGAACTTGGATCTGTCATAGTCCAAATAAGATCAAGATACACTGGCAGACAAAAGCAAGGGAAATAAGCACAACGGGGCATGTTAGTACTTATATGTACAAGCCTGCTACCTACAGTTTTGAGAACCTTACCAGAAAAACAGCCGTTTAAAAAAATCCCAAAACACAAAACACCCTTATTTCAAAATGAAATAAGAATACTGAGCAACTGCCAGCACTAAATCTCAAAACATATTTAATGTATTTAGGTTTGTCTTCACAGTTAAATATTAAGTTATTTTAAGTAAAGAAGCAATTCAATACTGTATTATTTATTCATATAAGCAAATACCTGACCCTCAAACCACACCACCAATATCAAATAGCTGGCAGTGCTTTTCACCCATGCTGCAGTTCTGAAAAGAAAACGTACTGAACCAAAGCTAACAATGCATTTAAAATAAACCTTATACCCA
Source organism: Pseudopodoces humilis (assembly GCF_049639895.1). NCBI lineage: Eukaryota > Metazoa > Chordata > Aves > Passeriformes > Paridae > Pseudopodoces > Pseudopodoces humilis. Next base: position 136,543,463 of record NC_142200.1, on the reverse strand, counting down.
CCCAGTCCTGGGTATTCAATTATTTCTTGAATAACACAAGTCAAAACATGTCACTCAAAACCACTGAATTCCATGAGGTCTGTAAAACTACTTTAGCTTGAGTTTTTATGCTCTAAAAATGCACACTGAATTGCATTGACACAATACAGCCAAGTTATTTCTTTCAGACAATATGGAGACACAATTTCATAGTTGTATTACTGCAGGTATTTTAAGTATGTGTTAAAATGTATCTGTGAAAGTATTTTTGTACAATCACTCTATTAAACCTAGAGAAAGGATACAAAGCAAGAATAATGCCTAATGCTAACATTCCAATCTTCTGAGATGTTCAACAACTCAAAAGCAAAACACAAAATGTCATGAAAGAATACATCTCTATGATTATGACATGTACATCACATTAGAACTGGTATTTAACAGCATAGAGGATGCAGAGTAAAATGCCTGTTCAGAGCATCACTGCATTACGCAAATTAATTTAAGTTACTACTACTGGAATTCAAGCTACAAACCTGTTTTTGAAAAAAAAAAAAAAAATTAAACCTAAACCTGTAAAAGTATTAGTATTAGTAGAAATTCAAGTATTTCTTGTTTCTATTAAGTAGCTGTGCTAGTTCTGGCCAGGACAAGGTTAATTTTTGGAGTAGCCAGAAGGGTTGATTATTCTATACCACCTGACTTAATATCCAGGGGCAGGGGTAATTTTATCAATTAAATATTAATAAATATTAATAAAAGAGTGTACAAGAGAGACAAATTGTCTCTCTTGTACACCCTTTAATTTAATATTGTTGCTGTTAGTGTTCACTTGTTTCATTGCTGCTCCAGTAAATTTTTCTTATCTCAACCTGCAATCTTTTCCTTTTGTGCCTCCAATTCTCCTCTCCAGCCTGTCACAGGGGAAAGGAAAGAAGCAGTGAATGAACATGGGGAACACCGATCATAAAGCCTCAATAGCCTTATCTGGCACCCTAAGGGGTACAAAGGGTTGAGATAATCAGATCTGACCAGAGCACTTTGAAACAAATTTGTTTTAAGCATTTGTTGCACTAGGCAGGGAGGCAGTGATACAGTGTTGCTTGGTCTGTTCTTGTGGATGTGGCACCTACCCCTGTATATATTCCTGTATATGCTCTGTGTGCGCACCACAGTATTTTCTTCAGAACAGGGAGAGAGGGATCAGGATTGCTGTGTAGCTGTATTGTGGGAGATCAGTTTATGATATTTAGGGCACACATCATTTGGGATGTGTGTTCACATCCCTTTTACCCTCTGGGGACTGCCTCTTGGAGTCCATTAAATTGTACCTAATCTATGGGGAAACAGGGGCAGATGATTTTCCCCAGCTTTTTATGCCCTTTGTCTCTTTCAGGCCTGTTAAAACAACTTTTTAGAGTTCTGGATTTCCTTTGGTTGTTAAAAAAAGTGCAGTCTTGTTGCTACGTCTCTTGAGTACAGCCTCTGCCAAGTTCAGAATCAGTGTGGTCCACACCATGTTTAGAGTCAGGAGAGACTTCTAAGGTTTGTCCCACAGGTGGATTGTCACGAGTAACACAGAATGTGGGAGAAAATGGGCCAGTTTTGGGGGAAATTCTCTGCTTCAGTGGTTTGGAAGTTCACCCCTGAACAATTACAGGACCCCAGTAAAGCAACAGAGTATTTTCAAGGAGGATGGTGTGACATCTCCAGAGGGGAGAAAAATCATTGCAGTGTATCGGGCACTGGCTAGTCTTTACCCCACATATTTCAACAGTAGACAGTCCCTCAGGGAGAACAGGAGAATAACACACAGGCACTGACATAACTCAAACAGCAGCTGAACCAGAGGAAGAACCTGTGCCAGTAGCAGTCACCCCCATACAGAAGAAGAAATCCAAGATCAAATCAGTTCAGTTAGTGAGGGATGAAGAGGAAGGAGAACCCTCACAACAGAAGAAGAGGAAAGGCCAATGAAAATCATCCAGTCCCTGAGTTGTGAGATATGCAGAAAGATTTCAGCTGCCAGTCAAATGAACCCATGGTGACCTAGCTGCTCCAATGCTGGGGTATCATGGCCCATGATATGAAACTAGATGGTAGTGAAGCCAAGCAACTGGGATCTCTGTCCTGGGACATGGGCATGCAGGAGGGAAGGTGTTATCTCAAGGACAACCTAGTAGGGCACCCCAGCAGGTAGAATGCAATGGAAAAAAGGTATCCAGTACATGAATCAGATGCGCTGGAGGTAATCTACAGAGATTCAAATAAAGAGCAGTCTCCTGTAGATTCATATCAGGTCCAGTGCACACAATCCATGTGGCAGAAGTTTGTACAGAGCATGCCACTGTCATACGCCAAGTCACTGGCATTAATGTCAATCAACAGTGCTTCATGTGACTACCCAACTCCAGCAAAATGAAGATCATCTTGACCCACACCTCAGCTGTGGTGACTGTCCAAGACTATGGACAGACTTGAAAAAGTCAGTGAGGGAATGTCCCATGCCCTGCAAGTAAGGACCAGAGTCTCTGCTATTGGGAGCAAGCACCCCCCTGCTCCATAGAGAAGACACACGCAACAAAGTAACCTGTTTTTTTCTGTGGGAAAAACAGAGGACATAAGAACTGGGGTGGAAAATCCACCTCTGCCCTAGCAGTACAAATATGTGAGCTGAACTACCACAACAGGACAAATGCCACTCCAGTTATCAGTGGGCAAGTCCTCAGACAGAAGAGCTGATGTTACTTCTGATGCTCTAGAAGGGACCTCCAGTTCATATTCACAAGGAGTGAGCAATGACTAGTCCCATGACTAGGAGTAAAGGGGTCCTGCCCCCAGCCCCCATTCCTCCAGATGGGGGAAAGGGACAACCAGATCTATTGGATTTTGTGGATCCAATGCCACATCAGACCCACAAGAGTACAAGGCTTTAGCTGACACCAGCACACAATGGGCCCTGATGCCATCAAGATACGTAGGGGCAGAATCCATCTGTATTTCTGGGGTGACAGGGGGATCCCAACAACTGACTATACTGGAAGCTAAGTGAATCTAACTGGGAATGAATGGCATAACCACCCACTGTGACTGACCCAGAAGCACCATGCATCTTTGGCATAGATTACTTGAGGAACGGGTATTTCAAGGACCCAAAAGGGCATTGTTGGACATTTGGGATAGATGCTCTAGAGCGAGAGGAAATTAGGCAGCTGAATACCTTGCCTGGTCTGTCAGAGGACCATTCTGTTCTGGGATTTATGAGAGCTGACTGAAGAACAACAGGTACCAAATTGCTACCACAATGGTCACTGTCGACAATACCACACCAACTGGGACTCTGAGACCCCCATCCATGAGATGATTTGTGGAGAGCCAGGGAACGTCAGCAAGACTCAACTCATACTTTAATAGCTCATTTGGCCAGTGTCTAAGTTCAATTGAGAGTGAAGACTGACAGTGGACTGTTATGGCCTGAATGAAGTCACACCAACACTGAGTGCTGCGGTGCAAGACATTCTTGAGCTTCAGTAAGAACTGGAGTCCAACGCAGGGAAGTCATGCCACCACTGACATTGCCAATACATTTTTCTCCATTCCTCTGGCAGGAGAGTGCAGACCAGAGTTTGCTTTCACCTGAGGAGCATGCAGTACACTTGGAACCAACTGTCCCAAGGGTGCAAACACACCTCCATCATTTGCCATGGACTGATCCAGAATGCACTGGTAAAGGGTGAGGCTCCAGAACACTTGCAGTACATTGATCACATCATTGTATGGGGGAACACAGCAGAGGAAGTTTTTGAGAAAAGGGAGAAGATAATTCAAATCCTCCAAAAGGCCAATTTTGCCATAAGGCAAAGTAGGGTCAAGGGACTTATCCAGAAAATTCAGTTTTAGGAGTAAAATGGCAATATGGACATCATCAGAGGCCAATGGATGTGGTCAATAAAATAGCAGCTATGTCCCCACCAATGAGCAACTAGTAAGCATAAGCTTTCCTGGGTGCTGTGGGTTTTTGGAGAATGCATATTCCAGATCATAGTCAGATTGTCAGGCCTCTCTAACATACGTCACAGAGGAATGATTTCAAGTGGAGTCCTGAACAACAAGCTTTTAAACAAAACAGGATCATGCAGTAGCCCTTGGGCCAGTCAAGACAGAATATGTGAAAAATGTGCTCTACTCTGCAGTCAGGGAGAATGGTCCTTCCTGGAGTCTCTTCTAAAAAGCATCTGGGGAGACTCAAGGACAACCCCTGGAGCTGTGAAGTCAGGATACGGAAGATCTGAGGCCTGCTATGTCCCAACTGAAAAAAATATATTGTCAACTTATGAAGGGGTTTGAGCTCTTCAGAATTGATTGGCACCAAAGTACAGCTACTCCTGGCATCTCGACTGCCACTGCTGGGCTGGATGTACAAGGGAGAAGTCCCATCCACATGTGATGCCACTGATGTTGTGTGGATCAAGTGGGTCATGCTGGTTACACAGCAAACTCAAACAGGAAACCCAAATCGCCCTTGGATCTTGAAAGTCATCACAAACTGGCCCAAATATGAAAATTTTGAACTATCATCATCAGAGGAGGAAAAGATGACGTGCTGAGGAGACCATACCACATTATCAGCTAATACCAAATGAAAACTGACAGCCTCTTCACTAATGGTTTCTGCTGTATTGTAGGGACACACTGAAAATGGAAAGCCACTGCAGGGAGTCCTATGAGGCAAGCCACAGAAGCTATTGAGGGATAAGGTGGGTTAAGTCAGGTTGTACAAGCTGAAGGCCATCCAGCTGGGTTTAGATATCACTGAATGAGACAAAATGGCTAAACACTCTACCTCTACAATGAGTCACAGACAGTAGCAATTGCTCTGTGGGGGTGGCTGGACTAATGGAAAAAAACCAGTTGGCACTGGAGAGGGAAAACCATCTGGGCTGCTCTATTGTGGCAAGATATCACTGCTCGGGTAGGGAAGTTGACTGTGAAAGTCTGTCATGCAGGTGCTCTCTGTACCTGAGAGTTGGGCTACTGAAAAACTGCAACAATGGATGGGTGGTCCAAGCTGTCGAGATTGAAGTGTCTCAGATGCATCTGGACTGGCAACATAAAGGTGAATTATTTCTGGCTCAGTGGGCTCATGGCACCTCACATCATCAGCAAAAAGATGCAGAATAGTGACGGGCTCATGAGTGAGGGCTGGATTTAACCATGGACAATATCCTCACAGGTTATCCAGAGTCGTGAAACACACACCGCAATCAAGCAGACCAAGTGGGTAAAGCCAGTGTGTACATGTTATCCACTCTTGTGCAGTGGACAATGGTGAAAACAAGTATAGGGAAGCCTGGCAGATTGATTATATCACACTTCCACAAACCCATCATGGCAAGCTCTACATGCCTGATGATAGGAACAACCACTGGATGGCTGGAGACACACCCTGTGCCTCACACCACTGCCTAGAACACCACCTTGGGCCTTGAAAAGCAAGTCCTGTAGTGACACAGTATCCTGAAAGAACTGAATCAGACAATGGGATTCATTTCAGCAACAGCCTCATAAGACACCTGGGCCACAATATTAAGTGGGTATATAATACTCCCTTATCCCACACCAGCCTCTGGGAAAACTGAACTGTACAATGGATTGTTAAAAACCACATTGAAAACTAATTGGTAGGATCTTCAAACATTGGGAGATGTTTGTTGTTTGAACAAACATTTAGCAAAGGCCATCTAGTTAGTTAACACCAAAAGCTCTACCAAGCAAGCTGGCCCTGTCCAAAAAAAATTTTCATGTATTGCAGAAGGGGATTAAGTCCCTGTGGTGCATATGAAGAATGTGTCAGGGAAGAGTGTTTAGATTAGTCTTTCCTCAAGCAAAGACAAAACACATCCATGCTTTAGCTCAAGCACTGGGTGCACTTGGTATAAAGCAGAGGGACAGAGAAACACTATGTATACCTCAATGGGATTTGATTCTTATGTGAGAACAGTCTGTAATGTTGAATTTTAAAACACTAGCTGCTCAATGACACTGTATGCTGTAACTACCATGGACAGTGAGTATGGACTGCTTCAGGTATACCAATCAGGAGTTCCTGATATATCTTGCAATTAGCCAGGAGCACACCAGTTGGAAGGTGTAGGATCTGGGCATGATGTAGGCGGTTTAGAATAAGGGATGGGTAACACCCCAATTCTGGCCAGCACAAGGGTTAATTTCTGCAGCAGCCAGAAAGGGCAGTTATTTTGTACCACCTCACTTCACTGCCTTGTACACCCTTCTAATAACATTGTTGCTTTTACTGCTCATATCTAATTTCATTACTGTTTCCAGTAAATTGTTCTTATCACAACCCATAATCTCTACCTCTTCTCCACAAGGAGAGAATCACTCTGTGATGGAAACTCACATACGAAAAATACAGACTACAAATTAGTTGTATATAATCACAACCTTCTTTAGCTTAATTTAAACCCATCTATCGTACTTCATGGCTCAGACAGGAAACTAAATCCTAGAAATACTGCCAACGAAACAAAGCTTCCAAATACTTTCAAATCCATTTTTGAAAAATGTAACTACCAAGGTTTAATTTATGATACTGTACAGAGCCTACAAGTTTTGCCTTTTGAAGTTAATTTGTCAGAACTCAAGATAAAATATTTGTCTGACAAAAACCCTCAGATATCACTCACTGGGGTGTATGCATTCCCCCTGCTTTTTCCACAAATAGAAGTAGAAACTCCTCACTCCTTTCTTTTCCTTCCCAATTCCCTGTTTTTGAGAGACTGTTTCACTATTTTGCCACAAAATTAAGTTTCCTTTCCAACATCTAAACACAATTTTCTAGGTTATTAGAGTTCTAAAAAATGCTTATTAATAATACAATCCTGTAGTTCTTAAGTGCACTTGAAGCCCTCAAACATCATGAAACAGTCAGGATGTACATAACATGCTGAGAAAAGTTAAATATCTCCACAAATTTAAATCCTGTAGTTTTACAATTCTGATACACCGGTCCCTACACCTGTGTCAACATCAATTCATGTTCCTTAACAAGCAATCTACAGTACTGCAGAATAAGTAATTCTGGTTTATGATATGGCAGTCATTCATAAACCTAATCTGAACCATTAAACATCAGACTAATTTGGAAATGACAACTGAAATTTTACCAACAGAAAATGCAAATTAATCTGCATATTCTAAAAAATAATTTTTTAACAATTTAAGATTTTTGCACGCTTTCCAGCACAGACTATGGCTGAAGAAGTGGAATAGGGCAAGGCTGCAGTCTCTTCATTGTCAACATCAATTACAAAACAAATGCTACGCAAGTGACTCCAACCTCACCTAAAACTTCAGCTTTTATCATGGAAGGCCCAAGGAAAGCTTTTTAAATAATAAAAAAAAGGAAATAAAAACTAAACCTAGAACATAGCATTCTGCGATCTCTTCAAGTTTTAAAACTTCATTAAATAAAATGTATCTCTCCCTCTGAGTAACTAAAAAAAAAAATTATTTTTAAAATGACCTGTGATTTTTAAAATATGATTTTGCAACAATTTTTCCATTATAAGCTATGCACAATAAAGTCTCAATATCTGGAGCTTTTAAAAAAAACTTTAAAAATCCATTCACTTTGTGGCAATGAAACTTGTACATGAAAGTAGTTTGCTTTCTGACAATTATGCAAACAAGTTTATTAGATACACCCTACATACAAAACCGTATTATAGAGCTAAACAACTTTCTGGACCATCAGCGTTTTTCACATGAGGAAAAAAAAGACCAAAAAATAAAGCCACCCAAAACAAAACAAAACAAAACAAAAAAAAACAAAAAAAAAAAAAAACAAAAAAAAAGGAGGAAAACCAAGTAAGTGAATGGCAAAAAGAAACACCATTAAATGTGGAGATTAACTTAATAGGAAGAACTATTAATTGGTTTAACATTAAAATGGAGCAGGAAAAAACCTTTTTATAATGAAAGTAATTTTTGAAGACCACATTTATTAGGGAAGGGCTTTCTATTAATAACCCTCTCTGCTGGGAGTGTGACCTACAATCACCTCTTGTGGACAAAACAGAAAGAAATCCAAGTTACCTGTCAGAATTTCATATGGCAAGAACCTGTATGACACAAGATGCAGTTTAAGCTTTTGCTGAAGTAGAAACACCAGGTCAAGTCAGAATGGGAACTTTCTGGTGTGATGCTTCCAAACAGTGGGAATTTTTTAATAACATGGCCAAATTTTTTTCTTTCAGAAAAAAATAACCCATCTCAGCAGTTGTGCCAAAACAATCTTCAGTTTTTTCTAAGCGCCCTTAGCTTCTCAGTTTGAGTCAGAACACAAACGTGCTACTGAATCTTGCCATCACCTATCTCTGCCCCTTATGACAAGAATTTTTGCTCCTAAGCAAACAGCTGATATGCCAGGACTGACCTTCTGAAAGGGAACCCTGAGCCTACAAACTTGAATGCAAGGGGGTGGAAATTCAAACCTTCTCACAGTTCAGCTACTCTGCCTCAATGAAGAGGTTTGACACTGACAGTCCCACACCTCTGCTGTGCCTCTGCCACCCTGCTCTGTCTGCTGAAGTCCTGTGAGCACTTTTAACTTGCTCACTCTCCTCTTGACAAGGGTGTGCTGAGCACCTCAGGCACATCAGTGGGACAGAGAAGTGCAAGTGGAAAAAAGAACAAAACTGGGAAATACCTTTTTTGGTATCCTCTTTCTGACAGCTAACATACTAGTACTCCCTGCATGACTAGCTTTAAATTAATGCTATATATTAGCTTGCTCTTATTCTGATTTATACCAACACAGATTTATTTCTAATGACATGGAAATTACTGACTGGTGTTGACTAGATGATTCCTAAATTATTAAAATTACCCTTTGAGCTTTTACTACTAATGTAGTTTTTATCCCATTTAAAACAAAACAAATGCAACCAAAGTCCTTTGGAGTCAACACTATATTATTACCCAACCACTCTACTGTGAGCTTGAGCTGTTATCTTTGCACTGCTAGCAACTACTAGGCTCGTGCTCTCACAGTGTGCTCTCTGTGGGAGGAAAACTGCATTACAAAATTTTCAGAAATCTGTATCTTGTTGCCCTATCAACCTCATCTCTGCTTCACTGATTAAAAAACTACTACCCAGAACAGCTAACAGAATTGCTTTATTTACTGCTGATGATTAAGAATCATAACACATTTTCTGTGCTGAAGCACCTGGAGCGTACAGTCTACCAGTTAAGCTCTCTGAACACTGACAGTCACATTTATCTGTTTTACATAGTTCAGTTTTTCTCTACCAGGGACCGTAAGCCACAACAAAAATACCTAAATATTTAAAAGCAACTTTAAATAAATATTTAATAATAATTTAAATAAATATTTAAAAGAAATGCATTTTATAAATGCTTTTGGCCAAATGAAACTATAGTAACAATAGCAACTAGATTTTCAAAAATACTCGAATTATCTGAAGTACAAAAAAATCCCTATTTCTCACATTTGGATTACCCCAGTCTTAAAACTGATTTTTTTGTATTTTACCTCTGCTGTCAAAATAAATGTAACAACAATGTTCAGCAAACAAGTATAAAATATTGGAAGAAACTAACAGTCTCATGTGTTAACTTTTTCTAACTGACATATGAATTGAGTAATATACTTGAAACTGCAAAACTCAGCCAAAGAAGATGCAACAATACCAGAAGCAATGTTAATAACTGACCACTAAAGACTAGCGAGTGTTACAAGAAAACCACAAGGGTGAGAAAAGGAAAAAAAAGCACCAGAGTCACAACCCACCCAGAACTGCACTGGCCAGCTTGCTGTGTTCTCAAAGAAGTTTTAGAGTACTGCTACACTAGAAACAGAAGTGCTGCCTGATGGGACTTGGAGGAAAGGTGTGAGAAGCAGTATCCTACAGACAGACATACTGTTAAGATACGGACAATACAACATTTCATTCTGAATTAGAAATAGGAAAATGTGATGTGCCCTACACATAAAGCAGCCAAAAAGTAGGAAAAGCAACCCCACACTTTACCTGCATAAAGCACTCACAGTGAGCACAAACAGAAGCAGCAGATTCTGACTGGAACATTCAAACCAAAGGGTAGAGGTCAAATAGTTCCCCAGGAACTCTCCACTACTGCCAGCCATTGAGGGCAGAGGACTACTGCTAACAGCTGAGCTATAGTTCAGCCAGGGATTTTATTCAATCTCCTTGTGGGACTACAACATACCCCTGCAGCAAAAGAGATTGAGCTGAAAAAAGCATTGTTGTTGGGTTTTGTGTTTTTCTGTTGTTCTGCTGTTCAAAACTATTACTGCTTAAAAAAATACACACTGAAATCAGAACTATTAAAACAGTGGTACATATATGCTGGCATAAGGCAGCCAGAAACACATTCACAAGAAACAAGAATTCATTTAAGGAAGGACTACTGCACATATTATTCAGTCATTTGGACCAACCTATTTTTATACGCAAAAAAATCCAGTTTTACCTCTTTTTAGTAAGAGAGAGGGATAGCAGTCAGTGAACAGAAGATCAAAGGCTATTGCTTTACTACTGTAAACATAAACCTCTAAAACTATTTTTCAGTTCTGCGAAGACACTTTTAGAAGAGTGTTTGAACCAAGTGTCTCAGGACAATTACTGTATTTTCAATTTGTGTAACAGCTACCAAAAATACTTTATAAACTGCATACTTCTAGTACTGCAAGTTCACAGTCACCTCTCAGAGAATGAGTAACAGTAAATCATTCAAAGCATTGCTTCTTGCCTTTTTAAAAATTCAAATATGCAAAATGCTACAGAAAATTTACTGGTTTAATTTCCTTAAAAAGACAGATCAACATTCCCCAGAAAAAGAAAAGTCAACTGAATGTACTTTTTGATGACCTTTTATCATGACAGCACGTGCACTGAATTCTTCTGTTTCTGTACAAGAGGTAAAGCAACATGTAAAAACTCAGATTTTCTAGAGTAAGAATTTCAAGCCAAACATTCACCTATTCTAAATCTTTAATTATCTACTAACTTTCTGTAATCCACTCTTTTCTGAAGCTTGGTAAGTACAATATTTGCTCACAATCAATTGCTATGAAATAGACCAATGAGGCATAATTATTACAGAGAGTCTATTAATTTAACCCATATAAAATTAAAGAAACACCTATCTAAGAATACAGAAATTCAGTGATTTTTTTTAATATACAACCATCCCTGGTAATATGGATTCTAAAGTAAGATTTACAGTATCAAGACTGCCCTGTGTGATTATTTTCAATATTACACCATGCTGTAATGTTCTCAAATTAACGTTGCATGTATGAAGTATCAGAACTCTCCCAACATCTGTAGCAGTTGTCAGAATGCAGGTACCTTCAATTGCTATAAGAGTCAGCTGTTCAATTAATAAAGATGTGCAGTAAAGCAACCAAAGAATATGTATGAAAATCTGGTCACACACCAAACAGGAATCAAGAACATGTCAGAATAGAGTAATAATAAGAGGGGTTTTAAGTGTATTTTAAATATAGAAATGGAAATGGAGTAGAAACACTAAAGGAAGGAACACTTCCTTTACATGGATGTTTTGCACTGTAATGCGTACAAATGCATCAATCTGCGATCAGAAAATAAGAGGCTTAACTGAAGCAGGTAACTGCTGCACTCTGTACAAGAACCATGTCTGAACTAGAACACCTTACTTCATGCTTTACTGCGTTGAACAGGAAAAGGCTCGCTGAAAATAACCTGTTCCTCTGTAGTTTATAGTCAGTATTTATAACCCAGGACATCAAAAAATTGCACAAAGTGTCAAGAAAAAAACATAAAAAAAGTTCTTTGCATGCACAATTGTCTAACAGTATTTGTCAGTGTATGCTATTGTTTGAATATTTTGGATGGCCGGCTGTTCTTAAGCCTGTGTAGAAGTTGGAACTCTTAAATATACAAAACTGGAAGACGTAAAAACAAACACAGAGTACAAAACCAGTGTCAGGCCAGAGTCTGTTTTGGTCTTCTTATTGAAACTATTTAACTAGGCCAACTTGCAAGTATGGAAAGGGCAACAAGCTGTCCTTCAAGAAAGAATTCAATTACATATTAATTATGCAATATTTTAAACCAAAACACATGATTATCAAAAATTACTCTTCTCCCTCCCGAAGCCCTCAAAATGGAATTTTCTTACACAATACCACTCTCTAAAATTCAGCTACACCAAAGTAACAAGGTATCATTAATGAAACACATCTCATCCTCACAGTTTTCTTGAGCTCTTCATCCCTAATAATGAAGTATGTCTTAACTAAAAGACAGATGTCTGAAAGGTCACAAACAATGCACAGTGAAGTCCTGATTTTCAGTTGACTCTAACTGTATCCAACAGGTATTACCAGGTAACAGAAACACATACTATCAGCAGATTTAGAACTGAAGATCTGGTATTTCTCAAGATACAGATCAAAGCAGATTAGCTCTTACAAACATGTAGAAAACTCTCGCTTTCTGTAGGAATTGTGCTTGTATTGATTGAAAGATTTGACACTGTCATTCTGAACAGTAACAGCAGTACATAAAACATAATGGTCCAAAATGACTTTCAAATAGTGTAACTGCATAACTCAAGTAAATGGCAAAAATGCAAAACAAAAGAGAAGACAAGAATTAAAATATGTCCTACAAAAATACATCTTTCAAATCATCATTTGAAATGTTAATCTGCAGAATAAGCCAGTAAATAGTAAGTATCACAGTGTCAATTTGAAGTTGTAGAAGATATAGCAAATGGGGTTTAAGGGAAAGTAAACACATCAAAACAGTAACCAGGTTCTAAGCACATACAATCAAACAGGAAAAAAAGTCTTTAAATTCTAGTACTAACATACTTAAAACAAGCAATGTAATGCAATGCATCATCTTGAATACTAGAGGAAACTTCATTAGACATACCTTTTCTCTCTGTTTTCTGTGCAGGGATGGAAGATGAGGATGTAGACAGTTTTGATAAAGTAGATGCTCCATTAGCATCAAAGGATTTCTTTGGCTGGTGATCCGATTGTAGAGAAAACGGACTAGGAGGAACAGTGCTTGGGGTAGCAGTTGGATGAACCACTGGTTTGATGGGATGCTGTACTGGAGTAGAACTACTGTGAGTCTCTGCTCTTGGCAGTCTGTAGTCTCTGTCATTGTGCCTGCTTGTTTGAGATAAAATATTCTGTGGGAGCATACTGCTGGTGTCACTGGAATGCTTGTCTTCCACTTTTTTTCAGGATTCCCCAAGTAACGTTGCAATAAGAAAAAAAAAGATTAAATTAGAAACAAGTCTAAGACTGCAGTGACTGATTAACACAGCTGCACACCAACAACTAGAGCTGATTGAACTTCTTATGATTAAAAAAGCCTCAAGTAGATCAGCGTCAAAAAAGGCAAAATTTAATTCTACTCACTGACAAAATGCATCTTCTCTGACCTTTGCCTGATTTAGAGTTCCGGTTAAGCACTGTGTTTTGATGAAAGGCTGCTTTATAATGAGTGTTACAGTCAAGTTAACTTTTGAAGTCTCCTAAAAAGATCTAAATCAAGATCTATTATTTCCATCTTGTATTAAGTGTGAAGAAATAATTTGTGCCGTTTTCCTTTTGTTCATCAAAAACCCTGAACATCAAGTATAATTTCATAGTTTCACAGTCTAGCCTTCAAAGAACTCCTCTTCATGTCACTTGAGTATTACTACAACAAACTTACAGTTAATTCAAGACATTTATATATATTAAATTAATGACTAATCTACACTGGTCACATGATCACAGATCTTAAAATATGCTAGTCACTGAACATACCAAGTAAACACAGAGTAATTATTATAGATTCTTACATTCTCACCTGTCACAAAACAAATGCTCATTGCATTATGCATGGCTGCTATCTTTTTGCAGCATCCAGTATACTTTAGAATATGCATTAAGTTTCAGCGTACACAGAAAAATACCCCATTATACATCTCTACCTTGTCAAATCCAAAGAGCACGGGTGAAGAATAATACTTTGGCTTCTACTTTTAAACCACCCTGAGAACCATGCTACAAATTTATCCAAACTGCATCAGCATGCAGACAGAATCTCACAGTACAACTATTTTCCAGAAGAAAACTAATAAAGATTAAAGCTAGGTATCAGAACAAAAATCTCCGAGTTACAGAAATTTATAGTCCAGGAAAGATTTTGCTGAGACTACTGGTGAGGTCAAAATATGCTCTCAATAACATACACAAGCCTCTAAAAACCCTGATACCAAAATCCATTGAATTAAGTTATTATTTTTAGTTGTGAAAGCTTTATTTTTAAGGTCAGAATATGACATTAGCAGGTCTCAATGATCATGACAGCCCAACTGAACTAAAGATTATGCAAGCTGTTTAAGTAACTAACCATGAAGATAATTAAACTGGACAGTAAAAGCCACAAGAAGGAGGAGCATCATGAAGCAAGTGTTGCACTAGTAAAGTTATTTAAAGAAACAACACTTGGGAGAGTTAATTGTGCTATCCACTTTCGCTTTTATATATGAAAAAGTGAGAAAAAGAGCAAAGAAAAGGGATTTTTAAAAAATTTTTGAAGTTTGGAAAAGAAAACAGAAATGTAAACAAGGCAAGAATATAGTACTATAAAAAATCCACATACTTCCACTGGCAAACCCACTGGCAGCTGTTGCCTGCATCACCTCTCTTCTGTAATCCCTATCTTTTGGAAAACTGTTAACTGACATTTTGCTTGCTTCTTTTTGTCTCTGCTCTCTGAAGAAAAGAAAACAAAAGTTAGGTAAGAACTTACATTATCTAATTAAACAGCTTCCACAAGTTTCATGAGATGCATTAAACAGTTAAGAGCTTGCTGCTACAGGTGGGGTTAGCGAACTCCAGCCACTGCTTCCTTATATCTGTGCTTGCTGAAGCCCACAATACACCAGTTCAGCTCACTAATCTTGTCAAAAACAACCCAAAAAAAACCCAAAAAACCCCACCCCAAAATGAAACACTAAAAGCAACACTCAGCAAAAAAACCAAAACAAAACCCCAACCAAAACAAACAAATAAACCCCAGAACAAAACAAAAACCAAACCAAACCAAACCAACCAACAACCACCTCCCCCCTGCAACAACACCACCCAATAAAATCACCCCACACAAACCAACCATACTCCCCTCTCAGGTTCTGGATTGTCAAGGGTTGAAAGAGGTGCCAGAGGTCATGGTAAGGGCAGGAACACAGCAGACTTAGAGCACAATCTTTTATAGCAGTAATCTATTAGATAAGTTCAACTGCTCTGAAATGTGTTAAAGAATATTTGTTTTTTATACAATTAAAACAAATAAAAATATATACCTTTCCAGCCACTCTTTTGGTTTTTCCCATTGTGAAACTTCTGTTCGGCAGTTGTAGTAATATTTTTTGCCTGAAGAGCTGATGTGTTCAGACCAATCATCCGCAGAATCGTAAGCCTTTAAAATACAAACATTGTACAGTATTGTACAAAGCACTACTTTTGAGTGGTTTTAATTATTAAACAGATTTCACTGTTCACTGTTTTTAAAACTACATGGCACCCTTTTATGTACCCATATTGTTACTTTCCACCACTTCTAAATGCCTATTTCACTGATAGCTTGAACACACGGCCAGTTATCCTCCTGTTGAATTCTGCAATAGTTTTCTTTGATTTATTCCCATCAAATGCTGTAACAAAATCTAATAGTACATTTAGTGGGATACAATAAGGTCAACACTGATAACATTAGTTTCCTTCACCTTACAACACCCTCAAAATTATTATCTTCCAAAATTTTTCTACCGATCACCAATTTACCAATTTTGATTTTGGGCAATTTTTTACGAACACCACTCTTAACTACTAAAACTCTGATACCGGAGTGACTAAAATTCACAATATGTAAAGTACTTCAAATAAGTAAAATCATACTGTCTACTCTAGATTTACCACAAAGTTAATGGAAAATACTTCTGTATGTATGTCATTTAAATAATCAAGTATTTTAAAATTATTGACCAGTAACTACATGACAACTGCAAGTTGGGTTTACAGAGTGTTTATATAACAAAGACTGATGTTGGAAAACTCAAGCACAATGTACATGCTGTGTGTCTTAGGCAAAATTATAAAAATATGGTGAGTATGAACAGGGCAACACACAGATGAAAATCAATCACAAATACTCACTGCATCAGAAGTTTTGCTTGGATTATTGCTGGGATTAGAAGAATGTGAATTTGAACTATGAAGAGCACTGTGGTTGTGTGAATTTTCTTGTGGAGAGTAACTGGTCCCTGAAAGAAAAGAGAGAGGCTATTCACCATGTATGCTTTCAAAGAAATCAACCATCTTGCATTCTAAGGAGGTGGAAGGGGAAAGAAGAGGGAAGGGGAGAAGGCAAGTTGTGCAAAACTTGGATCACAGCATAGTTCAGATGCAGAAGTATTTCAAGAGACCACAGGCATGTTTCTTTTTCACATAGCATAAAATTCACTTTGATTTTATAATTGAGTAATGTAGTATGTCCCTTCACTGGTCTAACTCTCAAACTTTATTCCATTACTAGCAAACAAATAGCCTGTATAATTTTCACGCTTTTAAGAGTCCTAACATGCCAGTGCAGAAATTAACAGATATTTTCCCTCAACATCAGATCAGAAAACTTAAATAGGCTTATCAACAGCCCACATGGTTAGATGAATAAAATCAGGTTTTAAGTTTACTGAAGCAATGCTGTTTGCTTAAAACTGCTGTTTTCTTTTGAGACTATTTGTTATTAGTTCTAGGTAACTATTTCTGTTTATGCATACTAAGCAGACTAAATTTTCTTGCACCTCAGTCTTTGCAATAAAGATACTGGCATCTAGAACACCAAAAGTAAGCTGCCAACCACCATCCGCTTCTGGCTTCCCTACCAACTACTCTTCATGGCAACTTGGTTTTCCTCAATGTGAAAACACCTGAACAGCTGAAACAAGAAAGGAGATAATTCTCAACATCTTTTAGATCTGTATTTGTGTCTAAGCTGTCACCAGTTCCACCTACAATTAAACAAGAACACTTATTCCACTCTGCAATCTTCTTCTAAATTTCCTGCTCTTAAGGCCCCCCATTTCTCTAAAATGTCTAAGCAAGTAAAAACTCTTCCATTGTTCTTGATGGGAATTTTAAAAAAATTTTAAATTTTCACAGAAATCACACCAAACTAAGAAAAATAACTTTCTTACGCATTTCAGAGAAAAACCTAGATGTTGCAAATGTAAGACTCTCCCAGCTTTTATTTTTCCTTTCCCTACTGAGAAATACCTCAATACCCAGGGGTATTACATGAAGTACCACTAGCTTCCCAAGCTGTACAGGAATCTAAATATTTGAAAATGGCAAAGACTTTATCTTATGGGCATTTCCATTACATTACATTTATCTTATGGGCATTTACAGCAAAGAACAGTAAAGGACTGATAGGTAGGAGTGAATGGAGTAATAAAAAAATAAAATAATAGTTTCAAAGTCTTCCAAGAGCTACACACAGAGAACATGACTAAATGACCCAGTATGGTGCAAAATGAGAGCCATTATAATGCAAATTCTGCATTCTGAACCTTCTAACTACACAAGCAGCGACAAAATTACTATTTCAAACATTTTCTCCCCACCTTTAACCCTGCAGATTAGAAAAACAGCCCAGCACAAAAGCAAAGAGGTACACCACCGCCAAACTGTTTAGTACCCTACAAAGGTTAAAGGTCAATTTGCACACACGTGAGTTAGTGCAACCTGAACCAGCACTACCTCAAAACCTTTCCCTACACTATGCTGGCTAAAACTGTACATTATTCTCTGTAAAGATATAAGGGGAAAAAATAAGGGAAACAGAATAAGTCTCGTACTCAAATACAGTCTTTCAAAAGCTAGACCATAATCCTACACCATAAGTATTATGCATGCTCAGAGCCAGGCAGAATGACTTAGCATGGGGATAAGTTAGGCTTGTCAAAGCAATACTTAAAGCCATCACACAGTTGTGATATGCATGTCTAACAACAACAAAAAACCATTTATAGATGCATTTGATTCCCCTAGATATAAGCAGCATATCATAATTACAAGACTGTACTCCTCAGTTACACCAACAGTATCAATTTTTTTAGGTATCAATTATGCAATGAAACAGCTGTTTATTATTTTTGTATTAACCATTTTTTCAGTTTTTATTTACTATGTCCTTCTACTAGGATAAAAATTGTTACAATTTCTTAATGTACTTTTATAGGTTGTTAAACACAGACATATTTTAATTCATTTCTGCTATGAGGTAAAATCATCTCCCTTTTTCAAGGAAAAAAAAATGAGATGAAAATTTACCAGATGGCTTTGTTTGAACAGTCCCTTCAAAACATCAGAAAGCACCAATGCATTTATTTTACTGTAATCCTGTACCATGGATGCAGTATCACTACATTTTGTTCAGCAAGCTCAAAATGTACATGGTGATTTTTGAATAGTGGCCTAAATACACCACCACCATGAATCTAATCTAACAGGCATTTTCCAAACATGAGAAAGAGCCAACGACATGGCTATTATATAAATAAAGTATCAGAAAGCAAATTCTATCCAACCCATAAACAAACCCCTCAAATTCATTGCGCTGACTTTCAAACCTCACATTATCAGCTCAGCAGCATGCCCCCACTTCACAGCATGCCCAGCCCCAGTACTGCGTCACCAAGCACTCTGCAGGAGTATGGAAGCAGCTGCAGCAAGTCACACCCACCTCCAGCTGGCCCCGATAGGAGAACACCTACTATGCAGCAGTTTCCTCAGAAGGGGACCCTGGGCCTCTATGAGCTGCAGTCTTCCCAGACTGTCCACCCACACACTCCATCCATCAGGAATCCTGTCCTACCTGAGCTGGCCTCAGCTGCATAAAAACTGATCGTGGCTGCTCCAGCAATGCTGACTACCTCAGGTCACCAGGACAAGCGACGATGCCAGCATTTACAGAGCCGGCCATAAATTCATACTGACAGCACATGGGACAGCTACACAGGGTAATTACAGGTGTGGGTTCACCACCCATACCTCCATTCTGTTTTATACATAATACCACTTTATGTTTGGATCTGTACCCAAACTTCAGGAATGAGCATAGAAAAGGACTGCTTAACTGTTGTTTGCTGTTGGAAAGCTTACAAGACCAAAGCAGATGATACTTTGGAGAACAAGAATTTTAGGCATGTCAAACAAGTTAAGGGCTTAAACACTGTATGTAGACATGACAACCATATACCAAATTACCTTTTTATACTGAGGCAGCAGTGTTTTAGTATGTGGTTAAATCCATGCACAACAGTCATCTAGGAATCTGACAACCCAGCCAACCAAGCAGTGCCAGCTCAAGTTCTCTGGGAAAGTTGCTGAAGATGTTTAAAGAGCCAGAAAGCAACCCATAAACAGACGTCTACCTCTAAAAACAAGGGGGGTTCCCCTCACTTGAATGCTAATTAGCAAAGCCTATCCCCAAGCCATTTTAAGATGGCTGTGACTTGCCACCAGCTCTGCATCTCCCAGCTGCATGCCTGGCAAAGCAGATCATGAGAACAGGATTGCCAAGACTAGTCCATACCCCAGAAACAGGCTTGATAAGGTACAGAGCATACTACTGTCTGTCCCTTGAGACAGCTCCTCATGGCGCTTCTCACCATTTCTCCTTACAGTTAAGACCTTCCTTACTAGCTACACTTTCTTCAGGAAAGAGAAACTTGGTTTCGCACTCCTTATTAGCACATTTTCAGAATTAGCTATTGCTATTATATATCTTTGGTGCACCATAAAGAAATTCATATCGTATTATAAATACCCCAATTCAGTTTCAAAATTCCCCATGGAAATGTTTACTCCACTATCACAGTGAGTTTCCTTAGTTTAATCATTATTTTGAAAGCAGTTAAAGCTGGAAAGAGGTACTCCTAACTGGAAGATGGCCAACAAGGGCTACAGTTATATACAACTGTAGTGGTGCAACTGTGTAAGTTTTCCCTAGTGATGAACAAGTCACAGGGCAGGTCACAGTCAAGGTTAAAACATCACAGCTATGTCCTAGTCTTTCCAACAAAAATCACATCTTCCTTACTAATGCATGAAAATCCCCAGAAAGCACAAAGAACAAGGGTCTGAGAACCAATTCAAAATTCACTTAATGCCTACTATAGATTTGAGATTCTGTTACACAAGGATTCATTTTAATGCTTTTGTAAGTTGTTTCCATATCCCAACTGCTGAATCCAAGACATTTTGAACTGCAACAAGGGCTCAAAACTACGCTGGACTTGAAAAACTGATTTAACATAGGCTGAAATAAGAATACTCCATTTTGCAATACTGTCTACTTTCCCTAGCAATTATCACATTTAATTAGCATCTCCATTAACACCACTTCAATTCTGAAAGTATAAAAAGTTCAAATTTTGAGTTAGCTAAGGATCAGATTGCTGTAATAAAGCACCTGGTTTCCCACCCTTCTCCCCTGACATCTTTCAAGACCAAACCAAAAACCAAAACTCCTTCCTTTCCAAAACTTGTACACCTATACTGGCAATCAAAACACCACCTGAAACTACCTGAAATAAATTTTCTCGCCACTTGATTAGAAAAATCTAATACATGACTGTGCATTCCCCACCATCCTCTGTCATTCAAGTATCTTAGCCTAATTTACTGGTTTTCATTCATAACATTGTACAGTACTAAAATCACAAAATCTCCAACTGAAATGCACAAGATGGAACAGAGAGATGTTAAAGCTGCAATATATGCACAGCTGCAGCACATGACAGTTAGCCTTACACAGTTCACCACTGATAGAGCATTTATGCTTTCTTTTTAGCCACCAAAAATACGTTGTTAATATGCTAACTCTCAATTTGTCCATACTAAAAAGTGTCAGTGTATATATAAAATAAAGAAGTTTACAAGTGCTCACCAGTTGGAACTCAAGTGCTCCTTCAGTCCCTTCAGAGGGAACTGGGATTCAGGAAGGGCTTTAGGAGAGTCACCATTTCTGTGCCCACATACTACGGATGTGGAAAGATACACTGGGCAGCAGAAAAGCAAGGAAGGTCATTACATGACAACTCTGTTCATACTTTCTATGACTCCATGCTCCACCTCTCAGCTAACATACAAACAAATTCATTAAACTACAGACAATATCAGAATCTGAACTTCCTCAAAAGAACAAATACTACCAAGTGACAGATACTAATTGGTTGCTAACAGAGAAAACATCAGTTATGGTGGTGATACTATATGGGGATAACTAAGATGACTTCTTCAAATAGTAAAAATGATAGAAATTTATCTAGTATAAGCCTAAATTAAAATGTGAAAGTGTATTCCAACTGGCTTTGTTATTTCAGTGCAAATCTTTGTGCGGAACACTGCATATGGGAGGAAATAAAGTAACACAATAGGAACACAATACCCAACATGCCAGCAGTAACAGAACAGACTACCGTGGTCATTTTGACTTGCCAAATGTAAAAGTAGTAAGACAAAACAATTTTTCTTCACTGCATTTTTATGTGGCCTTGTGTATTGAAATAAACATGGCTGCCTTCCACATGCAACCAGAAGCATACAAACTTGCAGTGGCCTCAGAGAATACGCCAACTGTGCAGTAACATTTTCCAGAAATTCATAACCTACTAAGTTGAATGCACAATGCTCTGCCAAAAATAAAATAAAATAAAAAAAAAAAAAAAAGTCTTGCCTGATCACTGTACTACCCTACTACATACTCATTATGCCCCCCCAAATAAATGTTTTATACCAGTCAACAAGAAGCTCTATTGAGCAAAAAAACTTACAAAGTAGTATTTCATTCCCTACCCTTCTCTCCTACCACACTGCCAATCCAGGACAGCAAACTCTGTACTGTTTTGCAATATCCAATTCACAGGGTAATCATTCCAATGTAAAGGAATATTTTTCTCCAAGTTCCCATTCACACAGATTTTCACAGACATCAGCCAAAAACACTGCTATAAACTGACTAGGGGTCATACATATATGGAGTGGCACAAATGACCAACAGTGGATGAAAATGATACTGTAAACATATAGTTTTAATCATAGACAGATTATTAAAATTAATAGAATTTTTCTTCTAAAATGGTAGTAAGAAAGTGACACCTTGAGAAGGAAAAGTGAGGAGCAGTAAACTAATGGAAGTCAAGGACTCATTTTACTAATGCAATACTCAGCAAAAGCAAAGGTATAACTGATTATTAAAATGAAAAAGATAAAGCTAAATCTTACACATTGCATAATGTACAGTACATTTTATTTTGCTCTTTCCTTTGCTTTTTTATTTTTAATTAGTTATACTCAATTTATTTCAGAAATTGAAGCTTAATTTTAGGGCAAACAGACCAAACTGCTCTAGAAAGAGCATCAAGTTATTCCTCCCCACCAAAGAGGAAAGCAAAAGGTAATAAAACACCTCCAACTAAATTAAAACACTGAGTTTTCAAATAACAATTCAGGGATTCACTATGCCAGCAGCTAACTGTTTTCCTTGGGTTGTACTTTAGCCTAAATGAGTAACACAGCTTGGGTTCTCTCACTGACAGAGCAGATAAATTTATTTTTGACCAACCATCCCCTCATTTGCTCCTTCCTTGGTACAGCTACAGCTTAATAATTAAATAATTTTGGGGTTGTTTTCTTTCTCCCCTTAGGCCATCTGCCAGTAGCAATGAGAAGTCACTTTTCAACTTAAGACACAACTTTGAAAATTATCAGGTTCACCAACAAGGTTCACTGAATGCAATGAGTTCCTGTATGATCCAGTACTCAAATGTCACAAAATAATACGGCTGAAAATAGCCTAAGGGATGGGATGAAAAATGGATTTTCAGCACACTCCAGACAGAATTCCTACCATTTTTTTCTTCAAAGAAAATCAGTATATTGTCAGTTTCCTTGATACTTCAACTACTGAAATAACAATAAACGAAGACTAGACAAATAATTTTACCATCACCCATAAAGATGTTTATTCTTTACATTGAAGTGGGGTAAACAGTATCATTTGAAATAATTTGCCTGTTTCTCAATAACTAAGGTAAATTCCAACCAGCTACTAGACATTTCTGGTAAGACTCAAAGGTTACTAAACTAGATTAAACAAATTATAATCCACAAAATGGGTTTTGGTGAAATTAAAAACTATGGGTAGACAAATTCTTGAGATTAACATTTGACATTTCCTCCCTATAGGGAACTTTAGGTTTAGGTCATCTAATAAAACAAAACAATGCTACCAACATCCTCAAAACTGCTGAAGATGTAAGACACATACTTCATTTGAGATCAATCAACTTGAAAAAAGCAGCTTAAGCATTTTCACCCATAGAAAATGCGAGTAAGTACCATGAATTTCAGCAACACAAAGTCATATTCCTAACTCTCTGGCACATGACACCAGAAGATTTCAGTGTGTTGAATAAAAAACCAAAATCCTTGTTCAACATCACAAATGACAGTTTAAAGTATTTTTAAGCTTGCAACACTAATTAACATTACCACATGTGTATAAGGAGTGGGACACTGCCCTGTAAGAAAGGAGGCAGGATGAGAATAAAACCAAACTCTGCCTTCATTCTGGACTGCGGCTCATAAAACATTTACATCTCTAATACGGTGTCAGAGACTGCTCAAGAGAGGTTCTTCCAACCTCAAGTAACAGCTTCATACAGAGACTTTTTAATTATTATGATATGTAAAACCAGATGTGTTAAACTGACAAGCAGAATCCTTAACACAAACTAAAAAACACGTTATCTGAACTCCACATGGATCAGCACAGTAAATAGACAATGGGCTGAATCTCCTCCTTCCAAGCCCTCCTCAGCAACACACCATGAGACCTAAATGTGCCTCCCATGAATACACTGTAATACAGCACTCAAACCCAGTGATGTAAGTCTAACAGCACCACAACACACTCCTACTTCCAGCAACAACACTTCCACAAAACTGATCAACTAAGAGTAAGCAGAAGACTGAATCTCTATTTCTGATTCACATTAATTGTCAGTAGATAACTCCAAATTTAGAAGTTTTTCCCTCTCAAAATCTGAGAACAACTAGAGAACTCAAGACATTTCTAAAAAAATATATTAGTCATCTGAGGCAACAGGCACATACTCAGATGCTTCATGAAAATTAGACTCAAGGATATTGAAATGATAAAACAATTCCTTTAACACTGCAAGAGGGGGAGGAGGCAAAATCATAAATTTTGCTTTTCATTCAAAGAGCTTCTCAAAGAACATAAAACATTGGAAGAACCACTGATGTTTATCAACACACACCTCAGATGGGAGTGACTCAAATGCAGACACTTTCTAAAAACTGTGTATTTAAGTTTTTTTAAATTACAAACAGCAGAGTAAGACTGAAAAACTGACACACCATAACCCAGTCATCACATACTGTAGTTTGATTAAAATTAGGGGTCATGCAAAACAATTTCTGGTTACAAAGGAGAAAAAAAGCAGTTGACAAACACAGCTCTCAAATTATTTTCCCTATTTCTGTGTACCCACAGCACCTAATTAGCACTCCCATTCAGAAGTTCCAAACAGTAAGACAGGACAACCTAATCTCCCTAACAAAATCCACTGAGCAAAAATAAGGCTAATTAAGAACAAGGCCAGGTTGTTTAGCAACTCTCATATTTCTTTTGATGTTTTGAGGATAGCTTAAGGACAAGTTTAAACAGAAGACCCTGTAAATGCAATCTTACAAATGAGCTTGCATTGAATGTTTCCACTACTAAGCTTAGATAAGGAAGTAGAAGCTAGAAATTTTTATGCACAAAGGTAGTGCCATGCAACAACAAATGCTTGTGCACTTCATCCCATCTTAAGTTTCCTTCATCCCAACTGAGCATGCAGAATCAGCAAATTAACAAGTACATGGTGTTGTAGAAGTACTAGAAAAAAGGGAGCCTGTGTTATAAAACATTACTGCAATCTTGCAAAAAGGTTAGTTACACACGTAACACACTTATATCCTTAATCAGAAATCTGTGGCAGAATCAATGTCTAACCACATTAAAATAAAGCAAGAAAACAAAGGTACCATATATCTTCCTTCTTAAAAGTGTCTTAAAAATAGTAAGTCAGATCATCTCAAATTTGGATCTTAAGATACATCAAACACAACAGAACAATCTCCACTTCCATACCAGATCATTCCTTGAGTGCTACTAATATTTGCCATTTGAAGAGAACTTCCTTTTAAGACTACAGCAATGTCCACGTCTCAGTAAAACTGAGAAAGTGTTATTTCACTTGAACTTTAGATATTGACTGATCTGCCTATAAAGAATTCTGGGATATTTCTGTTTTCAGAAAGATTATTCTAATTTTCCTGGACACGTTATTTCTTCACCATAAATGAGCAACCTAACTTGAAAATATTTACTATTAAAAACAGCAATTGGTAAGTAAACTTTCATATAACTTGAGAAATTATTTGGTTTAGACAGAATGTATTTTCAGTTCTGGACATACTATGCCACATGTGTATTTATTACAGTATAGATATGCAACATGCATAATTTTAATTTCATGTTTGTTTAAATTTCAACTGGGAATTGTTTTTGAAAAGAAGAGATGCTAGTAATACTAACAAAAAAAAAAAAAGTCAAATTACTTTATTACTTTCTGTCACACTGAAGTTCTTCTCTAATAAAGGAATGCTGGCCCACAGCTCTGGGAGGAAGCAAAGATGGCAAGCAAGGATTGACCCAAGAATTAATATACATAGTGCTGTGGTTTTAAAAAAAAAGTATTCACGGCTTTATTTCAGGCTGGCCCAACTCATCTTAACAAAGCTTAGCTCAGCTTAACAAAGGCATTGTGCAACAGGGCTTTCAAGCATCTAAAGCACAATAGGTGACAAGACAATTCATCGCTCTTCCCATTAAGTAATTCTTAAATACATACACTAAATTCAACTGGTCTTTCCTGAAACTACCTTACTAGAGAAAAATAAGCCTCTCCACAAAAGCTGTAGTTATGTTTATGATCTCAAAATCTATTTTACAATTGTTTGACTGCCTAAATGTCTCATTTTATTTCTCTAGTTAAGTAAGCACTCTCAAAAGAACTATACAAAAACTGCAATCATTATTATCAGCAGTGTCTAGTCAGTATGAGGTGAACTTTATACTACTTGAATTTGAAGAGGATCATATTTCTTGTATTAAAGCAAGCAGAAATAGAATTCTTTCAAATGAACAGTTCTTAAAATTAAGTCTGTGTTAATCTGTCAGCAGCAGGTGTCTGAATGAGGAATCTACTCAAACGACTTAACTAGATGAGATCTAAACTCCTCCCTATGTTATTCAAGGGGCACAGCTGGCATGAACACACCAGCATCCAGAAGAACATAATTAGTGAAATAAACACAACAGAAAAAAAATAGGTAGAGCACATTACCTAACTTATATTGTGGCATTTATGCACAAATGTGCATTACTTACTGTATACATTAATAAATAAAAATTCTTTGTGGTTTTTCCACATTTAGGAGTGAACAGGTATGTTTGAAACAAAAATGAGATGAGCAGGACAGACCATAATTTCCTTTCCCTGTTTTTGCTACTGACAGACGTCGATAATTGAGAACTCCGCTGTGCCGACAAACTCAGTAAAAAGCCTAGAAAAACACTGAGGAAGACTGTTGCTTTGGAGGACATAAAAAAGCACAATATTTAAGAAATCTGATAAACCATTGCAGAGGAACTAATCTGTGTAGCTGGGATGGAACGGTAAATCTGTTGAATAAAAATATTTTCAGAAAGCCTGATATATATAGCAGGTCACAGAAATTATACTGACAGGTATCAGAAAGTAATGATAAAAGTTTAGACCAAAAGAAGACATTTTGAAGATTTCTGCTGCCCCCCAGACACAAGGGATTTAGCCCATTTATCTCATTGTTCATATTTCTGGCTGCCTTTTCCTTGTCATGAAGCACCTGAAAACTGTTTTACATCTCTTTTTTTGAGTGATGACAAAAGGAGGGTATCAGCATTTTTTATCATACCTCTACTGTAAAAACAAAACAAGTTACGTTTTAACATCGCAACAGAAAAAATTTCATTTAACTCTGACAGACTGCTCCTTTGCAACTCTCCTTTGCAATAACAGTCACATTAAGGAGCAGATGACTATTCCTAAGTACTACAGGGTCTAATCATAGGTCTCTAGGCCTCATTTTTCGTTAACTTCAAACACAATGTAACATTGCTGCATGCATGGAAAGGTAAGTCCAGGCCATGAAAGCTTAACAGACATCTCTTTAACACATCTGGTAAAGAGTGAAATCTCTCGTCAGTCATCTGCTCAAAAACATATCTCCCTTTTCAAGGGAAGGACAGATTTTCCAGCTGGACATACCAAGGGGGACCCTCATGACTGTCTACAAGTATCTGAATGGAGGGTGTCAGAGGATAGATCCAGGCACTTCTCAGCAGTGGCAAACAACAAGCCAAGAAACCATGGTCACAAGCTGTGGCACAGGAAGTTCCACCTGAATATGAGGAAGAATTTCTTTACTTGCATGAATGACCAAGCACTGGAGCGGGTTGCCCAGGGCGGTTGAGGAGTCTTCCTCACTGGAGAGATTCAATAACCATCTGGTCACAACACTGTGCCATGTGTTCAGGGATGAACCTGCTTGAGGAGGGAGTTTGGACCAGACCCACTGTGGCCCCTTCCAACCTGACCCACTGTGATTATTCTTGAACAGTATTCTATTCCATCAGTCTACTTTCAGTTAGCAGACAAGTACAATTTGTGCCTTAGAACACGCATCTCACTTCACAAGCTTTAAAGTAGGGAGAAAAAGGTAAACAATCCCTACTGAAGAGCTACATAGGAAATGATCTCTCTGTACAGCAAGAGGTTTTTCCCAGAAAATGCCCATGAAATTGCATAAAAGCCTAACTTTGTAAACAAATGCAGTTACTATTGCAAGTTAGGTGCCATTAAATTACGGTCATTCACAGTAAAGTTATACCCACATCACCTCCCCTCTCAGCCAAAACAGAGGCAGAGCATTCTCTTCCAAGTTCTATACAGCTTCAGTGATACTTGGCCTACTGGACACTTTACACTGAATATGCAGAAATGGCCAAGAAAACAAATGTAAACTGTCAATAAACAGTGTTGCTCTTAGAAAGCAGCCATGTCCCCAAACGTGGCTAAGGAATAATTCCAATTGGGGGCCATTGGGAATGCAGAGCAAAATGCTACATAATCTACAAGCTGCTATCTTGACTATGGCCTAGTAGCAGGCTGCTCACCAGAAACTAATAGTTTTCATCACTTCTTTTCGTCATCAGAAAAGCAACCCAAAAGTACAAGTTTTAGTAAACTAAAACTTATATTCCACTTCTGTAAAGTCAGAGGCAAGTAGCAGAATTTAAAGCATTATGCTAAGTAAAAATCATTCCCTTCTGCTTAGCTTACACACCAAAAACAACCAAATTCAACAAATCTTGTATTTCTCAGTTATTTTCTCTTTTCTAAAACATAAAATATGCTTATGTACAAAAGTTTACCAGATCTAGCAGGCAGACTGACTTGAACATACCACATTTACAATCCAATGAATTCTTAAAACGAAGATATATATTTGCTTAAACAGAACACCTATAAATTGAAACCTTCAGAGGACCTAATTACAGATCTTAATTCTATACTCTCACATATAAAAGAATGTAAAAACAGTAAGCTAAAATGGCCAGTGTCAAAGTCCTAATAGCAACAGTTTGGGAAGCAGCTGCATCAACAGGTTACAAACAAACAGCACTACTTATTAACATTTGATGCAGCCTCCATTTCAGATCAAGTCTCTCACTAATACATCTTTACTTTAGCAACCTACACCATACACGTGAACTTCATTAAGAGAAACAGAGGACTCCATCCACCTACATGAATAAAGACTTAGCACTTAATACCATCATATTAGTATCACAATTCTTACCTAACATCATCAATATAAAATTAGGGGGTTTTATCTTCCATTCTGTGCTAGTTAAAAGTAAGCTTTGCAGGTACTTTTTAAAAGCAACTTTCAATATTAACATTCTAAACCTCTAAATTTAAAAAGTACAAACTGAAGTCGTATCTTTTACTGTGGTTCTATGAGCACATACTTTTCAATTTCTTTTCTACTAGAGATCCTCAGAACAGAGTGACACAAAGAAATGGTTATACAACTGATCCTGCAAAAACTCACCCCAGAAGTATTGTCAAATCCACTGAGTAAATGGAAAGCTACTTTCTATCTGGAAGTTCTAAACTTGAAAGAAAACTTAAAATTAAAAGCCTGGCTGAAGGCAGTAGAACTAGTAACGCTTAAAAGAAAGCTTTTATAAATATCAGAAAACAGAAACTTAGTTTTCCCTTTTTTTAATCCAAAGAAAAGCTTCTAAAAGGTGAATGATCCTGGAAGCAATTCTGTTTTCTTAGAAAACAAACCAGCCACCAACCCCTACCTCCTTTAAAGCCATCCAAACAGCCAACATTCAAGGAACAGTAAAGTGAATCACTAAATCTACACTTGGCTGTTGGGGGAGTATACAAAGCATGTTTCATGGAGAAGCGACTCTCCTTTGTGATCAGACTTCTCTCATCTCAGCTTTGACCATATAGTTACAGTGAAGAAATAGTTTTCATAGTGATGAATAATTACTTTAACATTAACAGCAGTTAATAGTAACTACATAGATAGAATCTACTCCAGCTTCTTTCTGAAACCTTCACTATGTTCCATCACTCTCAGACTTGCCTATTTCCACCTACCCTGCAATTTCCTCTTTACAAGGCCCACTGCTTGAGCATCTTCATTCTCTTGTAGCTGCCCTAACACCCTGTTCATTGTTTGTTTCACTGGCCAATAATCACACTAATTTTATCAGCAGTTTCCTTCTACTGCCAGGGCTGCCAACACAGGAACCCAATACAGTTCTCTGTTTAGGTCTGTTTGCTATCCTTTTGCTATGAAGACTCTGAACTCCTTCAGAAACCAGTGGAAACAAAGGAAGCCAACAAAGAATCACAGAAACTCCCACCACCACTTTGATAAAAATAGGAACTTAATTTAAAATATTTAATTCAGCCTCTAATAGAAGGTGTTAATCTTAGAGCTGTATTAGTCAGTAACAGTGCCCATTGACAAATCTTCTTAATTGCCAATTAAAAAAAAACTCACGTGCAAAAGAAACAGTCACAAAGCTTCAAATATACTTTGTAATTTAAATATCGCAAGTTATAATCAAATTTCATTAAAAGAGCCTCCACTGCACACAATTCAGCAAAATATTTCATGCTATGTACATTTACACTCTCCAGTAGTTATTTTAAGCAATTCAGCAAGATCACAGCATGAAGTGAAGTTTCAAAGTCCCTTAAACATAAATGCAGTGAAACACACCATATTTTCTTAGCAAATACAGGTGACTTCACTGAACTAACCTTTTTTGCATAAAGTTCTACTGTGTATCTTAAAGCATCATTCTGCTCCATACAGCTAAGTAGAAATACCCTTTGCCCTTTTTTTAACAAGGGTTGCATCTGGTATTTTTACTCTTAAATTATACATACTTTTATCTATATATCTCCCTTTCATTATTCCCAAAGCCACCCTACTTATCTGACCTCTTTTTTTTCTTTTCTGTACACCAGTATCTCATCATTCATGCATTTTAAAAGACCTACAACAGCTTTCCATCCTCAAGTCTGAGAGCCCTCAGATCTTTGTATTTCCCTTTTTCTTCAATGGAAACATTTTTCCACAACTACAAGGTCCTTCATAGTTCTATTCCCCATAAACAATGCTGGCTTTAAGTCCCTATTTGTTACTGTTAAGAAACTTCACACTTGAGCTGGTCTCATAAGACCCCCTAATCTCTTCAAACCCCACACTTGCCTATAGCAGCTGACCTATAAATAAGAGATGCACTGAGGGGGGGAAGCTGTTCATTATGTTTTAAACACTTGTGTACAGAGACAATGCCCCCATGCACAGGGACCTGAAAGCAGGAACAAAGTTAAAGGCAGGTTTTTGATATGCTGGATGTACAAGTGCTCTTAGGTATCCAGGGATGTGACAAAAACTTGCAATTACTCCACTGTGTTTAGTCCAAGATAAACTTGGAAGTCTCTCTCCAGAGAATGACTGTCTCTGTACACAGTCTCTTTCCACAGAAACCATGCAGTAAGCAACTTTGAAAAATGCTTTGTTTGCACTGTATCAGTATGGAGGGCTTACCCGTAACACATTTTTAAACCTTAATTGAATTTCTCACCATGGATTACAATTCTACAGAAGATTCTGCCATGCATATTACAAAAATAAGCTGTTACAAAAAAATGCCTTTATATACATACTAAGGATATTAACAGGAGCTGGTTCTACCATTTTTGACTGATTAATTTTGAATCAATTCCTGCTCTTGTATTTTAAATGTGTACACTTAAATCTTGAAATGACATTTAAATGACATTCCGCATTTACCACAGAAACATGAACTAGTCATGACTGAATCAGCATGCTACACCACTGAATCTTCCTGTTTCTCTTCAGAGCTAAAATTACTAAGAGATGTTTGGGAGCTCTTTCTTAACACTGAGTTGAGAAGAAGAAATCAGGTTAAATCAGCTTTATGTCCAGTAGTAATACTTCGAATTTTTGTGCTATTTTGTTTTCTGAGGTATGAGAGAAGAAGAGATTGTTTGTTTGAGACTTCAATTCAATTTAGGAAAATAAATACTAGAGATGTTTTAATGAGATTTGCTTTGTTCAGTTCAGCTAAATCACAGGACACAGCAACACCTGTAGTAGTTTCAAATCGAGCAGCACCAATTTTAAAATAATGCACAGCAATTACAAAAAAAACCAAAACACTCAACTTCTTTCCTCCTCTATGAAGAATGCAAAAAGAAAACAAGACAGGCTATTATAGTAGTATCAAAGCAAATTAATACTCTTCGGTCATATAAAGGCTTAGATGAAAAATGTTAGCGCTTCTTTAATGTGTTTCTTTTTTCAATTGTTATGTCTCTAATTGCAAAACTAAGGGAATAGTACAACAGTAGCAGCCCTTCAGTGTAATTCAACTGACAGAGAAAGTGGTAAATTTTATTATGTCTTTTGCATATTAGCAATATGCAAATGTCCACTACCCTACAGCATTTCACCTATATTTTAACACCTACCTCCAATTCATACTGACAGAAATATTCAGTACATCAGGGACAAATTGACATCCTTCTACCCACATGTGCTCAGCTTTGGTTTACTACATACAGGATTTAACATAATTTTGGTTGTTTTGAATATATTTTACAAAGGTGAAACAGCAGCCAAACTAACCTTATTAATGACATACAAAAAATGTATCTGTTATTTACATTAAACAGTACAAATGTTCAACCTTTAAACTTTTAAAATCAGTAATTTGCCTGAGAAGAAGCAAGACTACTTCCTTCTTCCAGTCTGTTAACACATGATGTGAAAACACCTGCTTTCAGATCAGAATAAATGAAACTTTCCACTGTCTTAACAAGTAGGTACAGTGAAGGTACAGTGGGATGGTGGTTCCTTTCATTTACAAAACTACAAATAATTAATTTTCCTTCATCCTGACTGCATGCATACATGCTTCAGACCATTACCCAGCTATTAAATCCAGCTGGACCCTGTAAGAAGTTCTGAATGTCTTTCCTATCATACAACACCTCCAACAAACAGATAAGCAAATGCACTCCCCACAGAGCCTCATCCTCCAGATGTTTTCATATATGCATGATTCCACTAAATGCAGCTCTGTTCAAGCAGAAAACATTACTGACTGTAGCAAAACTACATAATATAGAATTGCAAGAGTATGTGGGACTAATATCTTTGGACAGCTGAACAGGAAATAAAAGAGGACACCTCTGTATCCTGAAAAGTAGCACAGAATAGCAGCATATGGGCATTGCATGTGCATTTAATTCTGAGATTACTAGTTTCAATTACTGTCAGATACAATGAAAATCAGTGTATTAACAAAAGAAGCATGTTTTTATAATCCATCTACACACTTCTATGACATTAACAGTGGTCTACAGAGCCTCAGCATTAAGTCAAATAAGGAAAAACAAATAGGATTTATAAGAACAATTGGGTAACATGAACACATTTGTGGTACGGAACTAGCATTTCCTAAAAAAGTACTTGAAAAATACTTCCTCTATTTTACTCTAAATAAGACTAGTGCAGCAATAAATGTGTATGTATATCAGAATTTGTTAGCTTTATACAGAATAAAGAAGCACTGATTTAAAGCTCCAAATTCTCCACCTGAATGCTTCACCTTGTACCTTAACACAAAGACCACTTAACAAAACAAAAGAACTTTTCCAAATTTAGACAGTAACAGCAATTTTCTTGACCCTTGTTGTTTATTACCTAACACTGTTCATTACCTGGAAAATTCTACTCTTTTCCTAGGAAGCAGGAATACAAAGTAAGATCAGTTAAAAAATACTGGTGCTATTACTAGTGCTTACAAACATGTAAAAACACAGGAGGCTGACTTGACTGTGAACACACTTCTTAAAGCTCCTGTCAAGAAAGGTTCTAATACATACTACCTTTGATCATCTATTAAGAGTTCTACATAGCAGCTTAATACAAAGAAGCTTTTTTCATTTCTGATGGGGCTTAGTCTATGGAGCATGTACCTACACAGTACAGCGCCACAATACACAAAGTTATTAAAAAGGATCCAAAACAGCCAATATTTATTGCAAATGAAAAATCCAGAAAACTATTTCATGTTATCAAACATTGCAGTATGCCCAAATAAAGAGACATACTAGTTAAAATAATAAAAAAAGGGGTTATTTAATCTTTGGGGCTAAAAAAAAAACTACCATACCTATAAAAACCAGAAAATTAATAGGTGTTACAATGCCTCAATGATTGCTTCCAATTAAATTCCCATTTTGGGTTCACTGCAGTCACCCTAGCTGAGTACAAGTCACATTTAGTGTAAGACATCACCTGAGTGGTAATGGCTACTTTTAGTGAGAAATTAATGACTGCTTAAGTAAAAATTTATTAAAGATAACTCACCACCATCCCTCTCTCTAACTCTGTGAGTATGCACACTTTTTGCTTTACTGTGCCCTGTGTTGTCACCATATTTGTTTTCAGGGCTGTCAGAGCGCCGCAGCATTTTATTTGGTGGTGAAGGATCTGTGGTGTCTCGCATCTTGTCATGACGGTGATCACCACCACTGGGGTGACTCTTGGATGAGTACTTAAGAGCCTGTAACAGATCACAAGAAAATAAGCATTCACATTAGATATGAAATGTTGGCATTTCTTTTCTTTTCTTTCAAATGTACTTTTAAAAGTAAACTAATTTTCATTTCCTATTTTAAAAAAAATCAGCATTAGTCTTCCTAGTTTTAATTACCTACATTAAAGCAACAAGTTCTGTAATTAGAACTCAAACCACTTTCTCCTACTATTACATCCAATGCAACACCTGCTGTTAAAAAGAACTTCATTTCTCTATCTTTTCACTGATGGACTACACACTTTCAGCAGTAAGTGGGCCACAGTTCTTCCACACTTTTGGGAGAAGAACTAGTCTCCACTTGTTCTTAGGAAAACAAAGTGTAAACTTTGAACATGTCCTCCATACTCTAGTCAAGACCATTTGGTTTCACCATTATCTTGAACTTCTGTGATGACTTTTTCAGTACTAATATCCCTGTAACAGATGTAAGTAAAAAAAATAATTCTAGCGGGGCAAAACATGTAATGCAATAATTAATTTTGGAGTCTTTACCAAAATTAACATGTTCTGCCTCAGTTTGACCTGCTTGGTTTTGCAGTCTTAACTCCTGAATGGCAAGTGTTTATATTTATGTAAACTGTCACTGACAGCTGCCTTTGACTGCCATACTGCACTTTAGTGATTCAAATGTACCAAAATGCAGTAAAACAGTTCAATTCAGGGCCTACAGAGAGCAATATCACAACATACAGCTTTCCACAGACTCAAACCTCAACAACTGGGTTTTTTCAGCAGACACAGCAAAGAAGTGCAGTACCCACCTTACAGAAACTGAGACTACTGTCAGTAATTCAAGGATCTGATAGTTTCTGAACATGCCTAGCAAGTGGTAACTGCAGAAATTAAGCCTCGCTTGCAACCCCAAGTTGGTCAGGGTCTAAATCCGTGCCCTGCTCGGGTTACAGCCCGCAGCACCAGTTTTGGGGAGAAAAAAGGACTTTAGGAAGGGGGTGGAAGAACAAGACTCCTTTTGTTTTTAGAAGAAAAACATTCACGTCTCCTGGGTCTCCACTCTACCGTAGGTGACCTCGGCTCCCTCTCCCGCCCCTCGCACCCTACCCGACTCCCAGGCCCGAGACCCGCACGGGTCGCACTAGGCCTCTCCTGCTCGCCCCGGCTCTGTAGGCCTCGGCCGAGCACCGGGGCCCCGTTCCCTGCGCCAGGGCCGCCGCCGCCTCTCCGCCCCCCGGCCCCGGGCCCAGAGCGCCGCCAGGGGCCGGGCCGGGGCGGGCGCGGCACCGCGGCCTGCGGCGCCCGCCGGAGCCTCCGCTGGAGTAGCACCCCCCCGCCTCCCCTGCTCCTCCTCCCCGCTCGGCGGTACCTGGTAGGGCTGCGAGTCCCCCCTGCGGTCGTGACAGCTGAGGAGAGAGCGAGAGAAAGAGAGAGAGGCGTTAGCGAGCGCCCGTTACCGGCCCCGCGGCCGGGCCGAACATGGCGGAGGGAGGGGGGGGCGGCCCCGCGGGGCCGGGGGGGTGAATTTACCCATCACTGAGTCTCTGCTGTTTCCTCGCATACATTACCATCAATGCCCGGCCTGTGTGTGTGAGGGTGAGGGGACCAGGAGGGCACGGCCGCAGCCGGGCCACAGGCGCCGAGGGGGGAGGCGGGGGCGGCAGCGCTCCGGGGGCAGGGGCGGGGGAAGGGGGCGGCTCGGGCAGCTCGGCTGGAGCGGGGCTCACGGGCCCATCGCCTCGAGAGGGGAGACGCCGGCAGCTCGGCCCCGCGCGCGCTGAGACACACCGGGAGCACCGACTCGGCCACCGCCTCCCCCCGCCGCGCCCGCCGCCGCCGCTCCAACTACATCCGGGGAACTCGGGCGACGCCGCGCTCGGTCAACGTCGGCTCTTTCCGGCTCTTTCCGACGCGCTCCGTCCCCTCTGTCCCCTTTGCTCCCGGGCGACTCTGCCTTCGGTAAACATCGGCTGCCTCCGCCGAGCCCGACGCCCCTCAGTCCCTCCCTTCGGCAAACATCGGCTGCCTCCGCCGAGCACAACGCCCTTCAGTCCCTCCCTTCGGCAAACATCGTCTCCTTCCGTAACGCTCGGCCCTCCCTTCCCCTCCCGCCTCGGCCCACTCTCCCGAGCACTACCTGTCTTCGGAAAACATCGCGCTTTTCCGGAGAGACGTTCCGCGCGGCCGTCAGGGCGGCGCCGCGTTCGGAAGCGTTCGGGTGTTTCCGTGACCCCTCACGGGCCAGCGCGGTCGTTGGCGGGCGGTTAGCCGAGGGCAGCGCGGCCTCGGTGGCAGAGCCGCTCTCCCGGTGGGGAGGAATCGCGATCCTGCCAGGCAGGTGGGGGCAACAAGGGGAATTGCGGGGGGGAGATAGGAATGGGAATGTCTCCTCTTACCTACCCCCTCCTCCCCTTCCGCCCGGGCACTCGATGTACAGGCAGGAGCCATTTTGTGCGCGGCGCGTGTTCCGCGGGGCCGCGCTCGGCGGCGAGGAGGGTGTTAAAATGTCCCTGGGACGGCGGCCGCGCGGGTCGGGCCTTATCCCCGGTGTGTCTCTGGGGGGTGTGAGCGGCGGGCGAGGGGCTCGTCGTGGCCGTGCACACGCGTTCCGGGTCGCCCCAGTGTTCGGGGAGCTCGGGGCGCTCACTGTCGGGAAGATTCCCTGCTGTTGTCAGTGCCTCCTGAGCCCCTCAGGGTGGTGCCCGGTGACAGGACAAGGAGTGATGGCCGTAAACTAAAACACAAGAAGTTTCACCTCAGCATGAGGAAGAACTTCCTCGAGTTGAGGGTGGAAGAGCACTGAAATAGGCTGGCCGGGAATGGCGTGGATTCTCCCTCTGCGGAGACATTCAAAACCCACTTGGATGCTCCAGGTGACTCTGTCTTTGCCAGGGGGTTGGACTGGATGATCTCCAGAAGTCCCTTCCAACCCTAACCATTATGTGATTCTGTAATTTTTTGCTTATTTCTGACCAGGCCCTCGAAGTTTGAGGTACAAAGCATCCTATATTCAAGATTCTACAAAGGTACTATAAAACATATAATAAATACTTTGATACCATTGCCGTGACAGTGGCATAGGAGTCGGCAGTTTTCAGTAAAGGTTTAAGAACATATGCCAAATTTTGTCCTGTCTCCCTCCTGGAAAGGGATGTGGCACATCTCAGAGTGGACATGTTAATCTTAAACAGAGAACCTTGCCCCGTGGCTCCACCTGTGCTAGTGAGGCATTATTCATGGCGACACTCTTACAGATTTTTTTCTGTTTCTTTGTTTGTTTTCCTTTAATTGGAGTGCAGAAGGCCGTTGCTGAAAGGGGACTTCAGGGAGTGAGTGCAGGATGACTCAGCAGGGAGCTGTTCTTCAGGGTTACAATAATGAACTAGTGAAATGCATTGAAGATTTATGTATGCAAAAAGAAGAACTGAACAAACAAATCCAGCAAGCAGAAGAGGAAAAGAATAAACTCCAGCATGAAATCCAAGTCCTCAGTGAACAGCTGGAGTGTGTATGTGAAAACCTGGCCCAAAAGGTGGCTTCACGGAATGAGCTTGATAAAATACTTGCTGAAACTGAAGCTGCTTACATGAAGATTTTGGATAGCTCTAGAACTTTACTTAATGTCCTGAAGAAGGAAGTGGGGACCTTAAAGCATTCACCAGATCTGAAAACCAATGTAACGTGAAACAGTCAAATGTTTGGACTCTGCAGTGCTAAAATTTCACTAGGTGAGAAACGTGGTCAGCCACGGGACCTTATAGCCACAGTATAAGCAGAGAGAGATTTTCTTCCAGTGTTTCTGTATGTTTTATTATTTTCAAATGCACTAGAAAATAGATGAAATAAAGTTGCTGTTTTGTTTTAAAAAATCTATTTAATTGAACACTACAAAAATTAGCGAATAGGTAGTTGAGGCAGATAGGAGACTGTCAGTTTTGACATCATGATGCTTCAAGGCTTAGAAAAAAGGCATGTTTTACTGCGTGACTTCAGATGGGTCGTGGTAAATTATTCTTTGAAAACTAGTTGGATGCAAGTCAATCAGCTACTACTTCATTTCACTTTACAAATGCTTAGGCTTTGCTATTGGGACCAAGTAGAAATGAGATGTTTAACTTCCTCTAGGAGCTCGGAGTTCTGTCTGATGCATGCACAAAGACAGTCCCGTTTACAATAATCACCTACTTGAATAATAGAGGGATAAGGTGAGAACTCTGGAGTAATGCAGGGCATGGTGGCTTAAAATTTAACACTGTATGTGGTTCATGCATATTCTGAAGCTATTCTTCAAAGCATTTCTTAGAAAGGAGATGTGCTGCAGTGAAAGTCAGGTTTGATGCATGTGCACAGACAGCTACACCATGAACACTTGGACCAGTAATTCACTTGGGGGTAAGAAAAACGTGTCAGTAGCAACTAGAAGTCCTGAAAAACAAGTGGGGTCCAGTTAAAATTACAGAGGTAGGAAGATAATCCTGGCTAAAAGCCAATAATAGAATTTCTGGAAGCCTTTTTAGTGCCTTTTAGCTCTATACTGATCTATTAAATAATTGTAATAAGATTGTGGAGAATAATGAACATCCTTAAATTATGTGAAAGAAGTACAAATGAAAGGTGAAAGAAGAAAATTGAGAAGTGGGTTGCAGCTATCAGCCATTCTTACAGAGGACATTAAAAGAACTTAGTTTAGATATAACAGCATGGCATAAATTTCAATGTACTGCTGTTTTCTGTTTCTGCTGAACTTCTTTGTTCAGCAGAAATCTCAGCAGCGTGTGTGTATGTACACGTGCATTTTGTCCCACTTATGCGTGTTACAACAGTAACTTTAAGCTGTGTCTTGTAGTAAAATCTTCATTCAATACCAATTAATTAAAAGGAAAGAAGTGTAATTGAAATCTCCTTACTTGATAGTGGTGTGTCTCTCAGGTGCACATATAGAGGGAATGGAGATGTGAATAGTTTTGGTAATAGCTCTTAATCAATAACAGGGAGTAAATTTTGTGTTCTTCTGGTTGCCAGGCTATATCAGGGATGAGTGTGAATGAGCTAATCGAAGTTCACTTGTATGCACTTCCAGGGGCTTCCCTCTGGGGAATTCCCAGTGGGTAATGCAGAGGTGATAAAATTACATCATCTCAGGGGTATTGCTGTTGAAGTACTGCAGCACTCAGGACCACCTTGTTTATGTTGAAGTGAATTTTTAGTAGCAAA
The DNA here is from genome assembly GCF_049639895.1 of Pseudopodoces humilis. NCBI lineage: Eukaryota > Metazoa > Chordata > Aves > Passeriformes > Paridae > Pseudopodoces > Pseudopodoces humilis. The sequence continues at coordinate 136,503,771 of NC_142200.1, read as the reverse complement.
AAAGTGATTTATATGGACACTTCATGACATTCTGACTGCCCTTAGAATGGTAGTAGTAACTGATGTACAGCAAAATAGGAAGACTCAGGAAAAGAGAGCAAGAACTTTCGAGTTGCAAATGTAAACTGCTGCACTGGAACTCAAAATTGTGAAAAACAATTTATATCACAGAAAGCTCACTTACAGAGAACTGTACAGTTAATTTCTAGTATTGGTCTCACACAATAATTACAGGTTTGTTTGCCTTAGAGTAATCTTAAATAATGCCTGTTCTACTGAAGCTGATAAAACTAAAGAAGCTTTAAGAGAAGCCTTATAAGTCTTTAAATAAATCTACTTCACAGCCATTATTATGTCTAGTTGTAGGTAACTAAGTAACTGGAGATGCTTCAATTTTTTTTTTTACAAAACTAAGGGAAAAATGTAACTGTTGTCTAGTACTTTTGCATATACTGGGGCCTCCCAACATTCAAATAAAAAGTTGAAATGTTGCTAGAATTTCATTCAGTGACCCCAGTCTAAAATTTCCATTTAAATTCACATTTAAAAGGGGAGAGACATAATATATCTCTAGGGATTGCCTGTTTTTGGAATAACTCCTAAGTGTGGCAGTCATTGTGCGCCTGTAGAATTGCTACTCAAAAAGAGTGTTTAGCATTATATTCTGTATTGACCCAGATCAACCCTTTTATTGAAGTGGTAACCTTTTTCACTGCTTTTTCAGACACTATAAATCTTGACATGAATAGCTTTTGTTAAACAACTTCACTTTGTTCAGAAAACATGCAGACTGAGTTGGTCCAAAGGATTGCTGGAAGAGAAATGATAATATGCAGATGGCAGCAGCTCTGCAGGAATAGCCTGAAACAAAAAGACTACCTGGAACAAGGCAGGTCATAAGTTTAAAGTATCTACTTATTCCTAACTTAATTTTTATATTGAATTTTTACAACTCTCTGGGTTTGACCCAAAGTGCTTACAGTTTAGGAGCCTTACTGACAAAAGTTGGGTTCCTAATCAAAACTGCTGTGTTGTGTGTTCTGTATCTTATTTAGTGTGTGAGAAGACACAGCTTTTGAAACTCCTACCTGTCCCTGATTCAGAGATTTAGTGAAATGCATCTAGAGCATTGGTTTAAAGTCCTGAATTTATGTAAAGGCACCTTTGCCTGATTTCCAAATAACAGAACATAACTGGAAGAGATCTGATGATTCCCTGCTTTTATAGCAATGCTTCTTGAAAATGTGCCTAGCACTTAAAACACTAGTGATCAACAGTTTTTTCAAAACACTTGACTGTTGACTCCTTGCAAGTAAACTGAAGAGAATTTGGCAGTTATCAAAGAAACTGCTTGTGGGTGGTATGTTGAAGTAGAAGTAATTTTCGGTGTGGAAGTGAGTGTAGGAACCACTGGGTGAAGTGTTTATGCCAGCAGCCATTCACACCCCATTACTGTCTCTTTTCAGAGGTGCTTACCCTGCAGTTCAGGTACCTCCCACATAAAGTTTCTGTTAATCACCTTACAGAAATGGGACTGGACTGGGGGCTCGCCCTAATATTAAGGGTAGGAAATAAAGAGAAGGTATGGATGGTTCAGGAAGACTGGGGCATGAGGTGGTATGATAGGGAGGTGGAGTTTCTCCTTATTTCTGTCTGCTCTAAGTCTACCTGTACTGAGCTACTGCCTACAGTTCATGCTACCCAATAAATCAAATTTTAGAAATCATCTGAGCTTCATCTGAACTCTGGACTTTTCCCCCCTTCCTTTAAGCCCACTGATAGTCAGCAAAAGAGGCAACCTGTGTTTTGTTTTTCTGTCTTTTATTTCTTCCTGTTAGGTAAGCATGCTGCAGGCTCACATAGGATGCAGTGCTGTTCTTTCCTGTCCTCATTGCTCTCCTATGAACAGACCTCAGTGAACTGCTTGGGTTTTATAAAGAACCTGAAATTCTGTGTGTACTTGACATACTGTGTACGTCAGATTGACCTCTGAGAGTTTAGGCAGAGGATTGGCAGGTCTTTGGCTGTTGGTGAATGCAAGAGATTTGTTTCCTTGGACTAGGAATTCTTCAGACCAGGCAGAAGACTAGACATCTTCAAATACCCAATGAATTGTCCATTCAAACAATGAAGCAAGCTTTAGTCTAAACCCAGGTGGCTGGATCTTGGATTGTTGTTTTTGAGAATCAGTCCCATCTAAGTCTTGGGGTACAAGTGTGTTCCACTCCAAATTGATTAAGTGGATTAAGCTAAACTGGAGCAAGGTACTGGTAATTCTATAACAAGAACATTCAGAAGTTTGTTAGCCAAAGGATCAAATGTCTACAGTTAATTCCTCAGACAGATGAGTCTTGTGCAGAAGACCAATATCTACTGCTCCTTAGATGATTTTGCTTCTTAGGAGTGATTTGAGTGATAAGGTGTAGCTTGTGGCAGTTGCCTTAACTTTGAGTAGACCCTAGATTCTTGGGGTTTGATGCAAGAAGTAGACAAAACAGTTATTTTTTATAATTTATTTCAGTTTTTAAAATTTCTTCCTTTTCAGGAATGAGCAAAGAAGTATTAATAAATACTTCAGTGTTGATTTATTTGTGTGTGTGTTGGTCATTTTCTTTACAGATGAATTGGCAAGTTTTCCTAAAATCAGAGTGCTCTTTTAGCTTTAATGTATGTGTATGTTTAAATATAGATGTAAATATTGTCTTTCTTCTCTTTTGGGTGAAGGACAGACTAGCCTTTGATTTAATTTGTGAACCAGTTGCTTTATCAATGTCTCTTGCTTTACTGGGCAGGAGTTAGGCACCATGGCCACTTCTTGGGTGTCTGTTCTATGCCTTTTTTAAACTTGGGATAGTTTTTTTGTTCTCTGTCCCTTAACTATGTCTATTAATAGATGTTCCAGGGTAGTCGTTGATGGTTGTCTGCCTCAGTTGGTTTCAGATGAAGTTTGGTTCACTAAGCTGTGAGTTTTGGTTCAAGCTGTAAAACCCAGCTACTTGCATGTTAGGTGTTGATAAAACATGGAGAGGTTCAGGGTTGCAGAACAGGGAGCTATATGGTCATTCATAGCTCTATCTTGTGGAGTTTGTGGGAAAAGTAGTTCAGTGTTGTAGTCTGTATTTACAAAAATAGTGTTAGAATTGGGGCTAGTAGAAGACTTTCATTTTGTAGTGGTTTCAAAAGTAGTTTCACTGAGATCTTGTGAGGTGGAACAATTTGCAGGGGTTTTTGTCTATTTGTGCAAGACTGTGGATATGCTGCAGTAATTACAACAGAAAATTAGCAAATTATAGTACAAACTTCGGTATTTTATTTAGCAGCACAATGGAAAATTAACAGTGTAAAATACATGCATTTTGATTATTGTGTACCTGTTGTTTGTGACCCAATGCAAAGCTGATAATATGTGTAAGTATGCCTAATCTGAATGTCACAAATGGGAAAATGTTACTTTTGGAATTCATTCTCATCTAGGATTCATCCATATTAGAGGAAAACAAGCACATACAGACAGAGATCATGTTCAGAAAAAGGCATTTGAAAAAAGTCCTGGCAATCATGCTCTGGAGGTGGGATTGATCATGATTCCACTGACTTTGATGGGAGCTTGTTTCTCTCACACCTCACTGTGATCAGGGCCTGTGAAGTTTCATGAGGTGGCTTCTCTCAGCCTTAGCAGCAGTTGTGTAGAGAGTGCATGTACTTGGTCCTGAAGGATTTAGAACACTGTTGGGTATTCTTGTTTACTATCTTGTGTGAAGTAGACATGCAGCTCCCTAGTCAGCCTAAATCAAGACCACAGGAGTGTTAGAGATTATGAAACAGAGAGGCTGAACAATTTTTAATACCTACTTGGAAATATGTTTGAAATTACAAAACCTAATAGACTGGTCACAGACCATTTTAAAGTTAAATCTTCACAGGTGTTATTTTTTGAGCTTCATATGCGTAGGTTCTCTTGCTTCAGTCAGAGCTCCCATAATTGGCTTGAGGTTTTCCATTGATATGGGACATATGGGAGCACTTCTAGGAAATTATTTACATCATAGTCTATGACAGATTTGTAATTTACTTTTTTTTTTAACTATATAATTAATTTAGTTGACTGTAATAAAAAGTATCATATTTCCTAAAGGCTTTTAAAGTACTATTTGTTGTTGTTGTATGATTATTAACAAGTTGATACAACTTGGATACTGATTCTGATCAGGCATGTCTGTCAATTCCTGACACAAAATCCTCTTCATATTCTGCAAGCTTACACTTTTTAAAAACCTTCTTCCTTGCACAGAAAGAGCACTTTAAGTTGAATATCAGCATGAGAGTTTGTTTTTTGAAGTTTTTTTTTAATATAGTTAGTATTCAGGGCTGAATCATACACTGTCAGGTGTTTAAAACAAAAAATTGGCAGTAATTCTTATATTTTTGCAGTTGTTCAGTAATAGAAATCCTGCTAGACGTTTGTGCTGCTCACTGCCTTGTTGTGAGATTAATTGCTGTAACTCATGAACCCAAGATGCTCTTTGCTGTAGAATACTGATTTTTCCTTAAGTATTGTTGCTAGCATGAGTGGAATGGATACTCTGTTGCAGGGAATGTGGGGTGAAAGATGAGCTGCCTTTTTAGTAGAGGCCGCCATCTGGAAAGAAAGAAGCATCCTTGTTATCCTTGTCCATGGTAAAGTGATGTGAGACAATTCAAATGAACTTTTTAGAATGGTCATAATTCTCTGTTGTAAGGGTCACTGAAGCAAGCTGAAAAAAGGAAAACCCAATCCATGCTGTCAGTCACAAGGAATGTGATACCTGATTGCAGCCAGGTTATCTTTAAACACAGGCTCTCAGGTGCAGCTGGAAGCAGCATAGCTGCTGCAGAACTGGGCTCAGTGAGGGTTGGTTTACCCTGCCAAGAAGCAGTTGGCCCTGTGCACACACTTAGGAAATCTGATGCACTCTGGAGTCACTTGACTTGTTAGAAAAGTGTGACCTCTTCCTGTTCTTTAAACTCAGGGAATTATAACCCCATAAGAAGGCTTTTTATTTAAAATCCTGTACTGTTTAGTGTTTTTTCTCTGAAGCCTAAAGTGTTCTTGCTTTAGATTCAGGTTGTTCAAGTACCTGTGAGCAAAAATACGGATGCCCAAGTTCCACTGAAGCCCACAAGCCTTTAAGTTGTTGGTATTCACTGTGTAGTACAAGTCAAATGCAGTCTTAATCCTTCAGTCAAGTTGCAAACTTTGTGGCTCCTCTTAGTTTAAATTATTTGCACGAAGTATTGCTTGCTCAGTTTGGAATGTGCTTTCGGTTTTCTGTTTGTTTGTTTTTTAATGAAGTATTCCACTGAGGCCTCCCATGGCACTCTGCCATACACATTCATGGTGTGCATGTAGAATGTTTTCTTTGAGAATGTTACAAGGAAACTACCTGTACAACAATTTAACTGAAACAAGATTCAGTTTTATGCCATGCTGGTTTTGTTTTTAAAAGTGTTTAAAAATGATGCATATATAAATATATATTTATATAGGATATATAAACAAGTGCTTCCAATGAACTGATCACATAGTACCTTACAGAGAACGTTAATATCTTTATCCCCTTGATTGACAGTAACACTCAGTAGTAATCTGCCCCAAATAAGGGACATATCTGGGAATGGAGGCTTTGCTTTTTCAGCTTCAGTTGAATGCTCTGACTTGGACTGGTTCCCAGAGATTCATGTCTTGTTTGGTGTTTTGACATAAACAGACAGGATTATGCATTCTCAACCTGTGTGTTGGGGGAAGGGATAGATAGAGGCACACTTCTTTGCTGTTGCTTCCTCCACATTGCATGCAGCATGATGATGATGTTTAAATGTGTTACTCCTTTCTCCTTTGATAGACCCCGTATGACAAGGTATCCCAACTCCTGAGCAGCTGCTCTCACTTCCCAGGCCTGCTCTTTCCAAGCTGGTCCTTTGGGACCTGACTGTAGGAGGTGGGGCCCAGGAACAGAAAGAACTTTTAATGCTAGTTGCTAATTAATTACCTTTAAAAGCCTAACCTTTTTCAGATACCTTGCCTTTATAGATCCTATTGTTTTATCAGGTTGCTTATTACTTATCCTAGTCCATGTAAGACCACCAGGTTTTTTAGGCATGGAGGCTCCTTGATGCTTAAAAGTAGTGGGAGGTCTGAATTCTAATTCATCTGTAACAGCATACAAAGCACATATAACAGCAGCAGGTTGTGAGGCAGCCATATTCCACCACAGCTTGTTTTTTGGGCTAATGGATGGAAGTAGTATGGCAGTGAAGAACTCTTAGATATCTGGATGGATGGGGCTCCTCTATAGTGAAAAGAATGTATGAATTTGGATTAAGAACTACTTTAACCTAGGACAGATGGCACCTGACAGCAGTATTCGTATATTCATGTATACATATATATACATACTCATACATTAAAATGTATATATAAGTATACTCAGCATTTTCATAAGTATAGAGAGTTCTTGGTAGAAAGCTCTCTAATACTTCAGTATTATCTGCCATTAGAAAATACAATTTAAACAAGTTGGACATTAACAACTTGCATGAGGTTGTGTACGCTGTTTTTTCAGTAGTCTTCACAGTCTTGCTTCCACATAAGCCATCATTTGTAGCACCATCCTCATCTTTCTCCTGCTACAGCTTTTGTTGCCTCTATTTCCCAGCTCCTTGCTTACCATGTTTTTAGTTATCCCAAGCTGCTGACCAGAAACATGCTTCTCTTCTGACATGTGGTGGATCAGAGATGCTTTCAGCATCTTGATACTGTCCAGACATGTTCTGGCACACTTGGAAAAATTGCAAGATAAAGAGATTACATTCAATTTGATAGTTCCCCAAAAGTTATGGTTGGATGGGGTGATAATATTATATTCCAGAGAAATAACAATCACCTGATCTGAGTTTCATTAACTTCAAAAAAATTTCATTCAAAAAAAGGGTGTAGGTCAAAGCAATGGATGGATGGGAATTTTCCTGATATGCTATGGAGATTAAAGAACAGAAGTTTATTTTGTCTGTCATCGAGGATAAATAATATAATCTTCTGCAGAAAAAGGTCTGTATGAGATGCTGTAATTTAATTAGTATTAAGGCTGTGTCCAGAGTGATGTGAGTTTGTTCCAGAAATGTTTGCTCTGTGTTTGAGAAAAAATTGGGAAAAGGAGTAGAGTGCTGAATCTTGCAGATAATGATCTCATTGAGGAAGCTGTTATAGGTCACCTGTGTCTTCTTCAAAGCTCTGAGTGTGACCCGTATTGCAGATTAATAAATACATGCTAAGACAGAGTGGAGTATGGCACAGTAATGCTACTCGGAAAAACTTACTTCAAGGCATTGCATGTATTCAGCAATTTTCTTTGCAATCCTACTCTATTTTACAGCCTAATCTATTCCCAACTAAGATGTGCTAGAGATAAACATTGCAGATGCCTTTTTGTGCAGAGGGGAAGGAGAGGCAATTAAAAGTCTGCATGCTGTGAAGTCTCTGGGTACCAACAGTGTCTGCACAGATTTTTACAATGTTTTAGGGAACAATTGGATTTTCCTCTGTCTGGGATGAGTGAACGCAAATAGTTTTTGAACAAGGACAGTAACTCAGTTATTTTCACTCTGGCTAAAGTCCTGCTGGTTTGCATAAAGGTTTGCATTTTTATTTACTGATATCAAAGTCTTGGTGACTGAGTGGCTCCTCCAGATCAGATGATGTTTTATTAGAATGCATCATTTCATTTCCGACAAAGAAAGAGCAAACTTTTGATAATGCAGTGAAAAAACCTGGGGTAGGGCAGTATCTTGTATTGGCCTCCATCAAAGACAAGGAAAAGCACAAAAGGACAAAACTGCCGGCCGTGGTCTGAATCAAACGGGGTTGCCTCCAAGAGTAGCAAGTGAGAGGGCTTTTCTTTCTTTTAACTTGCTCCGTCCTACATCATTACTGGGCTAAGTAAGACAAGAATTTTCTTTTGAATAATAATAAATGGGATAATTTGCTTCAAGAAAAGCTAGTTTCACATAGGAGACAGTTAAAGCCGCTCCATGGGAGCTTTATTTACTTTTTTCTTCAAAAAATTTTCATAATTCAAATTCTAAAAGCAAGCAGCCATTGCAAGGAAAAGGGAAACAACAAAATGTTGTGTTTGCTTGTCATTGCAGACCTTTTATACTTACGTGACTTCACTCCTATGTGCAGTTTCTTGGATGCAAGTATTGCTTGTCCAAAACATGGATTTTTGGTCTCAGATCTGTTCAGTCTAATATTCCTTTTCTTATTTTAGATAAACTTAATAAAGCAGTATACATTGTTACTTATATTGTATGTACAGTATATAGACATATTATATATTACTTATATAAATATGTTGTTACTTAGATAGGTATTAAATTTACCTATAACTCTTAAGTAAAAGTTTTTTTCCATTGCTTACTATGCCATGTATTACTACATATGTTACCACACATATAGCTGGAGTGGGGCTTGGTTCTCAGACATTAAGATGACTTTGAACTTGCAGTAGCTGATAAGTATTTTATAGTTTCAGGTGTTGGCAAATTCAGAAGCAGCCAAACATCGGGAAGTATAACTTGACTTTGCAAATTTAAATTAAAACTTGCATATTGCCTTACATGGAACTTGCCTTTGTGTAAAATAACTTCTGCATCTGCTTGTGTGGTGAGAGAGCACAGCCAAAAGTTCTAAAGAGGTATCAAAAACTATAGAACCATTTACATTGGAAAGAACTTCCCATTAAGAACCATTAACCCAGAACTGCCAAGCCCATCACTAAACCATGTCCCTAAGTGCCACAAGTGTCTTTTAAATAAATAGTAGGTGCCTGAGATACTTGATGCTATATATCTACTGCACTGGGATTCTTACATTGGGAAGCTATGATGTAACTTGAAGTTAAAAAAATCTCATTAGCAGGAGCACAAATCCTCTTAAACTAACTAAAGTAGTTGTGCAGTGTTATTTGATTTCAAAATGTAAACTTTGGATTCTTGTGCTGTGGCCTGTATAAGAGCAAAGAAGGTAACAAAAAATACTTTAAAATTCTGGAATGAGTTTTGAGATATTAATTAGTATTTAATAGGTGCCCAAGGATTTTATGCCACAAGACTCACTAAAAATTAGTGGGTCTTGTGCTCTGCTTGCTGTTGCTCTGCTTTTTAAGATTCAGGATTCTGCATGCATTTCTCAAAGGCCTAGCTCCTGAAAACAGGGCATTTTCTTTGTCTTTCTTCCCCCTACCCTCTGAAGTTACATTTCTGTTTCTTGTAAAGAAAAGGCTGAAAGTGCAAAAGCAAGTAGAAAGGCTCAGAAATGCCAATATAAATAATTCTAAATATTTTTCATGATTTAACAGCAGTCTCACACTTCGTGCTTGGCCTGATGTGTATCTTTTTCAGTGCCTGAAGCTGGTCACAGTCAAAGTCCCGTTGTTAAAAATTTCACGCTGTGTTACACTTCAGTAAAGTCAGATGCAGTGACGGCTCTAAGAAAGGCACCCATAATCTGTGGCTGTAGGACATAACTGGCTTTCTGTAAAGTGTTCTTAAATTCCTCTCTTAGTACCTTTAGCAACTACACCCAGCTTTCCACAGCCATTTCTCAGAACTGCCAAGGAAGCCCCTTCTAGTCCAGCCTCAGTGTGATCTGCGGGTGTCAGGGGACAAGGTGTGGTTTGGAGACAGAATTCTGGAGCTTCCAGGCAAGCAAAAGCTGGAAGCCATGTGGGATGGCAGGGGAAGGAGGGACTGCTGACTCCAGGGAGGGAGAGCATGCAGCATCAATACATGGCCTGTCTTCTGCCAGAAGAACTATCAACCTGACATGATGCTTCCCAGAATCAGGAATCTTAGAGGAACAAGCAATTTCTGGGCTGAAAAAGGCTCCAAGGGATCTCCTTGCATCGCAATGTATTTATTTACTGCAGGTGAATGCAGGAAAGGTAAATGGGAAGATGACTGAACAGAAGGGGTTTGTAGTACTTGCAGAGCTTGCTTTGGAGTCTTGAAAGGCCAAAACTATGATCACAACATCTAGCTGAAGACTGAGGATGTGATTTAGGAATGGAACAATTTATCAGACTGAAGCTAAAGATAGAAGTAAGTATGCTGTATAAAGGGCAGGATGAAGATATTTTAATAAAACGAACTCTGATCAAGAGAGAATAAGCAACTGACAACATCCAGAGGAATTTTTCCAAGAGGAGAACATCAGAAAAACTGCCCAAATTGTATAATTTTAATATTTTTTTTTGTTAAAACATATACATTTTGTATCTAACATGGAAAATTTATCACAATAGAAATAATTGAAAGCTTGGCAAAATAAACATGAATTTTTATGCCATTCCACAATTATTTTTGCTTTTAATTTGACCCAAACAATAGCAAGGAGGCTTTGTGGGTGTCATAATATGCAATCTAGACCTGAATGATTTGTTTCAGTCATCATAAAGAGGAGACAATAGAGGAAACATGACAGAAATATAGACAACAGTGAGTAGGGCTGCACATAATTTTGGCTCTCCTGTTTTCATGGGGATCTTTGTGGTTTGCTTAAACCCTCAGCTCCAAGATTCATGTAGTAAATAATCTAAGATTTCATTACTCAAAAACAAGTTTCTAATTTCTGCAATTGAAAAAAAAATGCTAATATACAAAGCAAGAAGAGCAAAAACACGTATTTTTAAGAGACAAAAAGTAAAATCTGCCTTTATTCTAAAAAAAATCTAAAGGTGTAAAGACTTGATCCTGTTATTAGAGCTCAGGTCAATATTTATAGCGTGTTGGTTGCTCAGACAGACGTTGCAAGCCTTGTATCCCATCCTTTTTCTTTCCGTGGCAACATTCTCTCAGAGCCTGCAAAATAACATACCTCTATCCTCTGTTCTCTGTGCTTTTTCCTTCAGCAGATGCTGCCAAGCCCCGCGTCTGATTTCAGTCCTGATCTGGAATAATTCCAGGGGTGTGCACAAAGCCATCTCCTTTCCTAACGGAGTGGTGGCAGGGAGGAGACTCAAAACTATTGTTCTCCCTCCCTGTGTCCCTCCTGCAGCAGCAGCCAACATTGTTCCTTTTTATTTACTTCCCCCTCTCTGTAAACCAGCAGGGCTTGCAGCAGAGGGATGCAGCTCTCCTCATTAAAGTAATTAGGCTGATTTATGAGAGAGTGGCACAGTGAAGGAGAGCTTTCCTAATACAGTGTTCCCCACGGGAGGCTGGGCACCCACCCAGCTGCTGGCAGTGCAGTGCGGGGCCTCCCTGCCAGCTCGGAATGGAGGGCCCCCATCTCTTTGACCTTTAATATCAGTGAAAATGGACAAACACATGCAATAAACACTTTCTTCCTTCATGTGATATTCTTCACAAGTTGTATGTTCCAAGTTAATATTAGAAGCCTAATTAAAGTAATTAGAGGAGAGGGATCCTTCCTTAGTGTTAACTAGTGTGAGTTTTGGCTTCTAAAGGACTCCTCAAGCCAGTTTGCTGTGTCACTGGAACAGCAAGAGCTGGTAGGGCTTTGTTCCTCTCCTGCTCTGTGGAAGTTTTGCATTACTTCTAAGAAAGGCTTATGTATGATGAGTTAGGAAATTTCCTTCTTCCAGGGAAAATGTTCTGAATATCTGTTCATCACATTTCCTTGGTATCTTCATGGCAAGATACAGTGTGTCCCTGGGAAGTCCTGCTGCACTTCAGAAGTCCCATTTAAAATGTACATGGGCCTATTTAAAAACACATTTAATCTTTTAAAAATTTATTACATGAGCAAACAAAAAATAAAATATCGTTAACAATTCTGCCTGTTATGTTTCTACCAGGCACCAGGACCAAGCTTGCAAAACTTGCCAGCTGCCTGCACTTGCCAGTGCAGTATTTGCAGTCACCTTTTATGAAAGAAATGTGCCTATCACTTGTCTTCACTAACAGGGTGGTATTTATAGTGCCTGAAGGGCAATTAAGTAATTTTGTAATCATCCCCCAAGTCTATAAGAGTGTATTTTATCCAGGAGCATTTTGATGGTGCTAAAGGCATGTACAATGGCCTCTCACATTGCTAACTCTGAAAATCCTCAATGAACCCAAGGAACTGCCAGTAGTACCAAGCCAGGGAAGTGAAAGCAATAAAAGAATGAAGTGTATGTTAAAAACTGACATGAAAAATCTTACTGCAATTGTAATCACCTCAAAATGCTTCATATCACCCACAGGAAAAAGTACATAAGCATCCAACATGTTCTGCTACCTTCATGTCGTCTCAAATGCTCTCAATACTCTTTAAACTGGAGCATTTGCCTCTGTATTTTGCATACACAGAACAGCAGTGCAAACTCCAGTTTCATTCATCCCATTCCCTCATGCAAAGCCTCAGTGTATTTTTGGCTGCCACAAAGTTGATCCATGAAGAAATATACCCCTCTTTCATAGACTTGCATTCCAAAAACTAAGCAAGAACATTCCTCTTCATTTTGTAAAACAAGAGAGGTGGGAAGGGCAACCCCTGAGACCTTTACAGCTGGAAGAACTTCGGTGCTTGTTGATACCTCATTAGTCTGTGTTCACCACAAAACACCATCTAAAAATGTATCCAAACCACAACTTTATTGCTCAGAAGTCACTGTTTTGATTGGTAGGTATGCAACCTGATTTTTTGTGCCTCCAGAAATACAGTGATTTCTCTGATGGATGTGGGGCATTCCCATGGGAGGAGCTCATGGTGTTGCTGTGTGCAAGGGCAATCTGTGGGGAAGAGACACAGCTATAAAATGGAGAAATGGTTAGAACAGTGTACAGTGTGCCTCTCTCCTAAACAATCATACTGTACTCTCCTTCTCAGAACTGCTGCCTTGGGGAGGTAACGAATTACCATTGCCATAAACCATAATCAAGATCAGATGTGCAAAGGGAAAGGCCTTGCTCAAATATCAAAGGGGTCTTAAACTGCCAAAACAGAGCAAGAAAGAGAAATCCTGAGGGAATCAGAGATGTAATTTATGACTGACCTTCATTTTAACTGGGAAATGTGTGCACTTGAATGGCAATGCTCCCATGAATGCATGTTTTATTTTGTTTCAGCTTATTGGGAGTATTGATTTAAGCTCACAAAGAGCCAGGGACAAGGACTCACATATGCATTCCAGAAACATTTTTCTGCACTGAACCCGTCTCAGCAGTGACAGTGCCTGGCTTTGTCATCCCTTCTGCCACGGCACTGCCTTGCAGGGCTTGCTTCTTTGTGTTTGCATCATTGCTTGCCCAAATGACTCCACATTTTCTGCATTCTCATAACCCAATTGTATGGGGAAAAAAGTGAAGTAACAACTCTTCAAGGGGATTTTTTCTGCCACAGGAGCAGTTGATACTTGAATGAGCTCTCAGTCATTCAGAGTCCAAGCAGTAGAGATAAAAACAGACATATTAAATATTTGCAGTGAAATATAAAATCACAGCACCACAGTGCCTCAGCTTTCCATGTGCTGCCTCCCTTTTTGAATTTTGCAGGGTAACATTTGGGGACCCACTATGCTTCAAAAAAGTTAGATTAAAATCTAGCTCCAAACTTGTCTTTGCAACAGACCCAAACTGCACACTAAACACTGGAGAAATTCAGATCCACATTTCCATCTGTATTCTGTATTTCATGGCCCAATTCCAGCCATAGTTTAAAACAAAGATGCTTAGCTGCTGTCAGCTGAATTACTGTGCTGGGTTCCCTTGGCTTCCCATCAGATACGCTGTTTTAAAGCAAACACTCATTTACATCATCTCAAAATTATATTCTGAATTCTTTTAATTCCAGTCTCAAAATTATACTCAATTATTTTAATTCCAGTTAAACATTTTGATGCAAAAGCATATCTTTTAAATTCTCCCTTACACTAAACATGAACTACAAGCAGCAGAAGTGCTTGAAAGTGACGGTGAAAAGAACAGATTGTCAGGAAAGCCTGTAGAGTTGTCCATTCTGAAGAAATCTCACCAAGGTGTTAGCTATTTGTAAGTTACGCTTCTTGTCTGATAATTTGAAGAAGATATCTGTCATAAATGTCGTAACTCCTTCACAGTTTCCCCTCTCAGCTTCCTCCGTGAGCAGCTGTCAGTATGTGTATGAAACTAACTTTAAAACCCCCAACAGATAGGTTTGATGGCTGATTTAAACAAAATGATCTTTCAAATTGAGCTTTTTCAGGTAAATCCCCCTTTAGAGTTAATTGGATGGGAGTATTTGGGTTATGTTTCATCACTGCAAGATGTTGTTCTGCTACACAAAATATGTCCATTTTCAGTAAATACGGGGATGTCTGCAACAAATTAACTTTGGAGTTTTGGAAACACAGATGGTATTTGTTGCACTTTCCCAAAGGGCTACATTTGCTCTAGAGAAAGCAGAGCTTTTAGCTATTCTGTTATTTTTAGGAGTTTGTTCATCCCCATAATTTCCACTTCACTAAGAAGAGATAAAATCTGATTTGCCGTTTATCTGCTACCAAGCAGGCAGATTAAACAATTCATTTTGTCACTCGCGCTGTGTTTCTGCCTCCACCGGCATTTAATTCTAAAACTCAGTATGTCTGTAAGGGGAGCCATGGAGATTCGGCAGGGAGGTCTCAGCGTTCGGTGCATCCCGGGTAGGCAGAAATGCCCCGGCGCTCTTTGAGCGCTTTGGCCCGGCCCGGGCAGCTCGCCCGGACCGCCAGGAGGGGGCGGTCCTGGATTTGGGAAAATAAGCGTGAAACATTTCAAAACAGCCTTTGCTGGAGCTCATGCTTATGACTATCTACATTTTTGGAATTTTCACCCCATCATGCTGTAAGAAATTTAATTTAGGACACTCCTGGGAGGGCAGAATTCCTGCGACCTTTAAACAGAAAGGGGGAATGGAAGGGCAGAGCGTGCAGCAGGGCTGTATCCGTCCCACCCAAACACGGGGATCCAAGGGAAAAGGCTAACTGGGAAGCCTGTTTGGCTTTGCTTCCCTCTAGAGTCGATGCATAGACCTGGCTCCTCTGAAGAGCGATTCAGCACATACAGCTGTCAAAAGCATCTCTCAGTCCATCATCCTCTGCTCCCAGGGGAAAAATACTCCGATTTTGTGGGCAATAAAACACATGTTTTTTGTAAATCCTTTATTGTGATGCTTAAGTCATTCAAAGTGAACACTGTGAAGTAAATGACTACTTTTTCACTTACAGTGTTAAAATACACACAAGATGGTTTAAAGATGTAACTTGCCAGTGACAAGTTCTGTTAAGAAGTAAGAGAAATATTCTTGTGGCAGAAGTGTCACTGATTGACTGGTAAAACATGAATTCAGGGAGGAATTCCGACACCTCTCAAGTGACAAATCATTACTGCAAGTAGATCAAATTCTTCTCTTCTGAATGACACATTTGACTGAACATTGTTTATAATAAGCAAATGGTGAGTTTGAGGTACATATGAGGGCAGAGCAGCAAGCTGCTCCTGCTTGGCAGAGCAGCACAACTTCCCTCTGCACCCTGCAGATTCCTTTGCCATCTGGGATTCCTCTGACCTTCCTGATTTGACACTTTCCTTGCTGTTTCTGGGATCAGGGAACACACATTGTAAATGTTAATCTTTTACAACTCAGTTCCTATAGTACTGCATATGGCTTTAGGATCACTCATGGCCTAATCCTGAAGGTGTTCAGCAGCTCAGTAAAATTGGTTTCTACTGCACAGAAACTTGTAAAGTCCTGATGGGTTCCTGCCTGTATGTGGAGACAGCTAAAATCCTTTCACAATCTAATCCTTGCTTTGGCCCCTAGCTGTTTTGTTCCTCCTGCTGACTGATGACAGTGAAAAAGCAGGATTCAAATCAGGTTTTAAACCCACAGACAGCCTGACTGCAGTATCTTGTCTTGCTAAATGGATGGTCTTTTTCTGCAGGTCCAGGATTTTTTTTCATTTGAGATTCCTCTACCTGTTATATCTTGTCTTCTTTTGTTATTTTTCCTACTGAACAAATAGAGACCAGCTGTGCTAGCTTAGAGTCATCTTTAACGACATCCTCAAGGAGCTGTGTGGCATCCCTCAAATCCTTATCAACAACAAGCCAGAGATGCAGTGCAGTAGCCTGCATGGATTGGAGAGAGAACAAGCTGTCCCCAGAGCTGGTCCCAGAAACCATCACCACCTTCCTCTTCCTCCCCTGGGAAGCTTCATAATCAGCCATAGCAGTGGCTGTGAAAATGGCTACAAGAACACAACCTACAGGTTCCAGTCAGCAAGAACAGGGGTAGATCATCAGAAGGTAAACAGAATACTGAGCCAGTTCATAAATACTGGATTGGTGGAGCCTACACTGCAGATCTGGCTACAAGCACCTTTGGGGGATCACACCAGAGGACAGAAGCTTGTGGGCGAAGGGCCACTGCACAGAAGCAGTCTGTCTGGACTCAGATGCATGTCCCAACTTACACAGAATGTTCTAGACTTGCTGCGTCTGTCCTCTGGCTACCAAGATGGTGAGTTCATGGTTCCACATGGTTGCTCTCAAGGCCTCTTGAGGGTTTGCAGATCAGCCTTTTTGTAGGTTCAGGGTTTCTTCCTACAGGCAGCCTAGTTCCAGGGGGAAGGGAGGTTTCCAAGATGTTCTTGTGCCAGCCTTGATCCCTTAGTGCTGTGGCTTCTTTGACTGATGTTCACACAAAACTGAGCACTGCTGTCCTTTGTGGAGTTGTAAATTGCAAACTAGTGTTCACTTGCCAGAAAGCTCTTCCTTCATATTGCATGTGACCCGCTGTAGCACACACAGACACAAACATTTTTCCCAAGGCAACTGGCAAGCAGTCCTAATCCTCATCCTGTTCTCACTGACCTGTCCAGTTGTATCTTAGACAGGTGAAACACCTTTACAGATGTTTGCAGCTAAGCCACAAACTTCCACCTCTGCTGTATCTCTACTGCAAAACTGGATGGGTCTTCTGATGTGTTGATCAGCGGTGTGTGGTGTATGAGGTTGAACAGAGTGACCTGCTCAGCAGAAAGGGGCTGTGCATGCTTCAACCCCAGGCAGCTCCCATACCTCCCAGCTGTAGCACACGGATTCCCTGCCACGGGACCCAAGGCTTCATCTCTTGAGCTGTCAGATCTCATTGTGTCCCACTGCAGAATAAACTGAATAAACTGCAGAATAAACTGCTGGTGTAGATGTGACCCTTGAGGTGGGTGGTTTCTTGTCTGATACTCACCTAGTGGTTAAGGTAAGTGTGTGATTGCCACCAGAAGCAAGAAAGCAGCACTTGGGCAAAATGACAATGGGAATTCAAAGAGGAAGCGGTCAGTGTTTGCTCATAACATCTGCAGAGCTTATTTTTTCTTTGTTGCCTAAATCAGGAAAATCTATTACAGTAGTTAGGAGAGGGAAATATTTCTTTCTGCTTCTAAGCATGTGAATCACACTCCCCGCTGGCAAAAGCTGCCCAGCACATTGTGTTCAATGATGTGTTGAGCCTGCAACTGTACACTGCACCCGGAGCAAAATGTGTAGCACTACCGGAACCTGGGAAAGGATCTAGCAGGACAGGAACCAGAGCTAGCTAAACTCCAGCTAGATCCTGCTTTGGGTAGGCCTTTGCTTTCTTTTTTTTTTAAAAAAGGTAAATTACACCAGTATTTAATTTCCTTTTTCACAAATGAGAAGCTTGGTGTTTTGAGGATGTGGCCAACTTCTGATGAGTAATGTTTTGATGATGAGTCAAATGGTCATATTTGGGAACTGATAGATAGAGAGAAGGGGATGTGTCTTCCAGTGGCAGGTATGGTGTCATGCCCTACTTCTTTCCAGGTAAGCAGGGTCTGCACACAACAAAAATTGGCTTCAGTGACTGGTCAGGACTGCCCATGTTTCCTAGCTGTTTATGAAAGCTCTTACAGCTTGTGTGTAGCCACACTGGAATAGCATTTGATGGAGCTCCAGCCTGATCATGTCAAATGAGCTCAAGATAAATATCAGCTCTTGACAAATATGAGTCTTCAATTTACTTTTTGGCTTTGAAGCTAGTGGAAAGGACCTTCAAGGGATGTTGGCAATTATCAAATTTCTGTTAAAAGCATTTTACTTCTAAAGCAGCATCTCTAAAGAAGCACCAATTGAAAGGAAGAGGGGTTTTCTTCTTTTCTCTTCTGGTCACTTCTGAGAATTTATAGTATTCTTTCCACTTCCACTGTTTCCTCCTTAACTTTATTTTTTCTTTTTTTGTTCCTGTGATATGAGTCCATGACAGTAAGTATAGAACATAGCTAGGGGAATCTAAGTTCACAGGGAATCAAATCATATTTCGCACTGAAGTCCTGCTTTAGCACTTCCTTGCCAATGTTTTACAGCTATATACCTGCCAGTCTCCACACCACAATAATCTCATCATATATTCTTAGGAATAATTTTGCCTACTGACCATAATATAAAACATTCCTTGCATAAACCTTGATATATATTGCCACAGATCTAGAAAGGATAAGAAACTTCACAAATTGTAATTTGAAAAATTCCTTTTTCTGCTTGTCTGTAAAGATGAAGTACACAAAAGCATGAGATCCTAGCATCCAGCATTTAGAGGACCTCAGGAAGTTTTGGA
The DNA here is from genome assembly GCF_049639895.1 of Pseudopodoces humilis. Classification (NCBI taxonomy): domain Eukaryota; kingdom Metazoa; phylum Chordata; class Aves; order Passeriformes; family Paridae; genus Pseudopodoces; species Pseudopodoces humilis. The sequence continues at coordinate 136,485,137 of NC_142200.1, read as the reverse complement.
TTAATAGGATAGAAATCCTATACCAAGGTGGAGCTATTATCTTTGCAATTACTTTCTATTCCCATAATGTACCTTCAGTTTTGTCCTTTCAGGGATAAAAAGTCTCTCTTGGTCCTTCTTCCTAGAGATTGTTCCAGGGACAATGAACATTGACACCTGTTTCTGACATGTCATCAAATCTGGTGGTTGGAAATGTGGAAAGAGCAGCTACCAGTACCACTATCATCAGATGGTCATGGCCGAGCAGGCTTCCAGCCCTGAGCACTGGCATGCTACTGCAGGAAGGTGTTACAGTCGTAGCCTGAACTACTCAGTCTTGTTTGCAGTGGCAGAGAGGACTCTCAGGCTCACTACTTGGGTGGCAGGACAACCTTAGTGGGAGAGGTCCAAGAAAAAGCTGTAAAATGCTTGAAGCAAACCCCGGGAGAAATTGTAATGCCTCAGCCCAATAGACCAATCACAAAAAGCCTGTTTATGTGCCTGACTTTATGGGCACCTGAGCATCATTTGTATCCAAACTTTAATTACCATACTTGTCCAGAAATGCAGCCACCTTGCCAAACTGAGCAGCTCCATGCTTCCTTCCTACCTAAGATAGCAGCAATTGTGGCAACTTTCATTTCAACCCATGCAGGTTTGTGTAACAGCCTAGAGGCTGGGGCTCTTGCTCTGGAAATAAGCCACCACTTTAATTCCCTTCTCAACTGAAAAAAACTAAGTCAACAGTTCCAATGACTGTAAGTCAGTAGGCTGCAAAATTAGGAGAGAAGGGAACAAAGTCCATCTCTTTCTGAAACTATGTCAGTACAAGTCCAAGAGTGATGTGGCTAGGAGGAGAGGAAATGTAATGGAGCCATTCTGTAGTCCATAAATTAGGCATTTAGCTAAGTGTAATCCCAAAGCAAAAGAGGTCTGGTAGTCACTGAGGTGGCAGTGTAATCTAAAGACAAAAGGCGTATGGGGACTAGTCTCATAAGAATATATAAAGTCTTCAGCAACCAAAGTTCACCAGTTCCTGACCTGAGTTCATTTTTCACAGACTGCATCCCCCTCCTGTTGCTTGTGGGCTCTGCTCACAGCCCACTGTTACCGTTTCAAGAACAGTTAATGAAAATTTTCAGGTTACTAAAAACAAAGTCTGAGACCAGATGTAAAATGAGCGAATAGATTTTCTAGGTCGCATCAATCTTCATTTGCAACTCTCAAATCTTAAAAATAAAATGCCTGAGAACTTATCTCAAAAAAAACATAATTAAGGAGGAAAACTCTAAACAACTTGTTATGGTGGAAATAGGTAAAACCTCCTTTATGGAGCACTGTTGTATCTCTGGAATTTGGATGGTGTATTGCAAAAAAAGACTTTCTGTCACTGAGAAATCCTCTCCCAACCTGTACCTCGGTGGCAGCGACATTCTTGAGCCACTCCGTTCATTCTCATTCATGTGCTACTGATGTGTATGGAAAAGAGAAAAGGAGGCATGACAGACTTTCATCTTTTTTAGTCTCTGCCTGACTTCATAAAACTATGAGCCCTGTCAAACCTTATTCTTCCTGGGAGCCTCAGGGTAATTCTGAAAGACTTTACAGTCCTCTCTTTGAACTTCTGCACTCATTTATGCTTTATTTTCTTTTAAAAACAGCAAATGGGAAATGAGTTGTCCTGTTGTGATTTCCTCCTGCCTGTTACTGAGGGAAGAGGCCCCTTTTCAGCGGGGTGCAAAGTGTGAGCTCCAGAACTGCCACTGCCTCTAGTGGAGTGGAAGGATTGAGATCCAGGGAACCCTTGGACCGTGCAGAATGCTCTCTGTGAGGGTATTTAATGCAACATTTAGTCCTCATACTGCTCAGAACAGCAGGTCTGCTTTTCAAGCACTGGCTTCTGAAGTACAAGGTTTACAGGTAATGCAGTAGTAACACTGCCTGCCTGTTACATGCTCTGAAATTCTCAATTGCAGTTAGCACATGTCTTGAAAAATTCATTCTGACTGAGACTGGGGTGTCAGATTAGGGACATGTTCCTCTGATGCTGTGAGTCAGAGGCTCTCTTATTCTTTATCTGTGGCAGTGGGAACACAATGAAGGCTGTATCTGTGACAGTCACTTTATTGAAATGCCAGGCTTATTGTACTGCCTGTAAAATCATAGGAAAGAAACTCCCTAGGTCTTTTTTTCCCTTTTTTTTTTTTTTTTTAATACAAACATGTTTGAACCAAGGCATTCCTGCTTCTTGTAGCTGCCAGGTCCTGAGCACAAGATTCAATGTTTTCCTTTTACTTGCTATAAAATGCTTAATCAAAGCCTTCCCTGCTCTGGTATAGCTGTTTCATTATTTATTAATGTAAAAATATGAATTACTGAACTTCAGCCTTGGCAGCTAAGTGAAACTGGAATGAAGTTTCAGCTCTTTGGTTTCAGAAGGTGAGTAAATCTCTGGTGGAGTTTGCACACATGGTTGGAATAGTTCCCCTCGTTTACCCTGGCACAGCTCCACCAGCTGCTGCTGCACTGCCCCGATTCACACTTCCAGCAGGGAGTTAGAAACTCAGGGGCCTAAGACAGCTGTAACTTTTTCATATTACTTGTCCAGCTTACCTTTTAAAATAGAAAATTTAGAATCATACATGAAGAAAATGGTTATTTTTCTCCTTGGCTATTAAGAGTGACTAGAGAGAGAGAGGAAGGAGCTGTAAGTGGCACCCTGAAGCTGACCCTGAGAGAAGAATTTAAATAACAGTACAAATATCCTTTGCCTCTTGAACCAAGTCACACACAGTATTTCTCATCTCTTTCACCCTGGCAATAAGGAGCTCCTTTTAACCCAGGAGCTCACACCATCTGCCCATCACATCTCCCCAGCCTTCCTCCTGCCACTTGTCCACTTCCTGGCATGTGACAGAGAAAGTCCGAAAGTGAAACCTGGCAGCTGTGTCCAGGAGAGATGAATGCCTGGCCTCCCCAGCTGGACAAAAGGAACAGCACCCACTGGAGAGGGGGCTCCATCGAGTGTAGCTGCACCAGGATGCCTCCAGTCTGCCGGAGGGGATCCCCAGGCACCTGGAGATGTCGTAGAAAGGAGCAATGGCACTGGGCTGCAGGAAGGAACTGGGAGGGTAAGGGGATGTGGGAGAGAAATCCATAGGAAACCAGCTTCTGTGAGCTTCACTGCACACAGCAGTGGAGCCTGACACCAGACAGGCACTAAACTAAAGAAAATTCCTTAAATAGGTAGGTGTGCTCTTTCCAAAGTATCTACTGGTAAAAAAAATTAAGCCAGTTAAAATAAGCTTCTATGTTAGTATCCAGCAGTACAGCTTACCCTGATTTACCAGTCTTAACTCCAGCCAGCAATGTAAAGCTGGCATTTTATAATTTAGGATGGTTGATTTAAGTGTTGTTTGACATACTCTCCCCTTCTAAAAACCAGGGAACACAAAGGTGTCTGCTCACCTTTGGAAAAGGAAATAAATATTAACTTATCTGCACAATGTGTGAGCGGATCCAGCCCTGTTGCAGGAAACTCATTAATCTCACATGGAAAATAAATAAACCAGGAGAGAAAAGGATGGGTGGGATTTCAACTTCCTCTATTTCCGTAAATCGTTATTTTATATCAACAAGAGCACGCCAGAGGTTTTAAAGAGGAAAGTTACTGCAAAGAACAAATAACTTCATTAAATCTTTTAAAAGCTTTGCAGTGGAGGGATAATTTAGGGTGGCATTGGGAAAACTCACCTGTTAAATGCTGCCTAACAGTTCCTGCTATTACACCACATTTTCCATTGCTGATGCCATTGTCAGTCTTCAGCCACCAAGGCTCACATTTTCCAAGGCAGGTGTCTGCCTAAGGCTGGATACGTGTGATGCATGTGTGCTTGTATCAAGAATTGTCTCAGACTGTATATAAAAATGTCAGCCAAAATGCTTTTGCTCTTCAACAAGTATAAGTTTCTCTCGCATTAAAAAGAATGGCAACCTCAACTTTAGACAGTCCCAAAGGTCCCATACTTCGGAGAAAAAGCATGAAATTTGGCAGGAGTGCTTTAGCCACCCTGGAAATCCAACTCACCCTGGATGAATTATGAGCCTTAGCAAGATCAGTTTGGTCTTGATAGAGTTTCATAACTTGGTGTTTCAAAGATCCTGCCTTCAGTGATTCTGTGCTAATGTGGAGCTGATTGAGGTGGTTTCCTTCAGCAAGGTTCTCATTTACTACTTTGGACCCTGTGGCTGCTTTGGGAAAATCCAGAAGAAATAATCACCCAAGGAAGGAACAGGCTGGAGAGGGAGAGGTGTCCGGACAGAGAGCATGGGGCAAGGGAAGAAGGTTGGAATGAGAAGTGAAAGATGGTGATATAGCACAGCTGGTGCAAGACAGGAATGTAGCAAAAGAGATGCTGGATGGAAGAGAGTGATCAGAGGGCCTGTGGTCACTGTACCCACAGTCCATGACCAACACATGTGCCATAGGATAAGATAGTTTTCTTTGCTGACAGGGATCAGCTGACAAGATCTGACAGGAGCACTGACAGAGCTTTTAAAATAGCAGTTTTGAAAAGCATGGCTCAAGCTCAGTTTCAGTCATGGAAGACTTGGACTTTCAACTAGCCATATTAAAAAATAAATAAATTGGGAAATGGGTGACTGGCCCTATACTTCCATAAAAATATGACTCTGCACCTGAAAACAGCCACTTGGTCAGTGGTGTTCTTGCTCTTTCTTCACAGGTGGGACATACTGTCCCTTAATGCCTTGTAAATTCAAATACTCACTGAGATGCCTTTAATATGGCTTTGAATGTTGGCCTTTCCCAAAGACAGACATCTGTGACTAGAGTGGCCAGCACTTCCACAATCATCCATGTATTCATCATACCTCTCCAGCATTCCAGATCTGCTCTCACATCATTTGCAAAATTAGAAAGAGGAAAAACAGAGTGGGCACTGAGTGACCACCAGTTCTCTCTCTGACCCCAGCAGTTTATCCTCTGATCGCTAAAGCAGCTTAAAATGGAGTCATTTGTATGACATTCACTGTCAAGACGCAGTGGTCCTTCAGATTAAACCATATTTTTACTAATCTGGGATTGTTAATAGTAGTAATTTCTAACTTCAAAATATTGCTATAAATACTCTTCTTTCAGGTTTTATGACAGCCAGATCATTATGTGCTAAGGACCCCAAAAGCCATTCATCACAATCCAGAGTTATATTTCTATAAAAATGTAAAGCTTATAAAAGCAGGCTTAGAATATTTATGAGAAAGAAAGAACTTTTAATTTAAGAACTAGTGAGAATGCCAATTTATGGTCATAGGATGGGTGTGCCACTAATTCAGACAAATGTCTTCCTGATATGGATACAGGCTGGAAAAGCAAATGAAAGCCAAGTGTGAAAGAGACAGCCAGCCTTAGGGGAGTGCAGGAACATCTGCAATCAAATTAAAATAGCAAATAGCAAAAATTAAAATAGCAAATATAAAATTAAAATAGCTGACCACAGGACAGCTTTTTTGCAGTATGTATTTGGCAGAGCAGGCAGGGGGTAGTTGAAATGCTGGTTTGGATGGCAAATACACAAAATTCAAATCTGAATTCATAAACTTCTCTTGTGTTAGTTGGAAGACAGGAATTAAATTTCTGAGATGAAGCTTGGGGGACATTGGGACGGCACAAAGTGGAAAGAAAAGAGAGCACAAGTCAAATGTAATGGCTCTTCCCTGCTTTCACACTGGACAAAGAAATAGCAATGGTACAACTACACTCTCTACACCAAGTATCTGTACTGTGATTCCCTATTTTTTATCCATACAGAATTTTGATGGAAGCTTTTATAATGGTTTGGGTGCTGACAGACATTGCTCTCTCCCCTAAACAGACTCCCTGACACCTAATAAGAGCTGAGCTCTTGTAGTTTTTCAGTGTGAGGTCACCAATTTTGATTTCTTTCTTCTCTTCACAATTTTGTGCCTGTTTTCACAAAATTGAACTCACCTCTGAGTAAATTCAAATATATTTGAGACCTGAGTCAATTTTAATTCAAACTTGGTAACAAATCAAATAATTATTGGAAGACACAGACATCTAAGCCTTGATTCTTTGGAAACTAAGCAGAAAGAAAAAAAAACAAAAACCAATCAGAGGAAAAGAAAAAGAGAAGAAAAGAAACTAAACATTAAAAGCTCTCCTAATATTTTGTATGTACTGAGAATCTGAATTGGGTTAACCCAAGCACATCAAAAGCTAAAAGTTATTAGGATACCTTCAGATGTCTCTGCAAAATCCTCCTCCTCCGCACAGCTATTTCAAAAGCTTCAGAACAGTGGAGGTTCTGCAGCTGTGGAGTGCAGTCCTTATATACAGTCCTGTACCCTGCATTTGTTTCCTGCTTGCTGATGGGAGCAGAACTGCAAGAAGTAGTTTTGAAGTCTGAAGTACTGCAAACAGTGAATCATGGCTTCAATGGATCATCTGTCTGAAAGCTGTCTCAGCAGTTTTTAGCTGTTTCTGACACCAGTGGATCATTACGAGCTTCTACTGCAATGAAAGCTACCTCCCCAAAATACCACACCAGTCAGCCTAAACTCACATGCTTCGATTGTGCAAAAATGAGTCTTCTCCTTTGTGCCTGGATATACAGCATGAGCATGTAATATTCTCTGGATGTAGTCTAAACTCAGTGATATGGTTTCATTTACCAATTATTTTTGGGCAGGAAAAGATTTTAAAATATTTTAGAAGTTACTTACCTAGCTGGTTGTATAGGACTACATTGGAATTAAGTTTTCTGTCTTTAATTCAGATATTAAGGAATTAACTGAAATGAGCTATACTCATTTTTGATCTCTATCTCAAGTATCTTTGTGAACATTACACAACAGATGCACTATGCTGAGACCCACAACAGAAGAACTGGAACTTTTACTCAGGGGTGCATTACTCTGATTCAGGCATTAATGTTTTCTTATTTATTAAAAGTTGGCCAGGGGAAATCAAGAATCCTGGAGAAGAAATTATACGTGTTTCTTATCATCTTGATATATGCCTGAAGAAGAAACTACTATTCCCCAAACAAAAATGGGTAATTAAAAGTTATGCTTTGTGACTCCAGAATTTGAGAAAAAAAATCATATGGTGTCTAATTAATGTCTATGTAAGTACTTTCATGTCTTTTCTCAAGAGTAAGATATTTATAGCCACATACAAAAACAAGAAAAAGACCTAAGGGAACACAAACAAAACCCCACCACCCAGCACCTTAACTGCAGCATCTGCAAGCCAGCAGTCATGGAATACTTGATGAAGTGCTTAAGGCTAGGAAGGCTGATAATGAAATTTCTTTTAAGTTCATAGTGCTGCACATTAAAGAGACATTGCCAACCTGATTTTGAAGGGAAATAATATTGCATATCACAAACAGGCTGGGTTGGTTTTTTTATAATAGAAGAGTCCTTTTCATCACCTTTTGCTGGTGTCTAGAAACACAAACAGGTTTAGTAAGCAGCAGACTTGGCCCACAAGTTTTCCCTCAATATTTTAGCATTTTATTTGTGTATTTAGTAGCACTGCAGTTCTGATGCTGTGTCTGGAGAGTGCTTCAGAGTGGTTCTAAGCTCCCACTCGATCAGTGGGCAAAAAGCTGAAACTCCCCAAGATAGTACCTTACACAGCATATACTAAAGGCCACCTGCACACAGTGACACAGACTGCACACAAAGTGCTGACACATGTACAGCATAAACAACCTGGAACCAGTCAGTCACGCCTCTCTTTCTCTCTGGTCTGTTCAGCGGTAGAACCTACCACATTATTTGCTGCAAGATTAGCTATGGTATTTCCAGAGCTACACATGGATCATCAAATTGAAGAAAAGTCAATCACTTACTTTGTCTACTTTTCAGATATTTTTTATAAAACCAAATCATATTTTTGGTGCAGAAGCCTTTTACAGAGGGACTATCATGTTTCTTATAGAACAGCGTATGTGTAGGCCTATGCTTATCCGAACATAATTGCTTACAGAAGTTTGTCTGCAAAAATGTCTTTGAACCCTTTCTATTGGCCTTTCTCATTCTAAATGGTAGTGAAGTGGTATTGTTCTAGCTGCCTGCATGGACTAGTCCAAAGTAACTTCCCAGTTTTTCTTATCTCCTATAATTTTTATTCAGCACCTGCTGTGAGGAGAAAAACTGTGAGCTGCCAAACAGGTAGAACACATAAATGGATCTGTATTCAGAAAAAAATACATTCCAACAGTACTAATATTGCACAATCAACCACTAAAACTTGGCAAAGCTAATTTTGTAATTCTAACTTTTAGCATAGTTTTTGCTTACAACATTGCATATTTATTTTTTGGGTCTGGTGTGGGTATGAAACAATTTCTGAACCAGAAGTATCTGTTATCTGCCAGACCCTTGTTCCCATTCTTGCAGAAGATGGCAAATGAATGGCGAATGATGACACAGGCATGAAGAAATAGAATTGCTTTACAATTATGGTAGCAGAGCTCTGTCACTGGGGTAATGGAGTCTGCTTCTGCTAGAAGGTTTCAGCAGAGGAGTTCTTATTGTGCTACTCCTTAGTTTCCTATCTTTTGTTTTGGGTGCTGACTTGATAACCTAGGATTTGATTTGTAGACATGCTGAAGATAACTATAGCAGAAACTGTGCTTTGAACATACAAAGTGATATGTAGCATTAAGTATTACCAGGAAAGAGATCGTAAAAATCACAAACTGAAATTAGGGGATATTTTTAATCTAGCTTAGTATGTAGGTTTTATAATGTAGTGCTGCAAGTGCTACAGAAACTGGAAAAGAAGTGTTATCCATGTTTGTTCATGTCCACACCCATTTGATGCTGCAGGGCTGGATGCCCACAATATGGTAAAAAGCTAGTGACAACAAAGGTGTCACTTCAACAGCACTGCCCAGTGCTCTCCTGAGCTGCAGCCACCAAAGTCTGGAGCCAGCCCTCCTGAAAGGACAGGTGCCATCCACAGCATGGCCTGGTAAGGTCTCAAGAGGGACATTTTATCAGATTTCCAGCTGGAACAAAACACCTATGCCATTCCAATCACTATGTTAAAAAGGACTGTCAAAAGAATGAAAGAAAGGTAGCTGATTTCAGCTCAGAGTAACCCCTGGTACCATCTTATCAGGGTTATATCAGTCCATGGATGAAGCCTTCCATCATCCTTTCTCAAAGAGTATCAATGGCAATTGAAGTGTTATTCTGTGGTAAACATTTTCAGTGGGCTGTGTCATGCCCAGAGCTCCAAAGAGTGATTCCTACAGTGGTCTGTGCTAACACCAGCCTTATTAAACATATCTGGTCATCACCTAGAAAATGCCATATAGACTCTTAAATGCTGATGGAACCTGGTTGATCCTAAGTGACTTTGATTGTCTCTACCCAAACAATGACATGTTGCTGCAGAGAGAAATTAAGACCAGCACCATGCATGGACCTGTTGTAATGTGTGGCATTACAACTTTCTGCACACCTCAAGATAGCTGGAGTTTTTGTTAAACACAACCCCAAGTAAGAAGATCAACCCACCTTGAACACTCACAGTTATGCCCATACACCTTGATCAGAGGAGGAAGATCAGGAACTATTTCCAAAAGAAGTACAAGGACCTATTTAAGAAAGCAGTGCTAAGTACAAAAAACATTATCTACTATTAATTTGATGAATACTAGAATACATTTAATCTACAGCAGATTTCACCATTTTTATCTTGCCATAATTAATATGATTGATAGATTAAAATCATTAAAAGCCATATTGTTACTTGACATCACCAGAATCTCTGCTCCTATTGTCTGGAGTCAGAATGCAGCCAACAGCCTGACCATCAAGTGGTGGGAAGCGGAGAGCAAGTAAAAATCACATTAAAAGATCTAGAGGGTCCACCCTTGAAAAGATGCACACATAGCAAGTGACATTCTTGACTTGGCCTGCCTGCAACAGTGTTGCTTCCAGAAGTAGCCACAGTCAGCAAACCTACCCACCCTGGGCTCCCACATCCCTGCTAGAGCCAGTTGAGTGGGCATAGCATGGTGCCCTCTGGCAGTGGCCAGTTCAGCATGCAAGTAGTGCAAGGGTGTCCTGTGACACAATCCTGTGTCCAAACAAGGCAGCTGCTCATGTCCTGGGCTCCCTCTTGTCTTCTCAGAGTATACATTTACAGGTCTTTGACAAGATGATAATTTGGCTATTCTTTGTTTTGTTGCAACTGTTGCCTTTTTTGTTTTGTTCCTCAATGCTCATTAAAAACAAGCCTTTGTATTCAAACTCCAAGCCAAGCCTTTATTCCACATCTCCTTGCCCAGGTATTCTGAACTCCCTCAAGACTCTTTGTCTTGGCTCTCTCTCATCTGGGACTGCTTGCTCTGTCCACTTGCCAACAACCCTGGTTTCTAGGGCCAGTGTCTTTCCTGGGACTGCATTCTCAAAACTCCTCTTTTCAAACCAACTTCTCTATCAGTTTTCTTTTCTTGTGTCTCAGTTTTTTGAGCAGATTTTTCCCCCATCTTGCATTCACCTCTTCAGCCTACAGCTCTAGTATTCTTCTGGATCTTCAGTCTCTGCTAATTGCAATTTTCTCTAATGGCTTCAAAACAGTATTCCTGTCCTGCCAATCCCGAGTTTTTGCCCTCTCTGCAAGTACCAGTTTTCATCCCACATGCTCCTACTTCCAGTTCAGCCTGCTGGTTCTCCACAAGAAGGCCTCAGATCTCTCTTGTACTGCTTGCCTCTGAATCAGGCAGTTTCTTCCTTCACGTTGCCTAGATGCCAACAGAGGTCACTGAAAGTGCAGGAAAGTGTCCCTGCTCTCCATCTGCTGCTTGACTCTGGCTCATCATGTGGCAGCATTATTGGGAAATTCTGTCTCCATCGTGTAATCTTGGGTTGCACCATGTATAGTGGCTTTGTACAGAGAGTGCATGTCCAGGCCAGGAGCTGAGAGGGGATGGAGAGCCTTATTTGAACTGTGGGAATGATGCACAAACAGGACTGTAACTGTGAGAGTCAAAAGCTTGCTCTGGGACAACCTTAACCCTTAAGCAGTAGCAAGTCTCTCCATAAACTGAGATTTGAAATATCCTAAAATTTGGGCAAATGAGATTAGATTTTCTTTGGGGCATGAAAAAGCATCTGACAAAGGCCTTCTTTGCTCAATTTCAAAACAAACTTTCTCCATTAAAAGTGCATTTTTTTTCTATTGAAAACCAATATACCCTTCCTAAATTTAATTTCAGAAATTACTAAACCCTTTGGTTGGTATTTTCCCCAGACAAGTAAAATACCCATGTGATGCAGACAACCAGTATCAACTTTCCCAGTGTGAATCAGGGTAGTCTAGCACAAGCAGCTGAAAGCTGTGTCCTGCACTGGAAATGTCAAACCCTGTGTAACAGGCTGCATGGGCTCTTTAAAAACTCAGCAGAGCTGCTCACCCTACCTTGTGCATGTGTTGGGAAGCAGCTGAAGGGCTGATTCCCATCAAGCAGATTTAAATAGGTTTTCAGCTTAGGGAGAGAAATGCATGTTTGTCTCTTAGGAGCTGTTCCCTCCTCCCATCTCTCCCTTATATGTGCACATACATACACCAAAAAAAAAGGAGCAGAATGGGGATAAAGGTATTGAGGAAAGACAGGCAGGAAAGACCAATCCCCTATAGAGACAGGGCAGCATTTCTGGCAGACCTGGACAGTACTACAGTTTAAGTGAGTTGAAAATAAAGACTTATAATGAGATTTTGCACTAGATTGGCTGGCTTGTGCTGGCAGGCAGCAAGCACAGCCAGCCTGCTTACAATTCACTCTAGATGAGATAAGCAAAAATAGAAACCAAAGAGCCACAATCTGTTATCCAGCCTAGGGAGGTAAAAATGTTGACTTGAAAAGACCACCACTCTCAGACAAAATGACAGCTCTAAGCTACAGCCACTTGCCTTTCTCTCAGTCAGATTCAGAAAGCACTTATCTTCTACTTGCAGAAAGAGTACAGCTCCCAATTCAGCCTTTTCCAGAGCAGGCAGAGAGGAGTGTGAGCACAGAGGAGGGTGGCATTCACCAGCTCTGGTCAGACTCATGGTCCCTATTTCTGCTGATCCTGAGCGGCTTATGGTCCTGTTGGGTCTAAATCGCCTTTCACAGGCAGGAGCTTGTGCCCAAGCATAGAGTGGAGTTCTAGGAAAGCTGAGAAGCAACAGCTGCTTCTCCCAGGAAGGAAGAATGGTTTGCCACTGGATTTATCCAGAAGGCCCACTTTTTTCTGGATGTGAGCTTTGCTGCAGCCTGAACTGAAAGTATCTCCACTTCTGCTTAGGAAGAGGTAAATCTGAGACCAATCTCACTATTGCCTGCAAGGAATTTGCCTGTGCTTGAGTCATCCAGAGACAATGAATGAGCATAGACTTTAAGTATCTGGCAGTTACCAGGAAACTTCAAATCTTATGCTGTTGAGGCACTTTGGTGAAGACTACGAACAGTATAGCTGGGTGCAATCCTGATATTAAGGGTAGGTTTTCCATACATTTTTAGGTGCAAGAGAAAGGTGTAGATCTTGCTGGGTCCTGGAGGAAAATTTATATTAAATTCTGGTGTCTTTCCTGGTAGTACATCTGGAGGAGTACACGGCTCTCAGTTTTTGTCACACAAGCCTAATAAAGAGTAGTTTAACTATCTGATAGAGAACAAGTATGCTTAATAATGACTGCTAACAGCTAGATAGATAATAGCATCTTTCATCTTACATTATTTATCAGTAATAGATACTCATTTTTCAGTCTAGAAAATTCTCTCTGCTACTCAGTAAATGCACAAGTGCAGGTGACACAATTCTCAGGCACTGTGACTCCTGTTCTGATATTCCCCTGTTTGCAGCCACATGCATAGCAAGATCTGTGAACTGAGAGGGCGAAGTTAGCTCCACAGCAACCCTCTTTCCCTCTGGGATAGACTGTTTGCCAGAAGCACTCAGCATCAGTCATTCCATGAGAGAATTTAAAACTCAAAACATGCCACAAGTATATGCCAATTTATGAAAAATTGCATCTGGCTCCCATATCTTTATCGGTTAATGTGCTTTTGTGGGACTGCATTTGCATAATTACTGTTAGTCTTGGTATCATGTCTGTACCTGAGCAGTGGCCTCTTTTCTAATGCATTGCCTAAAAGTTTAGGTCAGTACATCAGCTGTACATGATGATAATTTAGGATTTACTAAAGGGAGATCTGTTTTCTGTTCAGTTCCATGCACAGCCCAAAGGGAATGGAGCAGCAAACTGCTCCTTGCCTTAGCACTGGGGAGGATTAGACAGGGCTTTGTGGAGAAAATGTAGGCAAATGAGATCAGGCAATCAGATAGCGAATTAAAATGAAATGATAACTGTTTATCTGACTATATTCTATTTTCTTCATGCTTCTTCTGCCTGCCATTCAAAAACACAGTAGGTCTCATTCCCCAGCTTCTGGCTTTGATCTCTTAGCATCTGACTTTTCTTCAGTCTGTGAGGGGAAGACTAAAATCCTGCAGATGCAGGATCACACTCATGAAACAGCACATTCTTGGCTTGCAGCCACATCCAAATTCATTAATAATAGTATTTTTCTGTAACTGCCAGGAAAGATAAAGAAAGCAGTGACATTTTAAGTATCCTGTGATGCAAACAGTTCACCCTCCCAGGAGTTCAGCGAAGTAAAGTGGAAGCTTAATTAGGGATGATACATTCTAAACTTTGCATTCATTATGTCTTTAATTCTTTCACAACTCCTCCACAAATCCTGAAGTTGTTTTGTAAGAAGCTTTTGCATCAGCATTTAACTCATAAATATACCCTAGTTTTGAAGTATTGCAAACTACTTCATATTTTCTCCTCTCCAAATACCATTTTAAAATATAATATTAACATTAAGGAAGTATGAAGGACATGACTGCTTTTGGTACAGTGCAGTTTGGTGGTGGTAGGTGGCTTAGTTGAGCAAATCCAAACCCTTAAGGAATATTACATAAGGTACCAGTAGGTGTGCCAGGGATCAGGAGATGGCAGCAAAACTCTGAGGAGAAGTTTGGTTTCTGGATGCCAATAATGGAAGTATTTTAACAGCAAACTAGGACTGATAAAGCATGTAAAATTCTAGTAAGAAAAACAAGGGATGGCCAGGCACTGATCATGCAATGAGGAATTACACAAAAATCTATTGAATTTTGTGAATTGAAAACCAGCAACCATTAAACCTGAAATAGCATTAACAATTAATATAATAACCTAATAAATGTAACTTTTCAGAGCAGGCAGACTCCAAGTTGAAGAAGGCTCTGATAGAACTTCTCAAGCTGGATGGAGTAGCATCAATGGATGTTTTGCAAAGCTCAGCAAATTGGACAGTAGCCTCATGATTGGCCAAGTTTATATATATATATATATATATATATATATATATATATATATGAGAACAGCTTATCTAGTATGGTTTGGAAATAAGTCTCTGATGAAGACATCCAGGAAAAGATTCAAAGTGAAACAAAATTTGAAGTGTAAACCTGACAGGTAAATTGTTATGAGACAAATTGTTATATTTCTGCTCAATCACTTCATTTAGTTTCTACTTCATAAGTGAGAACTTGGTGGTATGAATGGCAGAAAGGATTTCGGCATGGTTTGCAGTAAGGAAAACTTTAACACTGAGCAAGAAGAACAAGACATATATGGAGTAGGGACAAAATTGAGCTTGGTTATTTATCAAAATTGCACAAATATTCAAAACAGCTTATGCACAACAAAAACATTCATGGTAAGCTCACCAAGCATGCAGAATAAAAAGGTCATATCTGAAGGTGTGTACCTCTATGATAGGTGGATCTCGAGGAGAAATTATCATATACTAGAAATCCTAAAGGTGGTCCCACAGAAAAACACTGAGTCCTGGCTGAGTACACTGAAGGTTAGTACTTAGACAAAGAGATCATAGAGATCATAGAAGATCATAGCTCACTCAGAGCTCAGGTGGGAGGGATTCCATGGAGGATAAAGGAGTTAGTGAGCACAGGGAATTTTTCAAGAATGCTCTCCTGGAAGGACAAAATATTCATCCCCTTTAAAGGCAAGGAAAGTAGGTGGAGCAAAAGACCCACTTGGCTTAATTCAGAGCTTGTGTGTCTGCTCAAAACTAAAAGAGACCTGTATCAGAGACAGAAAAATGAATGAGTACTCATTGAGAACTACCAGGGCATGCAGAGATACAGTCAGAAAAGCAAAAGCTTGAGCTGAAATGGGCCAGAGATGTCAAAAACCACAAGGAAGTGTTCTTCAGGTGTGTAATCAACAAGCAGAAACAGAAGGGAAATACTGGCCCAGAGTTAAACAGGAGAGGTGTATTAGTCACCAACAATACTTCAAAGGTTCAAGGCTTTCTTCATCTCTCTTTACCAGCACTATTGGGCCCTAGGCCTTGGGAACAAAAATCCAGATTGATGTGAACACAGACCCACCATCAGTGAATGAAGAGTTGGTGGATGAACTCTACAGGAACTTGATCCCTACAAATCAATGAAGCCTGACAATATCCACCCAAGGGCGTAAGGAGCTGGTTCATGTTTTTTTGAGGCCACTCTCCACAAGCTTTGTGAAGTTGTGGAGACTAGGGCAACCCAGAAGACTAATGTTACACCCATTTATATGAAAGGCTTAAAGGAAGCTCCAGGAAATTATAGGCCATCAGTCATACTTCAGTTTCTGGGAAAATTATGCAACGAATCCTGGGGCTATCGGACGAAGCATGTAGTTAGGAAAAGCCGGCATGTGTTCACTAAGGGTAAACCATGTTTACCATGATCACCTACTACAACAAAGTAACCTGTTCAGTGGGATGAGTAGTAGACATTATCTACATGCCTTTCTCCAAGGCTCTCAATACAGTTTCCATCAGGCTCCTCCTAGAGAACCGAGGTGTTATGGTCTTGACAAGGGTCCACATGGTGAGTGGGGAGCTGGCTGAGAGACTGCACCCAGAGCAGGGTGACAAACAACTCCTTTTCAAACTGGCAACCTGACACAGGTGGGGCCTCCCAGGGATCAATATTGGGCCCAGCATTGTTTAATATCTTCAAAAGCAATCTGGATGATAGTGCACCCTGATGAATTTTGCTTCCCTAAACTGAGTGGGAGACTGGACACTTCAGGATAAAGAGCCACCCTGCAGGAAGACCTGGATAGGCTGGAAGAGTGAGCTACCAAGAACCTTGTGAAGTTAAGAAGGACAAGTGTAAAGTCTTGCACCTGGGAAAGTATAATCCATGAGTGCAGAACAGGTTGGGGTCTACTGGCTGCTGGGGAGAAGCTCTGTAGGAAGGAACCTGGCTCAGGTGGACAAGCAGTTAAATATGAATGCACAGTCTGCCACTGCAGCAAAGAAGCCAACAGGATCCTGGGCTGAATCAACAGAGGCATCACCAGCAGAGATAAAGTTGTTATTATCCCACTCTACTCAGCACTTGCCAGACTACACCTGGAATAGTG
Source organism: Pseudopodoces humilis (assembly GCF_049639895.1). Lineage (NCBI taxonomy): Eukaryota > Metazoa > Chordata > Aves > Passeriformes > Paridae > Pseudopodoces > Pseudopodoces humilis. The sequence continues at coordinate 136,468,609 of NC_142200.1, read as the reverse complement.
AATTCAGTTTTTGTCCCTGCTACACAAAAAATAGGTGGGCAGCTGGAGAGGGTCCAGAGAAGGGCCACAAAGACGATCCCAGGGCTCAAAGCCTGCCACTTTAGGAAAGGCTGAGATGACTGGGTTTGCTCAGCCTTGAGATAAGAAGGCTTAAGAGAGACCTGATGGAGGTAATGGTTCTAGTATTTAAGGGGTGGCTACGAAGAAGATGAAGAGTCAATTTTTAAAATGAGACACATGGAAAAGACAAAGGGTATTAAGTACAAGTTACATCTGCACAGATTCTGATTGGACACAAGAGTAATATTTTTTACAAGAACAACCAACCACTGGAATAATCTCCTGAAAAAGGGGTAGATTTCCCAACTTTGGACATATTTAAGATTAGTCTGGGCAGGGTGCTGGACCATCTGGTCTGGATGATGCTTTTGCCAAGAAAGGTTGGACCAGATGATCCTTCAGGTCCCTTCCAACCTAGCATTCCATGACTAATGCTATAGACAGAAAAATTTTACAAGGTGAAGGGAAAAAAATTATGTATTTAGACTTACATAAATATAATGAAAGAACAAAGTAAAATTACCTTATGGGAAGCTAGAAAAAATTCTCAACCTAAACCAACAAAAAAATAATGTTCAACATATTTCAAGATCTATTATTGAATATAAATTATATTTCTATATATAATGTAATATATATATATTATCTATTAATATTCATATTACTGTATTCAAGCTCCACATGCCCTACACAAGCATGACAGATTTCTACTCTATCAGTCAGAAATCTGTAATCTCTAGAGCAATTTTTTTGCTTTAACAAACTAGGATATTACTACAAGTTGCATCTGTAATAGGAAGACCAGGCAAATAATGTGTACACATGAATGTGCGTGTTCTTTCAATAAAATAATTTGCATGATTCATTTACTACGCCTAGATAGCAATACTTCAGAGTATTGCTGAACAAAAAAACTTCAGAAGGTTTTGCAATTATAATAGGAAAAAGTGAGAAAACAAACTAAATATGCCTGTAATAAATGAAACCATTTGAACATATTTTCCAGTATCCTTGATTTGTAATGACTGAAACATTATATTTTCCAGTATCCTCAGTCTGCAATGACTGAAACAGATATTTTGCTGGTTCCAGTTCCACTCAGGCAGTCCTTTGTGCTATCCACAAGCCTATCTGCTGGAATACTATGAAGATAAAACAGTAACACAAAAAAATAAGCAAGTATTTAAAATGCAACAGAAAAAAAAGATGTCGATGACTATTTATTTCACTTGCACCAACAGTGTTGGAATTTGAGATGAAAAATAGAATATTATTTACATATTCATATCAGGGAAAAATCAAGGAAACAAACTTGGCTGGAGACAGCTGTTGTAAGTATTTTTGGAGCAAATCAAATAGATGTGATTGAAAAAAAACCCCACCAAAGCTGTTTTCTAGAATTTTTTCTAAATAAGCAAGTCTGGTAAACTCTTCAGTAAATGTAATGTACCACAAACTGTGTGCCACAATCCAGAGAAACTCTTCAGTAAATGTAATGTACCACAAACTGTGTGCCACAATCCAGAGAAACTCTTCAGTAAATGTAATGTACCACAAACTGTGTGCCACAATCCAGAGAAACTCTTCAGTAAATGTAATGTACCACAAACTGTGTGCCACAATCCAGAGAACACAGCTTGAACACTGGGAACAGAGTGGGAGACACCTGAGATGGGTCCGTTAAATTATGCAAGAATCTCAGCTATGCACAGCAAAAGTGTCAGTGTCAGGAGGTGAATAACACCAAAGCAGTTTCTAAACACACACAACTAAACATACTAGAAGCAGGAGTTTTGAAGTTGTCCTGTAGGGCTGGCCACATTTTGAAGAGAAACTGGCTCAGTTTCACTTCCCATTAATGATTGTATAAATATCTTTGTGCCAAATACAGCAATTGCCTGCATGGAAAAATAATTTTAGGAAAGTATTTAATATGTTTTTAACTGCCTTATAACAACAACCTAGCAACTGAAAAGAGAGATGCCAACACCTTGTGATGGGCTAAATCTTTAGAGGCAACAAGGATGATTCTGTGGGTGGAATGTGTACAGTGATATGCAGACATGGTACCACCTCAGATGTTATTCTACTGTTGCATCCCCCTGACAGAGATGTAGGATTTTGCCTTTGCAGATTTCCAGCCATGTCAGCAAGACAGAAGAAAATACCCCAGACATCTAAATATCTAAAGTGTTTTGGGGATCAGTGTGTCTCAACAACTTCTTAAGTGTCTCATTTCTTTCTGTCATTTTCCACCAGAAAAATCTCTGGGAAGAAATAAAAAGGAGCAGGTCATCCAACTTACCTAAATTTACCTCCCAAAACATTTTTTTCTAGTCTGGTTCTTAGACTTTCAGGTTTGGACTGATTTAATGATTTCCAGATGCTTAACCAGCATCTGAACCATCTGAAAACCATCTTTATGATTTTCAGAGTTCCTAACCAAAGTCATGCCAAAAGAAGTTCTTTGAAGATGAAGAAAAGCCCCTGGATTTGGAAAAAGCACTGACCTGTGGGAAGTTCTTCATTGTCTCCTTAGTTTCATTACATTTGCTATTAGTGAATGTTCAGCTTACAGGAGCTACTTTGCTTTGGATTTGTGGAGAATACGCCCTTTTTCAAAACCAATAGAGGGCTCAACTAACTCTAGCCAAACTCTACAATAGGAAAGGAAGGATAATACATGGATGGGCACAATGGCAATTCATCTTTCTGCTGGAAGCTGCGTTGTGGAGTTTGGTTGTTTAGTGTCTGTCAGCACTTTCATCCCGGGGAATTTAAACTTCTCTAACAACAGCCGGACTGCAATTAAAAGTCTGCATATAAAGTATCAGAACTCAGAACTATTAATTTTTTTATTAATTTTCCAAATGAGGTTAAGTCTTAAGATATGAAAAAGTACTTGGGTGGCACTCAGCATAACAAGAAGGAAGTTATTAGCATGGCATTTGTTTAATCTTGTAAAACATTTCTTTAAAAGGACAGTGAGATGAATATTTAAAATGTGATCTCACATCCCACGAAAAATATGTATTCATCCAGGAACTGAGCTACATTTGATGTGTCTAGCTTTTCTAGGCACTGTAATTACTCTACTAGCTTTGAGAATAACTTATTCAAAATCTAACCATGTATGTTCAACAGGTTTCCTTTCAGGAACGCTTCAGCTGCTGATGGATCACAAAAGGAAGGACCATGTCCTGTCTTTGAAGATATGGATAAAAGGGAAGTAATTGTTAATGATTTGCTCATCTAAACAAAAAATGATTGACAACATAATGAAATCCTGTAATCATGTAGTGTTCTGAATACTGCAATTTTAAACTGAATAGGAACAAATGTCAAAGGAAGCTGAATGTGAGTAGTTGCATTATACACTACAGAACCATATGTCTAGTAATACAAGACATGAGAGGAAACTGTAACAAACTAGTCCTCTGGAACTGCTTACGTATTGCAATGAATTTTTGGCACAATTAAGCGCTTCATTCAAAATGCTGATTGAAGACAATGCTGAAAGGCCCCTCTCAGTGCAGGAGAATTACAGCTGTCCAAAACCACCTGTAATGACATATTTTGCAGATTAGCCAGCAACTAGCATCATTACAGCATGCTGTAGACTAGGGAGCACTTCTGCAGGCTGGCACTCCAGTGCACTAAATACTGAGTTGTGTGGAAGTTGGACAGCACTGCTGCTGCAAACACACATATTTATAATACCAGTATATTCCTCTGCTTGGAAAAGAAAGAATCCTTAGCATATTTTATTATTTTAAAAGCAAACCCAGTAAGAATAGATTCACTGAACGAGTAAAGTCTCGTCATTAACACACAGGTAGGACTGCAGCCTCTTCTTTTGGGGAAGCCATCCAGCTTGCCAGCTGTCAAGCCCTGTCCATCTCTCAAGCACATACCAATAGCCTTACTTGTCCTGCTCATCCCCCTGGCTCCTACCTGGAGCAACGCGGTGTCCCCCGTCCCCGCAGCACCGGGAGGTCCCACATCAGGGCTGGGAGCACAGCAGGGGCACACGGACCTCAGGGACCTCAGGGATCGCGTCTGGTTTACCATTGGGCATTCAGAGTGAAACAGAACAAGAGGAAACAAAACCCAGTAGGAGAAGCAAACCGAAGTATTCTTTTTCCACCGAACCTTTTAAGGATATTTTTAATAAACATTTGAAGAACATTGTCGCATTACCAAAAAATAGTTGGAATGCTGTGAAATAATGTGGTCCACTGCTAGCATGTGCACTAAACAGAAGGCACGGAGCTGACAAATGAATTAATTAGCTTTGCCACTACTGCTTTCTGCGCTTGGACAAACAGCTGCTGCAGATCACTGCTGTTCCCCTGCGCGCAGCTCTGACCGATGATTTGCAACCTCTGCCTGCAAGGTCTGAGGGTTCTACTGCTAAAAACGTCCAAACAAGATGCGAGTTCATATATCCAGCAGTTTTAACAAATTTCTAGAGAGGAAAATATGTGCATACAAAGGTGCTCCAACTCAAAGACTTGAAATACATTGGCATAATAAATAAACAAAAATAGGAAGAAACTTAACAGCACAAATGGCAACTGTGTAAAGAGCTCTGCATTCGCCTTCCTGAGGAGCCGTAATCAATTTTTGGCAGCCCCGGTGGCGGACCCCGCGGGCGTCTTGCGGCCCGCGCTCGGTGCGCCGTGAGGGGGCTCATCCCTGAATGGGGCTCATCCCTGGGTGAGGGGGGCTCATCCCTGGGTGAGGGGGGGCTCATCCCTGAGTGATTTGGGCTCATCCCTGAGTGATTTGGGCTCATCCACGCGGGCTCCCGGCGCGGGACCCGCGGCCCAGCCCCGCCACACGGCGTCGCGCGCCCCCCGCGGGCGGGCCCCGCCTCCGCCGCGGGCCAATGGCGGCCCGGCTCCGCAAGGCCCCTCCCACCGCCAGCCAATGGCGCGCGGGCCCTGAGAGCGGGCGGGCCGGGGGCGCGCGGCCGTTGGGCTCCTCGGGCCCCGCCCCTGTGGGCGGCGCGCGGCGCGCCCGGCCCGGCCCAGCTCGGCGGCGGCGATGCGGAGCCGAGGCGAGAGGAGCCGCGAGTAGACCGAGGTGAGCCGCGCCCCCGCGTCAGGCCGGGCCACAGGTACGAGCCTCGGCCCCGCCGGGGTCCGCGAGCTGGCGAGAGTCGCGGCGGGGGGCTCCGAGGCGCTCGAGGGGCTGCGGTGCGCCGGAGGGATTTCCCGCGGGAGGGGTCGGCGGGCGAGCGAGGGGATGCGGCAGGTGCCTGGCTGTGGCCGCTCGGTCCCGGGAGGGCGCCGGTTCCGGAATGGCCCCCGTTCCCCGCCTCCCCGAGGAGCCCCCCGGGAGTCGCTCCCTGCCCGCGGGGCTCCCTGGGGCGGGCGGCTCCGTGCGGGCAGCGCCGCGTCCCCGAGACCCCCCCGCGGGCAGCGGCGGCCGTGCGGGAGCGGGCGGGGGAGCCCACGGTGGATCTAATCACGGCGAGTGCTCCGGCTTTTGAAACCTGCCGGGCTGCCGGGATTCGTTGCGCAGAGCTCGTTCTGACAAGTAATGGATGTGACTGAGCCATTAAGGGACACCGGGCTGCGCAGCCGGGCTCTGGGGACCTATCAACTTCAGTTTATGGGGTATCGGGAACAGGAGGCGTTTTTCTGAATTGGCTGGTAATAACTTAATTCACCTGTGAGGCCAGCTCCTGTTAATGCCTACATTTAATCTGTGTGGAGCAATAAATGGGTATTAATTTGGCGCGTTGCGTGTGGAGAAGGTAGATGATATTTGAGGAAGGAGCAGGGAAGAGCAGTAGGGGCTTTTGTATGCTGCTTGTGTGCTTTCACTTCTGAATTCCTAGCTTCGGTCTGTTTAGCCTGTGTTTATAACAACCTGCCTTTCTCTGCTTCCAGAGCTTTTTAATTGATTTGATTTCTTAAACAACTTGCCATATCTTTGCTTTCTTCCCTCTAAATAAACTGTTGAATAACTTCAGGGGAAATAGCTTTCAATGATTATAGAATTGGCAAAGTTGGGAGAGATCTTTAAGATCAAGTCCAACCATGAACCCATCAACACTTAAACAACAACTGTAACACTTAAAGCACTAAACCATATCACCCAGCAACAGAATTCTTCCTGTTGAAGAAGATTGAACAGTCTGGACAGTGGTGATCGACATCATTAGACCTCATGGTTGTCTTTGGTAGTTGAATTCAGAATTTGTTTTTTACGGTTAGGTTTTCTGGATGAGACCTAGTGTTCTTATTTTAAGTTAACTTAGCTCAAGAGCCCCATTTTCCTGAGGCATGTTGTTTGAACACATGTAGGTATTCATTTTAAAATACAGTAATTAGAATTTTTGTATGAGGTATTATCATCCATTATCAGGTCCCTTTTATGCAGGGATGTTGTATCTTGGCCATATTTATAGAAATATTTTACTTAATTTGCTACTAGGTTATTCACTTACTGAAAGTATTCTTTGTCCTTAATTGATGTGGATGATCAAATCTATAATCTCACTTAGAACTAACATTAGGATTTTGCTAGATGTCACTGTTTGGATTAAGATTTTTTGCATTCAGGGTGTGTGACTGCAAGTACCTTTTAAAAGCTATCTTAAAGCAACAGTTAATTTAGAGTTTGTGATTTAATTGTGCAGAGCTAGGAAATGAGTGAATGAGAGTCATCGGTTTCAACTGTGCCAGTTTATTCATCTGTATGGAAAGGAGTAAACCAGTAACCTAAATGCTGAGGAGGTGATTTAAATTATTTCAGACATTGACTAGGTTTGGACTTTATTGTGAATATGTTTATATTTACATATGTACACTTAAAAGGAGACGGGAAATCCCAGAGCTGCAGATTGCTGTCAGCTGGCAAAGTACATCAAGGAATGGTTGCTGTATGTTTACTCTGTTCTTGTTCTCCATGCATCCTCTATCAGTACTTATTAGAAACAGGATACTGTGTCAGATGGACCTTGAACCTGAGTTAGTATTGCGTTTTTGTGTTTGTAATAAAATGTTTTCTGTGTAGGAGCACATCATTAGGAAGTTAAATTTTAAATTAGGCAGGTGTCAGAGCTGGAAGTTTTTAAGAGTACAGTATAAAAGTCAATACCAGGTACAGAAAAAGCAGGGTAAGGAATGTACTATTGCTTTGGAAGTTTATTTGCATTTTTGTTAACACCCCAACACCTGATAGGAAATGGTCACAAGTATGTTTTATAAGTGGCAACTTCCAGTCCTTTCCTGAGTGCCTTATAGAAATACTGTGCTTCTCACAAAGATAATGTTAAATCTGCTGCAACTCCCATTTTATGATGTTGCAGTGTTGCCTTTCACTGAAACTCCAGCCTTAGTTCTGCTTTCATGCCCTGAATCTTCCTTTTTTGTGTGCAAGCACCTGGGCCACCCATGAGCCTTTCGTTTATCTCTACCATGTCGAAGGGAACAGAAGGGATCTATAAAAACTTGTTCAGTAGCATCTTCCCTCCAAACTGGTTCTTCTTTGTGAAGTTTTACTGTGCAACTTGCTATGATAATGAGTGAAAGCAGGAAAAAAAATCCAGTCTTGCTGCTAGCAAAGTGTCTGTTAGTTGCCTTCTAGAGTATGTTTTGGAAAGTTGCTGCAGTGAGTTAAGCAAGTTTGACCATCTAGAACCACATGAATTATGTGTAGGAGTGATGAAAGCTTCCCACATAGTTGTGCTAATGCAGTTTAATCCTAGGCTATGGTGTGTATATTCTTCCTGAGCTCATCTCCTGCTTGCTGCTGGTTGTTGTTTGTTAAAGAAAACGTGGAGTATATTAAATTGTGTCCTCCTAATTTTAGTCTTAGAAGTACAGTAATATAGCTGAATTTATTTAAACCTGCTTTTAGTAGATTGTCAACATTTCTATCACAAGTGATATCATATACTTATCTAATACAGTACCTTGCCCTGTATTACAGAAATAGACGGGGCGCAAACATTACTTAATACACTTCAAATAACTTTTACACTGCAGTATCCTTAAAAGCCCTTCACAGCCCAGACCACTAGCTCTGTCCCATATCATGTTGGCCATATGGCAGGTCTGAGAACAGCTCTGATGCCATATTTTTGTATTTTACTGAATCATTTTTGAGCATTACCATGAGGTGTTAAGTAAAGTTCTTTGACAAATGAGTTTTCAAAGACAGTAATAGATAATAGATACATTGACATGCTCTGTATTTTAGCTGGCAGTCTTGCATTTAGGGGAAACATATCAGAAATAAAAAATAAGGCTGAATATGTCCAAAATTTTGATGTTCTTGAATAGCTGCTTTTGTTATGCTTAACTACCAAAGAACACAACTTGTATTTCCCTCCCAGTTTGGTAGGCTAACGTGTTCTTAAGCAGTATCATTAAGCAGACTAGTCTTTGGGACTCTAGATTTTTGTCCTGAAAATGTTTTATCAATCTACATTATGAATCATGGCTAGAATCAATCTTATCTCACAGTTGTAAGCTCTGAAGAAAAGATGATTTGTTTTTAGGAGGAGTAGGCAGTGCACAATAGACATTTGTTGGATGTTGGTGTGCACAGCCAGTTATGGTCTGGAGGTTATTGCTGACTTTCAAAGCAGAGTAATTGGCTGTCATGAAGCAAAGAAATGAGCATCTTTACTATAGGCAGGAAGTCACAAGTACTTAAGGGATTTTTAATGTGGGCACATTCAGTGCAGTGGTAGAAGGCTTACACCTAAAATTTTGTACCAGAATTTGCATATTGTTCATGTATAAAATGGGATTATATGTCTGAAGTCTTACAGATGTTTATATATTAGATAAAGCTTACCTGTACCCATTTTGAAATAATTATTTTGTTAAATTATAATTTTAAGACCAATTCTCCTAGCTAAAATAAGTGTTTTGACTTCTCTTGTCAGTCATCAGTTTCTTTAGGGCTTCATAGAAAATCAGATATTTAGAAGTTAACTACTTTAAATTTATTCTCCTAAGATTTAGAATGAAAAAAATGCAAGTATGTAGTATTTCCAATACTGACTAGAATGTCGTATTACTATTAGCTTTTCCCTTTTCTTTCAGATTCCATTGACTCTTAGTTTGGCAGTCTGCAAAATGCATTATCTTATGCTGCTGTTGAAGTGAAAACAGTATCCAGGTAAGACTCCCTTGTGATGACTCTTGCTCATTGTTTTCTGATACTGAATTAGGCTGTTGCCCGCTTTCTGCTGTCCTGAGCAATAAATAGATGTGTGTAAATCAGTATTAAAGACCAAGAATAATTTCCTATTGTGCTTACTGTTAATAAGTAAACTTGTCAAAGTGTACCATTATGTGGTATAAGTGTTGTGTGTTGTCTAACTATGTACTACTTTATTGGCTTGTAAAGACAGCCTCTTTTTTGAGTCAAGAATGACTACATTTTCTTATATTATTTCATCATGTATGATAGGAGAAGTTTTGAAAAAATAGGAAAGTATTGCAAATACAGCCAACAGTTAATGATGACTGACTTTGAAACGTGTTGCATTATAAGTGTAGCAAGTTTAGGCCTAGAGTAAAACTGCTTCAGTTTTACTGATTTATCAGATCTAATAATTGTGTCTCAGAATTTGAAAACACACATGTCCATTTATAAAAAGAACATAGAAAACCTTTATTGCTTTCATAATGTATTATGTTTGGTAGATTAAGCTTGGTTTGGCTAGTGAAGCTATTCTGAGAGGAACAATGTAGTTTCAGATATGAAATGCAGAGCTGGTGTTTCACAGACAATATGCCATGAATGCTATCTAAAGAAACAGACTTGACATTGCTAATTATACATGAGAGTGAAGTATATTTATTTCACACATCGATGTGACCGAATCAGAAACTTCAACTGGCATATGGAGAGGGTTTTTTTTGTGGTTTTAGAAAACACCTTACAAGTTAAGCTGATAAAAAGCCTTGCTTACTTATCACGGCCCAGGAGAGCTGGAAAACAAGAACTAAATCTGGTCTTATTCTGAATCTAAAGAAAGTCCTGAATTTCTTCAGAGATTTGACAGATACAGTAATGAAGATTTTCAGTGGCTTAACAGATAACTGTGATAGACGTTTTCAATGAATAGCTGTTCATGAGCAGTTAATTATCTCATTGTAGTGTGGGTCATTTGGGAAGCTGTGAACACAGTTCTGTGTTAGGATGGCATTGTAAGTGGAATGGGCATGTGGAAAGGGGAACGCCAGAGCTGCATCATCTTGAAGCTAGCAAGGCTGGAGAAGTGATCCAAACCAACTGCTCATTGAGCAGCTTGCTACTTAATCAAGGAGAATGAAGGCTAAAGCTTAACGAAGGTGTGAAATCTCTACTCTAAATCATATCTAAAAATCCTTGCTCCTTCCTTAATGCTTTCCCCTCCTACCAGCCCGAGGCAGTTAGTGCTGCTCCCACCAGGACACACAGCAGCCCTTTGTTAGCTGCCTCGCCTGGGGCACACCCTGTCCTTGCACTGCTGCTGCTCCCTTGCCCTCTGGGAAACCCAAAGACCCTGAAAGGAGCCTTTTGCTGCCTAGTCTCCAAGGTTAACTGATTCAGTAAATCTGTGTTACCTCCAGTACACATCGAGCTAACCTGTAACTTCAGTCCCAGTATTTAATTCCCTATGGGGGTGGGAACATCCAGTCTGTATCACAGAGCTTGCAGGCTTCTTATTCAAAGATTGGTTACTTCTCCAAGGATCCAAATATGTGACTTTAATAATATCAAAATTATATGTGCTGGAAACTTTGTCTTGGTATTGAAATGGTACTACAAGTACTACAGCCCAACAAGCCTGAAAGGGCCCTGCTTGAGCTGCAGTGCATGACTCCCTGCTTCGAAAGCTTGTGGAGTGTTTGAAATATGATACAGACAGTGACTTGGACCATCTTCCAGCTGCCTCCACCAGTCTGAGCAAGGGTATCGAAATGGCAAGCAAACCTCAGAGGATAAAACTGTGAATGGCATGCTTTGAGCCAAATGCTGAAGGGTGCCTTTGGTCCCTCATCTGACTGCTGTGAGAGTCATGTGTCTGCACTGTGGGACCTGGCGAGACACCCTAGGTGCTTCCCAGGGAAGACTGGCTGGCTTCAAGAAATCTTGATGATTTAAATAATTTTTCTGAAAAATAGAGAGCAAAAATCATGTGCAGCAGCTGAGTACTGAGGCAAGGTAGAGGTCAGTTGTCCAGCAAACACATTTTTGTATCAAGTGCAGAAAACACAGATGTTTTGCTTTGTTTAGAACCATGGCTGCGACTTGCAAATGCAGGTGGTTGAATACTGTTGTTGTCTGCATGTGTTTAGAGATATTGGGAGATGCTGATGGTGGGCATGCTGTCAGCCAGTCTGAGGGAGAAACTGCATTGGAAATAGCAGATTTTTCTGGACTGCAACAGTGAAGGAAAATGTCTTCCTGGGCAGTTGGATATGCAGAGTTCTGCTGTGAGTGCAACGAAGGGAAGGATTCACAAAGGGAAGGCAGTTACTGGAGGATGGAAGTTAAAAGGGACATGTTACAAGTGACTTACTGGGAGTCAAATGACCAGATTGACAACTGGAGAAAAGTTGAAAACTTCATTGTGCCAGCTGTGAAGGCTTTTGTGTCAGAAGTTACGGACACTTTTCTAACACTATGTACTGTATTAAACATTATCTTAACTCCTGATTTCATGACATATGCATTTGTTACTTAATGAAGATAATGAAGAGTTCTTCTCATTAGGGCCTTTTATTAAACTTGTTCACATTGATACATGAAGACTATGAAGTACTTTGATTTCCAAAGGAAAAAAGCTTGGGATGGGAAGAGAAACCAATACAGAAATTTTTCTGAAAAGAAGACTCTTCAGCAGACATGGCTGTTGAAGAGGAGTTCAAATATTTTAGGTACAGAAAGATATTCTAGCAGAGTTGTAAAACATACTTCTTTATAGATACCTGATTTAAAAAGTCATGTGGAGGCATTAATATGACAGATATTTGGATTTTGAAAAGCCTAGCCCACACAGTCCTCCAAAGTGCAGGAGTGTTAGGAAATACCTGTTAGGAAAGGCTTGCAAACTCAGTAACCTTTTCTCACAGTAGAAGCTGGCATCAACTAATTATATTTAATAAGTCATAGAATACCAAGGGAATGTAAGAAATTTTTCCAAATGCTCTTTTCCTTTTCCTATGTAGAGAAGAATTGTCTGGGGTGTGTGTGTGACCCAAATCAGTTCTAGTTGGTTATTATTACCTTAAATGACTGAAAAAAAGCACAGAGAAACATAAGTGTAATATGTAGATGTGTAATATGAAGATGGGTCATCTCAACCCAGTAACTCTATAGCCAGTGGTTCACTTCTTCCTCAACAAACCAAAGGTTGTAGCTTTTTCTTATGGTCCAGAACTAAAGCATCCTGTAGGAAGATAGGTTTAGGTAAATACTCTGTTTAACTGCTCTGTGAATAGAGTCAGATAGCAATTGTAACACAGTGTTTAATTTTGTATCTTTATTGTGTAGGTGGACATGTGTAATTGGTGATGGCTGTTGAGTAAATGTCATTTCATTCATGTTGAATTTGTATTTTACTCCTCAGACTTTCAGATTTACCACACTATTTAATGAATTCCAGATAGCTGTTTTGACTTCTTATGGGTAATAGCAATTACACTTGAAAGAAAACAAGACGTATTCTTGTTTCTTTATCCAAGGACTGAGCTCACCATTTTAAGCGCTGCTAACTTACATCAGGGGGTTAAATGTCCCACCTTATTAAATCACTTACTCTGTCTTCTCTAAAGCTTTCATTTAGCTTTGATATAGCATTAATATTTAAAATGTATGTATCAGTTTAATAGACACATGCATTACTTATCAAAACACTACAGCTTATAAAAACAAACCTGCTGTCATCACAGGTGAAAGTCTAGAGTGACATGTAGTGCCAGGAGGTGTGCTGTACATTTTCACAAGCTGTTCAATTGGGATGGCGGGTACTTCAGGAAGAAAAAACAAAAGTTGTGAATGCCTCATCCCTGGCAGTGTTCAAGGGTGGGTCAAATGAGGTTTTAAATAACCTCATGGAGTGGGGAGTGTCCCTGCCCACAGCAGTGGAGTTGGAACTAGGTGACTCTAAGGTCCCTTCCAACACAAACCATTCTATGATTCTATAAAAAAATCATCTTGGTAATATAAATGGAGTATCTCCAGATTCCTGACAAGAAAACATGCATGCCCATTAACATGTTCTAACACTAACAGACCACAGTAACAGGGAAGTAAGAAGTAATTGGACCTTTTGTGTCTGTTCAGTGTGTTTGTATGAATAGTTTCTACTGTGTCAGAGCACCTATGTTTTAATGGAGATTTCTTACATTTTCCCACATTGTAAAGATCTAAGTAATAAATTTATTTATCCTCAATTGTCTAAAAGCAAATCTTTTCTTGTGTGTGATACTTATGGTTTGACATTTGTTTAGCTGCTAATTTGCAGCTCATAAGGTCACTCAGCAGTGGGATAAAAATAAGAGTGTGTCTTTCTTCCAGTGCCTGCACAGGCATGGTTGGAGTTGCTGCAGTCTGTCTGCAGGATTCCAGCACACTTCTGTTGCTCCTGGTTCCCAGGCTACAAGGGCAGTGTCCTCACTACAGAGGCCAGACATCTTCATCCCTGTCCTTGCACTGGGGTGCTTCTCATTCACTGGCAGGTCAAATTCAAATGCTGTTTCTCTTATTTTTAGGTGTGCATTTGAGAGGACAGCACATAAAGGGCTAAACTTTCCCTTTGTGCCCTCCAATTAGTGTGGGCCTTACAACCCATGTGCTGGCCATCTCACAGGAATCAGAAGCATATTGGCACCACCTTCTTCTCTCAAGCAGGGCTAGGTTTTGATTCTGCTTTAAAAACTGGTAATGTCTCTCTACTGTTGTTCCTTATATCATGTCCTGAATAGAGGAAATTAGGAGAATATCTATCTTCCTATGTATATATTCTGTTGCCTTTAGAAAGAAATAGATCTCTCTGTAGTTCTTGGAATGCTTTTTAGAGGCATTAAATAATATATTGTTCTGAACTAGTAAGTAATAATATGACCTTTTCTTCTTGAAAACTCATTCTTGAGTAGTATGCCAAGATGCCACTGGAATGCTTGACTAGAGATATGAGATTTGATATGGGTGTGTGTGACACGCACACATAGCCTGCCTTCCCAATGGAGAACAAGCCACAGCCTGACCAAAAGCCTAATGTCTAATTACCTCATGCTAAATCTTGTGATATTTTTTACTGTGTTATAATAGGAAAGGTAATCCAAAATCCAGTGTTTACATGTTGCAGATCCACTCACAAATCTATAAACTAGAAGTTACAAACACATGGGAAACTACATATTTTCTCTTCTGTGTAGTTAGATAATCTTTTTTCAAGGGGGTTGGATGTTTCTGTGCATAAACTCTTGCTCATATGCATGTCTGCTGTACAAAAAATTCTTTCATGATGTATATGTTTAAGTATAAGACAGTCCTCCCTGCAAGGAGACCGAATGTGTGGGTATATGTGTGCATCTGCAGCTGTTGCCAAGGGAAATACCTGACCTTGAGTTTCAGATGATTGTTGCATCAAACCTCTCTCACTAATGAGTCTTCCCCACCTTCCTCTTCAGTGAAACCTTTCTCAGGCCAGGGAAAAAGCCAGAAAGAGTGATGAGCTGCAGAAAGAAAAATGTCAGATGCTTGCCAGTCTTTTAGTAGAATCAGCTCATTTCAGGAGAAGTTTTTTTGAACTTCTGCTGGAAAGGAACGGAGAAGTAGTCCTGGAAATAGTAATGCTAAAGGAAAAGCTCAGCTAATCCACTGGATCCTACAGGAATCTTGTAACAAAAGATGGGTGGTAAAAACTTTAAATAAAAGCCTATTTCTAAAGGGTCAGGGGATGAGCTATTCAGATCACCAGATGAGGAGCTGGCTTCAGTACTGACATGAATTGATATAGTGCTACCACAGCCTAGGTCAGTGGTTCCCAGTCAGTAAGTCGCACTGTCATGGGCCATAGTGTTTGTTCTCTGTTTCCTGTTCTTTGTTAGACAATGCTGAAGAGAGAACAAGCAGTATTGTCAGGCTAGTTTGGACTTCTCCTTGTGGTAGTTCTTAACTGATGCTGAGACGTTTCTTCCCTGTAGCTAAACTGGGCTGTGTTCTGGCAGTCAATATGAGGTAGATTTCTTTCTCTCTTGCTGATGTCTTATCAGAGAGTTCCTGATCTGACCTATTTTCATGGGAGTCTTTGGCTTATGACTTGGCACAGGATTGTACCAGCTCCCAGAATGTCCTGCATAATTTTGCAATCTTGGAATTAAATATAAATGAAGAAAGAAGAACCTTGACAATAAAAACTACAAGTTTTTGTGACTATCAGCTTGAAGCCTAGCATAAACAACTATTCCTGAGATCCCCAGTCATATTTCCAAGACAGTATTTCAGAAAGTATTGTTTCAAAATAATGTACTAAAATATGGCTGCACTACTTGGGACACAGCATTCCTGTGCTGTCATTGCAGTGACATAGCAAAATAATTCAGGCTGCCTGGAAACTCATCAGGAGTGAGTGTAGGAGACTAATCAGAATATCTGAAAGGGGATTCTGTAAATTGTTTGTGGGTGCAGTTTTGGAAGAAGCAGAAGACACAGAGCAAGAGTATTTTGAGATGGGTGCAGTTCTTAATATCTGCGTATTTTGTGGGTGCTGTAAGTTAGATTTGTATAGACAGCTTTTCCTTTTATATGCTTTGCAGTACTTCCAGTGTTTCTGAAGAGTTCAGTTGCCTTTTTTAATGCTTGCTTTAAGGGAATGACCTTTTGTGATACAGAATATTCTTGGTAACTTTATTCCACTTTAAGGTAAGTTTCTGTAAAAATGAATTATACTTTAAGAAATTTGTGTATTTACAATCTTGTAATATTTAGAGAAATGAAAACCAGTTCAAGCAGATTTCATCCTCCAGTTTGTTTACTTTTGTATCAGACTGCTGAATGTCAAAATTTGTCAGAGGCTATACATATGATTTTGTAGTAGTTCTGTATTTTGTAATCTAACACTGGCAAAATAATCAAAACAATCTACAAACAGTTACCTGAAATTTATCATAGCAGTATCCAATATATCCTTTTCTGTATGTGATGGAGAGAAATGCAGCTGAAGTTGAGATGGGTATTCCCACTTCATGGTACAAGGACGATCAGCTGGTGGATTATGAGGAGGCTATATAGAGGCCAAGAAGCAGAAATCCTTTGGTACTTCCAGATGAGAAAGGATCAAAGACTTGATGTGGAGTTGCAACAAAGATGTGAAAGTAGTCATTTGAGCTTGGCATCTGCTGTTAAGGACCTTTAGCTTGCTGAGGTTAGTAGGGTAGGTCAAGTAAAATGTGTCTGTTTATTCTCAGCAGGGGCTAATTGGGAGGTCTTTTGTGGTATCTTGCAGCATACCTTTTTTCAAACCTTTCTGAATTATGCAGTCACATGTCTAGAATATTCTGTAAATCAGATCTGTAGGCTCTCCTCTCATAGTGAATAAGAGTTTATGCTGTTTGGATGACAGGGTTAAAAAGCACTGGTATTCTATTATAAGCAGATGAACTAAAATGGTAGGAAAATGCTGTGGTATGATATAAACAAACTGAAAATGGACTGTAATGCTGTCTTGCAGCTACCATGCTCTATGCTTCGCTAGGAGAATAAAGCTAAGAAAAATACAGATTGAGATTAATTTACAGAAACTGTATGGCTCAGATGCAAGTTTTATTCTTGTTCTGAAAAACTTTTAATGGGTTCAACCACAACAGTTTTGCAAGGGATAGGGATAGATCTGCAGATGTCAAACAAATTGAAAGGCTGGTATGCCTGAAAGACTGTCTGCTTTTTCAAGTTATGAAGTCTAATAGAATGCGACTACTATTTCTGCGGCTGTTCTGTCTAACCAATTGTCTTAGACCTTCATGATTGCTGTAGTTTTTCTGGTTAATGATATGAAGGCAAAAGGGGTGATTTGAACTTTTCAACAGCAAAGCTGTTTCTGACTCCTCCTGCCTGAGATGAAGATAGTAAGGGTTATAGAAAATAAAGAGCCTGTTGAGCATATTAGATGTCATATTGTTTGGGGTAAGATGATCTGCTGTGTGTGTGCAGAATGCTTGGGGTGCAGATCATAGGACTGCCTGGTTGCGTGGAGACCAAATAACCTGAGCTCTTTCAGATTTGTGAGTGCTGCATGAGAGGTGTGCTTTCTGCAGAGGCCACATGAAATTATGAGAAGTGAGGTTATGGGTCTAAGACGTTTATGAAAAGATACTCTGTGAAGTTTATTCTTGGCAAAGTTTGTCCTGCTGTGGTATTAATAATCTGGTTTTGCTTTCTGTGGTATAATTATTCTGGGGTATTACCTGACAGATGGTTATATCTTGGAGTTGTATCAGAATGATGTTATTTGCTTGACAGTTATTGTTCTCTTAGGAACATGGGACAGGAAAAGACCTGCCTATTCATCAAGTTTATTTTCATGCTCTTGTAGGCTTTATGTCATACAGACATAGACATATGGAGTGCTGCCTTAAAAGCAGCCGAGCCTTTTCCCCTCACTATTTTAATTAGAAGCCTCTTCCAGTGCTAAATTCCTCAACATCATGAAGCTGCTTACAGTGTTCAACCTAAATTTATTCATCATCAGTTGGTAGCTATCTTGTGCCAAGATTGTCCTTTTAAATAGATTTTTCTTACTGTTTTATAATGATTTCAGGGTTTTTATACACAGCCCTTGCTTTTCTGCTCAGCTTTATTTTTGTTAGGCTAAGGCCAAGTCCTTGCAGCCTCCCTCAGTTCTGTGGAAAGTAGAGCAAAATGAAGGAATGGGTAGTTGGAGACTTTTCAGCTTTCACGTAGCAGGTTTTTCCAGTTCCTGAAAAGGGTGTGTCTTATTCTTTGTACTATTGTTGATAAAAGAAGTGAATAGTAGCTTCCTTGTTATTGCAGTGCACCAACAGAAACACAGATAAAAATTTTGTATTTTACACTTTCTGAAAATTGTCCTTGAATGGCAAGATTGTTCAAACAGTAGGGACTCATGGTATATCCTCTGATTTAGGAATAGAGACAATCCATTCTATGAAAGTGGTGTTGAAAGGCAGGCAGATGTTTGATTGTCTCAAGTGCGTGGGTTCCATTTTGTGTTTTTTGTGTTTTTCCTTAGGCTGTTAAATGTTCAGATCAGTATTCTGTGGCTGATCTGTGCACAGACGAATTCTTTGCGCATTTTTAATGACTTACTGCTAAAATATGTGCTATGTGAAAGATAAATCAGACCTGTTACAAAGGAATAAAAATCTGGAATTATGTTTAAATATTTTTATGACTAATATTTATAGACACTTGCTACTTGTAAGGCTCTCAGTAAATCAGTATGCTCTTCAGACATTTATATTTGAAAGATATTAATGGAAGGTGTAAAGGCAGATATATTTTTCAGAATTTAGCAGCAAAATTTTAAGAAAAAAAATTAAAAAGCTTCAGTAGGAAAACCTGACCTAATTTCTTCCCATTTAAAATCCTAAAGGCTGTTGTGTTGGAAAACATAAGGCAAGTACTGTTTAAAGTGCAGTGGAAGTTTTTATGTCCCAGGTTTTGACGAAGAACATAAGCCTTGTAATGTTCAACACTGCAGCTCATAACAATCAGGCTCCCGGCTAAGAAAGGATGAAGGCAGGTATCTGAGGACCATATGATGATGAGATTCTGATTTCCTGATTAGAATTTGAAATCTGTAACGTGTTTCACTGGTACAGTGAAATTGGTTGGTAGGAAACCAGGGTATACTGTAGACATTCATGTGACCCTTACTTTTATCAGAAAATAAATCCTATACCCCTTTCTGCAGTTTTCTCTTAGGAAGATGCTTTTAGTACCTATCTTATATCTAGTAGTCTAGCAGTTAAAATTAGCTGGTGAGACCAAGAAGTAGGAGACCTTGTTCCTGAGTCCTTCTCAACCTGAGGGATTTCAACTCCACATTTTTCTCTTCCCAGAGTGCCATAAGCCAGTGGTTTGTGTGTAGGTAGGGGATCTTATCACCACTCTGCAGATTTAGACTTCTTGCCCACTGTCTGGAGTCCATCAACATGCATTTCTGACTGTGTTGTAGAATCATCAAATCGTTAAGCTTGGAAAAGACCTCTGTGATCATCAAGTGCAACCATTAACCCAGCACCACTGTGCTCCCCTCAAAACAGTGTCCCCAAGTGCCACGGTCAACTTCCTCAGGGAGGATATGGCAGTCCTGTGCAAAGTATCCTGCAGGCTGATGTGTCAGGTGTTCTCTTGAAGCATAGATTCAGTTCTTCTTGCTTTTCCAGGAAAGCAAATTCTGCATCTGGAGAGCAAGGAGTATCACCATCTAAACAATCTGTTTTTATTCTAATGGAGTATTTTTAGCAGTTGTTTGAGTACTGTTTCCTACTTAATGTTTGACCGAGATGCTGTAATAACTTGAGATGCTGTAATAAGGAAATGGAATAGTAATGGCCATCATTGATCATATCACTTCTAGGCATGAAATTTGAGTTGTTTCAATTCAGGGCTTTATTTTTGTTTTCCCCTGTTACCCTTTTCTTTAAAAAAAACCCCATGTATGTATCTTTTTTTTCAAAGACAGACATTGTGATTTTGATTCCTGATTCAGGAAAACAAACAGGAATTTATAGCTGTTATGGTTTAAAATAAATAAAAGACAAAACCCAAGTGTGAATTTACTTGCAAAGTTAAATAATTTTTTTTTTGTTTCTAAGTGGTGACGTAATGCTTTTGCAAAAAGCCTCCTATGCTGCTTAGTTAAAGAAGGCAAGATTACAGTGAATGGGAGACCTTAGAAGAGGGTAACCTAGCTGGGAAACTTACTGTTAAACTTCAAAATAATTCAAAATTTTTTCTTTGCATTTTTCTGTGTTGTTTTGGTTCCCTGTGTGATAAAAGTTAGGCTTCTACCTGGGCAAAGTTGTCATAGAATGACTTTGAGTCAACCTTGTCTCTTAAGGAGTTGCTTAGCTTTGCCCAGTGAAAAAAAATAAAATAGTTATGCTAACTGCTGCTTTTTAGCTTCAGCCTGCTAAATCTTTTGTGTTTCTCAGTGTAAGACAATGGTTTCCTTCATGCATGGGTGAGTTCTTTACAAATACAATTCCTGCATGCTATGAAGCAGAATTCATTAAAAAAACATGTTGAACACTGGTATGATTGGACACTTTTGGGATTGGTTGTAAAGCAGAAGGAAACAATGTGTGCCCAGACAGCCATTCTGGGATTGGTTTTAGTGTCCTGCATTGTGTGGAATATGAAGAAAGGGCAGTCTGTACATCTGATCTGCAAGACATCTTACCTTAAAGTAGTTTAGTTTTCATAGCTGGCACAGTTCACAGCAAGGAGCATATGTGCAGTGTCTGAGATACCTCAACATGGCAGCTTCTGCCAAATTTCACTCATGTTTCCAAATGTAATATTATGCTTATGTCCTATCCTGTCTCTGGCACTGAATTAAAACAGCACCTGTTAATATTAAGAATAAATGAAGTTACTGTAATGTTGAGGATAAAGAGGTTTTGGTGATAGGAGATTTAGATTTCCTGCTGAATTAAATATTACAAGTGGTGGTGTTGTACTTCAGTTTTATTTAGAAGTTAGAAAGCAGTGTTACAATGTTAACACACACCTTTTTACTTAGATCCTCTTTCATGAGCTGGTATTTGCTGATACTGAGTTCAAATGCTTTTAAGAAATAACGTGAAACACAGGAACAGCATCTTTGTTTCTGAGATAAGTGGTTTTTTCAGAAGCTTGTTATTTCTCTGCATGTTGGCTGATTCTCATTTGCATTTACATCAGCTTTAGCGGAGTTGTGTAGCTTATTGGTGTTCCTCTTCAGTCTGACATCTGAAGAATAGCAGATGTAAGTATGAACATTAGGCTAAGGCTTGCATTATGCAGCCAACAATCATTTGTTCTGGTACTCTGGAGTACAAAGTAAAATTTGTAAAACACAGATTTCTTCCTGCTTCAACCAGTGAATGTTGCTAAGTGTTCTGGGTTCAGTTCTACTTTTGGGTAGCACTGAATTACTAAAAGCAGTGAGCACTTGTATTGTGGATGTTACTGCTATGGGTAAAGAAGGGTAATGCTATTTGATGCACAGTTGTTTTTCTACTACCATAGGTGTCTTTCAGGATACTGTCTCAAAATAATGTTTTTTTTTTAAGACTAAAGAATACATTGTAAAAAAGATCATTCTGGACTCTATAACTGAATTTCTCTTAAGAGTGGTAGATAAAGGATAGTGATCATCTAAGCACTGTTCTGTTTCTAGTGGGAAGAAAGACGTGGGGACAAGAAGGTGATAATACCTTTATTAAGATTTCAGCAAGGAGATGACTGGGAAAGAGAATCCTCTCTATTGCTGCTCAGAATGAATGTTGTATGGCTCCTTGGATGGGAAAGTAGCTATTTGTCAAGAACCAAGAGATCCAACGGGATCTTAAAGAAATTGGGCAATGTCTACCTTGCACTGAGAAATGTGATTTACATGACATTCTCCAAAAGACTAACTGTGGAGGTTGTTGTCTGGGGAGAGCTGGTTGTATTCCTTGATATGACAGTTCAATACTTTCATCTCCTAATATCCATAATGAAAAGCACTGAAAAAAGAATCTATCAGGAAAAATGCAGGAGAACTAGTGTTTTCAGTTGAAGAACATTGTTTTAGAATTTCTTGTGAATGTGCGTTGCTTTCAGTGGAATTAATGGAGTAGGAAAAACCTACCTTCCAGATTTTGTGATGATAGAAGTACCTTTCTTGTCTTCTTGGAAAACCAGGCTTACTCCAGTTTGATATACTTGTGCCTGGGTGTGTCTTGTTTAAATGTCAGTCCCAACTTAGAAGCTACAGAGGCATCCTCCTCAATAAATCATTACTTGAAGGCAACACACACTAGGATTTTTTTTAAATTGAACTGGATATTTTTGGACAGATACTATTTTAAGATTATTTTAATGGAAGGGCTTCCTCTTCCTATTTTTTCAGTTGCTCACTCACTGGTGACAGTAGGAAATGAAAGCATTGCATTAGTTGATCTGTTGGGGTACAGAAAAAATAAAGTCATGGATTGTAGTTTGTTTAGAGGGCAGTAAAACCCCTTGTTTTATATCTACCATGTGGTTAAGCTCAATGAAAAGCTAAAAAATAATACTAGTAATAATAATACTAATAATTATAATTATATTTTTGTGCACAAACCTAAGTTTAATTTAGAAAGGCTAAATTATTTGTGTGTTGTTTTCCTGGATCATCACTAGCAGTTTCACCCTTTTATGCATTTCAGATGCAGATTGCACAATCATTTGTTCAAGACAGGTTTTCATACATTGCCATTTTAAGATTAATTATTCTGACATAGTGTCACTAGTTAAAACTGCAATTGCAACAATTACAAAAATCTAAAGGAAATTTTTCATTGCTTTCGATGTCTGAATATATACTGTGAAAATTTAAAAAATAGTGTTAAGTTGCATTGGAAAGTATTTTGTTAGTATTATTTGTAGTTTTCAAGTAAATTATTTGAAACATTTAACTTGTAATTTTAAAAAGCTTGCTTTCTTGAATAATAGTATTCATAACATAATATCATTACCATTTCAAAAATTCTTTTTATGTCTTTTAATGATTTTCTGTGAATGATACCATTGTTTTGTCCCTCACTTGAGCTCATAAACAGGAAAGTGTTTTCCAGATCCAGCATCATGTCAAGGCTATATTTAAGTCTTAGTCATTTAAAATCCTGTAGTACTATCTGTAGTGGAATTATGGAATAATACGGCATAATCTCTTTTGTCAATTTCTGCAGTGTATTCTCTGTTCTTGTAATACACAGGATCTGGTTGCGCTTCTCTCTGAAACAGAATTCTACTGCAAAGAATTTCCAAGACTGTTGATTTTTATCATATAATTCTTTTGTTTATTCTGCAGAATCCCTCTTTCTAGGTGAGTTCTATACAGAGTGCTATACCTCCCTTCAAAGTCCTTCCCTTGGCTGCTCCTGTCCTGCCTGTCATTAAGTCACCAGTCATCTGCTGATACATAGGGGCTCAGTCAGCCCTTAGTGACTGCCTTCAGATCTTCCTGAGAGCATCTTGAAGCTTTCTATCACAGAGTACCCTAAACCAAAAGGCAGCTTGACTGCAGCTTAGTGGTGACTTGTTTTCTGCAGTACGGTGCTGAGTGGAGGTGTCTGCATCTGGTGTGTGCAGCAGTCCATCGGTCAGGGCACAGAGCTGGGTGATTATGTTCTGACTGCTCGGAGCATGCCGCTGCTTTGGATTCCAAGTAACCTTGCACTGTGATTTGCAGACATACCTTAATTTCATAGCTGCAGTTAAAACTCTTTTCGCTTTTTACAGGTGGTGTTGTGTAATTTGTTAGCCTTGAATTAGATCTTAATCACAAGCAACATTCTGAAGGAGCCGTCTTGAAACTGTTGGCCAAATGCACAATGCTTCCAACCCAAATCTTTGCTGTTGGGATCTAAAGTCACAAGCTGCAGTGTTAGTTACAGGTGCTTAAGGACTTAAGTGCCTGAATGTTTTCTTACATAGAAGACCACTTCCAAATTGAAATGAACTTGCTTTTTTTGAAATGGGGAGGTTGATCAGGTGTAGAGAAAATAAACAAAGACATGATTGTACTAGAAACTAGGATTATACGAGGCCCAAGAAACAAAGCAAAAACCAAACGCAGGAGTATTCTAATTTGCATTTGAACAGTCGTGTAAAAAAACCCCAAACATCTGGTTCTTAATTTTTTTTTAGTGTGTATAAACTTCTACCAATTTATACAGGAATTGGTGACAAATGTAACATAGGTAAGTATGTGGGACAGATGAGAGAAGATGCATCTATAGAAAGGCAGAAGTAGTCTGTGTCTCTATTAATAAATTGGCAATGGCAAGACATTCCATTTCAAAACAGAATGAAAATGGATCCAAGTGCATGTGCAGACTTACTTTGTATCTCAATGTCTGTATATTAATAGAATTCAGAGAAAAGAAGGCAAACTCAATTTGCTAATTTCAGTGAATAGACTAATTCAGCTTCCTATTGAGTAATTGCAGAAGGCATTTTTCATTTTAATGAGTATTCTGAATTCTTTATCTCTTGGTTTCCTCTGCTTCCCATTAGGAATTTGCAGTCTTAAATGTGTTTCTTAGCACTTTTGTCAATATTGTATTTATTTCTAGGTCAGTTAAGAAGTGATTGTAATGTGCAACTTACAATGACTAGCTTAAGGAGGTATTGAATTTAAAGGGCTTTATGTGACCGAGAGTTGTGGTTTAATATGTGAACTTAGTAAAATATGCTTTCCTAAATAGGAAAAACATTATAGAAACATTAGAGAAACATTATAGAAGTGTTGTAGTTGATAGCCTGAAATGTATCTTTTCCCATCTTTTAGTTGTAATTCCCCCCCAGCTTCTCTTTCTCCTGTTTACCTGGCGTCAAGTTACCATGGTTACTGAAGTTTCTCTCCTCAGCCCCACGGCGAGAGGCCGGATAGAGTAAAGAGAGGACCCCGCTGGCATTTCCAGCTGCTTGAAGTTTCTTAGCCCAGGAAAGGCAGGGGTTTGGAAGAACAGAACTCTTCTTTCCTACACGGAAGTTTGTAACTTTTTCCTGTCCCAGAATGCCTCTAAACTATGGAAGCTGAGAGGGCATGCTTACCTTGCCTTCCCTTTCTTTTCCCCCCTGTGTTGCCAGGAAACCAGGCCCCCCCTCTCTCCCCTCTGCCCCTCTGTATAGAATACTCCCACACCTTTGTGGGCATTTGAAGAAGTTGGTGTCTGTTGTTTTTTATCTTGGCGTGTGTAACCTTGATTTGTAGAAAGTTTGCAAGATGTACTAACTGAGAAAAATAATTGGTTCTCTCTCTGATGTTCCCTCCCTCCGAGAAAACCCTGTTAAAAGAGACCCCCCCAAACCCCAAATCCTTGGTCTCTCATCCTTTGGATTCCCCTTCACAGTAATAAACTGTGGAATGCAAACCAGAGAGAGAGTCCCCCCCTGATTTCTTTACTCGCTCTATAGACTTGAATTCTTGAAGAAAATCAGTGAACCCCACAAACATATGCTGGCTCGAAACTCGAGTGAAGAGAAACCTCATCACTGAGCTAGCCGGCCACACTCGAGAAGATCGAGTCAGATGACGCCCAGAACGTGAGCTGGCCTGTCCCTCAACAAAGGGGACAGAAGAACCACGGAAGGTGAGATTCTGACCACCGCTGGGACGACATCTACCCCAGAAGCGTCTCTTCGCTGTTCTAAGTGGAAGACGTGTTGGGGAGAAAAGCAAGAACCCCTGTGCACCGAGGGGCTGCTTTTGAGAGCGAGACAACGGCAGGAGCATTCAGAAGACTGAATTTCCCCAAAGGGGGGAAGTGGTGAAGAGGGAGTGGGTGAGAGAAGAGTCCCATCCCAGGTGAAACTTCTGGATGCAGAGCAGTTTGGAGCCGTTGGTGAAATAGCTGCGACGGACACAGGTGAGATCACAGAGATGGGTGCAAGACTGTCTGTAGCACAAAGGGGGATTTTTAAATCAAGTGATTGGCATTTTGCAAAATTGGAGAGAAACCGTTTTCTAAGAAAAAAGTGAAAAAAATTAGTGAATTGGGTTTTTTTTTAAATTTTCCTCAAGTGTCTCCTGCAGATGTAACTTCTGTTTCCTTTTGGAACAGAGTGGGGACAAAATTGACTGAATCTGTGAATGCTGGAGATAGTTCAGCAGAGAAAGTAATCCATTTGTTTGTTTTGATTAGACTAACCCTTATTGAAAAAGAAGAAAAAAGGTTATCCAATCCTAACCCTGATAACCCTGTTTCTTTACCTCAACCCTGTTACCCTAAGCTGGGGGAGTCCTCTCAGCACCCCTGTTCCAGGAGCTCTGGCCAAGCTGTTGGAAACCTTTCCCTAAAACCCATCCCAGCTCCCTCTCCTACCCCTCTTTACCCTCAATATCCCTCTCCTCTTGTTCCTGGTGGTCTTTTGGGTACAAAAAATGGAGGAGACCACATGGTGAGCCTCCCCCCAAGTGTTACACAAAGGGCCCAGGAACTTCAAAATGGTGGCGAGCACATGGTCAACCCCCAGGTTGCTTCTTCTTCCCACAATCCCTTTGTTGCCCCCTCCCCCCCTCAACCCTTTCCTCCTCAAGACCTCCCCCTCCTGGTCCTCCAGACCCTCCCTCCTCTGCCTCCGCCCCACCCCTCAGGGGTGTCTCCCTCCCAAGGCACCCCGCCCCTGACCCCTCCTTCCCCCCCTGCAACCCCGCCTGCCCTCTCTCTGCTGCTGGCTCCCAGGTCACTCCCTCCAGCTCACACAGTGTGAAGGGAGGGGGTGAAGGGACAAACCAGGAACAGAGGCCTGCCCTTCTTTGCAGCACCTGTAACTTTATGGGAGGGGAGGAACATTACCAGAATGGGAATGCAATGTCATTTCGATTGAAAATGGAATTATGCAAAGCAGCAAAAGAGTTTGGAAAGGAAAGCCAATTTTTTAAAAGTCTTTAAAGGCAACCCTCTCCTCCAACCAATTGGTCCCCCATATTTGAAAGATTTGTTTTCCTGCCTTCTATCCCCAGGAGAATATTTGCTCTGGAAGGGGCTTGGAAAAGATTGTTGAAAACCCTTTTGGAGAATTATTGAGCAGTGATTTTGAAGCTTTAGATGAAAGGGGTAAAATAATTACCATGAATCATTTATGTGGTGAAGGTGATTGGAGCGAACCTATTGACCAAGCCCAAAATTTGCCAAAAGGAGTTAGAGAGAAAATAAAGAAGGCTGCAGAGAAAGCATTTTTCAATATTCCTCTTTCTGAATCTGTTGTTCCCTATGCTCAAGTTAAACAATGTTCTGATGAAAGATTTGTAGATTTTGTGAATAGATTAAAGGTACAGATTGAAAGACAAGTGCAGAATACCACCCTGCACTCTGACTTGCTGTTGGAAATGGCTCGAGTGAATGCGAATGAAGCCTGCAAAGCACTGATTCGGGTGCTGCCGAAAGATCCACCACCGACCTTGACAACTTTGATCGAGATGTGTACGGATGTAATCAGCACTTCAATGCCAAGGACTGAGGATTCCCAAAGAACCCCAGGAAGGATTGCAGCCACAACTGTACCTACTCTGCCATCGCCAGCAAAGCCGAAGGGAGCGTTCACCTGTCATCGGTGTGGACAGCCAGGACATTTTGCAAAGTTCTGCCAAGTGCCATATCCTAACAAGCAAGGGCAAAGAAACTTGGAAAAGGGAGGGGGTCCTCAGAACCAAAAAAACTAGATACGCAGCGCGAGTCTATTCCGCGCAGAGACACAAGTAGAATAAGAAGTCGCAGGGGGAGGGAAAATTGAATGTGATAAACACTCTTAAATGTGACGTTTCTCACAGGTCTGACTTCTGCCACCGAAATAACACCATGGTTGTGAGGTTTGGAAGCCAAAATTACCTCTCAAATTGTTTACTGTGAAAGATCAATTTTTTAGGTCTCGCCACTGGACGGTTGTTTCCGTTGACCCGCTGAGGGAAAAACTGACCCCCCGACTTGAATTGTAAGTTTCTTGTTATTGGGGACACAAAAAACCACACCCCCAGAGATTGAAATTTCTCCTGTCACTATTTCAGCTGACTTGGATGCACTCATCCTTTTGGCACGGTGCATCAACCCACCATTCTACCTGGCACAAGGGCAGGTAATTGCTCAAGCTATTTCCATTCCATCAGGGGTCCCAGTAGATGATGTAGGACCTCAGAGCTACTGGGCTCAAGCAGTGGAGAAAACAAAACCCATCATCTCATGCCATTTGAAAAAAGGTAGTGAAGGCATGGAATGACAGGCATGATAGACACAGGAGCAGATGTGACTGTCATCCCTGAAAGGAGATGGCCACCACAATGGGAACTGCAACCGATGGTTAGCCACATCCAAGGTATAGGGGGAGCCCAATTGGCCAAGATATCAAAGGAACCCATTCAGATTAAAGGACCTGATGGGCAAATAGCATCTATTCGCCCCATTGTCACTGATTTCCAGGTTCCCCTGTGGGGAAGAGATGTCATGTCCCAATGGGGAGTCCGCATTGAAATTCCGAAAACACCTCGGGATTTTTGATAGCGGCCACTGAGAAGCGCCAGACCCAAAAACTAGAATGGACCACAGATTCCCCAATTTGGATACCCCAGTGGCCGCTGAGTAAAGAGAAATTAAAGGCGCTAAACGAGTTAGTAGATGAGCAATTGGCCCAAGGCAATATTGAACCTACTTTTAGCCCTTGGAACTCCCCTGTGTTTGTCATTAAAAAGCCAGGGAAAGACAAGTGGGAGATTAGTTCATGATCTGCGAGAAATTAACAAAGTCATTGTAGCCATGGGACCTCTTCAACCAGGGATGCCGTCTCCTGCCATGCTTCCTCAAGATTGGGAATTGGCTGTGATTGACATCAAAGATTGCTTTTTCAAAATTCCTCTAGACCCTATCGATTGCCCCCAGGTTTGCTTTTTCTGTGCCTTCCCTCAACAGAGAAGCCCCAATGAGAAGGTTTCATTGGAAATCCCTCCCCCAAGGGATGAAAAATTCACACCTGTGATTTGCCAATGGTATGTTGCTGCCTTGTTATCCCCTGTGCGAGCTGAGGTGGGGAAGCCATTATCCTGCATTATATGGATGATGTGCTAGTGTGTGCCCCCCAGGAAAAATTGCTCCGGTCCACACTGGACCGGGTGACCGAAGTTTTAACAACTGCAAGACTCACCCTTCAGGAAGAAAAAGTACAAAAGATGCCTCCTTGGAAATAACCTAGGTCTGGAAATCACTGCAAAAACAATTGTTCCTCAAAAATTAGCTTTTAACAGCCAATCCCAAAACCTTAGCCGACTTGCACTCTCTGTGTGGAACACTGAATTGGGTTAGGCCTTGGCTAGGCATTGCCACTGATGACCTAGCCCCTCTTTTCAATTTATTGAAAGGGGGAGATGAGCTGAGTGCTCCAAGGACTCTGACTCCAGAAGCCAGGGATGCTTTAGAGAAGGTAAGCAGCATGATGGAGAAGAGACAGGCACATAGATGCCATCCAGAGCTGCCTTTCAAATTTATTGTAATGGGGGAAATTGCCACACACCTTCAGGGGTTGATTTTTTCAGTGGGACAAGGACCAGAAAGACCATTTGATAATCATTGAGTGGGTCATTCTCAGTCACCATCGGTCCAAAAATATTACAAGGCCACAGGAATTGATGGCCCAGCTGGTTGGAAAAGCCAGGCTGAGAATGAGAGAACTTGCTGGCTGTGATTTTTTCATGTATACATTTGCCCCTAAGCCTCTCAGAGAAAGAACCCCCCTCAGTGAAGATGACCAGGAAAATGTATGAGCACCTCTTGAGGAATCAAGAGACCCTGCAAATTGCTCTGGAGAATTTTACTGGGCAGATTTCAGTTCATGCCCCTGCACACAAATTGTTTAATTCAAAATTTAATTTGGTACCAAAAGATAAGAGGAGTCAGAAGCCCCTTGAAGCTTTGACTGTTTTTACTGATGCTTCTGGAGCATCCGAAGGTCAGTAATGACCTGGAAGGATCCTCAGACGCAGCAGTGGGAAACAGATGTTGATTATGTAGAAGGATCCCCTCAAATTGCTGAGTTAGCAGCAGTGGTTAGAGCATTTGAGAGGTTTTCAGAACCATTCAATTTGGTCACTGATTCAGCTTATGTAGCAGGAGTAGTTTCCAGAGCAGAAAATGCAGTCCTCAAGGAGATCTCAAACAGAACTTTGTTTGAATTGCTCTCAAAATTAATTTATGCAGTTTCCCATCGAGAACATCCCTATTTTGTTATGCATACCCGGTCGCACATGGAATTACCTGGTTTCATAGCAGAAGGGAATGACAGAGCTGATTGCCTGGCTGCTGCCCCTGTTGGACTGGCCAGACTCCCTGACCTGTTTCAACAGGCAAAATTAAGCCATGAATTGTTTCATCAGAATGTACCAGGTTTGATTCGACAGTTTAATCTGAAACGAGATCAAGCCAAAGCCATTGTGGCCCACATGTCCCACTGTCAGCGCACAGCTCTGCCATCCCTGGGTGCTGGAGTCAATCCAAGGGGACTGAAAAGCTGTGAAGTATGGCAGACTGATGTAACACACATCCCTGAATTTGGACAGGTAAAATATGTACATGTATCCATTGATACCTTCTCGGGAGCAATTTTTGCCTCAGCCCATGCAGGAGAAAAAGGTGTGCATGCCACAAAGCACCTGTTGCAAGCTTTTTTCTGTACTAGGAATCCCTAAAGAAATTAAAACAGATAATGGACCAGCATATATTTCCAAAGTGTTTAAGGAATTTTTGCAGGAATGGGGAGTGAGACACAAGACAGGAATCCCCCACTCTCCAGCAGGTCAAGCAATAGTAGAGAGAGCACACCAGTCACTCAAAAGAGTTTTGAAAAATCAATGGAAAAACAAAGTAAAGTTAACACCACAGGAAAGATTATGCAAAGCCCTGTTCACTCTCAATTTTTTGAACTGTTCTATGGAAGATCAAAACCCCCCAGTGGTTAAGCATTTCTCCCCTCATGGCAAACACAAGCTCAAGGAACATCCACCAGTGCTGATGAGAGACCCTGAGAGTGGAAAAATTGAAGGTCCTTACAAATTAGTGACATGGGGAAGAGGATACGCTTGTGTATCAACACCCCTGGGTTTGCAGTGGGTCCCACAGAGGTGGGTAAAACCGTACATTGAAAAACATCCCAACAAGACCCCCCGATTATTTCAGTAGCAGAAGTTCAAAAAACAAACAGGAATTTGGGTGGAGAAGGAAATCCAGATTCTCCATTCTACCTGACTTTCCACTGTTGAATCTGTTTATTGATGAAATTTAGCTAATGGTTTTTGTTCTTGTTTACCTGTATTTTAAGAAGAAACCATCCTCAGTATAACAGTTTTGTAAACATTTTCTCAGGATGGGGATTTTCGGGATGGCTGTCTTCTGTTTTCCGTACTGTTTTTAGGGTTTTTTGCAATTGTTGTTGTTGTTTTGATTGTGTTTTCTGTTTTGCAACGTTGGTGTTACCACCACCACCAAGTTAATTTTCTCCTGCACCTCAGATAAATGCTGTGGAATTCCCAAATCCCAATACACCCCAAACCCCTTCCCCTTGGTTTGAAGAAGTAAAACCAAGTTCCCTTCCTTCTTTTGGAAAAAATTAGGGGGAGATGTTGTAGTTGATAGCCTGAAATGTATCTTTTCCCATCTTTTAGTTGTAATTCCCCCCCAGCTTCTCTTTCTCCTGTTTACCTGGCGTCAAGTTACCATGGTTACTGAAGTTTCTCTCCTCAGCCCCACGGCGAGAGGCCGTATAGATTAAAGAGAGGTCCCCGCTGGCATTTCCAGCTGCTTGAAGATTCATTAGCCCAGGAAAGCACGGGGTTGTGGGAAGAGTACTCTTCATTCCTCCTCGGAAGTTTGTAAACTTTTTCCTGTCCCAGAATGCCTCTAAACTATGGAAGCTGAGAGGGCATGCTTACCTTGCCTTCCCTTTCTTTCCCCCCTGTGTTGCCAGGAAACCAGGCCCCCCCTCTCTCCCCTCTGCCCCTCTGTATAGAATACTCCCACACCTTTGTGGGCATTTGAAGAAGTTGGTGTCTGTTGTTTTTTATCTTGGCGTGTGTAACCTTGATTTGTAGAAAGTTTGCAAGATGTACTAACTGAGAAAAATAATTGGTTCTCTCTCTGATGTTCCCTCCCTCCGAGAAAACCCTGTTAAAAGAGACCCCCCCAAACCCCAAATCCTTGGTCTCTCATCCTTTGGATTCCCCTTCACAGTAATAAACTGTGGAATGCAAACCAGAGAGAGAGTCCCCCCCTGATTTCTTTACTCGCTCTATAGACTTGAATTCTTGAAGAAAATCAGTGAACCCCACAAACATATGCTGGCTCGAAACTCGAGTGAAGAGAAACCTCATCACTGAGCTAGCCGGGCCACACTCGAGAAGATCGAGTCATAGAAGATGTCAAATGGTAGCTCTAGGGTCTTAAGTTAGATAGATGTTATGTGTGTGAGAACTTGGTTTGTTTCAAAATAATAATTTCCTTGTTATGACATGAATAAAAAGTACTCTGGAGAAACAGCATTCTGTAATAAATGAACTTGGCTCTTGCATTCTAGAGTGTTCACAAGCTACAGGTAAAGATCTTGCATTTTCTTTGCCGTATTCAACAGATGTGTCAGGGAAAACAGACATCTCTGCTCAAACATAATACTAAAGTAGTGGGGATTTACATGTTTGTTTCAGAGCTGATGTATGTTATTATTCACATCACAGTTTTTCTGCACTTTCATATGTAGTTTGGAGTTACTTCACTTGGTAATGTGATGCCATCTCTCATCCTGCTGCTGGTTTTGTTTCACTTTTGTCTGGGATAAGCCCAGAAAAATGTGTATATGCACATCTTAGTCTTTACGAAATGTTTTGACATACATTACTATGAAAGCTTGTTTTGGAATTGCATTATGAAGGAAATGTCCACTTTTGAGGTTTGGGTGACAGGAGAATGCTTGTCTTAAAAAACAGAGGCCAGAATACCTGCAGCAGGGTGGTAAGGCTGTAGATTCATTGTTTTTCCCTAATGAAGAAAGACAAAAGAGATGAAGCATTTTGTAATCAGAAGTAGAGCATGTGTCCCTGTTCCTTCACCCGCTGAAAGTCTTATGACGAGATGGGCGTTGAATTCTGTGACCCAGTTATTGTGTATGGGCAGGTTGGGCCCTGCCTCCTACATACTTGCTGAAATATTCTGATGTTTCTTAGCTTCTGTACAGGCAGAATAGAAAACAAAAAATCTACAGCCTGTTTCCTAAATCCTGGGCAAAATTACTTCCCACCAAAATTTTGTAAATGCTTGAACATTTGCTTCTTTTCTTGGACTGATGTAATTTTAAATCTGGGATATTTAGCCACTATAATAAAAAGGTAACGGGGAATGTCATGAAGTGGCTTCTCCATTTAGAAAAAAAAAAGGTAAAGAAACGAATTTTGATTTGAAATAAGGTGCTTGAAGGAGGACATGAAAGATGATTATAAATACTGGGAAGAAATTAATAGAAAATGATTTATTCACCATTTTGAGATTTTGGGGTACTGAACACAATGCAAAAAAAGTGCTTTACACTTTACATAACTTATAGAACTTATTTTCACAACCTTGAAAAGTCAAAACAAAAAAATGGGTTAAGCAAGAGCTTTACAAATCTGTCAGTGTTAGTGGTGATAGTCCAGGTCCAGTCTGACCAGGTGGCTGCTGTGCTGCTGATTGATGGGGAGGAAATAATTTTTACTTGTGTCATCTTCAGTGTGTAGTAGATACTCTGTGCTGCCTCTCCTGAAGATAGAATTCTGTACTTGGTGGACTGTCACTGTGGCTAAATATTGAGTGGTTTGGGGTGTTTCCTTAGTTACTGTTTTTATCTTCTCTTCAAAGTTGGCTGAAGAGCAGGAATGTGGTGTCATGCCTTTGCTAGCAGTGGGGAAAAGTGAATTGGTGGCCTTGGGTCACCAGACAATTTTAGATTATCAATGATTTGCTTTCATGTTGAGGATGCACAGCTGACTCTCCATCTTCATGCACATTATTCACAAGTGGATCAAAAAGCACCAAAACCGAGAGCAGTGGTGGCAATGATTGCAGATACATTCTGGATTAGTAGAAACTTAAGTGACTGAAAATAAGTGCTAGGTATTGAAAATTTTATACTAAAATATGAGTCAGTTACTTTCCCAGGTGCTTTATTTTTCTAAACTTCCTTTTCCATAAAGTATCACATCAAAGTGATCACAGAACAATTGAGATCAAGCATTTCCACGTGGAATGGGAAATTCTGTTATCACTGGGTTTCAATTTGTTCTGGTAGGACTGGAAAGACAGCTGTAGAGTGTGCAAGAAGGTGACAAGGTTTTGTTCAGCCTTTCTTCTGTACACACTGTGTGATGGTAATCGGGACAGGTGGTTCCTAGGCAAGACCGGTAATTGTTTTTATTTGCTATGATTCTGACTTGTTGATGGCTAACAAATGCATAAACAGACAATGTGGGTGTCTTGCACTCACGAAAATAATATTTTAAGTATTGTTTTAAGAAATTTTCATTCCTACAGGCCAATTATACCACCACTGATTTGTGGCAAATGAACTTGACCTCTGCATGACAGCTGAGTCTCTCTGCACAATTAAATAAAACTACATGGATGAAAACATTTAGAAAGTGTTGAGAAGCCTGGTGTGGTCATTAGGTGTACCTTTTTAGGATCTTAGAACATTTTATGGTGCTCCTATCAACTGCTAAAGTAAAGTTTGTTATATCATTACATGAATTACATGAAATACAGAAGATTGGGACAGCTGCTTCTAAGGTACTAAGCCAAGTTACAGCCCTCAAAATACTGGAATATGCCTATGTGTTAAAGACATATCCCTTAAATTGAGCAAAGGAGTATTTTAATGCTTGGCATAGCAGTGAGAAGGAAAAAAGGAGATTTCAGTAATTAATGTCTGTTTTGTAAGGGTGATCATTCAGCATGTAAAATGTTTATTTATTTTTGAGTATATTTGAGATTGTCCTGTGACATAAACACTGTATTGACAGAAAAATGAAGCTCTTTTTGAGCAGCTTGTCCTCAATGCCGTGTAGGAATCTCTTATTGCAGCTGAATTTTGAAATTCCTGATGTCGCTGTAGGACATGGAATGATTTACATGGACACGGTTCAATGTATAATAAGGAAAAGGATGATTTTATTTTGTGACTCTAGTATTTATAGATTTTTGACAATAACCAGGGATTGGATAGTTAGGTTACTACTTGGAAAGAATGTATACACATCTATGTTTATAGTTACTCTCCTGGGAAAGTGGCTAGAAACTATGAAAACGAGATCAGAAGGTTTAATTTTCAGGGCAACATCCTGATTCAGCAGAAGGGTTGTTGGCTTAGTGGGGAGATAATTTATAATAAACAACCATCAATTCTGTTTTCATTCTACTCTTCAAAATGAAATAAAAATGCAGTGGAACATATGAATGTGGTTGAGTGTAGGAGCAAAAGACATACAGTGATTCTGTTCATACCAGATATTTCTGATAACTGGGAAGGGTTACCATTTTTGGGGCGGGGGGGCAAAGTATCAAGATATTTGTTCTTTTTTGTGATGCTTCTAGAGAATTATTTAAAATAGAAAAAATGTAATATAGAATTACTTTAAACGGGAATATGGTACAATTATTTTAGGAAGCGTTTTGTCAGTAGACTTTTAGATGTTTCTGTCCCATGTTTATATGAGTAGTCTGATCCCATCTTTAGGATGCAAACTGATCTGTCTACTTGTGAAACTAGAAGTGATGCCTTTTATTTCTCCCGCAGTTACCTTTGAAAGCATTTTAAGAATGTGGACAATTTCACTCTTCTCAGAGAGGCTGACAGTATTTTTTTACTTAACATCAGTGATTGGAAAAAAAAATTGCTTTCATATGCATCTTTGAAGCCAGGAATGAACAAGTATGTTTCCTTCCTTTTTAGAGAATTCAAGCTTCTGCTGTTAGTATTAAAATATGGAAACTACAGCTTGAATGGAAACTCGGAACAAGTCATGGTTTTGTCTCTCTGTTACACTCTGATAATTTAAAAAATAAAGTATGTCTTCTTTAGATCATGTGAATTTGCTGAACACAATAAGGCATTTTGGTCCCTAGAAGGTGCCTAATAGGATATTCCAAAAGCACTGACAACCAGGGGACATCTTCGTTTTACTTCTTTGAAGTTTCTGTTGCAATCCTGCTATGGGAATGGGGACTGCAATAGGATTCCTTGGGGAGCCTCTGCTTCTCTGTTTGGTACATGGTTCCATCTGTTGAATTAAAGCACTTTTGAAAAAATTATATATAGAGTACACATAATAGCATATAGAGAGTACATTCAGTTTCTTAATATTTTCCCGCGCAGTGTTTTTTTCGATGTGTAAATCCAGTGTCGCTCCCTCAGGTCATCATTAACTTGTTTGTGTATTTGAATTAACTAACTTGGCAGCTGCCCAGCACTCCTGCAGATTAATAAGAGCAAGTTTCACCTTGTATTTTTTGGTCCTTTCATGACTTTACATGTGACATTCTTTTTGCTGATTGTCCATGCTTAGTTTTTTCTGAGCTGGCATTTTAAAGAAGACGTGGTTTCTTGAAAGTGAGGAGAACAAGCAAGGCAGCACAGTTTATTGTGCCTAAACAAACATTGATATAGATCTCCCTCTGCCTTTGGTGTTAGGCTGATTTGTGTCTTTTCTCCTGGAAATAAAAGAAAAAAAATTGCATTTTCTCCTTGAGTTTGGAAAGTTTCCTTTCTAGTGCAAGCAGAGCTGTGGAGACTGAGACACACTAAGGTTTTGGAATATCTGTGTATTGTTTAGGAGTGGGCCAGGGAAATGCTATCTTTTTATGTTTCAGATGATGGTGTGTTTCATGTATTCTGCTGAGCTGGTTTTGCATCCATGGCCTGCCAAAAACATATGAGCTGAGAAGGCTCTTAAGGATGTGTAGCAGAGCCAGTAGTGCCAGTTTTTGTGTGGTCCAAGTGTTGTGCCCTCTTGCTGTGCACCTCTGTGCATGGTGGTAAATGATTGCTGCTGCTTACTGAGCACTGGCCACAAGGCTTTGTGCAGGGTTTCAGAAAGCCCCAGTTTGTTCAGCTCCTGAGCCATGGAGCTGTTGATCACTTGCCATGATAATGTGTGTGGATTTTGTATTAAGACTGATTTTGTAATCAAGGGAAGCTTTTTCTTCACAATCAAATTTGAAAGAATATCAGAATAATAGTTTTCAGGTGCTGTAAAATGGAGCAGTTCTGAGATTTGCACTTACAGCTTTATTGAGGTAATTTTGTATAGATGTTTTGTTGGTCCCATGTGACACAAGATGCTCTTTGAACAGATGTCTCAATCTCAGTTATTCTCAAAGTTGTAAGACTGCAGTAAGGCTAGGTTATTACAGCTATGGCAAGCGAAAGGTTGAGGGAAAGGGAAGGTCAGCAATCATTATGGCATTGGAAATTGGAATGGAGAGCTACATCATGCTCTTGCCTCTGCAGCTGGGGTGTTCTAGTGAGTTTAATCACATTTTAATTAGTGTTTCTAGGTAATTAAAATTTTTCAAGAGATGTTGCTAAATATATATACTTGAGTTGGAATTTCCAGTATGCATCTGGAAGCTTTCCAGATATCCTCTCTCTCTGTTCCACAGGGGATTAAGTTCATCATAACTGTGGCGTTGCAGATACAGGTGTTCATTAAACTGCCCTTAAATGTTAGATCATCTCAAAAAGGGCTCTACAGATTAATTGACGCTCCTGCCCTAAGCCTATCTGTGCCTTCTCTTCAAATTTGCGGATTAAGTACGGTGATGATCTCTTGCGTATTTTGAAAATGTTTGAAGACTGTAAAACTACACTATAGTACAGAGAACTTATATAAGACAAATTGTTTTGTAATAACCAGATTTTACAACAATTTGTTAGCATTTACTTGAAAATGAATTTCTAGATTCATATTTGCCCTGAAACATCTTGACCTTTTCTTAAGACATTCCTTCCTTTTAGTTAATTACATTTTTTTTCTTACAAAACTGTACAATGTACTATCATATGTTTTATATAAGCAGTTGGATAGCTTAATGTAAATTTTCTTATTTTTTAAACTTTTACTGATAAGAACAATGGGAAACTGTTATTTTTTTAATATAATAATATTTTTGCTCTTAATTTCGGTAGAAGTAGCCAGTAAGTAATTTTTGAATTGAAAGTATAAAGAATTTAATAATTTTATATTTCAATTAAAATTCAGATGCACATTCCTGTGATAACACTTATTAGTAAATATGAATATAATTTCATTAAAAAATTAAATACTAGCCTTCATGATAATTTAGTGGAATACATCAAATTTTCCATCTTTAGAGACAATTCAACAAGCAGATATTCCTGTCATGCTTACATTTTCATTTGTAAAAAAGAAAATGAAAACAACCATTCCTGTGATGAAGTTCTACTCAGTCACTTGTATTTTAGGCTAGTTTTAGAATTGAACTAGTTGAGTAATTTGAAATCAGGGAAGTATTCTCTGCATTTGTAAAAAGGCCGTGATATTGTCCAGGGTAGTACCTCAGAAAAATCTGTCCATTACAACCAATTTTAATATATTCTATTGTTAGAATTTAAAATTTAGACAATTCTATTGGATGAATATTTTTATAGGTTCTTACCTTTTGTCACTTTGGGCCATGATTATGTACTTACAATAACAGGTATCTTTTTGAAATACACTTACTTTTATATATTTTTTTTAAGTGAGAATTAATTTACAATGTTTCAATATATTTTAGTATATTGAGCAAGTGGTGTATAAATGCAGAATCAACAAAAGGTCATCCTGTCTTCAGAGCTGCACCTGGCTAGTTTGCAGCAAATAAGGTCAATATGTAAGACATTAAAGATAAATGGAGTACTCAGTGAGCATGGGTTGTCCGTACAATGATTGAGATGGGCCATATTTTGGGCAGTGTGAAGACAGAGAATTACTACTTACAACTGTAAAACGTGGATTTAGATGAAAGGTAACTCAGTGCTAGCACAGAACATAGATTGTTTCAAGGTATACTTGCCAGGTTTTCATAGGAGGAGCCACCTTCCACTTCTAAGCTAGCTTTTATGGTGATGAGATTAGATATTGCAAGTGTCTTCATCAAGGTTTGGAATACTGATAGCGAATTCTTTATTTGGTCATACTTGCTTGCATTTTCAGGGACTCCTTTAGCTCTCAGTGAGTTCCAGGGCAATGTTTTTCCCCATTAGCATCATACCCTTCTCTTCCCCTTTGCACACATAACGACTATTTTGCAAATTGCCTTAAACCCACAGGCAAGGGTGGGTTTATTTGGGGGTGAAAGATAAGAACAGTGAAACATGCAGAACTGCTTATTGCAGACTGGCCTGCTGAGCCACTTCCAAGAAGTGGCTTGGTTGTGTACAGCAGGGTGGCTGCTTTCTGGTGTGTCTGCTACAAGAGATGGTGGTTGGGCTGGTCACTACTGGCATCTGGCTGCAGGAATCAAGCTGACCAGCTGATACTGGTGGCTTGTCAAACTAGTTAGGTCCCAAAAAGCGAAGGGAGGAGAGTGTTAGCTAGGGTGGCTAGCTCAAGCTCAACCTGTTTGCATCTGTATCCACTGTAGAACAGCACATTTTCATGCTTTTCATGGTTTGAAGAACTTAGTGAGTGCCTAATTGGTATATTTTATTACTTTATTCAGAGTTATCTACAGCTAGAGGCTTTGTTAATTTTATAGGCACTGCCATCCCCCCTTGTTTTTAAGATCCCCTTCATACAGCAGTAATTTATTTTTCAAATACTTGTGCATTTGCACATTGATAACTGTTCCACAAATGCCTGTGACATTATTAGTAATTGATGTCTGACATGCTACTGATCTGATGGCTTTTGTATTGAAGCTGATAGCGTTATCACACAGTGTTTGGTGAGGCAGGTATTCTGTAAACCCTTTTGTTCCTTCCTCTTGCCTGTGGCTGTGGGGAGGTTAGAGGCTGGGCATGCCCACTGTGGTTATTCTGTATTATTCAGCAGAACAAGAGATTTTTTTTAAAAATCACCTATCAGTGCTCTGATTTTGATATTGCTTTCTAACCCAGAGGTTCTAGTTTTGATTATTTTTTCAGTAAGTTTGTAGTTCATGAGGGCCTGAAGGGGTTTTGTGAGTGGCCAGAAGAGGAAGAAGATTAGCAACTCTTAGTCATCTTCTTTTGTGACAATATGTAAGATATGTATTGATCACAGAAGCACACTCTACTGGTCTTCAGAAATGCTCTATTTCATTATTTACATCTACTTACTTGTGATTATCCCCTGGGGTGGGCCTTGTTTGTTTTAAATTTGGTTATTATCATTAAACTGTTTGTTTCTGTGTACACTCTCTGCTTGAAATAGTGTGATGTGGTATTTAGGAATAAAGGTTGTTTAGTGAGCAGCATTTGTACCTACAAGCTGTGTCATGAGTCTCTTATTTCTACTTGTTTTCACACTAGACAACAGTGTGAAAAGAGGTTTTTTTCTTCTCTCTGCCACCTTATTTTATCAGCTAGGTAGGGGCAGGGCAGAGGAGACTTTGGTGACTAGTGGAGCTGACTTGAAGCACAGCTTGGGCTTTGGGAACGTCTTGAGTAACAACATTTAAAACAGTTATTTCAAAAGAAAATACTTTTTTTTTTTCCTTCCCTTAATGTGTGCTTGACATTTAAACAAAGAGAAATTTCCTTTTGAAAAATTAATTTGAATCTCTAAAGTTTTGGTCCATTTGCCTAACAATAAAGATGACTGGATGTCTGTTATTGTTCTCTGTGTTCAGTTGTTTCTTCCACTGGGATGTTGGATTCAAGAATTTAGGCCACACTGAAAAACTCTTCCAGAGAGCTTACATGCTTCCATTTCCTTGCCGCTCCCTGTGGCTGTTGCTGGCTATGTTCCCTTCAGTTGAAAGGTGGTATTTTGTTTTGTTTCAAACTGGTGAGCTACATAATGATGAAATGTCTTCCAGTATCCACTTAATAACTTCTAGGGAATTAATTTCCAGGGCCTAATGTCTATTTTAGCTAGTTTATAATGTTATGAGTAACAATTACACTATTTGTGAAAATTAAGTTACATGTCAAAGCCCCCTTATTATTCTTTAATCATACTGCCATACCTGAAATGAGCTGTGACAGTGATATTTTGGCAAATAATATACCATGAAAAATAGTTATACTCTAATATTTTCCACAAATCTGAAGCTTACCGATGAGTGAGAGAAGAGTA
Source organism: Pseudopodoces humilis (assembly GCF_049639895.1). NCBI lineage: Eukaryota > Metazoa > Chordata > Aves > Passeriformes > Paridae > Pseudopodoces > Pseudopodoces humilis. The sequence continues at coordinate 136,427,520 of NC_142200.1, read as the reverse complement.
GTTATGAAACTGCATGAAATTTATACTACATAATTATATTGCTATACTGTAAAAGCTGACAGTGATGTGAAATTTGGCAGCAAATGTTACTGCTGCTTTTGCCCTTCTTTTGATCTTTATGACTTTTCTTTCTCTCCCCCTTCACCACCCTAGCTGAAGGTCATAGAAGACGCAAAGGGAAAATTTTAAGCATCATTTTTCTATATCATGAGGCCAGATTTCATTGATGAATAGATTTTGCCATCAATCAATTCTGTTTTCAAGCACAGAGCATTAGTTCAAGAATATTACGGTTGTCAAATGAGGAGTTACATAGACCAGATGGCTAATTGGTTGCTGGAATATGATGATGTTAGGTTTTATATTTCTGATTAAGCTGAGAGCTGTGTGAGAAATGCTAATACAGTCATCAGTAAGGAGCGGAAGAAATTATGAAGCAGAAGCTTCATTTCCTTTGAAAAGAAACACAGAATGTTGTCAGAACTTTTACCATATAGAAAATGAAACCATATATCAAAGTTGATATATATCAAAGCATTGGTCAGGGAACCTGGAAGGCTGAGAATTTTGATGAAAATAGATGAAAGGTATGTGAATTGGGAAACAAATGCTTATCTGGAACTTAAACCATTGGGGAGAGGCAAATACATGATTTCCTATATACACCAAATTATGTCTTACTTTTTTGACACTTTTCCTCTTGAAACTAGCATGTGCTTTCTAGTGAGGAGTTTTCAGAGATTGACTTCTTTCAATGGGTAAAAATTTCTCAGACATTCTTTACAAGAGTTCGAAATAAAAATGAGGGCTGGCTCAGTCTTGGACATTTTAACTGAGCGAGAAACACAAGTTATCTCCAGGATTAAGGTGTTCAGATAGTAAACCAGGCATTTCACTATGTGTGTGTAGTTTGAAGAAAAGTAATTTAGAAATTTGCCACAGTGCTAAGTTTTGAATACCTAATAATCAGTTTTATTCCATGAATATTCTCTCAACATAGAAAATGTTACTGGTAAATGTTACAGCGATGATTCTGGTATAATGAATATGTTCTGATGGAGCACACTGTGAAAACTTGTGTTTTGTCCCCTCTCACTTTTTGGTCATCTGCTCTTATTTTGAGTAAATACTGCCTTTATAGTATAGAAACAGACCACAAAATCTTCGAAATATTTTTTCATTTATTCTGATTAGATAAGGAGAAAAATAAGCACTTTATTAACAGCTATTCTAGATTGAAATATTTTAAAAAACAATCACCCTTCTTCATAACAATCGCCTTCATTAAAAGATGGATTGACAAAATGCAACTGTGGCAACATTCTGCAGTAATAAATTCCAAATACTTGTTTTAGTTGGAATTTCTCCAGTTTCCTAACTTCCTTAAAATTACCAAAATGCAGTCCCTCATTTCTTGTAATTCTAGCTTATTCAGCTTAAAAATATGAAGAACACCCTTTGCTGTTAGGAAATCCAGTGGGTTTTGTACTTACTGTGTTAGTGTTTATAAATAATGTAATTTCTCTTCTTAAACAATTTGCAGGTAGTTATTTCAGTAATGTTGTTTATGTAATGTGAAAACGATCACTTTCATAAGGAGGGGAAATAAAAAAAATTTAACAAATTTTTTGGTTAACAATATTGGGTACATATAATTAGAGCATTATATATCATAAATTTTTTGTATTAGATTCTTCTTCTTAATCAGTCAAATGCAGACCTGTGCATGGCATGAGATGAAGAGAACTGCTTTATTTTCAAAGACAAGATGAAATCTGGGTTGACTTACTTGAAAAGTGCAGGAGCTCCCTCTCCTGGCTTAGAGCAATGCAAAGTGCAAGTTTCTGGGAACGTTTTCAATTTATCACATTAAAAAAAAATACCTTATTTTGAATACTTACCTGTAGAGATATTTTTCTGGTATCTTGAAGGTCATGGTAAAAAATGGTTTTGATGCCCATTTGGATTCTGCTTCAAGTGCAGTATCTGTGTTTCTGTCACCTGGCTCTGTACCCCCATAGGCAGCAGATGTCCTCTCTTGTCAGTGTGCTAATGCTGAAATGGTCATGACAGCAGCATTTAATGTACCCTTAAGTTACAAACTCAGTATGTCCCTTCGTTAAGCTCCACCTGTGCTTTTCATAGCTGTTAAGAGTAATTTGAGTCCTTGATAGTCGCTTTGTACAAAGGCCTGTAAATCATCATAAGTTTAGAAAACAGAAATTAAAAAAAAATAAATTAAAAAGCTTTACAGTTGATGCATATATTGTGACTTCTTTCCTCCCCTTCCATCCATCTAGAAAGCAGTAGGAGAGAGGAGGCTTCCTCGCTGTTTGTTTATTCAATCATTCTCCTTTCATTGCCTCTTTAAAGTTGCAAATCCTCAGAGAAATTAGATGATCTTGTAGATACTTAAATTTGGTAAGGTCTTTTATGCAACATCATTCTCAAGGGTGGGAACCTGACTTGAAAAGGTAGCACTGGAGACATACCTCTTACCTTAGCAATTTAAAAAAAACCAAACCAAGCAAAAACCCCAATAATTAATTTCTGAATTCTGAGAACGCAGGTTGGTTAAAACATGTATTTAACTCATCACTCTGTGTTGTACCCTTACATCATCTATCAAAATAGGAGCCAAGAGTGCCAGATTAGCCCTAGCCCCTGTTCTGTTTCATGTCTTACCATCTTAAGGATACTAATGCAAGGAGCACACATCCGTATGTACTGAAAGAGACCAGTTACTTTGAAGTGACTACAGTTTTTGTACCTGAAGTAGCTTCACTTGGCTGAACTGCCACTTTTCTGATTTTTTTGACTTCTAGGTATTTTTAGCTTTTCGGTTCAGAGGGAAGATTGACCTCTGGTTACACAGAGTTAGAGGAGTATGAGGGGGAGTATATGACATGCGTGGGAACAGTGCACAGTCCTGTATTAACTTCTTCAGTGCTATTAGGGAATTTTCAATGATAGATCAAGGAAACATTTTACTATATAATAGTTCTGCATTGCATCATCAAAGCTTGTGTATTCACAATATTTTATTTTGCTAAGCATTACATTTTTTAAAGATGTTTATACAGTTTAATTTAGCTACACTTGTTGGCATAGGTGTGCTTACTGCTTCATTTAGCACCTTTGTAATTTCCCAGTAAACTGCAAGATATTTAAGTTGGAGAGGACCAAAAAATAATAAAAAACGCCAAAGGTTCACTATCAAATTGTTTAACTCTGATTTATACAGTTTCAGGCAAGAAAAAAAAAGAAAAAAAACCCTTCGGTATTTCTAGCAAATGCCAGAATAGAATCAATGCAGTATTGTTCACCTAGTTAAAATTCCAAAATCCAGGAAATGCAAACATCAAGTTTCCAACAGCAACATTAGCTTGCATATCCTGTGTTTTCCTGGTATGCATTTAAGACTTAAAGCGATGTATTAAGCTGTGAGTTAAACAAGGAAAACAGAAAAAATAAAGTCTTCATGTAGGTAGCACTGCCAAGTTTAGTTCTATTATTGTGTTTATTGACCTTTTATAATTTGAAATTATTTTCCTCATAAAGATTGAATATGCTTTTTTTGGCCAGATGAGGTGAAATCTGAGAGCTTGTCTTCACTGCGGTGTGAACTTGACATACAGTTTACCCTTGCCTTAAACCTGACTCTTCATCCAGCAGTATCTCAGATTTGAATTAAGTGGTTTTTAATCTTGGAAATATGACTTGAATCTCAGAGCCACTCTGATTAATATGGGACTATTACTTGGGCTATATAAGTTGGCAAGACCGAACTTTGAATTAATTCCACATGATATCTTTTTTGCTAATTAAATTTGCACATAACTTAAGTGTGCTGAGTGACTTGACTCATAGAGCAAATTAAACTTAAAGATGGACTCTTATCTCATTTGAATTCTAATGTATCATTCTGGAAGCTGTATGTGCTATTGGTTCCAAAATTTTTGGAGCATTGCAGTTGCCTGTAAGTAACTGAAGACACAGGAAAGTCCTGCTTTGAGGGTGATTCCATCCTGGAGGTGGTACAGAGCTGCAGGCAGACAGATCTTCTTCCTATGTGGATGTTCCTGTCCGTAACTGCTAACATGTGCCACGCGCTTTAGGCTTCCTGCCTGTTTGAACTCGGCTAATCCATGTTCTAGAAGAAAGGGAAGAGCCTTAAAGGAGATATTTGGAGAGTAGTAAAGCAAGGATTTGCTGGTTAAAAATAGATTCAGAAACTGACTCTAGGTTTAGAAAGCAATGATGTGAGAGTCATTCACATTTTCACATGTAAACAATGGTGTGAAAGGTCAGTGGGGTGGGAGTGGAAATGGAGATGTGAGAAAGTGAAAACTATGAGGAAAGTAAAATGTCAGAAGATGGGAATATTTATAAGTAGAGGGGGTAAAGGCCAAGTTGATTACTGGAGGTTCTTGGATTCATCACAAGAACAGTGAGTACAGCAGTCTCTGAAAGGAAAAGGTAAAATGGATTTAGATGTGAAGCAAGAAACTGCTAGGTGGAATTTGGACAGCAGGGCCTGAGAGGGGGAAGCTTCTCTCCTGGAAAGAGGGAAATGGAGAAAAGGAAGAGAATGAAAATAAAAATGGGAGGAGGTATGTGCTGGGTGACAAGTCATACAGTGGCTTTGATGCAATGGTACTGCCAGAGTTTGCCGAGAAGGAAGAGGGGAGGGTATGCAGCAAGAAGAGAGATTTTTCAGTGGCATCTGGAAGTTAGATGGAATTGGAGAATGAAGGATGGTTGCTGGGAACTTTCAGAGAAGACAGAAGACTGCAAGAAGTGTCTGGTGTGCTTGATGTACCAGCAGTGCAAAGGCACTGGAATGTGTCATTGATTGGCATTCACCTTCACCTTTCTTTTTTTCTACAAACTTAAATCATAGAAAAATTTAGTTTTCAAAGCTTGTAAACTGGTGAAAGTCAAACACAAACTTCCTCTGATTAGCTGTGTGTCCATGCACAGTACTCTGTTTTTACTAGGCTTGTGTATACTTAAGGAATGGTTTTGTTACTTATGCTCAAGATGCAGCTAATAAATTTACCACCTAATAAGTGAAAATATTTTTCAAAACTGAGCTAAAGGTGTACTGTCCAGATTGCTCACTGAAATTTAAAACTTGACATTGAAAAAAGCAATCTGAAACTGATTTAAATGAAAATTATTGTAGTGGGTTGGTTCTTTTTTTTATAAAAACGTGTTAAGAAAGTGAGGTTTATTCTGATTTTGCTCTCAGAAAAAAAATCCCATGGTTAATTATTAATTTATCTATTTCCTTTACTCACCCTCTATAAAAAAAAGCATCACATTTTGGCAGAAAGAGTATTATGAAAAATTATGCTGAACAAAGGAGAAGTATTCAGAAGATTAGTTAATCTGAGAGAGAAGGAGTGATAAAAGTTCTGTAATAAAACTTGGAAGCATTGTAAAATATCTATGCCTTATTTGGCTCTAGAGGTGTTAAAAATTTTGAGTTTGAAAAATAACATTCTGACATTGGAGGAGATATTTCTGAGCTTGAAATAATAATTTGAATATTTATATGATTGTGGGGATGGTTTTTGGATATGGCTGTTTAACAGACCTGAGAATTGATGCATACATGTTTTGTTGGACTATGACGTAAATAATGCTGGTGGCGCTAATATGTGGCTAAACTATTTAAGTCAATTAGATATTTATTTAGGATCTCCTTAATCCTGGTTTTATTTCTACAACAGATTTCCCATCCACTTTTGTAAATGTGGGATCAAACTGCATTATAATTCTATTAAAATATGAAGTATATTTCTAAAATTGGAGTTGCAGAGCCCCTTGGTGCAAAACATTTTTAATTGTTTGTTAGGGAGTGTTGAGGTTATTGGATGACTCATTGCAGTAGGTTTTGCTGAACTCTCATTTATAGAAAAATGGACATTTTTTTCAGTATGTTGGGGGTCAGTAAGGTTTGTAATTTACTGTAGTTACTTACATTTTTCAAAGACTGTCAGGAAACCATGCCAGAACAAAACTATTTGTGCAGATAATTAATGGAGAGGCTGTGGTACCTGCTGACAGCTATTTTCCAAGGAAAGGAATGGTTTGCAGCTAGGGGAAAAGTGTTAAAAGTGTGCCCAAACCAGTAACTCAAACTGAAAGAGCAACCTTTGATCTGAGACATAGTTTAGGTCACATTTTAATGAATAGCTTTATTAAACTAGTATATTAAACTAATATTATTCTGTCAGTTGGTACATTTCATTTGCAGAAAATTGGATCTGTCTAAGGGTATTGGACATCTACAACAGTGATGCTGTTTAAAATTAAACTGGTAGCTTTAGTGTGTTTATTTAAAGGAATGTTTTCATGCATTTAAAGGAACGTGTTCAATTCAAACACTGACATTAAAAATCTAAGTCTGGACAGAACTCACATAGGGGTTTTTCTGTTAAAGACAGGGAAGGTGCAGGGTGCAAAGAGCCTTGCCTCTGTTTTAACGTTGCTACTTATTGAACATATTTCACATTTAGCATGGCAGTGTTTTCAGGCTGCAAGGAACTGTCTAAAACTTAATTTATAATACATCATAATATATAAATTAATAACAATATTACCAACTTTTTAATATCTTAATATTTTTTCCTGTTTTTTCTATGTTGTATTGACTCATTGAAAGAATGTATTTCACAATTGTATTTAGAGAGGGTTTAGATAACAGCGGTATCTAGATAACTGGTCCCACTCCAGTTGAAGGAGTATTGGGGAAACGGTCTGAAAAAAGAAAATTGTGATACCAGTTTCAGTGTTGCTACTGGAGTTGTTTAGCTAAGGAGATTTTTCCAGTGATGCAGGATTACTCTTATTGGAAGGAGAAATCTGTTTATTGCTGAAGTTGTGAAGGAAGAAAATTTTACGCTGTGCTCTTTTCCTTTTCCTGCCTGTCTTCTGAGCACTTTGAACAAACTGAGTCAAACAAGAGAGAGAATCTCCTCCGTATATGAGCTTCTGGCATGTGTTTGGAAATGTGTGGTCAGGTAGTGATTTAAGTTCTATATTTTCTGTTAACGATCCAGCGGGGGAAGTTTCTAGTGGGAGCACATCCTTGAAGAGGAAGAGAATAAAATCGTAAAGTACAAACATGTAGCCTAGACACCAATCGGGAGGGCCAGTCACTGGAAATCAGCCTTACTTCATTCTGGTGTTGATCAAACTGCTGGAAATGACCACCACATAGACTGATGGGGTCTTAGTTTTTCAGTACATGGATTTTTAAATACTCTCTCCTTTTATTTCTTGTGGTCAAGGATTTTATCATTCAGATAATCTCTTTTTTTTTTTCTTTTCATCTGTAAAAATTTTTCCATAAGTAAAAACCAGAGAGATCTCTGTCTTGATATACTGACTTCACTGGCAGATTTGAGCCATGGAAATAGATGTCACACTACAAGATAAAATTATTTTAGAAGTACTTTTTTTCCATACTGCTGTTAAAGATGTAACCACACATGTATCAATTAAATATTAAGCAGTTACACATTTTCAGTGGATGCTTAAGAGTGTCTAAATTATTATCTACTGCTCTCAAAGTCTTTTCACAATGTGAGGCTCTTTCTAACATATCTATGGTGTAACCTAAATAAAATGGAGAACACTGATAGAACATTATACAGAAGAACATACAGAAGCCTTTAATTCTTCTTATGGCTGAGGACTGATAGGATGACAAGACCATGAGAAAGTTAGTGAAGGCAGCTGTTGGTTTTTTCAGTTTGGGACAGTCCATGTTTTCTGTGTTGGTGTATTAGTTTATAACATTTGGTAGTTGCCTTAGATATTCTGGGGTTTTTAAGTGGACTTCATACAGAGAGATTTTTGCGATTGTTTTAATTTTCATTACACACACAACTGAGTGAGTCAGAGGTAGCTTCTTGCTTCTGCAGCATCTTTGAAGACCCATCATGTTTGTGCACATGTCCTCTATGCACTAATTCACATTGAAGAGTTTTTGAAGGTTCCTGTTGCCAGCAAGTATGTACTGCCTGTAGGGGTGGCTGAGCAGCTTTGGAAGCCTGTCAGGAGCCACAAGCGAGTTCCAGTAGCCTGTTGGAGACCGCGTGATTAAGGAGGTGAAACCTTCTTCAGAAGAGTTTAAGAATTCACTAGATCCCATTACACGACAGCTTCCAAAAGAGTCAACCACCATTTTCAATTCAGATTTTGTCTACTGAAACAGATTTACCTCTCCCAGTCTAGAAAACCTTCCATGGCAATTTCCTGTGCTCACTGGGTTTTGGAGTCTTGTATACATGTCTGTAGTCACTCAATTACTTGAGGCCCCATAATGAATACAAGACTGACTGGCTGTCAAATTTCCTGTCTCTGCATGAAATCTCTATCTGGTACTTTGAATGCCATTTGCAGACATTCTGGTTTAGTCCTGGAAATCAAGGTTATAGTCGTCATAATTGTAGCATCCTTTAGAAAATAGGTTGAGTGTTTCTTGTATCAAACAACCTGGGTTTATGTGTCCCATCCCCAGCCTGCCCATCTCCTGATTTATAGCATTGCTATGTTCATACTTTTTACTGTTTTATCTGTCATAAATTAATCAAAAGTCTTCAGTCTGCTTTTCAAATGTGAAGAAAATCAATTTATATTCATCAAAGTGCCAAAATATTGAGTAACTTGTAAAATACCCTTTCATAAATAAACATTACAGAATTTATTGAGGTTTGTGTGGGAAGTCTGAGGTAGAACCAAGACTTCATGTGTTCTGTCTCCAACTGCATGGTGCTTGCTATAAGTACAAATTTGAAGCAGCTTTTCTACCTCATCTTTTCTCAAAATATGAACTTGACTGAAATAAAGTGTATGTGTGACTGATGGAGTCACTTCAATTCAAAAGCAATAGAGGATGCTAGAAAAAAGCTACTAAAGTTGAAATCACATGGAAGGCCATTCATCTTGGCACTCTCCATCTGCCTCCCACCTGCTTGCTTTACCTGCCCGACCTCTCCCCATTCCTGCCAGTCTTGTATTAACAATGTGAGTGATTGGGAACAAGATTTATCCCTTCATCCTCTGCTAAGGGGCCTCTCTTACTTGTGGGATATGTGGAAAAATGGTTCCCTTGGAGAGCTGTAATTCTAGAATTTCACCGTTTTGGAAGGTGCTTCGGGGAGGCTTCTGCCCCGCTCCTGGCCTTGTGTAACTGGGGTGTGTGCCACCCTGGTGAGTCGTGTCACTGTAATGACCTTGGTGGTGAAGGTGACCAGAACTGTGTCTGGCTTCATGGCCATCAGTGTGTGGGAGCTGTTGCAAGACAGGGGAGCATTTCTGTGCTTCTTACAGGCGAGACTTACATTTTTTCCCCTTATTTTTTTTCCTCAATACCTGCCGTTCAACCAGAACGCCTTAAAATAGAGATGTCTTTCATTATGCAGATAAACACAGGCAGACACAATTAAAATTTCATTTTAATCCATTATTTACGTTTTTATTTAAATGATTAAAAGCAGAAGCAGAGGAAGGCGCGTGGCCTCGCGAGGAGCTCCTGCCCGTGGCGTGTGGGGAGCGCGGGCGGGCGCGGTGCCTCCGGCGGCCGCCAGGGGTCAGGCGGGAGCCGTGAGGGGCCTGAGGGGCCGGGCGGGAGCAGCCGTGAGGGGCCGGGCGGGCGTCGCTGTTTCCACACGGCGGCTGCCAGCAGAACCTGATACGGTGCGATCTATAGAAGCAAGGTACAACTGGAATAATGAAATTTCAAAAATAAGCCCTTTTTAAAGGCTGGTTGTAACAGTCCTGCTGGGTATTGTAAATGCCTCAGGTGCACTTGATACTGCTGTTGCGTTCCTGGCCCTGGCTCCTAATTTTTATGGAAAGATGGATTGAACTTCAATTTAGGAATATTCGGTAATCCCTCTCAGGACATACTGTAACAGCTGGTATTTCTGTGTTGCAGCAAATCGATTCCATACAGCAGTCAGCAATGCCTATGGCTGGGCTCCGGCAAAAACTTCCAAAGCATTTTAAATAAAGTGAGCCAAAGAAAATAGCATCATCACTGCAAAAATGTAGCTTAATTTGCACGTTAGGAAAAAAAAAATCCCTATCCCATTCCAGAAAAATATTAAGCATTTTACTGGTAAGGATTTCATCAGGTCATTTATTTTTCATTAATATGTATTTAGGATCTGGGGGGAATAACTTTATGTTGTATATAAGTTTCTTAAATAATGAGGAGCTTGAATTTTTTTGTACTGAATGATTTACTGTGAAATAAAAAAAAATAAAGAAACTGGTGGAGTTGAAATACATCGCATGTACGTAGATCAACAAGATTTTCTGCGTTTTGCAGTAAACTCTTTTTAAGGAACCTGAATTTCTGATTAATAATATAATGTGTTTATAATGCGAATGCCTTCTTTGGTTGGTTTTGGGGTTTTTTTTGTTTGTTTTTTTTTTCCTTTTTAATAGATGAAAATACTTTAAGATGCATATAAATCTAAGATATTTCATTAGTAATCAATAATTTTGTTTTAACCAGTTTGTTACACACGTTAAAGTAAAAATGCCTCCATTCTTCATACGGCTGCTGTGGTGTGCTTGCTCTGGGGACTGTCACTGAGTTTGGGACAGGACTCCTCCTTTATGTGTTGAACAGAAAACAAGCAGAATTAATGTAAAGTGAATATGTTCCTTCTTAATTGGTACAATGTGTCCTTGGCTATGATGTCTTTTTTTCCCTCTTTTAAACTGCACCCTGGCTAGCTTTGCATATAGATGTTTTACAGCTCCTGTCATCATAAGATGAGCTTTCACTCTGGAATATTTAATTTCCTTATCCATGCTTTAAATTTTAAGTTAATGGACTTTTGTGCTGATTTGATAAATGTCAAAATGTATATTTTTAAAGCTGTTTTTTTTTTACTGAAGACTTACTTTCTTCACAAACTTTTATAACTAAAAAAAAATCCTAAACTCCTAAACAATCTTAATAGATAAGCTTTTAGGCTTTTATTTCATTCTTTTCATTATAGGAGAAGTTGTCCAGGGAGGTGACTTCTGCTGTATTTGCCTTTTTAACAAAACCACCCAGATTCACTGGGTAAATGCCTAGAGGGCATAAAAAACCTGCATACTTAAAAAAAGCTGCCAGACTATTTAAACTGTAGACTTATGCCTGGGGACAAGGTAACAACCAACTTATATCTAATAATTGCTTTAAAACTTATTAAACAAAACCTTGTGGATGGCCCTTAGTATGCTGCGATATTTTTAGCCATGTGGAGATTTTTTTCAGTGAAAAACAAAATTTTGAACAGCATACGCTGTTTACAGCACCTGTATATCACTCTTCCACAAGACTGCTGCCAAGTTAAAATGGGTCCAAAATACGCACTTTGAGAGCCAACATGACTTCAAAAGTCATTCTGATTAATATGAATGTGTTTAAAAAAAAACCAACAAAAAACAAACCAGCAATAGCAGCGACAAAATGCACTTCTATTTGTTTATTTTCATTTGCTAAAGCAGAACTATGCTGCTTTCTTTCTTCAAGGATCCTTTTGTTTACTGAAATCTGGGAAAAAAAATCCTTATTTTCCGGTAGCTTCTATTTCCCTCTCTCCCTTCCTTCTCCCTGCAAACACATCAGTCCTTGCCCCGCTCTAAGTAGACATTTGCTGTCTTAACTTGGAATTTCTTTATGTATATTTGTGTTCCAGTTTCATATTTTTACATACTTGAATGCAAGTATTTTCACTTATATTTGAAATTAATTAAAATTTTTGTTACATGTATTCTGAATTTTTCTCAAAAAGTGGTTAAAAAAAGACCCAAGATTTACTATCAGTAGACCTGTACAATTATTACAAAATAATGTGTTAAAAAACTACTGACTTTGTTTTAACAAATCACAGAAAAATTCCTTACATGGTAATGGCTTCATCAACTCCACAAATCAAACTGCTATTTACCTTAGAAGTATTAGCTCCAGTCTTACTTTTTACAGCTTCAGTTAAAATTTAGATTATATTTCCAGATTACAAATAAAAATCTTCCATGACCAGAAAACAATTGAAAAGAGGTTAAATAGACACACTGAATAAATTACCATTCTAGTAAGCAGTTTTATTTTCTGAGTTAAGTAGTAGCAAAATTTGAATGACCTCAATTATTCACAGTTTTAATAAAATACCCCTAGACTTTATTTCTAAAATTCCTGACGTGCTGGAGTTAGAGTGTAATTCTAGAGAAATGTGTTAAATTATTCTAAATGGAGAATGAGATTATAGGCTAGACTGAAGAAAACAAAACTTGTTTCACCTTAATAGTCATAAATAAATGCCTAGCACTTGGTTTTGAGCATCTTAAATAAAAGGCTATTTCATGATAATTATTGGATTTGGTTAGCTGTAGTAGTATACAGTTTAACAATGTTCTTAATTGTAAAATTCTGTTTCTGTTCCTTCTAGGAGAAGCTGTGAGATAACATAAATCTTTGTGGACAACTTGGCTGCAAGCAGTTAAACTGAAATAAACTTCTGCCTTCTGGCTTCAGTGCTGCTTTGAGGTTTCTGCGTGACACTCTACAGACTAAATCATGCCAGCGTTATCAACTGGATCTGGAAGTGACACAGGTACGCAGGCCAAGGAGGGGCCGTGTTTCCTCCACATCTTATTTGTTGAGTCTGTATTTCAAGTAAGATAATTAATTACGGTCTCACCAGATTTTTAATTTAAGACTTAAAAAATAACCTTTTCTCCCTGAAGTTAATTTAGATACATGAAACATCACAGGTAAAATATATTAATTTTGAAAAGTATCACCACCACTTTCTTCCCTTCCTAAATCCCACCATCCCCGACCTCCTAAAAAGAACAGTTTCAAATATGTATTATAGATGGGTCTGAAGAATTTGTTAACTTGAAAAAGGAGGAAGAGGGGGGAAAAAAAAACCATGATGATATCATGCATGCCTTAATATTTGCAGCAGTCTAGACTATCCCCTCTGTGAGTTACAGTTATCAGTGGAGTTATTTCTGAACACAGACTATTTAGTTTTGACAACTCTGTAACAAATTAGGAGAAGAAAAATACTGTCTCAAGTTCTGTTCCTTCACTTGCCTTCCACGTCAGAGCCCAGTTCCTGTCACTGACTGCTGGCAGTGGGATTGCAGATATGTAGCTTTCCATAGTTTTCACCTTCTTTGTGGCAATATTAGGTTATATTCAAAGGTTAAATTTCATCTTGTTATTCTGACATTCTCCCTCTCTGACAGTATTTTTGTCCCTCTGTTTGGGATAACTAAAGTTAGTATTTTTGCTTGAGAGTGTTAGTTAGAAGAGGGTGATCCAGCTGAGGTTGCAATACAAAGATCCCTGCTTTCCACCCCTGTGCCACATAGTTTAATGCACAAGAATTAGCAGCAGGATTTGGAAAATTAGGAGGGAGGTTTCAAGTTAGGAATGAAAAAATATGTGTGTACGTATGTATATAAGGAACTGCATTTGATTCTTATTTTTAGTAGACTGTACAGGGCAGTGATTTTGTTTTCCCCACACATAATCTTTACAATTAGGGTGTGCGTCTGTTTATTTGTTGCCATGGGGAAGGAGAGTTGTTTGGTTTTATATGCTTTTTTGTCTCCCTATTCCTGTATTTAAGGGATTTGACTATGACTTTGCCAAGCCCTATCTCTGCATACCTTTCTTTTCTCTCCCTCTCCACATGAAAATAAGTGAGTTGAAGGTGTTCAGTGTGCTAAAGCTGATTTTTGGAAGATGTGTCAGGGTCTACTCTGAGCTGATTTTTCACTCTGGACCTTTACTTTCTTTATCATACACCCTTTTGTGTCTTTTTAAAACCTGCCTTAATTTTTTTTTAATTATTGCATGTTTATTTTTAAAGATTGTTAATGTGTCCAAAAGTAATAGTCATGGACATACTTTCTGAAAAAAAAGAGAAAGGCTTCAAAAAGTAGAAAATAATCCTAATTTTGAAATATCGTGTGTTAGAATGCCTCTAAGTGTGTTTTACTGCGCTGTTTAATCCATATGATGATGCAAACATACCTTTAATAATTAAGATCTATGTTAAAACTCAAGTGTTTTCACTGTTCAATGAAATTTAGAGTAAAACGTAATACATGCCCTTAATATCTTGCTGTTAGATAATACTGCTTGTTAAGTCCTTTTTTTTTCTGCTTCAAGTTATAAGTTGTTTCTCTAAATAAAAATTTGCATTTGGAGTGAAAAGAGATTTTTTTTTTTTCTTCCACTTTCTTTACAATACTTCCTAATGGGGCTGATATGCACTTAAGTATTTTTGGGATGGTTACATCAAACTGTGCTTTCTACCCTGGCTATAATACAGGTAGTTTCTCACTGGAGTCCTGTTTTTCTGCTGTTACTCTCACTCTTAGATTAAAAAAATAGTGATCTGCATAAAATTTTTCCTACCTCTGTTCTTTCTGTGTGGGTAAGCCAGTCTTCCTCTCCCCCTGCCTGCACAGACTGGTATTGTGACATGTGACACGAGTTGAAACTGCTCTGTCTGGGGCACTGAGGACTTGGCAAGTCACTTAATGGATCTTTAGGGTCTGGACATAATCCTGTTCAGTCTATTTACTAAAACTCTTTTGGAAATACAGTCAGACAAAATGCAGCCCAACCTGTTTTTATATCTGTTAGATGCTGGGTGAAATAAAAATAAACCTGGATTTAAAAACAAATGAAAGAATTCCATGAGAACTCATAAATAGAAGTGCATCATCTGTGAATAATGAAAGTTGCCATGTCACTGGCCACTGGACATTCAGTCACCAATATGGGAACATTAATTATTAATTTTTTTAATGTAGTCTGAAGTATCAGATCACTGTTAAAAGTAGGATAGTGTTCATGATGGGGTGTACTAAATGTTTACCTGTGTTCATTTTACCATGCTTTTACTTCGTCAACAGCCTTTATTAGAAGTGGCACCATGTACTTGCAGCTGCTTTCTTCATATACATTCTTTATATACCTGCTTTTGCCCTACCATGTTTAAACCTGTGTCTTCTGAACATAAGCCATGCCTCTTAAATCTGTTTTGAGGGGCATTTATCAGGCTTTAAGCTATGTTAAATCAAAATCATGGCTACACTATTTTCAATCTTTTTAAAAAATGTTTGTTTTAATTTATTCAGACTGATACAGTGATTTTTAATTTAATCTTATACCTTACCAGATTGATCTGGCTTCACTAACCTATAGACAGCGGACAAAGGATGTGCAGACGCTTCTTTCTCTTCCACTCCTTATAGAAAACCTATTTTTATATAATAATAATTGAAAATCTGCTCATTGTGTATAACACCTGTGTGACCCTTAAAGTTTATGGTCAGTGTCAAGTCAAAATTATCTTAAAGCAACCAGCATGAATGGAAGGCTGAGCTCATGCCTTGGGCTGGCTCAGAAGCTTTCAACAGTTTGTGTTGCAAAAGTCTGCTTGCTCTCTGTGTGCAAGCCCATCAAACAATTTTTTGAAGACAGAGCAAGAAGACTTGCATTTTTGCAGGTAAAGCAAATATGTGAGATCTGGCATTCACTTATCTGGAATATTTAGGAAGGTGCAAAATTGCAGTTCTAGCTTCACAGTAGTAGATGGCAGCTTTGTTGCTGACTTCTGGTGGAGCCAAGATGACATCATTATGCTTTAAGTGTTGTCTTAATGTGAAAAACATCATAAACTTGTTTCAGATTTCTTCCCTCCCAATGCTCTATCAAGGTTGCTTAACTGACAATCTTAAAATGTTTTTCTGTTTGTTCTCAAAAACCAGTGCATAAATGTGCAAAGCAGATTTCATGTTTTCATTTCATGTGTTGTCAGCAGGAAAATCACATTTATGGGCCAAGTTTAGGCACCAAGTAAAACTGTGTGAGATTACTTATATACAGTGAAAGTCAGAAGCAGTTCTTGGATTTGAATATCGTAAATTATAGAAAGAGAAAATGTGTCAGGGCTTATGTTTGTTTCTCCTTCAGCACATAAAGGAGCAAGCACTGTGCCAGATAGTGCAGTTTTCTCAGTATTACAAGACTACAAAACTGAATACATGCTAGGTTTGTAATTAAAAAAAACCCCACATTTGTTACTAAC
Source organism: Pseudopodoces humilis (assembly GCF_049639895.1). Lineage (NCBI taxonomy): Eukaryota > Metazoa > Chordata > Aves > Passeriformes > Paridae > Pseudopodoces > Pseudopodoces humilis. The sequence goes on along the minus strand of NC_142200.1, from coordinate 136,411,381 downwards.
CAAATTTTAAGTTCACATGGCCTTTAAATATTCCTTGCTTTCATGTTTTCATATGTTTTGTATTAATACTAAATAGATATGTGAAATCTGTTCTAAATGTTAGGAATTTTGCCAAAATGCATTTATGGTAGTGTATTTTGTGATTCTTCAGAATTCATCTCGACCTCTGAAGCTGCATGCTGTTGGTGTGGATATGCTGAATGCTGGTAGAAATATTTTGCTAGGATAGTTCATTTGGATTGACTTCCCAGTAGTCAGAGACCACTGCAAGCAATGGGAATTTCAAAGATGATTTTACAGTCACCTGAACATAAAAAGAAGCTCTCTTGCTTTTATTGTTTTCATATAGATGTCTTCTCTTTATTTACTACTGTATTAATGCATTTTGATCAGCTTGTCAGTTTCAACATGATGTTTTGTAAGAGGATTTGATAATAAAAAGAATAAAAAGGTGGAGAAAAAAGTATTAATACATCAAAAAAGCTGAGTAGTTGGTTGAGCTGAAAGGAGGGCATCAGAAGCATGTATAGTGGAAGAAGGACAAATTATTCTGAAGTGCTAAAATTTTAATTTTAGCCTTTTAACCCAGTTTTCAGGATTCGGAGTGAGATAGAAATCAGAGAGGTCTATTTTTACAGCCTATTTAAAGAATGCAGCAACATAAAATGGTGGCCAAAGATCTGGCCATCTCATTGTTACGAGATGAAGAGAAAGGGAATTTAGGAGAGCAGCGAAGGAAAGTTTTCTGGGAGTTGTTCTTCCATTGGAGGCTGCCAGGGCAAAGGCTTGCAGGGTCATTGGTTCCTGCTCCAAACTGCCTTTGCTTCCTCACTGGCGTCCTGTGGTGGAAACAGAGCAGAGGGAAAGCCTTCACTTACCTGCTTTACACTCTTGGTTACAACTTCAGGTATAGGTGTGCTGCAGCAAGTGTAGTATGTAAATGCTCTGTCTGCATCACAATTTCAAAGCTTCTTTAATTCATAAGCATGTTGAAATGCATAGGTATGGCCAGATATTCATGAAAATAGATATGACAGCCGAGGCAAAATTCATACTGAATTAATAAATAGAGCCAATATTTTATCCTTGCATTCTTGATTTCTCCCCATTTCCATCTGCCAGAGGCATTAAATGGCTCTTAGGATAACATTAATTTTGAAGATTTGGGAACGTGTGAGATGTATGGTTAGCTTTAATTATAATCTGATTGAATTTTTAAAAATACAACTTGCTGGTGTTGGAAAGGGTATTTATTTTGGTATCAACATATTTATGGTGACTTGGAAAATTCATCTGAAGTGAAATGAAATTTCTCCAAAATGTTCTGTTTCGTGTTAATATTTTATATTATGCTAGACTGATTGAGTAGTATGAAATCAGAAAATGTGTGCAAGTATATTTACTGATGGTAAACTCTTTAAAACTGCTACAGTTTTTGGACACATTTAAATTCAAATGGTCTGTTAGCTGAAACAATTTTACCCCCCTTTTTTTTTTTTTTTTTTTTGGTGAGCAGTGTGTAGTTTTGTAGTAAATTTGAATGTACAATAGCCTATACTGTTTCTAAGCAGAGGCTCCATTACATATGGCTCTGCAAACACTGTAGTTACACAAGTGGTTGACAGTTCTAGTGATGCCAGGTGTCCTTTGCTGAGAGCACACTGCTGTGCTGTCCCCCTCAAGTGTAGCTGTGCCAGCATCCAGGTTAGCCAGCAGAGCTTACATACTGTGTGCATTTAGTGTCAGATGGAAGGTTCTGTGGCTTCTCAGCCCAATATCATGTAACATCCTGGCTGATTTAAAAGAACTAAACCTGTTAATCAGAAGGCAATTTATTACTATTAAGAGGTAATGAGAAGCTTCCCTGCTAGCTGTTAGATGCCTGTTGTGAAATACAGGGGCTCAAAATTGATTTTTTCTTTTTAATAACACATTGGTTTAAGAAAAAAACCCAACACACACAAAGAACGCATCAAAGCAACATATTAGTTGTTACCGATAAACATGAAATAATTTAATTATTTCAAATAGTTTACTTTCCTAAACTTGCTTTCAAAATAAGGTGATGATGTAGGATCAAGGAATGGTTTGGGCTGAAAGGGACCTTAAAGGTCATCTAACTTCAAACTCCATGCTGTGGGCAGGGACACCTTTAACTAGACCAGGACTTACTATTATTACTGGACCACAGATGTTTTCTTCTACTCTCATGACAGATATATCCTGTATGAAATACACAAACACAAACAGTGTTTCCATTATTCTTAGACCCAACTGATTTGAAAATAGTGTTGTTTTCTGTTTATGATTTATGTTAGAAGTCTTTATTCAGGCTCTTAATGAGATATTGTGTCTTCCTTTTGCAGATGTAAAATGCTAGTGTTTAGTAGTCCCTACTGCCCCTCCCCAGTGCCAAGTCTCTTATAACCTTGTAAACTGTGACTAAAGGGTTAAAATATGGCCAGTGTGCCCGGTGCCTTCTTAGTGCTGGAATGAGTTCTTTGCTGACTGCCTGCCAGGTACTTGATATTGCCTCATCTAAGGCTGATGAAGATCTAGATAGAAATACTAAATACTTGCCAAGCTGATGTCTATGAAAAGGACCAGTCAACTAGTCAAGGTTATTCAAGGTGCCATAGTATGCAGGCTTCATTGGAGGAGACAAGATTTTTTTCTTTTTTTAAAATCAGATTTTTGTATGAGTTTTCCACAAGCTGCTTGTTAATTTGTCCTTGATGGGTCACTTTAAATCAGTTTTATGTATGTGTTATTCTTGCAGATAATAGGTGGACTTTTGAATAGTCATAAAAGTACATTTTATGAACTTTGAAAATATCCATGTTGACGCAGTGTCTAGTAACTACATTTTTGAGGGGGTTCGATTTTGAAACAGCTTTGATGAGCCACACAAGCAGGAACTTTGCAGGAAGTCTTGCTCTGTATGGATGCAAATAGAGATCAACTCTAACTTGCATCACAATGTTAACGGTATGTGGTATGTTAAATCTGAAATACACATGTTGAGACAAATCCTAAAAGACCAATAACTGTTTCAAACAACTGCGTATTCTTTAGCTCCAGGAGCCAAGTTCCAAAACTAAAGACTTTTCCATTTTGAAGGAAATAATATTTTTAAAAGTGATGGGTTTAAATGATTACTCATTCAACATTTTCTGTCATAACATTGTTTTAAGGTGGGCTAACAAATTTACTGTAGTTTGGAGGAATAAAGATTAGGTACAACTTTTACGTTAAAATACTATTGCCCTTATGAATATGCAGTCTTGTTCTTTGAGGACACTTACAGCAAAAAAAAAATTTTTGTTAGAAAAAATATACAACATTGATATTTTCATTGCTCTGCCATCTGTAAGAATTCAGCATTTTACTTTTTTTTGTGAATTAGGAAATAAATCAAAACTGATATTTTTCCCAAGATGCTGATCACTTGCATGTCGTGATTATGTAGTTACTCAGTGTTCTGTACTTTGCAAATGACTTTTTTTTTTTTTTTTTTTTGTAGAAACACTAAACTGTAAAATTTAAAAAAGGTGTAAAGTTTAAAAAAGGTGGAGTGAGTTAATCCGTCTGGCTCTGCAGAGAAAAATTGTTACTCTTTAACATTTTGTAGCATCAGCAAGCCCATGTATTCAGTAGAATTACTTAAGAGAATATAAAAAAAGAATTATTTGTAGCAGATAAATTTGAGCACATAGGGAGCTTTTTACAGCTGGAGTCTGATACAACAGTGCAGTGTCCATCCTAATATGCAGACAGACCGTGTATGTTTTTATTTGAACCTGTGCATAAATACTAATCTCAAATTCCAGAATGATATAATTTTCAGTATGTGGTGTTAGTGACTGATTTTGTTATTCAACAGCAAAGATGTCAGAATGAGTGTTTCTACTGCAATGCTGTTTGCATGTGTGTAAGGCAAATGTCTGAGCCTTTGTGGAACTGTGAAGTACAGTTCAAATGTGAAAAAATGTTAGCTTGTTATAAATGGCAGCAAATGGTGCTGATTATTTTACCTTTGACAAAGTGGAAAATTTAAAGGTTGGTTTGTCCCATTTTATTAACACAATAAATTTTTACAGTGTTGTTCTGGGCCTTTAGATATATGTTCTTTAGTGTTTATTATCGCTCAGTTGCTGTAAAAATTCTAGATTCGAAGCCTGGCATCATTGTTCAGAATGCTAATTCAGGAAATTAATTAGCATATGAAAGCAAAGGCACATCCATGTTTCCATTTCTTTCTTTATGCTAACCAAAACAAAGTTGTTGTTTTCTTGTAATATGCAAGAGTGATGGAACGCAGAGACCATATTTTTTATCATTTAGCACTAGTTTATAGCTTCCACAGACTTGTCCTAATAATGAAGCTATGAAGGATATGACAAGAATGGTGATATTAAATTTCTCTAGACTAACAGTAAATTTTTCCATTCTGATGTCAAGAATGTAGAGCATCTGGAATCTGCAGTGTGAGTGGTTCAGTACGAGAACAGTTTCATCAATTGCTTAGCCATTTATTCTCCTCCTAGGAACAAGCAGTCTTCTGTAGAATATAATACTACAAAGGAAGCAATTTTCTAAAACTGGAAAAATCTTATATGTCCCGTTGCTTCTGATTTGAAAGGTTTCCATTGCTTCTTACTCTTAAATCCAATTGCGTGTGCAAATCTACTGTACACATTTGTAAATTGGAATTAGCATTATTCTACATTTTGGTCTTCAGATCAAATAAAACTAAATTGTATTAATTAAGTTTAGAAAAAGCTGAAGATGATCTGCAGACAGTAACTGCTTAAGTGTGTTGAAAGAACAAGTTGAAATTTATCTTTTACCCTTTTAGGTGTGGTTACATTGTGATAGGTGTTGGGGTTCCTCCCCCGTGAGCTGTAGGAATGACCAGACTTACTTCCCCTCTTAAAATTGCGTAATTGTCTTGCATCTTCATGTTTAATCACATTGTTAGTTTGTGGTTTGTTTTTTTTTTTTAATGTATGCTTAGGTCTTCTGGGAAGAAATTATCTACTTTTAAAAATCAAAATAAACTAGTTTTTCTTGTGTAAGTCATGCTTACTTTACTGAATTTTGACACCTAAAGTGTTTTCATACTAGTTAATTCCTAGGGGTGCATGATTCCTTTTGAATATAAATGCTGGTTAATTTTAGGCAAACTAGACCAAAAAAAAAAAAATCAAGAACCTAAGTAGAATAGAAAGTGTATAATAAAAACGGATTTTTTTTTTTTTTTTGTAGGACACTCCACACAGTAGTGCCAACATGAGGCATTAAAAATGAAAGGATTTTTTTCTTGGCTTTTCTTTTTATTTTTTTTAAAGCAACTTCTAGATACATTTTTTTAAAAGCTTGTTGTGTTTATTTATATTGTGGACAGCTTTCAAATAAGTGTGAGGTCCATGCATGCCATATGACTCAAGAAGGTGGGACTTCAAGAGAAAAATCAAAATTGAGACCAAAAGCACATTTAAGGCCTGGCAGGCAGTGGTGGCATTCAGCTTGTGGGTGCTGATACATCTCACTCTGGGTCTTATGCAATGAATATGCCTTTTTAATTTGCCAAACAATCTGTATGTTAGGGGATATCACTATGAGCTTTTGGAAAGTTAATTTTTGGTTTTAGAAGTAATCAAAAGTGTTTAGTGTAGCATCCCTTCAGACTACATAATTGCTGCTGTGACAGTTAAAAAAAAAATCTGATTTTAACAGCCTGGCAGTACTTAAACTTGGGCTTTTTTCCATGGCCTTTGTCTCTGACTTCTAGAACCACCTGAGATCCTACGTAGAAGTTTTGCAAGAGGTTTGAAATTGATCTGAAGCACTCTACTAGGAAATTCAGATTATTCTGTTGCTGCATGGCAGCATCTCTGTACAGTGAGATCTTACAGGGCTGTGGGAATTTGAGCTACTACTCTTCAAGAGTAGAAAAGATGCATGTGACAGTTGTTCAGATTTGGTAAGTAAAATTAGTCCAGTGAGTAGCTGCCAATATAGACGTGTCAACTTCATTACCAGTTTACATTGCCATTACCAGTTTACAATAACTTGACAAATTATTGTGTCTCTATCCACATCACAGAAACACTTTCTTCAACATGTCATGTGCTGGTAAAGTCATATGCCAGCTGCCATTTTCACTGTTTCTTCATAGTGCAATGAATAACATCAACACATTTAATGTAATTTAGATGCAAGTAAAATTCATGTTTTACTTGGAGGTAGAAGATCCACACACTTTATTTCTTAATATATAGAAATCAGAATGTCCATCTGAAAATTTTGATTCCGTGATACTGCGCACCACAGACAGAACAAGAAGGAGCAAGAGAAAAAGTAAACTCTTGCAGGTACTACCACCTTCTTCTCTATTAACTTCTGGAGCTGAGTCAGGTGATCTTTAATCACACAAATTTAATTTAAAAAAGAAAATTGAAATGTAAATAATATTTTAGATCTTTGTCTTCTGTTCTCCCCAGGTTAATACACTAAGTCCTCCTTCTGCCTGATTTTTACTTAGTTCCTTGATGGAACTGGTTTTTTAATTCCTGTCTGCATAGTTTCGGTAGGTGTCTGTAGAGCAAGAGCATGGTGTCCTCTAGCACGCTGCATGGCACAGTCCTCAGTTTCCACTATGGAGAAGGGCCGGATTCTCATTTCCTTCTGGCTGAAAGCTATAAACACTGGATTCTAGAGCCAAAGCAGGGAAGAACTAGAAGCATGGCTATGATATTGGATAAAATCAGTCAGCACCTGTCTAATTGTCTCCACTTCCCCAGGGGAGTTGCACAGATTAGGTGCATTGCTGTTGAACCTGGAGTAGTGCACTAGGAACATAGGCTCCCATTTTCCTGGAAGGGGCAATTCAGGGGCTACATAAATAAGTAAAGCTCACAGAAACTTTTGAGCTGGATGTGAAATCTTCATGTGTGTAAGCACCTGCAGGGTTCGGCACTCCTGGAGTGCTGGCAGGCAGGGTTTTTCTCTGGGAGTTTTGTGTGTAAAAACAAAGTCTCATTATGGGCAGACTCAGTTTCCCCTTGTGTCACTAATAGTTAATCCATCAGGAAATACAAACTTTCATTTTATTTTTCACTAGGGATTTGATTATCAAAGCATTGAGGAACAAGTTACAAGGAGAGAATAGTTTTATAGTTGATTGCATGTGGAATTTAAGCAGATCTGATGGATCAAGGAAAAGAAAGCTTACTCTGTTACATGCCTTTTATTTGAAGCAAGTGGCTGAACTTACTGTTTTCTTTCTTCTGAATGACACACAGGAATTGTTGCTAAGCAGTTATGCCACAGTGCAAGCTGACATTGAAAATTTCTATTCAATTTTCTGACAGCCTTAAGGTTGTTTTGAGGTAAATATATTTACAGTAACAAAAGTGGCCAAGTGTAAAGAATTTTTTAAATTTCCTAAATGAAAAAATAAAGAAATATTTTAATTTTCGAAATTAATTGTTTTCATAAATTGTGTGATAAAACAACCATTTTTGCTAAGTTCTGAAGTTCTAATAATCTGGGAAATTGGAGCCACAAGTCCTGCTCAGACATCTTTTCTCTGGCTGTCTGCTCAATCGGTGATTATATCTTGCTAGGCAAAGCTTGATGGTCTTTCTTTCTGTCTGCAAATTTGTAGTGGTTTGAGTTGTATCTTTTTTTCTGCAGTGTTTCTGAAGCAGAAACAAGAACAGATTTAAATAAAAGCAGAATTCTGAGAGAAATGAATGTGAACCACCAAAAAATGCTTGGAGCAGAAAAAGAATGTATCTGGGAAGAATTTTTTTATCCAAGAATATTTTACTAAGAGGCAGCAAAAAGAAGAAAATGTAAATAATCAGAACCCAAAGGTGCTGTTGAAAGGGATATGTACTGCCTGAAAAGGTTGCTAAATTATGCTTACTAATAAATATTCTAAATCATAAGTTTTAGGGAGATAATAAGCATAATAACAATAAGTAACCTGTATTGTACAACAGTGCTCTTTTACCAGTAGAATATGTTGTATAAATCCATTCTTGTGAAGAACAGCAGCACTTACTCTGACTAAAAATAATAACAGGACCGTGTATCTTGGATCCCGGGAGATTGTTGGTGTTTTTGTAGACAGCAGACAGGAGAAAAAGGCATTTTGTCCTTTTTACCCCAAGTAATCCCACTGGAAAACTAAACATGTGCTATGAATTGATATCAACTCATGCCAGGTTACCTCCCTAAAGAGGACTGCTGCAAACACTGTTGCTACATTTCTTGGACAGCACTTTGATGGCCTGTGTGCACGATGGATATTTTATGCCGTACACTACTGTGGAACAGTGTGCTACTGTCTGCCCCTCAGAGACCGCTGCTGGGGTGTGCTACAAAAAACCGAGAACAGCAATTTCTTTAGCCCTAGAGAGAATCTCAAATACCTGCAAATTAAAAATGTTACTGAAATATTTCTGTGTGCATGTGTGTCTGGGAAAACTGTGTTAGTTTTGTTTTTAAAAGTTTAATCCTGCAAAACAGAGAAGGTGCTTTTGTATTGCTGTGGATCCTTGCTGAACACAGGATTGAAAAAAATATTAAGCAATATATTAGCAAGAAATATTTATAAAAACCACAAACCTTTTTCTAATGGACCACCCTATCCAGTTTCTGTTCTTTTAAGGAAGTTTTTCCTATTCATGACTCATTTCACTCTTTGGCTAACATCAAGGGAAATGGAATAACGATTAAGCAAAGGAATGTATGGTTTTTTTTTCTGGGTTTGTCCTTTTCTCAAAACCTTTTATGAATTTTCTGCATAACGTTGTGTAAATATATATGGATGTAGAACTTTGACAACTGTGACAAGGTAAAAAGTACACTGCTAATACTTTTTTCTTAGTAATTTTTTCTTAATGTTCCTTTTGGTTCTACAAGTTAACGTTGTGCTGGATACTCCAGTCTCCCTCTTCAGTTAAAATGACATGCTCCAGGCAGCCAATTACACAGAACTGTTAAGTGAAATTAATGAGATCACCCTAGATTACACTTTGTGTTTTATTTTCATTTTATAGGTCTGTACGAGCTGCTGGCTGCATTGCCAGCCCAGCTGCAGCCACATGTGGACAGCCAGGAAGACCTGACCTTCCTCTGGGATATGTTTGGTGAAAAAAGCCTTCATTCACTGATGAAGGTAAACCACATTTAAGTCAGATTTTCTTTGAGAAGAGCATATGGAAAAATGTTTTGAGCGCCATCTAGTAAACCAGTGACCAAGCTGTTGCTCAGTGAAAACAAAACAGCCTTGTTTTAACTCTGTTTCTGGCAGGGTGGAAGTTGTTAAATAAGATTTTACCAAAAATACATAGATGACTTCATTTAAGAGTGTTGTTTTGGCAGTGTAATGCTAATGCAACAAACATGTGTTATTTGCCCTTGTTTAGAAAAAAAGAGTACGAAATAGTAGCAGGAAATCTGACACTTCTTTATGGTCAACATTCAAGACCTGGAGTTTAGCTTAAATAAATAAACGTTCACAGCAAAAATTAGAAGGAATATATTTTCTGAGGTCAAGTATGGCAAGAGTTCAGTAGCCACATTAATTTAAAATAATTTCCTTTAACAAAGTCAACTGAAATTCTAGTAAGCTGTTTCTTTTATTGGCTTGTCTCCATTTAATATTGTGTTTTGCTCAGAAATATGCTGGACTAAAGTACAGCCTAAAATAAATTGGATGAATACTTGAGTAAAATATTATGCTACAAAAATGATCAGCAACAAGAAATCTAAGCATGCTGTGGGAGTACACAGAGCTATCCCAATAATCTTAAAATTGTGTAGAGCTGAAAAATGGGACCAATCAGCTGGTTAAAAATATTCCACTCCTACACAACAGTAAGTATGTCTTCAGTACCCAGTACAGAGCTAATTCAAGCTGGGAGGAAATTCTGAGGTCTGAAATGAGTCAGTAGATGGTATTAACCCTTGTCATGAATATATCCAGACTTGTGCAGAATTTGTTACCCTTGTCAATTGCTGAGGAAGCTTAAAACTGGGATTATTTCTAAATAGGTTTGAAAGAATCACATTTTCCCATTTTTTTCAGCTATTTTATTCTGGAAAAAGATGTAATAATGTTGATACTTGGTCAAATGCTTGGTGATACTCTTCAAAATATTTGAGAATTTACATATAAAAGTGGACATAAATGTTCTTAGGCATTTTATATGCAAAAGCAACTAACAGTGGAACCGTGCTTGGCAATACTTGCTTGCCTAAAGAATTCCATCAACATTTCTGAAGTGCTGTGGCTCCCAGACTCCTTGCGGCTTTGCTGCAGCTGTCTGTGCAGGTGGCTCAGAAGATCACTGTAAGAGGAATACCAGTCATCTCTCTGATGTAGGCTGACAGTGGTTTGCATCTAAGCAAAATGTTAGGTCAGCTGCTAAATTAGTTTCCTTTCTGGTTTGGGAATTCAAGAAGGCTGGCTAGAAAATGAGTGTGGATCTGTGAAACATTGACACTTCAACATTTGCTCTAATTTTTTTCTCAAGGCAAAACCCAAACTTTTTCAAATTCCTTCACTTACTGCCTTTTGCCCCTCATTCCAAAAGAAGACAGTAGTTAACTGGTTTACTCACTTGAAGTATGCTCTCAGTTTGGAGCAGTTGGCTTTCCTAGTGGCTGTCCTGGTTGCATGCCCTGGTTACCATGTTTTTGTTTCTGCGGGGTGGATTTGACTTACTGTAGCAGAAAAGAAAGAAGAGAAAGGGGATCAGTGAATGGTCACTTGATTGCAATTTCAACAAGAAGGCACTGAAATATTCTAACCATCTTCATTATTTATCTTGTGCTCTGTAGGTCCAAATATTAAACTTACACGTAACTTTGACCCTGTTGAAGCTTCTTTTAATGTCCTCTTAAGCCTCACCCTATCTTAAAATAGATGTCATTCTTGAAATCTCAAAATGACATCTTTAGTGTTCACTAGTTGCCCTTCTTTAGTACAATATATTAATTTCATTTGAGACGAAAAGTTTTTAATTACAAGAATTGAGACAAATATTAAGAGTATCTGGTCTGACCCAGTGCATGTCACAGGCTATCAAACCTCACCTTGGTTCCTGTGGAGTTTTGGTATATGAAGTAAGGTATGAAGAGCTTTTGAAATGTTCATATACCTGCTTCAAGATGGGCTTAACTGTATGTGAAACTCATGCTATTTGTTTGATCTTTAATGCATTTTTAGAAGGATTGTTCAGTGTCCTTTCAAGTTTCAGAGAAGACAGTCCCTTGCCTTTTTGGAAGAAACCTTTAAGAGCAGAAGAACAAACCCCTTTTTCCCCTGATGCAAGACTTCAGGAGGGCAAAATCTTTCTTTCTGAGTTCTGGTGTCTTATGTGAGAGATTGTTTTTCCTAACAGTAACTTCTTAAAAGCAACTGTACTTGCAAAGACAAATGTTTTTAATTCTGCAGACAGAGAATGATGACACATATTTTGTAATAAAAAAAGAAAAAGGAAGGAAAAAATGTGCACTAGCTTTGAGCCAAGGATGTTGCGATCCTGGTATGTGGCAGTGTAGGAAGAAAATGAGCATGGGTGTATTACCAATTAGCACTGATATTTCTCTATTTTAATGTATTGCTTAATAAAAAATTCTACACTGATCTTCTTAACTTACTGCTTAATAATTTCAGATATTATAAAAGAGCTTTTTCCAAGGTTAAGAAATGGATAAAATGCTCCAAAATTTTTGAAAGACTGAAGTATAAAAGGAACTTTCCACTTTTTATATCTACAGATATTCTAAGTTTTATGGGTATTTAATTACTATAGCTTTTTCTTCATGGTTGTATACTATAGCACGTGGTTTGCTATTCTGGCTCTCAATACTGAAAAGAAAAAAATAACAGAAAAAAAAAGCCCCAAACTTTGTCTTGGAGTTCTCTTCATTCAGTATTGTTGAACAGAATTCTCTTTGAGAACTTGGATTAGCCTAAGCTGTTCTAAGAAGTCAGAAATGGAAAAGTTGTATTAGATCATCCAATCCATTCCCCTGCAAATACTGGATTGTTCCCTACAGTACATTCCTATTGTAGTTACTGAAACCAGCAAACACTGATGCAACTGTTCTTGCTGTCCCATTTCTTCACAAAAGACTCTGTTGATTAGATTTTAGTTTAGATTTTTAGTCACCCCAGGACAACAAAGTAAAATAAAGAAGAGAGAACCTACAACTGTTGACAGAAGGGAAAACTGGTTCTGGATAGTGTTTTTGTTTCTGCTTCTCTTAATTTGGTACTTCGTTGTCTTCTTACATGACTCTCAGATTTTACCAAAAATCTTCAGCTGCCTCCTTCCTTTTTATATAGCAGAGATCACATTTATTCTGTAGAGATTTATAGGATAGAAACCTGAGGGAAAGATCCTTCAGGTTAATTACAAGCATTGACGTAGCTGATACCTGAAATAGTACATGTGCTCAGCTTGGATATTTTTTAGAAAGGATAAAAACCTAATGTGCTCTAACTACTCCTTTGGATTATTTTTAGAGGAGCGGCAAGAATTTCCATGTGTGTTTGTTTGCTGTTAGTGCACCAGACACATTTTACTGTTTGTCTGTTTAGCTCCAGGATGAAGCTTCCACTCACATGGTTGCCTTAAACATTTCTGGTTGTGGATGTAATGCTCAAGAATTGAGTAAACTTTTCTGTTGCACAGCTACCAAAGTATTTCATAACCGATTGCAGTTTGTTTTTGGCCAACTCAATACTGTACTTTCCATTATAAAAAAGAAGCTGCAGCAAGTGGCATTGCACTTTCTCTTGATAGGGAAGAGTTTGTACATTCAAAAAGCTATATGTTACACTAGGGGAAAAAAGCAACCTACTGCAAAAGTAAGGAATATTTGGTGAATCAAGTCTGATTTTATTGTAACTGCATAGTATTTTGATATCTGGCCCTGCAAAACCTTAATTTGTGCAAATTTTCTCAGTTTCACCTGGATATGATTTAAGAAAGTATATTTTCTATGTGCTAGAGTTTGACCATGTAAATTGCTAAAAAAATATCAAAAATAAACTAGTCAGGTATATCCTGGTGAAATTTCTTTGGTGTCTAAATTGAATTACATGATTACAGAGCCCAAATTTTATAGTCATTGTGGTATAGGCATAGGAAATTTTCAGTGTGAATACTCAGATTTTTCAATATGTAAATGTTGATGGTTTCAGTATTCTGAGGTTCCATTTTTGGCAATGAAAAAAATAATGATAGTATTTACAAAAACTAAGTTGACTAAGGCAAAGCAAAAGGGATTGATTTGATACATCTTTAGTGATAAAATCAACTACCTGCAGATGATGCACTAAATCTTCAGTCCATTAACTGTCCATGGGAAGAGATGTGCAGGTTATTTTGGCATTTGTGAAAGCTCACGTGGTGCAGCTTTCCCTTACCCTGTGATATGTCAGCTGTTCTGCAGCCAACTCCAGGTATGTGCCGCCCATATCATGTGCATTCACCTCCCGTGTTGTGTATCCAAATGGCGCATGCTCCTGCCCAGTCACAAGCTCAGGCATCCAAAGATTTGGATCTTCCCATAAGAATGTAGAGAGAATGGACTTCCGATTATATCAGTTGTGATATCAATCAACTGATTGTTCTGAATGTGTTGTTTGGTATTTTTGGTGGGGATGATCCATAGATGGAGGGAATGATGTCTGAGTGTGCCTGAAAAGTAGATGGTGGCTGAGGAGAATGTATTAGGTAGTATAAGATCTGAGCATGACACAATAAAAAAATGAAGGTTGGTGATCATACTGAAATAGAGCTGGCTTTCTGGCATGGAAGGCTGATGATGGAGTATGTTGACTACTTCTGCAGTTCAAGTTTGAAACTGACATTTAAATACTTCTTGCTGAAAATTCAAAACTTTTTTGTTTTCCCATTACTTTGTTCTTCATATATAATTTCTCTAGAAGTAATATTAATACAATCTTCATAATTTATTGTTCAATTTGTCTATTTCTGCATGTCTCAAGACTTTTTTTTTTTTTTTTCTATTAATCATATAGAAGAGGAAGAGAGCAGGGTTTGTTTGCGAGGGGATTTTGGTGGCTAATATATTTGTACCTGTTAAGGCAATGGTGAGAGTTGTGGGCAGACAAAACCAGCTGCCTCAGAAGGGGCTTAGAGGAGCTCCATTACTCAAGAACTGCAAACCTGGAATATGCACTAGAAGAGAAAGAGACTGGGGTTTTGTACCTAACCTCAGTTTATCTAACAGAGGGTTGTGGTTTGGGGGGAAAGCACTGGAGCGTTGGAGAGATGTATGGACCACCTTGAAGTGGGTGGAATCATTGAAACTGATTGCTCAGTCAGAAAAATGCCTCTTTGATATTTGAAGTCCTTAAGGTTCTTTAGTGCTGAGTTCTCAATCATATTTATTTTTAAAAAGCTGTCCCTCCCCAGTAAAGGGAATAGGCTGCAGTTCTTTAAATTCATGTGGAGGTCTGAAGTGCTGTTTGCCTTGGAGATAGGAAAAATGAAGGGAAAGGCAAGTGTGAGTAAGGATTTCCCACCTGGGTGTCAGGAGGAGGAAGTGTGAATGTGGAGGAGGTGGTTGATAGCCAGTAACAATTCATGGCCAATGAAATTTAATTATTCTTCATACTTCAAAAGAGAATCAAGCAAGCTTGATTCATATTTTATAGTTTACATCCTTCAGTCACAGAAAGCAAGCACAGCCTCCTCACAGCAGAAGTAAAGCGATCACTCTTGTAATGCAGACTGTCCAAACAGTGCACAGATGTGGTCCATTGTGCTGGTGTGGAAACTTTTGCTATTTCTGGCAAGTGGAGAAGGAATTTACTATAGTTGAAGTCATCAATAATGATGAATTAGATAATAGGTGGCAGTTATTTGTCATTCTTTAAATCCAGATCATCAGAGACTGAGGAAATCTCAGTTTTTGTAATGATGTCCTTGTTCAGTGAAAGTCTCTTGTTGAAATAGGTTTGGTTCAGTCTTGCCTTAATTCCTGTTGGTAAAACACAATACCGTTTCCAACTCTAAAGAGCTACCTAGCAGTAGGTAGTGGGGTGTATGTGACAGTATTAGGATACTGAATCTGCAAAGATGTATTAAAGTTGCATGGAAGAAATTAAAGACTTTTTCTCATTATTTTTCTAATTTTCTGGAGAGTAAGGTTGATTTCTTTAATTTTTGGAGCTTCCTTCTTGGGTTTTATGTACAGAATATATATGGCAGCATGCTAGAATTTCAGTGCTCATCTCATCCAAAGTATTTGTAGGTAATGGTCTAATTAATATACCAAAATACAAACTTGCTACATGCTTTCTACTTACCTAAAGCTGAAAATTATTGGGAAAATAATGCTCTACAAGAAAGCCTCTTGATGACTGACAGTAATTTGCATTTGTATTTGGAGTAATTACCACTGAAGCAATGAGTCATTTTGCTTCCATCAAAATTATTAAACTTTAAAGAAGTGTAATACAAGGTGTTACTCCTCATGAAATGCCACATAAAGTGTTACTTTTGAAGCCAAAGGGATTTTTTGAGACTTGCTCAATTGCCAGCAACTGAAATCTTTAGGTAAAGAGATCACTCTTAGCTGGAGGGAGTCAGCTGCCTTTAAACTTAATTTCCATAGGAACAGTGATCAGATTAATCAAAATAAAGCAATTGAGGTTTTATAGAAAATAGTACAGGATCTTTACTTTATTCAGGCTGATATTGCTTCCATGAAAACATTAGGAAAAAAGGTAGCTAGCAGCCAGGCATTGAGCAAATGATTGTTTCTCTTGTTGAGATTCAGGTTTTCTGGTCACTCTGTGTGTGTTGAACGCTTTGACTTGTTTCTGTTTTTGTGATATAAAAATGCAGGTAATAACTATCAATATCAATTTCTAATCAGGTAATAACTGGACAAAAATAAAAATGGATTCCTTTTGAAATAATAGCTAAATCCCCCAACCTTCCATGTTTCTTCTCTAAGTAAAGACAAAGTTGTTTTTCCATGTGTGTTCACTCATACATACCTGTGCTTGTTTTTGCCTTCAATTAAGTAAAAAATGCACCTCCTATTTATTTAGGCATAGCTTTAGATGGTATAGCCTCATTTGTAGAAGAATGCAAGTTAGGGCCAAGCAGATGGAATAATGCAGTTGTGAAAGGTGGATTCCATGTGATGGTTCAACTACAAATATTTGTTACAATTGTAGCTAGTATGTAATTTTCTAGGAAGTAGATGACTGGTGGACATAAATAATCATTTTGTCCTTTTACGCGAAGTCTGTTGAATGAGTTCTCCTCTGGTAAATACTTCTTTTGTGGGGTCTTTTTCATGTATTTTTATTTCGTATTTTTGGTAGAAATTTAACTGAACATCTAGTGTTAACTTCTTTTTCAGGAGTTCAGACATTTGGTGTCTAATCATTTCAGTTTCTACATCAGAGCTGCTAATGTGTTTAGTAATAGGCACTTGCAACTTTTCATCTAGATTTTTCTGAGGAAGTCCTGTTCCTGTCATCAACTTCTCTATCAACCCACTTCGTTAAAAATAATAAAAAACTGAAGATCACATCCAAAAAGGATCAAATTGTCTTGTTGACAATTTAGCCTCATAAAAGCTGTAGAAATTAGGTTGATATCAGAAGTCTCTACAGGTGGGTGTACCAACAAACTTTTAAAATGAAAAATAAAGCAGATAAGCTTATTAAATCAGAGGTGTGAAGTGTTTGTCTTTGAGTATTGAGCTTGTGAATAAATCAGTGCTTTGGAATGTGAAAAAACTTTGGTTTAGGTTAAAGTCCAGACAGAGGCTTTTTTTTGGATCAGTGGTAATTGATTTAAAGTTTCTGCTGGGAAACCTCCAAAGAGTAGCAGAAATTCAGCCAAAATGTACTGGACATAAAATAAGAAAATCAATCCTTCTAAGATAAATAGTTTGTAATTTCATTGTTACCAAGGGGGCAGTGTACCAGCCTGGTGACCAAACTGGTACAGCAGTTCAAAGAGAGCTTTTAGAACCAAAATCTATGCTCGTGCCCAGATTTTTCTTGTCTTACAAAGCTTGTGCAGTATTTACTTAACCAAAGTGATACATTTTTTGTCTATGATACTGAGACTAATGAAAGGTCTCATAAGCTGCTCACTAATAGTCTGATAAATCCAAGACATCCAAGGATAATGTAATTTTAAACTGTTTTTCTACAGTGTTCTTTTTCCTTGGATCAGAAGTTTTGTGGCAGAACATGTGAAGGAGTGTTTAAAACAATTTTTTTGTTACTGTCTTGGACTATTTTCCTTTTAAGAACAGCAAGTCATAACTACCCAAACCAACTTCTGCAGTGTGAAAACATTGTAAGAGTTAAGAAGGATGGGATGTGATAGTTATAAAATCTCTCTGAAGCATGGAAACTGATACAATAAGATTTAATAAAAATTGTACTTTTAAGATCCAGAAAAAATGCTTGCCAGTGTTTCCTACCAGCAGGTTTTGTTACTGCTTATATTAGCTTTCCTTCTTTTTTTTGGAAGTCTTGATTGTATCTTTTCTCCTTCTAATTCTCGTGAAGTTCATTTGTAGTGTTCACTAATATTTGCTATGTTACATGCATATTCTCTGTCTTTCCTGGGTATGAAATATAGGAATGCAAGCATGGGTTTTACTAATCTTTTTTCTTTGTTCTTCTGTGTTGCTCTAAGCACTTAAAAGAACCCAAACCAAAGCCAACCCTTTTTTTCAGTTCTCTGTTTTAACTCTTTTCCTCCTTATTGAAGCATGGGAAGAAGAGAACACCATAGTATGGTAGGTGTGCACTATTCCTTTAGACTTCATATGGCACTGTTTGCATAGCAGTGTTCTATTAACCACAGGTGGTTTTCTCTAACAGCCATTTCTGTGTATCTTTGTAGAACCCAGTGCTCTCCTTGCCTGTGCAGTGGTGTCAGTGAAGTTCACTTCAAACATAGGTTATGTTGAGAGCTGCACCATGTAAGTGCTTAACATACCAGTACTGTCCACCTGGTGCACAGTCACTGCAGATTAACCAGTTAGGCGCTGTATAAATAAGATTTCAGAGCATGCAAAGAATAAAGCTTACTTCCTGTTCAAGTGTCATGGGTTGACTTTGGCCAGATGTCAGGGACCTATGAAAGCTGTTCACTCACTCCTCTGCAGTTGGACAGAGGAGAGAAAATTTAGCAAACAGTTCATGGATTGAGATAAGGACCAGGAGAGATCACCCTCCACTTAGAGATACAACGTGAATTTATTGCCAACAAAATTAGAGAAGGATAATGAGAAGTAAAGTAAGCCCTTAAAAACATCTTCCCGCTCCTCCCTCCTTCTCAGCTCTACCTCCTACCCCAGTGGCACAAGGAGATGGTGAATGGGATTATGGTCACTTCATCGGCCAAGGCTTCTCCTGCTGCTCGGGGAGAAGAGTTGTTCCCTTACTGAACCATGGGGTCCCTCCCATGGGAGAAAGTTCTCTGTGAACTTCTCTAGCGTGAGTCCATTTCATGAGCAACAACTGTTTGTGAATTGCTGCAATATGAATCCATCCCACAGGTAACAGTTCCCTGTCAAACTGCTGCAGCATGGTCACTCTTCCATGGGGTGCAGTCCTCCAAGCTGCCTGCTCCAGCCTGGGAGAAGGGGCTGCTCTTTCCACAGGTCTCCTACTGGACCACAGCCTCCTCCAGGCATCCACCTGCTCCAGTATGGGCTTCTCCACAGGCTGTGGATGGATCTCTGCATCTCCCATGGATCTCCATGGGCTACAGGAGCACAGCTGTGTTCAGGTGGACACCATGGTCCTCACCACAGCCTGCAGAAGAATCTGGATTCCAACACCTAGGGCACCTCCTCTCCCTCATTCTCTACTGACCATGGTGTCTGCATGGTTGTCCTTCTCAAATGTTTTTAATCCTGCTCTTCTCTGGATGGAATTAATACTGTGCCACAACCTTTGTTTTGATTTCTTCTTAAATATGTTAACACTGAGGCGTTACCACCATTTCTCATTGGTCTAGCCTTAGCCAGTGTCATGTCCATCTTTGGAGCCATTGGGGATTGGTTCTGCTGGACATTGTGAAAGCTTCTAGCAGCTTCTTACAGAAGCCACTTCTGTGGACCACCCCCCCAACAACAACCTGGTTTTGCAGGCCATGCAAAACCTTGACAGCAAGCCAAGGATGAGTAATTTATTATGGGCAATTGCTGTAACTTAACTGTGTCTTCAATACAATAGCAAAACCTAAATGTGCAGTTTCACTCTGGCATAACATCTCCAGTATGGTGACATAGTCTGTTTCTGTGCTACAGAGGAAAGGGCTTCATGCTTTCTTGATCACCTGAACCACTCTGAGGTATCAGTGGTGTAAAAAAAAAAATCTTTCTTATTCCTGTGGTGTCATTGTGTGGTCTAAAGTTAGAGCTGTCTTGGTTTTGTTTTCAAAAAACACTGGTGCCCGTGGCCGGGTATTTTCTGTCTTCCCCCACTCTTAAAACCAGTTTTTTCCTCTGTGTGTTCTCCCATGTATGTCTGCAGGCTTCTTCTATTTCTTGTCTACTAAATAAAGCTTGGATTAATTCCTTGTCTCAGGAAAATTAAGACCGTGAGTGTAGGAAGAGGAAATATTTGTATGCCATGTTAACATGGCTATATATGTTCCTAGGGGAAACATTTCTTTTGCCTAGTGTGCTACACTGCTTTCATGTGTTTGCAAAGTTAAACTATTTCATTAGATGCAAACTAGCTGATAGTCCATCAGTGCTGGAATTGAAGGTATTTTGAGATTTGCCAAGTGTAGCAAATACCAGGACAGGAAGACACCTCTGTCTTGGCTGCAGATGTGCACTAAGAGATGGATGCAGCCACTGCTGAGCACCTGCACCAGTAGTCAATTGACCAGAAAGGCTACCACAGGCAGAGCAGTGCTTCAGCCAGCACAAGCACCAGTGGTGCTCATATGAAAAAAAAGTACAGCCTGGTCCTGTTTCTCATCTCCAGCTAATGAAGGCACTGCTGACAACACACACCTTGCTGCTCTCTAGATTTCTAAACAGAACCATGTTTGTAGATTCCTCAAATAGCACCACAGGTGTTGAGTCCAGCTAAATAGCCATGCCTGTGCCCCAAGATCTTTACCCAGCCACAGGTTAAGACTGTTAAGTCCTTCCAGATAAGGGTCTCCTCTTATTTGCTGGCTACGCCATTAGGGAAATACAAACATACTCTTTTCATAATTTTCTGGACTGGGGTCTCACACAGAGAGACATATACCCAACAATGTTATTATCGATGACATAATAAGCTATTTGGACTTCTGAATTCTGTTGCTTTATAAAAATTTCATTATCTATAATTCACACTCTACTAGATGCATCAGCATAACCCTCTTGATCCTTCTGCTAGCCAGCGCTTCAGAGCTGTTTGTTTCAGAGAATGTTAATGCTAAGTTGGCACTTCATGCTCTCTCCTTCAATTTTAGGTTGTTTTCCCTCTGATTTCGGTCGTGCTGCCTTTCTCTTTCACTCTGTTTCATAGAGCACTAACATGAAATCATTGCTTCCCAGAGGAGGAGATTTTGAATCTTGGAGCCACTGACTTTTCTGCCCCAGTGGCTCAGGTATAGTGTGACCCTATGAAGAACATGATGTTTACAGAGTGGAGAGCATCGAGGGTAAAGAGTCTTTGTCTGTTGGAAATTAAATCTGTATTGTCTCCCTATCTCTTCCCAACTTTTCTCGTTGGCTTTTGCTAGCAATCACAACCTGCACATGGTAATTACAGTATTTCAGTTTTTCACAAACATGAGTACCTCAATTATTTTGATAGTAAGAATTAAAAAACACCCCAGTCCTGCCTGCTATAAATGCTAGGGATTATGTATGGGATAGCCTTGAGTACTGCTTTATATTTACTATGGATATCATCTTCATAAAGTATTTTCAATTTTAATGTGCTTTACAGATTGGGTTTCATGGAAAAGAACAGTTTTTGTTGAGATTTTGTGTTTAAATAATCCAATAATGACACTGCAGACATACACAGCTTTAATCAGGATCAAACCATAAATCAGGGTGGAATTTTGAATTTCCAAGTTTCAAACATTCTAGGAAAAAAGTAACCCATAATTGTCATCATGTTAATTGGCATCTGAAATACTAAGCTGATCATACTGAAGTTTAGTGTATCATTAAAGGCTAACTGCAAATCATACCCTAGCAAATGCCAAGCAACAAAGCTTTTGTAATTGTGTGCCTATGTGCTTTCATTTGGAAGCATACCCTTTTCACCAATCTAAGTTTTATTATCTTCTCTCAAAGGGGAAGCAATATTTTCCTTTTGTGGTGTATCAGGAAACTATAGAGGAACACCTATGTGTAGCTTGATCCCGTGTTCTGTCCTGCTTCTGCTCTTTCTCTCTATGTTTTTGGAATATGTATATTGGTCCTTTAACTTATTAGAACTGGATTAATTTATATTTATTTTTTATTGCTAAATGAATTTTTAATGTATGAAAGCTCTTTAATTCCCTTTGTGTTGTGTACATTTGTTACCCCTTCATAACTATTCTGTTATGGCTTCTCTGTGAGCGTGTCATCCCAGTTTTCACTTCAGCTTTTCCAGTGATTTAGTAATGTAGGCAAGAGTGACCTCTCATACACTTGAGGCTGATCTTTTAAAGATGGCTATGGTTAAAGTACTTAACTGTATTTTGATTGAGGTGGGGGAACTCAAGTGGCTTAAGCTGGATCATTATTTTTGAGCTTGTTCTATCAAGGGTAAATTGGCATTTTTGCACAATAGAAAAGGAAATTTGTTGCCTTTTGGTTCTGTTAATGTTACGATTCATGGCATAAAAATGTAAAACAAAACATGCTGGATAATGATACTCTTGATATTATTTAAATTTTTACTGGTTTCATATTCAAATGCAGTGTAAACCAGGCTAGGTCATGTTAGCTAATGTTTTGGTTGAATCCTATTGGAAAAAGGGAACTGGAGCTGGGGAACAGTTCCAGGTTGGAAACTGTCAGGAAATATTTTAGCATTTCAACAGTTGATAATTTTGTGTTGCTGGTCTGTGTATTTATAGCTCCTTATTACCTGAATGAAATTGCTAAATTTATCCCATTTTTTTTTTTTTAATGGTAGGAGTATCAATGCAACTCCCTTATCTTTGTTACTCTTGTCTCCTCGTTGGGCAGTTTCTGCTGTTTTCTACCAGCTTTCCAATATTTAAAGATATAGTGTGGCTGTAATTTTGTACACCTGTGCAAATACATTCGTGTTACCCGTTCCAATATAAAAATAAATTAATATGTTTGCTTTGATTTGAAGCTTCCTGTGAAACAGGTTTGTATGTTTAGATGATTTAGTGCAGAACTTGAAGTGCAGTGGTCTGAAAAGGTATGGGGAAATGGCAGTAAATCTCTTCTAAATTACTGCAATTTTCTTCCAATATTTTGTCATTATTTTTCATATTTTTCTTTATCCCACAGCACACATTGCACTTAAGTGTTAGTGTTTCTCCGTCCCCTACAGGGAAGGTTGAGAATTAGTTCTGTCCTTTAACACTGTTGTAATTTTCTGGTTGAACTTACTTAGGACATTTTACTCCTAACACATTTCTGTATCCTTTTAAGTAAAATTAAGGTGCTGTCTTCATGTCTTTTTAAAATTGTTGCTATAAATCTTGCTTGTTGGTATTAATTGATTTATTAGAATCTCTTTGTTTTGATTTCCATGCAGTTTAAATTGTAGCCTGGCCCCTGGCTGCAGTGTGCAGGCCTCAGCAGCTCCTCTTCTCATATTCTGTGCCTTCTGAAGTACTCACTGCAAGTTTTCTATTACTGGTTTTTATTGATCTTAACTTTGCCCCACTATTTACACATTTTCTCCACATTTTTCAATTTTTCTTCACCTACTTTTACCATTATTCCCAGAAAAAAAAAGGGACTCTGTATCTGTCCCACATTGTCCAAGGTCTGTTAGTTATGTTGTGATCTGCTTGGAAAGCTTTGTGATCAATCGCCTCTTTTAGAAACTAGGGAAGACTTGAATGCAAAGCATGTCTTCATAGGCGTTCTTTGCTTTCATGGCCATGATTTCATTAAGGAACATTTAATGTTTAACTTTACAGTGGTGACTTGTCCTAATAGTCTTCAGTATGAACATAATGTTTGTGATTAATTGTTTCCTGTTTGATTTTGCTTGGGTTTTTAACATAGACCGTATGTAGGCATAGGGAGATGGGAATGGCAATGTTTTTAGCTCCCTTACTTGTTGGCAAAGCCTGGTAGAGACTTTGCTTGGTACATTTAAGCACCTTCACACGCAGCTGCTTTTCTTTGTCTGTCTTGCCTAAGGTTGATGTATGGGGGAGTATACCTCTGATGGCTTTTACATTTGAAGTTCTTCAGCACTGTTTATTTCTGTGACTTAAGTCTCCTGCAGTTTTAAGTACAGAATTAACTAAAAATCAATTTCTAGATTTCATATTTGAGAAACTGCATTAATGCTTAAGGTTACTCCTTAGTATCTGTTTATAGTTAACCTCTTTTAAATTAATTATTGTGAATATTTAAAAAGTATTTACTCTGTTATTTTATTAGGGTTTTGGATTGGGATCCAGTGTTTGTGGGACTTCGGTGCAGTTTTAACAAAAGTTGTGTTTACAACAGAATTTTGCTCTGATGATGGAGGCCTTCAGTAAAAGGGATTTCTGCTTTATTTGATACTTCAGAGTATCTTCTTTTAAAAAGTGGCAGATTTTTCGTGAGGCAATAGTAATTAAATTGTAATTGTGTTTTGCATGTGTATGAATGCCTAAAAGGTCAGGGGTTTTATTCCTGTCTGTAAATTTTCATGTATGTGGACATAAAGCTTTCAATCTCAGTGTTTTTCTTAAAATGTAATTTATAAGGGAAAAGCATAATGTTGTGAATTATTTGGTTTTTGTGGTGTTGTTGTTGTTGATTTTTGTCTTTGCATCCAAGTTTTTTTGGTTATGTGACCTATGCTGTATCATGGCATGTTGCATAGGATGTAGAAAAAGCAGAAAGTGAGCTGCATGTTTCTCACATCGCATAAATTGTACTGACCCCACTAGATGGTGCTAATTGATAAATGTATGTCTGTGTATATTTATATATATATATATATGAATTTAATTTTAGCTCTGTGCACAGATGTCCGTATCCATGTGAATGAAGTTTGGGTTTTGAATGGGTTAATTCTGTAACACTGAGCTGCGCAGAAGGGATCTCTTCAGGGAACCTGAATTGAATTCAGTCTTGGACTAACTTGCATTGAGTACAGACTGTAAGGATGATGTTTACTGTACTAAGCAGAAATAAACCAAACTCTTTGTGATTTAAAGTTGGCAGTCCCTGGTTGAATAGTAAAACTGGAAAAGCCCGATTCTATACCAAAGTGTCTTAGCCTGTATGCAGAAAATCCTGTTTTCTTCTATTAATATTTAACTGGCATTTCTCTAGGATCTTAATTCTGCAGGGAATGGAGCTTGCTGAAAAAAGCAACCATCTGACAATCAAACGAGTAGTTTAGCTGTTGTACCTGTTAGAATTGTGTTTACTCAGTGAGCAGGGTTAGGAAAGTTCTTTCCTTTGGGTTTGTATTCTTGACAGAACAGTGGAAGTCACTTGCTTTTGGAAAAAAGTCTCAAAATTTTGTTCTGTGTAATGACATAAAAATAACATCAGTTTGAATTTGATGTTTAAAAGCAATAGTATCAGAAGAAATTAAATTTACACATCAGAACTTTTACAGGTAAAAACATTTGTGGGAGAATTAGATCCTTTTAATGTTTATATAAGTGTAGGTGTTCTCTGAAAGAAAGCATTGAGACATTTGAGGCATTATTGAGGTAAGTATTAAATCTAGGCACATTTTTGTTTTGTTTCTAGCCTCTAAATTAAATCTTAAACTTAGTCTTTAAGGAAGTTTGCTAGCAGTGAACTGGGGACCTGCTCTTATTGCACAGTGTTTCTACACTTTCTTTGCAGATTTCCAAAGACAATTCTAATCTCTCAGTTCTGTCTCATGTTAAAGTTTCTTCTTTGACTGTATTTATTTGACAAAGCAGGACCATACAGTTGTTAATTTAAAACCTGTCCTGTTACCTTTTTATTTGGAAAAGTATTAATTTAATTTAATTTTTTTCGACATGCTATCTCCATTTTCTTATCAAGTTACCTGTTCAGTTTTCTAATTTGAACTTTGGGAGTAATGTAACATGAATGGGTATTGGTATTGGCACAGAAAGTATTGTAAATTTTTGTTTGAATTCACCTTATGGCTCTTTCTTTTCTAATCAACATACAGGCATAAAGCACTAGGAAATAATGGAATATTGGTTTGGGTTTTTTAAAGTTGCTGAATCAGATAATCAGACTTGATCACCAGTCATGAAGTGTTCGTGATTGCCATTTTTCCAGATGAGCGTTGTTGCTGGTATGTTTTCTGCTTAGGAGGATTTCAGATAATGATAGATTCTACAGTGCAGTCAGCTGTTGTTGTGATCTTTGTTCTTTACATTTCAGCACCATCTCCATTTTTGTTTCCTTCCTTTTTCCATTCATACTTATCAGTATAATTATGCTTATTTATTTTAGAATTTATATTTTTTTTAGGTATTCAAACCTGATATTCAGGATAAAAGAATGATTTTATTTTTCTGATTTTTCTAAGGAAAAACTCTTCCTCTCAAATTCATAAAGATCTTTAAAATACTAGACCTCAAAGGGAGAAACACTTTTGCTATTGTCCTGGTTTAGGGCAAATTTGGGAAGAAAACAGTAACATATTTGCACTGTTTAAAAAAGGTTTGCTCAGGAAACTTTTCTATTTCTTAAATATAAATATATACTTTATATACATATAAACTTTTAGATTTTTAAAAATCTGACCAATACCAAGACTTGAAGTTTTTAATTTCTGATGTTTTAGATAAATTATTATATTACTATGTTGTTATACATAGTAACTCAAATTTGTTAGGCATACATTTTGCAAGTCTTTGTTGCATTACTTAGACACAATCAGGTGATACCTAAAAAGGAAATATTTAATTGCGAAAAAATGAAAGGTGTCCTTAAAGAAAAAACAAAACCCAAAGTTTATTTTCCAATGTAGGATTGAAATAATAAAGATGTGTATGTCTTTTTCTGATAATTTTTATTTGAAATATTTCATTTTTATTTTAGAATTTTTACTTGAACTAATTTTTAGTTCATTATTGCTTGAATTAAATGTTTTTCATCAAGTTTTTTATTTAGAATAATATAAACAGTTGTTGGATTATTGCAGTAAATGTTGTTTCCATATCTCTTTCATTACAACTGTGCAGCTTTTCTGTGTACTCTTCCTCAAAACTGAAGGGCTTCAGTGGGAGTTACAACTTCATTCTTGCTTGCATTAAGTATTCTTTAAATAAAAATATATTTTAAAATTAACTTAGAAGCAAAGATTTTCTGATATATTTGACATATAAACAAATATTACAGTTGGTCATACGTATGTCACTATCGGTAATTGTAATACCAAAAAATTGTATGCTTGCAGTACTTTTTTCTAAAGAGATGTCCTTTTAGTGGTATTGGTTTGGAAATCAAGTACACTTTATGTCTGTGATTAGTCATGGTCTTCCTTTTGGTGATGAGGAAACTGATGCTTAGTTCCCTTGGTAATGTGCTTTTAAATCTTTGGATAAAAAATGTTTATAATTCTGAGTACTGTTATCATTTAACTTTGCAGTCTCACATATATGACTTTGAGAATTTTGCTGTATGTGTGCTTCAGTTTGCTGTGTCTGCAATACTGCACAAAGTTTCTTGAGAGTTGAGTCAGAATTTTTAGTTAAAGATTTGGTATCTTGTACGGTGAATGGTGAACCCTGATTTTGACCCTAGGAAGAGAGAGAAATAGACACTTATGTGGGCCCACCTCAAATCCTGTCTTCCATTTAAATCTGAATGCTTCAGTTTAAAAGTGTTTCTATTAAAGTAGTAATACTGAGGGGAGGAAGAGTGAGCATCAAAGTGGGAGTGTGTAGACAGAAGGGCCATAAACTGGAAAGAGCAATTTGAGACCTGGAATCCTGAGTTCAGTATTGCTCTAATGAAATATTTCCCTCAAACTTTTACCATTTTTAACATGCGTTTACACAGGTCTGTGTGTGCTTTTGGGTGAAGAGAATTGTTATACTTTTATCAAATTCTGACTTGTACTATTCAGACTGGGACATGATGGGTTTACTCCTCAGATCTTATTTGAAAATGTATTTATGAATGGTAATGCATTAAAATTGTAGGGATCTCTCAGCATCCATAGACTGCTGTTTGAAAACTGCATGTTTCAAAGGGAAAAAAGTCTGATGTTGTTCTGTTCTTTCTGTTCAAGAACCTCATGTCCTTAGCTCACATAAGAGAGCTTCATTCAAATTTGGAATTGTTCTGATGCTCCTTCCTTTGGAATTGGGGTTAAAAGTACAGAAAAACAATTTTGAAAATACTGTATACAGTAGCCATGTAGACTGTTTGGCTCTAAAGGGGCAGGGAAATTTATTTTGGAGCAAGTGCAACTTGTTTAGCTTTGGTCTGAACTTCCTCTGTCTATCTAGGGACCCTTTTCCTATAAGCAAAGTCATCAAAACCTTTCCTTATTACTGACAAAAAAAGGCCCATTTGAATGAAGTCTGTGAAATCTCATATAATAGGACCTTTATTTTGTTGTATAAGGAACAATGAATTCAAAGTGAATTTTTTTTCAAGTAAAATAAACATTTTTAGAAACTCTGCATGAATAACTGGGTTTGTAGCCAGTATTTAATCTGTTTTGCTTACCATAGCAAAAATAAAATAGCAAATGCTATTACCATATTACCTCCTTTTAGCAACAAATGGAGAAGGAGAATTGCCATCCTTTAGTGGGTGTGGGGAAAAACATACTGACAAAGAACAAGGAAAAGGCTGAAGTACTTAATGCCGTCTTTGCCTCAGTCTTTAACTGTAAGACCAGTTGTGTGGGTACCCAGCCCCTGTTCTGGAAGACATGCACAGCAATCGGAATGGTGGCCTGTAATCCAGGAGGAAGTGGTGAGTGACCTACTGCACCATTTAGACACACACCAGTCTATGGGGCCAGGGGGGATCTACCCAAAAGTACTGAGGGAGCTGGCAGAACTGCTCACAAAGCCCCTTTCTGTCATTTGCTAGCAGCCCTGGCTAACTGGAGTGGTCCCAGTTGACTGAAAGTCAGCAATTGTGACGCCCATCTATAAGAGGGATTGGAAGGAGGATCCAGGAAACTATAGACCTATTAGCCTGACCTCAGATCCTAGGAAGGTCGTGAAGCTGATTGTCTTGTGTGCCACCACATGGCAGTTACAGGACAACCCAGGGGATCAGGCCCAACCAGCATGGGTTTAGGAATGGCAGATCCTGCTTGACCAATTTGATCTCCTTCTGTGACAAGGAGACCTGCTTATTGGATGAGGGAAAGAATGTGGATGTGTCTACCTGGACACGAGTAAAACCTTTGATGTGACTTCCCACAGCATTCTCTTGGCTTGGATGGGTGTGCTCTTTGCTGGGCAAAAAATTGTTGGGCTGGCTGTGCCCAGCAAGTGTTGGTGAGTGGAGTTACATCCACCTGGTCACCAGTGGTGTTCCCTAGGACTTGGTATTGGGGCCAGTTGCATTTAATATCTTTGTCAATGATCTGGACAAGGGCATCAAGGGTCACAACAGCTCCTGCAGTGCTGCAGGCTGGGGAAAGAGTGGCTGGAAAACTGCCTGGCAGAAAAGGACCAGAGGGTGCTGGTGGACATCAGCTGAATGTGTCTATGTAGGTGGCCAAGAAGGCCAATGGCATCCTGTCCTGTATCAGCAATAGTGTGCTCATCAGGACCAGGGCAGTGACCATCCCCTGGTACTTGGCACTGCTGAGACTGCACCTCAAATTCTATATTCAGCACTAGGGTCCTCAAATCAGGAGGGACATTGAGGTGCTTGAGCATGTCCACAGAAGGTCAGCAAAGCTGGTGAAGGGTCTGGAGCACAAATCTGATGAGGAGCAGCTGAGGGTGCTGAGGGAATTTAGCCTGGAGAAAAGGAGGCTCAGGGAAGACCTTACTGCTCTCTACAACTACCTGAAAGTAGGTTGTAGCCAGTTGGGGACAGTCTGTTCTCCCAAGTATCAAGCAATAGGACAAGAGGAAATGGCCTCAGGTTAAACCAGGCAAGGTTTAGATGGGATTTTAGAAAAAAATTCTTTACTGGAAGGGTGGTCTCCAGCACTGGACCAGGCTGCCCAGTAAGGTGGTTGAATCATCATCCCTGAGGTATTTAAAATGTGTGTAGGTGTGGCACTTGGGGACATGGTTTAGTGGTGGACTTGGCAGTGCTGGGTTAATGGGCCTCAGTTTTAAAGCCTCTCCTTGGTTTTCAGATAAAGGGAAGTCAAGGTGGGCATAGTGGAGGTGTTTATTAATTTTTTCCTCATATTCTTTGGTGATACTAGCATGAAGACAGGAAATTCTAAATTAGAAATATTACAGGACATAGCTCTGAGGCACAGGTCTGCAGGTATGTCCCATTGTTCAGGAAGGACATGTTTGTTAACGGTGTCAATAGGAGGTATTTCACAGATAGTGAAGTACTTTTTCTAATAAAAACAAATGTGATGGGGAGCTGAAATTTAAGAACACAGTATATATGGCACAGAGAAGCAAGTGCAGGATCACCAGATTCATCAGTTGCTCACCTAATGTCTGTCTTGGTTTTTCTCAAAAAAGAGTAGAAGAGATGCTTTTTCATTTTACAATAAAATTCAAGAGATGGATCCTTACAGACCTGCTTAGTTCTTGTTAGGACAAAATCAAATCTGACAATGCCCTCATGGCTGTGTCAGGTTAGTCTCAGAGCTGCTACATCTGTGAGACTGCCTCAAATAAACTCTGGAATACTGCTGTTCTTCCTGAAGCATTTCATTTTCTCTGTCTTCATCATCTTCCTCAGATCCTGCCCAGCTCATCAAGGTGAATCAAGGGTGAAGGACAAATTATGTAATGAGGCACAGTGTCAAATGATTGACAAGAGAACCCTGAAACCACAGATTTAAAAAAAAATAAATTCAGGGAGAATAGGATTTTACTATACAATTTACTTCACTGTGCAGAGGCATTCCTTCTGTCTTGAGATTTCTGGCTAGACGATAAAAACAAGTTATTTGACTGGAAAGATTAATAATCCATATGTCTGGAATTTTTAGCAAGCCTCATTTTTATCCCTAACAAAATCAATACATAATTTGATTTTGCCAGTTGACAAAAGTTGCCTTCTTTCCCCTCAAAGGTTCCTTTCTTTCATTTATAGCATGCTATGCTTCTTCTATTTGCTTTAGTTTTATAATTTGTAATAATCACATGATACTTGCTATCACTGTTAACTGGACACTTCCATTGTTACACCTCTGGTGCACATCTGAGCAATTCATAACCATGTTCTGGCTGTATCAAATTCCAAGCAACATTTGCTGAGAGTCTGATTTGGAGCTGCAACCCTTCCAAGCACCACTGCTGATTTGCACTGATCACACCTGATTTAAAATAATGTAACTTTGTACATCTATTGATAGCACATCATTGTACAGTTTTTTCAAAACATAATGTGGCAAGAAAAATGTCCTTATAAATGTGATCACTTGCCACATTTTTTAACTTAGAAAATTAATATAAATGTGCATACAGTTCTGAAAATGCAATGTGGTTAGAAATTTCTGGAGGAATTATGTTTTGAATATGGGTCATTCTGATTGCTGGGTAAAGGACAGTTTTGAAGTGTCATCCAGCACATCCTGGACTCTTGGCAACCTTATCTTTAAGGGCTGAGCAGTGCTAGTGTAGATTTAGATTGAACAGAAGGAAGAAATTTTTTATAATGGGGGTGGTAACACGCTGAAACAGAGAAGCTGTGGATGCCCTTTCTCGTAAGTGTTCAGTGTCAGGTTGAATAAGACTCTGAGCAACTCAGTACAGTGAAAGGTACCCCTGCCCATGGCAAAGGGTATAGACTAAATGATCTTTAAAGGTCAAACCATTCTGTGATTCTGCACTTGGAGATTGGTTTGCGTTCTTTTAACACAGCTGCAGAAATTTTGGTAACCTCAGAGCACTTTGGTCCTGATAGGCATGTTTAATTGTTGTCTCTTTTCAGATAATGGACTTACATAAAGTACACATATGACACATAAAAAGAGTGTTGGAGGTTTCTTTTGTTCATGTGTTTTGCTGTAGCACAAAACTGAACTGACGTTTTTTGCAACTTCAGGACCGTGGATACAGGCTTCTCTTTTCCTGTGGTACCTCTAATGTTCCCTTCAGTGTTAACATGAGTGGGTTTAATCTTCAATGGATATAATGTTTTAAGGTGACAGAAATTAACAAAGTCCCATCAAGTTCAGTCTTAGGCCTCATTTTTGAAACTGTATTAAAATCTCCAGTTACAACCCTTGTCCACTCCTCAAAAAGTCAACCCTTGTCAACTCCTCAAACACTTGTTAGCAGCAGATGAGGTAAGGCTCCAGCTAAGGAGCTTGGATTTCTGTCCAAGAATTTAGATGCCTTGTTGGTTATTTCCTTGTTCCAGGTGGTTATGAGGGGAAGAAACAAATGCTGCAGAAGGAGTCACCACCACCAGATGACCAGTGCCCATCCGGTCTCCAAACAGTAGCTGCTTTGGAAGAACAGTCAGCTGTTCCAGCTGTGTCCCCTCCCAGACTCTTGGCCACCCCCAGCCTATTCCCTGCAGGGCACAGAGCAAGTTCAGAGGTGGCCTTGATACTGCACAAGCACTGTCCAACAATAGGTAAAGGCTTGCTCTGTTACCAGCACGGTTTTGGTCATGGATCTACAACACAGTACTATGCAGGCTGCTATGAAGAAAATGACCTCTGTCCCAGCCAAACCCACTTCAACAGATAATACCAGACAGTCTGAAGGTTTTCTGATTTATTAGTGATTTCATGCTATTCCAATAAAGAAAATTTTAATTCGTTATTTAGTGCAAGTTTTTAGTTCTTTCATTAGGGTTATCTGCCAAGTTCTGAATTTCTTCTAACTTCCAGCTATTCAGGCAGAAATATTTCCTTGCCATTAGCCTGCATTTGAATTGTTAGGAAATTCATGCTTCTGCTTTTTGCAAAAAGGCTTAAAGAAGAATTGCTCGTCTGTTGTGCTAAAACTTTTTGCTGTGGCAAATTGGGCTAGAATCAAGATCTCTGGATATCTGTTTTTAAGCCGCCAGAGGCTTGCTTTGGTTCTTGTAACATTCTCTCAGAGGCCTTTCTGCAATCACTTATTCTATATTTGAGGCAATTTAATGTTACTATGGGGATTGAAATGCTCATTGCAAACTTCGAATAGTTACCTATGATTTATTAATTTCCATTTTGTTTCTGTTTTCTAAAATACATAATGCTAATTTCTTATCAGTAAGTGCATTTCTTATCAGTATTCTGTCTCTAACTGCAGTTCAGTTGGTATGACTAGAATGTGATTTAAAGGCTGTATGTGTTCTAAGTTTTCCTACACCTTGTGTTCATCATGCCATAGTACTGCAGAGTTTTTAATGTATTTAAGTTCCTTAGTGTACCAAAGCTGCAACAATAAGGACGATAGGAAGGCTTGTGAACAAATTAGTAGTTTTGCATTCAGTCTGTATTTTTGTCCTGTGCAAATAGACTTACAGGCCACCACTGAGTGATGAAGATAAATCAAAGAGTTGGCTACCTTTTCTGTTACTTTCATATGGTACAGTATGGTTCTGGAAGGAGAAAGGAAGTGAATTAAACCATCTCTTAATTTAAATTCTACATCAAGAAAAATATGTATTCTCTTTCAGCAGAGATGATGGTATGTAATTATCATTTCTGAATGATTTTAATAGTAATTTTCTTTTGTTTAATTATAGCCCATCATTTCTTTTTTTTCATTCTTGCTTATTTATTTTACCTTCACTCCTAAGTTGTTAATAAATTTAGACAGTGAACTCCAAGAGTCTAAATCCCAGAGTTAAGGTCATACTGTTAGTGATCAAATGAAAACTCTTAATTCTTATATTGAAATCTCACTGTGTTAATGTTGGAACTATTCACAAACATGTCTTTTATGGCCATGAGTGCCTTGGAATGTTTTCTCTTGCTTCAGATATTTCAGATGCAGAACACAAATTGCAGATTAAGCCAAAACTTGCACTTACTCCTCCCTCAACAGTTTTTCTTTTACTTTCTTTTCCCACTCTCTTAATCTGCTGTGGCTTCTTCATGTATAGATGCTCTTTTTTGTAGCAGTACTACTTTGTAGGGGTGCCACTAATGGAATGAAATAATTTTTTGCAAATGTACATCAATCTGAAACTTTGGTGGGCAGTTAACAGCTTCTCTGTGTACATGAGTCTTCCATTATGCATCCATGTAAGTGACTAATCCAATAAATACAGTGGCTGCATGGCTTTTGTCAGTGCTTTGATTTCAGACACTCTTGCTGTCATGTATGATGAAAAATACAATGAAGAGAGCAGTTAGCGGAGATGTTCTGCCAACTGCTATGGACTTTCTACAATATACTCAATGCCTGTACTTTAGACACATCTTGATGCTTTGTGTGTGTGTTTATATTGACATTGTAGTTCAGATCACTACTGCTTTTTTTAAAGCAATTTCTCATCTTCTCAACTTCTGCTTTGGTTTTACATCAGCAGTCCAGTATATGAAAGGGGTTCTTTCCTGCTGAAACTAAACAAGCAGATTAGCTGCTAATGGGTATTCAGCAGGCAAGACTAGTCCAGAGGAAAACCCCAGAAATGTATACGATGTGGTGATAAAACAAATTTTGCAGGTATGCTATCTTTATGCTGAGTGATATTTCATCTCATAAAATAAAACCCAAGTAAGGGAATGTTTATATAACTCATAAGAGGGTATGATCTTCTGATGTTTCTCAAAAGGAGAAGCACTCTGGCCCAGAATTGTGTCTGCCCCAGAATGATGGTCAGTGCAAATACTCACATACTCATAAGATCCTCTTCAGCACCTCCTGTTGGGAAGGTGTCATTACCATAAAAAAAGCTCTTATCCAGAGGTGTTGACATGTCTGAGTAGTTGGTGACATCCTTGTGTGTCGGCAGAACATTTTCACATGATATGTATGATATTTCTTGTCTTTTATGTGCTGATTTGGCTCACTGATGGGCAGTGCTTTTTGGGTGTTTGCATATTGTACTCTTACATACACTTATTCTTTTCCTATGCCAACTGTTCAGTTAAAAAGACTAAGTTTGTCTTGTTATCTCTTTGTCACCTTTGGTGCATGCTTATCCCCCTCCCCTGATTTATTTTTAATCATATTATATTAGAACTGTACATGAAAATTTAGAAAACTAAAAGGAGAAATTAAGCTTGTTTTGTAGGACCCTTTGTTTGAGATTTTTATTTTTCTGTCTTAGAAAGCTCCTCTTGGGTTTTGAAACAGTCCAGGCTGAGGACACTACTCTGCTTTATTATAGAAAACTTAATTCAGTCTCTGGGAAAATCCAGAAACAATTTTTCTGGCTTACAAGTGTGCCAAAAATTGTATAAATTTGCAAATGATTATTTTTCCCTCTTGGGGCATAACTTCAGAGTAGATTGTCAGTTTTTGCAGAACCTCATAGAAGTTCTTACTCTACAGTGAAAAGAATAGGTAGTCATAAAAAAAACCAAAAAAAGCATCCCACAATTTAGTCATCTGTTCAGCAGAACAGCTTTTTATGTTTTATTTACAATATATAATTCTTGCTTTAACAGACTTGGTCTCATCTGTGAAGACATTTTCAGTATTGAGGCTTTACATGTAAATGTCAGAAGAACTTAAAACAGATGTACAGTCCTATATTTTCCATACGTTTTACAAGTTTCTAGTAGAGACAAGGCAATGGTATTAAAGTTACTGGACATCTGGTATCACGTCTCGATGTAAGCTAAAGTTGCCTTTTGTATTAAATATAATTCTTTAGATTGAAGCTCAAACAAATGGCTGCAAATATGATACATCTTACCTTGAGCTGGTGAATGCTCTCGTTTCTACTTTTGAATCCCCTCATACTTCTCTCAAAGTGTTCCAGGGTGGTTTTAACTTCTGTTACAGTTTAATTTCACTGAGTGATGTTTATAAAGGGGGAAAGTATTTGTACCACCTTGTCCTGTTTTGCTTTTCATTTCTGTGTTTGGCTACTTGACATTATTCATTATCATCAATGTATTCACTTAATCTAGGTATTCAAATTTCAAATTCTACTTGTATAGGAATTGAAATTTGGAAATGCAGTGCTTGGTGTGCATGTATTATTAGCATGATGTAAAAAAATCATATTTGGGAAAATAATGAACTGAAAGACAGCATGTGTAGAGGTTACCAAAGCATGTGGCTGCTTGCACAGTAGTTTTTCTAAAGGTGTTTGTCATAAATGCAGTCATTTATTGCCCTGAAGTCTGGCAAATTCAAAGGCTACCAGGTGAGCTTGCAAATGTGCTCTGTCATTTTTGAAAGACAGCAGAGATGACCTAGTGCCCAGTGAGTAGGAAAAGGCAAGTGCTGTGCTTGTCTTCCAAAAAGGCCTAAAAATACAACATGAAGAATGAGAGGCCAGTCAGCAGTGCTGTGATCTGTGGGGGAAATTGTGGAACAAATCATCTTGGCTTACATTTTTAAACACAAGGAGGGAAGGAGTTTCCTCAAAGTGCATTTTTGTCTCACTGAAATTTTTGCTTTATCAGTGGAGCGGAGCTAAATCTCCTCTCTTATTGCATTCAGGAATATATTATATAGAAGTGCTGCATGCATTAATGATATATTACTGATCCAGAAATTAGAGGTGTGAGGTAACTGTTTTTATGATGCATGCGGTAATTTTATACTAATATGAAAGGTAATCCCTGTATTGCACACTGATTGCATCTTTATGCACAGACCAGTGGTTTTTAATTTCCATAGGTATATCCTTTAAATTACAAAGATGTGAAAGACAGATGTCGTCTAATGATTTGATTTTAAAAATAGAATCAACTACAAAGGCAAACTACTGTCAAATAAAATCAGATATTTGGGAGAAAAACCCCACTCTGTATTGCATCTCAAATGGAAGTGTGCTGAGGTTGCAGTGTCTGTTACCACAGACCATGAAATGTTTATCCCTAGAGTCACTCATTGTACTAGTATGGTAAATTAATAAAATTTTCAACCTGATGTAACAAAATCCAGTATCTAGAACTGTCTAGTAGCAGTTAAATTTTCCTGCTTACTTGTTCAGCTTCTGCTTTTTTGGTTAGGCAGTTACTCTACAACTCCTCCATAATCATATAAAACTTTAATGATTGT
Source organism: Pseudopodoces humilis (assembly GCF_049639895.1). Lineage (NCBI taxonomy): Eukaryota > Metazoa > Chordata > Aves > Passeriformes > Paridae > Pseudopodoces > Pseudopodoces humilis. The sequence continues at coordinate 136,374,902 of NC_142200.1, read as the reverse complement.
CCCTAAATGCTTAACTGGAATCTAATATCCCCTCTTAGGAAAATAAAAATTCGTTTTCAGTCATTTTTGCCATTTCTGGCTATAGAGCCAATAACTATTTCAGGTTACACTGTGCCACTTCTTGAAAACCTATTTTTTTGTTGCATAAATTTACAATTGCATAACGTTTTTCTCAAAGACGGGTTAAGCAAGGATGTCACCACATTTTTTTGTTTGGTTGACTTTTTCATTTTTCCTTTTATTAATTTCAGTGGTAAAGATATGTACAGGTTGTCCAGGATAAAAGTAGCTTAATCAGCAGTGGCACTTCTATTTTCTTTGAGAAACTAGGGGATAACATGAGCAGTTGCTTCTGACCACAGAGCTGACAGAAGCACAATCTGGATAAAATCAAGATGTTCTTGAAGCAATCAAAAAATGATGGTTTTGAGACTTTTTGATTTACTATGTCTTTTAGTTATTCAAGTTAACAGTTCAAGTAAATCACAAATTTCTGCCAAACTTGGGGAGCTGCAACTCCTTGTTTTGTTTAGCCTTCTCTGCTTTGTGAGCTAGAAATACGAAGTTGTCTGGTCACTTATTAGAGTTTTATGAAATCAAGTATGAATTAGTCTAAGTAATTGCTGAGTAAACAATGTCTACATAAGCGATGTAAAATTCAGATTCATGTTCTGGAGACAGTAGTGCTTTCCATGTAGTTTACAGATGAGAACAAATTATTTTACAATTTATAAATTAAGCGACTGTAGTGCCTTCATGCTTCACCATGATATGTCACAACTTCAGTATCCTTTAACCAATGACATACTGAAATAATCCTGTTAAGATAGCAGAAATGATGAAGGAATCAGTCAAGACTTAGATCTTACTATGCCATAGTGTATTAGCATGCTTTTTACTTCGAAGAACATACAGTCTAAATGAGGAAAAACAGATGTGGACTTAGGGTTATGAAGCACAGCAGAAGACAGGAAAAATGGCAAGCACAAGTGTCACTGACATGGCATTACCCTGTTCTGGACGTATTTGTGAAAGTTCAGTGTAAATTAAAAAGAGAGGGTTTAAAGAATGACCTCTAAATTAAGGAGGGAACAAGTCCTAGGCAGTGAGGGGAGTGCTGCTGGGGGAGTAGTAAGCAGAGAAGAGCAAATGTGGGAGAAGGGGGGAATGCTGGAGGGAACACTTGGTGTAAAATGGAGATGATCTGGTCAACTCTGAACAGTTTCAGTGTGTGAAGAATGGTTTGGTTGCTCTTTAAATATGTCCCTGCTGTTTGGGATCTGTCCCACTCCTCCCCCAGTAGTATGCTGGGGAGTGGTAGAGTATCGCTGGGGATCCTGTTTCCCAAGGACATGAGGGAGTCCCCAGCCAAGTTCTGCACCCCACAGCCTCGCCAGACCTCATTTTCCCCTCCTTGCCGAGCACAGAAGTCCCCAATTTAGCTCCTTCTGCAACTCCTCCAACCATCTGGAGTTCATGCCTCCTTCAGAGCAGCAGAACTCAAGCACAAAATCTAAGAATGAGGTACATTTGCATTAGTTCAGACTACTGTTGTCTTCTGTTTTTAGATTTTAATTGATATTTGTATATCTAAGTATCTTCAGGAAAATAATATTATAAATAAATAAAGTTAAATGCTTAATATAGTCTTTTATGCTATTCTGAAATAGCTACAAAGAAACTTGTTAGAAGTCTTAAAATACTTTGGGTCTTAAAAGCATTCATACTGGAAAAAAATCTAAATTTTGAAATGCATAACTTGTGGAGGAGGGAACAGGGTGGTGTTTAAATAATGATGTATCCTTACCCTTTTTGGAAGAACCAAAGTACAGTGCATCTTTAATGTTGATAATTATTCATTAAAAACCTTAACTTGCTGAAGGAGTGCCTCTTTCTTTCAAATGTGTTAGAATTCATATTAGCACTGCTTTGCCCTTGTTTCTGAATTATTTTAATGACAGCAGCCGCTCCGTCAAGTTGTCTGTCAGGATGTGGGTGGCAGGCTATTATTTCACTTCATAAATCATAATTTACAGGGGTTTTTATATCCATCTTGGGAATAAACACTTTATGCTTTGTGTTTTCAGCAGCAATATAAAATGTAATTGATACTTGAAGCAATATGTTAGAAATATGGACAGAGAAAGCCAGGAGAGAAAAATCACAAATGTTTAGTTTTTCTGTGGGTTGGTCTGCATACTGAGCATTTTTTCCATCTGATTTCATATTCTTAGCACTTCAACAGAGGATGATGATGAATTGCATTTACTTGATTGCTGCCTGCAGGTTACTGTAAGGATGTTTAGTTACAGTCAACAGACTCAACAGTTATTTTGTACCATTTCTCATGCTGCTAAATAAACTTATCACTTTGTTCTATTGTCTTCCAGATTCATGAAAAACTGCATTATTATGAAAAACAGAACCCGATGCCCATTCTCCATGGTGCAGCAGCCTTGGCAGATGATGTAAGTGTCCCCTGCTGAGATCATTGGTACCAAGTCTACCAAAAAACTGTCTGCAAGCAGAATTCTTCATAGGGCAAACATATGAATATAATCTTCTGAGCTGAAATCATAAGAAGCTGCAAAGGTTTCCAAAGCTTCTGTCATCACTGAGCTTGTTGTTGATATTACTTTGATTTTTATTCACTTGCATGTTAAAAAACATTGCATCTAGGTAGCCTCTTGTTCTGCTTTAGTAACTAAGCAATAAAAATTACAGGTTCGAACTCTGCTGGGAGGGGAAAAGCTGTCAACTATTAGTGTTTTGAGAAAATCACAGACAAGAGGAATGCTTTGGAAAAATAAAGACAGATGAGATAGTGGCACTGCTGACAGAACATGAGAAATGACAAATAATATTACAGAAACTAAACATATGAAATGCCTAGGATGAAGGCTTGTTGAAAAAATATCAAAACTATTTAAGAGAAACTACGGTAGTGATTTATTGATATTGGAGCTTTCCAAATTACCTTCATAACCAAAAAATAAATTGTAAAAGTGGTCAGCATTGATGGAGTAGTTAATTTCCTGTTACTATAATTTTTATTTTAAAGAAAAAAAATCCAACCTGCCGTTTCTTGCTATTTGGTTAATTCTAGGATTCAGATGAATTGTGAACACACCTGTATAAACTATGACTGAACCTGAGGCAGGCCAGAACACAGAAATGTTTAATAAACTGTGGTTTAGGTGAAATCCAGAAATCTTCGTTGCAATTGATGATGTCAGGTTGCTTTTTGGAAAAGGCAATATGTATTAGGATCCATTTCAAATACAGCATGTTTGAAACTTCACATATTTTATAGATGTTTTAAAATATCAATTATCTATTTATATAAATAATAGATTTTGGTTTTTAAATTTTACAAATGATTAAATGTTGTGAATTGAGATTGGTAGCATTTTAACAAAAAACTAAATTAAACTTATTTGAAGACTATTGAAAAAAGGATACACGGTAATTTCATCATTTCATCATGTTTCAGTAGGAGGACAGCTGTATCCTGTAATATACCAACTATAATAATACATTAGCCTTGACATCAGGCATACATTAGTAACATTTTTTAACCTTCGCATAGCTTTGAATAGTATTGATAGTAATTTTGAAAATTAGAAAGCTGGTTGAAAGTCTCTTCATTAAGTTTTTGCTGACATATTAATAATCCTTGCTAATATTTGTGTTATATCTCTGGTCTAAAATTCTAACTAAAAATAATTTCTTATTTTTGGATGCAAAACTTAGTTTTTGATACTTTCAGAAATTCTGAGCAATCTCATTCTTTGTTCAGACCATTTAAAATGTATAGTTTTGGAAATCTCCAGATTGAAGTACTCTGTCATGCCTCAGTTGAGGCTGGTTGGGGCTTTTAACCCTGTGAATGTATTATTATGTACGTATGGTAGTATTTTAAGTGTACATGTTGGGACATGATTGTGTCTAGGCATCTACCTAGCTTCTTTTTAATAGATGCTCTTGTTGCTTCTTCATTAATTATGTGGAGGTGAACTACAGCTTTTATGGGCACTGTCTGAAAGGGTAAGGATGTCCTTTGGTGGCTGAAGTCAGGCTAGCACACTGCAGGATTTTTCATGTTTTGGTAGCTATCAGCAAATTCTGAGGAAGCAAAATTACATGCAGTAGGCCTTGTAACTCTCAAACTCATGAAGTTTCAGGTTTAAAGTGCCATTCATTTTTTGGCATGTTTGTCTGACTGGTTGTCAACTTCAGGGATTTAAGACCATGTTTGTGTTATTAAACACACTTTCATTTCAATAGGCTTCAAATTAATGTTTTCTCTTCTTACTGATAGTAACTTTTCTATAGTTAAAGAAGGAATATTCTTATTAGCAACTAGATATTTCCTGCTTGATTTAAAACTCAAATCTGACGTGCTGCTATAATAAATCTGTTGAAGGAGTGTATTCTTACTCTTGTGTTACTTTTTAAAGCAGTTTTGGAAGTAACAATTTTTGCAAGGCTTTTCTAAACATTTTCATATTCCCAGCTGCCATACCTTCTCTCTCCTCTCCCCTCCCCCAGGGACTTTTAGGCTGAATTTCCCATCAGACATTCTGTTTACCTCTTATTTTGGAACAGCTGTGTCTGACTTAGGGCTCAATGATTTCATGCAAATTATCTAAATATCTCTCCTGGTTCCAGCCAGGACAGGGCTAATTTTCTGCATTAGTTGGGAGAGGGTATGGTTAGGACATGGAGGTTATTCCATACCACCTCTAGTCAGTTCAGAGTTCGTGAAAGGGAATCGCTTCCAGGAAGAAAGGTTTTGTTCCAATCAAGAAGAGGGGGTGGAGAGACCCATCTGGTATTGTCTATTATCAGGGAGTTTTTCATATGAATAATTTATTTTCTTATACCTTTTGTTACTAATATCTTTGCTATTACTTATTTTTATTAGTATTACTTATTTTATTATTAGTATATACATACAGTATAGTACATTGTCTTATCTCATTGCCATTTCCAGTAAATTGTTCTTGCCTCATCCTGTGATCGTGTATTTTGTGCCTCCAGTTGGAGAGGGAAGGAAAGATGGTGCATGGTTTTAGTGGGAGTGCTAAATTGGAGAATACCATTCCTAAACCACAACAATATCACTGGCAGGATAGACTGTTCTGATAGAAAGACTGTTCTGTCAAAAGAAGTTTTGTAACTTTCTCCAGAAGCTTTAAAGACCAGTCCCTGGTGCTCCCCACCTTGCCAGCCTCACTCCATGTCTGGCCTTCTCCTTCTTCCCCTCTCTTCAGTGGCAGCTTTTCATAAAGAGCTGGTTGAAATGTTCCCTCAAGAGACCACAGAGGTTTTCAGACAGCTTTTCCTGCAGTCTTTAGCATAGGAGGAGATTGCATGGTGTCAGTGTGTCCCGAGTATGCCATGTACTGCTGCTGTTTCAAATCTCAGCTCTTTATCAACAACAACAGTGACAACAACAATAACAAATAAAAATCCAGTCTGAACCAGCTGAGGTGGTAAACATGACTGAAAACATGACAAAACCTTGTCTTTCAATCTTTGTTTTCCTCCTCTTCTGTCACAAGATATTAAAGGTGCCTAAAACGTCAGTGAAAATATTTGGAAAATAATATAAATCACATGAACGAAAACAAGTTTTAAATTATTTTATCTCTGAAAAATATTTTCTAAATTATAAGATTAAAATGTCTGTTAAAGCAGTAATGAAGTATTTTTTCTCACTGTTCTAAACCATATGTATGTACATTTGCATTTGTACCACCAAAGCAAACACCAGTTCTGCTGGTGTTAATACGTGTGCACAATTCATCTGAGAGAGAAATGCTGAAATGGTCATTCTGCAGGGTGGCTGCTTGTCTCCATCAGTGAAACATGAATGAATAGATTTTATTCTCCAATGATGAGCAGTATAATCTAAAGAATGAAAAGAGAACCAAGCATAACCCATGGCATAGACCTGCTGTCATTCCTATAACAGAATATTTTCAGCTTTGCAGGGCTTTTCCAACATGCAGACTCAGTTGCAGTCAGATTACCTCAATATTTGGCTTTGTGTCTAGAAATATTTCATTCTGACCTTTCCTACAGAGACTGTTTTCTAATCTTTTACTATTTACCAGTATTAATCTTTTAATTAATACTGGTATTCAAACCAGTATTAATTAAATATTGTTAATAGTAGCAGTGAGGTACTTGCTGGACGTTCTTAGCTATGAATTATAGTTAGAAGTCTGTGGGGTGGTAGGTGATGAATTTTTAATACTCTGTTTAATTTGAAGGTTAAAAGAAAAAAAGGTATTCAAACTATGTCTGATGTCTATAATGGATTCTTCAAATAGATTTTCCATTATATGTAATTATGCAAAATATACATTGATCCATTTATCTTGAAAATGTATACAAAATGAAAGTACAAATTTAAAATTAGGTTAGACAAATAATATTATTTGCTGCAAACAGCCAATCTTTCTCTGAGACATTTTTATGATACTGATTTAATGCAAAGAAAATGAGTGATTATCTGAAATCATGTTTTGCATTATGAGCCATGTGGCTTCAGAATTTTAAACCAAAGTTCAGTGTTTTGAAATGCATTTTAGCTTTTCCTTCTTCTGGAAAAATAGTTTGAGTCTAAAATCCTGCAGTAAAATATGCCTCTTGAGTCCAAATTAGTTGAGAATGGCATGATAAGAAAAACCCAAGATGTGAGCCAAATAGCCATGGGATTAACAGTTAAACTGCTGCTCTATTGTTCACCACCACAGTTTTGTAGTATAACCAAACATAAATTACTGATCTTGTTGTTAGGACATAGTTTGTGCATTTTACAGGCTTGAATTGCTGATGACCTGTTATAAATTATATTATGATTAACTCGCTTCATGTTTAACAAGCTCCTTCCAGTGTATGTGTAAACATAATAAAAGGTTCAGATTGCTTGCACTGTAGGGGCACTTTGCTTTTTTATCCCAGTCCTAAACAGCACAGCTACTGTGGGTTTTTGGAAGCAGTGTGGATTTCACCACCTCATTCGAAACTGTTTTTTATAGACAGTGTCAAAGTTTGATCCAGTCATTTTTACAAGCAGTTCTTTGTCTGCACGCAAAAGACCATTCACTTAAATGAAGTGCTGGGATTTGCCCCCTTTGCTATAAATCAGAATGTGATCTGGCTGCACCCTTGCCAGAAATGATTACTTGTGTTAAACTGAGCCAAAAGGCCTGGCTTAAATCTGGTCCACTGAGGGCTAGAAACAGAAGCGCGGTGATTGATGGTGTTTTCCTTCATACTGGCTTCTGTTTGAACATCCTGGAAAGCAATAACCTTGAACAAGATAGATTCTGGGTTGTCACTGATGCACTGGGTAAAACAACGCTTTGCTAATGGTCTTTGTGTTGATTCAATCTCCCACCCAGCTGGCTGAGGAGCTGCAGAGCAAACCACTGAGCAGTGAGATCAGAGAGCTGTTGAAACTCCTTGCAAAACCCAATCTCAAGGTGAGGATGAGTTGCACCTGCAAAGTTTGTTCTGCATGGGTGTGTGCATCTGCTTCCTTGGGGTGTGAGTGGACTTGTTAACAAGTACTGTGTAAGAGTGTATGCAGTGTTAATCAGAAATACCGGTGATGAGGAAACACAGTTAATGTTGTATATAAATTACTATGCTATTTCTTGTACTTATAAAAGGAATAATTTATTTGCAAAGGATATTTTAAAAAGTGGCTAATTTACTTTGCTATCTTTTAATGCATGTGCCTCATAAGTTTGTTACAACTGTGCTTTTACTAAAAAAGTAATCAAACTAAAAAAGTTGTCAGTCATGGATCATTGATTCAAGTGCCTCATGCATAAGGAGTGCAGCCTGGTACTGGGGACAAAATTCATGGCAGATAATGTTATTAAAAACATCTAATTTTGAAAACTTTTTGTAAAACTCCTGGGGTTCTCTGTGGTGTTTTTGAGATACATTTTATCTGACAGTAGTCTACTGAACCACTGAGGCTGGATGGAGGTTGTCTTGCTCAATGGGCTGCTCGAAGTAGGGTCAACGCTGAGTTCACAGCAGGTTGCTGAGGGCTTTCTTCCATCAGGTTTCGGAAATAAATGCCTGGGAGCAGACATTCTGCAAATACTCTGTGTGGCCTCTTCCAATTCCTAATTACCCTCCTACTGAAAACTGTTTCATTATATCCAGTCAGAACCTCCACTATGTATCATTGTTGATGCACATGATATTATTTTTCCATTGTTAAGAGAAAGAAGACCTTAGTGCTTTAGACACATATTGAAGTGGTAGTTAAGTGCAGCAGTTGATAAGTTAAAATGAAAACTGCAGAGTGGAAAGGAGGTCATTTAAAGACAGTAGTTCTTTTATCTTAAGTATAAATAATGATCTCAAAACCTGAGAAACTATGGTATCTTCACAGTGCTACAAAATTTTAAAGATTGGTTACACCTGCTTTTTGATGATTTTTGCACTGATGCTTTTTCCATAGCTTGAAAAGTCACAAGGTGTTTTAATTTGAAGGGGTAAGTAATATCAATGGCATATTAGAAGAGGAATTGTTAGTGCAGGAAATTGCAGAGATCCTAGGCTTCTCCCTGGGTGTTTTCTTAGTGACTGCCCACATGTGCTTCATACTTCTGAAGCTTTGGTGGGTTGAGTCTGAAGACAATGCATTTTCCACAACAATTTGCATCTCCCCCTCTGCTTTTCTTGCTTTTTCTCACTCATTCCCTCACGCACTCACTCTCACTGTCTGTTCCTTGGTAGCAGTGAAAGGCAATGTGATAATCTTAGTGGGATTTCAAGGAAACAAGTGCCTTCCCCTCAGAGTAGTTAATGTGATTGAACAACTGCGGTAACTTGGCAAATGTCTTTCTTGGTTGCAGGGGGAGATGACCAGCTGCAGGGTACCAAGCCCTTTGTATGGCCAACTGCCTAATCCTGCACAAGTCACAGGATTCCCTGCCCTGCAGGCGCCTTGCAGGTGTTTGTGTTGCAACTTGCAGGTGTTTGTGTGATGTAGGAGTAAGAGCTGATGGAATGCTAGGTATTTTGCTTGTCCATTATCTTCTCCCCCTGCCATGTCATGGCAAACATGCCTCAGAGTGATGGTAAATTATCACTGCTTCCTCCTCCATTACATTGGCCAGGTGACTGTACTGCATTCAGTCAGAGGCTGTTGTTGAGATTCTTCTCTTGATCTCCCCAGCTTTCTCTTGGACAGAAAAGGAAAGGAAGGATGTTTCTGGGATTCAATACTTCCAGTTCCTCCCCAGAGGTGTCACAGTCTCTTCAGTTGTGTCTGAGTTTATGCCGTACATTGCGTAAGCTTTTCTACCCCTTTGCTATTAGGTTTATGGCTATAGAGTTTCTTGGTTTTGTTCTAGGTTCCTGGGATAAAATGGTGGCTAGAGCAGCTCTTTTTCACACACTTGCAATTACTTGGGATAACTGATCTATCTTTTCCAATGATGTTCTATAGACTTTATGTAAAAACATATATGGCTTAATTTGGGATTGACTTAAGGTGGCTGTACATTACTTTGCAGGGGAAACTTTCCTTTTCTGACCAGATTTATAACTGCAGTGTTAGCTGGAACCAGAAGAGCTTCCACTTTCCAACAGCTCTAATGTTCATGGCATGGTGAAGGATGCTAAGGATTAGTTTACTGTACTACATCACTGCCTCCACAAGTCTGATGGTGTAAGGGGACAGGTGTAGCAATGTATTTATAGCTTTACAGGTTTGGTTAACAAGTCAGAAAAGGCTAGGAGAGGTTTCTAATCATGTCTAATTAGATAAATATTTCTATATTTTAATTCTGTATTACAAAATTCTTTTGTTGGATATATTTGAGTGCTTGCATCTGATGAGCAAAACTTTGACAAGTTTGTGGTGCTTGTCATCTTCATCTACAGAGAAGTTTTGTAAAGAAGAAAGTAGTTTCTCTGAGGCAGTTATATTTATCAGACCTGAGATTTTCGAAATGTCCCAGAAGTAATTCCAAGGTTTTGTCAGGTGCATTTTCTTTTGAAAAGAAAAATAAATTGGGCATTTCTAGTCTTAAAAACTGCTTGAAATATCCGATTACAGAGTGGTATTTCTTTTCCTGCTCTCAAATGTGGCATCACTTACCATAATTAAATGAACTAATAATGATTGTGGTTTATCTTTTCTGATGAACACAGAACTCTGGAAGTAGAACAGAGCATGCAGCCCTGGGAAATCAAGTGGATTTGTTTAACTGTGTGTTAGACATTTCATTTGCGTTCTGGATTTAAAATATAATTGTGTAGCCCTGTGGACACAGGCCAGCCACACTTATTATTTTTAATTTCCAGCACTGAATAAGGACTTAGGGTTTGCATTCTTTAATCTTACTTTACCTTATTAAAGATATCAAGAAACAGAATAGTATTTCCATACCCTAGAACCTAAATCCAGTTGAATGCTAAGCAGACCAAAAATTAGCTTTTTGAAATACAAGTATAGAATAACCTGAGTTGAAATGGACCCACAAGGATCATCAAAGTTCAACTCCTGCTCCTGAATGGGACACCCAAATAATCACACCATGAGCCTGAGAGCATTGACCAAATGCATTGAACTGTCAGGCTTGGTGCTGTGACCACTTCCATGGGGAGCCTGTTCCAGTGCCCCACCACCCTCTGGCATCCAACCTAAATATGCCCTGACACACCTTCAGGCCATTCCCTCAGATCCTATCACTGGTCACCACAGAGATGAGATCGGTGTCTGTCTCTCCTCTTCCCCTCATGCGGAAGCTGTTGTCTTCACTGAGGTCTCCCCTCAGTCTCTTCCAGGCTGAACTGACCAAGTGACCTCATCCACTCCTCATATGGCTTCACCTCCAGACATTTCATGATACAGAAACTGCACTTCCAGAAATCTGAAATACATTTGCAGAGAGCTGAGCAGGTGGACTCAAGCCTGATCTACTGGTGTTTTAAATCACCCAAATATGTCCTCGCTTAGGTCCAAACACCATTGCGACCAGAGCTACACAGCACTGCCTGCAGGCTGGCCTGACCTGACCATGAATATATATATCTATAAGTTTTGTGTCTTCAAGGTATACATTTTATTGCAATTTAATAAAACCAACTAAACAAAATGCCCATGCACCTCACACACAAACACAACAATAAGTTACAATATATTTAGTCGTGGTTATTTACCATCGTTTTAACTTTGACATGTTAAACTCTTAAGCTGCTTTTTAACATGAAGATTAGAAAATATAGCTGGGATATACATGAAAAATGGTATTTCTGATTTAAGAGAGGACACTTCTGTGGATGCTTTTGTACAAAGTATGAATAGCATAAAGAAATGAGTATTCTCAGCTTTAGTGGTTTATAATTTGGCAAAATTAAAGGAACTTATGTGACAGCAAAAAGGAATGTCTTTAAAGAGGAGAGTTGTACAGAATTCTGAAAAATTTTAAGAATTATGCATCAGGTAGGTGCCAGTGCAATTGAGAGAGGTGTCTGTATAGAAATGTGGGTTTTTTATGAGTTTGGAAGTATTGCTGTGAGAGCACTAAGCTTTTTTTTTTTTTAATTCTCTATAGACAAAATTTATTTCATTGTTGTGCAGTTGTGTAAATTTGAACATATAATTGGAAGACTAAGATTAAAGATGCTAATACAAAATACACCTAAAAGGGAATTTAATTTTGGTTATTTAATGAACGTGTCACAAGCAAGTTAGCCAAGTGGTCTTACCTGTTATTAGGGATGGAAATGGGAAGAAGTGAAGTGGTCACCAGAGTAACTCTGTCAGCAACAGGACAGAGCTCTAGTAAGGAACACTATAAGAAAGGGGATGTACAAATGTCAGATGATCAAGCTAAGAATGAAAGACTTTAAAGCTTCCAAATTTTCTTCCACATTTAATTTAAAACTGTCTTGAATAACTAGGTTTAGTTCCTTTTCTAACAAGCTGGAAAAAGCTCTGTTCTTTTTATGATGGTGCCATAACAGAAGAGCATAATTGTTATTTATTTTTAAAATTATTTTAAAAACAGAAACAAATTACTATAGGAATTAACATTCTAGGCACTTACTTTATTGCTGTAGCTGTAAACAAAAAAGACTGTTAAAGAATGAACCATCTCTTAGTCCATTGAACAATGTTATCCCAATTATACTAACTTTGAGACAGACTTGGGACATATTATTCAGATCTAAATAACGTTTAACTTGGTCTTTATAACAGCAATTACATTTGTGCTCATTACATATCAAAATAATCACTTTTTACCATTGAAGTAAATCTCTATTAGGGTATATTAAGTGTGTTTTTAATTATATAAAGTATGTCCTTTGTGGTCATTTGTGTAATGGGCAGAACAATAATTATTTCAAAAGTTAGTGCCACTGTGCTAAAACTACTCTGAAGAATCTTTATACCTTTATGACTTAGAGGAAACAAAGCGTTTCCAATCGTGGTTCTGCCTGTTTCAGAGGAGTTTAAACTTCTGTTTATGTGTGCTGGAAGGTTTGCCAGCTGCTAGTTTGAAACATAAACCAGGTACCTAAAAAAGGGCACCAGCAGGACTGAGAATGAATTCAGTGCCTCATGGTGCACAAGAATGTAAAGTATTTGGGTCACTTTGGGGCACTGTACCTATAGCCATAGAGAGAGCAAGAGGTGGACAAATAGTATTTTTCTTGTCTTTCATTACCATAGAATGAACAGAATTTTGGAAGCTATCTTCAAGATTATTTGTGCTTGTATGACTGTTGTATGACTGAATGTTACTTTCATACAAAATACACATTCTTTGTTTTAATTTGGGGGGGTGGGGGGTTTAATTGCTTTCAAATGGCAAAGATGCATACACTAGCGAATTGCATGATTTACACTTGCTGTTTTACTTGCACTTCATTTGTGGTACACTTGACTTTCAGTTGCACAAAATACTTTACATTTGTAAATATTTTCATCTAATTTCACTTATTTGACTTTCCTTCAGAGTAGAACCATGAGTTAAGCAAAACTAAAACTGCAGATAATGAAGCCAGGGCACTTTGTTCTTCATATACATGCTTCCTGTATTTGATTAGGTTCCTTTAAAAAAAGAAATAGTGCTTCTTTGAACATGAAGCATACTTTTAACATTGTCTGACCTGTTCTGTTTTTCTTGTATTTACTGGGAAGTTTGTAAATTCTACCCTTTTTTTCATGAACAACTGCTGCTACCATCATCCAGATCAAAGTGTGGCTTGTTCTGTTAAAGAAGCATACATTTTGAGTCTTTATCAGCAGAAAGAAAATATTGAGCTATAAAAATATAAAACAAAATCCATTTTTTTGCTTTGAAAAGTTCATGAAGCATTTCATGTAGCATGTAATTAAATAAAAATAAAGTTAATCAAAACTTTGTCTTCTTTCCAACATTTCCTTTGTAATTAGACCTGCTGAAGATTTTCCGTCAGGGCTTTTTCACTAAGCTATGTATTTTCTGCAAAGTCAACATTTTCCACTGGAAATGGTTGGGATTTGCCTGAACAACTGTTCAGGTTTTGTATCTGAAGAACTCAAATACAAATTTCAAATTTCAAACTCAAATACAAATTTCAGGTCCGCTAAGATCTGAGCCACATTTGAGATGCTACTGGATCCTAGGAACTCGGGGGACCTTTTGGCCTAGTCATTGTTAGAGACCTGTCTTTCCAGATGTACAAATTTTTTCTACTTTTGCACCTGTCCTGGGAGACTGTTCTCCTCTTCATGAAATATTTATGCTTACAAATGCTAAAACAAACTATAGTACCTTTTTAGGAAGCATAATTTCCCACAATATTTAACTATTTACTCATCAGTGGTCTGCAAGATGTATTGCTAGGACTTGTAGGAATTGTGCTTGTATGTGAAGAGATTTTACAAACATTTTAGATTTATTAATATGGTGAACTGTAGTACTATGAACTTCATATGTCAACTGAAAAGTTACCTACGTAATCCTTACTTGCAAAATCAGATACCATTAATATGTAAACCTACAAGAATGTGTTTGATTTTTGATGGCATGCTGTGAAGTATCAGAAGGGAGATCGAAATACTTATTTTTTCCAATGAATAATAGATGCAAATGACTGCAACAATCAGCAAGGACCACAGTATTGATGGCTTGATGACGTTGGTTGATGGATAGATAGCCCATAGATGTTCTGGGCATCCCAGCCGTGAAGTTGGGGCAGAGGGACAGTGCTGGGAGACTTTTGGCAGATGACTGAAATCCTTCTGCCCAGTGTTCCGTTTCTTTAAACTTTTTGCCACTTTGGGCATCTATCCATCACATATTTCAGCAACAAGTTGCAGGAAAAATATATTTTATTTGTAACTCTTTCAGCTTTAGACCTTGACTTCTGATTTCCATTTATGTTTGCACCCATAATTAAAAAAAAAAAAAATTATAAAGAAAACTCTTTTGGGTAAGGAGAGCTGGGAAAATATGTTGCTGTCTTTATTTTTGGAATGTTCATGTTACTGGGATGGAGTAAGTAAAACAAAAATGTAATGGCAAAATAGTCCTTTTAAAAACAGCAAGAAAAGCCTTGATTTTTCACATCTGTCAAGCAGAGAAAATCAGAAAGCAGTTGTGTCACACTCTTATTGTTGTAGGAACTGACATATAACAATATACAACATATTAGAAGCACAGAGACAAAATGGTTGAAAGGAGGTGAATGAATTTAGTGCATGAATATATTTAAGTAACAATCATCATGTTACTCTGGAAATGCTCTCAGGTCCATCTGGTGATAACTTGGCTCATGTCCAGTGCAAAACTTGTCTGTCGATCTTAGACGTATGGATATGAGAATGCTCACTAGCAGCCAACATAAAATAAACAAAGTGATAGATAACATAAACAAAAGTGAAGCCAGGCAGGTTGGCAGCAGAAAATATAAAATCTGAAAAACAAATCAAAGAAATTCTTTGGTTGTATATACAAACTTTCCAACATGAGGGAACCAACTCTCATCCACCTAAGAATGTTGAATTGCATGCATGTAACTACAGCATTCAGATACAGAACATAAAAGTCGGCAACGTTGCTAAAGCCGGTAATTTAGGAGGAGGAAAAGGTCATGACAGATAAAATCACATCCCTTTCAAGTAGTAATTCCATTCATCTACAGGAAATGGACAAGTAAATGGAGAAACAGCACAATATAAAGCAAGTAGTCCCTTTTTTTAGATGTCAGCTTTTTAGATGTCAGCTTTTTCCTTCAGTGGTGTTTTTCCTTTGTGTTTGATGGACCATATTGTGTTTGAGCTCTCCATTCAACAGTCTTCTCTTTTCTACTTCATTTTTGCTTAGGTTCCCATCTAGTATGAGTACTCTATAGCTGAATTTAAGACCTCCTTATCATACATGAATATATGTTATTATTTTCCAAAGGAATTAAGTTTATTCAGATTCTTTTCACCTTTTGGATCAATAGATTTTTTTCTTTTGAGGACTTCAGACATGATGTTTATGTCAAATGAAGGCTGCGTCATTCCTAGAGACACTTTTACAAGAGGCAAGTGCATCCTCAGCTTTTACTTTCTTTATATTTTGATATTATTTCTTTGAGGTGCCTTTGGATGGTTTTAAACCAAGAAAAGGTACATGTTACCACTGTAGACACTTAATATTCTTGGGAAGCTGCCACTTTCTCAAAAAAGAAATTGATTAAGGATTGCCAAGATATTGAAACAGTGCTGCTGTCTCGGCATTTTCCATTCTGAAAACGGTCTATTTGTACTCTTGGAAGTTAAGCCCTTAAACAGGGCTTAGAGCTTCAAGGACAGTTTAGCTACATGAATCATGTTGTGGATGTAAATAGCATTGCTATCTTAGCATAAAACAGACTGTTCAAATTCTTCACTATTGATTTAAAATTGGAGTCTTTTTTGCTGTTATCCACAACTGAGGGAAAATATAGGGCTCTCATCTGGAAGGGTATTAACACCTTTACCAGATGACATGGATGGACGGAGTGCGTGTTTCTGAGAACATTGAGAACAGTTTGACTTGGGAAGCATCTCCAGGGGCTCTGAACATTGAGCCAGAGGAAGCGGGGGTCTGAAGAATCAGAAAGTTCATTTTTCTGTTGGCTGTTGCCGTCTGGCTACCAGCTGCAGGTAAACCCATCAGTTCAGACTGGTGAATCTGAAATCAAGAAATAGCATTTTCAGGCAAGGAAATTACCCTTTTGTGAAAGGAAGTTCACATAGTCATGAATAAAGTCCACCACAGTAAAGAGGAAGAAGTAATATATACTGAATATCGATCCAACTGAGATGTTGCTGTGCTAAGATCATTAGTCTATGATAGATATTAAGAAGTCAAAACCACACATATACAGAGTATGTGTTATTATTTTGAACCACTGCTGTGACCCAGCTGCATCAAAGACTGGAAGAGAAAGGGATTTAATTGCCAGCTGGACAAGCTTAAACTAGAGGGCAATTCTAGTTTAAGTACAGATACAAGCATGCAAGTACACTTGCAAGCATGGAATGTTATTTTCTGTTTTGTACATATGTAACTGCTGTTTTCTCATATGATGTCTAATTTCTGCATATTTCATAAAGGATATATAGGAAAATATATCATTTGAAGGATGTCAGGAAGTAAATTAGCCCAAATATTTTACCTCTTACTTAGTACACCCCCTGGTTTCCTGAATATGAACATAAAATTATGCTTGAGTTAAAGGACTTTATTTAATTTTTTTTTACTGTCTCTGTCAAAGGTTTTTGCTTATATTGATTGAATAGTGTGAGTGATCCTCAGTGGCAAAAGCAAACTGATTTAACTGGAAGTTAGCTGGTTTTTTTTAACATTATGTACTCTATATATTTAACTTGGGAATTTTGTACATCCTAGATTTTTCTTGGAAAGTGATTAGATCAGTGCAGCATCAAAAGAATAATACTACTTCTCTGCTTGATAGGTATGTGATTACTGTAGCTTGTAAAAAATATTTTTTGCTCTTACTCTAGCTATCCTCTGGCCACTTCAGCAGCACAACTTTCTCCTGCCTGTACTTTTATTGCTTGCTTCTGCTTCTGGATTATACTTCAAACTTCAGCCAAGATGGAGAGTTCAACTAATGTGATTGTCCTTATCTGCTGATTGAGATGCCTGTTCTCACCTGCCTTTTTGTTCCCTTGTTAACCCTTGTATCACTGTTAGGGCTGCACATAGTCCATTAGCAGGCAGAGTTGATGGTGAAGAGATTGTCATATGCAGTTGATTTGTGGTGGCTGCTTTACCCCATACAGTGGCTAGAGTCTGTATGCCATCACCATAGTGCTTCAGCTTTCTGCTGGTTTAATCGTTTTGTAAATTCTTTTATGTTTGGCTTTTGTGACTTCTGTGCTTCTCCTTCCAATCTGATGCTCTTGATGGTCTTTCTTTCAGTGGTTCAGTCTTCTCCCAGCTCTTTCAGCTTTTCTTCTTTGGTATCTGTTGCTGGATGACATCACTCACATTCTAATTTTATGCAAGTTACTCATAAATTAATCTTGCCAATCTTGAATAATTTTCTCCACCATCATTTTCATCCTTTTTTTATTTCTCCTGTAACTTTATCTCAAAGGAAAGCATAATATAGCTAGAGCTCTCTGGAGGACGAGCTCTGCCAGGTGAGTTCAGGGGCACGTTGCTGTGGTTGCTGATAAAGTTAGTTTTCTCCTCAAGTGAAACTTTTCTATGCCAGCCTCAGTGGCAGGTACTGGCACTATGGCATAGCAAAGAGGTGGGAAAATGTCTGTGTCTCACCTGACGGAGTTCAAGCTGAACTGCCAGAGAAGGTGGCTGGTGCTAATGATCCAAGCTGTGCACTGGGACAGCGCAGTCATGGGCCATTTTGTTCCATTTTGCTGACTGTGCTGCTAGGGCAGTAATGTGCTCCACAGGCAGGGTTGCCAGCTGCTGGGTTGGCAGTGTCGCACCCTTGGTGCAGCTGTTGGCTCTCCTGAAGGTTGGTTTGAGTCGCTAAAACGTTTCTGTTGATGACTATCCACTACTTTAATTTCAAATTATGTTTTTTTCCAAGTACTATTAAGAGGCTGCTTGTTTATTCATCCATTCTGTTTCACTTCTTTAACTTACCGTTTTCTAAAATGCTTTTCTAGACTACTGAACACAAAGCATCTATGAAAAATAAAGCTTAGGTGGACACTTTTTTTTAATAATGAGAATTTAAAAACAAAAGGAGCTGTGATCATGAATCTGGGGCTACTGGTGTATTTTTACTCTTAGAGATCTCAAAATAAAAAGAGAAGCAAAAAATAATATGAAATTTATCTTTGTTTTATAAGAGCAAAAATATAATTAGTCTGGTTAAGTGATACACATTTTTCAAAATGTAGAATTGTTTTCATTAATAACATTCTCAGTTTAAATAAACATTTAAAGTTTCAGAACAGTTTAAGAAAAGGAACTTACAGCATTTCCAGTGTCAGATTTTCTTCATGTAAGTTGATAGTGTAAAATTTCAATTTATAAACTGTGAAATGATCAGTGATAGTTAAAATACAAAAAATACAGCACTAGTTATTAGACATTTCAGAGGTCCAATGAAAGTATTCATTTCCAACTAGATCATGTCTAAGAATTTAGCTGAACATCAATATTTATATTTAGGTAGTGCAAGAGTTTGAATCATACCTTCTTTCAAGTTCTAAATACAGACCATGTTTACATTAGTGAATCATAAGCATAGAACTTAGAGCTGAAATAAAATCTTTTTCTCCCGAGGTGCTTAAATATACATGACCCAAATCTTGGATCCTATGTACATAGTTCTGAAGAGCTGTGTATTTGAAAACAAAACCAAAGAACTAAAAAAAAAAAATGTGTATGTCCTTCTTGCAGTTTCCTGTGAGAGTTAAGAAATGAGTATCATGGAAATTAATAAGTTCTTCACTTCTTATATACAAAAAGAGAGCATTGCTATCTTAGCATTGCCTCATGCATTTGCTGCACAATTATTCTGGGTAAATCTTGTTCATCTTAGGATCCAAGTTTTATTTCTTGGCACTTGCAATTTGTTTATTTTTTAAAAAAAGTCCTAACCTCTATACACATCTAGTCACACATAGTTTTTTAGACTATATTAGTTGAATGGTACAAAGATTCTACTGAAGATCTGTGCATACAGCAGTTTCTTCTTGTGTTCAAAACATACAGAAGGGCTCTCAAGGACAGAGTGATCACTTAGAGTTGAACGTGTTAAGTGAAATCAAAATGGCTTTTTAAGTTTTGTTTGCAAATTAGTTATTGCCCAGTCTTTGCTGATTGCTATTTCAGAGCAGCTGCAGTAGACAGAGAGTAGTGTCTTAAAAGAAGTAGCCGTAGAAGACAAGAAAGAAAGAAATTAGCATGTTCACCATGTATCATAAACAAGTTTGTGATGACAGAAGCTCTTCTGAAAGCTTAACTGAGAAAAGACACATCGTTTCTGGCATTCCTGCTCTTATCTGAAATATGTATCTTTGCACCAAGATGAAGTAGTGCTGGAGTTTGAGGAAAATATTGTATATTGCTAACTGTAGTACATTGTGGTTTAATATGTTTTTTGGGAGAAGAAAGGAATGAGTTGATACATTCTAGCTGCTGTGAAGTTGAAGTGAAGAAAAGACATTGATTGGTATTGGTTTGTAGCACTTAGGATGCATCGTTGTTCTGTATGTAGTGTCCAGGAGCCTGATCTAGCCTGATCAGGGAAGTGTCTTATTAACACTGGTGGCATAATTCAGTGTAGAAGTGGACAGAATTGGTTTTGCAAGTTCCATTGTCAAGGGTAGGTTCTTTTAAACGTGTTTTAAATGTCTGCCTTTTACTCTGGAAATGGTGCTTTATATCATTTTCATCTGTTTTCTCTATTTGCCTGGTTGTTTTTAAACTGCAATATAGAACCTCATTAAATTGAACCAGTCCATGAATATGCCCTAGCTTTATGTGGAAAAATGTAATTGCAGAAGACTAGTTTTAGAAGTCTTAACTGTAGGTAGCCTGAAGTAAAAGCAAACACTCCTTTTGTTTTAGTGTATCTTTGATATTTCATATACATCTTAGAGGACTGCATGTGATTGCATGGCTTTTACATATGTAATGCATCACAATAAACATTTCCAGGAGGATCCATAATTGCTACCCTGAGGTTTTTAGCTCGTATCCAAAGTAAAATTGATAGTTTATTGAAGGGAGATGATAATTTCTGTTGGTAAGTAGTGTAAATTCATAACTGTGTATTGGGAAAAAAACCAGACATAATTAATGTGTTAAAGTGTTTTTATTAAACTGTACCATGTGTATAAAGATTAGTAAAACAATAGTAATTTATCATGATCTTCCTGTGTGTTTGTTTGTTTTGTTGAAGTTTAAATTTACACTTCAGAATTTGAAGATTACCATATGTTCTTTGCCTTCAGCTTTTGACATGGTAGCTTGTAGCATTGTCTGGAAATTTTTTGTTGTTAAAAGTTTCCTCCGTTCAGTAAACAGCATAATGAAAGTGTCATGCTTTTTAAAAACAGTTGTATTGTCCTTGAGAACATAGAGTTTCTGGTAATTCCTGTACTCAGTTAAATATTGGCCATGTATTACTAAGTAGCAAGTTAACTGGCATCAGAGAAATATAGCCATTTTCTGTCCTTTATTTAGAAAGGCTGTTAAATAGTCACTTATTGAGAGGAAGCTACTTGAAAACAGAAGCAACAAAGCAGTAGATAGGATTATACATACGGCTGTTGATGTTATTTGTGGTACAATGTACAGTTTTCACTACAAAAGCTGAAGCATTACTTAACCATTTTTTACCAATGTACAGGTATTAAAAAGACTTTTCAAAATAGAAAAGAACTTTAGGAGTTCTGTATCTAGAAAAAACTCTGAATTTTATCACTGAGCTTTTTTTTTGAGCCTTAGGAGAATGAGCTTTCTAATTTCCTTTGCCTTTCAGGATTCTTATTTCCTGAAAGTTCATAAATTATTTTAATATTAAGATGGAACCTTTTGTCAATCTTTGTTAGGCTTTTCTTTGAAAAATATATTTTTCAAGCTATGCAGAAATAGGTGAAGCAATAGAGAAGGAAAAGAGGAAAGAAAGAGGTGCAACAGGTGTTTGATAAGCTCCTGCCTAAAGCAAATTTCTTCAGTAGTATGTTCCTCAATCTCGGTTATGAATTCCATAATAAATTAAAAATTCCTAAGATAATTTGAGGCTCACATGAAAGGAATCCAGTAACCAGGTAAGTTTTCAGAGCTCCTGTGAAGGGAATGGTTGGACAACAGCTTCATGTTATATATTCTGTGCTTGAACAGAAGTCTTGGGAAGTGCTTATTTTGTTTATTTGTTTCATAGGACTGCCTACTGTATCAAATAAATTTTATACTTTATATTACAAGTATAGTTATTTACTTATTTTTGGACACTAAGGTTTTCTCCTGTTCATAGTTCTTATAATTTCAAGCTAGCATGCAAGGCATGTGGATGTTTTGCGTGTATGAAGACACAGTTCTCCATCCACTATTTACTAGTTGCATACATTATATATATGGAAACATGTTCTTTATGGAGTTGTTTCATCAGTTTGAAATGAAATAAAATTGTATACAAGAATTATATTTAATCTACTTGTATCACAGTAGTAGAGTCAGGGTATGAATAATATCCTCTGCTGTCCCTTTCTTAAACTTTTCCAATGCTAAATAATATACTGACTATTAATGTTTCCAGGCTTTGCTGTCTGTACATGATACTGTTGCTCAGAAGAACTATGATCCTGTCTTGCCCCCCATGCCTGATGATATAGATGAAGAAGAAGATTCAGTTAAAATAATTAGGCTCGTCAAAAACCGGGAACCATTGGTAGGTAACCCTGTCTTTTGGTTTGGGGTTTTGTGTTTGCATGCAGGGTGGGGAGTGCTTATTATGAACACAAATGGGTGATATTAGCTTGAAACATGGATAGACAGATATTACACATGGTTATTCATAACATTAAGTAATACACTTGTGACTTCCATTCCTTATTAGTAAAGCATATGAAATGAATAATCATCATCGGTGAATGATTATCATGGTGTTTAAGCATTATATATGTGGGCCAGTCTGAGCATTTAGATCATAATATATATTTGTCTTTTATCTTGAATTCAAATCATGAACTTACTTTAAGATGTTAGACAGAGAATGAATCCCCAAAGAAATCTTGACCTGTGTTTTGAACTGTGCCTGTTAGCATTCATGTAAAAAAACATGACCTTTCAATAAACTGAAAAGAAAGCATGAAAACATATTTTAAAATACTTGAATTGAAATCTGGGCAAATTTAAAATGTCTGTTGTTGTACTTTGCATTATGAATACTAGAAAGTTAATATCTTCATGGGGATATCTGGAAAAATGAAAGGACTAAACCTAGGTTGTATTACAAGAATATTAAAATGCTTTACTGATTTGGTTCTTTTTATTTGCTGTAGAGTGGGAGTCATCTTGTATAAAATTTAACTATGTTCTTTCTGTCCTGCAAACCAGTAAGAGCTTTTTTTTAATGTTATGCTAAATATTTGTTTTAATGGACAACAATCCTGGAGAAATACCTGCAAACTTATTTGAGAAGGTCATCATTCTGTACTTGAAATGACAGTGGGAGAGAGCTGCCTACTTCTGTTAGACATACAGGGATAGTTTGTTCCACAGTAGGTATCTTACTATCACTCTAATTCTTGATGGATTTCTGGCATAAATAAACAAGAAATGAGTTTTCTTATTGACTCACTGTAGGTACCCATGGGCACAATTGCAAGTTTGACCATATGGAAAGTTACTATGTTGTTTTAGCATACTAAATATTTTTTTCCTCAAATATTTGAATAACAACTTTGAGATTTTTGTATTTTTTTATCAAAGAAATTATTTGAGAAAGAAAACAAGCTTGCTTTAGGATTTAGTATCAGAAAGATTATTCTTTCCAAAAGGTATGTGGAGATTTGAACATACAGTATGAAATGAAGTCTAATTGAGGAGCCTATTTTTAGTGTTAATTATAACACCTTTTTTTTTATTTGTCAGAAAAAGCTTAATAAAATCTTAACTTACATAGTTTGATATTCCAAACATTAATCATTACTAAGATGTAGTTGTTCAATGCCTTAAGTTAATAGTATCTCAAAATGGATTGCATAATAATAAATTGTAAAATGAAACTCAGATATTTTCTGAAAACTTATATGAAATATATACATTGTATATTGGCTTTTTAGATTTTAAGCTCTCCTAAAGAAAACAGTTGCTTAAGCTAAAGGTTATCCTTGGACTGTTCCTCAGATTCCACTCTTGCCTCCTCACTCCAGTGGGACATTGAGCTCTTCCAGATACCTGTGTGTCTATTTAAGCCCAGCCTGCAGTTCGGCCCCACACAGCCACCCACTCATTTTCCCCAGTGGGATGGGGGAGAGAGTCGGAAGGATGAACATGAGAAAACTCATGGGTTGAGACAGACAGTTCAATAGGTAAAGCAAAAGCTGCATATGCAAGCAAAGTGAAATAAGGAATTCATTAACCACTTCCCCTGGGCAGGCAGGTGTTTAGCCATTCCCAGGACAGCAGGGCTCCATCACTTGTAATTGTTTCTTGAGAAGACAAAACCCATCATTCCACACATTCCCCTCTTCCTGTTTGTTCCCTCAGTTTCGTTGCTGAGCATGACAGCACATGGTGTAGGATATTCCTCTGATC
The DNA here is from genome assembly GCF_049639895.1 of Pseudopodoces humilis. NCBI lineage: Eukaryota > Metazoa > Chordata > Aves > Passeriformes > Paridae > Pseudopodoces > Pseudopodoces humilis. Next base: position 136,351,116 of record NC_142200.1, on the reverse strand, counting down.
ACTTGGGGTTGGCTGTCCCAGTCCTGTCCACTCCCAGCTCCTTGTGCATCCTCAGCCTCCTCACCTGTGGGGTGATGAGCAGAAAAGCCTAGACAGTGTGTAAGCACTGCTCAGCAATAGTTAAATTATCCATGTGTTATCAGCACTGTTTTCATCACAAATCTAAAACAAAGCACCATAGGAGCTACCATGAAGGAAATTAACCCTGCCAAAACCTGTACACTCTCTTAACACCACACTTGATACAACTCTTGTATTACAGAGGTAAAAGAGCAGGGGTTTAGATCTTTTACTAGAAATGACAGCAGCCATGGAAAATATAAAACATGTGAGCAAATTAATTTCTCTAGTTTAAGACAGCTTTGTTTATTTACCAAAGTGAAACTAGCCTTAAAATTGAATCTGTCATTGATCTCTTATTAGGAAGAGGCAAAGGGTGGGCTAACTGCTGCGTACAAGTAGGGAGGGATAGGGAGCTCACAAGGACAATTAAGTCAAACTCCTCAGAAGTAAAAGATGCTAAAACACAGAGCAGTGGTCACAAGGTACAGCCCTGGGACATGCAGACTAAGAATTAATACAAGTGGTCCATTTGTTGGAAAGTCCAGCACTGGAGCAGACTAACTGGATATGTGGAATCTCTGGCATATCTAAAGTTTTACTTTGTCTGTGTAGGAAAACTGTATTTGTAATCTTTCCAGATCCTGTGCCTATCTTGATGTTTTATTTTTGTTAGAGAAGAACTTGTGAGCCCTGTTACTTGTTCTCCAAGAAGAGTTCAAAGAATATAGTGTCCTCTTCCTCTTCCATAATACACTGTCAATGCATTTTAACATAATTCATGTTCACGTCAAACATTAATTTCTTTGTGTCAGATTTATAGTGACTTATTATGACACCATCACCACAGTACATAAAAAACCTATTATTTGTGTCTTTGTCTTCTCTAGATGGTTTCCCCTTAGGTGGGGATGAGAAGAAACATGGATAGTAATTCAGATAAGGTCTTACCTACATATGGCATGGCAGAGTAACTGGAGACAGGCTTATACTATGTATGTTAGATCTACTGTGTTTATGCTTCTCAAAGTTATTTTACTAAAGGAAGATATACCATGATCTATGTTTACTAAACTAATTATAATTTCATTTACTATTTATTTCCATGTCTTTTTAATGTCTTTTCCTTCAGTGCTTGCTCTGGAGTCTTGGATATTCTTAGTAGAGATAAAAGAGTCTCTACTTGTTTTGTTAATCCATTCACTCTTCTCCAGTCAAAAAGTCTGACTTCCATGTGCAACATTATATCAGGATTCTACTTTTAGAAGTGACTGAGCTTGAGATTGGAGGTACTATACGATATTTCTACTGGAGCAGAGATTGTCTCATTTCTTGACTTGAAGATACTGAGCTCTTTGAACTTTTCTTCCACTCCAGACACAGGCTCATATTCTATTTGTACCCAAGCAGTAGAGATTGTTTTCCTGCAAAGCCACGAGCTTTACATCAGTTGCACACTCTGGACATTCTGAATTGCATTTCCTTTGGATGACTTTCAACAGTATTCACTGTGAAGCTATTAGGCACTGTTAACTTCTTTGGAATAAACCTAGTGACCATTTTTACATAAAACTGCATCACGTTTCCTCTTGTGCTCCTGTTCATGCTTTTCTCCGAGTTAAGCACCTCACAAGTGTTCTTAGCTGGGGTTAATCATGTATTAATGAAGCCTGAGTTCCCAGGAGTAATCATTTCAAAAGAGAAAGAAACACATGGTTGTAGGAGGGCCTTCTGATTGCCAGATTTCATCAATTCAGAAGTCGGTGCTGAACTTTCCCCCAGTTTTTTGAGAGGTGTTTTAAACTTTTTGTTAATCCTTCTGCAGTATTGGGCTTGGGGCATTTTTAATGGTCTGTTAGCAAATGTTATTCCAACAGGATCTCCCTTAAGCAAGGTGAAATTGTTTTAGGATGTTTTGTATTAACAAAGAAATTTGGAACATCTCTGAACCTTACATAAAGAGAAGTAGAAACATCTCTTTTCAGGGACAATCCAAAATTCACCTGACCATGATTGGGTTTTTTATCAGAGAGCTTGGAGAGTTTTAACTTATGCCTACCTCTCCAAGGCTTTTTGATCCACAGCCCTGTTCCTAGTTAACATTCCTGATGTCCGAGATGAATAACTACAGCGGTTCAGTGCCTGGCCTCCTACTACTTCCAGCTTCCAAATGTAATGCTCCAGGTTTGTTACAGCTATTACTCTGAATAGGATGCTTCTTCACATTAGGATGGTTGTTTCTTTGTCACAAAAACACATTTCACATAGGTCTGGTCATTTGAAAACTAACCTTTATGTCATGCCATGTCTATAGACAAGAGAAAAATAGTCAGCTCCAGAGAATGACCCATGCCGTCTGTTTAAGTTTCCTGACTTAATGAAAAGAAGTAGCTACAGAAGTAGCCTGGACACCTAAATTGAACCATGTATTGTGATTTCCTAGCTGAACTTGGTTGAAATTAATTTTAGTGACTTAAAGGAGACATTTATTGCATTCTGTCCATGCAGATGCAACAGCTTTCACTTACCTCACACTCTTAGTCCCTGTAGTTCAGTTCACAACAGTGGATGAACCTAGCTTTTTTTGGATTAATTTGGATGTAGGGTTAGCTATAGTCTACATATAAGTGGACATCAACTTTTAAATAACTCCTCACTGTAAGATAGGTAACTGATACTTGTATTTGCACTTTCAATAGAGAATTAATTAAAATAAGGTTTATTGAAGTATTTATTTGCATTTATCATCTGCATGTGCTTTTGTTTAACAGAGAGATATGCAACAATATTACTGATGTTTCAAATTCTCTTATTAGTTATTTATTTTACAGGCTAGATTTTCTTTCCTTAAAAATACAGACTTAAAATGCCTGGAACCAGCAGATAAATGGATGAACTAATAAAGCTCACATTGTGAAACCCTAAGCAATGCTTCCCCATGCGTGGTACTACATTAAAAACAGGGGGGAAAAAAGCAACTAAAAAACAGTGAAAGAGCCATGCTGGAGGAGCTTGTATTATTTTTAGTGCTTTTGTATGGTATACCTTTAAGCATTTTCTCAGTCTGATCACCATATGGCTCCCAAACTCCTTATTTTTCCCTTTAGAAGTATTTTAAACTGAGCTATGCTATTACATCTGTATACGTCTCATTTAGGGTAACTTACACTTTTGGCTCACAACACCGAAAATATTTTCCAGCTCTCAAGGTCCAGTCTAACCTTCTTCCATTTTCAAAGCCCTAAATGAGGAGCTGCACTGCACATGTAACTGAAAGTACTGGAGCTGAACATCATATAAGGAGAATTTCTTGCCAGATTATATATACCTCGTAGTTTAAGCGGGGCTGGCAGCAGTGCAAGAGAAGCTGCTTTTTCAGAAAATCAGCTCTTCAGGTATTCAAAAAGAAATCCACTTTTTTGTGGATTTGATGATTTAAGAGTTCTAAATTGGGAGGAAAGTGGAATTTATAGAACCCCTTTTTTCATTTGTGTACTAAAGGTACAAATACATAAACTCAAGTAGTGTTTTTCATGGACCTGCCTATTCAGTTTGGGTTTACCACAGAGGAGATACTGACAGTGAGCAAACTTTGGTTAAATAATTTTCCTGCCATTTTGAGCTTGTTTTTGTCCTTTGTATGAAAATTCCAATTTATCTGTTATGTTTGTGGAGCCATCTTTCAGTTAATCTGTGGTAGGAAAATTCATTTTGTGCCAGTAGTAATAATCACAAAGAGCATGAAGTTCCACTTGGACAGGAGCCTTATTGTTACATACAGATGCTGTCTGGGTCAATAGTGTGGTCTTTGCACACTGATTTTTTTCTAGCATCTGTCTAAAAATCCTGGCAAAGTGAAGTAACACTTCCCAGGCATCAGGGGTAGTGGATGATCACAGGGGAAGCCAGTCAGTCATTGCTTGCCTTTTGAATTTGGTGGCATTTCATGGTGTTGACTTGTAGGTAAAAGGCATAAAGCCTTTTTGATGAGGGCTTTTTCCTTGATTAATTAGGAGAGCCTGTTTTGTATGGACAGTATAGTGGAAATGTCCTGTATTTATATTTGCCTCTAGCATCCTAATGCTGCTTTATTTTCTTTTGGATGGATATATTCAGAAAAAAATCCTTTTTACTTTAAAATAGTTAAAACATTCCAGGTATTATTATTATGAACTTCAAATTAGTAGCTGTTGCTGCAAGGTCATAACTTAATATTGAGATATAAGTTAGGGAGGTTAAGGCTGTTTCATATATTTGTAATGGTGTACAGTTTTTTCTGCACAGAAGTCTAGTAATTAGTTTTTAAAGTGAGATTAGCTGCAGCTAAATGTGTATTTTTGAAACTCTCAGACTAATTCAAAACTGTAATGCAAACAAGTGTATGCTGATATAATTGCATAATAAACATTACGTAAGAATAAGGCTGGCAAATTGCAGAATTAGTTTACTTATAGATAGAATTTCATATGCATAAATTTAGAATGTAAAATGAAATGCACAAACATAGCACATCAATTTTGCTTTGGAGTGATGACTGCTGTTGAAGTTCCAGCCAAAAGTGAATGGTGACTGTTTTAATTTTTCTCTATTTGCAATAAATGCAACTTGCATATAAAAATATAAATTAATCTCCCCTTTTTTGTCTTTGTGACTTGTGCTATATTTCCATCTTAGAGGTAGAGGGAAACAAGTTTATTTACAGTCAGTGAAATTGCTAACCGTAGAAAAATCTCAGCTCTGTTATTCGTACAATTTTCAACTTTAGGTTCATGAAAAACTTAAAAATTGAAGTACTGATAAATATAATGTTCATGTTTATTCTAAACAAATATAGCAAGGTAGCTATAAAAGCCATTACATCATTCAAAGAACTTCCTTAAAAAGTACTTATGTACCTTACTGCAGAGAAGCACAACTCTTCTCTGATAGAAGGAAATTTTAACCAGTGATGGCAGAGTGCACGTAGCACTCAGAGGTGAAGTAATACTGTTCATTCACTAACTGTAAATATGTAAATATGTTTATATGGAATATGAAAATATTCTCAGAAAGTTGGCTTGCCTGACAGAGTCCTTAATATCTCTGTTGATTAACAAAGTTAGAGCTATTGCAGGTAAGTAATTAGATTAATATGGGAAAATAACCATATGCAGTTAAAAACCTGATAGACAAGGCATGTGGTTTTTTTCTGTTGTTTTTTAAAAATACTGGATCAAGTGACCTTTTTGGATCATGCAGTATGACTTACCTGGTTAAAATCCCCATTGTTGTTCTGTCTCCCAGAACAGGGACAGCATTTCCTCCCTCTCCCCTCCAGTTTTGCCTGAAAGGACTGTCACTGCCTTTGAGGCAGCAGCTCTGCACCTCCACATCCCTTCTCACTTGGCACTGCTGCTGCCTGCTGCTTCCCCATCACCTTGTGCTTCTTTTCAGTGACAGTTCTTGTTACAAAGGCATTTTTCTCATCTGGACAGCTGTTCACTGGAAATTTACACAAAGCCATTTTACCTCAGTGCCTTGTGCTGTCTATGTGTGATGTATGAAAACAGCCATGACTAACTCGGGAAATGTTCCCTTCCTCTGCATTTCTGTCCTGTGAGTGTGAGGTGAGCCCCAACATTCAGGGGCACTTCTCAAATGTGTATTTTTTTTATTGATCATACTGTAAAGGAAAAAGGTGCACAGCCAGTTCTGAGCATAAAGTGCAGCAATTATGAAAAGTAAACTTTTTCCATCATTGTCCTTTTTTCTTTAAACCTGTGTACTCATAGAATGCATGAGCTACTTCTGATTGAAAAAGAAGACACGTTTTAGGAAGACAGAAATAGACAGAAATAGAGCAATATATTTTGTATATTCTTTTCATAAGCAAGTATCATTTCTGGCTTAATCACATACTAATACGTCAGCTTTTTGCAGTTTTATGTAGCAAATGTTTTTTAGTGCAGTGTATTAAAATTATGCTGAGATTAACCAGATAACTTTCTTTTTTCTTTTTTTTTTTTTTTTTACCCAAGGGAGCTACTATTAAAAGGGATGAACATACTGGTGCAATTGTGGTGGCCAGGATAATGCGTGGAGGAGCTGCAGATAGAAGTGGTAAGGTGTTTGGCACTAGCCATTCAAGAACTCACAAATAGATGAGATAAAATGGTATATTTTGTAGAAATTAAATACACTACTATCACAAACAGAAGTATTTGGCCTCTGGTCAGTTTTCCAAAGTGATATTTCAGTATTGCTGAAAGTATGCTGATTTTTTTTTCCCCAGTTCAGTTGCAGCAAGGTATCTTTGAGTTAGTGGATACAGAGCAGTTTTTTAATATGTCATGGTTTGTTTCCAATTGATGACATCTGTTTATAAATCATAGAATATGCTCAGTTGGAAGGGACCCATCAAGATCATCAAGTCCTACTCCTGTCCCTGTGCCAGACACCCCAAGAGTCACACCTTGATGGCATATGCCAACCTGCTGATGGAGGAACTCGGGGTGCTGACATCATTTTATATTAGGACATCCATTTGGAGTTTCAGGTGGTAGTTCTCAAAATAACAGCACATCCTTGTTTACTTTGGGATGCTCAGCGTCTGCAAAAACTTTAGCAAGAAGTCTTGAATCATACATTAAGGTGTCTCTTTTCACTGAAGAAAATCTCAGACAGCTGTATTTCACTCTGAGATGCAGTAATGGAGTAATGAGGGAGAGAGAGAGATGATGGATGGATGGATGGATGGATGGATGGATAGATAGATAGATAGATAGATAGATAGATAGATAGATACACAGACAGATTAGCAAGCATTTGTACCACAAATTAGCACTTCCAGCCTCAGTGCTCTTTAAACTACTTGCAGCTATATAGCAGTAAGAAAAGAGTGGAAAAAGAATTGGCACAGAATATTTTTCAAACATCTGCATGAAAGTCTGGAGAAGTTGTAGAGAAGGTGGTACTAATTTTTAGAAAGAAGATAGGGAGGTAAGTTCACCAACCAATTTATCAAATTTGGCTGAGAGGACAGTACCTGTTATGTTCACCATGTATTCCTGTTTCTAAATTAGAGCTTAAAGTGTATGAAAATTGGAGCTAAATGTATATGAACAAGGGAGAAACAAGCTGAATGGTAATGGCAGTTTTTTTTGTAATACATAGCTACAATTTCACAACTTCTCTTTTTCTTCTGTAGGGCTTATTCATGTTGGTGATGAACTGAGGGAAGTCAATGGGATTCCTGTAGATGATAAAAAGCCTGAAGAAATAATACACATTTTGGTAAATACCAAAAATTTTAAAATTTAGGAGAGTCAAGGAAAAGTAATGAGACTTATAATTTCTACTGTATTTCTTAGAAAAAGTATATTCTACTATAATGGCTTTTCTTCCAGTGCCATCATTTACAAATCTTTCTCATAGAGTGATTTTCTATGCGTTACATATATATGCAATCATAGATTACTTGTAAAGAGTTAAAGACTGTAATATTGCCATAAATATGTTGCAGAATGTTGCAGACTTCAGTTTATAATCTACAGTTTTTAAGGCCCACCATGACCTGTTGAATTCAAACTATTTTAAATGTATTCATTAATACATGTCACTCCATGTGACAATTAATAACAGAGGTACTAGATAGACTGTATAACTGGTATATGAAGATTTTGTATGACATAGATTTACAGTATATAGCCATATATATTATTCTGTCTGTGCTCTTCTGAACTGTACAGTCTCTAAAGCTAGCCCAATTTCTCATTACTGAAACATTATTGCAAATCTAGTAATTTAGACTTTTTCAGAAATATTTAATATTTTTACATCAAAGACGTTGATGAGGGTCTACAGCTCCGTCATTCATGCTGTAGGCATTTCTCTATACATAAATCCCTTGCTGTCCTGCTGAATTGGGCAGCTGTCTCACAGTTTTGGTTCAGTAACCAAGATCATTCAAGTGTTAGCCTGCTGATATGCATTCTTGCTTTATGGTTTCACGTTCCCTGCAGAACCATAGTTTCCTTCAAAAATTAATATTTTAAAATGTCTAGAAACAAAATACCACTAGAAAAGGTGTGAACAATTTCCCCATTTACCTTTTTAAGGTACAGTATAAACATCAAAAGCTAGTTAGAGCTTTTTTCGAAAGTAACAAAATTATTGATTCCAGTCCTACGGTGGGTGAAATAAGACTTTGGCTGCTGCCTGTCAAACAGTGAGCCTTGGATTGCAGACATGCCAGCAGAAGAATGTCTCACTTAGTAGTGGACAGGCCTGTTTCCATTTTGCTTAAATTGTTGGCTGTCTGTTGCACTCTACTCGTTTTATGAAACTTGTCAGCTGCATGCAATAGTAGCATAGCTTCCAACTGATTAGCACTTCCTTCAATAGCAAAATGTCACTGAGGCAGTGGGAATATATACTGTGGTTAATAAGTAAAATGCAGCCAGACACACTTTAAAGTGGGATATAGGGAAAGATGAATGGATGAGGTGGTTGATGATGGCTAACTTGTTTTAAAATTTATAGCAGAGGTTTTTTTTCCATTTAGTACACATAGTCTATTCAAATATGTTTTTCTTTTCTGCTTTCTTAAAGTTGCCAAGCGAATAAATCCCCCCAATAGCACTGTATGATAAATATGGCACAAGCCTGTTTGAATTTTTCTATAATTTTTTTTTTTGAAAAATGAAATGTTAGTTCTATTTTTCCAGGGATGTCCAAACTGTGCCAGGAGTCCAGAATTGCTTCTAATATGCATTCATTTAAGCTGTAGCATTTTCTCCTGCCTTCAGTACAGGAGTGGGACCTCTGAACTATGCAGGTCCCAGTTTTTAACAGTTCATCTGCCCCACCAAGAAACAAATAAACCCAAGCATTTCAAGTGGGTATTTTAATTTTTGTAATACAAAGTGTGGTTAAGCGAAGCTGTCAAACTCTAGAGATCATGTTTGGGAGAGGATAGGTTCATTATATTCTTTTAAGTTCATTTGGATTTCTTTATCTTCTAAAAATTTATAAGAAATCTAAGATTTCTTGGAATCGTATAGCTTAATTCTCGGTGTATTTTCTTTTCTAATGTTCACCAGGCTCAGTCTCAAGGAGCCATTACATTTAAAATTATACCCAGTGTGAAGGAAGAGATGCCAATGAAGGAAGGCAAGGTAAGCAAGACTATTTCAGAAGCCATCACATTAACTGTTATGCTGAGGATATGTATTTTTCACTTGGATGACAGTACCAAGAATGTGATTTATATTTGTGGACTCAGTGTTTGTAACATGACAGTATATAGCACGTTGTACACTTCAATATACAGGTGCTGAATTTATGAGTGGGTATAACATGGTTCTTGAGCCTTAACTCTCAGCTGTGCAGGTAATCTTCCACCTTCTGCAAGGACCTGGCTTGGTTCCAAGTACTTCTTCCATTGTTCACTAGGTAGAAGACACTTGATAGTTACTTCGTTCAACAGTATTTTCTCTTCTGTTCCTCATATGGGCACACCATACACCTGCAAAGTCCTGCTTGCCTTGAGTCACAGGGCCTTGGCTCCATTGAGATTGTAGTTGCAGAAGCAATGAGTTGAACATTCCCATATGAATTTCCCATGCTGGACATCCATAAAGATGTTTTGCAGCAGTAAATATCTATGTTATTTAGTTCAATGGTTTTGAACAGTAGAAACAGAAAAAGAAGATACCTTTGGATTGCATTTCATATTTGATTCTAAAGATCAAACACTGCTTGTTTCAGATGTTTATCAGAGCCTTATTTGATTATGATCCTAATGAAGATAAAGCAATTCCTTGTAAAGAAGCTGGACTTGCTTTCAGAAAAGGAGATATCCTTCAGATCATGAGCCAGGATGATGCAACCTGGTGGCAAGCCAAACATGAAGGTGACGCCAATCCCAGAGCAGGCTTGATCCCTTCAAAGCATTTCCAGGAGAGGTGAGCTACTGAGAAGCATAATTCCGTTATTTTTTGCAGTAAGAGATGAGGCTTCTTTCTGAGTTTTTAAGTTAGCATAGTTGGCATGTGTAATGCTCATAGATTACATGGGTACAATGAATGTGCATTTGAAGCAGGACAACTGAACTTGGAAACATATTGCTGAAATACTCTGGATTTCCATATTTCTCTAGCTAGAATTAATGACAAAAACTGATAGGATAACACTGATCCAGACTGAAAGAAAAAACATATGGAAAATAGCACATCAGTATCTGCATTCACTGATGTACTATGCAGGAATAAGAACTGCAGCAGGTTTTGGAGAGCTTATAAAACTTTCAGGCAAGATTTAATTTTTTTAGATTGTTAATAGATTGCATTGTTTAAGCTAATTTCTTATAAAATCTTCTGGATATTTTGCAATATTCTCATTATATTGAGTCTTTATTAATCCCAAATTTGCAGTGAAAACTGAGGAGTTTGTGTCTTTTCCCCACCACCTCCCATTTTATAGGAGATTTGCATTAAGAAGACCAGAAGTGCAGGTTCAGCCCCTGAAAATTTCCAACAGAAAATCATGTAAGTCTGTTAATCTGGAATAGAAATAATACTCCACATCTCTAACCTTGTAAAACAGCAGTTTGTTTCAACTACAGGATGCATTTTTCCCAGGCACAACAGCTTCTTGAGTCCATTGTATCAGTAGGAAAATAAATATAAATAATGTAATAAAAAGCTTTAAAAGCAGCTAGAAACATCCCTAGCCCTCTGACTTTGTTTTTGAAGTACTGGGCCAAATTAATATTTTGATATGTAATGTTTCAAAGGTTGAGGAGTATTCTTTTTCTGTTGAAACAGTACAGAATTGACTCAACAGTTTATGTAATTTGGACTGCATCAACACTGAAATTTATGTTGAGAGTAAGGAAAAAGGTCTGATAGTCTTCCCCTCTCTTCCCCATATACTTGTTATTTTTTTGTGTCCCATGAAGGAGCAGAATTTTTTAAAACTGTTTTTTAAAAGGCTGTCTAACATTCAGTTCATTGATACATTCACAGAATCACTTAATACTGTTTTTTAAACAAACTCATCCTTAATAGTCTCTGTTTTTAAATATGGTAGTTGCACAATATAAGAAAAATAACCTCTAAGAAAGCACATACCTTGAAACAAGTATTTTCTCTTTACTGGAATTTACATCAACATCTGTTTTAAGTATCATTGCATATTTTACTTGACCTGTTATTTCTTTCAGTTGTTCAGACTCATAACAAAGTGAGCAATGTAAGAAACTATCACACTACAGTAGGATCTAAATCTGGAATACAAACATGATTCCGAATTCAACTAGAAGTATTCAGAAAGTGTTCTAATATTTCCAACCACCTTTCATTATCTAACAATGAAAGAAGTATGGCTACCATGGCAAACAGTGGATGCTGGCACACTACGTGCCAAACTAAATGCTTTTAACTTTAAAACTCCTCACCAGTGTTTCTGTTGCAATTTTCCTAACTTCTTGCTATGATTGTTGTGTTCTGAAGCTTGACAATAACTGTTACTTTTCTGATAATCTGCATTTTCTATCTTTCATTCCATTTCACTTTGATTGTGTTTCTTAATGCTATTGTTAACTCCAAAGCCCTTGATTAGCTTTGTAATTACAGTAACAGACCTTAAAATTACACTACAGCTTTTCTATTTACATAGATCTTAGAAACAAGAGGAGTTTCTCCAGCTTGTAGTAAATCTGTTGTTTTTCTAGGTTCTAGGTCAAGTTGCTCTGCCCCAGTTTTGGAAAAGTGTCTGATCCCAGGGTATAGCTATTTCTCTCTGCCCACTGTTCTTGAATCTGGATAATACATTCAACAAGAGCCTTCAATTAAGGTGGCACTGGTGCTTTTGAAGAGGTAAATCAGCTGCTGCAGCAACACCGCATGAATCCTTTTATAATGGACTGCATCTTTCTAGTGACCTTCAAGTGAAAGGTTTTACAAGATGCATCTCCCCCTTCCAAATAGGCAGCCTGAACTTGATTGGGAATTGCCAAAATTACAGCCCAAAGAAGACCCAGAGTACAATGTCTGCTGTTGTCTCTGCTTTTCCCACTGACTGCCTTAACTAGCTTGAACAAGGAGAAGAGTTTCCCTCTTCCTCCTCTTGCCTTTAAAACATGACAGAGCATGAAGGTCAAGCAGTATGCCTATTACTGTTCTCTCTTGGAATTTCTTTGAACAAAGTCCCAACTAAAAACCATCTAGAAGGCAGTGGTGCCTCTTGAAGGAGGAAAGACTGCAGAGTAATGTAGGTTTATCATTCTCTCTCTTCCTTTTTTCTTAAGACAGTCTGCTGCTATGTCTGCCAGATTTTCATGGGAACAGGGGAAATGCTGTTCTGAGTAGCAATTTATCCCTTCATTCAAAGACTAAGCATGTTTTTAGTGCTGGGAGGGGATTTAGATCCTTCATAGAGAAGACATTTTAAAAATCAGAATTCAGCAGTAGAAAAAAACCTTGTGTCTAGGATGTTGCTTAAATTGCTCTCAGGAGAATCTACCCCTTGCTTGGATTTTCAGAATTCTGCTGGGAAACTCTGCACCTTTATGATCTTTATAAAATTAATCAGCATTTTTTTGTGTTACTAAGCATAGCAGTGAAGCTGTGAGATATGGAGGCCATATCTGTATTTGTGTATAGCAATCATCTTGCCGAAACTGAGAGATGCTGGAAAATCATGCATTGCTCAGCTGAACAAGCAGCATTCTGACACAGGAACGTGTAAGCAACGTGACATAGAGAACAAAAAATTGGAAAGAACTGCTGGGTTGTATTTTACAGGTTTTTTAGCCCTGTATGAAGGTGGGAAATTGATAATGCTTGATTTCTTCAGGGTTTTTTTTTTTAATCCTTCATCTTAATATAGGGTTTTCCAGTGCTTGGAAGGGTAATTATGTGGGGGAGACATGTTTTGTAGATCATCCTGAACTTGCTGTATATTGAGAGGCTGCTTGCTATTGCAGTGGATGGGATCATCCAGTCATGTGACCTGAATTTTATTAGCAGTTTGGAGAAAAATGGGCAATTTGCCAGTTGATATTTTTATGGCTTCCAAAAGAGATGAAAACCTGTTGACTTCAGGAGAGCTGCTGAGAGAAGTCCCTTTCCTGACACGACTGGGAGTTGCACCAGGAAGCTTTCTTGACTCATGGCATGTAGTCATGGATGCTGGTCGGCTCTATCCAGTCAACTAATTCCACAAAGCCCATGTTTTGTAATGAGGGACAAACCTTGATATATACCTTTGTTTTTAATAAGGAGAATTGAGAAAAAATACTCTGTTTTCCTGAATACCCAAAAAATGTGAGTCAGCTCTGGTTTCTTAGGTGGGATTCCAGGGTGGTAGTGTCCTTCTACTTGAAAATTATTCTAAAAATCAGTTAAAATCATATAATATGCAAGAAGTATCCTATAACTTCTTTTTTTCCTTTCTTCTCAAGCCAGTCCTGAAACTGGAAAGGACTGTTATATTTATCTATACAAAGAGCTCTCTGAAATAGTCAACAACTGGTATTGCTTTGATAATTAAGTTGTTTTAAAACCTGAAAGAAGATAGATTGGATTACTTTTGGGAAGCCTTCTTTATATTTCCTATTTTCAATTTTTCACTCTTTTCAGCATAGCAATGCATAATAATCTTTGCACATATTTGTGTATCATACATTTGGAAGCAAAATAGAAGTGGGCTTTTTTGGTGATGATCGTATGCATACCCATATTGAGGAAAGAGTAAAAAATACTTTCTACATAACTTTTTTCTGCAAGAATTATTTGCACTGAAATAAACAAACCCAATCTAGTTCTAACTTATTAAAAGGATATTTTTATATCCTTTTAATGGAAATGCCAATTTTTATTTTCACTTTACAAGCCAAGTGAACTGTTCCATTGTGTCTATGTGTAAATACACATGCCTATGCCAGTATTTAGCCCTTTTCTTGAAAGATAAAACAGAATCACTCTCACATTGTACCCGTTAAAATGAAAAACATTTCACATGTCATGTGTACACTGGAGAAGGGGGTAGAACAGTGTATACTCCATATTGAAAGGTAAGTGAAATCACACTTTCTCATGTGCAAATGGAGAAGATACACAGTTTGATGGTATCTGGGACTGAAGTTGAAGAAAACTGGCAATGTAGGTGGAGCCTGTGCTGACAAGAGGAAGATATAGAAGTAGGAATAAAAAAATAAAGGGAAAAGAGAGGAAGTGAAATTTTGTATTGAGGGTGAAGCAAATGAGAAAGTATTGCAGCAAGGGCAATGGAAAAATGTATGGGTAAAAGCTGCCCATTAAGCAAAACCCCACAAAGGATGGGCTTTGAAATTCTTAGATTAATGCAATTAACAGTTTTATGTAGGAGCAATGCTATAGTCACTATTTGTGCAATGGTTCAGTTGTTTGTTGATTCTGTTTAAATAAAATACTAATATATTTACTTTGTAAATAGACTTGTAAAAGTCTTTGAAACGGTGAATGCAAAAATTACTGACAGGAACTCTGACCTGATTTGTTTTGCTGTTGTGGCTGTTAGGTGTTCTGACCTGCTGATGAGATTGATATGTTAATTCCCAGGCTTAGGATTAGTGCAGAAGTGATGGAGGAGTAACAAACCACTGAAGTATTTTCAGCTGTCTTTTCCGTACTTAACAGCAGTGACTTTTCAGCAAAAAGCAGTTTTGTACATTAATACTGTGGGAAATGGTATACTGGGGAAAAAACGGTAAGAACAATCTGCATAGGAAAAAAAGTAGGAAAATGGAATGAAAGTAAAGGAATAGAGTTGCATGAGATTGTTTGAGTAGGACTAACCCTGCATGTGCTGGAATGGTGAATGAGCCATATACCTGAGTGGGTGTGAGGGAACTCTCTGGGATACAGAGGGAGATTCTGTAGATGTGTCTGCCTATGTGCAATTGGCTTTCATCTGTCTGAGCTTGTGAGCCACTGCTCAATGCCAGCTCCATGGAAACTTGCTCACCTGGTATTCCTCAGTGATACTTAACAGCATTCCTGGCTTTAGATGGTCATCTTAGCTTAGATAGCTCGTCAGCCAGTGCTGCCTCTGTGAATTCTGCTGTTGCTGCATGTTGGCTAAATTGGAGTGACATGAGACTGTAGAGGGGAGAATTATTTGTTTAGTAGCTCCTAGTCTGTTAACTTCAATACAAAGACTGCTCATGCTCTGACTGTAATAGATATTGCCAACAGGTTTGGTCATTTATGCACGTGTAACTTACTTTAATTTGTAAGCAAAAGTGATAACCTGTATTTTTAAGGAAAATAATTATTTGAGTAACAACCAAATAACTTACTTTTCTGCAGTTGATATGAACTGAAATAATCAGGCAAGAAATTATATTCCTTCAGCATAATTTTGCTTTCACAGTGGTTACTGTGTTTATTCTTATGTTATGTATGTGTTGTCTCTGATGAAAATTACTGGTAACTTTATATTTTATACTAGTGTAGCTTGCAAGCTCTGTCAGCTTGTGCACTGTGTTCATATTTATATGTGTATATCCATACCCTGTGTATACAGTTTAATATATATGTGTAGCATATATGACAGTGTTGTTCAGAGATGTCTTTTCCATGAAAATACATTTGTTCTGTGTACTTAATGCTAAATGTAAATACTTACTGTGATAAAGGCATCACCATGTTGTTTTTCTAAGGCTTAAAATCCATTTTACTTTCAATTTTGATTTACAGTATGTGATTGGCATTGTGTGAGCAAGAGGAAAGACTTAACTGCAGCCAAATGGTGTTCATTCAAACAAGATGTAACCCAGTTTACCCATAGTTGAGTGTCTTTTGAATTGAAGATTATGTTCTGCCAAGAAAAATTTTTAAACAGGCTAAAAGAATAAATGCCTTGTACTACTCATATTTGAAGACCAAACATTTAGGATAAATTTATGGTATGATTCTTCTGCTTTTTATAATTGCTGCACAGTCTTAACTCTGCCTTTCTTCTCAGTATTTTTCTGTGTTCATATTTGAAACTTGATTGCCCACCTGCAGGTAATTATGAGTATAAACAAAAAATAAGCCAGACCTATAGAGTTAAATTAGCATATTAGCATTTTTGTTCAGAAGTCTTCTGTCCTTACAAATCTTAACTTCCTGCTACCACAGAGAAATTAAGGAAAACTGAAGCTGGATGACATTTGAATCAAGGTCACGTGAGACAGAACTGGAAATGGATCTGTCCTTCACAGCAAGACTATCCTTCTTCATTTTCCAAATTATCTTCATAGAGATACTGTTATCTGATGGTTTTATGAAATAATTAAATTTGGACATCTTAAATTTCCTGTTCCATGAATATAATGTATCATTCAATCTACAAAACTCCATAGCATAAAAACAGGGTAAACATTGATTGCTATGTGGGACTGTTAATCACTTAAAAAATCAAGAGTGTAATATAGTCACTGTAATGCCGACCACTGTACATCACAATTTCTTGTTTACTAAAGTAAAGTATAGTTTAACAAATAATGCAACTTGTTTGTGATAAGAAACTAGAACAGAGCTGCTGGGTCAAATTTTAGATGAGAAGCATTTAAGTAAAATGGCTTGGTGGAAATATTTTTGAAAGAAAGTCAACAAAAGCTAAATATCTTAATCTGGTGCTGAATCGTTCCAAAGAGATGAGAATGTTCCTGAAAGTGGCCCTGTTTTTGAGCTTCCTACGTAGTATAATTTAGGTGAGGCCCCCAAAAACCAAATCTTGATTACATTTCAGTTAAAATACATACAAAAACACAGTGTATATGATACTGGTTTTCATTGTTATAGTTTAGCATTATTGGCTACGCTGAAATCTTTCTAAAATGAATAAAACCACCTAAGCTTCCATTGTGCTTGTGTTTCCTATTTCTTTTTTCCCATTTGTCTTGTTACAGCTTTTTTGTCATTTCATAAACTTGTTTCACGACTATTTTCTTTGGAACTTCCTCTCCCTTCTTACCACAATACATTTAATTGATTGTTTTTCTTCTTTTCTCAGTGTTTTATATATTCCATGTTGCCTTATGGTTTGGGGTTTGGGTTTTTTTTTTTTTTTTCATTTTGTTACTGTTTTTTGTTTTCCTACTTCCCATCAGATTTCCTCCTCTTTAGTCTTTGATCTCTTCTAGTCTTTAATTTGTCCCTTCTAGCTGAGGACCTTTCCATTCTTAGCCCACTTGAGTTTAGTGAAACTATATTGGTCCCAGTTTTTCATGTCACAAAACTTTGGAGCTTTGGGCACGTACTTGCTGCATGCATACAGCTGCTTCAGATGCACAGAGTTGTATTTAGTAGTGAATCACAATACAGTGTTTCCTGGCAAGTAACCTCTGACTTTACTAGGGACAGGCAATAGCTCTGGTAAAGTTCCTTGTAAACTTCAGATGGGGAGCTACATGTTGATAACTGTTTATAGCTACATTAAGCTATGAAAATCCTGTGATTTCCAAGATCTTTTCATTACGGACTGTTATTTTCAACCTTAAGAGTAGCCCAAGAAAGTTAAGAGCAGTATTGAGAAGGAAGATTTATAACAGAACATAAGAAGTTCAGAATGCCTTTATCTCAACATTAAACCTCAGCTTGTAGCCGTTTTGGCTTGTGCTTTCTGGGATCAGCTGACTAACTTGGGAATCCTAATGTCTTTCATTTATGGATAAGTGTGTTCCCTTTCCTGGCAAGGGTAGCCCAGAAGCCTGGATTCCTTTCAGTGTGTTCTCAGCCCTGATGCTGTAACTCCACCATCTACCACACCTGCAGGACTCCTGTGAGGTCTGCAGTGTTAAGGGTTGAGCAAGTGTACAGCCATACAGACCTCTGTCCATGTGTACGTACCGACCTCCTTTGCTCCTGGTCTGGGTTTTCATGTTCATTAATGAGGGCTTACCTGTTACCAGTGTTAAAATACCAGACAGTATTTAAAAATGCACACTCATTAGTTAAGTCAAATAACTTTGTTGAATTCAGGAGACTTCTAAAATTTTTTAAAAACTTTATGTGACTTGGCCTTGAGCATTAGTGACTTGTTTTCAAGAGATACATTGCAGTCTATTGAAAGTCATGGAAATGGAAATACAAAAAAAATTGTCATACATCACAGACAAGGAGAAACAAGTTAGTACCTGGAAGCCAGCCTGCCGTTCTAGATCTATCTTTAGGCCATTTGTCAATAACTGTGAGCTTTTTAAGGTCAAGAGAGAAAAATGGATCCAATGCTTTCACCTTTGACTCACAAAACTGTCTATATTCTTTTAAGGCACCAGATGTGATCAACAAAGGAGTTGGTTAGAACTTAGAGGACTTCCCAGCCAACTTAAACTATATGGTTGCTTTGACCATAGAAATAAACTTTAAATAAGATTCAGAAAAGTCTTCAAATTATTATTTTAAAATGTAAGTCCTCAAGAAAAATGGTACCAAGAAATGATTGTACAGAATAGTATTTTTCCTGCAGAAGAGACTCTTATGTCCATTTCATGATATGAAATGGAAGAGCTCTTCCATGTGGTTTTGTACATTAGTTATTAGCTCTTGAATAATTTTTCACATTCTGAGAAAATACATGCTTCATGGAAAGTGTTTGAAATTATTATATTTTAGGCCTATTTGTCCACATTCTAAAGGAAATTTGAATGAGAAGTAGGTTGTTAAATCTTTCTATAAATCTTAACCTTAGTGTATAATATCTTTGTGAACAAAAATTCATTATATTTATCTTGCTTTTCTGTATAACCCCAAAGATGGTTACAAAAATGTATGTTTTCTATATCAAGGCAGCAGAAAATTATTGAGTTCCTATAGGTAAGGAGAAAGTCCTAAGTAGATCTATTATATTAGGATAATGTCGGAGAAAATATTACAAGAGTATATGAATTTTTTCATCATGTTTTCAGCCGCAATTGTAGACTTTAAAAAAAAAAAAAGAAAAAAAAAGCCATGACCAAGAAACCTTTTCAAAATCCACTCGAAGGGCAGTCCCAACTGTTACTGTAAGTGCAGAAAAATACTGAGATCACGTTCATGGGAGTGATTCTTAGAAATTCTAGGTTAAGACTGATTAATTGGAGTTAACAAACTTTGTATTTAATACCAAAGAGATCTTCCACGACAACGGGGTAAGGTCATTTCTACCAAATTAAATAGTGGAATAATCACACATGGGAGGTTTAATGTGTACATAGTTCAATGCTGTTTTACATCCTTTTCTGAGTGTAGTTAAATTCACTACTGGTATGTTGGTATATGATGCCTCGATATAATAGGTGCTCTCAAGAGAATTTGAGAGTAGTTTACATACCTGAATTTTTTTCTATTTGTGAAGTATTAAACAATAATGCTTTGTCTTTTTGGCTGTTCTAAGATGAGGAAGCGGTTGAGTGTGGTAGGTGCATTTCTCTTCTTCAATTTAACTTTTCCTTCTTAAGTTGTGTTTTCACTCCATTTAATGATTTCCTTTCCTATTTCTCCTTTGTGCTTCTCAGAGGAAATTGAAGGTACATGTATAAAAGTTTCCCTGAATAGCCCAATAATTTTATTTAGAGAACATATGTTTAGAATTAAATTGAATATAGTCCAGTGTTTCTAAGAGATGTTATATATATGATGCTTTTACATTGCCACCAAATACATTGAATCTTGTTTTAAAGTAGATAAAAATACCAGAATATTGCTAGTTGAAACATTCGATGATGAGTAATTTGAACAGTTGTTTTAAAGTCCTTTCTTTTGAACTTCTGCAAGATATGTATAGAAAAGCGGTATGACAGAATAATATTGGCAGCACTTGGGTGGGCTGGGATGGAGAGAAATGGTTCCGAGTTAATTACATGGCCATGAGAGGTCTTGCGTTTCTAATTAATACTGACAGACTGCTTCTCTGAGATGGTAGAAGGTTCGTCTATGTGGTATCGTTACTGTTTTCCCTCTGAGCTTCCTTCTGAGTGTAGCTGGTTATTGTTATGTTTGCAGCGTATGTTAAAGTAATAGCAGTTGATCTCTTGTGGTTTTTTGTTTGTTTTTTTTTTCTTTCTTTTACTTAAGAAGCTTTTGTTTATAAAAGCATTAGAAATTGTAGCTCATATTTTTGATCAGAGGGCCTCTGGCATGTAAAAAATATACATTATAGCTATTTTATATTAAATGAGAGGATGTGTTTTTGATCAAAAACCTTTCTGTCTAATCCAGTGAGCCAAATCATAAAGCTAAAGTCTGATAATGTATAGTTATATACAAAAAAGCTTGATTTACGTCAAATCATTTTGCTTTCTTTTAAGTCGCATATTTTCTATTAACTGATAAAACATAAATAATACAGTGTTAGAATTTTTTTAGAATGTTTGTTGTCATCACAACTTTTGCTTGAAAAGGCAAAAAGGTCGGTGTGCATGCTGCAAAATCCAATATCTCCAGCTAAAATATAAAACAATAAATATTGTTTTATGATTTTAAGAAAATGGCTTATTAAAGGCTTTTTAATGCTTTGTACAGTTGTCATTTTTAAAATAAGTTATTCTGTATTTTTTGCTGGGCTTCTAACTATTCTGCTTTATTTCTTGGCTCTTATTCTGTATGCTTTTACCCTTCGTCCAGAAGATGCTGAATGTGCTGGTCACAACAGTGGATCCTATCTAGGTGAGCAATTGGTTACAAAAGACAATTTTTTTCCTTTCAGCTTTTTTTATCCCTGGAGCTATTGTGTCCACTTTGCTTTTGGGGTAATCTGCATACAAGTGTCCTTACTCTGCATGACAAATGCATGAATATTAAGGTTTTAAACATGGCTCATTGGATTTGACATAAAGGGTTTATGTAGTGTATGCCTTTACCTGGTTAAACATAGGCTACTAAAATACTGGTTTGATTTTAAAGTCAAAATTTTTAAAGTACATGAAGCAAGCTATGTGTTTAATGAAACAACAAGGTTACTGTATCATGAAAATTTTGAGTAATTTTTTAAAGACATTCTCAAGGTTTTATTCTAGTTTTGTGTATGCATTTTTTCTTTGTACATGTCTATCTATTCATTTTGGGAGGATTCAGTGAGAATAGAGAGCAAATTTGCAGGCACCAGTTCTTTTTTCCACATTACAAAGTATCAGTCATAATAATTCAGTAGCTTAAATTTAGCTTTAAAGCTAGTCTGAGCTTAATGTATCATTGAGGGGAACAGGGAAGAGGAGGGGCAAGAGTCCTTTGGCTTCATTCTCAAGATTCCAAATTTCAAACAAAAGTAACATTTAAAAAAGGTGAATGTTCCATTATATGTTTCAACTTTTTAGTTTGTGCCATTTTGAAACCTATGTAAAAATATTTTAGTTGAAACTATCCAGAATTCCTGCCAGCCAAAGGCTGGCTGGAGCAGATTTTATGGCAACCAGCCCTCTTCCCAAGACTTTCATCCTCCTACTACAAGAGGAGTGGGGAGAAACTTGTCAGAGTACTTTAGTATTTCCAAGGCAGTGGGCTCACTGAAACATCCTAGACCAATACTGTAAATCGGAGTTGTTTTCACATTGTGCTTTAATGGTTTTAAATGTGGTATATAAACTACATCAGGTACACACAGAGTATATAATTGAAAAAATTTTGACCTTTTCACAAAACCTTAGTGTGGTATAATTCCATCCTGTGCTTGTGGAACTTGTGATTATGTGATCATGCTGAAAATTGACTTCTTACCTTTTTTAAGTAATCAACTAAGTTAATGTTGGATTGTAATTGTATTGAAATATTTGGTATGTTTGGAAAATGATAATTTGGATGTGATTCCAGATGAAATACGTTTTCCTTATCAAAAAATTTCTTTGAAACAGTAACAACATTTCCCCCCCCCCCCATCTTTTCTTTCTGTGTGTAAATATATACTGCATTAATTCTTAGGGTGAGACTATAAAGGTTTTGCACTCAGATCTTAGTGGGATGCTGCTTTATTTGAGAACAAACAGAATCCACCTTTTCTAGGTGCTCTAGCCTTCACTGAAACATTTTGGTCCATAATTAACAAAAAGACATGGCCATCTTATGAGGGAGGTGTCTTGAGAAAGAAGCTACTGTTGTCCCAGAAGCAAAGAGCAAAAAATCAAGATGGGTTGTAGTTTAGTTAGGCAAAACTTCACAAAAATTATTCAGAATTGCTAAGTGCAGTTCAGGCAATGGTTTCTTTCTTGAGAGCTTCCATGTATTGCAATGTTGTCAGCTGTCCAGAGGCGGTACCTTCAGCCATCTCATGCTGGGAATGTGGTTTTGGAATGAGATGTCAGACAGGAGAGTCAGAAGGCAGAAAAACTAATGTTAGGACCAGTTTTGGGGTAAGGACACAAGAACATTCACGCATTGTGAATAAGTAGCTTTTTGGTTTAGAAATAAGAGGTTCCTTGGAACTCTTCACTAAGACTCATTCGTTTAAAATGTTCCTATCTTAAGAACAAGCAGGTAGGCTTTTGAAAGTTGATGTTACCATTCTTTTGTATGCAGTAACAGAACACAGTGATATGCAATTCAAATTGTCTCATGTGCTCCAGTGTCTTCTTGTTTCACAAACCCTATATATGGCTCTGGCACTTCAATCCATGAACCAGATTACTCTGTGAACACTTGACCCTCTCTGAAAAGATATGTACTTCAGACACATAAAAGGTGGTCATGAAGAGCACAGGAAAAGAGTGTTCAGAAGGCAGAATGTCTGAACCATTTGGAGTCAAATCTTTTATATCCAAGGCTGTATTGCTGTTATTTTGAACTCTCTCTTCTAAAGTGACTCAGATAAATTTAATTATTTTCACCAAATTCTAATATTTAAGCCACAGTATGGTATCGTATGTTTCTGCTGTAATTTCCTGAGGAACTGCTGAGGAAAACATTAGGAGTTTGCCTTTGCCAAGTTTAAATTCTGGTTACATTGCTTGAACCTTTATGAACATACAGTAAATATAGATGAATATCATCTGTTTACTATTCTCAATTTCATCTTTAAAATCCAGACATAATCTAAATTTTTATTAACCCCGTCTAAATGTGCAAGCTGGGAATGAGTCCAGAAGCAAACAGAGTAAAAAGTCTGCTCTGTGTTTGTGTAGTTCCTGTATAACAATAGAAATCCTCAGTATATGAGCCAGTGTAAAAAAAAAAAAAAAAATTTTTTTTTTTTTAAAATAATATCCATAAATATCTAGTAAAAATACTATGTTCATACAAAATGAACACAAAGGGTGGTTTTAAATGCATTTACATTTAAATATAAGTTGTTTATTCTAAGATGAAATTAAATTCTGTGAAAAACATGTATAATTTAAACATGTACTTAAGCACTTATTTTATGAATGAAAATTAACAAAAGTGCATGTAAGTGCTTTATAGCATTCTGGAGTCTTACTTGTGAATTTATGAAGCATGCATGAATTTATATTTTATTATTTCCTGTTAGTGTAGTCCATCTGAATTTGAGAAATTAACTTTCTGGTTTTACTAGTATATTTGGACTGAAATTTACACAACGTAGTTGCAATCTACTTCTTCAGAATTATGTCATTAAATATAAATGAGCACAGCTATTTACATCTTCATCCTTTTAAAACACTGCAAGGCAGGCAGGTTCACACAGTGCCTGTTTTCAGTTTGGATTTCTGTGTGAGGCCCCAGTGGATTTCTCTGTGTAAGGATGTTCTGAGATGACTAAATTACACTGCTAATGGTTAAAAGAATAATCAGACTTTTCTGCTAGGTGTTTTTTTTCATTCTTACAGATCAAAGTGATTTCTCTTTGATTGTTGGGCGTTAATTAAGTTTATTAGTAATGATTTTTTTATTTTTATTTCATATTGAGAAGTATAAGTTTTGGAGACATCAGTAGTTTGAGAACATTTGTTCTTAATATTTTCTTCCCAGAGCCTGCTCTTATTTCTCCAAATCTGTTACATTCCATCAGTAGTTTATGGGTTTGCATGTTCAGTAAGCTTCTAGTGGTGCAGCTGTAACCAGTAAACTGGTGCAAGCTTCTCAGTTCAGGAGATTATGTTGCTTTAATGTCAGAATTTCCCCCTTTTATTTTACAGTCTGTGTACTTGGCAACTAAGGTTAATCTCTGCTGATACCTATATTCCACAGACAGTATAGTCTGCAGCTCCTTTCATATTTATCAAGGTTTATATTATCAAATATTCTAGGCAAACAATACATTTTTCTTTTGTTCTTTATAGAAATTTACTTTTAACCTAAATAATTTTACAGAAATCTTTTCTATTGCATATTAGTATTGGGTTTGGTTCTCTGTAGCAATCATCACTATATTTTTAATGATACTCTATTGGTAATTTATATATATGAGGTTTGGTTTTCATAACAATAAAATGTGCAAACATTAGTAGAATATTTTTTGCCTTTTCATAAATGTTTTTATTCCTTAAATGTACAATATTCTTTCAGTTAGCTTAATATTTTTGCACGGCCATAGTTCCCAACATAAAATGCAATTAGAAATGCAGACATTCAATAGAAAATATTTATTAGCATTTCTGTAAAACAGCTTCTAGGTCACAGTGAAGTTAAGCCATATATACGAGGACATATAATGGCAGATGGTGAGTGATGAAGAATGAAGATGATTTCAGGAATGCAGCAGCAGTATCATAAAAGTGTTGGATATATTTGAAACAAACTCCCGGAACTGTATGTTTACCTTGGGTTTGAATGCTAAAGTAAACCTTCTTGAGATTCTGTAAGTGGCTTTTCAGATGCACTTTGAGGAATGGTTTAAAAAACTTTCAAATTGACAATAGTCATGAATTGGTGAAGCAAACCACATATCACAAACTTAATAGTCAGTAGTGTTACAGAGCATCTTCACCAGCACACTGCAGAGAAGTCAGGCTTGCTCTGGTTTTTATCTTTAGCTCAGGTTTTTTCTTTTTAATTAATATATTTTATTTTCTGTAATGTCTAAGTTCTGGTTGAACTTCTTGTTGAGCTTTCTTAATATACAGGACAATATTACTATTTTCATTTTACCAATGATTTTCAGTGTCAGGAATATCAATTCTTTTTTCAAGGAAACACATGTTAGCAGTGGAATCATATCACTTGAGTCTTTGTTATGCTTTCTGTGGAGCCTGTAAATGTGACAAGGGACAAATCAGCCTGAAGACAGAGCAGAAATATATTCTCCTTTTTCAAGGAGTTAAAGAAATGAAAATTCTTAAATAATTGACCTCCTGATAGTTTGCTAATGAGATCTGAATAAGTTGGTTGGAGAAAAGAAGAACAAGTTACAAATGTTCTTACAAAACCTAAAAGTGGGGATTGAATTGATAGGAAGATTTTGCAGAAAAAATACTTTTCCTAAAGATTGCACTGTTCAGCATTTAAGTGTAGGTTGAGAAGCTGTTGTAATGGCATTTTGAGACAGCTGATCAGGGGGCATGGAGCTGCTGTTAATTGTAAGGTTAACACCAAACTGCAATGGGGACCATTGATGCAGCTTCATTTGATTATTATCTTTACTTTTTACCTTTTCCAGACACATGGATTCCTGGTCTTGTAACAAAGCTCTTAATTTTGTAAACCATTTAGTAGTCAACAGTGAAGAATTTTTCTTTATTTTTTCTCTATATTTTTTTGGTTTTCCATAAAGTGATCAGAAAGGAAAAAAAAATGCAACAAACAGAATAATTTTCAGGGTTTGGGGCAAATTTTTATGTTGTTTTTGGGGTTTTTTTTAATCAGGAGCATTTTAAATGAAGCCTCAGGAAACTTGTAAGTCTGTAGTCTGTATTGGTAAAGCTACTTTTAACTTTTCTTTATATAGCTGTCTATACACTTAGGCATAGTTCTGATCAAGAGAACATCCTTGTGTCATGATGGACTTCACCATAGGGCCAGCAAGATCTCCCAGGCCCTATTGTGGGTGTGTAAGCTCTCCAGTAGAACATTTCTGTTTCTGACTGCACTCACTTCTATGTTAGTGTTATTTAAATAATAAAATAATGTAATCCTGTCTCTTTCATTATGTTTTCATATCTCATATTTTGATCTTTTTTCTATGCCAGCCCATCTCCTATTTAGTCTAGACTATTCTGTACATCTTAAAAATATCATCTGCCCTTTCCGTGGATGCTAGCTCTTCTCCTTTGTCATATATTTTCAGTTTACGTATTCATATTTTGAATATAAATGGGTTGACATCATGGTATTCTCAAAGAAATTTTTCTTCATCTTCTGTGTGTATGCTTGTGTTGTAGATTCCCAGAGGTATAGGGGCTCACATCAATTAAATAACTTGGTTAACATCCTCTGTGGTCCAGGTTCTGTGATGATTTATGCTCAGTTAAACTGTATGTGTGCAAAATGCTAAGCCTATAACTAAACCTTGTGGTATTTCTCTTCAGATCTGGTGCAAAATATTTTCAGAACTGAATCTTGAACTTGCATGATATTACCTTTGAAGAAGAAATTGTAATATGATTACTTCCCAAACACCTAAACATAAGTGTGATTATAAGAATATGAAACATGTTGCTGAAAATCTGGGGTTACCAAAATTTACACATTTACTGTCCTATGAAGTGTTCTGGGGAAAAAAACCAACAACTTTTCCAGTATTTAAAGTATAGCTTGTTTTACTCTACTACCATCAGATAGTGAAATCAGCTTTGCAGACTTTGCAATCTTTCTTACACTTCCTTATAGAAAAAAGTGGTGTTGTAGAGCTACCAGTAAAATTTAATCTAATGCAATATAAAGGATTTATTTGAAAAACTTTAAGGTAATCATTAACAGAGGAATAAATTAGTTTTTAACATGTAGTATAAAACGGACTTTTTTGTGCTATTCTGCTTGAAAATGCCTATGATTTTCTCCTTTGAGAGTGCTTAAAAGCTATGTGAAATTTCAATTCTTCTCTTGAAGGCACAATAGATATCACACATAATAGATGCAATTATAAATATAGATTTAATAACAATATTAACTTTTAATTTCATAATATGGGTACTGTATTGTCTAAGATGTTTCTAGTATTTTGTAATTTAAGCATGAGTGCTTGGATTGACTTAAACATACTTAGGAGAGGTTTAGTGCACTTTTAAAATATCTTATCAGCATGGAGCTAAGGACAACAGAATTGTTCAAGGAATTAATTTGCATTAACCTTTTCAACCACCGGATGTATTTCTATCCCATGTTGTATTTGATGTCTGTGTGCCATGGTGATTTAATAGACATGCATTAGAGGTGGTATGAGACTCCAGCTTTCATTTATTTCTTTGTGTATATATATCAATTTATAAGATATTCAAATTGTCTAAATAATCTAAATATATTAACGAGTTATTGCAATTATATTTTGCAGTTTGTTGTTGCAAAGGTTATGTTTTTATTGATAATTTTGCAATTAATTTTGCAATTTAAATAGGTACCTGATATAGTTTAAAAACATGGGAAATGTCATTGTAATGACCTGGCTTATTAAACATATAATACACTTTTTATTCCATGCTCCAATCCTTGAATGTTTGGAAGAGACTGTTTTCGAATGTTTTAAGAAGACTTATTTTCTTACTTTGAAAAAAACCCTCTTCTTACTGCAGCTGGTTTTAGAAGAAGCTTTCGTCTTAGCAGAAAAGATAAAAAAACAAACAAGTCCATGTATGAGTGCAAGAAGAGTGATCAGTATGATACAGCAGATATCCCAACCTATGAAGAAGTCGCAAAATATAGACGACAACCTAGTGACAAATACAGGCTTGTTGTTTTGGTTGGTAAGTTGTTTTCTTTATTTTTGACCTGGTAAAACAGAGATCTGCTTGTTATCACAATGCTTACTAGAAAGTAATTTAGATTGGAAGGGATCTCAGGAGTTCACCTGGTCCAGCCTCCCACTGAGCAAGATTAACACCAGGTTGCAAGCAGGTTGCTGATGGCAGCAACTTTGTGAACCTGTCTTCCCAACATGTCTTCTCTGTCTTACCTCACACCTCAGCAAAGAGGTGTCCATCTTTTCAGTGTCAGAAGGGTGCTGGTGTGTCATTCTAATTAGGAACGGCGTAAAGAACGACACAGACTCTCAAGGGAGTCAGAACAGGAGAATTCCCTAGTTTATTACTTCAGGCCTGTTTTATAGACAGATACATGGAAAGTACAGAAAGGAAACTCCCATTGGTCAGTAAATCAACACATCACCATCATTGGTCAGTGGCACAACACCCCCTGACCTTCTCTTGCAAGGAAAACAAGAGGACAGGCAAACAGCACCTGGCAGTTGTTTTCTGTCTCTGAGGATTGTTTTGAAATCCTCCTATGAATTTCCCAGGCTAGCTCTCAGGCAGGACTGAGAGGCCATGGGGCCTGCAGCCTGCTCTAAAGCTAGCATCCACACTGGTGGGTCCCCCTGAAGACATCTCTTCCCCAACCTAGGCAAGCCCAATTCCCTCAGTCTCTTGGAGAGGTCATGTGGTTCAGCTCCTGACCATCTTCAAAACTCTCTGTTCTCTTTGATCCAGTTTATCAACAGTGTTTTAGTGCAGGGCTTATTGTGGACAGAGTATTCCTCACAAGAGACTGGCAAGTGCTCAGTGAAGGGGAAGAATCAGTCCCTCTATCTATGGACCAGGCTCTTGCTAATACAGCTCAGTCTCCTGCTACCCTTCATTGCTGCTAGCAAGGGCTGGGGAATCATGCTTAGTTCTGCCCACCTGAACCACAAGGTCCTTGTCATCCAGCCAGTCAGTCCTCAGCCTGTAATGCAGAGCTTTGTCCTCGTCAAGTTTCACTAAGTTCTGACAGTCTAGACAGTCTGCTTTAGGAGATTGTGCTTAAAGCTTTCCTAAACCAAGGGAAGATGACATTAAAATACAGTTATCATGCTCACAAGTCTGAACATGGCAGTCAAGCTGTACTAAAACTCAAAAGAATTATGTTGATATTCCACACTTAGAGATCAATCAATATATGTATGTGGGAAAAAAAAATAAAAAAAAATCCATGATAAATATCTGAGATCAATGAAGACAGACAGTAAAAGTGGAAAGAAACAAAACCACCTACTGCGTTATTAAAACTAAATGGACAAGTACTAAGAAAGGTGGATACAAGATGGAGCTCTGTAGGCCATGGATGAATGTAAGCATAGCTGCAGAAGACTCAACATATTATCCTTAGTCAGCTTTCTGTTCTTCTGGAATCTGTCACTGCCAAGGCTTCCTTACAGCATTTACTATATAATCAAAATGCATTGCTTCAGTCTCCCAAAAAGAGAGTACATTATCTTAAAGTACATTATCTTAAGCTTTTCAAAGGTAACAGTTGGAGTACCAATGAGCAACGAGTAACCATTGCTACAAGTGAGTAATGTCTCATTGATTATTGTTTCCTTGGCAGTAACACATAGGCTAATGCTTCATTAGTAAAATTTCCTCCATTCTGAAAGCAGCAGAGCAGAGAAATATGACCCTCTGTCAGGGACTGTTAGGAACTGTTGAGTAGCTGTGTTTTTATATTGCTCATATCCAAGGGAACATTAAATTGAGTTTTTAATAAACAGTTTTGTCACTCTCCAGCACTAAAAATCAGCCACCTACTAGTGTGATCACTGTGAGATTGTGGGTTATATACAACATGTAATAACATGGTTGAGTTGATTTTACAGTTACATCAACAGAGTGTAGTGCAAAAGTGTGATAAGTAGACTTTTTATAACAAATGGCATATGTCTGATCTAAGGAATGCCTAGAGATTCCATTTGATTTTTATTGTAATAAATCAAATGAAGAAAGAGTGCTTTTTCAGTAACAAAAGCAATTCATAAATTTATTGCGGACTTCAGTAATTCTAATGTTTTTTCTCTGGATATTAAGAGCAGCTTAAGTCTGGCCAATACCATAAAAATGTCTTGGGCAAAATGTGGAAAAACTAGCAGAGCTAAGCAATACAAGTATAGTAGAAGCAAACACATTTTAAAAGCTTTTTGTGAGCCAGTAGCAGTGTTCCATATAATACATCAAATATAATTTATATAGTAGTACCAGGAAAGAAAGCGACATGTAATTAATTTATAGCTGTAATTGGTGGAGGTACTAGATGTCTGTTGTGTTATGCTAGGTCTAAATATGTAATTTATTGTTTAAAAGCGGACATTTAGGTTTGGGTTTGCCTTTCTTTTAGTGGGAGGCAGTTTGACAACTTCGACACAAATTTCACTTCATTTTGAGTTGGTCTAGTCTAATTCAAAGAGCACGCATTGCACACACAGTAATTGCAGTGCCCTGTTGTGTGATACACACTACTCTTCAGGTTTAGCTCAATGTACCAGTTTGCAAAGATTTTACCTTGTCTGCAGATGTCAGTTCATTAATAAAGCCCTGCAAATTCCTGGGGCTAAAATAACATCATCTGAAGCAGCAATGATACAGACATTTTTGTGTGCTTTGAATTATTAGGATTCTGATGCATCTGCTAAAAACAAAATTATCCAATATTATATCATCAGTCTGCTTCTAGTAACTTACTGTTCCCAAACTGACAAGAAATCCTTAAAGTCTTCGATCACAAATATTGCTTGCATCCTAAGTGCTACATACCTCACAGCCCCATCAGACAAACGTAGAATATTTTAATATGACATGTATTATTTAGAATTTTCATTTATATTAATGAGGGAAAAGTCTCACAAATTCTTCTGCTGTAGTTAATTTTCAGAGCCAGAGTAGCATAAATTTTATTTCCTTAGAGTTAGAATGAATGTACCACATGCAGTAACTTTATCTGGCATAGTTTCAGCTAAGTCAGAGCTTTCTGGAGGGGTAGAATAAAGCTAAGTTGTCAGTAACAAACCATAAGGACTTGCCCCCAGAACGTTCTGGGCATGCAGTGTGATCACTGGAGGTGTACAGAGCCTTTCAGGTGCTGTGGTCACCCATGGTGATGCCTCTGTCCAGCGTGGGCAGTGTTGGAAGCAAAGACCAGAGGTGTGTAGCCATAAAGGAGAAGTTGTTATTGGTGTCTGACATGATCAGAAAAGCCTCTGTCTCTGAATGAGGCTGTCGGTACTTCCCACAAAGACGTGCTTCTTGTTGCTACTGCAAAGAACAGGAATCTGGGACTGGAAACCTCTCTATTTGTTGTATTGCTCTAGATTTTTATTTTTTTTTAAATCCATCTCCTCTGGTTTTATCGTGGAGGAGTTATGATGAGGCCAAATCTATTTCAGAGCAGAGGATGAAATGGAAGACCCTTTTAATTGACTTAGCTTTAACATGTTCATAGTATCTTGCAGAGATTTAATTGATCTACAGCAATAGTGCAGGAAAATGGCCTACTATGGCCATGCTAGTTCTAGTAAACTAACTAGACAATGAACAAAGAGACCTGTAATTACTATCTTCATTAAAACTTCCTGATTGAAGGCATGGGAAGGTCAGCAAGGTTCAGGAACAAATACATAGAATGTAACATAGTGCCTAGCCTTGCCGTGAGAACACCAGTATGAACTCACTGATCCTACTTCAGTGAACAGCAGATCTCACAGTATGCTTCCACTGCTTGTTAAAATGTACAGAGACAAAATAATGAGGCTCTCCTTTCTTACCACACTGAGCTGCAGTCAGACATGCATGTGCAGGCATTGCATTTTAGTGTACTAGAAACTGAGCCACAGTGCCTCTCTCAAGGCATGGCTCCTGCTGGGTTCTTGTGATCCCAGCAGGGATATTGTCATCTAACTCACAAAATCTTTTCTGAAAGATCACTTTCCTTTTCTTTTCAAAAGACTACTAAGGGCTCACTATGTGTCTATGGCTGAAGAATGGCTGGTTGGCTTAACCCTCCCAAGACCTAAACTTACAGTTTTTTCAGTTTTTCTTCAGACATGTGTAAGTGGTACAAAATTTTATGCAAGTTTTAGTGATTGGTAGTTTAATTCTGCAGATGTCTCTCAATAAAATGAGGTAGGCACTGCAGTCCACTTGTGCAGGATTTGACCATTAACATGACTTAACATGCAACAGCAAGCGGCACAAATGTTCCTTTTAAAAAGTAAGCAAAGTATCTCTATCTGTCAGCATAACTGTAAATATTGCTGCCTGGAGTGATTTATAGTAAACCAAAACTACACTGCAGACATGGATCCTGCATGCCTTATATTTGACTATAAGAATCAGGATTATCCTTTTAAAACTTGACACTTTATTCTCTTTTTGAGTTCAAATGGTGTTCAGATTCATAACTATTAAAAACTGACATCATTCTCTGCTGCATCAAAATGAAAGTAATATTTAGAAGGGAACAGTATTACACTTGGGAGAGACAGTATAAAAATCTGCATAATGGATGGCTTTGCTGAGCTGGAATCAGCCTTCAATGTCCATATGCTACAGTTATGAGAACTCTGTGAAGACAGCACTGCGAAAGAAGAATCTACACTTTTCAGTAGTTCAATTTAAAGATTATTTTTAAATGTTAATCTGGAAAGGGAGAGAGTAGTAGTGAAGTTGTGGTCTGGAAACAGAGTTAAGCTAAGTTTCCAAAGCACGTGTTGTAGGAAGTGAAGCCTGAACTCTTCATATATATGAATAAAGCTTAAAGCATACTGTTGATTTGACATCATGTAGAGTAAGGAAATAATATTTGTGTGGATTTGATGGGAAAGATTTTTTTGCTTAAAAGTAATAGAGTGATTTTTAAAAACTGAATTCCATTTGGTTTGGTTTACTTTGCTAGGCTATATTAAGAGTTGTAATTACTTTTCCTATAAAAGTCCATATTTGCCTTAAATAGCTAAACTATTATAAAAAGGAAAAAAAATTAAATTATAACAAAAGTAATGCCATTATCTACATAACACATTGCTGTCCTCTGCAGACATGCACCAGTAGAGGCTGCTGTACACCATATTAAATATACATTTATACATACTGATAGATTAATTTACAGGAAGGTCAGAGATGGAACTTGAAATGTAGTTGTGTGTTTAAGTGATGTGAACACCTAGAAAGTTTAAATGTAGAAACTCCTAAGATTTTACAGCAGGACCATAGTCTGGGGGTAGCAGCAAAGTAGCAAGCACTTGCTTTTCATCATGTGTTTCAACTCCAGACAGGGTGTATGATCATTTTTACAGATAGGCACCTGAAGGCACTGAAGCATCAGTCTGTTTTTGGACTCTGACTAGTAAGTAGTGGTTACAACACTATTTAATTGAAATGTTTATTAGGTGTTCTTTTTACAGTGTTTAAAATTTCTTTGTTAAGAAGCACTGCATATATAAATGTGTCACTTTTACTAGATGTGCAAGAATTTTCCTTAAAACCACAGGTATTATATCTGCATTATTTGGGATATGGTTCCAATGAGTCATTCTCCTTTGCCTTCTGCTGTTCACTTGGCTTTGTAGAAATGAATGCTCTCCACTGTCAGAAACATAAGAACATGCAGAGCTGAGCTCCCTTCACACACAGCACCATGGCCCTGTCACCAAAGTGGGCAGGCAAGGCTGGAACTCTGCATGAAGGGCTCCTGGGGACAGGCAGCAAGTGCCTGTGGAGCCTTTGAGACCTCACAGGACAGAGTGCCCTCACAGAGACCTAAGGCATCACTGGCAAACAGCTAAGAATTAGGGACAACTTGAAAGCCAAGAGGAATGTCTTACTCAGTAGCTTCTAGTACAGCACTACTCAAGTGGAGGTGGAGGAGATGGGTCAAAAAATTCCATGCAGTCTTTGTTTCTTCCTGCCATCCTCTTTCCAAGAGTGGTCTCTCTTTGGCAGTCACATGAAGAAGGAAACATTTGTTTTGGACCCGTTCAGACAGCAGGCGGGAGACAAGCACAGTTTAAAAGAAAATCAACAACAAAGAAAGAAATCCAAACATCCCAAGTGGGTTGTGACCTGGCAAATGCTGCCTTTCCTTCCTTTCTTTATGCAATGCCACCCTCATGCAGTCAAAAGGTGGATGGTGACAGCTACAGGCAGCCAGGAGCTGGGCAGTGTTCCTGCCTGCATCAAGGGCTGGAAGGAGCAGTGCTCCCAGGGCATGAGAAGGTAGAAGTAATTGTCCCCAGGGGCATCTGGTGCAGGCAAGGGATGCAGCAGCAGGATGGAGTGAGGCTGTACTGGCACACAGAGTGCAGAGGCTTTTGGGGCACTTTGCACATGCCATCTGGGGTCCTCTAATTTGCAAGTTGGCATATTCTGGCAAAATAAACAGCCAAATCAGATCAGTTTTTGTTATGGAAAGCTGCATGTTAGGATGCAGGGGTTTGTAGTAGGGCTGAGATGGAGGCGGGTAGTTGCTGCAGATAAAAAAAGTCAGCTTTGCTGACAACTTTTTTCTTCTCAGTAATAAAGTCAGAAAAGAGTAACTGCCAACTGCATCCCCTGAAATTTGTCAGCTCTGTATATTCTAGGAGAGGCTGGAACCATGGGCATTTCCAAATCATTGATTAAAAGGCAGTAATGTCACAGCTATAGGCTATGTTGGCTTGGAGCATACTTGCATCTGAATACAAGAGACAACTGGCTGTTGGGAAACAGGACCGTTTTTTTCTTTCAGGTCCTGTAGGGGTTGGACTGAATGAACTTAAACGGAAATTGCTAATCAGTGATACCCAGCACTACGGGGTAACAGTGCCACGTAAGTAAAAATGCACTTCTATTCTCTAATGATATATACTTGCATTATTAGCCTTTGTATTACCTTTAAGGTACTTTCAAATTTGGGTCTCTAAATGCATGCTTGGCATCCAAATTACTTTTCTAATTTTAAGAAGTGCTGCTGCAGTTCTGTATTAAATAGCATTGATTAAGCAGATAGAGCTTTTTGGCTCAGAGGCATTGCAGTACACTTTCAGTACAAGTTTAGCATGATTGATGTCAGTGAGGTTTAGTAAATGAAACTCAGCTGAAGAACACCCTGGATTTGGCTGTAAAGAAGTGAAATGCACTCTGTTACCAGTGCTTGCATTCAGCAAACTGGCCTTTATTAGGCTGAAAAATGAAGATGGATGATAATCAGTTTAGCCCAGTGAATAAATTAATTAAATCCCTTTGATTACCTTTAGAAGAGCTGATTTGGGGATGTTTTTCCCTCTTTCCCCTCTCTGACCAAGTAGTGTGATTTTTGTAAAATTGAGTAACATTGTGCTCTATTAACTTCTACAACACTTTACTGGGTTTTCTTTAATATGGAGAACTCAACAGTTTTAGACTTTGATTTCTTGGTTTGCTTTCTACTTGTACCTTCTCTAAGGATCCTCCAACATTCTGAATTTGGGAGATTCTGCCACAGACTTTTTGCAAGTGCAGATACTCTGTGATGTGTTTATATATTTGAATTAATTTGCTAAGTAGAAAAATTAATGCATTTAGTTTGGCAAGTCATTTCTTTTGCATATATTCGCTTCAACTGGGTATTGAAAGCAACAACAAAAAAGCTAGATGTTCCCAAAATATTTAACACTTTGAAGTATATGCAATATACTTTTGCCCAAAAATATTTCTCTGAAAGTTGCCAGTATTGATCAAGCTGCCTTTTCTCTTTTCTCTTCCAAATTTGAGGTTATAAGTTAAAACAAACATGTAAAGGAATCCCTCTCCTTGAAATTCAGTAAGTCAGGACTTGGAGAGAGAACTGAGGTTCCTGTCTTGGAAATGTTCCTCATTGTGTCAGCCTAAGAAGAAGAGTGATACATCAAATGGCATTTAAGACTGTGTTTCTGCAAGCAGGTTTTGCACATCCATATGTGATTGAGAATACATGATGCTGTAGTATTCAACTTGTTCGAAATAGGATGTTTTAATGGGTTCATTAATCATAAGTTTCATTTATAAGCAAAACCCTTATACCTACTTGGGGGAAAGTAAGAAGTGTGAATAATACAAGGCTACTGAAAGAAAACAGAATTCTACTTTGATCACCAGATAAAGAAAAGCACTAAAACATAAAGTTCACACCCCATTTTGTTATTACCATGCTTCACATACCATAGCTACAAGAGCTGTTAATGAACATAGTATTTTATAAATCAGGATAGTGTGCTTTGTTTCCCTTTATGGTCTCATATGCTAATAAGTTTAACAAGAGGCAAGGCTGGGGTAATTGTTATGGACTGCTGTTCCTTTTATTATTCGGCTGTCCTACTTTTATTGGATTTTTCCACTAGTTAATAAAAAATGATAATCTGATACTTGTCCAATAGGTTTTTTCCTGCTTTTCCTGTATGCATTTAAAGCTCAATCCTGTCATGTGCTTGTGTGCTGCTTACCAGATCCAGAACAGCCTTATGTACTTTAGAAGTGAGGGAAGTGCTATGCTTAGTATTGCACAGAGTTTGTGCTTTTAGTTTTTCCTAAACTGGTTTGCATTATATTGTTTTGTGCATATTTTCCTTTTTATTTTTTTTCATATGATGAAACTGCAGACACTACCCGTCCAAGGAGAAGCCAAGAAAGTGATGGTGTTGAATACATTTTCATTTCCAAGCACTTGTTTGAGACAGACGTACAGAATAACAAGTATGTTGAAGAGATTTTTAACTAGAACTGCAGCTAAAACAATGGTTTATTATAAAATGTGGCTGGTTGTTATTTTAGATAATAAGTCAAAGTGGATATAAGTTGCAGTGATTTGAAGATGTATTAAAATTACATTTTGTTATATAAGCAGCTGGGGAAAAACACAGAGTGAAAAAAAAGCAGGATGTGCAAACACAACTGTTTCTAAGCTTACAAGTAGTTTCAGTACCTCAGCTCCTCAAGGAGACACTGAAATTATAGGTGCTTAGGATGGGGAAGCATTCTTTTAATAGAGCATCTTCTGTCTTAGCAGTAAAGCATTGCAGCTCTAGGGAAGGAGGGGGTGTGGAAGTGCTGCAGACGTGCCTGAGTCAATGTTTGCATAGTTCTGCTCTCTTTCAGGCCAGGCACTTCCTCTGCTTTTGAATTTAGAGATCTACAGTGAAGCCCCCCGCCTGTACACCCTCCAAAAAGTAAACCAAAATGAAGAGACAATGGTAGCATCATGCTCTCCGGCAGACTGTAAAATTGTGTAGCTTGAAATTCTGCCCCAGTTTCAGAGGGCAAAAGTGTATTAGACACAAAGCTGTGGGTTTTATTGAAACTTCAAACTGTGCTTTGCTTTTCTGGCAAATAGTGCTTGTACTTTTATAGCAAATAACCAGCCGCCTTGGTTCCACCAGCACCGTCATCACTCCTCTTCTGAGACACAGAATATGGATATACTGTAGTGTGCAATGAAATTTCAGTAGTTTCTATTGTTTAGCTTATCCACTGTTTTATTGCATTGCATTAGTTCAGAAAAAGAGGTGATGGAAAACATTAGTGGGCTGTTGGACTACAGTGCTTTTTTCTCTTTAACTGTAATACAAGCAGGTGTTACTGATTTGAAAGCGGTGAAGTAGAAGATTTCTTAAAATTGACATGCTGAAGTACTTGACAGCATTTCCTTTATAAAGCATGGTAGAACTCTCATGTAAAGTAAAATATTTTTGCTCCTGAATTAAATCTTATAAAGCAATCTGGTAAGCTTTTTTTTCTGGAGAAAATGGAAATTACTCCAGTTGTTTTCACCTTCTGCCACAGGTTTATCGAGTATGGCGAGTATAAGAACAACTACTATGGTACAAGTTTAGACTCTGTTCGATCAGTTCTAGCTAAAAACAAAGTTTGTTTGTTGGATGTGCAACCTCATGTAAGTAAGCATGTCTTCTGAACTCTTGTACTTCATATACTTCATATTGGAATTCTGGGAAAAAAATATTTCTAAAAAGTGTACTTTATCCCACACTGAATGACTGTTGAGTGGGTTTGCTGGCTACCTTCATCTCAGCAAGACTTTCTGTAAGGAGATAAATATACAGCCAATAAATAAGGGAATTGGAAGCCTGCAGCATAATACCAAAATTTAATTAAAATGCTCCTATATTTCCATTTATCTTTCTGTTAGTTTGGGCAAGATATTGTCTCTGAAACTTTAATTTCAGAATAGTTTTGAGTTATCACTGAGTCCAGCAACTCTCTCTCTCACATTTCACTAGACTGTTCATGCCGAGGGTTTCCATGCAGGGTGGACATGAGTCAAGGGATGCACTAAATGTGATGTTGGCTGGATAACTGTTAAGAATATTTCTCTCTAAACCATTTTTTTCTTGCACTGACCTTGTCTCTTAACCCTGATGAATAGCTCCACTGGGAATTTTTTTTGCTCCTAATAACCACAGTGCTTCTAGGAGCTGGACTAGTTTGTTTAAACCCAGCCAAGCCATCTCTTCTCCAAGGGTGGCCAGCATATGGCTTCTGAACACTGGCAGCTTGTGCGCAGCTCCTGGGGCAGTTTCGGATGTGGGGCTGTGCCCTGGGAACAGGGCAGGGCCTGCACTGGCAGAGGAGTGGCTGGGGAAGCCATAGCCCCTGCCAGGGGAGAGTGGGAGCTGATGAGACCATTGCCTGTCTCACAAAGGCCTGTGTTCCTGCAATGCACTAAATTCTCTTGGGGACCCAAGCTTGTGAACCATTCTGGGATTCCACTCTCCAACATGGGATTTTCCCATGGACCATGGCAGTGTGGAGAGGATAGAAAGCTTCTGACCATCCATGCTACCACCCTCTGCTGCAACTGAATCATACACCTGCCTCTAACACCACACAGCTCACTTGGGAAAAATGAAGGGCAGGGAATTGCGTGGTGGGCGCACAGTACTGAAGAGAAAAATCATTGACGTTTTGTGAACAAGTATCACAGACACCTCTTTCTGCTAATTTCCATGGGTACAGAAAGG
Source organism: Pseudopodoces humilis (assembly GCF_049639895.1). NCBI lineage: Eukaryota > Metazoa > Chordata > Aves > Passeriformes > Paridae > Pseudopodoces > Pseudopodoces humilis. The sequence continues at coordinate 136,312,254 of NC_142200.1, read as the reverse complement.
GTTATTCTTTCTAAAATGGGTTGAATTTTTCCTCCTTCTCCCCTGAATACCTGCTGTTCCCCTCCATCCTCTTGCTGCAGTGGTACTGATGTGCACAACTCAAGTTTTGCCAGACTTCATGGGGTTTACCAGCAGCCATGTGCAAATCAAGACCAGTGGTCACCCTTGGAGAAAGGGTTTTCTTTCTATTCTGAAAATTCTCCCTACATGAAACAATGCTGGTCAGCAGAGCAGGATGCCAATAAATGAAAAATACCTGCCTAGAAATGCTGTATGGGTTTATCCTGGTCAGTGGGGAGTTTCTTTTATTACAGTAAATTCCGTTGTGCAAAATAAACTAATTAATTAAAATCTTTCCTCTTCCCAGACAGTGAAACACTTGCGGACATATGAGTTTAAACCATTTGTTATATTTATAAAACCTCCATCACTTGACCGTTTGAGAGAAACCAGAAAAAATGCCAAGATTATTTCAAGTAAAGACGATAAGGGAACTGCAAAACCCTTTACAGTAAGTATAATTAGACATGGTAAAGCATAAGAACCTGTTAAGAGTTTTCTGGCAGCTGTTTACCTTGAAAATAAAGGTGGTCACTGGTTCTTATTGACAGCCCTTGTCAGGGTTTACACGAGCATCTTGCTGTTTCTCAACATCTCTCACATTACACACTTACTGAGGTGTTTTCATTGTTTGATATGCTCATGGGTATTTACAGTTTCCATGGTCCTCTGACTTTTTGTCATTAAAGAACCCCCACAGTGCAGGCATATCTTTATGAGAGATAATGCTGTTGATTTTCTTTTAAAAATTTGCACCTGGGCTTAGATGTTTCTCTTCAAACATAAGAATGTATTTGTTTTATCAGCTGTATTAAGGGGCCTAAATTTAGCAGAAAATGCAAATATAAAGAACTAATTGAAAAAGTAAATGCTATTTTAATAAAAAACCCATATTTGTGGATAAGTGAAATAGAGGATCTTTTAAATGCTACAGGAAAATTAACATTGTAAGAAAGAAGAAGAGATAGTTAAGCAAGGAACAAATGCTGGTTTTTGTCAGTAATCAGAAAAAAAATTAGATTGCCCGATATTAGCACACTTGCTTCCTTGTAATATAATGAAATATAATGAAATATAATGAAATCATATTTTAATTGAATCTACAGCAAAGTTGATCATCTGTTTATCTGACTGTTTATATGTATTTACAGTGTGTATCATTTTTCCCTCATTCAGGTGTTAAGATTTTTTTAGGTTTTGTTTCCAAGTGAGTCAGGGATATAATCACAGACTGTATCTGTGTAGAATGTGTGTTTGGAATAGATTGGAAATAACATTCTATAAGAAAATGTTGATTTCTGGTATATAAAAAGAGGAGTTTCTTCTTAAGAGCAGCCTTCAGGCCATTGCTCAATTAGGACAGGTTTCATCTCTCAAAGTCATTAAAACAAATTGCTAGTATTTGTTCCGTCCCCAAACATGAAGAGAAATCCACTAAGCCAGATCAAACAAGGCATAGAATGATGACTCCTGCATAGCTCTTAAAAGAAAAAGTGCTGTAATTCATGGTGTGCTAATAGCAAGCTGAGATTAACATAATGAAACTTTAAATATATCATCAAAGTAAACAGCTAAAACATTTTCTACTGGTGCTACTAACAGAAAATGTCTCCTTAATTACCATGCAGTGACTAAGTGTGTCACTACAAAGGGAGAGATGAAAGAATTGCCTATTGAGCTGAGCCAACTCATCAGAATACTCTCTGAGATCACTTGTAATGGTAATCTCTATTTTTTTTTAATTAGAAGTAGAGTTTCCATCTCCTGATGAGATAAGCAATAAGCAATTAGACCATGTTTAATACAGAAAGAGTTCACGCGGTGTTGCTGTGGACTGGCTGTGCACTGATTTTTATTGCACTGTTCTTACTAGGAAGAAGATTTTCACGAAATGATTAAATCTGCCCATGTGATGGAGAGCCAGTATGGCCACCTTTTTGACAAGGTGATAGTCAACGATGACCTCGCTACAGCTTACAGTGAGCTTAAAACAACTTTTGACAGGTTGGAGACCGAGACCTTCTGGGTTCCTGTCAGCTGGCTACACTCATAGTAACGTTTTAAGTAGACAAAACCTCTGCTGTTGTATCAGCATCTAAACCTTGGGCATGGTTAGGCTTTACCCGATGGCCATTTTCTTGGGAGGAGGGCTTTTAACTCTACTGAGCAGCAGGTATACTCTTCATGCACTTGAAACTGGTCTTGTTTTCTCACGTCTTCAATTCTGCTGCCCACGTTTTGGGGGCAGAACAGTCAGATTAAACCAGAGATCTACTGTGCTCCATAAAGTGAGCTAATACTAGTACAGCAAAACTGCCAAACACCTCTTTATCATCATCTGTGTGTTTCCAAGGTGAGTGTTTTTAACACAGAGTTTGCAGAAGATACAAATTGATGTTGGAGATCAGCATTTCAGTGGTTTTAAACATAACTGTTCCTATAAAAGAGCACATCAGCACTTGGAAGTTATTGCCCTTTAAGTGCTTGAGAGAACTGAAAAATGACCAACATTTTTATGAGGAAGACACCACAGTTTTAATTATGTATCAATGTGTTTTTACATTTCTAGATGTGAACTTTGTCTTACATGTACAGACTGACTTAAGTATTCCTTTGCAATTACATAATCATGGAAAGAAAGATGTATTCAGTGGCTTAATAGTGAACCACTCAGCTGCGAGCATGCATGGATTGAAAATACTTTCATGCATGCTCTATGGCACAACAAAGGAAAGTCATGGGAATAATTATTTAAATAGGAAAAAATGTGAGTTAGTGTGTGTATAACTTCAAAGTCTTTGGGATTAAACTTCTTTAAAATCAGTGGCAAAGTGATATGAATAGCAACAAAGTAGAGAATAATTTTTTCCCCCTTTAAATTGATTTTAAATATTTTTGGCACACTTTAGAACAATTTTCTCATCAGAAATTTTCAAACAGTGAGGAAAGCTTGGACATCTGAGAAGTAGTTGAAAGAGATTAATTCTTTTTATTGTTGAGTATGTAGTGATACTTTTTAGTAGTGTAACATGTATTTTGTCTCCACTCAAAAACAAAATGCTGTAGAGTTCACTGTAAAAAAACATCCTTGTCACTCGTCAGATAGTTGGAAACCCCATTTTAAGATTTGATGTGTCAGTGTATGCAAATGTATATTAGAGGATGTATTTTTAATATAGATAATTTGGTATTTTTCTTTACTTACTACTGATATGCAGGAAATGAGTACATATGTAAAGACCAAGTAACACCTGTGTGTTGTGTTGTGAATATGTCTTGTAAGTACAGAATGTGTATAGGAGCTTGCTGACTTCAGATCATCCCATCTGTGGCATTCAAACAGGAAACCATTATTTCATGTTAATCTGTAAAGAGAATATAGCTCTCTTGTTTAAAGAAAAAATAATTTAGTGAAACTTTATATATTTATGAAAGGGTTGAAAAGGGATGTTAAGTTTTTAAATTTCTTGTCAATGTGATCATTTATTAAAGAGATTACTATGTCTGTAATTTGAAACAGTCTCTGTAAATGGAGCTCAACATTCCATGTAAATATTTTATTTCAGTTCATATGCTGAAAAAGCCATGAGGTTTTGCAGTTTTATTCTAAATATGTATTTAATCTGTGGGCCATTGCATTTAGTTTAGAGTCTTATAAAACAAATGAAATGCAAGAAACAACAGCAAAATCCCTGGGAGTCTGGAAATGTTTATGCAAGAGTTACAGATGTACTGAATCCCAGGATGGATACGTGCTCTGCTTGAACAGCTCTACTGTAACTTCTGTCAAATTTCACCATTTTTCTGGCAGACTTAAACTTGTTTGTAACATAAATAGGAATTTGTTTATTAAATTAATTGCATAGAGATTATCTGAGTTAAGAAAACATTTTCTCTTTTTTTTTTAATTACTGAAAATCAAACTATTTCTCAGGGGATATGGAATTTAGCAGGCCAGTTTGCCTTTGCCTGCGAGATGCCAAATGCCTTCACCATCTCTTGAAATGGAGAGGACACACAGCATCTCTCAGGATCTGGCCATTGCCAACAGGAGGGGCTTTAGTCCTCACTAAAACACTATTAACATTGCTTCTAACCTGGGCTGTCTTGGAACACCACAGTCTGGGGCTACAGTCACGCTTGCATAAGGGACCTGCTTTTCTCTTTGTGAAGTAGACACTAGAATAATCTGCAAAATCCCTGGTACAGACCGTTCTGGTGGTCCTGCAGGCTGTTTTCCTGCCTTTTTGAAATTAATTTAATTCCCATTCCTGGGTCGGTGTGGTCTGGGAGGATCTTGTGCACAGCTCTGCTGTCCTGGGCAGCAGTAAGCAGCGTGGTGCTCTGCTGCATTCCCAGAGACACTGACCCTCTGATCCGCGGCACATCCTGGCAGGAGTATCCCAGACCAATGGCTGCCTGCCCTGTCTCTGAGCCAGGAGCTAATTCCTGAATAGTAACACCTGCATAAGAAAGGGAATCTCAAAAACATAGATCCAAACAACAGAGTAAAACGTGCACAGTCTTCGACAAGTCAGAAATGTTTTTAATTACATTACTAAATTGCTCTTTAAAAATCAACAATATTACATCAGTTAGCTTTAAAAGCTAAAAATCAAAGCCCTCCATGGGCAGGCAGAGATGACAGTAGTAGGCAGAAAAAAATGTCTTAGTCAAACAGTTTCAATGGGACAGGAGCCTGCTTATCAGGGTGCATGCTGAGCCTGTGTGCTGAACTGTTCTGGGATACCAAGGGGAACAGGGGGGTGGATTGTTCCTTTGACTCATAAGAATTTGGGAAGGAAGATAACTAAGCATGTTTCCAATATTCCACATATTCAAGTTGTGCTGTGTGGGTTTTTTAGACAAACGTATGTTTTGACAGTCAAGTCCATATGTTTTTATTGTGTTCTAGCTGTTTGCTGTAATCAAACAAAGGGTAGTATTTTTTAATATTGTACCAAGCTCTATACTTGAATTCACCATCAGGTCCTTGGTTGATGTCTTACCTGAAATCTGATCATACCTTCTTATGCAACACAATAAATTATTGATATACCACTGAAGGTGTTCTTTTCTTTATTGTAAATTGCACCATAACGTATCATAGACTCATAGAATGGTTTGCATTGGAAGGGACCTCAAAGATCATCTCGTTCCAACCCCCTGGAATTGTCAGAATCACTCACTAGACGAGGTTACTCTGGGCCCCATCCAGCCTGGCCTTGAATTCTGCCAGGTATGGGGCATCTACATCATCTCTGGACAGCCTGTTTCAGTGTCTTACCTCCCTCACAGTAATGAATTTCTTCCTAATACCTAATCTAAACCCACCATCCTTCATCTTAAAGCCATTCCCCCTTGTTCTATTGCTACACTGACTTGTAAAAAGTCCCTCTCCAGCTTTCCTGTAGCCCCTTTAGGTGCTGTAAGGTCTCCTCAGAGCCTTCTTTTCTCAAGATGAGCAAAATTACTTTAAAAGGTAAAATGCCTAAGTAATAAGTTATTTCATGGGACTCTATTAACTTTAATGCTCCAATTATCTTAAATGGAAAACCAAAGCACCCTAGAACAAGGATAACAGCTCCTACTATTTCATTTTTGTCAAACTCTTCTTCAGAATTGATGTTTACCCTTTCCTGTAGCCCACCCCATAATGAAACATTTTATTTCTGAGGGGAAAACTTAAATCAGTGGATCAAACTGAAATATCATCTTATCTTGGCTTGCAAAGTCTCGGAGTGTTATCCGAGTTGTTGACTCGGAGTGTTTCACCAGACACATAAGCTTCTAGGCCACGCACAAGTCCCATGGGAGATTGTGCTCATTTGTAGGACTCAAAGAAAGTAATGCTTGAACTCAGTTACTTTTTGCTCTGTGTTATGCCTTTTCCAGGAAAAAAAAAAAAAAAAAAAGCCTAACACATACTAGGGTTAGAGAGAAAACTTTTAAGCACCTTCTGTTTTGTTTCAGTGCACTACTCTGCATTTCCCACATGTACTTCAGTTCAGGTTTCTACTGTGTGTGGAGAATTTTTTCTTTGGTAAAGCTCATATTGAGCTTTTGTGAGATTGTTTCAAAGGATGAGTAGTTTCTTCAGAGATTTGAAGTTAAATCTAGTCTATTTTTGCTACTGCTCTCTCTACAGTCATTTCCCCACAGGATTTCTGTGTATTAGTGCTTAAAGTCATTTGTACTTGAAATTTGCCCAAGATCCTCCTGCTCTCAGTCATTAAGTATTTATCATATATTACCATGATTAATGTGTGATACCAAGCATTCAACAGAAAAATGTCTGAACACAAAATTAAAGGGAGACTGTAGGTGTATTTGTTGTTTATGAATTCTGGTGATAGATAACAGTTAAAGGTTTCAGCAGAAAAACACACAAAAACATTTGGAAACAGTTAACATCTGGTCTTAAATTTTGTCCTATGTTAAATGGCAGTACAAATGAGAGAATTTGGAGTTCTAGACAGCTGGAGAATTTTCCTTTCTTGATACCTCTGTCTGAAATACAAGTTGGATATTTGGAAGACTCTATGGAATGATTTTACCTCTCTATAATAAAATACTATGGTATTTTCTGTAGCTGAAATCCAACATTTGAACAAAGAAGGTAAATCTGTTTGATTATTTAGACTTTGTTTTGCTTCTGTTTCAATTGTACACTTACGTCTGTTTAAACAAATTTTTTAAGGACTCAGTGGCAGAAGCTGCCAGCTACACATTTCAATATGTGGAGAAAAATATCCTCAGAATTTTCAAGAGGGTTCAAATGGCTCAAACAGTATCTGAAAACCTGTTGATAAGAAATAGAGAAAATTAGGTCAAAATTCCTTTTGTAATTAGATCTCTTTTCTGTTGCTGTGTTAATATTCAGAACTTAAATATGCTAAAAAAAAAACCAGAAGGAATCTGATAATTCTTAAGTGAAATTTAGATTTGTGTTTTAACAAAGATATTAAAAGCTTTCTGTAGGATTATACAATGCCTCATAAAAACTTTGGGTATGTGTTTTAAAGGGAGGGTCTGTGGTCATGGCAGAGATGGACTAGGAATGTTACAAATGCATCTTCGGTTTAGTAAATCAGTGAACAGGAGGGCAGAGACCTGGCTGCAAATGTGCTGTGGTTTCTGTTCCTTCCTTGGTAAATACAAATAAGCACCAGTAAATCTTCATTGGTAAACAAAGCTAAAATTGTCCAAATTATGGAGCTGAAATGTATTCAGAAGGAGGAGTACTCCAGATCCTGGTGATGTTGGCCAAGATGCTGCTTTACTTTCTTCTAACTTCATTAACTTTTACAACAAGAGTACAGCAATCACAGCTCTAACTCAAAATTACCAAACCTGTGTTTAGTCATTGGCAATTTCATTCTTTGTTTTCCTCTTCCCCCTTGTACAGTTTCAATTTAGTAATTCAGTCATATAAGGGGGAGAAAAGGGACAATTAACTGATCTTGAAAAACAGACATCAAAAATTTGATACAAGGACATTTTTTACCTCCTTCCCAATGGACACAGGGGTGGTATGTTCCTGAAACAGAAGTGAAGAGCTAGTGTTTTTTCCAGATGGAGAACACCTGAACAGTGTTTTGTCCCTTGAAAACAGAATTGCTCTGAGAGGTCCCTGTGGCCTGTTTGATGCATGAAAGCAGCGTGTGGTAAAAAAGACCAGGAGCAATTGTAAATTTTATGCAGCCAGTGTTGGCTTCAGGGGCTCTTGTTTAAGGCAATGGCCATTGGCAGCAGTTCTGCTTGTTTTCTCTGACCTGTGGTTGTTTCCTCTGGTGTGTCCTCTTCCTTTCCTAGACTTCCATTAGTGGCTTGTTTTTAGCTAACTATAAAAAATTGGTCTTAACTTTAGTCATGTTGCACTATCAAGGCTGACATGCATGGTGAGGCAGTTGGCCAGATGTGAGCATGGGTTGAGACCACTCTACAGAGCTTTGCATGCTCTGTATGGTTTATACTTCCCCACTAAACCTACTTTGATGCAGCTTCTGGAGGCTGGCATGTTTCATGCACTAAATGAAAGTGGAGCAAAGATGTAGTTCCAGGTTCAGAGGAGCTCACTAAAAGAAGTGGGAGAGATGGCAAAGCAGTGGGAAGGTGTAAGGAGATGCACTGGGCGCAGCTCGTCCTACCAGCTGGCACAGAGGCAGTGTTGGCCTAAGGGGGCTGTCAGATCTAAGATTCAGCATCTCACAGGAGGATCAGGTGGTTGGAGCTCCCTGGCAGGGCTTCAGCCCATGCTGGGTAGTGCCCAGGCACTGCTGAGGGCTCACAGAAGCCTGGCCCTGGCAGCCGTGCAGCCAACTTGACTGCAGGAGAGAATCAGGCGTGTGTATGGGCTGTGCCGCCTTCCTGCAGAGCCAGAACAGCAGGGCTGGTCTTGGCCCATTTCCCTGCCTGGTGCCAATGGAGGCAGGAATCCTCCAAGTCCCACGTGCAGTCCTGGCCACTGCTGACTGTAAAAAACAAAATGAGTTTTCTTGTTTGGTTGTGGTTTTTCCATTGTTGTTGAAAACTGGCTTGAAGGCTTTGTTATTATTGGTGCTATCTGGACAGTATGAAAGAGCAGCCTCACTTATTGGCCCTGCTGCGTTATTATTCCAGATGTTTTTCTTTACAAAGCTGTTAAGCAGGAAGTAGAACCAAAACCAAAGATTGATTTGAACCATTGTTTTGTCAAAAACCAGAACTGAATCTGAATTATTGTCTTCTCTTGACTTCATTGAATTCAGATCATCATTGGCCACAGCTGGATTCAACCCTAGCTCAAACCACAGCGAAAAAAGCACAGCCTGACCACACTTTTGAGTAGGTGAGACTTTGAAGGCCAAGAGCCTGCATCTTGTCATGAGTGGAACTGATGTTACCTTCAAGCCAACAGCAGCTTTTACTAAGCATGTGTGCACATGTACATATTGTTATATATTTATCAAGTGCTTTAGTGCACACTGGTTTATTTTAATGAAAAATGCAGGTTTATATTGCATAATTGGAAGATTAAGGGCAGACTAAAGAAGTCTACTTCTGGAATACCAAAGTTTTAGCAAATAGATATATAGTTTTACTCCAGCAGGACTCACACATCTCAGGAAACTTAGAATTTTACATTTCTTATATACTGGTTTGCCCCTATTTTCTGAAAGTCAAAAAAGCTTGATTGAATGCAGACTACAAACTTGTTCACTACAAACCTAGTTAAACATGAAATCTTGTGGGATTGGCTTAATTGTTCCTTAAATAAAAAAGCCACTTTGCACACAGACTACAATTTTATGCTTGCCAGATAAAGAAATGTGAACCTGTCCAGAGACACAGGAATTTGTCTGTGTAGGAGTATCACTGGGCCAACTGTCTTGCCTTTTATGTGATACTGTGGTGTAAAACATCACTCCACTGGTTTCATTTTACAGAAAATAGTCTCTGTGGTGGTACCCTGTGGGAACTGAAGTATCAAATTCTATTTTCCCTTCAAAAATCCAACTCCATTCGTACCCTGCTCCTGACACCGCGCTCTCCATGAGTGTCAGCCAGCGTGTGGGCTCGGGGGATGCTGCAGCACGGCGGGGGAGCTGCAGGGAAGCTGTTCCAAGCAAAGCAGGAGGTGCCACTCTTTGCCACAGGAGAGACTGCCATAGGTAACACCAGTGTTTGAAATGAGGGATGGTATCCCTGATAAGATTACACGGTAACTAAGTAAATGAGGAAAATATTTTATTATTCCATTTTTAATTTTCAGAGGGTTATGTGACACTTCTGATTATCAGACATTATTACTTGACTGCAAAGTCTTCTGTTTTTCTTTGGCTTCCCTACTGCCTCCTTGAAAGCATGGGCTGCTGTAATTAAAGACTTTATTTGTTATATAAATGTAATCATAAAACATGGGGAGTTCCTATCTTCCAGAGCTACCAGACCAAGCAAATAAAGACAAAATTTCTGCAAGTGTTCTCAAGTGACCTATTCTGTTTAATCTCGTTTCCTTTCTTCCTAACCAGTCTTCTCAAAAAGCCTCTCCATGTCAGGGGCCAATAGTTTAACAAAGGCAATGTGAAGCAGAAAGGAGAGGCTAGCCAGGAACTGTTGGAAGGAAGAAGCTGGGACACTGCTGGACTCTGAACACCGGCAAGTCTCCAAGTCTGCACAAAAATGAGCAACCTATGGGTGAAAACAGCATGGGAAGATGATTTGAGCAGCAAGGTGTCATTCACTCCCTCTGCACTACAAGAAGAGGCTGTCACCACCTCTGGGCCCTTCACTTAGCCGCACTTAGCAGGGTGCAGTTGCGTTACCCCTGTGTCAGGTAACACATTCCAGTGTGTAGTTCTTGACTGCCTCATGGCAGACGCTGCATGTGCTTCCCCTTCACAGTGTCACTGAATGGAGCTCTTTGTGGTCTCGAGAAATCATCTTCTGAAAGTGGTATTAGAACCTGCCTACACCTGAGAGTGTGTTCGAGTCCAACAAGTCCCGAGACGGGTGTGGTTGAAGTGTCTGTGTATCGCTGACAAGGTGGTTGAACTTTTAATCCTGAGCCTCCTTCACGTTCACCTACTTTGTACCAGAGGGGTGGTGATGGCTGGTATTAACTCTGCTGCCACTGGCAGAATGTGGTGCATTTATACATTTGGTGTTTGTTATTGTCCCTGCAACCCCATTTAAGTACCCACGGTGAGACACTCATGCTCAGATTTTCTGTAAGAACTCCTGGGTTGCTCCCAGCTATGCTAATTTGTCTGTCACAAAGTGTAAGTGGAAGACGCAAGAGGCCAGATTCTCTCTAAATCTGAGCGAGCTCTGCAGGGAGCCGGTGCTACTGCTCTGCTCCCCTCTCAGCTCCGCTTACAGCAGTGGTTACTTGGCTTGGGGTCATGAGCGTCATGTAAAATCCTTATGGATCCTCATGGTTCCAGTGCTCAGGATTGATGATTCTTTCTTCTCTCTTAGCATCTTGTGAATAACTTAGAATTTTTTCATGCTAATGCAACTCCCTTTCTTCCTGGTAAATTGCCTCATTTTGTGCTATTGGAAAGTGCTTAGTCTGGATTGCTTCACTGTGAGTACCTAATCGCTGCTGCTGCTTTCTCTATCATGTGCTTGGGACGAGGGTGAAATACCAGCAGAGAGCTGACACCACTTCAATCCCTAAAGGAGAGATAGTAGGAACTCCTCCTGTAGTTAGCCTCAAATGACTTTCATCTGTACCATTTGAGCGCACAGGATTGTTCCTGCAGTTTAACAGCATGGCACAGATGAGAGGGCAGTGGATGAACACAATAAACATGCAGTGCAAGTGAAGTTAGAAAAGTTTCATTTTTATTTTAACAGTATCAGAGTTTTACCTCTTGTCTTTCTGTGCCTGGGAAATGAATGCCTTTGCTCTCAAGACCTTGTAATCTAATGCCAGGTCTTGCTGACTTTTACAGTTGAATCTTAGTGCCTCGTTTCATGTGTGGTCTCCGACTTCTGTAACACTCCTCAAAATGGGGTTGGCAGCTCTTACTCAGGAACCAAGCTGATTACTTCCCTGAGCTCGGGGTCTGGCTTTGAGATAAGATGCAATCAGGAAAGATGATAAATATTTCAGCAAGTAATCAAATGTGTGAGAGCTGTCTGGTTATTATCTTTGGATTAGTATCTGGGAGCAGACTTCAATGCAAATGCATCAGAGTCCCATCAAATGTGGTAGTAAATATGTGTGTCTGATAAATCTATTGACTCTTTGTCTAAATTATTTAATGGAAATTGTGGGACTGCTTTAGATGGCCCTGGCCTTTGCTGCTCAGCTGTCCTTTCAGCATTTCATTTATTTTACACCTACAGTGTGGTCATGATAAATCTACACGCTTTTAAGTCATTTCCCAAGTGTTCTCAAAAGGAGGCAGAAATTAATTGCTGTCACTTTAGGCAATTATTACTGAAATCTACAAAACAGTGTTTCAGAAAAATTAACCTTAGTTAACCTTCTTCTTAAGATTTTCTAGTGTTGCTCAGCAGCCTGTAAGCTGCCAGTTGTACATTTGTACATTCGGAGCTGTCGCAAGTTCACAAACCCTGTTGAGTGAGCTCTGTCTGCTTTATTGATTTCAGCTCACACAAAGGCACAGCACTGTACAGCTCAACTTGTAAATGGCGTATCTTGGGGTTTTTGTTATATTTGTGTGTAATACTTTCCGAACTTTACTTTATTGTATTTTGCAGTTAAAAAAACACCTGGATATTCCTTTTCAATTATTTTTTTTTTTTCTTAAGACTATCTCTAAGCCCTCAGCCTTGCATGTTTTTGTAATGTGTAAGACAGACTCAGAGGCTTCAGAAGACTTGTGCAGCTGGTAGTTTTTTAATGATTTAATTTCACAATTCTTTGGAAATTAATGTGGGTACTAATGAGAACAGTGAGTAAAATGTCAGTTGTACAAAATATAAGTGATCTATTATAAAAAAATACATTTCTGTCAGTTCAATTACACCTGTGGATTGTTCTACTTTAGAAGAGTAAAAAAGTAAAGTCGGACGTATGGTAAGGACACAAATGTTTTGATCCAAGGAAACATCATAAATCCTTTATACTAGAACTTTCAGTGAGTGTTTAAAGACTGGGAGATGGGTATATGTTCAGGTGTCCTTTGAACCCTGCAAGGTGATTAAAGTGAACAGTATAAAGCTGAAGTGTCTGTACTGACATACATGGAGATAAATGCATGGGATGGGGATTTACAGAAGAGGAACAGGAAGTTCACAGGAATGGCAAGACTGCCATGCATGGGAAATAGGGGAAATGAGCATTTGCAACTTTCTCCAAGTGGGAAATCTGGTTGTGGGGAACCTCTTTAAGTATCTTCTTTCACAGGAGGTAAAATCTTACTTATCTCAGGTAAAATATTCTCTGCTCTGTTGGAAGAAAAATTAGAGCCATGATGAGTTGAAAGAGTAGAGCCAGTTACAATCAGCATCTAAGGTCTCCATGAAGCAGTGAAATACTGAGTGCTAGAAGGGGTAATAATCAGTTTTATACATTTTTAAACTAATACGAAATGCTACTCTCCCACTTTCACTGTACAGCCTGGGTTTTAGAATGTCAAGAAAGTATTTGACATTTACAAGAGACTACAGGCACTAATACAAATCATTTTTATCCATTTATGCACTTTAACCACCATGCTGAGTGAATTGTTGGCTCTGGGCAATTAGTCTCTGTACTTCTTGACAATATAACCACAGATTTTCACAAATTCTATTAATAATGCAAGGTGGAAGCTCTGTTCTTCAAGTCTTTTATTTTGCTTCTAGAAAAACATTTAATTTCTTACGAACCTGATATAAATAGGCCAGCTGACAAGTATCCCAAAAGAACAGAATATGCTTAGAATAGCAAGATCTGAACTGACATATTTTTGGCAAAAAAAACAAAAACAAGTTATACAAGCTGTATTTGTCTGAAAAATTAAAAATAGAAGCCTTTGTCATATACGGCAAGAGAGGCCAGGTTGAATCATGATTGATGTCACTTGCAAGAATACTTAATGCTTAGAAAATGACATCAGAATCATCAGAATTTGGTGAGATTTAGAGCGGTTCCTGAAGCCAGAGTGCTGGGGATTCAGGAAGATACTTTGTGGATGATACACAGCACACTGCCAGATATCATCTGAACAGAAGCCAGGAGTTACGGTACTTTCAGATTACATTTCTGAATGATGGGTATAATTTGTTTTAATAGCATTCATTTTAAGTTAAATGCATGTTTTCGTTTTTTTAGATTTGGTGCAACCCCCATTTCAGGCTGGCAGAGCAGCCTGTCACTGCCTGACCTCTCCCCTTACTCACTTACATGACAAGTTTCCAAGAGCAGGAGTGCTTTCCTTATTACCACGAGTCTGCAAATGCAGCAGGATCTCTTTCCATTTACTCCTCTCCAGTTTTAGTGCTCAATTCCTGCTGACTTTACTACTAAGCATTTATAAGTCAGACTGTAACAGTACATATGTATGTTACAAGTATTTCTTTTAGCTCCCAGGCTAAAACTAAATTTTGCCTGTCTGTCTGCTACTGCTGGTGTTAAAATGGAAGTAACAAAACAGAAAAGGCACTTGGATTTTGCTTTATTAAAGATAACCAATAAATTGTGTGGAGCCCAGGTCACGGAGAGGCTGAGCAGAGCTTTTGCTGTGCGGAGTAGTGAACCTCTCTGCGATAGTTTCTTACATTTGTCCTTTGATTTGCCACATACAGCAAGTCTTTGCACTTCAAGGTAATTTTAGTATGAAAATCAGTATATTTAAGCTAAGTACACAATGCTACTTCTGATCTGGTTAGGTCTGTTTTGCTTTGGAATAGCTTTTAAACATGAAGAGAAAGTAAATTGTCAATCATGTGTCTAAGCAGACTTGTACTTGCATTTAGCAGCAGCATGCTTTGTTCCTAAAAATGATAGATATTAGTGAAAAAAAGAGTTGTACAGTTGCTTGGCTGCATGCCTTTCACAATATGCATAATCAGTTTTCATACCTAAAATGGGTTAGTTCCAGGAAAATAAGAAGTTCATCCCACAAGCAGCTCCATGGGTGAAGCGTGTGTGTGTGTCTGTGTCAGCTAAGAGCCGCCTTTATCTGCTGTTTAGATTTGCACGTTGTGCTCGTTCCTGTTCTGTTTGAAGAGCCAAGTTGTGGATGAATTATTCCTGGTATTGCTGACTTTTACTTCAAGCCAATAAACACCTGTGTGTGACTGGTCTGCCAGAGCCATTCCATGAAACATCTGGGCACGCTCCAGCCCTGGGGCTACTGGCGTTCAAAACAGTTTTCCCTGATCCTGCCGCTCACTGCAGCTGCAGTCGGGCCTGATTACACTCAGTAATTGGATCAGGAATCCCATCACTCCCATGCACCCAACTCTCCTGGTGGCAGAAGAGGCAGAAAAAGGACAAGGACCCTGGTGGATTACGCCAATGGGGAGGCAGAGGGATCTGTTCCTCTGTGTGATTCCTTTGAGCAGGAGTGTTCCATGGCCTCCTGTGTTGTGTAGCGCACAGAAAGGACCTGTGCTGGAGGACGAATCACACATAATAAAAGTGAATGTGCTCTGTACAACCTGTACTTTGTTGCAGCTGTTGGAAGGACACAGTGAATGAAGCAGACAACTGCAGAGAAGAGAACATGTTTTCATGATTAAAGCATGAGTGCAGCTCTGGAGAACCAAATTGTATCCCTGCCTTTGCCACAGATTCCCTGTGTGATAGGAGTCACTTTGCACACATGGTTGTTAACTCCGTTTTTTGTGGTGCTTGGTACGGAGGAGTGTAATTTGGTAGAAGTGCTGCTGCAAGCTGTAGGCAGTGGGAGCTGTGCTGTGCTCAACACTGAGAAAGCAGGCACTTTCCATCCTAACAAGGCAGGCAAGCAAAGCGGAGACAGCAATTACAAAGATAAAGCTTTGTGTGGCTGAAGAACAGCTTGAAGGGGTTTGTCCTTCTTCAACTTGTCTTTTTTTGTATCTAAAATAAGAGTTATGTTTCTAGTTAAATACAAGTGCAGTATTTGTGAGCAATTGCTGGGTTTCAGGTATATCTGCTAAGCTGAGAAGTAGTAAAGTTACTGTTTAGCACTTGTCTATCGTTATCTTTTTAAATGGAAATGTTATTGCATCACTGAGCAGTCCCTGAAGAAGTCCCTATTAAAGCAATACTGTGAATACCTGTAAGCTTTTACTGGCCATATGCAAAACTAGAAATTCTGTAGCTTGTGTTTTCCCCGTAGTTTTAAGGTGCAAAACAAAAGCTTACAGTACAGCTAAAAGGAATAAAAATACTACACTGCTCTTTTGTTAAAAGTTGAAAAGGACAATAGGAGACTTTATGGGAAGATACTTCTTGAAGTGAAGAGTTACTCTTTTGCTTACACACAAAATAAAGCATGATGGTTTGTTTTGCGAATCTTATGCATCATTACATTTTCATTACTTGAAAAAATGAATTTTGTATGGAAGCCATCCCTCTATTAAGATGGGCAAAGGCATATGTGAAATGGAACAATGAGAACAAAAAAGCATGTTCTGTACTGTAGTTTTGTCAGCTTAGATATTGTCATTCCTTGATGTTGTAATCCAGTGCCAAGGACAATTACAATTTGCTCTTTAGGAGTGCTATTTATTTTGCATATTCACCGTATTTTATTAGAAAATTCTTCTATTCCCTCACTGGTTAATCACAGATTTTTAAAGCAATACATTTGGGAGTGCCTGTTTTATGTAACTGGAAGAAGTATGCTCCATTCCACCAGAGGTGTTAGTTACATAGGTGACTAGAAAATTATAGGATTTTTTTTTTTGCTTTAGTAATCAGAAACACTACATACTACATACTGCTACTACTTCCATACTACAGTGGAAACTCAGCTATTTTCTAAATTTTGTTTATCTGAGATGTAACCTGTATTTTTGTTGGAACACAGATTATACACTCAGGCTACATGCAAGGCACCAAAAGTGGAATTCAGGCAATCCAAATCCACAAAAGTGATTCAGAAAACCTCTGCTTTGCTGACAGTAAAATCTGAATTCACTTGGCTCCATTGTTTTGGTCCTGTCAGTCTGCTAAGTTCAAAGCTCAGGTATCTGTAAGTACATCAAACTCTCAATTTCTACCTTCAGCTTCTTTTAACCCCACTAAAAGACAAGTCTGGACTTGGTTCCTTGAGGCAGTCCAGATGCCCTGAGCACACCTACCACTTACTGACACCACTGGCTGCTTCCAGGATGGATCTCACTCGTCCTGGGCTCGTGAGTACTTAGCAATTGCCCATGACCTTGTGGAGTCATCCAGTAAAGTGGTGACCTTAGAGTGGACCTGGGTTCCTGCATGCTCCAGAGTCACCGCCTGACTGTGCAAAGCTTCAGCATGTTTTATAGAAATAAATTCCACTGGACAGGGACTGGGGCTCCATGAGAAGCCTTGGAAAGTGCCTTAGAGCCCCACAGCCACACAGGCACCCCCAGGCTCCAAAAAGAAGTAGAGGGGGTTCAGAAACCCCTCCAAACTCACCAATCCTGTTAGGCAGACTCAAGAGCTGAGTACAGCATATCTGTGTGTGCAGTGCAGCATGTTCACAGAATCTGAAAGCTGTAAAATGTTTTGAGATGTATTTTGTCTGCTCTCAGTCTCAAACATAGCATATATAATTATGTGGATATCACCAGATCATCCTTCACACTTACCAGTATAGCACACAACATCAAGTATTTCTAATTACTGTAATCTACTTCTACAGAGAATAAAATAAAGCTATGTTTAATTGTAAAGTCTCAGTAGAGTGAGATTGCAAACAATTTGCCCCCCTGAAGATTCTACTCAGTCCTTCCCCATGTGGAGTATTTAATTCCAGTTTTGCTTACTTTAAACTGAATGGAATTTTTGTACCAAATTAGGACAACTAAGTCCTTCCACGCAGAAAACTACTGAGCTCACTGAATATTCTTCTGTCATGGTGCCAAACCATACAGTAATCATACTGAGGATATGGATGGAAGAAACGTTGCTCTGCACAGTAATTCCATATAGGAATCACTATTGATTACAGCAAGGCTACTTTATGGGTAGTGGTAAATTATGAGGTTTCTCTTGTAAGTGAGAACATTGATTTACATGAGTAATGCAAAGGCTCACACGTAAACTGAACTCAAACTTTAACTGTCAGCCGTAACACATCTATTTATACCACAGATCTGTGCTTAGCTACTTATATTTAATTACAATCAGTTGTGGCCTCCATTTTCTGTGTTTACCCAGAGAATCACATTTCTGAGGTCAAATGGAATGACAGTTATACTGCAGTTATTTGAAAACATGCTTAGTTGTACATTCTGCCTGTATTTGAGGACTGAATTTCTGCAGAAGAGAGGATGGGTATGATTCATCAATCCTTCTTTACATGAATAAAATTTCACACACATCAGTTTTAGTCAGGGCCTATCTGTGCTGCAGAACATGGTGCTGTGGAGTGATACCCAGAGCAGCTCAAAAGGAGCCAGCTCGGGTAACTGGAAGTAGTTTAACCACATTGCTTAATGCTGCACACTGTCTAATTTACCCTGGTTTTTAGCAAAGTAAATTAGCTTTGACAAAGCACTGCACAAATAGGCTACCCTGCTCCCAGTCCATGAGCCAGCTCTGGCACTGATTTCTACATTGGACTTACTGTGCAGTACACTACAGCACAGCTAGTAGTAGATGCAAAAGACTGCATGCATAAAGATGTGCAGATTCAGATCCCCAAATTTTACTCTGCACTTATTCATTTTAATGGCATAAAACATTTTTAATTCTTAAATGTCACTGCTTAAAATTCAGTGGTGTTACAGAACCAGAATATCAAAAGACTACAATACACGAATCACTAAAGCATATGAGTTTAGGCTTGCCATAGTCAAATATGCTTTTATTATTTATTTTATTTATTTACTGACAGCACTAGCAAACTGCTAATTGGAAGTAGATTTATTCAGATTCTTAAGTCTAATTTCTACTGAACTTTGGCATCCTTGTTTCCAGCATGAAAGGCTTTACCAAAATCCTAACAGATCACAAAGCTTTCACACTGAAATCGCAGAAGAAAAATGTCATTAATATAACTAAGGTATGTTTTAGAATGTCACAGGACCTACATTTTTTAAAATACTCTGGAAAAATGAACTTTTATTGCCTGTATTGTTGATAGACCAAATCCTTTCTCCCATGAAATCAATGACAGAAATCCACCTATTGGATTGACAGTGGGTGCAGATACTAAAGTCTTGCCATATACAATTTTGCAGGAGGGGCAGAATCCCTCTTCATCTCTCAGAAATTATTTCAAGCTTTCTAGTAAGACAGGCTTTTGGCATCGTAATCAGCAACCTTTTCAATACAAAAGTAGTACAATGCTAACTTGATATTCCAGGAAAAAATGACGTTCAAACTATTCAATGTTATTCTTCCCAAATCTGAACAGAGTACATATACATGCATTCTGAAAAGGTGGCCTGCTTCAGCCCCCAAATTTTACATTCAGAGCTGAAGGCTTGCTGAAAATCAACACCTCTTGTAATAAGCTGAAATATTAATTTATGCATAAATTGGATAGAAAAGTAAAAATTTTAAAAACTAGATAATTTTAATCTCTGTCTCTGCTTGAGCTAAAATATAAAGATGTAAGAGCTACATGCAAGTCTTCTACAATAAAATAACTAACTACTTAACTGTGGCAGAGCTCCAGATCCTATATGAGAACCTTAATGATCCTAAATTTAAATGAAAATACTTGAATGTATACAGTTATTACCAGAAAGAGAAACGGAAATAATCAGAGGAAAAATGTACCCATATGGAGGACTCTAATATCCATGGCACAGATCTTGAGAACAATACCAGAAAATTGGCTGAATGAACTGTATCAGAATGTACGCTATGCAAAAAGACATGTATATGCAACACGCATTTCTGCTTCTCTCAATAAAAATAATTCTGATAAAAAGGCAACTTTCCTCCCCAAATTGAAGCTCTACTGTAAAAGATTTTGGAATGGAGCTATAATCCCTGTTCTCATCTATGCAGGACTTTGTTTTCATCCAAGTTGAGTGAAGATGTCATATTCATCAAACATATTCTGTGGACTTAGAGTTGGGTTTTTATTCTGCTTTGTTTAATAGCTCACACAGTGCAATCACTATGAAGCAGAAATTTAGATAAATACATTATTTTTCTACCAGGCACTACTGGGATTAATGCTCAACCTTGCAACATCCAACTGTTGCTTCATATTAATTTTACAGCCAATTGCTGCTCAAACCCTGTAGCGATCTGGCTTTATTCTGATCTCCACTTCTCTCACAATTTCACATTTTCCCATATAATATTACCATACCACCATAAATGATAGAAGCAGTCTCTTCAAAACCAGTGATTGCTCCAAGGTGCTTGAATTTCTGCCTTGAAATGACCTACAAAAAAGAGAAAACGCCCTGATGTCAGTCTTGGCTTTCTTTCTAATTATGTAACAGGGGAAAATGATACATCTTCTTTTTTACCTTTATTTTTATGTTAGTTTTGTAAAAACCATGCAGGGAAGTATCCAGAATTATTAGTGGTGATTACCTAAGGAGATGGGGTAATAACACAGTAATAACTGGGATCTGAGTAATGAAGTATTTTAACTTTCTAACTATGTAGTGAATTTTTGTGTTCATATTCACACCTTGTGCAAGAATCCACTCTTCAAGAAAGAGTCAAACTCCCTCTCCCGATTAATACCCGCACATTACAGTCCAAAATACTTTCCATCAATACCTCTCATTTTTTTCTCTAGGAAAAGAAATTCATGACTGGAGATTACTTATGACATTCTATTTCTAATTTTAAAACAATCTCCTTTTCACACTCCCACCACAAAACAAACAGCCCAATCCTTTTTCCCTTTTTCCCCTTGAAAAAGGAGGCAATTTATAGAAACTACTGAGAAAGCAAAAGGCATTTGAGCACATCAGTAGCATTCACTTGCAAAGGTTTTATGTTTGAAAGCTAAAAACGCTATTCTCAAATACAGTGCAAGACACACTATCCGTAGTATTGCTTTTAATATCAAATTATTTCATGTCTAGCACCATAAGCTAAACCTATAACTAAGAAGTATAGCTAGCAATTTTTCTGCATGCATTTAAAAATAAGTCTCAATTTTTATTTTTACCTGCCAGAAAGTTGAATTCCTTTCAAAATTGCAAAGGTGGGAAGTGTTTCTGGATACACCTAACTTAGAGTAATTTGCAGGTTTATTACTTACTCCATTATACTTGGCACACACTGTTTTGGGTACATATTCTTGTTTTGATTTGTTTTAATTGAATCTCTAGTACTTTGGAGAAAAGTATCACTGCTGAAGTTCCATTGATTTTTATAGTGTATATTAAAATGCCTGATTCACACTGAAGCATGAAGAGGTTGCTATATCCTTCTGATTGCTGCACAGAAACTGTATTAACTTTGTAGTTATAATCCACTCACAAAGACAATTCAACTCACCAATGAGCAAGTTTTAAAAGACACTGTGTAGTTTCCATTGATACTAAATTGCTAAACTATTAAAGAACAATTAACTAGTTCTAGGAAAAGCATTTTATCTGTACATCAAAAGTCAAAGATATTCTTTCTCCCTGGAAAAATACAGGCAAAATATATTGTTTTGTTTTTTTTCAGGGAAGGATCAATTGTAAAAATAAAGAGAATTAGCCATTAATGCATTCTGTGTGTAAGCGTTGCACCAGTTCATGAACAAATTAAGGTGGGTCATTGAGTCAATACTTTAGTGACCCCACCTGTAAAAATCAGCATTTTAAAACCCAAATTTATTCATATACTTAGAAAAACCTGCTTCAGAATAGCTTTCTCCAAAGCTTTCTCTTTCAGTATTATTAGGCACACATATTTTTTTTCAGAAATTTCAAGGCAAAATGTTACATGAACAGGGAATTGAAGTTAACGATGCAAAAAGATAGTGTAGGGATTAAAAAGTAAAATCTTTGAATGTAATTATTCCCCATTAAAGAATTACAAACCCAGGAAAAACAACCTAAGTTTCACTGAAGCAGCATACCACCATCTTAAGGCTCCTTATAACTTGACCTGTTTTGGTTTTTTTTTTCCAGTGCTACAAAGAAAACAAATGAATGAATTTGCTGTATCTTCCAACACCTCAGTCTTCTAACCTAGTATTCAGAATATTACTATGACACAGTTACAGTCACCTAGTTATTACACCAGATTGATAATTTCTTTCAAATTACACTTAAAAATCTTCAAAAATTCTGTAGTAAACATGAAAATTAACAAAAGGGAATAAATGGCTATCTACAAGTAGAGAAAAGTCTAGCAACACAGTTCATATTCTGAAATATTATATTTTTATTGATAGAAACTGATTAAATCACATTCAATCTTGGACTGTAAAACATGAATCCCATCTGGAAGCCATTTCTAAAAATGAGCAGCAGAATCTCTGTTACTGTCATTGTTCAGAAAATAACTGCAGATATTGTCAATCTATCACTCATTAACCAAAATATTGTCCTTCCTTATTTTCTTTCAAGCCTTTTGAGTAACTCTTTCTTTGCCAGACACCCATGAGCACCCTTCCACACCTCTGCCCCTTGAATCAAGTCCCATTTGAAAAGTTGCCTTTTCTGTTTCTTAATTTCTAGGCCCAAGAGAGTGTATTGCACAATGTCCATGCCTGAAAAATCCTCACTGTAAATAATCTGTCATTATTTGAAGCAGCAATTACTCAGAAAACAAGAGGTAAGTAGGAGATCATAATACAGAAATCAGAGACTGAGTGAAAAATCAGTAGCCTTTTTCGTTCTGAAGATTAGGTTTTAAACATTGTTTTCCATAAAATCTTGCTTAAAGACATCAAGAGATTCATCATGTCCTCTGCTTCATTTTACATTCTCATGTACATCACCTCTTGAGCTGAAACCCTTCCTTTCCACAAAGCACTACTCCCCAGTTAAAACAAACACAGAAAAAAACCAAAACACAACAACAAACAACACTAGATTACCAGAAAATAAGATGCATAAAAATGTTTGTTAAGAACTCCAGGCACCTTAGCGGTACCTTCGTACTGATACAAAATTAAATAAAAGCATTGTTAAATCCTTTACATCAAAGCCACAAGACTTCAGTTTGTTTTGGGAATGCCAAAAATATGTAAATTGTCCATGAAAGGCAAGCTAATGAATAATAAAAGCAAATTGACAAATTATATTATATATATATATTATAAGATAGTATTATATTGTTTTCTGCTGATTTTCAGCCTGTCTGACAAACTGACTATGAAGCTGATCGGCTAAACTGCTATTTAACAGAAGGACTAGCTGGTATGATTGACCTTTTTTATTTTACATAAGCCTCTACGATTTTTTTTACAATGGGTGTTACTGTTCTGCTTCAACAGTAATAATTTACACCCTCCTCTATAATAATGTGAGGAAAAATATACATGAAAAATTGCTTGCACCTTCTGGCTGCAACTTTGAGATTGTAAAAAAAATTTCCAATTGCCTTACTCTCCATGTTAACAAATTCTTCATATTCCCCATTTCTTTGTGCCAGTAAGAAATGATCTCATCTTTTGTTACTGGCAAACATCTCGCCTACTGTTTTATAAAATGTCTTTTACATTCAAAATGTAAAAATAACAGAGAAAAAAAAATCTCCTACATAAATGTACTACTAGTTTACAGAATTAGCCAAACAGGGTGCAAATGCCATCTCTGGGTGGATGCAGTTCCTGAGTGAGCTGTTTTTGAGAACACATTGCAGCTTTATTGCCTGGAAATTTTTGCACACTGATTTTGGGGCACCAAGAGGGTACTTTCATATTTCTTTAAGTGATTACTTAACATTTTAGCTCTCAGGCAAAATTTTCTTACAAGATACCCATTTATTCTCTTGTTCTAGGTAAATGAGGGAGTACCTAAATACTTGGTTTTCAGTGATAGCTGATGTAAGAAGGCAAGATTCCCTGTCATCCAGCAAGATATGCCTGAATGTAACCAAGGGAATAAGCCAGAGCTCAAATACCAGTGCAGTAACTGCAGTCACGACTTGCTACAGCTGATACATGTCTGAAAACATGCAAAAAAACTACTGAGCACAGAGACTACAAGCAGGAACAGAAATTGTTCATATCAATTAATTATTTTCAAACCACAACTCTCTGTGAAGTATGTTTCAAATTCAATATTAGATTCAAAAACTACTTTGTAAAAGAGGAAGAGGAAGGGGACCAAAATATAGAGACCACATACTATAAATATTTATTTTCTTTAAAAGTGGATTTTTTTTTATGAGTGCAAACTGCACAATTATATGCTCAAATCCTGCAGAAAGCTGCAAAATCATCAGCTGAAAATAAAAGTAATGGCTTAAAAATTGGTTGATTTATTCAATTACATGGTGACAACAATCCCCAAATGTGAAAAACAAATGTAATCCTAGAATGTAGTAGCTGAGGAGCTTCCAAAAGAGATGAAGACTGTTAATGCCATTGTAATGGAACTTGGTGAAAGGATCTTTAGAAACAGTGTTGAATCTGTTTTATAAAAAAAGCTCAGACTGGAACACAGAGCAATAAGGGATACTAAGATGGTAAAAGAAATTAAGAACTTGCAGTCTGAGTCTAGAGGAACTGAATTGATTTAAGCAAACAAAGTTAAATCTAGGAGAAAATATTCTAACTCAGAAAATGGGTATAAAATCTGTGGAGGAAAAGTAGCTGTTGAAAATAAGGTAAAGAACCGAAGTTTGTACAAGAAAAAATACACAAAAACTAGTCATAAAAAAATGAGGTTATAAATTAAATCAGATGGTTTCTAGGCTTCAGAAGAGTTTGAGCAGTCTTCCTAGGAGAACTGCTACACTACGAATGCTACACTGCATTTGCCAGCCACAAAGAAAAAAGCAGAAAACCTCTGACTCTTGAGCATCCATAGGCATTACTTCTAATACCAGATCCCAGCAGCATTCCTCACTGTTGGCTTGCAGAATCTGTTCTGCTTTTTCATTTTCTGACTTACCTGTTCCCACAGAAAGTTCCACTGGTAACTAAACCTGAGCTAGCTACCAAAGCTCCTTTTATGGCCAGTGCAAATGCACAGTCTTTGAGGGCACGCCATCCCATGTATCTGTGCCATTGAAATATCTTTTCTCCTTGCAGTTCAGTGGAAGAGAGTGATCTCATTTAGGAATTCTATTTCTTACTCCACCGACTTCTTGCTTAAAATACTCAGCTTTGTGTGAAAACTCACTGTCTTCACTCCCCACCACCCATGGCAGGGATACTTTTATTCCCTTTCACATTTTGTTTCTTGCACCTTCTGCCCTGAAAGTCAATTTTTAAAGAGTCATTACTTCAGTAAAAAGAAGAGATTTAATCCCTTCTGGAAATGCATTCATACATAGTATTCCATACAGAAAAGAAATTGCATTAAGTCTTTAACCAGGCTTTTAACTAAAAAATTCACCTAATAAAATTAGTAATTTTCTATCTTCTCTAAGTTAAACAAGTAAAACAAGAGAAGCCAACACTATTCTTAAACCATTACAGTGCAGACTGCATGTACTTATACACAGTCACTGCTTGAAAGTTTCGGTAAGTAAAATGTATATGGACAATTGTCTCCATGCAAAAAAGTGAATTAATCCCTTACTGTTATTCTTTGAGATACACCCCACATACATTCCATGACCTTCCTCATTATTAGAATTTTCTTACCTGGCTGATTTCTCAGTTGGTAAAATAACTCTTGGCTATGTTGTCTCTGTGGTGTTGGAAGCTGGGTGCCACTGCTGGACTGTCCTCAGGAGGATTATTTTCCTGTGCCTTCATAAAGGCACATACACTGGAGTGCTGACCAGAGCTTCCTAACTCCAGTCAGTGTACAGCAGGTAGCCATTCCTTCCTAAATCAAATCTAAGTCCAATTTTTATCATCTGATAGAGATTTTGATGGAGACAAATAACAGAACTGGAGGGGAAATTTACTAGTGGGAAGTCTGAGAATATAATTCTTTTTGTCTCAGTGGTGTGATGAAAGAAAGATGAGACAATGTGTGATGAGTTCAGTAGGATCTTGTAGCAAAAAATTATCCAGAGTGATGGCTCATTCAACAATGTATGGATTGATAATAGAATTTGGGGAGTAGTGTAGATTTCCATTCTGTGTTTGGAGCTGTCTATTTGTGCGTGTACAGTGCTGTGTTGTCCTCAGTACGTGAAAGGACCTTATTCACTAGCACTGCCCATACCTACATCATTCACTTCCTTCAAGAAACACAAATTATACATTACATTTCCTTTAACAATAAGCATTTCAAGCACGATCTGTCACACTGCCTCAAGAACTAAAAGTAGTCAACCTCAACCTTTATTAATTAAAGCTGTTTTCCTGTAACCGCTGACGGCCAGGGAAAGGTTTAAGCTGTACTGGCTAAAATTCAAGCTAAAAACCATTCGGTGGTCTTCCTTTAACTTCTGGTGCAAGGTAACTCTAGTTACTGCATTATTTAACCCTACACCGAAAGCGCAGAGCCCGCTTTAGGAGATCAAATGTCGCTCCCCTTCCCTTCCGATGAGGAATGCCGGCCGGGGCCGTGGCTGTTCCCGCTGTCCCGGTAACGCCGGCCCGTCCCCACGGCAACGCCGCCGGCCATGGCGGGGCGCGGCGCGGCTGGCCCGGGG
Source organism: Pseudopodoces humilis (assembly GCF_049639895.1). Classification (NCBI taxonomy): domain Eukaryota; kingdom Metazoa; phylum Chordata; class Aves; order Passeriformes; family Paridae; genus Pseudopodoces; species Pseudopodoces humilis. The sequence continues at coordinate 136,285,910 of NC_142200.1, read as the reverse complement.
CAAGGTGAGGGCCGAACCTCGGGCGGGCTGCGTGCGACCCCCGGGCTCCGCTGTGTCCCCGCTCCGGGCCCTCGGTTCCCGGCTCCCTCCCGCTCCCACCCCAGACCCTACCCCGCGCTCCCCACACGGCCTCGGCCGCCCCGGGCCCGGCGCACTCGGGCGGCCTCGGGCGGCCTCGGCCTCCCCGGGCTGGGCTGGCGGCGCTGACCGGCCGAGCGCCTCTGGCCGCCATTCGGAGAGAGCGCCGGGGGCAGGGCCGTGTCTGTCCGCCTGCACAGGAGGCTTTGGACAGGAGGATCTTTTTGCTACAGCCTCAACAGAGGCCTCCTGCTGTCGGCTGCCAGAATTTCTAATAGAAGCGGGAATTAAGATGAAATAATCAGTGTTTACACCTGATTTCCCCATTTCTTTAAACTGCGAGTTCTCTTCATCAAGTCCCCCTTCCCCTCTTCAGGGATTTAAATGAGTTAAAATAATCTAACCGTTCCTAGATAGGTTTAATTCATGTCGTAGCAGCCCCAGCGCATTTAACCATTTGAGAGCTCGGTTTGGTCATTCTGTGACAGGGTCTCGTTGCCGAGGTGGGCTCCGGTGACACTGACCGAGACCATGGGAGTGGCATTGGCGAGAGCGGCTCAGTGGACTGCTGCTGGCTCTGGAACTGGTACACTTGGAATCACCCCTTTGAACGAATCCCTTTTAAATCAAATCATTAAGTTTGCAGAGGACTTCAGCACTAAGCATCCTCAGGAAGCAGCATTTGTCTTCAGAGAGCCCCTTGAATGGAAAACGCAGTTGGACTCATCAGTGTTTGGGGAGGGTTATGAGATCAAGTAAGTCTGAATTGCAGTGTGTTTTCAAATGCAGATGGTGAGCTATTGTCCTCATTTAGCATAAACAAAACTTTAATGTATTTGGGAGGCTGAAACAGGTGGGGGGTTTGTTGATACGTATTGAAAATTTTGAGCTAAAATTTGTAGAGTGTAAAAACTCGCTTTTTGAGAGTTTGAGACAATTCTGTCTTGTTTGTGATGCAGACCTGTTTAGCCAGTGATCTATACAACGTGCCCTGGCTATTCCCAAGATTTTTACATGTGTCTAACAGTGATTAGCTGTGTCACTTCTCTGGGTGTTAGGAGTTGCTCCTGTTTGATGGGTTGACCTTGGCTGGTTGCCAGGTGTCCAATAAGCTGCTCTCCCTCCTACTCTGGATGGGGGAGAAAAGTATATTGAAAGGCCCTTGGGTTGAGATAAGGACAGGGAGAGATCACTCACCAGTTACTGTCATCAGCAAACTGGACTTGAGTCATGGAAATTGATTTAATCTACTGCCAATCAAAAGTCAGTGTAGGATAATGAGAAATAAAGCATATCTTAAAACCTACCTTCCTCCCACACCTACCTCTTCCCCAGCTCAACTGATTTTCTCTACTTCCTTACCCCCAAGTGGCTCATGGGGACAGGGAATGAAGCTAGATGTCAGCTCATTACATGCTTTTCTCAGTTGTTACTTCCTCCTCACACTCTTCTGCTCCATCGTGGGGGTCTCTCCCACAGGACAGTCCCTTACAAACTTTGCTTCCCAAAGGCTGCAGATCTTCACAACCTGCTCCAGTGTGCTCCCTTCCATGGTGTGCAGTCCATCAGGAACAGGCTGCTCCAGTGTGGGTGTCCCTCAGGGTCCCAAGTTCTGCCAGCAAACTTGCTCCAGCATGGTTTCCTTTCTCTATAGGTCCATGGTTCCTTCTAGGAGCCTGCTCCAGTGTGGGCTTCCATGGAGTCACAGTCTCCTTTGGGCCTATTTACCTGCTGATGTGCTGTGAATAAATTGGTTTACTTTGGAAGTTTTCTGAAACATAGTTTAAATAAATTGTAAATCATGTGTTATCATGTGATGCTTGAATAGCATTCAAGATTCTTCTCAATTAAAGTTCTTATTTTAAAAATATATAATTTAACTTTTCTAGTGAAGCAACTGTTCAGTCTAAAGCCAAAGATAAAGATGGCCAACCACTGTTTGTCCTCTCGGCATCAACTCTCAGAGTTCGCAGTTTTGACCAGCTGTCCCGTTTGCTACATATTGCTATGGAAAAAAAGTTAAAGGAAACACAGGCATGCCTTGAAGGTTTTCTTTCTTTGTTTTTTGTCTCTTCTCTTTCTCTCAGAATTAAGAAATGTATGTCTTCTTCAGTTCATGTTTATATAATGTCCAGAAAGGAAGGTGTACCTTAATTTTAAGTATATGAAGTGTTAATTCATGAAGGTGGCTAAAGGTGCTGATCCCAGAAGGTAGTGAGGTTTCTGGTTTTTTTCTTTTATTTACACAGAAATTGATAGCCCAGAAACTTGGAACAAAGTTAAAATATTGCTGTTGAATCTCATATACAAATTTATGTATACTGAGTAATGTCCCAGCTATTGCAACAGACAATAGGCTTAAGTTTTGGAAGAAAAAATAATGTTTTATTTGAGTCTAATCGCAGGTTTTTCTATGTATGTAGTTTAATACTTCTTTAAAGTGTTACATGCTTTAAAGAAAAAATAATATGCTTAAGGCATTCTTACCTGTACACGGTTCACTGTGAGCACTTCCAAATTCCTTCTCACAATGGCTTAAAAATATGGATATGAGTACTTCCACTGTGTCATCTTCAAGTCCTTTAAAAAATTGAAAAGGCTCTTGATAGGCTAAACTGGGTATCCTTCTCCTACCTGGAGGTAGAAGAAATCAGTGGTATTCTTTGATAATATTAGTATGAATTGCATCTGCCTTAATGAAATATAAATGCTCATATTGGATCAAGTTTCAGAGCCATCTAACCATGGGCTCTGTCACTGATCAACCGTGAATATTAGGGAAGAATAATATGGACAGTGTATCATGCAGAGCCATTCACAGATGCATGGGACTTCACTTCCAGTGACAGAGCAAAATGGTTTTGTAAAACACATTGATATGCAATTATGTCACTGTTTACCAAGAAGAACAGCTGGCATAGCTGAGGATGTTATGGGGCCATTGGGAACGCTCCTAGAAAAGCTTAAAGATGTTATTAACACTAAATCGTATTTCCAAAATGATCAATTTTCCGTGAGTTAAGCCCATTGATTTCCTGCTTTGGAATTCAGCCAGGCATTTTTGGATAAGGGGACTGTTGATAAAGGGAACTATTTAATATTCACCCCTTGGTTGAATGAATATTAATCTTTGCTTTGAAAAGCAACGTTTGTTAAGAAAAAAATCTTGTTGTTCTTAATGTTTTCATAGTCTTAGCAGTACATTTATGTTACAGAAGAGTGATATGAAAAAATACATCATACAGTAATGTTTTATGAATAGCTATGCACATTATAAACTTTTTATTGTAAATTAATAGCCTCAAAATAATTTGCAATTGAAATAAAAAAATTGAAATAAAAAGAGTTTGTCTTTTCACCTGATCATTTTAAACAAAGCAGCACATGTCATGATTCTGTTTCATGTTTACAGCTAACCGAGATCCTATAGTGAAAATTCTTGGCCCTGAATATGGGACTGTTGAAGGAGAAGACAAATCCATCTTGCATTTATTTGACGAAGTGAAAAAAGAATCTGATCTTGAAACAGAGTTGAAAATGAAAATAATTCTTCTTCTTCATCAGCTGGATTTGCAACTGCTTAATAGTTCTTTGAAACAGATTTCACAGTAAGTGCATTTCAAATAGAAGCTAAGCATCTCAGCCAATGCATTTTTTTGTTTTATTGTTAAATCAGATTGGTTTCAACTCCCAACATGTGTTTGTGGCGTGCCAAAGAAATTTATTGAAATAACTTCCACTGTTCACTGAATTAATGAAAAAACATTTTTTTCTGAAGTTTTTTCTATAGGTGTGGATATGCAAGTGTGTGCCCACAAGTGTGGGGGCTTTATTGCATATGTTTTGCATTTTGTTAGCAAACTGAAGTAATTTGTACAAACAACAAAGTCACAGTTAAATATTCTCAAGGAACTGTTTACTTCTTCAGGGAACTGTATTAAGTATTACACTGAGTCTGTTTCATAGTTACAAGGACTTTGCAAAAGGTATGGATCTAAAAATTCCCTAACCTATGGATAAAATTAAGAAGATGGAAGATAACCCGTTTTTGTATTTTTGTTGCTTTTTTTAAGACAAAGTAAAGGAAAAAAAATTGTGTAATATTCTCTCCAATTCACTGAGTACATCCTTTTGGATGAATACATATTGGACCATTTTCTATTAATTGCAGAGATGTAAGACTAAATCCAGCTGCTGTAAATGATGAAGTGAATCTTCTCAAGAATTTCTCTGGGCAAGGAGAAGATACTGTACTGGAATCACTGGAATATACATCAGGTAGAAATCTGATCTTATCTCACATTTACATAGACCTTTATTAAAGTACTTGAATTCTTTGTGAAATTTTCTGAATTAATTTCAATAATGCATTTGAAGTGTTAATTTCTACCTTAAAGTTATAATGTAAAATAAAAATTATTTTACAATATACAATGGTGTTCCTCAGCCTTTACATACAGATATTATCTCCCAATTATATTAATATTTTCAATGGAAGCAGGGGAAGAGAATGAGTCCCTAATCCTGAAAAGTGCTAAGCACAGTTATAGTTCTTGATTGTATTGGGCCATGGGTCACGGAGTTTTAGATGATAAATACTTGACAGTATGAATTCTTAAGGACAAAGTATTAGTTTTTGAAATTTGATTTGAATACGTGAAATATTAATCATCAAGCATAACTATTAAAATATTTTTAAACTGGATACAAACAATAATGCTAATTGATTGCAGATTACATGTTCTCTAATGGATGCCGAGCTCCTCCCTGGAGACAAGTGCATGGAGAAATTTGTTATTTAGTCATCAAACCACATGACACTGATCCTTTGTATATCACTTGCAGCACAGCAGGAGTGTTTTTAAATGGAGTAAGTAATAATAAAGGATACCATTGAGTAATAAATATTTTTATGTGCCAGAATCAAAACTCAGTCATGTTTGGGGTAGTTGTATTGGGGCTGTAAGATCTGCAGAGCTAGTATTTTGGTACAGAAGGAAAAGCCACAGTAATAAATGTGTGCTACTTTTCCCATATATTTTAAGTGCTTTTTCTGTAAGTCTTATACTGGGAGTGTATTCTGCACTTTTGCTAGCAGTGTTTGATTAGTCTTTAAATAACAGTTCTTCACACTGTTCCTATTTAAATGTACTGTGGGACTCAATGCCTCCCTAGTGCCTCTGATCTTAGGTGCAGTATTTTATGTGGGGCTGGTAGAGCTTTTTTTGGTCTTTTTATGAATTATAAGAAGTATCTTCTTCTTTTAGCAGAAACTTTTTAAAATTACTTCTCTCATTTCTCCTTCTTTTCATTTTGGCTACTCTGATGGGTTTTCTTTAGACCTTTACATGTATTAAGTGGTGACCAGAGCTCTTACATTCATTGTGAAGACAGACTGGTGTCCATCAGGCAAAACTCCACAAATTAATTTCCTAACAGTTGAAAAATCCAGGGAAATTTTGACGTGGCACATTTTTAATAGATGAAGCTCATAAAGCTCAGGCAGCCAGGTCACGTTATTTTTGGTGCCTTTTAGACATCTGCCATACTGCATGGGAAGCTCACATTTACTTGATTGTTTGCCATAAGCCATAAATTCTTTTCAGTGGAACTACACAGGGTACAATTAACTGATGGGTTATTGCCTGAAAAAATCCTGTGTAAGATCTTGATCATCTGTTGGGGTCCATGGAGATGAACCATGTGTCTTCACAAAGCATTTTTGAAGATTGGTGAACTCTGCTGAGCAAGAGACGTCTTTATCTAATTCATTACAATAAGAACTTGGTGCTCTTTTACACTATTTTATAATGCAGATTAAATTACCTGTTTTTAGGTATATAGGCATATATAAGGCATAACTGTTAATTATTTTTATTCTATTATTTATTATTTGTATTCTATTTTTAAGGGTCAGCTAAAGGGTAAAGATATTGACTATGAAAGAAAAAGTAATCTGTATAAAGACATAGTCACATTTTTAAGGGAGAGATCACCTAGATTTGTAGAAAATATGACTAAACAGGTATGTATTTATTGATATTTGGTGTATTTCTTTGTGCAAATGTTCATTGGTAAACATTATAAACCTGACTGAATGTTTATGTTCTTTATCAAGATAAATCTGTAATTAAATGAAGAATTTTAAAGACTGGAGTGCTTTTTTAAGTTATTATTTATTTCCATTTCTAAAAAATGTGTTTATTTTGTAAATAGCAAGTAGTACACCATTTCATGTCTTGTTCATCATACTTTTTGGTGGGGCTTGATCCAACACGTGAGGTCAGCTTCTAATTTTTCATGAAATGTTTTGTCTGTCTTCTGGTCTTGTTCTTTATGGAGCAGTGGAAATGTTACAGCAGGAAAATGTGATATCTGTATGGAAAAGGTCAGCTTTTTATTTCAATATTTTTCTGTGATGAAAACCACTTGAATTTTTATTTTCATTCTTTGTAACCCAAACATAAATAATTGCCCAGCTTTTTTATGAGAACTGCCTGATTTAAATATCAGAGCTGAGAGTTAAGTTTCCAGCTTACACACTTTGTCTTGCTTCAGACACTGTAAAATGCCAGTGTTTTGGCTTTTATTTAGAGCTCTAAACTAGCTAGAATCACACAGTACCAATACAATTTTAGTTGTTTCATTGTTCCCGATAAAACTATTTTTATTTTAGATTTCTAGTGTGGTTTTAACAGATAACTTGGTGGTAAAATTCCTTGCAGGCCAAAATCTGTCAAGAGTTTAATTGTGGGCTTTTTTATACAATTTTAATTATTTCAAGAAGGAGGTAATTAAGAGCAACATTTCCTTATCCTCTAATTCTGATTTTCTGGGATGTAGGGCTGATATTTATTTTTTTGAGATACAGATATTTGAGAGTTTTGAAAGAACAGAGCATTCCAAGTTGTACACATAAATATAGTAGCTTACATTAACAGTATTAGAATTAGATTTGTGACTTGTTCTGTTTGAAAGTTCCAAAATTTTTATCTAGCTCATAGGCAAGTATTTTTTTAATGTTATACCTATGTATTGGTTTACACTTCATAAATAGGACAACATATGAATGTTTTTAGACATTGGTTTAATTTATTTGCAGTGATTTGGCTTCATTTGATGATCATGTAAGGTAAAACATGGTAACATTTTACCATTTTTTTCAGATCTAATCCTAAATGTTAATATAGAATAATGTTACTGTTGATAATAACACGCCTTTCTTTACTAGTTTTCTGCCCTTATGAACATATTGTAACTTTTTAAGCTACACTTAATAAGTTGCACTTACTAAATAAGAGCAAATAGTGCAAATATTTAGAGCAAATAAATAAAGAATTTATGCTGTTCTCCTTTAATTTTAATGTAAATCATACACTCATTATTCCCTGGCTGTGTAAATAAGTTTATGCAGAAGAGTATACATTATACCTTTTTAATGGTTTAGGAATTTCTATCATCTTGCCTTGCAGAAGAGCTGGTTTAGTACATTCTGATTCCTAAAATAGAATTTAAACAAGTTAATACTGTAGAGCTGCAGAGCATTTGTAGCTGAAGGAAAATCTTCTCTGCTCTAGAACTATGAAATGCAGAGAATAGCTGTATTTCCAAGTTTGCCTAAATTAAGTAAAATATGAATCAAAATAATTCTGATTTATTTTCTGAGGAGAGGAGAGCATAAAGAAGTTCATTACGTACACATATATTGCAAAACTAATTAACTTTTATAATATCTGCCTGGCCTTCTTTAAGCTAAAGTTCAGAATTGCTGTGTTGGCATATAGTGCTGTAGCAAACATACTTTTTAAAGTATGCTTAACTGAACAAGCTACAGCACCAATTCCCCTGTGATTTATCTAGTTTATCATGTGCTAAATTGTCTTGTCTAGAGTACATTTTCAGAATGAGAGCATTAGCATGAGTTAGTTTGAAATTAGACACTTGAGCTGGCAAGGCTTCAACAGCCGATTCTCATCAGGGTCCAGTCAAAAACAGACCCTGCCGTGACAGTCTCCTTAAAACTGCCTTGAATCAGGCACACAAAGGCATGTCTTCACCTATCTGGTACTGGCAGCTGCAATAACAATAATAATAATAATAAGTAATGATCGTATGTTGACTTTCCTGTAAAAATTGAATGTGTTCCAATAGAGAATAAGAGTTGACAACAGTCCTTTCTGTTCTGTATATTATTGATCAGCCATGGTACTAGACACTGGCAGCTGAAGGATTGGTAGGTGCCACTCAGCTCCATTCTTGTATGTGACTTGTTCAACAGTGTTTTGTCCTGAGAGACAGAAGATGAAAAAAATTAAATGGAATGTGTTTATATTAATTCTAAACTATATCAAATGAAATTACTTGGAACTGAAGTCTAGCAGTTTATGATAGCCTATTTTCAGTTTTATGTTCATTACTTTTTTGTGGGAATTTTTTGTAAATCCTTTATGCAGGGAAATATTTTTTGTGCAAACGATCCATTGAAAACAGAATGGCTGACTTTGCAATTCTAAATCTTAAAACTTGTTTGGACCTATGTTCTATAAAAGTGCTTGTGTCACAGATATTTGACATAGTAGAAATCCAAGAACACCAAATATTCAAGAATGTTCCAGACGTTCCAAATTTATCAGCTTGATTTACTTAAAAATTTGCACATGATAACTGCTACTTTCCAAATTAATGTTTTGTTCTTTTAAAGACAATATAATTTTGTGCTTAGAATCTAATTCTACATTCAATGCATACAATTTTTAAGCACAGAGTCCTAGAATTGTGCTTATAACTTACTGTTTTAATAGTCATTATTCATATAGCAATATGAGTGACAAACCATGTCTCCTTTAATTAGGAATATAGTTTTTTTAAAGAACCAGCACACGAGAATTATCAGCATGTGGAAGGTGCTGAGATTTTTGGGCAGTCGCAGAGCTTTCATGAATTTAGAAGAATGACTGTATGTGGGAGAGGGAAAAGTTCTTCACTGGGATCCCCTGGCCAGAGGTTAAAACCATGTATGAAGTGGAAGAACAGTGAACTTTCTGCTTCCCAGAGATAAGTAGTTATCTTTAAAACTTAATTTGCCTATAGACCTCTCTAAAATGTGCTAATGATAGGGCTGCATGTTACAGGTTTCCATTGTCTTAAGTTAGGAGGAATATTGCAAAGCTCACTACATATTAATTTCTAAGGAGATAATTTGGACCGCCAAAGAGAGTTCTCAGGTTTTTTCTGTCATGCAACAACTTTGATATTGTTATATCATTTCCACAGTAAGGCAGGGAAAGAACTTGCAATCATCTGCAGTACTGGTCCTCCAGGACTGTAATACCATCATATCTTTAGCGTAAAATCCCTTTTAAAAAAAGTCTGATTAGAAAACCTGGTCTAAGCCACACTTTCTGACAGAGGTAAAAGAGGGAAAATCAGAATGGAAATCAAGATGGAAAATCAGAATTATATTTATTACTGCCACTTTGTAATGATTTCATAGTATATCAGCTACTTCTCTAGCTCTGCTTAGCAATGATATTCACTGATGAGGTTATGTCAAAGTTTGAACACACAAAATAGAGTATACATATATTGGATATTGTTGAATTTGTCTTCTGAAATCAGAACTCTGTTTTGATTTCATGTTTCCTGATTTTGTGTTAATGGAGGAAGATTATCTGCAGAAGCCTTTCAATGTCATCCTACAAAAAATAGTATTTTTCTCAAGTATACCAATTTAACAAGTTGCAAGAAACATTTTAAGAAATTTTAGATGTGACCTGTGCTTATCAGCCTAAAAGAAATTGGCTTTCCAGAGAAAGAGCTAACCTTTTTCCACAGTTACTGTTAAAGTCTTCATGTAGTGAAACTGACTGCAATCATAAGTAATACTCTCTTTTTTTTCTTGTGACTGTGGTTGAGTGACCAGCTCAGGCTCAAAAAGACATTTTGTTTTCACAACATTGTCATTTAGGGACAAAAAAAGCACCAGAGATTGTGGCCAGCTGGAACTAGAAGTTTTTTTTGTAATACAAGGAAAGTAATACATATTGTATTCAGTATGATCAAACCTGTGGAACATTAAGTGTGTGGAAGAGCTAGGCAGACCAAAACTGCCTGGAAATAAGATGACTAGAGGAGAAGAAGAAGGATACAGAAACTCATATCTGGGGATGGTAAATAGGGAACAGATAGTCACTGTCTAGGACTTTTATAGGACAAAAATAAAGGGCATCAAATGAAAATGAGCCAGTGAGATCAGTTCAGAACAAAGGAGAGATGTCTTCATACACCACATAGCTAAGCACTCTTCTTTGCCAGAAGATAGTAAATTAATTTCTTTATGTGAGTGCAAAAAGCAACCAGAGACATTCATTGGACTTTTCATCCATCCAAAACTGTTAATGCTTGGACAATAAGGAGTTCTCTGAATCGCAGTATGTTGAAGACTATTCTGGAAGAAATAATTTCTGTGTTCTTTTTTTTTTTTAAATAAACCCAAATCCAGTAGTGACAAGTCTCCAAAAAAAGACTCTGAAGAAGAAGGGAAAAGTAGTACTGTATCTCTGACTACAAAAAAGAAAGCCAGTGGCAAATCTAAAACGGTTAAAATTCAAGAAGCTTCAAAATGGTATGCATGACTTTCTTTTTCCTCTCTCAGTTTTTTACTTTTTATTTTCCTTATCTACAGTAATTATCACTATACTTACCATTTGATAATGTCAGTTGTATTTTTGTAGTTACTAGGCAGTATTGTCATACCTGTTTGAAATATGCTTGTCCATATTAGAGTTTATAACTATTTGAAATTGGTGATTCTGTTTTTTTCTTTTTAGTAAAGCATCAAGCAGCCCTGAAGATGTTGGTGAAAGTTCCTCAGAGACTGATGAAGATGAACAGCCTCTACGTCGTCAGGAAGGAAACACTGATTTGTCAGCAGAATACTGGGGAATTCAGAAGCTTGCAAAATATGTAAAAGTAAGTAAGCACTGATAAATTGTATAAAAAATATAAAAGTTACATTTGAGGAGACCAGACCAGCTCCTTATCCTATCCGCTTTCATTATACTTCAGTATAACCCTGTAGAGTAGTATTTTCAAATCCTGGAACTGTGGACTTTCCTATCATGCACTTTCTCTTTAATCTGCTATTTTTGGCTTATATAGCCCTTTAGATTAAACCATCTGTTCAGTGTTATTTAAAATGTAAGATGGCATAACCTCTTTATTAATTATTTGGTTTCTGTTTTGCTTTTTGTATGAAACTTTCCGAGAGATTTCTTTATGTGGATAATAACTTTCAAGAGTTTTTATTAAAACTGAATAGTTGCCTGAAGTCTTTCATCAACTGTGATTAATGCATGTCTGAAATAATTCTAACATGGTCTTGTGTCTGGATAGATGCTTTAGTGGACAAGAAAATGTATGATAAACAGGCATCTTCTAAAACGAACCAGAAAAACGTTTTTACGCAGACTTGTTGAAAATCTTTTGGAACCTATAAATATAGATAGTTAGAATTCTGAATATGTCTGAAACAGTTCAAAAACCCAACAACTCTTTACTATTCTGGAAAGCTCTAATTATGTTTTTCCCTCAGGAGAAGTTCCTTTACAAGTTTGTACTGGAATTTATGTTCTATTAAGTTGCTAATAAAAGCGCTGGCTTATTTATTTTTTTGAGTGCAACTACAGAGTATACACATCCGACAGATAAAATGATGGTGCTGGCTCTTGGTGCAGTGAAGGAACGAGTCATATGAGGAGCAGCTGAGGGAGCTGGGCTTGTTTAGCCTGGAGAAAAGGAGGCTCAGGACTGATCTTGTCACTCCTTCCAATTGCTTGAAAGTAGGTAGTAGCCAGGTGGGGGTCAGCCTCTTCTCTCAGGCAACCAGAGATGGGACAAGAAGACATGGCCTCAAGATGTGCCAAGGGAGGTTCAGGCTGGACATCAGGAAGAATTTTTCACTGAAAGAGTGGTTAAGCATTGGAATAGGCTGCCCAGGGGAATGGTGAAATCACCGTCCTTGTAAGTGGTTAAGAAATGGCTGGATGTGGCTATTGGTACTGTGGTTTAGTTGACATGGTGGTACTCAGTCTAAGGCTGGACTTGATGATCCTGAAGATCTTTTCCAACCCTTATGATTCTATGATTCTACAATTAAATACTTGAGTGGAGGAAATGACGTTTTGGCTCCTCACAGTCCTTTTAACTATTGTAGAGGAGTAACTTAGTATTTTAAAATGTATTCAGAGTACTCACACTGCTTGTTTTCAGTTAATGTCTGTGGGGCCTTGCTAGAGGACCTGGCAAAGAGACACAGACAAATATGGATAATATAATCCTGTCTACATTTGTCTTTTCTAGGTTGGACCTCTATATTTTTGTCATTTTGGCTGTGGTAAAATAACCCTTTGTAAATGTAACTTTGAGCATGTAACTTGCTCAGCTATTCCTAATGCTGAACACAGCATGTACACATTTTGCATTTTAGAATTCTTCCTACTTGCATGTAATTACAGTTCAAGAGGTTATTTTCAAACCTTTCAGTTTGCTAATAGCTTGCTTCTGTCTGTGTTATGAAGGAACTCTGTACTTTTCTGAGAGCTCAGAGAAGTAACCATGTTACTTTTTAGTAAAGACACAAGTCCCTCCTGGAGAAGATACTTGAAATTCATTACTGATTTTTATCATTACATTGATGAATTCCCACTAATCTTTTAATTGGCCAATTTATGTACCACCCTCCTGGTTACTTAGTTCTCAAACTCCCTTTCCTCTCTAGATCCTTCATATAGTTGTGCTTAGATTTTAGTACTGAACTTAAATCAGTATTGAAATTCATATCTACATTTGTATAAAACCATTCTGAAAGAAGAGTGAGGATGACAAATAGGAAAGTATATATTTCATGCCTCTCTATTTTAAAAATTTTGTTTCAGCTGTCAACAAACAAAATTACATAACGGTTTAGAACTAGGAAATGACAGGACAGCAAGAAGTTTATAATATAAAAGTCAATAAAAGTTTTGTTGTGAAAATTCAAATATATACTTCTTTATGTATTCATGCACACCTGAGTCTTCCAAAGTTCTTTAAGTTAGATGTAAATTAAACTAAGTATTTGAAGATGTACTTAAAATAGTTCTGTGTTCATTCTTAGCTGCATAAAACAAGAACTCCCTAGTGTCAGATAAAGCCGAAAAGAGATGCCTCAGTGCCATACCACAGACAGTGGTTGAAATGTTTTATTGATGGAGTGCTACTTTAGCTTGCACATGGAATTCATTTTAATTCAAGTATAAATACTGCACTTCTGGCCAGACTTGGGAGATTTTTTGGCATTCTTGTTGTTCATGTAGGCAAGTGTTCATGACACATGCAACGTCAGAGAAAATAAATTTATGACTGTGTTATTTAAGTATCTACAAGCATATTTATGTAGAAGCACAAATTTCAAAGGGCTTGTGTTGTATGCCCGTCTGAAAAAAATAATAAAATGCCTTAAATAATAGATGATTGAGATACAAAGAAAATGCAGTAATTTGTAGATGAAATGATTTTTTGAATGTTTGCTTAAGTTAATGTGAATTGCAATAAAGCAAGACTTTATAAAAAATCTATTTGCTAACAATAAACTCCCATAAAACCTGAAAAACACAGTTTTTATATAATGCTGTCATTAAATGTTAAAAAGACAGTTGCTATTTGTATAAAACAAACTTGTGAGATCCTGTGAGTTGTGCCTGTAGTGTCTGTACTGGTGTTCCTCTTCATGGAGAGAAAATTCCAGTGCTGGGGAAATTCCCTTCTGACTTTTTGCCCTTCTCCACTCCCTTTCCTTTCTGGGAAAGAGTATCCATGTTGGAATTGTTCCGCTGGGAAGCAGCTGCTTCTGTGGTCTGGCTCCTTGTCCTACCTTCAAGCTTTCCAGAGCTGTGAAGCAGGAGATGGAGCATGTGTGTTCCTGCCATGCTTCCCCATCAACTTAACAATGGGCAGCAAAATAGATCAGTGAGCTTGGTGATGGCCTTGTGTTAGGCATCCTTTGGAGCCAGAGTAGATAAAACGAGAATGAGGTGCTCTGTTGATGTTTGTAACAGTGAGATTCACCCAGCCTGCTTCAGATTTGATATTATTTATTAAATTGGTACTTCTGAAGAACTGGATTTCTAGAGGAAGGACTACATCTTACATCTGAAGAATTTTAGGAGTAGGATGAAGGGGTCATCTTTTTCAATTATCCTTTTGCTAGAAACAGGGAACATCTTGTAGAAATGCAGAATCTTCTTTGTGGTAGATCTGGGGCTGTTCACTGAAAAAAAAAAAAAAAGAAGAAGAAGAAAAAAATGTTGAGAGCGGTCTTTGTGTTGCCCACAGTTGAGCACTGACTATTGCCAGTTTTATGATAAAACTGAGATGTTGATAGGTGAATTGTGCTGGTGACTGTGCCAGGAATAACGACAATATCTAGAAAAAATATTTAATGCCTTAAGCCCTTGTGCTGTTTGACTTTGGTTCCCTGTAAGGGCATGATTTAGATGTACACCTATGCCAGGATGAGGATGAATAGAGTTCTGCAAGACCATGCCAGTTACAGAATTCATCTTTCAGTTTCTTATGTGGAAAGTCATTCTACTTTTGGCTGTATTTCAGGAAATGTAGTGAAACCAGTCAAATCTCACACTTCATGTAATAGATCCTTTAATTTCATATCTGTTTGGAATTACTCCAGTGCAAAAGACCTTGTTCCCAGAACAGCATTGTGTTTCTTTTTTACTTTGGAATGATGGACAAATCTGCTGTCTCTCCTCAGCTGCTTGTGCCCTGTGCCAGGCCCAGGAGCTGGAGAAAGGCTATGGCCCTGCACAGGAGCCAGGAGGATGTTCCCTGAGTGTGGCCTTGAGCAGAAGCTCCCAACTGCCCATGTGCAAATGAGAATTGTGTGGTTTAGCCGCTGATGTATACAGCAACTATTTTGTAAGAACCAGTTTTAAATTTATGACACTTGTGAAGGCATTGATGTGTCTTGTAGATTTTTCTCAAAGTTTATGTGCAATAGAGGACAGACAGATTGCTGAACTGCATAATGGAAAAGTATAGCTTTTGTAAGTTACTGGAAATAGTTGGAAACATGACATATTATTAAGATTACACTAGTGTTCATTATAAAAATTTAAATGAGTTTAATGAGCCATGTATTAAGAAATCAATTACATTTTTGGATTAGCAGCAAAGTAATTATATTTTGTTCTAATGTGCAGAACCTCAGATAAAGACATGAACATCCCACCCTAATGAATAAAATGGGTCTTCAAATACTAATTGTTTAAAGTGAAAAGTCTAAAATCTCTGTTGTTTATGGATGTTCTCGTTGTCTTAAGATCTACCCCTATATATATGATAGATGCAAATGTTAGGATCTAATAGCAGGAGTAAAAGTCCCTAATCTGTGTAGGACACATTTTGCACATCAAAGCTTTTTTCTACAATCTGTGGATGAGAGTGAAATGTTTTTTTCTTTATAATATTGTATTGGCAAGATTTGCATGAGATTATGTTTTAGCTAGTAAATACATAATAAACATATGTAAATGATGTAAAATATTATTGTACATGTAGTAACTTTGTATGAGGCCCTTCTTCAGGACTGACCACTTTGACCAACTCACCTTGTTAGCAGAATGTCTAACAACAGATCTTTTCCCTTCCTTATGAAAGTATTATGTTGGGGTAATCTGAAGGAGGTTTTCATTTGGATGGAAATGTAAAGACGAAAAATAAGCTTTTAGCTTTTTTAGCTTTAGTTTGGCTAAGACTGTTGTTTTTCAGAAGATACCAGATATATGTGACATAATCGTGTGCCACCTGCTAGTGTTTCCTGGTGTGTTTGGCTCACCCATCAACCTTGGCAAACCTGTTAGTCTTCATATCACTCTCTTTTCTACTGTTCATGAACCTCTCTTGCTCCTGTCTTCCAGTATTAGCCAAGATTTTTTTTAAAATTCAGTAAAGAGTGTGATTACTGGAAAAAAAGGAAATAAAAATATGTGAAAAATTCAATTTATAGTTAAGATAAGTATTTTCTAACAACCAAGATAGTGCTGATCATGAAAAAGAAATACTTTTATGATAACTTTACTAGGTAGGAAGTATTTGGCAAATGGTGAGCTCTCAAATTATTATTACAATTGGCAACTTTGAAGCATTGGAAGAGCTGCCTCTTCAAAATACCATACAATCGTTCTTCATCCCAAGAGGCAAATAAAATTCATAACAACTGGTTGAATTTTGACCATTAACACCAATACCAACTCTGATTGATTTCTGTGTAGTGAAGTTTTAATTAATGTTCACAGGGTCACACATTCCTTAGAGTTTCATATCTGATAAGCTGAAAGACAATCTAGAAACAAAGAAAAAAAAAGTAGATGAAATTCATTAAAAAGGGGGAAAGAAGTATGTGAAAAATAAAGGACTGAGGAAAAGAATGCAAAATAACTTGTGTGATTATCCTCTTTCTGCAGCGTTGTATTCTATGATGAAAGCAGGTAATGAAATTAATGACCTATGGTTTTGACACCATAACTGTAATACCTCTAAAATAGTAGTAAATTGCCACAGTTGTCTCAATATGACTTCAGATTTTATATTCATGAAGTAGATAATCAAATTGTTATGTTTACCAAATAATTAGAATGTGATTGTGTCTGAAAGGCAGCAAGATTTTTAAGTAGTGAGAGCAACATTGTGCATTGTTTTTAAGTGTTCCATGTTGATCTAGGCTCAATTTAATCACAGCTCACTCTACACACTTACTCGTGAAGCACGCCTGTGCTTCAGCCATGTCTTCACCTGTATTTGTTTTTCCTATGCTCTCAGTAAGCGCTGTTTCTAAGTTTGTTTTATTCCTCCAGAGAACACCTGTCTTTTAGTTTTTCATAAACTATTGCTATAATTTTGTTTTCCTTGCAAAAATTTTTTTGGCTAGTTTCAAATGACACTGCCTCTTCTGTCTGTTCAGTGCTTATAAAGCTTCAACAGTACACAGCCTCTCCAGCAGTGTGCAGAGGCAACGGTCCTTCCTAGTCTAAACTCATTAACTTTTCTCCTCAGATTCACATCCACTGGTTTCCTAAATTAGTTGGATACATAAAATTGAAATGACTGTAATACCATTAAGGCTTTTATCCTCTTTGTGAGCCAATACTAGGCAAAGTCAGAATTGCTTAGGCAGGCCTGACACCATCACACAAGGTCAGTAGCCCATCTGTGTTGTAGTCAGCAAATGTCTCATCTCCAAGTTTCCATTCAGGGTTTACAATGTTAAATTACTGTTAACAGTAGTGCTGTTTGTGTAGGGTTTTTTCTTTTTTAAATTTAATCCTGGACCCTTTTCCCTTTCCCATTCAATCCTATTTGCTTCTAATTCCTACATATTCTTTTAAAACACATACATGCTTTATTTTCCTCTAATGAAGTGTCCTTACAAAATTGTAAGGATACATCTGGGGAAGAAATACACTCCTAAACTGAAAATTTCACAACGGAGTAGAAGATAAACTTGCACGGTTAAGATATTATATATTATCTTGGCCAAGTTTTCTGTGGTTTTGGGGTCACCATTTCACTTCTTTCCAAGTCTGAGGTTTAAGAAGTTACTAGGAAAATATTTTATTATTGCCAGTCCAAGGAAGTAAAAGTTCATATGTTTGCACATGAGCCATTAGACTCTTACCTCCTCTATAATAGAATCTGATTTCTATGAATCAAAAAAGGAAAGCTAACAGAATGGATACATGTCTTGGAAGAGTTTTTAAGAGGGAATCAATGCCTGCCTAACAAAACCTCCTGGTTCATGAAGAAAATAAGAGACATTCTTTTGTTTGGAAACTCATTTATTTTCAATTTCATAAAATATGACAATTTAAACTCACTGTATCTGGGTCATGACATATATGTCACTTCTGCCACTGTGTTGGGTCAGGGTCAAGGTATTAATCTGCAACTAAAACAGTGCAGCTTCTGTGCATTGTTGTAGTCCAGTTTGAATGTTTTGAAATGTTGTGATGCCTGTGATTTTCCACTGGCCTTATTTGTATAAATCTATATGGTTTACGTACTGCCAGGCTGGATCTAAAGAACACCAGGAGATTCAGGAAGTGGGTCAGGGAATTATTCCATAACTCAGTTATACTTGTCCATAACTCATGTCTTAACAAGTTGCAGCTTGTATGTTTTATAAACTAAGATGAAAAATTTGAACTAGTATTTAAGCCATGACAAAACGCAGAGTGTTTAGAGATTCACTAGCATAGAAAATTTGCCTTGCTGAAGCATATTGTGTATTTTATACTGCAATACTCAGTCTTCATTAAGCTTTATCAAAATTTATTTAGATGTTATTTTCTAGCAGAAAATTACATTTTCTCTGTGATTTGAGTAAAGTTCAACAGAAAGTAAAAAAGTCACAAACCTTTAAACAAAGAATTCTGTTTCATACTTTACTATTTGTTTTGGATTTCTTGTTTTATAAAAATGGCAATATAACTTTGGATTGGGATTCCAGTTAAGCAATTTTTTTTTCCTAGGAGCTTTTTTGTTCTACTAGTGAATTTTAGTTTTAAAAGTCTGGTATAACAATAATTTCACATACTTTTTTGGGCTATCACATTATGCTATTTTGTCTGTTCAGTATTTAAAAAAAATATATTGACTTGGTATGTTTGGTCTTAATTTTGTCAAGTACATTGTAATTGTCATTAAGATTATATATACTCATAATAAAAACTGGAGTATTATACAGAAGAATGACAGAACTGCCCACAAACAGCAATTTTTTTCTCCTGTTATTCAGCCATAGACTTGTTATCACAGACATGCATATTTATCTATCCAGGATTTACTTAATACAATAAAGAAAATACACTTTTATTCTGGCAAAATAAATTTCAGCCATTGGTCTAAACAGTAAAAAACACCCATCTTTAACATTGCCATGCAGATTAAAAAAAATATTTCATTTTCTGGTAGCATTCACTCATGTTCCCTCCAAAACCCAAATTAAATAAATCAATAAAACACCCTTCAAATACGTGCTGTATTCATAGAGATATTTGTGAGCCAAAAACTGTATAATTTTCATTTTACTTAATTATACTTTCTCTTGGGAAACTGAAATGCACTGTAACTTGATTGTAATGTTTATGTATTGCTATTCATATATTTTAATTTTGCTAGAAATTGGGAAACACATTTAGAATAATATTTTTAATAATACTGTTCATATTTTTATTAATTTTATTCCTATAATGCCTTTAGGTTTCAGTTGAAAGGGTTGACTCTAGAGTAAATTTTTTATCTTCTGTTCCTAGCCTTCTGAACTGAAATCATCAGTTCAAAAATGAAAGCTTTGTATTGACTAGGAATGGTTTAATTGGGATTGGACAGGTGCTATTGAAACTTAAGCCTGTATATTTTATTATCTATTATCTGTATCTATAATCATATTATCTATTATGGGTTAATAATTTCTTTTGAAGAAAGCAAGTAAATATCAAAACCATTTATTATTTACAAAATTTCATGATAGTAAGTAACAGAAAATAGGACTAGAGCAGAATGTAGGAAGTCATTGACTCCATCTGCTTGCCTGCAAAACAGTACCAATTCTTTGTGTGTCTTCTGGACAAATATTTCTCTACCTTATTTTTCCTGTTATGGAGATTTCATGACTGCTGTAAGCAATGTATTCAAGAAATCAAATATTCTTACTATTAACGTTGGTTTTGTCAAGTGTTTTTTTGGTTTTTTTTTTTTATGGTTTTTGTTTTTTTTTTTTTTTACCAAGCATAGATCAATCCTGATGCCATTGAACTCCATTTTTCTTGTCTGGACCTGGAGAACAGATGATTGACATTGAAGGTGTTCTTTAAACTACCTTCCTATTGTCTTCTTCAGAGTAAACAGTTCCAGTTACTTCAGTTTTTCTGTGGAGATCATAATTTTGAGATATTTTGGCATCTCCTGGTCTTTCTCAACTTTCTCAGTATCTTTTTGGAAATAGAATACCTAGAATGAGTGTAGTACTTGAATTTGAGCAGTGCCAAAACAAAGAAGGAGGATTGCCCATATCTTACAGGTTACAAATCTGGTTATATATCTCTCTGTAAAGTTTGCTTTTTTTGTTTCGTAATGCTGCAATATTGATAGATAATATCAATGTTGTGTTCTGTTGCTAACATCAGATTTCTTCCTACAGCTCTGCAAACTAATCATGGCATTAGCCAGTTCTATCAGTACCATGGAGCAGAGTCCATTGAGCTCATCTAGTATGAAAACCTCTAAGTGCTGACTGACTAGTTATGTCCTTAGCATAGCCAGTGTTCACTATGCTGTCAGAGATTAAGTAACCACTAGCAGAATACAGTAAAGGTCAATGCATAAAAAAGCCCCTTTAATGCTTTTGCTTTCTTTGTTCTGTTTGTTGAAAGTTTGTGTTTACTAACAGGGTTTTTCCTCTTGATTATTATGGAAGTCAAACAAAATGATGGTTTGAACTTGTGTGTTCCCAGCTAACTGTACTTTGGGTTGTGTCTGAATTTGCTTATGTTTGTCTTTATTTTCATTCTGTTTTGATCTTGTCACTAGTTCTGTAATTCTCAGCTGGTCTCACTTGTGAGCTTGAGTATTGTCATAGAGACATTACCCATACAGTGCAAGAAGATGTTTTACTGATAGTGTAACAGTGTTACTGGTTTATTTTCATGAATATATGTGTTATACCAATATATAGGAGGAAAGGCACATTTTTAACTGAGTCTGTGTTTAATTTCAAGCCTTAAAATTGATTGTTGATCTGCCAGTAGAGTCTATTTTGCTTCCAACATATCAGATTTCAAATGGTATAACAACATGATGCAGATTTTATGTCAATTTAATGGAAAAGTAACTATTTCCATGTATGTTAAAATCTATGGTGTAACTACTACAAAACTTGGTGTAATGATAACTTCAAAAAACAAAAAATAATTATTGAAAACATCAACAATATTTCTAATTTTGTAGAACTGATGCTTCAGCACATATGAAAAATATTTTATTGTGGTTTTACATGAAAAACACTTTAAGTGGTGTGTTTGTTTTTGAAGCTGAAAAAATAAAATGCATATATTTATATTATTACAGTCATATTTTTTATTCAGTATAAGAAAATTATAAGTTGTTTATTTTTTAAAAAGCTGATCCATATTAAATATCATATGCAACCATTATACATGTAAGATAAGGGAATTATAGATTACTATGTTATGTATAAATGCAGTTTCACTGTAGGAGAAGCAGTCCTCAGAAGGAGACGCATCACTTTTCAGGTTAGCAATATACTTCTTACAGATATGTAATATAATAAAAAGACAAGTTTTCTTTTGAAACACCTGTTGCAAATCTTTTATCAGACAAAGCAAAGTAAATATCAAAGTCTAACTTATGTTAAAAGGCAAAAAATTTCATAAAAGGACAGCTGTTAGTTTTTCTGAGATGCAGAATATTCTCTGTAGTTTTGTAATCATACCATAGGGACTTTTAAAAAAATAATTTAGGATTTTATATGTGTGGATAAACTGATTTCTCTAGGAACATGTTTGAGAAATTGTTGCATGATTTTATACTCTAGGACATATTTTTAAAGTAGATGAAAATATGTTATTAAAGCATTCTCCTGAAGTCAAGATGATAAAGATGATTTAAAAAGATAATATAAAAAAATTCTGGCCATCTTCCTCTAGGGCACTATGTTACACATGTTTAAAAATTACCTTTACATTTAATCACTTTTGTGGGGAAAATTTGTAGTATCTGTTGTTACAAGAAATTTAGATTAAAATTATGAAGCACTATGCATATGTACTTCATTGATTAGCAGAAGTGTTTTATCTGACATAAACTACTGGTCTGAAACTTTATGAAGTAGTTCTCTCACATTCTTTTTGGGTTATTTTCTCACTTGCAATTCTTTACTACATTTAGAACAACTTGAAGAGCATGTTAAATTTAAATTCCTTTTGTATTGTATTTGTCTTTCTGTTTACATTTAAGAAATATGCTTCAAAAGTTCTGGTTTTGTTAGATCTACCTGTTTTATATTAGCAAACATGACTCAGTTTTGTGATATTCACTGTTTCATTCTGATGTCCAGAATTTAGCAGAACACTTACCTCTGGGAAGGGTTGATCAAAAATCCTTCACAGATTCAAAACTCTCATTTAAAAGAGATGATCTTGGGCAGCACACTTCCGATCAGGATGGGAGCCAAAGCTTCTCTGGAATGCAGGAGGTGGATGCTGTATTTTGATTTACTAGGTACTCTAAATTGTAACTTCCACATTAGGACCAGCTGGCAGTGTTCAGCTTCTGTTGCAACTACAGCTCAGCTATCCTGTTTTCCATGCAGGTTGGTTCATCTCTGATTTTACTGACAGTTAACCTATATTATAGGTTTAAAAGAATTCACCTATCTTATGGTTTAACTTTCTGTGTTGCATTCTTTGATTTTTTTCTTTAAGTGTAGTTGCAGTGACTGAAATAGAATTTCATATTAAATACACTTTACGCATTTTTTAATTATTTGCTTTATTTTAGGGAGGTGATCCAACAGCTACTGTAATTGCACTGTGTTCAATGAGAGATCTCAATCTGTCTCAAGAAACGTGTCAGCTGGCCATCAAAGACACTGGATGTCTTGAAGTGTTAATTAATTTACTTGATACAGAAGAAATTAAATGTCAGGTAATGAGCTTGGTCAAATCAAGCAATGAATATGCCTTTTCTATTAGAATTTTTTTTGAGTTTCAAAGTTACAGAGTGTAAAGAAAATTGATTTCTCATTTCTTTATCTTCTTGTTTTCTTCTGATTTTTTTAGAAAGACATCTATGTTTTTCACTTTCAGTTTCCTTTTTCTCTCCTGATTAAATATAAAGAAAAAAATTAAATAACCAATCATTTAAAATAATATTAATGATTTTGTATACCTAAATAATGTTTAACTTCTGTCATTTCCCATTATTTAGACTGGTTCATTAAAAATCCTGAAGGAAATTAGTCAAAATGTATTGATCAGACATGCAATTGCAGATCTTGGAGGCTTAGAGATCATGGTGAAAATACTGGATTCTCCAGATACTGATCTAAAATGTTTGGCAGCTGAAACAATTGCCAATGTTGCTAGATTTAAACGAGCACGAAAGACAGTAAGGCAACATGGAGGAATCAAGAGATTGGTAAGCAGACATTAAAATTTGTGCCCTTGTCATATGAGTATTTTTGTTCAAAAAATACATCATGTGTTGTAAATATGATTAACTGTAGTGTTTACCATAATTAGAAAGCAGCATGATATTGAAGTTACAGGAGTAGATATTAAGAAATTGGTATTTTTTTTAGGTTGAGCTGTTGGAATCTATTTCAGTGGGATCATCATGCCAAGCCAAAGACACTGAAACAGCGCGCTGTGGGGCTTTGGCACTCTGGAGCTGCAGCAGAAGCACAAAAAACAAGAAAGCAATCCGTAAAGCTGGTGGCATTCCATTGTTAGCTAGGTGGCTCAAATGCTCACACACAAACATCTTAGTCCCAATAGTGGGGACGCTACAAGAATGTGCCTCAGAGGTGAGTAAACACATACAGCTAAGTTATTTCTAAGCATTAAAGAAATTCGCCACTAAAAGGAAATACTACGTTCTACTGTTACTTAAATCAGGTCAGTTATCCCATCAGGAAGCAGATGCTTTATGTAATCAAAGCTGTTTTGAGAAGGTGACAACTTGGATTGAAGTAAAAGCCACATATTTTTTATTTAAAAGGCCAGAGTAATACATGAAAGAAAAAAGAAGAAATTAAAGCCTTAATCATTTTCTTTTTTTCTTATTTTTTCACCGTACTTTACAGATTTGTCAACCTAAGGTGCTGTGTTCTGGTTAATCAATGCATTTAAATTCTACAAAACTAACCTGCAGGTGTGGCCAAGAAGATTCAAGGCAGCACAGGGCAGAGTGGTTTATAGTGTCCTTGTGCATTGGGTCTGATACATTGCAAATAGAAGAGAGTGATGTATATGTGATTTTTCCCACAGATTTCCGTGGCACATTTTGCATCTTTGAGTATATTCAGTTTCTAAATTTGAATACAAATATTTTTACCATAGCCATGTAAGGGATTATACTGGTGAGAGAATTCTGTTTAATATCTTTATGTATGACCTGGTTGCGGGGATCGAGGGCACCCTCAACACGCTCAGCGTTTGCAGACACCCCAAGGGTGGGAGTGTTGATCTACTGGAGGGCAAGAAAGCTCTGCAGAGGGGTCTGAATGGGTTGGATCCATGGGCCAAGGCCAATGGTACAAAGTTCAACAAGGCCAAGTGATAGGTCCTGCACTTGGGTGACATCAACCCCTGTCGTGCTACAGGCTGGGGAAGGAGGAGCTGGAAAACTGCATGGTAAAAAGAGACCTGGAGGTGTAAACATGAGCCCATGTGCCCAGGTGGAGAAGAAGGCCAATGGCATCCTGGCCTGGATCAGCAGTAATGTGGCCAGCAGGAGCAGGGCAATGACCATCCTCCTGTGCTAGGCACTGCTTTCAGCTCGGGGTCCCTCAATTCAGGAGGAACATTGAGTTGTTGGAGTGTGTCCAGAGAAGGGCAATGGAGTTGGGGAAGGATCTGGAGCACAAGGCTGGTGAAGAGCAACTGAGGGAGCTGGGGGTGTTTAGCCTGGAGAGAAAGAGGCTCAGAGGGGATCTGATCACTTGCTCCAACTACCTGAAAGCAAGCCGGGAGTCAGGTGGGCTTATTTTCTCCTCCCAGGTAACAAGCAATAGGATCAGAAGAAATTGCCTCAGGTTGAGTCAGGGAGGTTTAGATTGAATATTGGGAAAAATTTCTTCACCAATACAGTTGTCAAGCACTGGAAAGGACTGCCCTTTCTGTTAGATGTGCAGATGTGGCACTTAGGGATGCAGTTTAGTGGTTGATTCAGCAGTGCTGGGATAATGGTTTGACTCAATGGTCTTAAGGGTCTTTTCCAACCTAAATGTTTCTATTTGTTTATGATTCTGTATCTTCATTTGAACTTTGAGGTGTATTGCATTTCATATAAAAAATGTACATAATTTGTCTTGGTGAATTTGAGGCACAAAAGACATAATTTTTCAAGAGATTTTACATTATTAAACACTTTGTCTGTTAAAAATTAGCTTCTTGAAATACACATGTTCCATGAGACACAAACCTGGCAGATTTTAGGTTCAGTAAGTATATATTGAGAAGGTGTCATTTTTGAAGGTTTCTTGTATGGCCTAACTTGGAAGAAACACTAAATGCATTTCTTACACAGATGTTTCCCCCACTTAAAAAATGATCCCCTGTTACAATGCCTGTAGGTTAAAATTTGGATGAAAATATCACTAAAAAATGTTATTTCTAAGAACATGTTTTTCTAACCTTGTTTTAGGAATAGATCTGTTGTTTTGGCTGCTGGTTCTTGATGAAGTGAGTGGGTACTTCTTGATCCCATTCTGAAGCATCTTTTGCTTTCTTGGGTCTGAGCAGGGAGTCTGGACACCTTTCAGAATATTCTGCATTCTGCGTAAGCCAAGTGGCTACAAGATAGGCAGTGCAGTACCTCGTTTTACAGGTGATTTGAAGAGCACTGCAGAGAATGTCTGTATTTACTTACCTCTGAGGTCATCAGTAGTATTTTCAAGGCAATGATGACTTGTGCTTACATAAAGTAAAAGGCTTTTCAATATCAAACCCTATAATTGTAGCATTGTGTTATTGTTGTGACCTATTAACCATTCATATGCAGGATTTAAAAGATGCAGTTTATCTTTTTAGCCAAGTTACAGACTTGCTATAAGGACAGAAGGCATGATTGAAAACCTAGTGAAAAATCTGAGTAGTGAAAACGAGGAGCTCCAGATGCATTGTGCAAGTGCCATATTTAAGGTAATTGTATTACAATCAGTAGATCAGAAGCAGGATTAGCCCTTTGTTTTCATGTCATTATCAGTTTTAAATTTTCTTAATTTTGCTATTTCTCTAATGTGTAAAAAATTATAGAAGTGTTGTGAATATTTTAGCTGCTTATCTAATATTATAGTTAGGTTCCTACTGGCTCTTTTTGTGTGCAAGCATTAAGTTGCACAGGTGACCTGTGGAGAGAGGTGAGGCATCCTGTGCATAGAGCTGCTTTGGTTTTTTGTTTGTTTGCCCCTAAAGTGGACAATGTGACAGTATAAGCACTGCTGCATATACAGGGGCAGTTTACTGTCAGACTCTCTTAGTGACTTGTTAGCCTATTCAGATACTTGAATACAATATTTATGTTCTCTTCTTCTCTTAGCTTTTACTAATTACAATGTAATACAGCTAGCTTTTGAAGACATCATTGTACACATTTTTACATAATATATATTTTTAATATTTTTTTTTTTTATAGTGTGCAGAAGATGAAGAAATACGTGACCTGGTTAGAAAACATGAAGGTCTACAACCACTATCTGTTCTGCTTGATAACAGTGAAAACAAACAACTTTTGGCAGCTGTGACAGGAGCAATCTGGAAATGCGCAATCAGTAGAGAAAATGTGTTAAAGTAACAATTTAATTTTACAAGCATTTATTTCATTATCATGTTTTGATTTTATGGGTTCTATTGTTTTCAAAACTGTTGTGTTATGATTCTTCAAAATCAGTCTTTCTAATCAGTTGGGCTTTCAACTTAGGTTTTATAGTACTTAAAAAATCGTCACTGACCTCATCAAGGTAGAGTGGAGACAGTGTTAAGTTCTTAGAATCTTAACAGTCAATGGTGACAAGTGGTGTCTCTAGTTAAGCTATAGGACACTGAGTCAGGTGGTGTACTAGCACATACTAAACATTTGACACGTGGCCATATCTGATATCCCCCCTCCTGTCTGTAGTTTACAAGCCAGAATCACTGCTGCGTGGTAGAGAGAGTACTTAGTACACTTAACTTTAATGTTTTACAATAAGAGAAACATAGACAAAATTATTTCATTGTAGGGTAGATATCTAATACATATTAGAAATATACTGGCATCTAGGATAATTAGCCTAGATGCCTCTCTTCTTGACTACAGAAGGGGCTCGGAAAAGTAGCTTAATTTTGAGACCCAGCTTCTAAATTAGTGGAATTACCTGATGAGAATTCTACTGTGGGTACCATCAACCTCTCAGTACCAGGGTTCTGAGTAATTATATGAGAACGTGACAGTAGAAGTTATCACTCTCCACCTTCCATGGAGCAGCTTAATGATTGAGAACACTTTACCCTCTCATCTAAAATTAATATAACACATTCATGCACCTTACCTCAAAAAAAGAAGCTGGCTCCACTACATATGTGCTAGGTTTCCTGCTAGAATTATGCTGCTCTGTACATGGAGCAGGTAGAAAGGTTAGAAAGAGTATTAGTAAGAGATAACATCTTCCTGCTGCCGTAATTTAGTGTACTAGCTGGATAAGCACATATTAGGAAGATTTCCAGGTTTTACATTCTGGCTTTTTACTGTCCTAAACGAGTTCCCAAACTGTTGGTATACAGACCTATGGTCTTTACATCTTCTACTGCTGTCCTACTGCTTTTTTGCATTCTTAATTGCACAGTAACCTAACTTTTCATATGGTTGCATCCTTTTCTGTGGACTTTGGGTTTGTGCAGAGTTATCCTGATTTTGGATCAGTGATGAGACTGAGTGGCTCTCTCTGTACTAGTAAACTAAGCAGGTCCAAACCTTTCAGGTTTCAGGCTCTATGTTAGGATTATCCATACTGTTTAACTGCCAGCACAGTCCCTTACACAGTTTGCCAGCAAACACTCTCCCAGACAATGCCCAGACACTCCTTGGACAGGAGTGTCCACCACACTTGGTGCAGGCAACAGATTGTTCCCATTAGGCAGAATGGGTGAGGCCACCCTGCATTGTGAGGGTAAGAGATTTTAGCCATATGGATGCTATGTTGTGCTTTTTGTCCTCAGGGCTAGAGAATGAGCCCTAGCCTGTTTTATTTATTAGTATAGCTGTAGCCAATAATTCTGTCCAACTGCAAACAGATTTTTGTTGGGCTACTCACATATCTTTGGCAAGTGCTTGATGCTCCACAAAGGTTACTAGCCCGGCGCAGCTCCAGCTGAATTCACGTGTTATGTAGTGCTGAGTCTGAAGCAGTAAACTTATCCAAACTCAAATGGGAGGGCAGTAAAGAAAAGTGAGTGGGGATAGCATGGGAACACCTCAGTAGATCTGGAGGGATGAGCCCGAGTCTGGCATGAAGCTAGAACTAACAAACTCTGCTGGCTGCTGCAGGGGCACTTAATTATCTCTAAAGTGCTCCGGAGTATTTCCTGTCCCTGGAGTTCATTGCTGAGATGTGCTGACTCAGCCGTGAGTTGGTGCAGGTGCCTGTGTGGCTCCAGGTGCCGCTGGCATGGCAGCAGCCGTACTGCTCCTGGACACAAGATGGCCCGAGCCAGCAGCTCTGTCAGAGAGCAGCCTGCCTGTTGCAGAGCCAGCTCACATCCTTCCATCTGTGAAGCAGTTGAAATGCCAGCAGAAATCAGTTTTGTTTTGTTGCTTTTTCAAATTATTTGCTTTATTGATCTTTTTTATGCTGTTGATGTTTACTCTTGAAAAAAAATAATTGTAGGGATACTTGTAGGTATAGTATACCTAGTATATATACTATATAGTATATATACTTTATACTATATATACTACTATCTACTATCTACTACATGCTATATACTATAGTATAGTATAGGGATACTTCTAGGTAAAAAACTAATTGTAGGGATAGGATTCTATTCCTAAGGATACTTTTACAGGGAACAAAGAGGGGAAAATTTCTCTTTAAGCGAAGGTTTTAATAATGAAAAACAAGTTTCTCATTTCTCAGTTACTTTAATTATTATGCTGATAATCCATCTTGGAAAGATTAATTGTAATTGAAACATCTAGTGCTGCCATAAAAATCTCTGAAATACTAATATTTTTATTGCATGAAAGAAAAGCTACATGAGCAACTGATTCCTGGAAAATAGTTTTTGTAGCTCAAGCAGACATTCCCAGAAGCTACGGGCTGGGAGGAAAGCACAAATGAGAACTCAGTACCCTCAGAAAAAATTTCTCTAATAATTAGATTATATACAGGTTAGATCTAGCTTGATGTACCACATGGAACTGTTAAGATGTATCAGAAAATGTATAAAAGGAGTATACAGTATTTGTTAAGAACCCCCTAAGTTTTAAACAAAAAAGCAAAACCCTTAGAAGATTATTCCAGCACTGGTGAAAAAATCCCGTTTTGAAAGATAAACTTTTGAGGTTTAGCTCACATTTCTTTGTAGGATAGGACCTTCAAGATTTTAAAAACCATGTTTTTGATTCTCAGTGTCAAAAGTTCTACTTCTGTCAAAAGAAGGAGGGAAATATTAATATAGGAGTCAAGTCAAATTTCTGTGAACTTATTTCTTAATTACAAGTTGGAATATAACATTGTGCTATTGAAATGTACTAGAACTATAGTTCTGACTTTGGGAAAATGCAGTGCATTAGGCCTAAACTAAGTATAGAACTGCTCAGGGTAAACTCTCTAAAGGCTCATATTTAATGAAAAATAAGGGCAATCCTTTGGTTTAGAGAGGTGGAGGAGGCTCTGTTACAATGCTACTCTAGCTATTGTTAACAGAGCAGGAAGAAGTGGTGGAAGTAAGGATAACACAGTCATTGCCAGTCTTTGGTTTGTTTTCAGCTGTTTGTAGGTGTTGCATCCACATGTCAAGTTTTAAAAAAACATCAAACTACTCAGGAGGTTCTTATACTGCTGAATTGTAGAAATGTAGCTAGAAAGGTAGAGTAAGAAATTAGGCTGTATGTCATAGTTAGAATAAGTGATTTGAATGGTTTCCCGGTATTGGGATTTCTTCAGCAAGATGATTTACATGCAGAAATTAAAAGTTGTATTTAAACTATAGTAACACTTTAGTTATAAAATTAAGCTTATAATGGTATACTAAAAATAACAACTTTTCATCTATTACTGTCTTTTAGATTTCAGGAATATAAAACTGTAGAAACTTTGGTAACACTGCTTACTGATCAGCCTGAAGAGGTCCTTATAAATGTCATTGGAGCACTGGGAGAATGTTGCCAAGAGGAAGAAAATCGAGGCACTATCCGCAAATGTGGTGGAATCGCACCTATAGTGAAGTTACTGACTGCAACTAATCAGGCCCTGCTTGTGAATGTCAACAAAGCAGTGGGAGGTTGTGCAATGGAACCAGAAAATATGTTGTAAGTTATTAATATTCATAGCATTTTAAACACTGAAAAACAGTTTAGTTATTCTGATGCAAGTATAGTAATTTCTAATCTGATTTTAAATATGTTTTTACTTCTTGCTTTTTGCAGAACTTTGTGGGTTAGTTCCATCCTCCTGTAAATTTGCTATAGATAAAAAAATTATTAAGGAGATATATAGAATGTAAAGCTTTTGCATTTTGAGAAAAATCAAATAAACCTTTAGTAAATTGATTTTTTTTAAAGTTGAAATTTAAAGTTACAAAACACTATTTTGAAAGTGCTGCATGATAGGTCCATGTTTTGCCCTCTCATTTTACTTCTGTTCTCAAGTCATTAAAAATAGCCTAAATCAGAGAAAGTTATTCTAAAAGAAATTTATGGTCATGAAAATAATATTTTTGTAGTACAGTATTGTATTGTATATTTCTTTTGTCACTTTCCATCATTCCTTTTGTGAACTCAGACAGATTTGGACCCTTTTCTCCCCTCTTATTCCTTTTCAAAATCAAAGAAAAAGACAGTCTTTGATTTTGTGATGTAAATTTGTACAAATTACAAAGTTTGGGAGTTTTATGATGAAATGTTTCAGTTAAACGTTGAGGTCAGCATTTGCTGCTGTTCTCTTAAAAGGATATTTACTTCGAGTTTCTCAGCATATTTCCCTCCTTGTACATAAGGGAGGTCAGAAAGAGGGTTTTATTAAGCTCCTCCTGTTCTGATTTGCATAATTCACTTGATAGTCATATAGCACTGCAAGGAATTCTTTTCCTGAATAAGGCTTTTGTTTTCATGCTTTGGCTGTCACCCAGTGGCAAAAGGCTGGATGGTACACAACTGTAAACATGGCTTGTATGAGCAGTTAGCTGTATAGCATAAATGTATAAATAAATTAAATAATTTAAATTACATTTCTCACTAAAACTCAGCCTTTAGCATAATATATTAACCTAAGAGAATTAGCATTGCAAATACTGAGAAATTTAAATGCCAATAAATATAAATTGATATTTATAAAACCTCAGACATACTCCAGTACTCAGAACTGTCACTTGTAGTATCCAGTATGGACAGCTTCGTGCAGGAATGTGTTCAGTATAAGCATAAAAAAAATGCAAGTTGCTGCTAAAATTGTGATAGAACAAAGTCTGTCTTGTCTTTAAGAAGGAGAAAGTACAGGTTTGGGACAAAATTTATATTATAGTTTGTAAAGAGGGAACAAAAATCAAATGTTGAATTTGGTTCATATAAAACATCTGCTTTTAAGTTCTCAACTTCAGAAGTGTTTCTAAAAGTATTTCAAAACATTAGCAAGTAAGCAAAATCTTAAATAAGTGTGAATATACTTTTTGCTACTACAAGAAGTTACACAAAAATTGTTATTGGCATGACTGTGCCATGTACCTAATGTATTGTGCTAGCTATGTTTGTAGTACTGGAAGAGATAATGCTGCTATATTTTTACAAAGCATGGTTCATCCAAGTGTGAATAAATTTGGTACTAATTCAGCAAAATGTTTAAAAATAATGCTTAGTTAAAACATTGACAGCAGTGTAACTGCTCAAATGTTTAAATTATTTCCTTGATTGAGTGCTCTGCTTCTTAAGGGCACTTAGAAGCAACCTCCCCCCCACCATTGACCCCCACCTCTCTCTCAAAAAAAAAAAAGTAAAAGAAAATAAATATGTCCATTTCTCTCCCTTCTCCTCCTCTCAGACCAGTACAGGAGAAGTTGAAATTGTATCTCCTCATCCAAAGTGCTCTCCTTCTGGGGAAGAACACGTCACTAAAGACATGAAATACACACAGACACACAGACACACAGAGTCTGTAGTATGACTCTTTTCTGTTTACAAAATTGAGGGCTAAAACAATAAATAGCCTTGTTAGAAACTACTGGGGAGGTCAGTCTCTTTCTGTAAATATTTTCTGAAGTTCTTAACCAAAAAGACACATCTTAACAAGGGTTTGGAAATATTCCAAGATTACCTTCTAGAAAGAAGTGAAGCAAAGCCTTTATGTATATACAGGTGTTGAGAATTTTCTATTGCGACAGGTTGATGCCTAGGTTTTTATGGTCTGTCACGTAGCTGGATCCCTATTACATTTTTTATTTCATAATCACTTATTTCTTAGAATGGTTTGAGAGGTTCTAGGTAATCAGTTCTTCTCCACTGTCTTTCTCCTACCAAATTTGCCTGGCAGGTCTTGAGGCTTGTGGGGTTTTTGTCATGTGGTACAGACAGTCTCTGTTTACAGTGTAACATTTTTAATTTTATAACTTTTTTAATATTCTTACATTTCATTAGCTGCAAGTGCGTTTAACAAATTGTGGCTTAGAGACTAAATATTCAATTTAGCAGTCTTCTTCTTTGAATGTGCTTATCCTTGCAGCAGTAGGTATGTGAAGACCATACAGACCAAGAGTAGAGCTCATGTAATTTCTGTAAATGATTCAGATATATAATGAAGAGGTTGTGATTAACATAAGAAATAAAGCATAATTATGGACTAGAAAAAGCTGAGAATGTTCTATGAAGCAGTGCAATTATATTCTGAGGGAAATACTGTGTGGTTATCTTATGTTCCATGGAAGAAGCTTGCACTGACTTTGCACTGAAGAGAGACTAATATATAGGCCTAGGTGAATCTACATCTTCTATAAGTCTTTTGTATATTGAATTTCTGCTGTTTCCTAGTTGACACTGGCTCCTACTACTACTGAATGGAAGGTACACTTAGTGTTACTTTTCTGCACCAAACCTTTACTTCAGGTCAACTTGAAGCAATTGTGTGATTCTTACTGACTCTGTTGAGTTATTTAAAATAAAAAACAGCAGCCAGCTTCTCTCACAGCCAAAAATAACTTGACTTATCTAAAAAACCTAACATAATTGTGACTGAACTTCCTTAGTCTTATGTAGACAGCATGAAGCTGTTCTCCGTACTTGGTCTGCTGTATTACCACTGACAGAGATGTTGCTGTATATTTTTAATGTATATTTATCTTTTTGAGGAACTTCTTTTAAGTTATTAATTTTCTTTAACTAACAAAAAAGGACTAGTGCTTATTCTTTAACTGACACTAAAGTGTCATTTGCCCTTTTCATTTGAAAATCCATAGACTGCATTGCTGGCATTCAAAACTGGGGGCTTAGAATCTTACAAACTAAAATGTACAATTATTTTAGCCAAGCAGATGGAGTTTGAGTCATTGGTATATAATACTATTTATCAAAGCAGTCAGCAGGAACTAGTGCAAGTTTTAAGAAAAATACTAAATTGTGGTTTCAAAAAAGATGAGATTACATTCTTACAGAATTAAACCTTGTAATCTTACCAGTGAGCACAATACAGAGTCAGTATAACTTTGTTTATTTACATTTGTATTTGTGGTCTGAATTGGCAGGCAATTAAACTGAAGCTCTCAAAGTTCTGGTAAGTAACATTTTAGCAGAGAAAGATGATAGATATGACAAACAGATGTCTAGGCTGTGTGTACACATATATATTTAAGCAATTCATCTTGACATTTCTACTGGAAATGTTCAATATTAAATTTTAACTTGAAAAAGAAGTACTATTTCAGATTAACAGCTTTGCTAATTTCAGATATATTTAAAAAAGCAAAGTAAATTTCTAGAATTGTATGCCACATCTTTTTCATAATGTTCAATGATATAATGATAATGAGATTCTTAAATAATGTGATTCTTAGGCAACTAGAGAACAAAAGTAATTTAAAAGTTATCTTAAGTTGACCAATCTGCACTGTTGACAGTATTTAGTAGCTGACAATCTGTCACATAGTAAATACCAATTCACTGTAACTTAAAAATTGCAGTAATCTCTGAATGGGTTTAATTGCATTAAAATTATTTGCCCATAAGACCTATTCTGTGTACACCATACATAAATTCTGGTTTGGAAGCAGGAAGATGCTTTGGTCCTACACCCACAGCTGCCTTTTGGTAGGAGCAATGATACCAGCTGAAAATATCCCTTCACCTCTACTCTAATCATGTCTGGCCAGCACAGGAGCACATGACAGGAGCGCTTCTTCAGCCAGTTCTAACTGCCATTGCAACTTCTTTTGGTTATTTTGAGGAGCAGAATAATATACACCTATTCTAAATTATTTCAGTGATCAAACAAGATCAGTCTGTGACAGAGAGCTTTGAATTAGACGATAGTTATTGTGAGATGCCTTTGCTTTACTAAAGAATAGAGGCACGACACTTCACAACCTGAGCTCTTGCTTTTGAATTCCACATATTCATGTATTGTTATGTATTTACAGTGAAGGACTGTAAATATAATAGGGTTTATAATAAAGCTCTACTTTGAGTGAGTTTCATGCCTGTTAAGATTTTGACTGTTAGTAGTGTCCTGTACATTAAATTCATTACATACATACATACAGTAGCAGATCAACTATTCTATAACGCAGGTAAATATTTGAATATTAAAGTATTAAATATTGAGACTTTTATATCAACTAAATAGTGTATTATTTCAGCTTTAATGAGATTCCATTCAGCTTTCAATGAAAATGTTTTGCATTTTTATTAAAAAGCCTGTCTTTTAACAGTCCCATGCATGGTTGCTTGCTCCAGATTTTAGTATAGTTTAACTTTATCATCAGAATACCAACAAATTATTATAAAAGAAATTGCTTAAGTGACTGAAGCCATATAGTGAATAATGTGCTAACTATGGATTAATACAGAATTGAATACCAACCAAAGTAAATTTTATATTTGCTTATGTTTATTGTGGTAAGATTCTTTATTACTTCATGCTGCTAATAGTATTATAATACACTGTG
Source organism: Pseudopodoces humilis (assembly GCF_049639895.1). Lineage (NCBI taxonomy): Eukaryota > Metazoa > Chordata > Aves > Passeriformes > Paridae > Pseudopodoces > Pseudopodoces humilis. The sequence goes on along the minus strand of NC_142200.1, from coordinate 136,250,631 downwards.
GGAAGAAAATTAGATACAAAAACTATATACAAAAGCAAATCATAATGTTGTTTAGCATTATGCCATCAAAGCTAAAATTTTCAAGATTACAGGCCTATTTTCCTCTCTCTTTATTTGTTTATTTGTAAAGAAAACTGAATGTGTATTTTTTGTCAGCTTCAAAAAGGAATTTTTACATAGGAAGGAAGTTAATGTCTAAGCACTTTTATAGAGGAAACATTTTTCAGGACCATTTATTTTAATGTTCCCTTTACTGTAAAGGCAAATGCACTCATTCAGCACCCATTTTCTTCATCTGCTGGATTGTGTAGTGAAACCATAGGAAGATTAGAAAATTGAACTTTTTAGCAGTGCTTTCTAGATGTTCTCAGCAAGATGAAAATAAGATTTGTTCTTGCCTGGTGGTTACACAATGATAATTCTTCCAAAGTGAGAATTTAAGAGCATCATTTGTGTATTTTATTTGTGTTAATCTAGTGTAACTGCAAGTAATCGGTGATGAACGATGTGATTTGGAGATTCTCTTGTTTTGTTTCTACTGTTTCCTAGCTTAATTTTATGTATGTTGAATGATCAGATAGCTATACTTTCACACATTCTGAGCTGGGTTCTGTTGATCTAAGACAACTGGTCTTTCTAGTCTTTAAGCAAAAGGCAAAACTCTTCTTCAGCAAATTAATGATAGAGGGAGGCTAGTTTACCTTGAAATACTGAAGACCAGGAAACTGAAAAGAAAATGAAAGTAAACTTCCTATTGAAAAGGAAGCTTTAAATAAATAGAAAGGAAAGATAAATCAGCCTAGGGGTTGTTTTTTTAAGTGTGGTGGAAAAATCTGAGCTCAGTGTTTGGCTTCTATCTCTTGATTTTTATATACTTGTTGGAGCTGGGTCATTTATATTTAGTCCCTCTTGGGAGGAAGTACCTCATGTTGGTAAATGATCAGTACTCCGCTTGACTAGAGGAAAGATTCATGGGTTTTTTTTAATTAATTCCAATATAGGAAAAAATTCCTTGTACTTTCTGAATTGACAGGAGAGTAATGTTAAAATTGCTTAAAAGTGTTTGGGGTATGGAGGGACTTAAAAGTTTGTTTTGAAGCTTTTACTTATGTCATCATTACTATATGAACATATATGTGTAATTGTGTAGTTTGTGCTCCGACTGTTTTATTTTGTAGTGTTAAAACTTCTGAATTTGTCCTTTGAATGATGATTTTCTTGCAATTGATTTGGAGCTGTATAAGCTAAGCTATACTGAAACTGGCAGATCTTAAAAAACAGGTTTTTTAGCTAAACCATTGCTTTGTTCAAAAAGTATTATTTTGAAAAACATAGTTGTTTAAACAGTTTGTGTAAAAATGTTATGAATAAAGTTCTTGCTTATTTTAGACAGACTTCATGTCCTTATTTATTTTTTCTGCTTCAAACGATGATAGAATTACATACAAGGTTCATTTTATAGTTAGTTTTAAAATTTCTTGGCAAAGCATATATAGTGAACACAAATGAGATGCTTTATCTGCTGTTTTTAAGCTCTCTTAAAAATGTGTTTTGAATTCTCTAGCATTTACTGTTAAAGATAAAACACATTATGTGCAATGGAATTTTTTACTTTTGAGCTTAGACAATGAAGGTGTGCTTGCTTTTCTTCAACTTCAGTTCATCTGCTTTGAGTTTAACACAGTTTTGAGTTTTGAAAAAAGGCATGTTGGTAAAGGCTATTAAGTTTGGTCTGACCTTCCTTTCCATTTAGGGTATTCATTTGAACCTAATGTGAAGTTATGATCCCCAAGCCTGACTGATATGTAAACATAACACAGATGGTGTAGAGATGATTCTGATGATAATTCATTTCTCAGCCAGTCATGAAGATACTTTGATTATAGTATGTTTAAGTAGTTATAACATAGTGCTCAGTGTTGGTCTTGTTAGGAAGGGAACATATGGGAAACAAGTTACACGTTATTCATGCCCAACAAAGGATGCTCTGTGGTGTGACCATTTTAATTTCTAATGCTTGATTAGAAACATAGTATTTTAAAATATGTCATAGAGCAAGGTAAATATATTAAGCATAGACTGAATAAAAAGTTAAGTACATAGTTTTGGGCATAAATGTTTGTTTTGGAAAGTATTTGTTACTATATGAAAGAAGCCAGTATGCTCAAATTCAGATTTCACTTTGCATGCAGATCGTTAAAAAGTCACATGCTTGTTTTCACGTTTATGAGTCCTGGTTATAATGTAGCTTACTTTATCTTCTATAAGCACTCTGAATGACAGTGCTGGAAAAAAATAAACAACATTAATGAGATTTAGTTAGAAAACATTCTGTCTTTACATCATTTATTGGCACCCATCTGTTATAGTGGGCACTGTTTGTTGAGTATGTTGATGGCGATTAGCTGACAATAAAACACAAGCGCTTGCATAAAGCAAAACAGTCTGTCAGAATCATGCCAGTGTTTCTTAGAGCAGTGTTCCAAACAAACTGATATAATTTGAGATTCAACATTGTATACTCCATAATTAATGTTCTCTTTTTTGGTCTGTTCCTGCAATAGGATAATTGACAGTCTAGATGGAGTCCGCTTGCTATGGTCATTGTTGAAAAATCCTAGCCCAGAGGTTCAAGCAAGTGCAGCTTGGGCTCTTTGTCCTTGTGTTGAAAATGCTAAGGTAAAGAAGTATTTAAAGTAACAGTTTTGTTATATATATACTCATGTATAATTTTTACATTTGGATAATTTTCAGCAATACTTTGCTGTTTGCTACTTGTACTTTATTTTATTCTGTTAACTGCTTAAAAAACATATGTATTTACTTTTCAAAAGTGGAGAGTCCTCCATCTAGTGCCCATTATATAATCTGTTTTTACAGTCTTCTCTGTATTGGCAAATATATTTTAGTAACTTATCAGTACCTAAGCTTACTGTACCCAAATAAAGCATGATGAAAATCTGACAATGCTGCAAACAGAAAGCTTTTACTCACAGGCTGTGAATAGCACGGGTAGTTCTAGTTGTTCTTCACTGTGAGGTACTTCAGCTGTGTTCTCAAGAGACCATCATTTGGTTTCAGAGCATATTTTAGACTCGGTGCCAATGTAATCTTCAGGTTTTCTGCTCAGACTGCCAACAAAAAGTGCCAGTGGTGAATAGTCGTGGTTGTGCAGGTCAGTTGTGTACAGAAGACTGAGCTATTCATTTATTTCATGTCAGTTTCCAAATAGAGATAAAATAGTGAGGATAAGCTGCAAGTAATCTCTCTGAATTCTTAGCACTGACATATGGTAAAATAAATGGGCAAGGTTTTCTTTTCCATTAGAAGTTTCCTAGAGTACTACCTTTATACCTTAATCCTTGTACAGTACTGGCTTCCATTTCTGATTTGTCTCTATATTTAATGCAACATTTGCATCTTTTCTCTACTGTACCAAAAATATATATCCTTTTACACAGAATTGGAGATCCTGACTATGTAAAGAATAGTAATTCCTTCAAAGTGCTAGATATCTGTAGCATCCTTTTTGCTGGCAGTTCCCTGTTTGGAATTGAGCACTGTGTGGCTGCTCTTAATTTATGTAGCTGATTCGATGATACAGATATATGGATATATAGTGAGAAAATTTGGTGTTGTTTTTGATAACTGAAGCATTTTTTTTATTTCTTCCTAATTATTTCTACAATGGCAGCTTGCTTGTAATTTTTTACACATGCTGGTTATTCTGAATTATCTTATCATCCTTTTTTTCTATATGTGCACTCTAGTGCAATAAAGTTTTTCAATGCCTAATGGTGCATGTCTCCTCTGTAAAGAAATGAATATACCTGCCTCTCTCTTGAACAATATTGCTGTAATTGAATGTTAAAATACTACTTCATCTCAGTACTGAGGTAATGCTTCCTATGAGTAGAACTCAGTGACTTGAAGTGCTAGAATAGAACTGCAAATTGCTAGAACTTCCACTTAAAGCACTTTTTCACAAATGAAGGGAATAGAGGACAACTACTGAAATTATGTATTACATGGATTTTTTTTTCATTTTTTTCCCTGGGGTGTTTGATGAGTGCAAGCTATGCACACCCTTAGTGTAACTATTCTCCTTTCATCTCTCTTGGCTGCCTGCCCTAATGCTAATCTGTGATCCCACAAAGAGTTCTTTGTGTGACACTGTGGCCAAGTGGCTCACTGAAACAAACCTACCAATAATACCCTTTCCGCTGACACTGAATAGAAAAAAATATGTATAAAGCAGCAACTACAGCCACACTGAGGAAGTGCAGCAACTATTTCTACCTAAAGAGAATTTGGGGGTTTTTTGTTCAAAGTTAATGTTATTCAGCAATTTGCATGATCTTCCAAGAAGCAGTTTGGTTTATGCAGTGCTTGATTCAAAAGCAGTAATAAGTACATGACTTTAAAGGGTTACGTGTGTTCTGGCCTTTCTAAGCCTGTACTTGGGACCACAAACTGTGTTTCAAATAACTGTGAGAATGGAGTCTGAGGGGTTTTTGTGTGTTCTTTTGTGGAAGCTGTAGTGGTTCTCTTCTGTGTTGTGGAGATTCACAGACGAAAATGAACTTGTTAGTAGTATCATAAACAAATTTTTCTAGCAATGTAACACAGCATCCATTTTTCTGCATAAATATTTTCATTTTACAACCAACTTAAAGGTTTTTTTCTGTATATTAAACATCTTAGAAGCTAAATCAGAATCAAATCAGAATCAAAATTCTGATAAAATGGTTGTTTTGTCGTATGTGATTACATATTTCTCTTTCATGCTTACTCTCTCCATAATCTGTTTAAGAGTACTTCCCATAGAATAGAATTTTATCAGTACGATGTAGCTAAGTGATATTGTTTGTTACAAAGGAATTAAAGGAATTATTCTAATAGAAGCAGATTGTTATTAATTGGTTGGTTCTTTACTTCCAAAAGGAAAAGTTACTGCTGCGGGCACATTGCTAGTAGCAAAGTGTAAGCGAACTGTCCAAGAAACACAAATGATTATGAAAAATGAATAAGAGAAGTCTACTCAACTCTGTTGATGTTGGAACAGCAATGTTTGGTTATGATGCTTCTTTGAAAAACAGTACTTGTAATGTTCTCCCAACATCAGCCCAAACATAAACATTTGGAGAAATTCTACAAAGATGTAATTTGGGCTATTATAAAAATCACCCAAATGCATTGTGCCAATAAGAGGAACACTGCCAGCTTGAGCCTGTATGAAAATTCCTATTTCCTCACAGAGGAACTTTCTAGTAGAATCTTTAAATAAATTAAAAAAAAAAAGGGGGGGAAAAGTTCTAGAGGTTATTTTCTGTCCTCATATTTTTTAGAGTTTTGCATGCAGACATTAAAATGCAAATGGTAATGTCAAGCATCATGTTTTTCTGTCCCATGTGCCTGCATATCAGCTTCCAACTTTCAGTTTTAGCCTTTTTATAGCTATAACTGTGGGGCTTTCTTAAAGAACTTCAGCCATTAAGCCATCTATGTATAGAGTCATCCTGTTTTCAGCTAGGGTAGAGTTAATTATTTCTCAGTAGCTGTTAAAGTGCTGTGTTTTATCTGTCAAAATAATTTAAGCAGAGTCAGAGACTGGGGGTTTGAAAGACAAGAGAGAGAAAGTTACTCCGTTTTCTTAAAATTTACGTGTGGAATGACATTCACCCTTTTCTGATACATTGTGGTTTCAGTTCTACAGGAGACTATGATGGGTGTGATGAAAGATGATGAGACATCTAAAGATGTCTGTGTGTTTCTTTTATAAGGGGAAAGAGAATGTCCATGTTGACACAGAAACACCCCAAACCAAACGAAAACTAAACCAGGTTTAAGAGGGGTCACGAAATGGGTATGTGGGAAGGTTAATTAGTCTTCAGTCCTGAAAGAGTATTATATAATAAGGAAGTGAGTTTTGCAGCCAGCCAGCCTGGAGTTAACCTATGGGTAGAAAATATGTTGCTGATGAGCTATTCTTATATAGATTTTTGCTTGTTATGGAAAGTTAACATAACCATATGTATAAAACCACAGAGAGCATTTCTTTTGTAAGAATAACAAAGAAGTTAAAGTTGGAAATTCTTCTAATATTTAAAAAATAGTTAAACCGTTTGCTGTTTTAAATACATTAAGATGCTTTGATTGCGCATTTTGCTAATTTAAAACTATAATGTAGAAAGGTAATTGTGCTCCATACTGCACACTGTTATTCCTTTGTTTTACATTTGAAAAAATTTAGTTAAGTACTGCCAATGCATTTTTGTTTATGTACCATTCTTGGGTTAAGCCTAAAATGTCAAAATTCCCTTCTTTTGTATGTACGGCATTTTCCAGTTCCTTTGTTTGCCTTGCTGTGCTTCTTGCAATTTTACACAGAAACCTTGGTTCAAACTTAGTGCTCTTACTGCTATCTTTCCATTTTTTAATTTGTTTTCTCTAGACATAATTTTTTACATCTGTCCTACCTACTTCTCTATATTTGCTCTCATTTCATGCAGTTTTTACGCCCTGGTATCTGGATTTAGATCTTCCAAATTTTTAAGCATTTTTGATTAACCAAGCATCAAAAAGTGTACCAAAAGAGAGACAAAAAGGAATTTTTTGCTTGCCTATGAACCCTTTCAGAGAACCAGGATCCTCAGATCTTTAGGAAGCCCAGGAATCCAGACCTGGCTTGGTGAATCTGTAAGTGACTGCTGTGCTTGCAGGGTGCATACAGAACCAGCTCATCCAATGACACTTGACACAGGCTGACTAGTGTAGTGAACTGACTCTCAGGAGTTATTTGGGCCTCCTACAGTCAAGTTGGAGATCCTAAATTAACTGATACAAATTGCCCTGAGGTCTTTAATATCTACAAATATAGGAGTCCAGTTTCTGTAAGACACATAACGTGGAAGCCAGGAAGCAAAGGGTGTAGCCTGTATCTGCCTCACACAGGAGCCTTGGGCCCTAAGTTCCATGCAGAGCAGCTGTCTGAGAGCTTGGAGACCATGAGAAGCCAAAAAGCTTAGGAGATCCTGGAGACCTGGATTTCCAGCTGTTTGGCAGCCCATCAGGCAAGAAGTCAAGGATTCTATGAAAACTAGAAGCCAAGGAGCCTGGCAGGCTCCATCTGGCTGACAAGAGAAAAGATGAAGAGACATGTTGGTTATTTAGCCTGCCTTTCCGCCTGGTTTCTGTCAAAACTTTTCAAGAAGCTGTTGTGTTCTTATGGAAGGTTTTGGTTCCATTCCATTAGCATTTTCTGATGGAATACTGTTCCACTGGAAAATATTTGACCCGCATTTCTTGTAGCTTGGTTTATTTACAGCTACACATGCTAGTCAACAGCTTGTTGTGTAGCTTCTTTACTTTTAAATCTGATTCACTAACTGGATTAAAAAAATCTATAAAAGGTTTTAACTATCATCCTTCAATTTTTTTTCTCCCTTCTTTGTTTTTCCTTTTTGTCCATGTCCATGTTTCCTGTCTTTACCCTCTCACTTACCACTGGGACTTCTGCAGGTCTTAAAGCAAGAAAAGAGCATGGCAATCATTGTGTTTCATTTGCTACCTAACATTTACCAGAAGATTTCAAGCAATCATTTTATCTAGTGATGAAGCTTTAGATTGAACTAAAACATATTTTATACTTCATGCTGCTTGTTCAGATTCTCAGTGGTCTGTAATGGTGAGTGGTACATGATGTGATTGCCTTCTTATATCCCACTCTATTTCTGGAAGCATGCCAGACATGCAAGGACAAATAATAACTGTTTTAGCAACTTCTTAGTTTGTGTTGTCACTGCATTGATTGTTTAACTGAACTGTCCTCACAACACTCTAATATTGCACTTCTAAAATACTAAATTACATATTAGTAATGACTATCTCATAAACATATTAATGATTATAAGAAGTTTGCTTAGACATGTTTGAATTTGATTCAATCCAAAACCAATTAAAATAATGTTTTTAGACTTATTCAATGTTATTGTTATTTGTTTCTCATACATCCATTATTTAAATGCTCCTCAAAATAATCTGAAATAATTGAGACAACTATGGCATCAAAGGACTTTGGCATTCATTGTTTCACTGCTTATGTGGGAAAAAAAAAGGGATTTTGGCAATTACCCAGGACTGAACTTCAGGTATAGTCCGCAGACTGAAAAGTAAGGAAAACAACAGACAGAAGGACTACTAAAAGTTACATTAGTGACTAGGTAGACTTATTTCCCCCTGACATTTTTAGAGAACCTTCATTGTGTGCCTTCTTGGGCTGTGTGCTTGGATAATTGACTTCACTTTGGTTTTTGAAACTGCCAAGAGTAATACAGTTGCCAAGTGTGCAATGATCAAATCCCTGAAGAGAGGAAATTCTGAAGAGGAATTCTGCTCTTACAGGCTTTAGAGTAGCATTGGAATCATGTCAAAGCAACTCTGCTTTGTTACTTTGGCTTTAGTTCCTTCTTTGAGGTAAAGAGGACAGAAAAATCCATGTTCATTGTCTGCTGTTGTTTTCCCAATGCACTGTTTTCCAACACATTGCATTTTCTCACAGAAGAAAAGTTGAGATGTAGGGGAGTAGTTTTATCTTACAAATGTTTCTTCATCTGTTGTGCAACAGTGTAAGCCTCCATAACTATATAGACAGGAATAAAATTAGCCTTAAAATAGAAAGGAATTTTATCAATATTACCATTGAGTTATTCAATAGAAACAATGAATAGAAAATTTCTTATATAAATTTTGTTTCCATTTTCACTAAGCAGCTGTAATATAGAAACTTACTTGCATTTCTTTATTTTGAACTTTAAATTTATTTGTGCACTGTAATGAGAAGTTATTCAGATGGGAAATGCAAATGGAAAGGAAAAGCTTCCTTCATTAAAAAAAAGTTTAAAGATGACTCTTGATAACTCAAGTTTGTTTGCCCACCCATACCATCACTTTTTCGGGCAAAAGTGATTAAATTTGACAAGTTAGCTTTGATTCCTTAAGCTTTTTAAGATGTCCTGAGAGTGAACTATTATTTGTCTTTCGTGGAGAAATTGTATCTTTCAAGTGGAGTATATTTTAAAGATAAACACAATGTGTTTTTGTAATTATGTGTTTAGCTTTAAATCTTTCAAATAAAATAGTTTTCACTTTAGAAGAAATAAGAAAGGAATTACATTACAAAAGAATCCAGTAGTTCTTCTATGAGACCTGTGTCTCAACCTAAGACTGATGAACTTTATTTAATGAAAATAAACACAAAAACCATAGCATATCATGACAAGAAAACTCAAAAATCCCAAATGTTCACCTTGTATAAATACCAAAAAGATCAAGTCCTGCAAATACCATAATAGTTTCTGCTCTTAATTAAAAAGCTGTGCAAAGCTGGTCTGTCTCACAGTACTTTTGCTCTTGGCTGAAGCCAATATAGAAATAAATGAAAGGGAAATAAGGGAAATAAGGGAAAGTTAACTGAATCTTGTTAATAGTCATGCAGGCCAGGAAGATGCAAGTATATAATAAAGAATAGGTGGATGAGGTTTTATTAACACTGTAGGTAACTTTTCTGGCCTCAGCATCTATGCCAGATAGGTGTGTTTTTACTGTTTGAATTTGCAAACTCCTCTCCTTGAATACAATTTTAGAATAGTATTTCTCATACTTTCTGAGGATAAAAATTTCTACTACTTAGAAGATGTCATGTCAAGTCATGAAAGATTCTGTTATCTCTTCCTTTCTTCTTTAGCTATTTGAAATATAATTTAACAATCCATGTCTTTTCATGTGTTACCTCAGGTTAAATGTTGCATTAAAAATATAATAATGATGAAAGATATAAAATGAAGATGTCTCCTGTTAATACAATAAAGCCTTTTTCCCCCTTTCAGGTTTTTTTGGGTTTTTTTTTATGACTTCTTTAGAAGTCTTTGCATTTGGCCTCTTACTTTGTTCAGCTCTAGAAATATTATTGTTAAAACAGATGCATTCAGCCTAATGTTACCACATGCACACAGATATATACAATAAAATTATCTGTTTTATTGCTTGTTAGTGATTTTATCTATGCTTTTCTCTATAAAGGCAGTTTCTAGGCTTTATTCTTAACTTTTTTTCTCCCTGCCTAATTCTACCTGAATAGCTTTGTTGGGAAACTAAGAAATAAGATTTTGTCAGAATAGGTAAGGGAGTGGGACACATGGATAAACATAGTATAGATAAATGGCAAAAACATACTATAGATAAATATGAAAGCTTAACATGCACCAGTAGCTGGAAATTACAAACCCTTTGGCTTGTTGGACAAAGTAAGTTGTTTTTCAATTTAATTTAGAAGGTGGAATTTAAAGATTTCATTTTTTCTAATTGAAACAAAAAGAAAGGAAGTATTTTCAAAGACATGTTATATTTTTTTTTGTTATGTTAATAAAAAAAGTTACTAAAAATAAATGAAAGTGACTGAGAGTATTTGAAAACTAAAATCACAGAATTTACTTTACACTATGAGCGGTATCTGATCATTAATACAAAGAACGTAGATTCAGAAGAATTCAGTCGTGGCCTCTGAAATCACAGGCACAACTTCATATAAATTCTTTTTGAAATATTGAAGTATGGCAATTAAATATAATACACATATTTCTGTTTAAAAAAGGAAACCTAGAAATATATTCTACAAAACAAATGTGTGGTTTTGCTTAAAGTATACAAAAAACATTGTGTTTGTTGTTTAAATTTCTCTGAAAAAAAAAGAAATCTTGTACAAAACATAATGTATTTTAGAGGTCTCATTTTGGTACTTCTTTCTGCTCATTGTTCTTCAAATTTCTTGCTGTTTTGCTTTTCTCTTTGTCTTGAACAGACCACCAGACTACACCCACAATCGCATTTGGGAAACTTCCCTGACATGTGGTTTCTGCAGTTTTCCTCTGCTTTTCATCACTGGTAGAAAGTTCTTGTGTTTACTTGGTTTCACAGATGATTATTGAAACTCTTTTCTTTTTCTTACTGCTGAATTGTTTTTATGTTATTCCATGACTTGAGTGGAATGTACTCCATTACAAAATGTGGAAAGTATAAGCTTGTCAGAAGAGAAATTGAACAAATAGGGTTATAATCACCTGGAAAGAAAATATGTACAGGTAGAAAAATATAAAATGTTGGTATTGGTTCATTAAGATGAGATAAAGGCTAACTTATCTCTTAATGGAAGGTCTTTCAAAAGCAGGAATATAATACATAGATCTGTGATGCATGCAGAAACACAAAATAATCTTCAGGTCCCTTTCAAATCTTAGATCTTGTACTGTAGCATTTACCTGTTGAACAGAAGGCTTTCTTATCTGTTGAGGCAATATTTATACACAAGGTAATGCTGTAATGACCTTCAAAGATTGGAAGTAAATATAAAATATCTCATTTTCTTTTCTCCTCCCATGTCTGGTAATTTAGCTTCCAGCCCTTGAATATATGTAGGTAAGAAATTTGAGTGTAGAAAGCTTTCTCAGTAATCCATTACATATTGCCTTGGGTCAAATTTTAAAATTTCAAGACAAACATGAAAACTGATATGGAGAAACAGTGTTTTAATTCCGATGAGTGTCTGTAGATGCATTTCATTATGGTATGCATACACTAGCAATTGTAGACGAACGTTTATGTTGCTGTATCCATGGGAAACCCTCTGTAAGCCCACCTGCCTCTACATGCAGCTCACATGGTAATAGGGTGGAAGAGCATCACCCTTCCTTCTCTTTCTCAACTGCTTTTCTGAGCCACAAACCTGTATTGTCCTTCTTCTACATTTAGATTCTATTTTAATTTCTATAAGGACCTCTGTTATATGTTCATTTTGGGGGTATTTAGGACTTCTGCATGAAGTTTGCTCTTAGATGCTGCCCTTCTTCCACATGCTGTAGCTTGTGGTTTTTTACCCTTACACGGTTTAGCTTTAACCTCTCCCTTCCAGTCTCAAGATTTGTTCTGCCTGTGGCAAAAAATGTTTCATTACCAGCAGGCCTACCCACTGCTTTTACTTTCTGTGAGAAGGAAACATCACAGCTAAGAGTTCTGTTTGACATCTAGACCCAGAACTAAAAAAAGATGAAACTGCAGCATCTTATGAAATCTTCATTTACCAAGTCCGTGATTTGATGGATTTGCTCAGCAAAGCTAACACAATTCAGTTAGACCCTACTCTGTTCATAAATCAGTCCCCAAAAAGAAATAAATATAATCAAAACCATGCTTGGTCTTCAGCATCCCTCCCTAGCCCTAGGAAAGTTCATACAATCCATGTTTGCCCTCATATGAAGTTCAGAGGGTTTCAGGAGAGTGTCTAGTAGTTTTTATTCAAAATTCTCCTATTGACCTGTTGAAAGGAACGAATAAAAGTAGTTCCACTTGCAGACCTTTCTTTCCATCCCTGTACATTTATCACTACTGAGGAGCACAAGCTGAAATTTATCCTATGAAGTTACTGCCAGTCATTTAACTGCTTGGCTGTGGTTCCAATATAGTAACAGTTTGACACCAGGCTGTCCAATGCCACCTTTACATGTGCCACCTAACACCACTTCAAAGGTCTGTGCTCCAGAAATTTCTAAATCAGAGAGAATACTTCCATATTGAAAAAACTCTGATTTTCTTTTTTTCTTTGAATTTGCCTAACGTAAATTTTTGAGAGCCACTGCAATCCTGCTCCAAGGACTTCCAACTTTTCGACTGTACTTTGTTTTGAAACAACTTTGATTCTGAACATGCCACCTACTAATTTTGTCTGATGATCCCAGTTCTTCTAGAAGAGAGATCCTGGTGTGCCCTTCCCATTCTGCTCAAGGTTCTGTACATCTATATCACACTGCTCCTTCATTTTCTTTTATTACCTTGAGTGTCCTAGTTGGTTAGTCATTTCTTCTACCCTTCCACAGAACAGTTCACTACCACTGATTATTCTTGTTGTCTTTCTCTAAAGCTTTTTTAATGTTAACTTTTTGAAGATGGTAATAAAGGACTAGATCTGCCCACTGTATTCAAGATCAAGGCACACTGTTTTCTATTTATTTTATGGGCAAACTTAGACATTTTTCCAGGGTAGTTTTTGTGTTCTTTATTCATATTTTGCATTGATTTTTCATACACTGAGGTGCACCATGGTTCTCCCACAGTTGCTGTCATGGCTTGTGTAACTTTCCCTCTTAAATATTCCTGAGTGCTCATGGGCATTGATACAAGAAAATAATATTGTCATCCTTTGTCTTAGCTGTCAGACTAAATGTAGGAAACAGGAGACACTTTGAGAGCCTAAAGTGTCTGTTGCTGTGTTAGATGCCCTAAGGTGTGCAAGGCATCCATCTGGCCACTCTGATACAACTGATAAGTGAGACTTGCACCCTTCTAAAGTGACAGCTTGAGACTTTTATACCCTGCGGTATGAAAAATGAAAAATGATAGATACCTTTATTTAGGCATTGCATTTCTGCCTGTGTGCTGATATGTAAAACAGTCTAACTCTCATACGTCAATCAAAAGAGCTCCAAGTTCCAAATTAGCCATATTTCTTGGTGAAGGCAACACAGCAATAGCTGTAGTTTTGAATAAATATGTCGTACCAATCTGTTTTTTTAAACATTTTCATATAAATACTGATTGAATATTTAAAAACTACGTTTCTTTTGATTCTTATTTAGAATTCTGGGGAAATGGTTCGATCATTTGTTGGCGGCTTGGAACTGATAGTCAATTTGTTAAAATCAAAGGATAAAGAAGTTTTAACAAGTGTATGTGCAGCCATTGCAAATATAGCTAAAGATCAAGAAAACTTAGCTGTTATGACAGATCATGGAGTTGTCCCTCTGTTGTCCAAGCTAGCAAACACAGTAAGTAACATTTAAACATGTCATACAAAGCACTGGAATTTCTTACATCAGACTGCATTGTGCCCATCTAAAAGGTTGTGACAGGAGCAGTAGATTTTGCAGCAGTTACAAGGAAGAGCTGTAGAATCATTCCTCTATGGGACATACATTAGACATCAAAACAGTCTGTGTCTGCTACTAAAATTGGTTTGGAAGATGAGCTTCATTTTAATAGTTACTGTTGCAGAATATTGTTTTTGAGAGGTGCAGCTGCTGTCTGAAAAAGGCACAAAGGGTTGAGAAAACAATAAATCTGAACATGCAGAAAAATCCCACTGATGGGGCTATATTTTACATTTTAATGCTATCTTATCTAATTTCCAGTCAGTCTAAAAGTACCTTTGAAATAATATAAAAATTCACAGCACTTGCTATAAAAAGAATATTAAGGGATTTTAATAGCTCTATGCCTTACAGCTCTCTCCAGTTTTAATTGTACTGCAATTAAATTGGGATGCCTTAAAGATGTGTGGGAATACAATTCTGCTTTCTGATGAATTTTTGTTGTGTGTGTTGACTTTAATTTGTTATGTTTCTACTTTCTTTAGAACAATAACAAGTTAAGACGTCACTTGGCAGAGGCCATTGCCCACTGTTGCATGTGGGGCAGCAATAGAGTTGCCTTTGGAGAGACCAAGGCTGTGGCTCCTTTAGCACGTTACTTGAAGGCAAAGGATCCATTAGTTCATAGAGCTACAGCTCTGGCTTTATATCAACTGTCAGAGGATCCCAACAACTGTGTCATCATGCATGAAAATGGAGTGGTGAAGGTGAGGTGGAAGCTTTTTCTTATTTGGGGTTCAAACTGTTTAAGAGGTTTGGCATGGTCAAAAAGAGAGATCTTTAATTTGAAATAGTTCTTGAATACTGCTGTGTACCTCAAATTTTCTGAACTTTATACTAAAAATGTTTGGTTAATTAGTGAATTAGTAAACAGGATTTTGGAGCCAAAAAGATTACAACGAGGTGGATTTGGGGAATGGAACTATGATGTGGACATTCACCTTTAGAGTACTTCACTCTGACATAGGCTGGTAGTGACATGACATCAGCATTTTGTCGTTCTCCAGTGACATTTGCTAAAGAAGTTGGGTTGTCTTAATGGATTATTGCCTAATATGGCAGTAAGTCACCTAGACATTGAATGTAACTGAGTTTGGGGACAAATTGGGTTAGAATAATACAAAGGCTTAGTTTACCTGGAGCTGTTTTGGTGAATTCTTTATTTTATTTTTACTTATAAAATTCTTATGTTAGGAGTTAAGCATAATCAAATTCTGCAAAGATCTTATCCTAGAACAAAATTTTCTTTCAAAAAGATTTTTTAGCGAAGTTTTGCCTCACTAGTTGAAGGCAGAAGAGTTGTTCCTTTGGCACAGGAGAGATAAGCATTATGGCTTTAGAGATGGAGATAGTAGGAGTTCTCAATTTTCATAAATTCCCTGAAAGATTCACTATATGCAGACATTTCATTTTACTTGATCTTCAGGTAAATGTATTTACAGTAAGAGTTGACTTATAATGCAATGTTATTACTACTGTTGATTTTCTGCCTGGCTTTATGATAGTGTAGTTCATTGTGAGCTGTTTCGGTTCTGGCACAGGTAATGGTCCTGAATTATCATGCATTTATCTGTAGTTGGCTTAAAGCATCCACTGGTCAAAAATACTAAAATATTCAGTTTAAGGGCCAGTACTTGAACTTGCTCAAATCTAAGCTACCCTTTCAACACCAGAGAGTAGCACCTTCCTTTCACAGTCGTATTATATTGGCTATACAGCAAAGAGGAATATATGGTGTACTACAGCATTAGCACTTGATTTTTTAATCTTGCTTCTCTCTTTGTTCAACTGGCACAATCCATTTTCTGACCTCCTGTCATCTGTTTTCTTTCATTTTATTATGAAGATTTCAGGTTTTATAAGTTGTAGCACACTGATTCTGAGATGGACTTTTAGAATAATTCCACCTCACTCTAGATTCACCTTTATTTTTCAGTCCTAGTTAAAGTGTTTGGACTAATAAAAAACATTAATTTGTACTTCCAGATAAATAGGGATGTACAGAAAAATATAACAGGTTTTAATGTTTTTTATTATTCACAGTGTTCTGGATTTTCCAGATGTGCTAGTCCAAGTGCTTTTGTTCTGTGTTGCTAGAGCTGAGCCAGTCCTGAAGCAAATCAGCACATGCACCATGACAGCTCAGGACACAGTTGACCAATCCACCAACACTTAAGAGCTTGACTTCCTTGCTGGCACTGTTGGAATTGCCATCAAGAACCAATTACTGAAGTTTCAGAAAGCTTGGAGAGGCATTCCCAGATGGCAGGGAGAGTGGGTGGAGATTTAATAGTGCAGTCACAAGAGTCAGAACAGGGCTGAGTCTCGCCTGGCCTACTGAGTTGGTCTGCCTAGCACAGGCAAGACAATATTTGCAGCACTCTGCTCAGTGCTTCGCAGTAATGACAGAATGCCTGGCTGTTTTCATTCTTCTAGTCTTTCCAGTGAGTAGTTGACTGAAAACATACTTCGTATTTCTATAGAGGTTGTTATATATAGGTTATTCCAGGACCAATCATATTTTTTCTAAGAAACTTGTTTGGATTTGTTTGATATTTTTTTCATGTTTTACCAGATACCTGGTGTTTCAGTGATCATGAACAGTTGGATTAATGTCACAGCCTCTGTAGTTGTGACTACAACGCAGGTGTTCTTCAGCACATGTTCATGTGCTGTGTTCACATACAAAGAATGTGTGATGCTTCAGGGAAACATTTAGCCTGTGTGAATGACACAGTTGCTGAGTGCTTTAACAGTTGGTCCGAGACTTTCTCAAAGCATTAGACTTTCTGACCATTCCCTATTCAATGTGTGTACACATGATTTTGTCCAGGAAACCAGTAATAAAATTATAAACAGAAAATAATTTCAATCAGTTTGTTGTATTTCATATTTTGCTACCATTTCAAATATTATTTATGAATCACAAAGCAACAGTTGTGAGAGAACCAGTGTTGGAAGTTTTCACCTATTTGTAACTGCACCCAAAATACATTCAATTTTCTCAAGTGAGTCTGTATGATAAAAATCTTGGGAAGTCACTGGTGTATGTCAGCTGCCTTGTGAAATTCTGAGGAGACAAATGGGGATTTTGGAGGAAGTTTAGAAAAGCAGTTTTATGAAGTTTTTCTTTTATGTTCAGTTCCACAATCAATGTTCGTATGACCAGGAATGGAACAATGGTTATGACCTGTGACAGATGAATAAATGCTTTCTACTACCAAACACCAGAACGTATTTCCTCTTTCTCAAGTAAAAATTCATGGCTGTGCTGGAAAATAGATTTGCATTCTCAAAGATCCAGTAATGACATGTGGAGCACTAGACAGACGTAGAAATTGATAGACATTAAGAGTAAGGAACAGGTATCAATTTGAATCCAAGATTGCATCCAGAAAGCAAGGGAGAAGAGAAATCCAGTGAGGGTTTGGCCCTTTACAGCTGAGATAAGCAGGAATATCAGGCAGCATTCTTTATACTTGGAGTCTGTCACCATTGTAGAGAAGAGAAATAGGAAAATTCACAGGCAACTGAAAGCAGCACCAAGACATTACTACATTCTTCATGGAAACATTAGAACATTTCCCTTAAAGATATTGCAGAGGAACAAAGATGTCCGCTTATATTTACCTGCTGCTGAAACCTTAGAACAATCAAGCTCATTCATGAAAAAGATGTCTAACTATGAGCTAAAGAGTACAGGTTTATTATAAGGGATGCCCTTGTAAGACAAATTGTAAAAACACTAGGGAGGAAATGGGAGACTGAGGAAATGCAGTCACTTTAGTAATGAAAAGATGAGTGTAAACATGTTTTAAAGGAAGAAGTAAAGTCATCAGAAGATGCTAAAGAATATTTAAATCATTATCCTACAGACTGTGTCAAGATAATACAATGCTACATTGTGCAACAGTCACTTTTTTCTTGGTTATATTGGCAAGCTGTAGATTTGGATTGTGTCTGAAGTGAGTTAGTGAGGATGGTGGTGTGATAGATCAGGCACTTATGAAACCGCTCATAATATACCTTCTAAAAGGCTTCAGAGATTAAGAAATTCAAAGTATATACAAGTGAAAAATATGTAGCTGATTATTCCTGGTCATTCTTCCTTTGCAAATGAAGGAAGATAAAATAATCTCTTATGGAAGTTAATTTCTGCTGTTGCAGAAGTTAATTTCTGATTTTGTAAGTGATAGAAAGGATTTGTTTTTGTGGATGATGATGTTGATGTTGATGATGATGATGATGATTTCTGTGTAAAGAAGGCCTAGGAAGTTTGAATGGCCTCATCACCTACAAAGTTGAGGCCAGTCTTTTATTATGAGGCTAATGAGACTCTGAAGAGTCTCTGAGGAGATTATTAAAGTAATGAAAAAAGTAAGAACAAGAGAAAATAAGCAGCTAAAGTCAGGCTGTGGAAGAATAAAAATTAATCAAATTAGTAATTCATCTTAACTTTAAATGTTTACACTGTGCACATGCCAAACTGAAATAGTCATTCCAATTCTTATAATAGCCAAGGAAGGAGAATAGTTTTTTACTGTTTCACCTCTTTTAATTTGGACGTTTATGCAAAGATAAGGTATCTTGATTTCTACTGGCAATATTTTCTGGTCTTCTTTGGCTTTAATGACAGTGCAGGTTCAAAGGTCAGATCTGCACATCTGTGCTGGAGGTATCTATGTTTAATGGGGTGAATCCCATCCAAGGCAGTTGAGAACTTTTAAAAATGACAAAACAGTCCATTTCATTATTAGGTAGGAATGACAGAATTCTGAATAATAGTGCAATAAGAAAGACCTATTAAAAATATTAATTTTTCTTTTCCTAGAATACAGATGAGTTGAATTTATATGCTATGATGGTGATGAAACTCAATCTGCCCAGCCATAACTGAAGCACATTTTGAGTATGATCTAATAATGCCAGATGTTTTGAATTAGTGGATCTAACTAACTTGAATCCAAGGATTTTGAAAGAGATCTTTGGAGTATTAAGGATGGATTCCTTTCATCTAACTTTGGCCACTTTTAGGTATGGAGTTTAAAGTAGTCTAAACTAAGACACCTTCTGTAGGCAATGGAAAGAGAGAGACACCTGCAGACTCATTCTAGCTGAAAATAGATGCCCAAGATATCTGCAAGGAATAGACTCATGAAAGTGCCTAATTTTCTCCACTGAATGTAGTAAGGACCTAGGTGACTAGCTCAGACTAAACAGCTAGCTTTCAGACAGCTGAATTTAAATTAATATCCTCCTGGATGTTGATTTTCAACAAACTTGTGGTACAGGGGAAGTTGCAGGGCTGGAAGAGAGGTAATATGCCAATATTTAAAAAGCCCAAATAAGATTACAGTCTGGTAAACTGGACACTAATCTCAAGTTGCATAGTTGTAGGTCCATACGTTATAATACTGGAAGGATCATTTTAATGACCGAGTCTGACTGGTTTACTCATGCAAACCAGAGACATTGCTTCATTTTTTTCTGTTTGGAATAGAGTATATCTTTTAGAAAAACACTGACTCTTTACTTAAAAAATTCCAGCGATGGAAAATCCACCAGAGACATCATAACTTGTTCCAGTAGTTAAATACCTTCCCCATAAAAACATTTTCACCTTATTTGTAGCCTAAGGTTTGTCTAGCTTTATCTTATGCAGTTACTTTTGCTTGGTAAACTGACAAGCCCTACATAACTTCTGTTCTCATATACATTCATATTGAGAAAATTTAATTGCTTGCCTGATTGTCATATTTTTAATTAGGTAGACAAGTGTAATCGCTGATGGGATTTCTATATTTTTAATTCTTTAATTATATTTGTGTGTCAGCTCTGAATTTTTTTATTTTTGGACTGAATTGCAACATACTTCAGAACAGAATTCAGTATTCCAGTAATATCTGTATGAATACTTAAATCAGGTAAAATAACTTCCTTGTTTCTGTGTAAACTCTATTTGAACATCAGAGATTTTCATTATTCTGTTTGACCACAGTATTGCACTCAAAGTTCATATTTGGCCAGTTTTCTACTGTGATTTTCATGTCTTTTTGGAAACAGATCCCCAGGTTAAACCTTTGCATGGTATAATGTTGGCCTTCATGCAAAGGAGTAGAAATTTAAATCTTGTGAAATAAGCTGATTTTTTTTTTTCAGGTGATTAAATCAGATTTTCATTTCTTGTCAGAACACTTTATAAACATTAGATGACTTAGCTCTCATTTTTGTATCAATAATTCACAGTTCAAAAGCAACCACAAAATGTGTTCAAGCATTTTATTGTTTTAGAGAGGAAAATATTCAGAGACCAACACAGTTACTCGTCTTGTAATGCCTTTAAAAAAATAATTCCTTTCCGCAGTAGGGGATTGCAGCTCTGGCAGAGATAAGATTCATTAGAAAACTAAAGGATTTTACTGGCTGAGAAAGTGGTAAATACTTTTGAATTATAGAGACTCAAGTGTATTAAGGTCTGTGAGAAGAAGACCAGTGCCTTTCACTGTAAAGGGTAAAGCTAAAAAATGCCTGTTTTTGCCTGCCAATGAAATTATACTTCTGCAGGTACCCAGTCAGATGGTACATAAATATCCTAAAACATTTAAGGAGAACTTCCCACTGAGGTGATTTCCAGTATCTCATACAAGGATCCCTTGATGTTTTGACTTGAAATTTCTGCTTGAATTCTGAACTAATTATCTAATAGTAAAGTTGATAATTTTTCTATTTATGCATTTTTTCTGTGTACTGTGATGAAGCTTAAAGGCATTGATCACAGATAAGAGATTTACTTTGCTAGGGAATGATGTGTACCTGCATGAGAAGAAGATGACTCCAGAAAAACTTTCAATTTAAATGCAACACACAATGAAGTGGAGGTGAACAAACAGATAGGACTGGAGTGCTAGAAAGAATGTAAAATATTCATATTTGATAGTTTAAGCAATACATTTTTTTTTACTGCTAATTCACAGCTGCAATTCAATCATCTTAAGTAAAATGTAAATATTTTTTATTTTATAGTTAAAAACTGACTGCAAGCTTTTTGTAAAAATCTAGAACCACTGGAGAGTAGCCAGTCACCCAGACTTTGAGGCACTCGCACCATATGGGAACCATAACTGGTGCTGCTGGCAGGTTTTTGCATGTGTGTGCCTGTGCTGAAGGCTACATGAAGTCAAAGTAAATTAGTCTCTCTTGAGCTTTGCATTGTTCTGAGCAGCTTTTATTTTCCAAATTAATTTAAAGATATTTTTCTATGCTGCACTATGAAAAAGTCAATTTTCTCCTATTCTTGTTCCATTGTACATAGAGAACTAATTATTTTTGGGCTAGAGGAACCATTAACCTAATGATTAAACTACAAACATGAATTGCAGATGATCAGAGTTTTTATTCATGTTCTGATATTTTTTATTATTACAAGTGTCTATCCAACCTACCCAAGCATAGAACTGATCTTTAGCCTTACTCTGTGGTCTGGTTTATGCTATTATTTGCCCATGGAAGTGCTCTGTTTTCTTATATTACAAAATACTAATGGATGCCTTCTGGAATATCAGTTGTAGTAGATTATAAGAATGTCACCAGGAATGCTGAAAATAAATTTTAACTGCTTGGTACAATAAAGTGGGCAAAGAAGACCCTCATTCCCTAAGAATGGGATTTGATTTGTATAATCATGCCTTTTAATATTTTTTTAAATTAGTCTTTTCATCAGGGTACAAGGGATGCATGGGAGGGGAGGTAGGGAGAAGGTGGGCACCTAGGTTGGGCTTGTTGGTTGGTTGGTTTTGGTTTATTTGGCAAAGAAGCCATAACAGCTATAATGTATCTTCTGAATCTTGGGTGCAGTTAATAGGAGGCATTCATGGTTTTTGAGCTCAGTTCTTAGCAGCAGAAAGGTTAAGCTCTTCTATTCCCTTGTAATATTCCAGGATATAAAACCATCTTGTTTAACCACAAGTTCTGAAAGTTATTGTGAAATGTAGATTACATATTTGGAAGGTTTTTTTATAATGACTGTGTTAAAAAATACAACTTCTGTAATTTATTGTGTAGAGCTTCCAGAAAACTGGTCATTGTTTGCTAAAGTCATAAATCCTTACAAGAAGATTTGGCTAACCATTTTATGTGCAAAGACTTTCATAAGACCATCTTTGTGAAATAAATAGATGGAATTAGAAAACATGGAAGACAATTACTAGTAATTTCTATTGAAAACATTCTAAACCCAACCTTTTATCACATAACTATATTTATCTGGAGCATAGAAAATTAAATGCAAAAGCTCTGGCACCCACTTGTTTAGGGGTATTTGGCAACAGGTTTGATTGTTCTCTTGTAGGGGCCTTTGGTGAGAACATTAAATACACAATATGGAGTTTTACATAATAAAGCAGGGTTTAATATATCTTCATAAATTAATGAAAAATATTTCATGTAATATCTATGCAATAGTACTATTCGGGTATAATAGTATTTATTTTCAATTTACATATTTTTGTTGTAATTTTAAGTTTAGAAAAACCCCCTTTGTAAGTGTAACTGTAACGGTTTGCTCTGTTCAGGCTCCACAGTTCAGGCTGGAGATACGGCGTGTCTGGCACATACTCCAAGCTGATGCCTGTTGCTTTTTATAACAGTTGTTACAGTTCTTGGACATCAAGAAAGAGGGCACTAGATTCCAAAAATTCTGCATGTCTGTTGTCTACAGAAAATAGGCCAAATCCCTTCACCCACAAATGTATTGATCACATCGCACTTACATTTTGGATATAAGAGATTCCATAAACTAAGTCACATACTAGCATATTTTATTCCATTTCAGAAGGATTAATGCAAATTTACAGTGTTACACCAGTTTCCATTGTGTTAGCAACTGCCAGGTTACGTTAAACATTTTGCTTACAGTTTCAGCTCCAGGAAGCAGGAGCCAGTAGCTGTTCCACCTTCATAATAAGCAAAATGTCACCATTCATAAAGTAAGAGTACTTTTATGTAAAACATTTTGCTTTTCACCATTGACAAAGGTAATGAAGTTTGGCTTTAGTATAGATTAAGCCTCAGACTTTAGATTACTTTTTTCAAAATTTCACATTACTGAAGTTTATGATATGTAGCAAGTGTTCTGTTAAAATCTGGCTGATTGTGGATGGGAAAAAACAGCAGCCTAAGGGAGATCAGCTTATTTTTGCCCAAACTCTGTGCTTCAGGAGATCTCTAATTTTGTAACATTTGGATAACAAACCTAGAGGCTGGCATAAAGCTCCTCTTGGCACATTTTAAACATCTTTTAGTCTTATAAAAAGAAGCTTGTCCCACTAAGCTGTACGTTTGTTGGAGCTGTTTAACAGTAGCTGTGCCCTGCAGCTCTTTTAGTGATAAATGAGCCATTTCAAATAAGGGCAATTGCAGCCAACTGTGCAGAAGGAATCATTAAAAAAAATTTAAATAGACATTTTTGAAGCTAAAAAATGCACAAACAAAGTATGTTAAATCAGAATATATACTGCTCCTTTTAATGGAAAAGATTGCTACTGGCTAAGTCTGCCAGCTTCAATAGGTGTGCCAAAAAGCCAAAGAATCTGGCAGAATCCACAGATAGCAGTTCCATCTTTCATCTATATTTCTTTTCTGTATTTATCTTGCTTTAGAAAATGCAGAGAATGTCTTTTCCTTCTGACTTGGCACTATTTCCAAACCACAGAAATACACAGAGCAGCTTCTTGCAATTGTTTAGCTCCCTGCACCAGTCTTATCCTTGTGACTGTGTGAATCATTTCTTTCTAATTTGGCAATAATAAGAAAGAAGAACATTAAAATATTTTTATGTTTATGCAATAGTATCTTAGCTGAACTGTCAGATATAAAATTAGTTTTCTTAATTAAGAGACACTGTGTTTTATGTGTAAGTACAGAATTCCAGGTAATTATTTTTGACATTTAGCTGATCAAAAATTGTTTCCTTGTATGTAAGGAGCTATTCAAAGAATCTGAACATAAGAAATACCAAGAACAAAGTTCTTCCTGTAGAATCAATCACTCAGTTCAGTTTGGCTTCCAGCCCTACTTACTCATTGTAATCTCTCTTATGTTGCCGTTGCAAAGAGCGCTCTCTGGTATCCTTCAAGTGGTAGGGCACAACTTACTGACATCACTTTCAAGGTAAAGATGCTAAGGAAAAGCC
This sequence comes from Pseudopodoces humilis, assembly GCF_049639895.1. NCBI lineage: Eukaryota > Metazoa > Chordata > Aves > Passeriformes > Paridae > Pseudopodoces > Pseudopodoces humilis. The sequence continues at coordinate 136,226,466 of NC_142200.1, read as the reverse complement.
CATTTGCGTTGTGTGGATTATGGGATGGGCTCTAGTGTTAATGTTCCTGGTCAGTGTTCTGTTCTTTGGCATTAAATCTAAAGACAAGGCTGCCAGGCAGCACAAGCCTGATGAGAATTCTGTCCTGACTTGAGTGTGGGCAGGGACAGGGTATGAATTGCTGATGCAGTTATGCTCATTTTACAATCAATTGCATGTGAAAGCTAAAATGTATCTTCTCAACTATGAGTGAGAGTTCATTTGATTTAATTTTATTGAAAATTTTATTTTAATTAATTTTGCTTTTATTTCCAAAGGTAATTTGTGGCTGTATTTATCAGCTGCTAGTCAGTGCAAAATTTCTTGCCATGGTTTATGATAATTCTTGATCTCTGGAAGCTTTGAAGAAAAAAAATGTAATGTTAAAGTGAGAGAATATTAGCTAGTAACACTTTTTAATTACCAAAAATTGCAAATTACACGTTACCTTTGGATTAAGGGTGGTAAAGCTAGAGAGAAGGTGCCTTTAGGCTGATTCTAGTGTACTCATTGAATTTGTGTTGAAGGTATAGATAAAAATAAAAAAACTTTTCCATGACATAGGACTGAGAAAGCAGTGACTCATAAAGGTGCTTCCATACTGCTGTATGGGTATGACAGTCCCAAATACTAGGATAAGATACATAATTAGGGCTCTGTGGAAATAGAGAAAAGTTTAAAATATCAAGAAGGTCTTTGGAACACCTGAAATCAAAATTGCCCCTCTGAAAGGTCCTGTCCTTCACCAGTTCTGGTCTATTATCAACCCTGACCACAGGCATGTGGGATGAATCCAGGTTTATTTGCTCTTTGTATCTCTTATATTGTATCTGTGAAATAGAACATTAATTAGACTGGGTTATCTCCTTCTCAGAATTCCAGAGAGACATAATTGCTGGACTCCATAGGCATTATAGGATAAGGATATATGTATCGAAAAAAGGTCGGTCATACTTTGGCACTGCATTTGCAGAACATTCACGGTATAGAGAATATTTTATTAGTATTTTGATTCTCAAAGCATTTTGTCTTTCCATAAGTTCATTACTCTATTGGTGTGCAATAATCCTGTTGCTGTTTGGAAAGGTGGAATTGACCATGCTTGGATTTTAAGAAAGCATTGAGCAGTGCTTTTCACCAAAAACTGTTAAAGAAGAGAAGGCAGAGTCCTGGAGAGGATAAATAACTGTTTAAAACTCAGGAATCAAAGTGCAGAAATTAGGATGAAGTTTTGGAGTCCAAGGATCTTGTCATTTAGTATTTCATAAATGAAAGTGGGAAGGGTGGTAAATGGTGAGGATGCAGACTGCTGAAAATACAGTTCTCCATGATAAGTGCCGACAGAGAAAATTGCAAACTGCAGTTCCATAGAGGTGCAGAACCATAGAGGTCAAATCTCCTGTGCAAATACATCACAGCTCAGTGCACAGCTTTCCCCTTTCATGGATTTACTGCACTGAACAGTTTTGCACACTGCACATGCAGCAGATACAGAGAGACTGCCAGTAAGTATTGGTTAGAACTGAAAAGATGTCCAGATGTTTGAGTGAGGCAATAAAGTCCTTGCAAACAATTTGGACAGAAAAATTTGCAATGTAAGATAGAGTTAGGGACACCATGAAACCCTGACTTTGCTTCTGATTGCTCAGGCTGTTTCTGTTAATCTTTCTGCTCTTGCTCTCATAATCCAAGAATCCTCATAAAATTTGCAGTTACATGTAGGTGTTATTTATCCCTGAATTTTTGTTGACATCCTGGAGTGTGGGGGGAGAAACTGATAGTCTGTGTAATTCTTCGGCATCAGAAATGCATATGAGGGAATGGTATTTTGAGAAACCCCTCTTTCACAAAATTTACAATATTCTGCATAAAGATACTTCTTTTAGGAGAAGGATGTTAAATTCCTTAATTGTCATCATGAATCAAGCCCATGATGCACTGTTTAAATGAAAAACTAGCCTGTTTGAGTGGAGAGCTGATGAAGTAGAGAGTACATTCCCCATGTGGGAGTAGTACTTTCTTTTAAATCATCCTCCACATACTGTTTTTATTAGGTGGCAGAATGCCTCAAACATACTCACCCAAGAATGCCCAATTTGGTCAGTAATGTTCTTGTGCTTGCACTAGTGTTGTGAAATAATGTCTTGGGTAGCTGGTTAGCACCAATCATTTCATCCTACCCAAGGGACAAAGTAACCACCACACAAGGTTTAAATCATGATTCTTTTTACCTTTTGCAGTAAAATTCAGGTAGAAGGTTCACATGACTTTTTTTTCCTGTGTTAAAGCACAGAGTTGCATGGTTTTAGTAAATTAATTTTCACATCTTCCCCCGCATGCTTTAACCAGCTTTAGCAGAGCTTTTATGCATGTGGTACAACCTCCACTTGCCCAAGCACAACTATAACTTTCTTTTTCTGGAACTAAAAAAGCTCGAGCAAATGAATAAGCCAAAAACATTTCCAAAACCTGAAGCTTGGAATTGAAGCTGAGAAGTTAATAAAAACAATTGGGGAACAGGCTTTTTTTCTAATCAGAGAAAAGTTTTAAATTTAACCTTTATGAATTAATTTTTCATTCCCTACTTCATAGTTATATCTTTAGAGAGGGAAGGAAGCAGATCAAGGTGTTGAGTATTTCTGACATAGAAAAGTCATACAGGTATTATTGATTGCTTGTTTGCATGCAACACAGTATTTTTAAAAGTCTCTGATCTCACAAAGCTTCCAAAACCAGCAGCCATTCAAGCACTTTGTGGCCAGAGTCCTTGAGTGGCTTTGGAGAGATGTTTTCCTTATTTTTGAAAAAATATCTAACTCCCTCTAAAGAACTGTATGCAAAACACAAATACTTCAGTTGAATATGGCCTAATTGGAGTGGTAATTCAAGCAACTCTCTTTGTTTCAATCACCAAGAAACCAAAGCATTTATCTGTCACAATAAGTGTACATGGTAATGTTCTTCCACAACTCAGACTTTTTAAAATTGCACAAATTTCTAGAACTTGTAAATGTATTTTATGACAGTTGACCCAACTGTTCATGAAGAAATTTGCATTTATTATAGGAAGTTTACTACTTAGTATAAAATAATTTGGTTTTCTCTAATAGCAAAAAAGCAGTTTGAGAATCTTGAGAAATAAATGGTATTGTACATTTAATTTTCTGATATCATACATTTAGATTTACTAATATGAATGAACATGTGGACTATACGTATACCCTTGTCCACAAAAAGCCCTACATCTTTTCTTGCTCCATTACATTCAGTTTCATATTTGTATGAATAGAGCTGATCTGTGTTCATACCATCTATACATTTATTTACCCTGGGTTCTAACTGAACATTTTCTAGTACATTTACTAGTCTGAAATCAGATTATATGTTTATATATTATATGTATACCACTCATCTTCCAGTTTATGTAAATGTATGCACTGTTGCCACCCCCACATCTTAAAACACAAGACTATAGAACAGTCTTCTTGTATGCCACCAAAAACAGCTTTAAAATACACTGGCTACTTATTTCAAATAAATGCTATTGTACAAATTCACAGGGAGAACCTCCTGCTTTTATCCCTAGGCTTTGATATATAAGGTTTACTAGCAAAAGAACCTTGCTGGTTTTGATTAAAATGATCGTATGTAGGGAGACTGACCTTTAGAGCATTGGACCTAAAGCTATATTAACTTTAGAGATCAAAATCAGTACCTGCAATTGAATGCAGAAGAGAGTTTGAAGTCAGTTCACGCATACCAGTAGATCTAACATGCTTTTAAAATACTGGTACAGTCAGATTGTGTTCTCAGATCCCTATTCTCAGGATAAGATGCACTTGAGAGAAACATTGCAAAATTTGTCAATAGTCTGGAAACTGTAGTGTCCCTTTACTGCAGTTCAGTGTTGTCTTCAAAGACAGAATAGTTAGAGTACATTTCAGGAGTATCAGATAAACCAAAGGAAAAAAAATACATATACTGAGAAATCAGGCAGAGCCCTTCAGAGTTAATGGACAGCTTAAACCTTATTTTTTTCCTCTGACTTGCTGATGACAGTTTATTTGCAACTGTTCCTGATTAACTTTCATATAATCTTCATATGATTGCTAGAAATAGACAAAGTTATAGTATTTGTATCCATAGTAATGTTAAAAAAATTGAAACAAAACTGAATTAGCGATTCTTTCTTAATTTCCTATACTACTTCCTCAATAATGTTTGAGAAGGAAAGGAAAGGTAAAAGTTGTGCTTCTGCAAAATGAAAAGGAAAGCAAAGAGCAAAAAAGCAGGTAAGTATGGAAAAGGAGCAGGAAATACAAAAAAAGAAAGGTTGATCAGGCTTGCAATGATGTAAAGGAAGGATAGTCCCCAACATATTACTGAGCCAAAGTAAATTGTGAAAGGAAAGGGACATCCATGACATAATTTCACAGTTTTGAATGTCCATTCCATATAATAAGTAATCAGTCTTATAATTTAATATTAACAAAATAAATTTCCATTGAAATGAAAAATAAAATTTTGAAATGTCGCTCTATTGAAATTATAAAAAATTCTTTATTCTCTCTATGCCACCAAAAGCCTTTTTTATGTTAATCTTCTTTTGAAAACTACAATGAAATAAAAATAAAATACAGAAAGTGTTTCAAATAAAAATATGCTGTGAGACCCTGAGCTTCATCACTTTTGGATTATCAGATCTGCCTATTGTTTTTTATGGGATGAATTTCATATCCCGTAAGAATTTCTGTACATTGGAATGTTCATGATGATTGAATTTTCTTAATATTGTACCAAACATCTTACAACTGAATGTAGATTCAAGCTGTCTTCCTTTAACATCTCCAATTAGTTCCATATAATTGTAGCTTTTAAACAAAGATTAGAAATTATTTTGATTAGTAGTTTTATTTAACTGCTTCACCTTTGCATGATATTTTTATTGGTAGTTAGATTTACACCTGAAATAGTTGTCAATATTCCTCTGAAATCCTATAAGCAGTAAATTGAGGTGGAAAAAATTGAGATGGGAAAACCTTTAAACTTAGAGTATTTTAAAGTAGTCTGCAAATTTGCAGCTTCTAAACTATTCTACATTTCACCGTTTGACATTATGTTGATTTTCTCCTTGTCACTGATATTCACAGTTCTCTGCCCATTTATTGTGTCTTTGGAGAGAAGGAGGGCATCCTTCTCTAAATAACTATATAACAAAAAGACAGTAAAACAGATGAGGTGAAGAGAGAGCTGTAGAGTCTATTCATATTTTGTAGCTATATAAACATTTGCAAGTATGTGTGTGTGTACCATAATTCCCTTTAGGCATATAGGTTGTATGTATGTCTCCAAAGTAAAGCAATGCAACATTTAGCATTATTGGAGAGTATGACAAATATATTCTTATTTTGTATGTTATTATTGTGTGGTCAAGACATTTCTTTTCAGGAGTGCTGTTCCCATTCAGATGTTGAAGGAATATGGTCCTTGTCCCAGATACCTTTCAGTTTAGTTGTAACAAAGGAAGGGACTAAACAAAATAGACAAGAATTGACAGACAGCAGGTGGGAAAAATGGAAAAATGAAGTTCTACCAGAAGGATTTTAAACTTCAAATCTATCATGGTGTAAAATCAGTTGTAGCTCACTGAAACTTTTATTCTAACAAAACAATAAACATCTCATGGTAAAGTACCAGTAATCGTATGTTCAGAATACTTCACTGAGACTATCAAGCTCTGTTCTTCTTTTCCCCCATTTCCTGGCATTTTGTGGGATTCATTTTGCCAACAGTCATTTTGTCCCAGGTGGTCACATAAGAAAAATTACTTGCCAAGGACAAATCACCCGTCTTAAGTCCTGAGATAGGTGAGATGGTTTAAGTGCACAAAAAACTGCAGGCAAGTTTGTTCTCATCCTAACTTGAAGTCCTGCACCTCTTTGCAGCAAGTGCACAGGTTTTCCAGCTCCTGTACCCTTTCTGAGGGAAGGTTGGAAAGATGAGAGTTCCTGGCCAGCCTGCTGCCTGCCACCATGTTCAGGTGTATCTTAGCCCGAGCTGCATCCATTGGACCTTCTGATACCCCACAGCCATTCTTGAGTGATTCCAAGAAGTTGCCCTTTTCCCATGACTGCCAGAATGGAGATGTTTTTCATGGAAGAGAGAAAAGACAGAAATAGGACAAGAAAGGAAAATAAGCCAGGTGTAATCTTCCCAGAATTTCCCCCACCCTAGTCAGCTTCAGTTTCACCTCTTTATGTTCACAATGAGGGAAGTAGGCTGCACCAGGAGTTGCTCTGACTTTAGTCCCAGGGAGGAGAGATCCTGTGCAAGGGGGAATCAGCACAGTGAGTGTTACCCCTGCCCATTTTTTGCCTTCACTGGAATTTCTTGGTACTGGATTTTGTACAGCTGCTAGCTCAGTGTTCCCAGGTGCATGGGACTTTAGTTTGGAATCTGTTTCCTTTGTGCCACCTGAGAAAAGCAAAACAAACAAATAAAACATCCCAGAACTTACATGACCATCTTCTTCTTAAAGAGTCTGCGTATGGTACATGTTGTCATCTTTTTGTTCAGGTGAAAAGGAAAATCAGGAAATTGGCCTGAATTTTAGTTTAGAAAGAGCAATTTAGCTTAACCTTCATTAAGCTTTGATTGTGAAGTATGTTTTATTATTTATAATTTAATTTTATGAGAAGTATTTTCATCAGAATATGTGTAACGTAACACTCAAACTAGGTGCTTTAATATTTTCCAGTGTGCACTATGGTGTTGAAAGTTAGAAAATGCTGGCTGGATCTAGACTGATACTTTCTTGGATAAGCTTCTGCCATATGCTTTTATTTAAAGTATTTTTTTTTTTCTTTTAGGTTAGATTTATAAAAAACATGTGAAAATGTCTTTTTTTGAAAAAGAAGTGTTACGCAATTAGAAAATCACAGTGCTAGAAATTTAGCATCCTTCAGGAAATGTTGCATATAAAAGAAGCCAGATACTAAATCTAAATTAAAAAAAAAAGAAAAAAGTCCTACCACCAACTGGAAATGCTATGTCAATCTACAAGATGTTGTACTGAAGGCTGTGTCTTTAGTTCCAGGAATTTTAAGCTCTGTGTGAACTCTGACTGGCTTCCCAGTGTAGATATGAATCTTGTTGAAGGACTTTGTCCATATTTCCTTCTGATTATAAAAATTTAAATAAGATTTGTTTTACAGGGCAGAAAACCTAAAGAAGCCAGGACAAAAAGGGCATTGAGTATTTTTTAATATAGTTATTCTTTATTAATCATTTTCCTTCATGTTCACAGGACTCTGGGGTATTGAATAGGCTGATCTTTTATCTGTTTTATATGAGCAGGGGAGCCTCTTCCCAACAGCCTTGTTCTATGCTTTCCATTGTTTTAGAAATCTTGTTGTGGATACATCACATGACTAACCTTTTATTTAAAGATTATTCCATGCAAACCTCTATACTTCCTGAAAACATGACACCCTATGCTTCCTGCTTCCCTCCTCTGAGTCTGGAAGCTGCAGTGACTGTGGCTGAAGGAAAGTGAGTAATTCTAAGTTATTGTAACCAGTACATGGAGACCATCTGAGATTTTTTTCAGATTTAGGGTTTGTTGGTACAAGACTTACCTCTGCTTTTTCTGCTTTTAAATCTCTTTGGACTACTTCTTTTGTAGAAGTGAAAAAATCTAGAAAGACATCTAGACTATTTGCAGTAATACAGGCTAGAGACCAACATGCTGAGGAGCAGTTTTACTGAAAATGGTATGGAGATTTTGTAGGCAACAAGCAGAACATTAGCCAGCAATGTGTCCTGACAGCAAAAAAGTCACAACTCTGGACTTACAGAAGGAGCACAGCCAGTAGGTTGAGGGAAGTGATTGTTCCCTTTAGTACTCATGAGATCACTCCGAGAATTCTGCACCCAGCTTTGGCCTTTGGTGTAGGGAAGATACGGATAAACCGTAATAGGTTCAGCAGAGGACCACCAGGATAGTCAGAACCTGAAGCACTTCTCTGTGAGAAGAAACTAAGGAAACTGGGCTTTTTCAGCCTGGAGAAGAGAGAGCTTTAAGTGGACTCAATAGCAACCTTGCAGTTCTGACAGGGAGTTCAGTCCTCAAAAAGTTGGAGCTAGGCTTTGTACAGCAATGCATGGCAAGAGGATGAGAAACAATGAGCATAAACTAAATCAAGAATAACTGAGCACAGGGAAAACCTTTTTGTCCACCATCAAACATTGCAATAGGTTGCCAAAGACGTGCCATCTCTGTTCTTGAAGTTTTTCAAGATCAGACTTAAAAACTCTGGGCAACCTGGCCAAACCTTTTATCTGACTCTGCTTTGAGCATGACACTAGGCTAGAGACCTCCTGAGAGCATCTCCGTTCTGAATTATTCTGTGATTGTGTTGTCATAATATAGTATCACTATTCTGGGGTAGTAATAGCAAAATCTTAATTGTTCTGAATATTTAAATGATTTGGCTGTGCATTGCTTTTGGAATCCAGAAATGTTGCATATGCCCTGTACATTCTCCAAACAGCTTGTATTTGTGCTTATTTACTGGTATGATGTGCAAACTGTGCAAAAATATTGGACTCTAGCCTTAGAATATAGATACCTGCCAACAGAAAATGAAGGCTACATGGTGCTGCAAATGCTTTCTCTGTCTATGGAAAGTGCCTTTTATGTGCCAGAAAGAAGCATTTATACCACATGCTTTTTTTACTGCTTCTCACATCTGTTAGCATTTACATGTGTCAGAAAACAATACCTAAACAGTAAAGGGAAGGGATACATGAAGTTCAAGGGTATTATATCAAGAAAAATGGCATGTCATATTACACTAGTACATTGGAATAAAAGAAAAAGGAAAACAATTTCTTGGACTTGTCAAATATACCAAATATGTGGGGGTAGTTTGTATATACTATCTATGAATGCATTTCCATACCTGAATTGAATGACCCAGATTGCCAGTAAATGGAACTGAACCCATGAAAGTGTCAAGGAGTGATCATCAGGAGGTGAAAGAATTATAAATCTCTTGGTTTATTAAAAAAAGAATAAATTTTTATTTCATTAAAGGCAGGATTTATATCAAAATCTTCAAAGTTGGATTCCTAAATACAGAATTACCTGCTTCTATTGAAATATTTTGCATTTTTGATAATCTTCTCTTCAGCTGTCTTTTTGTTAGTACAAAAGGAGTAGGTTAACTGACAAATGTTGCTGTATATCCACAGTCCTTAGAGGAAGCTACTGTATTGGGCAATGTTTCCAAGAATAGTCCTTTGAAGTCTCACTGTGAAAATCCTGAGATACAGTGTAGCACTGGATTTTGTATGACGTGGCAGTTCTTGCAGATGTTACCACTGGCAAGTGATTTAGAAGAGCAGCAAATTAGAGACACTGATCTGTGATCTCCTGAGCACAGAAGGAAAAAAATCAGTATTTGATACCTTTGTAAAAATTGGTGTTTGCATTGGTTGCATATGTACCATTTGTTCTTTAGGCATCTATTTGGGTCCTTTGTACCAGTTTCATGCAGGATTCTGTTCTTTGATGCCTCAGCCTGATTTTCCAAAATGCACCTGCAGTAAAGAGCACGGACTGCCCCCTATAGCTATTGTTATGGCTTAATATTGAATTGTCTGTGGAAAGTGACAGAAAAACACCCATTCTCCTGTGTCTTTTGAGCCTAGAAAGAAGTGATAGCTAAAATAAGATAATTAACCTTGAAATGAGTGCTACCTAACACGTAGTCATAATAAAGGCAAAGGTCAATTTTTGTTTTTTCCTATGTTCCAACTAGATAATGTATCTCCAAAACATTATTTTTGATGAACACCTGCTTTTGCACATAGATACAAGTCTTATCTGAAATTATTATGGATGGTAGAGTTCCACACACTACACGGAAATAGCCTTGCATTAGATCTTGTGAAGATGCAATGAATAGTCACATAAGGCATATGGTTTTCTTGCCCCCAAATTTAAAACTAGAGCTTTCATAAAACCACCATATGAATGGCATGTGCCTACATATTTTTGGGTTTGAGTCAGGGATATGAAGGATCTATAGCAGGTTTCTTCTGTTAGTGTTGCACAAGAAAGTTGTGAGGCACCCAAAGAATCACTTGGTAATTTAAGCTGATGAGAGACCATCTCTTGAGGAACGGCAAAGAAAAAATATCTACATCCATCAGTATTTCTGAAGAAAAAAATAGAAGTTAAGCATTTGAGAAGCTTGCATTCTGGTCTTAGTGCTTTGTAGAGCTCCTTTATCATTACAGGTAGACCTGTTGTCTCCTTGGTCTTACGTCCATTTAAAGTCAGTGGTGAACCTTCCACTGACTTCTCTGGTAGCTGCCCCTGGCCCAGGTTTTGCACACAAATAAAGTATAGAAACATAAACCTTTCTCATATCATTTCTTCTCATGTCATTTTAACTCTGGCCTTTACTTTCAAAAGGGTTCATATTTTAAGAGTTCTACCTAGCTACTTGGACCTAAATATCTGATTACAGTAATGGAAATTTTCAGAGGGATTGCTAGAAAAAATTATCATTAATGCTTAATTGACATAATACTGTTTCTGACATAATTCAAGCCTATAACAGGCAGTCTTCCATGTTGCATATAGGGGTCAAAGGGTGAAAGGTGACTGGAAAGATGCTTGTTTTGTACATTTGGCTAACACAAATACTTCCTCAAGTACAAAATGCTTTGATCTCTCCAAGTAAATGCCATATGTGTGCAGCTGTGGCCCATGCCTCACGACTGCTGGAAGGTTAGGAAAAGGTAGCATATGAATTTGATGTCTGCATTCAATTTATGCTTTTATATTTAGCAGTTCATAATTTTGTGTAATATTTTAGCTGTATGAAAAATATGCACCAGAGTTGAGTGATAACAGATTTCTCTGTGGTTTAACTCAACATTGTTTGGGTGAATACAGATTCCTAAGTATTGCAGACTGAAAATACAGGTTTTAATTAGAGCTGTCTGAGCTTCAAAATACCTGAACGCACATTAAGCCTGGCAAATTTTCAGAAGTCTGGGGGTTGTGTGGAGCTGATTTAAGCTAAGCAAGAGTCTTCTCCTTTCCAGCTATATTGCATTTGCAGTTGCATCACTGACTTGCAACACACTGAAGTGAGATCCAAACCCATTATTAATGGTTTTCTGATATGTAAAAATGTTTTATCACCAAGGTCTGTCTTGTGTCCTACTCATGTTGAACAGTACCTTACTCCCAGGGAATTTCCACTGAAAAATTTGAATGACTTCCAGAGTAAAGGATCTACTACACATGACCGAAAAGCTGAATCAACTCCAAAAAGTTTATGCCTTTCTTGAGCTTTTGTTTTTCACTTTTACATGTAAAAATTTAAGACTGATATGCCCAGATCTATATCCCTCAGGCTACTTAACATGAGTAGTTTGCTGTGACATTAAAGAAACCTACTGCAGTCAATGGGACACAAGGGTCCATCACATGAATCCAGTTTTTCATTATAAAGACAAAAAAAAAACAAAACATGGCTTTCTTTATCAAAAATATTGAGCATGTACAATTATACTGGTAACACTGGAGGGAAAATTACGACTCACATGACTCACATAAAGCATGTGCAATTTCTCCTTACAATAACAAAAATGCAAGTCACAATCAATAGACAGACATAGTGCAATAACTAGAAAATAAGACATGAAAATATCAATTCAGGTAAAAATATGATAAAATATAATGCATCTCACTTTTATGTGGATGTTAATAGATATATGCATACAAAAGTATACACGTAGTAGATACATGTGGTGTTGTTAATATGATTGTAAGTATTTTATTTATCAGATATGTGGGTTAATTCATGCAGTTGTTCTAGATATGATTTGAATGTTATTGACACAGAAGCACTCTGATTTGTTTTTTTCTCCTCTGTGTTTTTGCTAGCTCCTACTGGCCATGGTAGGCTCTACAGATGACGCTCTGCAGGAGGCAGCAGCTGGTTGCATAGCAAACATTCGCAGATTGGCTCTGGCAACAGAAAAAGCAAAATATGGCTGATGCTTCAGCAGATTTTACCAACACACTTGTTTAGCAATTCAGCTACACTTAAATACACAATTACTCCTTCTAGTGTCTGTATTTCATAGCAGAGCTCATCTATCTGAAGATAATTTAATAAAAACTAATCTGTGGAAACTTACGTTTAATTTTGCATTACTGGTTTGATAAAACACTCATACCTAATTTTGTGTGTCTTTTAGCATTGCATCCATCTAAAGACCACCAGTTAAGATATGTCAGACATCTTCTACAATTTATATGTTTTTATTTTAATTCATTGTAGATATACATGGTTTTGCTTATCTGTGACATTACAATAAATTTTGTTTCTTCGTGTGTGTGTGTTTATGCAGCAATTTATAAATGTCTTGAACAATTCCCTGCATTATAATCTTGTCCAGTCATCCTCTCATTATACTTTTGCATGTTTGATCACTTGTGAGTCACTGGAGAGCAGAAAATGCAGATACATGAAACTCACATCTGGCATTATATAAAGACTGCAAACAGCTGTAGCAATAGACATCACTCCAAATTTCCCATTTCTACCAACATCAAACAAAATAGTGCTTAATTTTGTAAGTAGCTGGTGAAATGTGTTTTAATTAACATGTTTAACTCAGCTCTAAATAGAGTCGGATATTAGATTTATATTTGCACATTATCTTTTTGTGGTTTTTAATTTTTAAACTGAACATTGTATCGATGTTATTTTTTTTCTGTATAAAATTATGTTCAAAATTACACTTGCTTTCCATAATGCACAGAAATTATTATTATTATTAAAAATTATAGACCCATTGTACATACCCTACTGAACAAATAATGCTAGGGCATTTCTTTGAGAGCAGTAATGTCTTAATTACAAGCACAGACTGCTGACAAAAATGAAAAAAAGCAAATATTTAAATTATTTGAATTTGTCAAAGACTCAGTTCTGAATTATATTTGTACTTCCCTTAATAATTAACAACTTTCTTGCTTTAGAAGCATTTTGTAATTTCATTATTTTCCTCCAACTAGCATGACTTCTCAAGGCAACCAACTTTCTTGCTGACAGTAGCTTCTGAGGAAGACATAATGCCCAATCCACCTTTTTATTTGTGTCTTCTATGAAGCAGACATGAAGACTCATTTAAAATTTCATTTTGGAAGACTTGCGCAATTCTGAAAAAGGAGAATTACACTGGGCCCTTAGGAAAGGTGTAGATGCTATTTTAAAGGAAGCCAGCTATGGACAGATGCTGACAGCATGGAAATCAAAATGTCAGTCCAAGTAGTATTTTTTGATCAGTGCAAACACCAGCATAGTCACAGGGTTCATCACAAGCTCCATCAGCATCCAATGACCACGTAAATGCTATTTTAAGTATTTTCAAGCTCTGCCCCACAGGGCTGGCATGTTATTTTGAATAAACGTGTCTATATTATTATACTGATGTCACAGCTGTAGTAGTATCATATGCTTCATTGCTATAACCAAAAATACTTCTAAAATAAATGCTAATTGCCAAATTCATTTGAAAGAGAAGAGGCTTGATTTTATTTTTGTCTTTTCTGTGAGAAAAGCTGTGGATACAAATAGTTTATCACAGTCTCACTTATGAATAACACGTAAAATGGTAGCTTATTTTTCTAACTGTTGAAGGGAAAAAAACTCCCTGAAAATAACTCTTGTCCTTAGCATGACCTCTCAAGGCACACTTGACTGTTTAACGTGGATTTCAAATGGAGTAAGTTCTAAAGCAAGCTTAATTTTATGATACAGGTGTCAGGGCAATAAATGTCATGTTTCTGACAATGAAATGGCTTCAGTTTGCCATTCTCACTCACACTGGTAGCCCTTATGCCTCCAAGTAGTTAATCTGAAACCTTTATTTTAAGACCTCAGACAGTTAATCCCAGACTTAAGCTAACTTACTTGTGCTGTTTTCTTTTCCTTTACCATGCCTGCACTTTTACAGTTCTGTACAAGGAGAAGAATTGTTGAAATCAATACAGATCACCACATGGGCAAAGAACTAGTATTAGAAAAATACATCTTTTTTGGCCAAAACTGGTGGATTCCATGTAATTAATATAAAGAGATTTAGTTATTGGAAAACGAATAAATGAATGTGATCTCTGGCCCCTGTGAGCAGTGCAGTACAGCGTGTACATTTGAAAAGCTTCCACTTTGTCCACAGATCTGTGCTGAGTTTCAGAGTGCTGCAGCCCCCTGAAAAGGGATCCTCACAAAGCTGGGTCCCCCATGCTGCTCACACAGCCCTCTAACCCTCCTGGCAGTGCCCACCAGCCTATTCAAGCCCTGGCACCAACCCAAGGCACTGCCACTGCCCAGGCCCAGCATTCCCACTGCATATAACCAGGCACCAGCCAGCTCCCACTCCCTGGCTCCCATGCTTAGAAGGGAAATGCTTTCACTCCTTGCTCTTTCCACCAGCTGCTACTTGTCCATGTAAACCTGTAGCCTCTTAGGAAATATGGTTATACTGCATATGTGGCTCAGTATTATTTTCAACTCAAGAGCAATTGGATGTACAAATTATTTTAGTTGCAAAAATGTAGTGATTTAGAAGGGGCAGTCAGGCTTTGTCCTGTTCATTTGCTGTCATCTGCTCAGTCTGCTCCCTCCATGTTTTCTCTATGTGATTCCTACAGTTTCACAGTTTTGTAATATGTCCTTTTTTCCAGTTTATTTACATGGATGTTACCATCAGCAGGGAGTATCCATCACCTTTTACATTTTCAGGAGCCAGCTCTGCAGAGCGCCATGCTCCAACTGGCAGTCATAACACCAGGCCTGCTCTTCACCAGCTGCTCATTGTCAGCTTTGTTCCTCAATTACACTAAAATGTCAAAAAACACGGAGTCCAAGTAAGAAAAGTTGTCATGAGGAAGTGTTGTTCTGAGTATGGAAATACTAGAGTTGATGAGAAAAAAAGCAAGAGAAGAAATCTTTCACCTTTATGTAATTATTTCTGGAACTTTATAGGCCCACCACATCTTTCAGTCTACACATCTGTCAGCAGCAAGATAGCTTTTCTTCTACCACTCCGTGACTTTATGATTTATTGCTTGGTGACAGATAACCATTATCAATAATTTAATTGTCCCAGGATGTTCAAACTACACATTTGAATCTGGGATTTATGTTCATTTCCTTTTAGTGTTCATGCTAATGACAAGTGCATGTGCTCTGACACACGATATTGTCTCCAAGTTGTAAGAGAAATATAAACTTCTCAGCCTGGGTGCAAGGAATCTGTGATATATTAGGGGCTTTGTTATTCTGCTCCATCACCAGAACTTTCCTTTGGAAAGTAAATGAGCTTGAGACTCACCGAGCTGTCTCAGGATTTAACTCAGTAATATGCTTTAGGCTAACTGATCACTTCGTGTGAAAGTGTGGTACCTCTTTCATTCCGTGTCTCCTAAAATGAGTTGAGTGAGCTGCTTACACTGGGGGTCAGATGTGAATCATCCCAGAAGGCTGAACTAGATATGTTGGTTTAAGAATTTCATCTCATAATAAATTAAATGGTTGTTCCTTGCACATTTCCACCAAAATAATCTTTGTTTTATACATGACAGCAGGATGACTGCGATGGAAACATGTAATGTGTTTCTTCAGCAGTGGAATTCAAGTTTCCATGCAGGCTGTTTGCAGAGCTTATTTCCAGAGTCAGAAGCTGACTGCTCCCCAACTGCAAATTGTGATTTGCCTCTTCTTTAGCCACTTAAGCTTTGCCACATACTGCTCAGGATCCAGAACAACAGGAGGCTGTGCTGCATCTTGGCCATTCTTTAATTCATACAACCTAATTGTGGACTGTCCAGTGACCTGGCACAGGCCAGGACCAGCATGCTTCAGCCATAGCCATTGCAGTGGTAAGTTACATTGCACCATTTCTAAAGGAATTAATTTTGACAGTTACTGTTCTCTCCCTTGCTTAAACAGTGATGTTCCTCAATGATGAGTATCTTGCTGCTTTGGCCACTGAAAGCAGCCAAAAGTCACCTATTTTCATGAACCTTTTCCTTGAGTGCAATTTTTATTGTAACTTATGCTTTGTTTAGTTATCAGTTCAGTAATACAACTTTCTGGGAAGTATTTCCATGGACAACATCACCATGGCTTTTATTTGTCCTCTTGAGTTGTTTTTTGTGTTACCTGCCAGACACCTTTCAGTTGGCAAGTTCCTTTCTCTTTTCCAGTTGTTGTCATTGGCAAGTTATGTGTTTTTATCCTGGTTTACATTAAGCACAGGACCCTTCAGTTGCTTGATCTTTTACAACTGCAATCAATTCTACTTTAAACACAAATATTTTTCTTCTGAAAGGCTCATCAATGCACGTAAGGAAATGTTGAGTTTGGCTTCCATACAATTTGATGTGACCTAATCCTGCCACTTCTGTAGTTCTGCAGTGTCACAAAACCATCTTCATTAATTTCACATGTTTTCTTCCATCATTTGAGAATCCTGACATGGTGACAAGATAGTACTTGGCCAGTCAAAACTTTGCTTCTTGTTACTTTGACTGTGTATTGGAAAAGGACCATAAGAATGGCATTATACTAATGCTGAACCAAGAAATAAGAGGTCGTAAACCAGCAGTTTTCAGTCAACTCCCCATTGCACTAGGATCCTAAATGCCTTTAAAGCTGTTCTATTCTTGCTTAGGTGAGAAATGGCCGAGAAGCTTTTGGGGGTCCAGATTGTTCCTTGCAACTGGTAGTGGTGGTAAGTTTTTGTCCATCCATGCTGTGTCACACCCCACTTCTTCAAGAGCTTGGGGAAGGCAAGAAAGCAAAGCTCAGCACCTGTGCTCCAGTGAGTGCATCTGGCAGCAGAGTTTTCCTTCAATGGCTGAGCCTTTAACCATACCTTCTAATATCCAGATTAAATAGTTAGGTATTTGTGTCCTGCTTCTGGAAAAAAAAAGAAAAAAAAAAAAAAGAAAAAAAAGAGAGAGGCTTTAATAAAAATGGTAATTAAAAAAATACAGATGCTGATAAAATTAAAAACATATGGTATGGAGTTGAAATGATTTAGTGCTGAAAAATGTTGGTTGATTCAGTAGTAGTTAAACTTCCAAATAACTTGTCTTGAACAAGCAAATAGTTATAAGTATTTGGCTATGTGTCTTTTTTAAAAAAAGTGAACACAGATCATGTTGCTGGTTCCCTCTACCACTAACTGGTAAAGGCTGCGCTATAAAATTAGTACAGTAAACCACTCATCTTTCCAGTTGCCGCATTCTCTGCCCCAGTTGACAGCCTTTTGGGGCCTCCTTGGCTCCTCAGCAGAAAGCACCAAGTGCAGTTCTGTTGCTCTAATGAAAACATAACAACAATGTCTGGGAAGCCATAGAATGATGCAATAACCGTACAGCTCTGCTTCCTTTAATGTGAAGCTTGCATATTTGCCTGGCTCCAGAGTTTTACTCCTGCCAGTATTGTACTGTAAAGAGACTTGGCAGAACATGTTCAAAGGCTGTTCGTGGTTTTTCACTCAGCATTAAACCTTCCAATGACGGAAGGGTGGGGGAACACATATTGGGACAAACAGACACTCAAAAAGTCAAAAAGAAAGAGGAGAAGGAGGCTGGTGGTAGATGGTCAGCAGTTATGTAAACCTTGGTTATGGGACTGGGGTTGATTAGGGCTGAGCTGAGACCCACTGGAGGAAAACATCATGTGTTAAACCAGTGGTCTTCTCTGCCCACTTTCCAGGGGGTGATCAGCCCAAAAGAAAAACAGCTCCTAATCTTCAGAAAGAAATCGGTATTGCTTCATTCTCATAACCAGTTGTGCTGTCCTAGATAACTATTCAGTCATCACGGGTGCAGTAGTCAGAGGCTCTAGGATTGCCCTTTTTGTCCCGTGTTTGATCAGTATCAGGAAAATCTCTCTGACCATGGCTGCCAGTCTTGCTCTGCAGACCTTCATTGAACTCATTTATGGCTGACTTTTTTTTAACAGCACCATTTGGAAAGCAGATATCTAGTCCTTACCCCTGCATGAGGTTAGGCAGGAAAATATTCAAAGTGAAGCTGGAGCAACTCTTGGAGAGAACTATTCCATACACACTTGCAGATGAGGGGCAAATTATGTCCAGAAACAGAGGTTATGGTCAGATTGATGCCTCCTTCCAACCCGTTCCACAACTGTCTGTGGTGGGGTGTCATGTAAAAGGAAAAATATTTGGAAAAGCGGACATCTGTGGGCCAGCCTTGGTATACTTCCCAGAATGTAATGACTAGGTGAATGTTTTTCAGCACAGCAACTAAGGAATATAGGTGACTGCCAAGCGCTGGATCTGATGTGGCGTGAAGAGGTACAAAACAAAGAAGAGTGATTTGTCTGAAGAAAGTGAGGTTTAATTATTTCCAAACTTGGCATTAAAGAAAAGCACTACAAAAGAAAGAGGAATGATTTGTCTGAAGAAACTGAGACCAAATTATTTCCAAACTCAGCATTAAAAAAAACAACAAAAAAAACAACCCAAACCAGAACTCTTTCCAGTCCCCTCAAGTTGCTTTTCAGATTTTTGCATATCTTTAAGACACTTCCATTGTGTGTACACACTCCTTTCACCAGTCTTGGGCTCTACAAGTATGGTTGTAGACTCCCTGCTGTGGACATTTCTACATCAACAGTTACTGAGATCTGTGTTATGACTTTAGTTCCACTAGCAATTACTGATATCTAATTACTGCTTTATCTGTTCTGAACTTTGTAGGAATGTGTAATAGAAACCACTTCAACTTTTGCTAGAACTGCATTTGAATCATGTGTCTCCTGTCCTACAAGACTGCCACATCCACACCCACCATCCCAAAAGATGAAATATATTTCAGCTTTAAGAGGAAAATACTGTGTACTCTACCGTGTACATTCTTGCTGTGGGAGATGAGAAATCCAGGCTCAGCTGTCCCACAGCACCCTCAGAAACTGCAAGACTCAGAGCCTCCATCAGAGAGAGCAGACATGAGAGAGGCCCCCTGTGGCCTTGGAACAGCTATTCCATATCATCAACAACCATCACAACTAGGACAAAACACAACTGTGATGCTGGCGCCTCACTAAGTACTGGCCAAAATGCCGAACTCCACAAACAGTTTTAGGGATGTGAAGCATCTTTTTGCGATCTCAAGTTTAAGTCCTGAGAGGCTGAGATCCAGCACAGGGCTTCTCCATGGGGTTTCCCAGAACCAGCAGTCCCAATGGAGGTGTTAGCACCCTGCAGCATTGGGCAGGGGGCTGAGAGGCAGCCTGGGCTCAGGGCTTCCACCGTGCATCTGGCAGGGTGTGCACTGGATGCAGAGGGATATATTTTCATAGCAAATCTAAGTGGCGTTTAGAAAAGCTGACCCAGCCAAAGAAAACCTTGGAAAACCTGGCAGAATGAATCAATAAAACTGTCTAAGAATTTAATCCAATGAGAAAGTTAGTAATTGTCAGAAATCCATGAGATTTACAATGCTAAATTAAACAGGCCAATGAAGTAACAGGATTGTGTTTCTGTAATCAACTAGTAGCAATTTTACAAAGTTGTTAGAATGTGGAGGGAATTCAGTTACAAAATGTGGCTGCCACCTGCAGGTACCCCTTTAAGGTTTCATTCAAGAAAGTCTGTGGAAAAATAGGTGAAATCTCACTTTGCTGAGACAGGTAACGTTTTGCCTCTGCCAATAGCAAGTGTGATTTGGGTAGGTATGTCTTGAATAACTGCAAATGAAATGATGGAAAACAGCTGAGTGAGAGCCAAAGAGAGGCTCCACGCTCCCCCTGGAGAGCTCCTGTTGGCTGAGGATGTGCTGCAAACCCAGCCTGCTGTGGCAAGAACACTGCCCTGGGCAGCCCTGGGTGATAAGTAACTGCATAAAAATTCCAGACATGGACTGTAGGATATCACTCCTGCCCAAGGAAAGTCTGAGGGGAGGGATGGAGGAGTCACTTTCAGTGATTCCCACTTGTTGATCTGATGTGAAGACACCCAGTGTGCTCCAATCCTGGGAGCAGTGGGGCTGCACGACTGCACTCATGCTCGCTGCCTCTCACCTGGCTCTTTGCTGCAGGGCCCAGGTGAGAGCAGCTGCATCTTCAGCTGCAGAGGAGGTGCTGGTCAGTCACATCACTGTATGGAAGAAAGAGAGGTTTTATTAAGGAAGGACTTTAGCAAGAAGCAAGGAAAGATGATTTTTTCTTAGCCTGATAAACACAGATTTAGGATCCTGCGCAACAGAATAGCAACCCAGGCTGTCAGGATCCAAAGCCAGCCTCTCTTTTGGGAAATCATCCTGGCTGACAAGGGACATGAATCAACGCTGCATCTACTTGGAAAAGGGATATGTGGCCTATACTACTTCATACTACTCCCTTTTCCATAAATACACAAAAGCATGTGGCTCTCTGCTATGAGAAGAGAGCTTCAGAAAGTTTTAAAGAAGTTTTTTTCTAGTGGGGATCCCATCATGATCTGTGAGCCAAATGCCGTGTCTGTTACAACATTAACTGAATTTTATGGGGATGCATCTAAGCAGGGCTTTTCTCCAGCTTGTCCAGACCCCGCTGCAGTGAGACCTTGAGTTTGACAGCCCTGACAAGCTGCTGAGAAGCAAAAGGACTTGAAGAATAAATTTGTGCACAGGCTATCCTGCCTCCAGCTCAGACTGTTTCCTTCTGTCTCAGTCTGATAACTGTACAGTCTCCTAAAACCTTCTCAGATGGCTGCTGTCCGGCAGATCCCAACAGAAGCAGGGTGAAAGAAGGCTCACAAAAGGCTTGGTATCTCTCTGAGCAGTCTCAGTCTCTGGTAGATTAGCAATGCAAACAAACGAAAGCGTCTTGGAACTAGCCAGGGACTTTTGGCAAACCCATGTGTTTGTGACTGCTACCTTCCTTGGAGACAATTGACATGACTGTGTCCTTTCCAGGCATTTCAAGCATTTCTGTATTATCAGCTGCCTGGCCAGGGCTGCAGAGTCCATCCAAGGGAGGACTGAGGTATGAGGACTGCTTGAAGCAGCTCCATGAGTAAAAGCCTTGAAAAGCTGGTTCTTTTGTGTAAGAAATCATATTCCTTGGACGGTTTGTAAATGTTCATTGCAAACTATGTAGTGCTGCTGCCAGACAGAATTACCTTAACTGGGACTTTATGGTTCAATCCATGGAGAGTCTCCCACACAAACACAGGCACAAATCAAAGTGCCTTTTTTTTGAGAGACAGAGCTCCAAGTGGGCCCAGGCATCCCAGTTGCAACCTTTTACAGTGACTGTGACAGCATGGAAAAATATCTCAGAATTGAGTTCTCTGAACTACAGGAGGCCCAGTGGGCATCCTCCTCAAAGGCTTCTTCAATAAAACCAGTAGTGTGTCACTTGTGCACTGTAGAAGGCCACCTATTCCTTCCCAGATATCTGCATCCAAACCCATGGAGGCAGATATTACAGGTCACAGAAGGAGAAACAAATATTGAGAAGGAAATAAATTTTCAATTCAAATACTATGTAGCCAGGTGGTTTTGTCCTATTATTATCCCTAGAAAGGTGAACAGCAAAATCTACTTCTAGGATTTGGCTGCTCCTGAAGTGCCCTCTTGATTTGAGATTTTAGAATTCATAATCCCAGGGCTGCAAATTCTGTACTATATCCTGTAAATGGCCTGACAGCTCTTGGCTTGCCAGGCAGGTGTTTTCACGCTCTGATTCACCCATCTGCAGTAAGACACTAACATCTCAGCTGTCCTTGGGGAGAGTATCAGCAAAAAAACTAGAAGTCTCCTCTCTATTATAGCAGTGACTTGACCCTCTCCAGCCAGGACCTGACAGGGTGACAGATCTCCTAAGGACACCAAGTGTTTGAGCCAACCACCTGGTGGCATGTGGTGAAGCCAAGTTTGCAGATAGTGAACAGATCAGTTTCGGAGATCTGGGCTTTCACTGCTGCCTTGGGTAGTCCAAAATTCTGTTCACTTTCCCTCTGGTTAGAGGCTAATTCATGGGCAAGGTGCTCAGCTCCTCAGCAGTGGCAGCATTGTCCCTGCAATGCTGCATGGACAAGCTGCTCACCACATCCCTGCAATCCTTTCCTTACTGAATTGGTGAAGAGAAAATACAGGCAAGTAAGGGATGCAGTGGTCTATTGAAACAGGCTGGGATATGCCTGCTGGAGAAGGTGAAGTCCGAAGAGCTTAGCTGGCTTCTTCTATGCCCGGGAAGCACCATGCTCAGACACCTGGAAAACCTTGCTCTGCAGAGAGATTTATAACCTCACCTGATGCCACCATGACTCCAGAGCAGGTGGAGAGCCCCTCTCCAGGAGAGCACAACCTGCCATGTGGCAGAGCAAGTTGAGCCCATCCCTCTGAAAGGGCAGGAGCACCTCAGGGCAGCGCTCCAAGTACTGCCCGGGCACTGCCAGGATGGGGCAGGCACAGCACCAGGATCTACCCCATCCCTGCCACGGCTGTCAGCCCACTGCACACTGCAGCAGCTCACAGGAGGAGGCTACAGCTCTGCTTTGTGCTTGCACTTACTCCCAGTGTTTACCCTGGCAGCTGAAGCAGTTAACTTTATACCATTTCACTGCTTTGTGGAAAGATTGTGAGGTGACCAGCACCTGAGTCTGCTGACAGCTTTGAAGGAAACAATTATGCAAGCCTGAAACAAAATCTGTCCTTATTCCTGGGGCACATCCCCGCTGATGGCACTTGCAGTCTTTCCTTGGGCATCCTAGGGCACCTTCTGTCCCATCCTGCACTTACTGCAGGCTCAATATGACACCAATGAGGAATCCTTGCAAAATCAATGGGATAGCCAGTGGGATAGCCAACATTTATGTGTACAATCAAATGTGCAATTTGGGTCTGAGCACCTTGTCATATCCTTGGCCTGTGTTTAAAAAGAAAAAGAAAAAGAAAAAGAAAAAGAAAAAAGCATGAAAACCCACAATCACATTTAAGCAAGCAGAATGATTTATTAAGAAAAAACACTGACAGAATTTTGAAGTACTGAAAGGGTTGAAATAGTCTGAATAGAATGAAAATTGACACAAATTTTTACCACAATGCAAAAGGAACTTGAACTATTCTAATAAGAGTGCTTTAATGTTCGTGCATGTCTTCACATCCTGCTTTTGGCAATGGCCAGAAAAGAACTACTGAAATACTGTGAGAAAAGCTGTTCTTGTGTTGTTTCTGGCCCTGTTGTAATGCATGAAATCAGGACATCTCATGAGAGAGACTGATATTCAAGATTTTCAGTCTATTTTTCAGATAAAAAAGTCTGGATATATATCTAAATTTCTGGGTTTAGTCATGGCTAGATCTCAAAGCAACAAGTAAATTATCTGTGAGGTCACAAGCCAAATAGTTACAATTCAGAGGAAAGTATAATAGTTATATTCAAGTAACTTGGAGGAAAAAACCTGTGAAGCCAATATTCACTTGCCAAGCTAAGGTGGATGTCTCCTCATTCTCAAAATAACCCTTAATGCCATTGGGGAATTTCTGAAGTTTATTCAAAGGGTGGACGGGGGTTATGATTAAATCTAAAGTGCTTGGAGACACAGCAACTGTCATAGGCATGGTTCTGTGCATGTGTGTGGCTCTAATCTGTCTAAAAATCGTTTATGATAAACACCTTGGGGATCCAAAGAAATGAGGACTCTATGAACTATATGTTTTCTGGTGCCCCTGCCAACTCTGAATAAACACACTGTGTGTGTAGCCAAGGTCTTGGAGAATTATTTCCTGAAAACTACTTACTTTAGAACCAGAAGGAATTAATGAAGATGTGCCAGCTATTTCCTTTGCTGGCTTGCATGCCTCAGCCTCACCAATAATAAATAGCAACAGTGTGTACATGAGCTATGCTACTGCACTTCATGTTTTGCACCCTGCAGAATCCATCTATTCTGTACACAAGAAGGAAAGCACAGACAGAGTGCGAGTTTGTTGCCTCTCCTCAGGTATCCACATTTGAGGCTTGCAGTAGCTATCAAAGCCAAATTGCATCTTGAGTCTCTGGGTTTAGCCTCTGCTAAAATAGCATTTGGGTATTTTATAGCTATTTACAGAGGTTTAACCTCAGTTCTGCTAAAAAAGAGATAATATCAGCACTGGTTAAACAGATTAACATGATTGGCCTGACTTTTTGATCTGCTTGAACAAACATATTTATTGTTATTGGACTACTTTCAGAAAACTTCTAAATCATTCGAGATTTATAAATTATCAATTATGTAAGAACTAGAGCAGCTAGGGAGATGTTTTTGTATGACTGCAAGAATGTGAAAGAAGATTTTCAAACTCAGGCCAAAAACATGAGTTGCAAGCCATCTTTAGAAGAATCTTCCCGCAACCATATTTTATCTTTAGATTTTCTCAGGCTTCCTTTGCGAGAAACCAACTCCTCACTATGTGACTCCCAAGCAGAGCCAGAGAGAGCGGGATCCTGTGTCCCAGAGGAAGCTCTCCCCGGGCAGCTCCGGGTTCCTGACTCCACACAGTCTTTAGAGAAACTGGCACTAACTTCGGGGTTTTCCTTCAAGACACAAAATCCCCTCAATCACATCCGTGTTGCCAAGGCAACGCACTCCAGCTCTCCTGTCCTTTCCAGGACCCGACATCTACCAGAGGAGCTTCTAGACAGAAAATCATCAAAACCCTGACTCAACCGCACGAGGTTTAATGCCGTGCAAGCAGCCAAGAGGCTGAGGATAATTCAGAGGTTTATGCAATAACTGGAGGACCATCAAACTGAAGCATGTTATGACTACTTCTCCCTGTTTAAAATCCTAAAAGTCAGCCTGAATCTTGCATCCTCTCTGTCTTGTGTCCGGAAAACGCCTCCGATTTGGGGTTGAAAGTGAATACGCTCTGGGCTGACGTGTTGGGAGCTGCTACCCCGTGCAGAGCTCTGTCAGTACAAAGGAAAGAGGAAACGTTTCTACTGGTATTATTAACATGTCAGTAGCAGTGATAGATTCCAACTGAGATCAAGCCCTCTTGTATTAGCAGTGTGCCAAAAGCAGAGTAGGAAGCAGAGAAAGGGGAGGAAGCGTTATTATTCCTGTGTTACAGCTGCAGAAGAGAAGCATGGGGATTGTGAAATCCCCGAGGTCACACAAAAGCACGTGCAGCTCAAGCACGGAAGGGAGTCAGACCCTCAGAGCTGCCCCCTCCATCCCCTCAGCCCACACATTTCTCCCTGCCTTGCTGGGCTGGTTGACACGTTTGGATATTTGGGGACACTCAGGAGTTGGGGCTGGTGGAGTAAGTCCCTGGGAACGGGTCCCAGGCAGATGCCGCATCAATCACAGTGTCCTTGCACATTACTGCACTACCTTTGCTCTCACACACGTGTGCATGCCCTTCTCTTCCTGCCCAGAAAAGATAAGCTCGAGCAAAAATCCAACATGGTTTGAACCATTCTGCAGATAATTTCAAGTTATGGATACACCTCTGTATCTGTAATACTGAAAAATATTGGTGGCAAAATTACCTGACTTTATGCTCTCCAGTGGAGTTAAATGCAAGAACAGGCATAAAAAGTAGGGAATTCAATAACACAGCAATAACACAACATGGCGTGTTTATTTTTGCACAGGTGGCTGAAGAAAAATATATATATAATTATTGTTATCAACAAATAATCAATTATTGTTATTGTTATCAACTCCTCAGCATTTATGCTTAACTTTTCAGAGCAGTGATTTCTGCAATGTGACCTGCACCGTTAATGTCAAATCCAAACAAATCCACATTCATTTTCCAAATGTAGAACAGACATCACACATCTGAGATACTACATCATACAGAACTGAGTCACTCCCTGGCCAGTACAGACACCAAAGATGTGCTTTTGCTCTGAGAATATTAAGTACGGAATTTAAAGCTCAGTTAAATAAATAAAATTTATAAAACATAACAAAATTACTAATTTTGATTATATTGATACATTACACGTAATTAAGAACATCATCCTTCTTGGGGACATTTGAACTGCTGCTGTTTTTTTTACAGAAAAAATAGCTTGTGTATGTGTTTAAGGCTTGAGTGTTTGGCTTTGTATTCCTTGGGGTTAAAGCAAAAAGCTCTGTCTGAGGGGTGATGGTACAGACTGGAGCAACCCACACAGCTTGGCTCCACAGAGGGCACAGAACTGAAGAAACCAGGCAGGCCACAAGTGCCATGAGTGGAGTCCCCAGTGGGGCACACACAGACCCCACCTGGATCCTAAGCACAAAATGGAAAACAGCTCACACACATAAATGAAGCTAAATAACTGAGAGGCCTGATCTCGAGACAATAACTCTGTCCCAAGCCAAACTGCAGAGCTTCTCCTCCTGACCACGTTTCCTCTTAATTAACACTGCAATACACACCATTTCCATTCCCAGGGAAACCATCTGGCCCCTCTCTGGAGCCCTTTTGCCCCTGTGGCTGGTCACAGAGCCCCAGCTGAGCCTGAGCTATGGGATGCTGGGAAAACACATCTCCTGCAAACACCATGGCCCTCCTCCTCCTCCCCGTGCCCACTGCACACAGCAGCTGATGCACAGCAGAGGCCTTATGGAAGGAGTTTTGTTTTACATGGCCCAAGGGGATGGAAACTTTAAAAAATGCAATAAAAAATGGAGGTGGAGCAGAGAAGTGAGAAAATATAAAGACCTTGAGCACAAGTTGGGAGATTGTTTTTCCGACTCTTTGGGGATGTTTTCAGATGAAAGTAGAAATAACTGAGATCCTTGTTTGGGGACTTCTTTTTTTGTTTTGTTTATTAATTCTTAAGACAAAGCACATACATAGAACAGAACTTGGTCTTCCACCCTTCTAGATAAAGCAACAGCTATATGTTGGGGGCTTCCAGGTCTGCAGTTTGTCTGGGGCTTTTTGCTGCCACTAGTCCCAGTCTTAGGGATGTTATCAGGGAGGCCACCCATAGGACCCTGTGCTTCCTAAAAGAAGCAGGGGCCAACTGCAGCTTCAGAAGAGGCACCTGCCCCCTCCTTATGTTTGCAAGATCAACTCCCTGACTTCAGAATGGTCTCAGCTCCACCACACCTGACATCCATGACTAAAGCCACGCTCACAGCTTCATGGTTGATCTCTTCCTGCGGCTGAAGCATCCTGGCCACTTTCTCTTGCAATATTATATGCTGTAGCACAAGTCCACTTTACAAACCAGCCCATGCCCACAGCCAAACACAAATAGCATGCAAAACTTCCTGATTTGTGGAACGCAAGAACTGGACCTTCACACAAGGTCATCTCCTGCATTTGTACAGGGCTTAATTTTGGCTTTCTCATCAGGTGATGTCTGGTTCACCTTTCTGCAGCATTCAGCAGCTTGCAGACAGCAGACCAACTCTCTTGGTGGACACCCTTCCCACCTGTACACAGTAAGGAAATACCTGAGTTGTGCTGAGTGCTACACTGGAGCTACAGTCCATCACTTCATCTCAGTCCAGTCTTACTTTATTCGGAATTGAAACCAGGGCTGGATTAATGGCCATATCAGCCAGATTTCAGAACACCCTCTTGACAACATTCTCATTTCACCTTTGTGCTGTTGTTGCCCTCCTTGCTCACAGAAGTCCCCACAGTCTTTGGCCCTGCAGTTTGACAATATTATCTGCTGCAGCACCAGCACTAAAGCTGCTTTAGGGATGGTCACAGATGACATTGATGTGTTTCCTTCCTGCATACATCATTCCAACACACCTTTGTACAAGTTTGTCCAAGCCTAATATCCCTAAGGAAAGGAAATAAGCACACATTGTCTTTCAAATGCTCCTTCAGCCTTGTTGAGAAACTTTCCAAAACTCATTTCTCCACAAGTCTTTGCATGCAAAAATCAGGTGGCAATTTCAGAACCTATCTTTGCTTTCTAATGGCCCAGCTTAATTGTCTCCCCTCTCAGATGTTGTATGCCCACTATGATGACCTCGCTGATCCCAAGGACCATCCTTGCTCAAAGACAGTGACTGTTCTAGGCATTGGTCCAGCAAAGTCTTCAAAAGAGGCAGCTCTTCCTTGCTTAGGATGATACTTAACTAAATTCTGCATTACAAGATTTAACTTGATCCCTACGGTATCTTATTCCAGTGATCTGGGAGCTACCAGACTAAGCACAAAATGCCTGTTCTAAAGCTACTCTGACATCTCTGGTTCCTTGCAGAAGCAGACCAAACTCCTTTTATCCAGCATGGTTAAGCCAGTTCATCCTTGTCTTTATGTGCCTCAGGACTTGGCTCAGCAGTGATCCAGCTGCTGTGAGGGATGGCAACAGGTCTCTGCAGCTGCTTTACCTGCAAGTGTGGCTATTTTGTAGTTTGGATAACACCCCATTTGGCATAATCCTAAACAATTTCTCACCTACACAGCTTCAGGCCTTTCAACATACATGGTCATAGTTATTCAGCCACCCAACCTGCCCACAGATAATGCCAGGGACACGAGGAAATTCTTTGAATTTCAAACATATATGTTTACTGTGAAGGAATCTGCAGTTGGAGGGAGGAGCAGTGAGAACGCAACACCAGTGAAATGTTTGCTGATAGCATATAAAAAGTAACCAGAACAATGGACAAAAGCAACATTTTGCTGGAAGTGGACACCAGAAACAAGGACTGTATTTAGGAGCACAGATGGAACCCAGCTGAACTGTTTTTGGATTTTCCCCTGCTCAGGGCTGGAGAAAGGGGAAGCAGGCAGAGCAGTGCTCACAGCCAGCCCCAGTGGTGCTATCTGAGCTCTGTGGCATGGCTGTCCACCCCAGGCAGCAGGGCTGGGGCTGCAGCCTCTCCAAGGGCTGCAGTGGGGCTGGCACTGAGGAGCTCCATCACTTGCAGCCTCAGGAGCAAATTCTCCTCTCAGCTTGACAGTACAGTTGATTTTTTCCTGGCTCCTCCAGTGATACACATTAGGACCCAAAGCACCACTTTTAGTCTCTTTGTGCGTGATATCCCTTGGAAATGTGCCTTGATGCCCCTTTTTGGCAGGCCACTCTGGCCTACCAGCTGTCTGGAGCTGGCACACAAGCATGGGCCAACAGAGGGGTGTTGCAAAGAATGGCAAGGGGTTTTTTGCAGCTCCAGCCTGGCAGGTGCCTGAAGTCCTGCTGTGCTCCGGGCTCCTGTCCCACTGTGGGATGCAGGAGAGCCACAGTGCTCCATCAGCCGGTGCTACATCCTCCGGGAGCCGGTTGCAGGCTGCGGTATGCGGCCAGCAACTATTGACTTCTTTTTCCGTGCATGGAGGGGTAAGTAACCTTAATTAAAAACATGAAGCCCACAGTTTGTATCACATTCATGATGTTAAACAAGCTCTGGAAATAGAAACACTGTTTTCATTTAAGCTTTCCAACTGTGATCTATGTAATAAAATATGGAGGGGGCGGGCGTGTGTGAGATTTACATGTGATGATTTGGGAGATCTCACTGCTTTAGAGGCTTGTGAGGCGCCGCAGTGCCAACTGCTCCTGCCACTGCCTCACCACGTTTGGCAACGTCTGCCCCACACACACTTTTGTTTTTTTCCAGAACTGCTTTCCAAATGGTGATTTCTGCCCTCAGCTCTTGTTGCTGTGACTTATTCTGGGTGTGGGTGTGGGATCTGCCAGGCCCTCAGCAACCTGCTGCCCTGGCTGCCCATGCCCTGCCCAGCTCAGGACAGGCAGGCAGGTGAGCAGCGCACATTTCCACCACTCCTGGGGACCACACACATCCTCGATGACAGCTACATACCCTGCAACTCCAATGATCCTCCAAGCCCGTGCCCAAACAGCACCATCGTTAATAGACACAGAGAAGGAATATTTTTGCCTTCCCAGATCCTCCTGAGCCACCACACAGGGAACAAGCATCCATTCCACCATGGTGGACAGGCAGAGGGAAGGCTCTTCCAAGGGCTCTTGTTCAGTACCCTGCCAGTGCATGGATTGCCCCTTCTCCAGAGGCTGCCTCAGCCTGCAGGGCCCACAGAAACATACCATGTCCTATCTGCACCTCCCCTCAGGCTTTGGGGACCAGAACCTGTGCCTGCCCTAGCAGAGGGGGTCACTCCTGCCGTGCTAGAGGGGTTTGGAGGGGGGAGTGGGATGACAGGGAAAACAATTGTCTGAGACTGCAAACGACTGAGATCACTTTCCCACGGGAGCTTGGTTTTGGTCAAACCTGTCACTTTCTAAGACTCCTTTTGCAGTGACGTAATTATAACAATACTTCCCGTGTCATAAACAGTTCTTCTGAGCAGGGCAATGATCAGAGCTGAGCGTTTTGCAGGAAGCTCCTAATCAGCATGTTAGCACAGTCTAACAGCAGGCATTTGTTCCGCACTGCTCCCCTTTGCCCACTTCTCCCCCAGCTGGTTCCTGAATGCTCTGGCCATGTCACGTCCTGACAGGCAGCCTTACCAGGGCTTTGCCCAGCAGTCTGTGGAAGTGCAGGATGCACAGCCTGCACGGGGGCACTCTTGTGGTTATTTACATTTTCCTAGCTTCTGTTTTCTCGGCAGGGGGCTGGCAGCAAGTTGTTCATGTCTTTGCCTCCCACTCTAGGGACAGTCATTTTTCTCCCAGGACATTGGGGCGTCTCCGGTGCATTGCCCTTCCCCAACCTCTCCACTGCTCCCCGTCAGCAAAGTGAGAAATGACAATCGGATCGGTGAATCCCGATGCCAAGCTGCCCCTCTGCCAGGGCGCTTTTCCCCAGTGCGTGTGGCTGTGTGACGTCACGGACAGCGGCAGTGACGTCACTCACCGTGACGGAGGGTGCTGAATTGGGGTGAGCCCCAAAAAGGACCTCACGGCGGCTGAGCCCTGGGGGGCGGCGGGCGGGGGTCCCCAGATGTTTCCCCCTCCGTCGCCGCCGCTCCAGCGCCCCGCCAGCGGAGAACCGCGTGCCCTCCGCGGGGGCCTCTGCAGCGCAGGAACACGGGAGGGAACGAGGCCAGGGCGATGGTAAGGGGCGGGGGGATACAAGCGGTGGCGGTATGCAGACTCAGGTACTTTGGGGTCACGCTTGTGGGGACAAGAACGGGGACAGAGAGGTGCCATGGAGAGCGTGGAGTCGCGGCTGGTGCCCGCACGAGGGATCCGCGCCGCGCACGTCCCGCCGGGCCCGCAGGGGCAGACAGCTGCTCCCGTTCACCCGCGGCGGTCAAATAACGTCTGAATTACATCCTTGTAAATATTGACTGTGGCCATCCTCGTTTCTGCCCGCAGAAAACCAAAACGTTAAGCCTGGCTGGGCCGGGCTGCTGCTTCGCAGGGCTGCGGTGTGCAGGGGGTGTGGGGCGGCAGGGCCGAGGGAACGAGGGCACATCCGTGGGAGCGGCCGGGGGCGCCCGTAGACATCGCCGGCAACGGAGCATCTCTGCCGGCCGCGCCGGGGATGCTAAAGGCAGCGGGCTGTCCCCCGGCTTGGACTGCGGGCTAACTTACAACCCTTGGGCGGGGAGTAGCGGGGGACACAACACACAAGAGAAGAAGGGGAAGCGTATTGAGGGATGGTTTCCTGGCATGGCATCATTAAACACCTGTGTTAATGAGTGGCACGGGGCTGCGGCTGCGCCTCTCGCCCCCGACGGGGGTCTCTCCCGCGGTCAGCGTGACACCAGCCGGTGTCCTCAGCCGCCTTCCTCGGGAGGCTGCCCCATACAGACGGTGGACAGCCCAGCAGTGCACTGCCGTACCCTCAGATGTCCCTGGCCGGACTCCTACCGCCCCTCCCCGCAATGCTCCTCGACGCCGCTCTGCCCGGGGGGGGCCGTGCCCTGGCTGGGGCTGCTGGGGTCCCCTCGCCAGCGGTGACTCCCCCCGGGGATGGGGAGCGGCAGTCCCGACAGTTTGAGTGGCTGTGCGGCGGCAGTGCCTCCGGGCGCCGGCTCTGCGCATTTGGTGGTCGTTAAAAACAATTTGTTTCCCTCCCCGTTTGGGGAGGGGGAAGGGGAAAATCATTCCGGGGGAGGGGAGGGGAGGGAAAGGGAAGGGAAAAGGGGGAAAAAAAGGAGTGAGAGAGCAAGCGAGACAGAAACACCAAAGCCGACAGAAAACCCGCGCTCCGAACTATTGCGACACTGAGCGAGGAGCGCGGCGAAGGCTGGCGGCGAGGTGCGAGTGGGAGCGGACCGGGCCGTGGGAGCGGGCCGGGCCGAGGAAGCGGACCGGGCTTGGGTGGGGGGGCCGTGAGAGCGGGCCGGGCCATGGGAGGGGCGGGCTGCCTCCCCCCCCGTGGGTGGGCAGGCGGCGCCCGGTGCCTCCGCGCTGCCGCCCCGCCGGTCGCGCCGGGCGGGTCTCGGCGGGTCGGCGCGGCTGCCCGGTGACCGCTGCCGCCTCCCCGCAGCGCACAGCGAGCCCCCGCAGCTCGGAGCCGGCGGCCAGCACGACGGCGGCCCCCAGACCCCCACCATGAACACCATCGTCTTCAGCAAGCTCAGCGGCCAGGTGCTTTTCGAGGAGGACGCCAAGGAGCGGGAGCGGAGCAGCCGGTCCTACGTGGGGGTGGTGGAAGGCCCACACCACGCCGAGGTGCTGCTCCCCGACAGCCCGTCCATCAAGGAGAGCCTCAGCCTGCGGAACCGGCGGACGGGGTATGCCGTGCGCTCGTCTCCGCGCCGCGCACCGGCTTCGGGGGCGGCCCTGCCCGCGCTGCCGGCGCTCCCGGCCGCCGCGTCACCGATTTGGGGTTGCGAGATGGGTTTCTAGCTGGGTCTTTGCCCGCGACCCCGGGTTCGTATTCTCTGGGATTTTCATTCCACAGCTAAGGTGGGAAATTCCGGCAGTAGGTGATGCAGGGGCGTCCGATTGTGCTGGACTGTACCAGACAGAGAGCTCCTGTCCTGCTATGCTTGACCTCCCCCTCTGCCTCCGAACAAAAACAAGCGGAGGACACCGGGGCTCCACCGGCTTGTTCGGGCGCTTCATGCAATTAAAGTCTCCAAAACAGAGGCGCCAGGCGGGACGTGTGAGACCGGGGGCACGGGGTGGCGGCGCGGCCGATCGCCGGCGGTAGCAGCGGGGCTGCGGCGGGCGGGCACTGCGCGGCCCCGGCACTTGTTCCGCCGTCCCCGCGGGTCCGCAGCGCACCGAGCGAGCGGGCGGGAAGGAGCTGCTATGTCAGTGCGGTCCCAGGGATGGGATTTAGAACGGACTAGCGTGATGCCAGTCAGGGGCTGGATAACGTGATGTTAGAATCGGGTTTGCTAAAACGGCAGCTGAGGCTAAGCCGCCCAAAGCAGTTTTCTTTTTTTTTTTTGGGGGGGATCTTTTTCGATTTGTTGTTTTTTGGAGGTTAGGTTTGCTTTTTTGTGCTGGAACAGGTGAAATATATGGTGATGAGAGGACGTGCGAGCTCTGGCGCCTTGACAGCCGTAGCTCGAAGGGTTGAACGGGCGAGCGCTGACCAGACGTTTAGTGTCAGTGTTGCAAAGTAAAGATCGAGGAGCACACTCGGGCAGCTGCGAAGCCGCGAGGTCCCAGGGAGCTGCTTGTACTGACGAATTTCCACCTTAGCGATTGCATCAGCTGGCAGTTTTAGCGGCGGTGCTGGCCGGGAGGACGCAGGTGTGTGTCACCGGGCTGTTGTTGCAGCCGGCCGCGGCGGAGCGCGGCAGCCCCGGGGAGCGGCGGCCCGGCC
This sequence comes from Pseudopodoces humilis, assembly GCF_049639895.1. Classification (NCBI taxonomy): domain Eukaryota; kingdom Metazoa; phylum Chordata; class Aves; order Passeriformes; family Paridae; genus Pseudopodoces; species Pseudopodoces humilis. The sequence continues at coordinate 136,192,713 of NC_142200.1, read as the reverse complement.
CCGTGGCGCCCCCTGCCGCCGCCGCCGGCCCCAGCCCGCCTCTGGGCTTTCTCTAGGATTCCGCCGGGTTTCTTCACTTTTTATTGTAGACCTTTTTTACAAAGGGACACCATTTTTTTCTTTTTTCTTTTTTCTTTTTTTTTTTTTTTTCTTTTTAGCGGAACCGAGTTTCGTTCCCCCGGCATGCGCTGTTTCCCTCGGCAAGCGCGGGGCTTTGCGGGCTGCCTCGCGTCGCTGCCGGCGGCTTTGGGAGAGGCACGCCGGCTCCGAGGGGCGGAATGATCCAGGAGCTGCTCGGTGCCGCGGGTATTTCTTGAGTATCAGCGGGAAATAAAGCCGGGCAGGGGAATCAGGCTGGGCTGGCCCCGGGGCAGCGCGCACCGCAGCTGCGGGATGCGCGGCCGGCCGTGCGAGATGCGGCCTGGCCGCCCTGGAAAGCCCCTCTGTGGACAGACCGGCCACACGCCTGTCAGGTGCCGAGCACCGAAAACATCGGGACACTCGCACCGTCGGAGCCCCGGCCCCGCTGAAATCCCCGCGGGGCCGCCGCCCGGGTCCGCAGCATGATCGCGGCCATTCACCGGCTCTGAGTCCGCTCGCCCAGGCCCTGCACGGGCAGTTCGGGGAGCTGGCGGCATCACCTTCGTCCAGGCCGAGGGCTGCGGCTGTGGAACGTCCCCGAGCACCCCGCGAGGACGGAGCTCGGCTCCTCCGGGCAGGGCGCACCCCGGGGTGGGCATCCCCCGAGCTGGGTCCCCCCTCGGACGGGGCGCATCTACCGCACCCCGCAGGGGAGCCCGGGGCCAGGCGGGGCAGCGGGCAGGGCACGGGGAGCGGGCAGGTGTCCCGCAGCTGCGGTCCTCAGCGCCCCTTCTCCGCGGCAGGGCGCGGCAGAGCGGCGGGAAGGTGCGGCACAAGCGGCAGGCGCTGCAGGACATGGCGCGACCGCTCAAGCAGTGGCTCTACAAGCACCGCGACAACCCATACCCCACGAAGACGGAGAAGATTCTGCTGGCCCTCGGCTCCCAGATGACCCTGGTGCAGGTAAGGAAGGGAGCCCCTTACCCCCACCTCCAAAAACAGCTCTGAGGCGTTTCGTGGACGGGAGGGATGGGGACAGCATCTCCAAACTCCTCTGTGACCTGAACTAAGGACAGTGCTGGGTATCGGGGAGCATCAGTGCACAGCCAGCAAGGCCAGGGGTCCTGTGCACATCCTTCTTCCACTCTCCCCTGGGCTCCCCCACCCCAGCAGGACTATCTCCCTCAAACAAGAACTACCACATCTGAGCTATCATGACTGGAGAAGTGCTTAAAGACAACCACCAAAAAGTGTGTGCTTGCCCTTCTAGGAAGAGATGCCCTCATCCTTTCCTCTCATTCATAAATACAATGAAAATATTTTTGCTTAGTCTTTAAAAATTCTCAAGTAAAAAATATCAGCCATGGGAGATTTCAGCACAGAATAGGAATTGCTGAGGAAATTGCAGGGACCTACTCTTCCCTTTTGAAAAGGGGATAGGATGGAAACTGTTCTATTGTTCTGATAATAATTGTCATCACCTGTTGCTCAGACATCAGCGTTACCATACACACAGTGTACAATGGCTCAGCACATCCAGTCTTGCAGGAATTATCATTGAAATATAATTAGATGCGGGGAGTAATTGTTTTGCTCTCAGGTAATTCTCCCCTGAAGTGACTGGCAGTTGTCTTGCCAAAAGAGGCATAAATTTTGCTGCAAATGTTTATAAATCTCACTTCTTTGTTCTCTTTGCCATCTGGCGCTCTACTGAAATCTGTGGTTAAATGCTATCAGTTGCCGAGTGATGCTATCTCAGGTCTGGATGCTGCAAAGATTTATGCATTGTGAATAATCTAATTTCCTTACTGCAAGCTACTGCTAGGTGCGTAAAATGAAACCCATGTGTTTGCAGGATTGGGTCCTCATCACTATGCCTAACATGTTATGTGTCACTTTGCAAAGGACACAAAGAGATCAAAGTAACCTAAAGTATTAGAAAAAGACAGGTAGTAATTCAGCTTTATTATTTTGAGTGCCCCTTCAAAAAAACCTGTACTATGAACTTCAATTCTAGTAATGGCAAAATGGGAAATCTTTACACTTCAGTACCTCTCGATGAAATTATTGCCCTAGTAAAAACTCTGTAGCTTTGACAAAAATAATATTAATGTCTCAGAAAATGCCAGTTATAACTGGAAGATGTAGTTGAAACAACTTCTCTTGCTTTAAAAAAATATACATGAAAGGCTTAAACTATGATTACATAAACATTATCCCTTCAATGGCACAATTCAATCCGAGTATTTTACTGGGGTATGGCTCTTAGAACATCCCTGTATTTTTACATGAGATTTAAAAAATATATTCACAATATGTGTTGGGACACTTTCACATTCATGATGTCTTGAGGTGTTATTCTGTTCTTTTAAAAATGCCTCAGAATGAACAGAGAAGGAAAAAAAACTGGGGGGTTTTTGCAGGATTTCTCTTGTGGCAGCTTTGATAAATCCTGATGGGGATAGGATGTGTTAACCTTTATAAAAGCATCAAGTGAGCCATGGCCAATTCTCCACTGAGTTTTATGATCTACATAAGGTGTAGAATAAAATTAAAAATAATCAGGGAGGCCTGCATTTAGGTCTGTTAGACCTCTGTCATTCTAGTGAATTTTCACTGAAGCTGAATTTGACCAGCTTTGTTTCTATGAACCGTAATATTTGAAAGAACTGTGCAAACAGGCACATCTATCTTCATTCACAGGAGCACAACATCAAAGAGAAATCCCAGGTGTTTTTCCCATCGTTTTTGTGCAATGCGCTTTTAATCCAGGAATCCAATATCATCTGTATGAGATGTAAATACATATGTCTGGCACCAGCAGTAATTCCTGAGCCACAAAGAGCAAAACAACACAAACCCTACACCTACGTTTTGGACGCTCAAAAAGAACAGGATTGTAATTCAGTTCAAAATTTTTGTTCTCTAAGAATGAGAGAGAGCATGCCAGGGTGTGATCTCAGTCACCCTGGGTACATCTGAAATAGCTTTCCTGAAGGCAGCACTCTTTCAGACGAGTGGTATAGCCAAGAGCAGGTTTGGGACTGGGCTGGTGTCTGTTGGAAAGCTTTGCTTCTGTCCCAGGAGGGGCACTTTGCAAAAGCATCAACCAGGGTCGCCTATAAATTGTTTTTCTAGTCTAGTAATATTGTTGGACATCGTTGGAGAACCAGGATTCAGTGTATGATGTTTCCTCTGGGTTAAACGCCTTCACGTTTGTTAACCTGTCTCATATTTCCTACACTTTTTGCATTTCTCAGAGTTGTCCCGTGGTGTTTGCTCCCACAGCTTTCCACTCCTGTGGAAGCTGTTGTCTGCTGGCAGCTGCTCCCCCTTCCCAGCATCCCTCATGTGCCGACATCTTTCGTCACATAGGAAAGGCAAAAGATACTGTTGAATATCTCTCTGAATTTCTGACAAAATGCCATTTAGGGAATGAATGGCTCGGGATTTTTTTTTTGTTTTTCACTTGACTGACAACCTTGGAAAAGGTCTTCGGCTGCCTGGAAGATGTTGGTGGTCACCGTAACACTGATAATAGGGATGTAACTCTCCTGCCCGTGCTTTTCTTTCATCTAATGAACCTTATTCCAGTATGTACCATCTATCCAAAGGAGATTTTTTTCAGGACCATGGCACAGATAAAACCAATTCTTCTGTGGGACAAAGAGGTGAACATCCAGCCCTGTTTTTTACTTTTATTATTAGGACAAATAAATAACATGCAGATACTAATAACTTTTGTTATTAGTATCTGCATGCCAAATCTACCACAACTTTATTTTCATTAGTTTTGCTATCACCCAGTGGGCTGATTTTAAAGTAATTTGTTCTACTTTACTAATACTTTGGCCTACTCCACTCTTCTTGGGTGCAGTGGGACAGCAAGGAGACTGTTCCAGATGCATTGTCCGACTGCAGTGCTGAAGAAAAGTCAGACTGTTTCAAGGAGGTAGGATTTTTCAGGAATCATAAATCATCTTGTTTCTTAAGAAGTAGTAGCAAAACCTGGGGCAAATTCTGGGCTGACTTACTCATGTGCAGGCCAACAAGGTCTTTGGGAGTCTTCAAGGCAAATGTTATTGCAGATTTCGGTACAACAGTCCAAAGTTTTCTACTTCCACAACTGCCAAAGCAGGAAACCAAAAAAGCAATATAGTTTGAAAAGGCATTTTATATTTTACTCCAATTAGATTCCAATTCAGAATCCAATAACTTGTCCTATAATATGCTACATTTTCATTTGTATTATTACCACAGTGCTTGATTTATTTTATTTTAAATTTTGGTTTAGATGTTCTTGTGAAATAAAAAAGAAAAATGGCTGTATATTCCTTCCAGAAAGAAATATGAATGTGTGTATTGTTGGAAAGAAGGTTTTTTCAATACAAGGATTTGTATATCAGTCATGTGCTGCTATGGATTTAATAGTATTCAGATTTATCAAGGCATATCTGGATTACTGGAGGAGGAGAATCGCTTGATGTCTGCTCCCTTTCTGAAAGTTTGGCCACTCTTAAGCACTGAAGCAGAACAAATTACAATAAAATTGAAGATGTGTCTTCAGAAGTAAAGCCAGAAGGGTCAGTATTTCATGATGCTGATATAAGTACCTGATGCTCTTAGAGAACAGAATTGCTGTAAAAAAATGAATGCTGGAAAGCACATCTATTATCGTTCCCCTTGGGTTTTGTCTTTTTACTTCTCAAAGAACTACAGGATTGTTACTTTATAAGAATAGTGAGTTTCATCATGTGTTTTTTCAAGATACTTACTTCTTGGGAGGTTTATGTGACAAAGATTTTCCCACTGGCTTTTATCTAAATAATTATTTTTTTTATTATTATTGTTTTTGGAGATCACAGTAGCACAGCTTGGGACCATGGGAAAGGTTGAATTTTTTGGCAGCTTTGGTTGCTTCTTTTTGTAATGGTTTAGGTAAGAGTGGTGCAAACTGGCACTCTGAGTGGGACCTACAGCAGTAGACAGGCAGGTTTTTAAAGACCACATGGATAGACAATGTAACATTTGGGGCTGGTTGAAATGAGTGGTAAAACTGCTGTTGTCCTTGAAGGAGACAGGTGGTGGCTGGAGGTCAGGGTGAGTGTGCTGACTGGTACAGCCTGTGGCAATGCAGCCTGTTCCAGCTCACACACCTGGAGATTGTCCAAGACTGAAGAGTGGAGAGGTGTTGAATCTCATGATGTCTTAGAAATCAGGACTTTCCAGCAACATGCACTAGTGCCCAAAAGCTGGAAAGCACCTAGAGATTACCACATCATAGTTTAAGCCTAAAAATCTCTTAAATGGATTTGACTAACTTTCCTTTCTTCCAAGGCTTTAACGGGCCTTGTAGTAATTGCGTTTGGGATAAGAATTTCTAGAGTGAGTTTGCTGCTTTGTGCGTTAGTAAAAGGTTTCTCTTCTAAAAGCTGACTTGAGGTTCTTTCAGAATCAGAGTCATTTATGTTGGAAAAGACCTTCATAATCACTGCGTCCAACCATTAACCCAGCACTGCCAAGTCCACTGCTAAACCATGCCCCTAAGCACCCTATCTACATTTCTTTTAAATACCTCCAGGGACAGTGACTCAACCACAGTGACTTTCACTTGCCAGCCTGTTGCCTGGCAATCCTTTCTGTAAAGAAATTTTTTTCCTGATACCCAATCTAAACCTCCCCTGATTCAATTTGAGGCCATTTCCTCTTGTCCTATCACTTGTCACTTGGGAGAATGGACTGACCCCCACCTACAACTTCCTTTCAGGTAGTTGTAAAGAGCAGTAAGGTCTTTCCTGAGCCTCCTTTTCTCCAGGCTAAACCTCCCCAGCTGCCTCAGTTGCTCTTTGTCAGACTTGTGCTCCAGACATTTTCCCAGCTCTGCTGTCCTTCCCTGGACTCTCCCAGCACCTCAGTGTCCTTCCTGAATTGAGGGGCCCAGAACTGGACCCAGTACTCAAGTTGCAGCCTCAGCAGTGCTAAGCACAAGGGTACAATTACTGCCCTGGTCCCACTGGCCACATGTTATGGTCTCGTTCTTAAAATTATTTGAAATGCCTCTGCCTGAATTAAAATGCAAACCAGACCATATGCCAAAGGATTCCAGTCTCTGACACCACACTATTGCTGTTACAGGCCAGGTTGCCATTTGCCTTCTTGGTCACCTACACACTCACCGGTTCACGTTCAGCTGATGTCAACCAGCACCCTCGGATCCTTTTCCAGCAGGCATCTTCCCATCCCCTTCCCCCAGCCTGTAGCACTGCAGGGGTTGTTGTGACCCAGGGGCAGGCACTTGGCCTTGTTGAACCTCACTAGCCGTGGCCCATGGATTCAGCCTGTCCAGATCCCTTGTGGAGCCTTCCTGCTCTCCAGCAGATCATCACTCCCACCCAATTTGGTGTCTCTGCAAACTGACTGAGGGTACTCTCAATCCCCTCATCCAGATCATTGATAAAGCTATTGAACAGGTCTGGCCCTAATACCAAGCCCTGGGGAACACCACTGGTGACTGGTGACCAGCTGGATGTAACTCCATTCACCAACACTCCTGGGCCTGGCCATCGCAACAGTTTTCTACCCAGCAAAGAGCAAACCCATCCAAGCCAAGAGCAGCCAGTTTCTGCAGGAGATGCTGTGAGAAATGGTGTCAAAGGTTTCATTGATGTCCAGGTAGACACATCCACAGCCTTTCCCTTATCTACTAAGTGGATCACACTGTCATAGATGAAGATCAGGTTGGTCAAGCAGAACCTGCCTTTCACAAATCCTTGCTGGGTGGGCCTGATCCCTGGATTGTCTTGCGTGTGCTGTGTGATGGCACTTAAAATAATCTGCTCCATAAGAAGCAGGAGGACAAGGTGCAATATATTTATCTCATTATGAAATAACACTCAAATACTACTATTCCCTTCTCTCATAGCAGAAGACTTAAAATATGACTCATCCTTTCATATTGATATGCAGAAAGCAAAGCAATGACATGGGAAGAATGAGCCCAAAATAAACCAAGAGTACCATGCAGTAATCACTCCTGCTAAATTTAATTGCTTTTATGTATGAATCACACTAATACTACCCTATCTTTTCTGTAAATGGCACTTCACTGATGAAAAATTTCAGTATGTAATAAAATGAAGCATAATCTTTCTTGTGAGAGGTTGGAAAGCTGTCAGTTTGGTAAAATGCTGCAGTAACTGCAATCCTGTTGATTGGGACCCTGGATTGATCCATCTCTACTGTTAAATACTTGATTTCAGAATTACACTGTCATGCAGCAGGTGACTGCTGCTTCAGTCGAGCAGTCTGGAGTGACTTTGTTAACGGCATTAGAAAGTGCTTGGATTTCAGCCCACCCTGTCTCATTTACCATAAAAATTGCTGTGTAAATATGATGATTATAAGCAAGTAACCTCAGAAGAGAATGAAAATTACTTACTCTGCCAGCTACAGTTTTGGTTTTCTAACCTGCCATAGTAAGCTACATGGCTTGTAAAGTTATGTGTTTGCCCTCTGAGCACTGATCCAGGGCTCACCAGATTTTCAGTGGAACCCTGCTTCATGTGATTTTAAGTAAAATCAAAGTGACAGACATAAGGCACCAGTGCTAAGTTCTAGCTGGGACTCTGAACCGAAGCTTTGCTTTTTCTTGAGGCACATAGTGTTTATTTTTCTCATAATCATTTTACAAGAGATTATTGATCCAAAATAATTAGATACTTCTGTGTGATTTATGCCGTAACCTTAGCTAAAACAGACAGATGACAAAAGCAGGGCCAAAATCCATCACTAGGCTCTACAGTTTGGCTCTCTATTATGTGGGGTAGCATGTATTGATAAAAAAATGTATGAACTTTCTTTGCAGGTTGATGTAACTTAAATGGTGTGATCGTTCCCAGGTCAGACTAAAATGATGGTAGTCTGGCTTCCTCTGTGTGCATATTCACAACACAAAGATGTGAGCAGGGCTGTAGGCTGCTAACATTCTTTACAATTTCTTTTCTCCTTTGCAAGTGATGCTACTCTGCCTCCTTCTTCCAGAGGTCATGTCAAAATGCACTTATTCCTGCCAGGTTTAAATAGTATTTTTAACACCTCATTTATCATTAAGCAAGTATCATTAGAATGTATGTCACTTGCCTCTGCTCTTTCTCATAGTAAAGACAGAGTTATCATTATTTTCTAATTTCTGTCTTTTTGAGTTGCAGTAGAATCAAGGCCAACGTTTTCTCAGGTGTGCTTTCATGCAAAGTCACAGCAAGTATATGCATTCCATTTGGTGGTTTAATTAGCACTGCTGGCACTGAAAGGTAGACTGTGCCTTTTTGCTCATTCAGTGCCTAAAACACTTTGAAATACTTGTGTTTGAGCCTGACTTTGTGATGAGCCTGTATGCTAGAGAGATACTAACATGTATCCATTTTGCTATGTCAAACTCTAGAAAATGCTCTGCAGTTGAGAAGGAAGACAAAACAGACTATTGTTTAGTAGTCACCTGGTGAGAAATTGCATATTTACTGTTTTTAGGCTGTCCACAACAAAAAGAGTTTGTAAAATCTGCTGCTCTGCAGAGAAAATGGTTGATTTCTGCAATGAGTCAAAGTACGTTGTACTCTATGTAATACTTTCCTGATGCCCATGGCTTGTCAGACTAAGAGTTCTGTTAAAGTACAAGGGAGAATTTGGGCTTTTATATATACAGATTTAGAATGTCTTCTTCTGTTCAATAGCCTTTTTGTAGCTATGTAAATATCAAAGAAAATTCCTGAATATTAGATATTAGTTTAATTTAGGAAGTTGGTAATATATTGAAGGTTCATATTGAAAGTTCAGGGTTTTATCTTTAAAATTTAAAAAAAAAATAATGTAAAACAAGTATTTAGGACACATTAATTGAAACCTTGTGATAATGTGGTTTTGCTAACACTTGGGAAGGGTGGGAAGCCTGAACTTGCCTTCCTGTATGAGATTCCTGCTCTGCTCAGTGGTAATTTTGTGGACTTCCTTGAGGCATACATAAAACTGTTAAGGATTCTATGGATTTATTTGTGAAATTTTCAAGGGAAACTAATACACACGTTTGTATGCAGGTATCAAACTGGTTTGCCAATGCAAGACGTCGCCTGAAGAACACAGTCAGGCAACCAGATCTTAGCTGGGCTTTACGAATAAAACTGTACAACAAATATGTTCAGGGAAATGCTGAGCGACTCAGTGTGAGCAGCGATGACTCATGCTCTGAAGGTTTGTTGATGCTCTTTTATCGATTTTAAACTGATTAAAATTTATTTAGAAAGTATTATATACCCTAAGTTAGATCTAATTTTTAATCACAAATACTCTCAGTGGATCTGCCTTTATTTTTTTTGTGAATTAGGTTCATTTTTTGGCTCCCAGCTACTACGTAGTCTTGCAAAGCAGGATTCTGTAAGTTCTTCAAGGTGGCAATCTGGATGCATGTTTTTATATTTCATTGCTGATAGAAAGATAATTGTTAGTTCATTACATTCTACAAGCCTATTCCTTTAATCTGCATTAAAGGAAAAAAATTGATTACATTTGTTGGTATAAAGAAATGAGAAATCACTTGACTGTTGCTTTCCTCCATGAAAGGGCTATAGCAATATACATCATTAAAGGGAGAATCTGATTAGTGGGGCATCTTAGATGGTAAACTGAGTATCACTGTTATTTATTTGATGTAGTTTGCTAGCAACTGTTTTTCATAACATAAATCATAAAAGATGCACTGGAATTCTCTTTCTTACTCAAATTAGCAAATGCAGGATTTTTTAAAAGTACCCTGTATTTTTGATAGAACTCTTATATTAATTCTGTCTGTGAGTACTTTTTTTAGACAGTTGTGACATGGAAATACAATGACAGGAACAAATCCTACAGAACATTGTCAGAAATCTGTACGTGAATTTTTAGAAGAGTGTGTTTCAATTTGTACTCAGTTTCAAATATCTTACTTCCAATTTCAGTCTGTACTCACATTTCTTGAAAAATGTGGGAATTTACTCGCCTTTCTACTCACTTCCCTTGAAAAGATTGCATGCAGAACAATTAAAATAGTACAGTTTAAGAAAATGCACCTAAATATGCTGTGGTATTCAGGCAAACCCAATTTCAAGTTATGATAGTAAGAATTTAACCTATTCACACAGCTTTTTAAATGTTTATCATTGAGTTAGGGCACTTTTCAATTTTTTTTCCTACTTGTGTTACTCATGAGCAAATTAGACTCAGATGGTCTTCTACAGCTAATTAATTTAGAATAGCTGGAACATCTGAGAATCATGGGAACTACTATGAGCAATGTGTGAACAGAAGAAAGTGAAAAACAGTGTCTAATGCTGAAGTTACTGTCTATTTTAGTATATTTATCACAGTTCAAAACATGTAGAGAAAGCCTCATGTTAAATATTAAGTACTCAATGTATTATTGTATCTTTGTCCTTTTGTTTTCAGATGGAGAAAATCCTCCGAGAAACCATATGAATGAAGGGGGATATAACAAACCAGTTCATCACACTGTGATTAAAACTGAAAGTTCAGTAATAAAAACAGGAGTGAGACCAGAAGCAAGTGCCAATGAGGATTATGTGTCACCCCCCAAATACAAAAGCAGCTTACTGAATCGATACCTAAATGACTCATTGAGACACGTCATGGCTACTAATGCAGCTATGATGGAAAAAACAAGGCAAAGGAATCATTCCGGTTCGTTTAGTTCCAATGAATTTGAGGAAGAACTGGTGTCTCCATCATCATCAGAGACAGAAGGCAATTTTGTCTATCGGACAGGTAAGGGATATTTTTCTGCATGATTTCCATTACAGACATCTTCAGTAGACAGTGGCTTTTGGAATAAGTGTCACCTGATTGTGCCTTTTATGAGACTGGGTGACTTCTGTCCATCCTCTCGTATGACAGTGGGTAATTCCTGTCCATCTTCTTGCATGAGAGTAGATTACTCCTATCCATCCTCTCATATCAGAGTGGATAAATTATGTCTACCTTTTCATTCTCTGGAGAAGTTCTACCTATAGTATTACAGTTAAGTGCTGTTATTGACCTCTAATGAAGCTGGTTTGCTTTTCAAATGGAGAAATGGGGATAATTTTTGAAATGACACTTACAGGCCACTTTTTGTCAGCATGAAGATGAGCCTAAGGAAGGAGAAAACTCTTGCACATTCTATTACATTAAGGAAAGACTAGAGGATGGCCACAGAGGAGGAGGAGGGCTTTGAACTTTCAAGGTGGCTGTTTGTGACACTTACAAGAGTCATATTCCCTTCAGTGGAGTGCATGTGAACACCTTCCCCTTTTGTACAGTACCTTTTCTGTCCTCAGAGTGCCTTTTCCAGTATGTGACCCTTCAGTGCCCGTGCATCTCTTAGGAATACAGACATTAGTGTAGACTAATTTCTGCATCACTCTCCAGAGCTAAAGGGCCACACACTTGGCCATTAAATGCCTTATTTTACTGTTTTTTGAAGGGTTATACATAGTTTATTATTTTATCAATAAAAACATATAAGCATGATGTAATGTCATCCACTGTGTTACCAGTCAGAGCAAGGCACATGGGATGGCCTGGTTCCTGCCAGTAAATTGTTGTAAATCAGGGCAAGATCAGGACTTGCTCAAGTCCCTGTGAGTCAGGGAATGCTGGAAGGCTCCTCTTGTGAAACTTCTGTATATCTTTGGGACATTAGGTAAAAAAAATATCATTTCGAAAAATATGAAGGTTTGTACCCCAGTGTCTGAAGGTCTCCACCAGTGTCTCATGGTTTTGACTCATTGCAGCAGCCCCTTGCGTTGTCCTGGGCCTTTCTTGGGTTATTCTGCCAGGGACCACCCTGAGGGCAGCATCACTTTAGGGATGGATATTGCTGAAAAGTACTGGAGGATTTTGCAGTAAAGTTAATACAGATTTAGACTTTGAACTTGGTTCCCTTTGGCTTCCTTGGCAGGCAGGTTCAGATGCCTTTGCAACCTCTCAAGTTTGCAGCATTTGCTCTCTTTTCTGGCACATTTCCTGTGGGTTTTTTGTCCGTGTGGAGGGGTCACAAGGCTTTTGTTGGTGGGGATTAGGATGATGTTTGTGTGTGCAGGTTGTTGGGAATGACCAAAGAACGAGTGGGGACGCTGTATAAAAATGGGATCTTGTGGGGAGAAAGAATAGTGCACATTCAATTAATAAGTTTCAAAATAAACTCTCTCTGTCAATTTATTTTTTTTCTGTACATAGCAAATGCATTTGGTTTGCATTATAAGTATATTGTTTGCCAAGTTTCATTTTTAAGTAAAAAGTTACTCAAGAACAGATGCAGAAGCTCAGATATGTAAACTTCTGTTTTCTGTACTTTTTACTATAACCTAAAAGTGGAAGCAATGACTTCTTAAAATTTATAATAAATTTGCTACTCGATTAAGTTCTTCTTGACAAATTTCAAGCTGCACTGAAAAATATGGTCATTAATGTGAAGGCTGAGGGAGGCACACTGTAACTGTAAATTCACCAGCTGTGCTGGAATGAGTAAGAACCAGTGTATTTGTCCTTAAAGTTCGTAAGTGGCACTCCTAGAACTCCTCTTGAGATTGTATTTAAGTCAGTTCCTAAATATCTTTCTTAACATTGTCACATTTTTTGAGAATTGACCAGCAGCTTTTAGGATATGGTTTCATTCTTTTTGCACTTTGAAAGCAGACAAGCAGTATATAGAATGAAAAAAGATTATATATATATATATACGTGATATACATATAATATATGTATATACATGACTTTTTTTCTAAATCGTTGCTATATATATGTATGAACATTCAGGAAATATAGGTACAAATGGGATTTTTTTCAGTTACAAGATTACAGTCCCATTAATGATTTTCTGATGATGTTATGCATGCAGGAATTAAGCTTTTCATTAAGAGAGCCAATATTTTCAAGTTATTGTCCATTTATGAAACTTACTTTCAAATAGCTGAAATTATCCACATGATTGTTAGGTAGGAAGAGATAAATAAGGATGATTTACTTTTTTTATGTTTTTTTCTTCATAATTTGAATATCTGGGTTGGCAGTTCTCAGCGCAGTACTGTACCAGAACTGTGTCTGTGTTTTCAAAAATAGCTGTAATACATTTTGGTTAAGTCAATAACAGGGTATGGCTGAATTTGCCACTCTTACTCTCCTGAAAGTGGGAAGTGTATTTTTAAGTGAGATATCACTGCTTACAAGGAGTTCCCGACTGCAATTCTTTGTAGAGCAAAACAGATAATTTTTAACACAAAGGAGTTGTTGCAGGATTATCAAGTCCCTACTAGACATTTTAATTTATGAAGTCATTTTAAGCAGTATTTCAAAAAGCACAGAGTGAAAACTGATGGGTGTTTTATTTTTGAGAAATGGTTGGTAAGGTTGTTGTGCCTGTAAGGACAAGCAGTCACTGGAGCTTAAACTAATTCTTTATTGTGCTTCCCTGGAAAGGTAACTTTTTTGTAGCAGATCATAAGTGAGAAAGCTCATTTGCCCTGTCTGGTTCTGGTTAGGGGCTGGACCCTGATTTCAGGTATATCTGTGTGTCTGGAGCTGCTTTCTTTGCCCAGCGCCCGGGGTCAGTGTGGCCCCGTGTGTCTCCACAGCCTGCACCAAATTAACAGCCTGTGAGTGCAGTGTCCAATAACAAAAACAAGAAATTGCAGTTTAAAGTTTATAAGGAAAACGGGTTGTAGAGGTTCCCATTTCAGTCATTAACATGCTTATAAACACGGGACCATATGCTACTCCAGCTTCGTGCAACTGGGAAATCCCACATAAAGATGAAGGACAGGCTATAGAACCGGCTGTCGGCAGAGCAGCCTGGTTTCATACCCCCAGGCAGTTCTCGTGAGCTGATGGGAAGCGGTTTCAGTGCTGGAGCAGGAGCCCCGAGCGGAGCCCTCGCAGGTGCAGTGCCCACAGTGCCATTTCCCGGGCCTGGGGAGCCAGGCAGCTGCGGCAGGAGGCGGCACAGCCGACAGTGCAGGCAGAGCGGAGCAGCCGGGGAGGAGTGCAGCCGTCTTGGTATGTCACAGGCTTCTGTGAGTCTTTCTGTCGTAAGCTGATACTCTTATGTATATAACAGGACGTGCACAAGTGTGTTCACTTAAAGCAGAAAATTCCAGTTCAGATCAATCCTGGTGCAGGTATAATATGTAAGCATATATAATTGGTCAAATATGCATCTTAAACTGATGACTGAAAGGCTTGGTTCAGTGTTTTTGTTTAGTTAAAAAGCCGTGTTGGAGAACTGGTTTTCACTAACTGCTTGGCATGCAGTCACTCACAGCGGGCTCTCTGTGTGACAGGAATAAGTGAAACCAGACTTGTCTACCTGTATTTGTTGTACAAATGCATACAGAAATAGCAGTCTTGACTGCAACAAGCACTCCAGAGATCTACAAGGAACAGATCTAATGTTGGTAGTGAAGCTGAATATAAATCTAAAGAGGCAACGTCAGTCTTTGGTTTACGGATCACTAAAATGCTGACTTTTCTGTAATCACGCTGCAGTGCTCCCTAAGTACCCTATCGTCAGTCACCTGCAGAAACAAAACGTTCTGCATTGTTGTAGCACAAGGAAATGAAAAATTCCCAGCTTTCTGGGATGTTGTTGTCTAGTAAAGGAAAGCAAAAATTAAAACAAGAGAAAAAGAGATGAAATGGCAGGACAGGGAGTCCTTTTTCTGTAGGCAGATTTTTCATTGATTTCACTTTATATGTTGTTTAGCACAGTAGAAAAGCCAGAACAAATAAAAACAGTGAGGAAACTCAAGACTTGCAGGCCTGGAAAAGAGCGTGGTTTTAAACAAGTGCTTGAATGACTGGTTGATTTTTGAAGATGTTTGATCTCTATTTTTAGACATTTATACTCAGGAGTACGTTCTGTTTCTGATGTTTTCATTACTACTGACTCTTTCTTTCTCTTTCTCTCTTTCTCTCTTTCCTTTGGATCCTGCAAAGGTAGTGATTTATAAAGCATGATCCTGGGTCATTTATTGTAGCACACTGAGCACCTCTGATGACACCCTTGGCACTCTGCAGGATCAGGCCCACATTCCTGCAGAGCGCTTAAATGTAAGGGTGTAGCCATGCACATAAATACTATAGAGGGACACAAACTGCAGAACAGTGCTGTGATTTTGTGTGGTCCTTGCCGACTTTTCCTCGCAATTTAATGTTTTTAGAAATTAACATGTAATTTAAAAATAAGCCATAAAATTTGAAAGCATAATATGAACACAATGGAACCTGTTTTCAGAAACAACTCGAGGGACCCACAAAAACTGCTCACAGCAGTGATTTTTTCAAGCTGGATCTAAACGGTGCTGGAGACCTTGGGGATACTTTGAAATAAATGGTAACCTGGGAGAGCTGAAGGAGGTCTTTTTTGCAGATCCTAATGTCATCCAGAAGTGAAATGTAAAAGGTGAATGTCAAGTACAGTATTAAATGCACACAGCAGCATAACTGCAATTTGAAGGTTGCACAGTTAAGATCGTATTTCCGCAGGAATTTTATTATTACATGACATGATTCATCAACTAAAATAGCCTGGAATTGAGAATTGAGGAGAAGATTGTGTTTAATTTACTGTTCTGTTGTTTTTTCTAAAGAAAGAATAAAGGGAATGGCTTTACTGCACGGGAAGCATCAGGTTTAATATACCAGATGTGACAGCCCAAACTTTAAAGACCCCACCTAGACCCTGCTAGTTTGGTTTACTTTTTGCATTTCTTTCAGTTAAAACACCAAAAATCAAATAAGCTGTTTTTTTAGTTCTCTTTAATTTCTTTATTTCTCAGTACCTGAGCTGCAAGGGGGATGAGTCAGGATTCTCTCCATACAACCCCAAAAAACAGTGCTTCATCAAAATGGAACCTTTTTTGTGGGAAGGTAGCAGTTCCAACCCCTCTCAGGTAGGAGAATGGAGGAAAAGAGCACTGAGTGGGCTGGGAAGAACAACTGGGGGCAGAGCACTGTCCCGAAAGCCTGGGCACCAGGGACTGCCTGGAGCCAGCCCGGCTGGAAGGAGAAGCAGCACACCTGGCAGTGCAGTTTTCCTGTGCCACCTCTCTCCACTCCATTCTTTTATTGAAAAAGAGAGTATTTGTTTTCTCACAAGTGCTGGATGCAAAAACAGTGCATTCTTGTTTTATCTGTTTGTTTTCAGATGCAAAAGGTTATGAATGTTCAAGGCTTTTTTCCCCCCATTTAAACCCAAAATATTAAGGATTCCAGAGATCCGCCTCTATGTAGATAAGATGTTCTTCAAATAGCAGCATATTTGTGCCTGTTCTATAATTCAGGTATAATTGCTTTGGAGACCCCACAGAGCAGAGGGGGACTGTGGGAATGTCTTCTGGTTTTGCTTCTGTTGATGTCATGGCAAATTTTCCACATGCTTCGGTAAAAACTGTCTAGAGCCAGTTGTTTGGCTGCAGAGGATTTTCCTCAAATCAGCTTGCTTCAGAGCAGCACGTGTCAGGACTCCTGACAGCTTTATCAATGTAGAGAATGAGATGTTCTTGCATGAATGATTTGAAATGGAAAAGATTACAACATTTGACCAAAAAATCAGAGAAGACACCAAAAAAATCAGGGCACCAGCTGTGTTTCCATGGCCACAGGTTATCGCTGCCTGTGCCAGTGTAGTAAGCTCACTTTTATTTTTCCAAGACCACTGAAATTTTCCCAATGCAAATATTCACAGCAGTGGCCAAAAAGCATCAGACCCGTGTGCTTGCCCAAGATCTCTCTCAGACACAGCAGGAAAAATGTGTGGTACTGTCACCAGTATATATTTTAATGCTCCTCTTTAGAGTTAGTCAATACTCCAGGCCTCAGCAAGGGCTGTTCTCTGGCAAGCCTTGGGCTTCACTCATTTAGTGAAGGTGTTTTCAGAGAGAAAAAAATATCCCCATTTTCCCATTGTTCCGAATGTCTTCCCAATTACACTTGGTTTTAAAACCTGGGGCCAGCCAAAATGTGAATGTTTCAGGAAATTATGTGCATGGAAAAACACATAGTCGTAAATCAGACTGTTTTCCAGTTTTAGCTCTAGACTGCATAGTTAGTAATGAATATAATAGGGAAATTAGAAAATTAGCAGTTAATTTAAGGATATTTAAAGAGAGTGTGAAACTACAGCTTGGGAAAACTCATTTAGTGAAATGGATGTAATTCCTTTTCCCCTTCCACTGCCTGAGCAGGATTTTCCTCGGTAGCCAAATTTGTGTGCAGATCTCTTGCAGCAGAAACACCAGGCTCATGTGCTGCCTTGCCATGTCTTCTGCCGTGATTCAGGGGTCCCTCAGCCATGCAAACATCAGCCAGCTGCAGCCATTGCTGCAAAAAGAAACACTGCTCAGAGAGGAGGGCAGAGTGAGGCTCGGGAGAGATAACAAGACGAGGTCAATGAGCCATGTACCAGCTCAAGCAGAGCAGCAGAAAGCCCTGGGTGCTGCAGCCCTGGTGCAAGAAGCAGGGACAGAGCAGGGCAGCACCAGGCAGGAGCAGTGGCTCACATCCCGTGGGATGTCTCCATAGCCTTGCTGCCTAACGCTGCCTCAGTGTGCATGCAGGGCCCTGGCACTGCAGCTGTCTCCCAGCGTGCTTCTGAAGGCACAAATTTGCTCTGTCCTTTACCCAGGAAATCCAGCAGCAAAATGTGAGTATCAGCTGTTTGTGCCAAAGGGAAGATGTAGGCCAATGAACTTGAAAAATATGGCATGATTTTGTACATGGAATAGCAAAAAGAGGAACAAAACACAGAGATGTGTGCTGTCACCTCATCAGAAGTAGCTTAGAAATCACACATGACTTTATGTATCGGTGATGGGGAAGCACTTCTGAGCAGACAAAGCCATGGCCAGAGGCAGATCGCTGGGTTGTGAGCAAGACTTGTGCTGGCTCCAACACTGAAATGTGCCTGTTCTGCTCCTCAGGGCTCTTGTGGGACTGCAGCTGACTCTGCTCCTGCACCAAGACATCTGCCCATGGCACCTGCATGAAGAAAGAGAAATTACAGGGACAAACGTTTATTGCCCAGTGGATCAGTTTTACATATGAAATCTATAATCTTCATCACAAGTAACCACTGCCTTTGGTGATTCTTACTAACATACTAATCTGTGTGCGGTGCAAGTGTGACCAGGAGGGGACAGGGTGCAGACAAGGCAGGCACAGGCAAGACGGGGTAGTAGCAGAAGGGGAAAAAAGGGCTGGACTTTTCACATTCTGGCTGAGGCAGTAAACTTAAAGGAATGGCAAGCCCATAAAAGTTTCACTTCATTCTGGAAAAACATCTGAATTGAAACTTCACACCTGGCATGGGTTTTCTGCGTGTCCCAGGCTCCTTCCGCGGCTGCTGGGGAGAAATAATGTGACTTTGGGTAACTCCTGGTAGATTCTGCTTGTAGCGCAGACTGTCCCTCGTGCAGTGTTACATTGCTGCTGTTCATGTTGCTGTAGTTAAGGTTGTACCTGTGTTTCCATTAGAACCCTTTTAATCTGCAAATTTATGACCCAGCTGTAAAAATTCAATCCAGACTGAAACTTGGCATGAACAGTGTTCACTCTCCCATCTGTGGAAGGGATTTAAGCAGGTACATCCCAGTAATAACCATCTGAGTTAGGCTTGTAAATTTGGAGCGTGATGACTGGTGAAAAAAATTGTGAGCTTCTCAGTAGTCCTGGAGTCTGAAATATTTTATGCTTGTGGTAAAACTAGTGAAAAGCAGCTTGTTTGTATTCAGTCATACAGCTGTAAATAAAGAAAATGGTTTGGGTCTTCCTGTGTTTGCTTACATGCACAAACACATGCATTTTTCCTTACCATAGCAAGATTTTGATATGAATGGCAAACATGTGAAACTCTCCAGGCTCGTGCACCAAAGCAGAGTTGGATGATCTCAAGTAGGTTAAGAAATTGTTTTCGTGCTGGTGAAAATGGTAGAATTTATCTATTGATTGTAAGAGGAAAAAAATAGGGAAATAAGAAAATGGGGTTGTTTTGTTTTAGGTGAGGGTTTTTATTAAATTCTTCTTAAAATACTGTAAAAACTGATAGAGTATTGAACTGCAGAATTATTTTTATTCATCATTGCTTCCTCCCATTTTAATTTTCTTTTCTAAAAAGCTACACACTGAATGTGCCTGATAGATAAACTAGTGATCTTAGCTGATCCAACAAATCCTATTTCCCTTTGCAGGTTTGTGGTTTTTAAAAATAATTCTGTAACCTGAAAAAAAACACCTCCTTTATGCGTTTAACTGAATTTTTTTAGGTCATTTGTCCATAATGTGAATACCAGAAATATAATGACGAAAGCAGTTTAGTGACTTCTGATATTCTATGTGTATTCACAGAGAAACTTTTGGGAGGGTTTTGACACAATTTGAGAAGCAGATTGAAGGGATATCTGCATGGAATAATTCTGGGCTGTGGATGAGCTTGTACATGCAATTCAGAAAATGTCAGGAACCTTTAGGTATTATTTGGTGAATGGGAGTTTTTTCAGTTTGAAGGAGAAAGGGGAGCGGTTTTAAAAACACCTGTTCTGCAAAACCCTGTCTAATATTCGTCTGTAGAGGTTAATTTCTAATTATCCAGAAAACCAGAGTTGGATTCAGTGATATTAAATCCATTTCACTACAGACTTAAAAAATTCAGTATGAGATAAAGAGACAGATCTGGAAATGACCAGTGATTACTAAAGACCTGTTGAGGTCTTTTATGCTTTATGGCATTAAATTGGCATCAAATCACCACTTTAGATCTGCTAAAGGAGAAATATGTCCTAACAGTAAAAGCATGCAAAAGGCTTGTATACGTGACTTTTATGTGAGCTACCAAAAAAAAAAAAAAAAAAAGGAGCAGGAGTTTAAAGCAGGAAGGAGATTTGGAGAGGTAAAATGCATTGTAGAAAATCTGGAAAAGTGAAAAACAATTCAAACAGAAAGAGATTAGATAAACATTTGAACTGGAACAGCTGAAAAGAAACACAAAAATAGGTAAAGCAAAATTCCAATGAGCCATGAAATCTGTTTTCCTTAATTTTTCACAGTGTCCTTGAAACTTGATGTCAGAGACTCTATCTCTGTTCTTTCACTGATGGCCAGAAATTGAGGTTATGATGACCAGATCGTTCGGTATGGCACTGACATTTCAAGTTAAAAGGGATTGCCAAGACTCTCAGTTATGACACTAAAATATACCACTATTTCTAGAGCAAATTTTCAGTCCCTCCCTCATGCCTCCACATTGATTTAGGCAACAGATGCACGAAAAACAAAGCAACATTCAAAATAATCCCCTAGCTGAGGCTGGGGGAAGGCTGGCTAGTGGGCTGTAGCCAAAATTCCTTAAATGTTACAATGTTTTACATTTCTAAATGTAAAAACTTTCTTTCCAATGTGAGGTACCAGCCAAATGTCTTAGTTACGGTATCTCAGAGTGAAAACTGGCATATGGCCTTGTGGTCATTTGTGGGTATTGACAGATTTACACCCTCGAAGATCAAATTAAACTTTGTCGGTTTCTCCATCTCCCCTTACTTTGTCAGGGCTTCTTGTCTCCCTGTTACTATTTGTCAGCTTAAATCCTGTTTGCTGGAAAAATGAGGGCTCTTCACGACCTGGCTCTTCAGGAGCAAATTGCCTCAAATTCTTTCTGCTAGCCAAGGTATTTTGTAATGCATTGCAAAACAGAGGCAGGGTTGCGCTCCTTGCACTAGATGTACTTTGTGGGCTAGACACTGCGGGCAGTTTTAATGAGGTCTTGGTGTGCTGGAGAATTCGTGTCGGCCCTTAACTTCAGGGAGACTTATCCCAGGTCCCTGTTTGTCTAATTGCTCTTTCTACCCCAAGGAGCAGGATCTGTCTTTGTCTCATTGTGGGCTGCACTGTGCAGAGTCTGGACTGATGGCTGCTCTGGGAGCAGGTTCCAGAGTTGGTGTGCAAATCCAGTGGTCTGCTCCTGGCTATTTATGGCAGCTTTGCACTGTGGTGGTGGATTGTCCATTACACAGGCACACTAAAATTCATGGTCCTGCTTTTCTCCCTCTTGTGCTGTTTAGCTGGGGTAGCTGTTGATTTCTGTATCAAATTAATTTCCTTGGGATCATCTTCAAATAGGAGCTTCCTCCAGAAGACAGCAGCCTCTATCAGAGAAAGCTCTGGGTGTCTGTGCCAGCAGTGTCAGAGAAAGCCATGTGCAGCTTGTGAAATTTATGTCAGCTGGGGGAACAGGGGCGCTGGGTGAAGCCTGGAGCCCCTCTCTGTCTGCAATATCATAATTACAATAGTTCTGGGCTTCCTACTTGTTGAATCTCGGTAGTGCTGGATGTTTAGGGACACTTTTTGAAGTGAAGAGAAACCAAAAAAGCTGTCCTGCTCTGGCCAGCACTTGAGATGGTAGTGGTGTTTGTAACATATACAATGTTTCATATATATATATATACATGCACACAGATGCACACAGATTTTTTTAGTGCTCTATTACGATGATGATATCTGTGGAATTCAAACACGTTGTCTCGCTGTTTTGCTGTGCTTGCACCTTCAGCTCAGAGCTGTGCAGAAGTTTACCATGGCAGTGAATTTTGCAAAGACAGAGGAAAAAGAGGCTCCCAACTGTATTGTCTACGAACAATGATATATCTTGCTTTCAAATCCCATACCTCACTGAACTGCTTACTCTAGATTGCCTCTGCAAAGCTGAAAATCCTTTTCACAGAAGTCAGCAGAGAAGACAAGGCTGACCTGCAGGTATTGATCCCAGTAATCCTTTGTTTCATGCAAAGGCTTATTTCTGCTGTCTAAACCGATGTGAAGAAATGCTTGTTTAAACATTTAAATGAATAAAAATGGCGGGTGTCTTTATAAGCCTGTTTTCCTCTCAATATTTTGTCCCAGCCTTTCTGCTGCTGTTTTCGCTCCTTGTCTAATGAGACTGTGAGTGATAATTTCTCCTTGCTGCAAGTGCAGATAAGCATTAATTCGTGTTTATTACATTTGCTGTGAATCTATAAATGGAAAATGTCCTTAATGTCTCATTCTTCTATACCTCATTCAACTCATAGATTCACAGCCCTGATTCTTTTCTCTCTTATTTCAGAAGGGGTTGATAATTATATCTATACTCAACTCAAAGGGCCTTTATCTTCACCTGATAATTGAGACACTCAGATATGTTTTAAAACCAGCCCTTTGGAAGTGCTTGGAAGTGCAAAAATCCAATTTCCCAAGAACCGGTCTAGGGTTTGAGTGTTTTGGCCCCAAAACACGCTGCATGATTTGACTCACAATGTTCATGTGTTCACAAAGCTTTCCAAACTTAATTTTGTGAACTCCTGCTGCTTTCAGTGGGATCTTTGCTCGCCAATCAGACTGTGACCCTCAGAATATAAGTGAGAATATAAGTGCTCATATTTGGGTACTCCTGATCCTTCATTCCTTGCACAAAATAGGAAAAATAAAGGCTGTATTCAGTGCTGCAGTACTGCTGCATTTGCTGAGGTTTGGAGAGCTCTGACATCTCTCCATGGGCTTTATGGCTGCTCAGAAACACCCCTTCCCTGTCCAGAGCAGTGGCAGCACTCAGCCTGATGTGAGCCCACCAAAACCCTCTCCTGCCTCATGGCCATGTCACCTTTCCAACATGTCTGGACAGGCTCCAGACAGTGGCTCCACACTCCCCACAGGACCAAAAGACCTTTTACAGAAGGTACGGGAGGCAGGTCTTCTGAGGTAAGCTCCTCATGAACCTCTGGCTCCTGCCCACCGTGTCCCACCACACAAAACCTTCAGCCCACAGCCCAGCTGGGAACAGGAGGTCTGGGCAAAAGGCCAGGTGTGAGCGAGCTGGCCAGAGTGAGTGTTGGAGCAGGGTGTCTGAAGGAGGTAGCAGGGAGAGATGGGTTTGTCCTGCCCCTCGGGATGTGAGGGACGCGGTGCAGTGCGCTATCCGGTAACAGGGCTCACCTTCGTCCTTGGAGAGCTCTGCTTCATCCAAGGATTTTGCTCCCTTGGCCCCTGCAAATCTTTACAGCTGGAATATGGGTTTAGGTAAATCAGATGCCTTGAGTTCACAAATACAGGGTAACTGTTTGGAGAGGAGAGGAGGGAAAAAATCAACAAAGGCCTTTGATATATTGTATGTCATCCATACGTGACACTCCAAGACCTTCAAATGCTTAAACTGAAAACCTAAATATAATTTAGTTAGTAAAAATATACCTTAGTTATAATAAAATGATAATAGTGGAACTTGGCAACAGAGCTGCTAATAAATACTACTTTTGAAATGTGCCTGGGATCCAAGTACATACTCTTTTACTGTGTAGTTAAAGCATGTGGCAGGACATGCTAGACCAAGATTTTCTTTTTGTCTTTCCAGTGGAAAACTAAAGTTCTTTGTTTAAGTGAAGCCTGTTGGGAATTTTTTTTAAGTAAAACAAGGAGCTAAGGAATTCCATTTCCTTTTGCCAACTTTTTTTTTCCTCCTTCAAGCCAAATTATCGATTAATGGGGCATTAAATAACAAATACTGCCTAGTTAGAATCATACACTTTTTTACTTAGGCTCTTTCAATACTTTCTTACTGGTGCTTCAAACACAGCTGAATTAAAAGATGAGGTACTTTATTGGGAAAAAGCTACCCTTTCTAAACCTTTTTGACCTTATAAAAATAAAGGTCAGTAATCTGAAAGTCATTACATTTGCGTACTTACCCCTATTTTTTATTTTTTAAATGGAAAAAAAATACGTACTCCTTTAAGGTCTTCTTCCTGAGATTCATTCTTTGCCTTCCTCATTAGCTGTCTCCATTTCGGTACCCTATCGTTTTGCCAGCAGAGCAGCCAAGTGAATGCTTGACCATATTTTTCTCTGGCTCTAGTGAAACTGTGATCTGACAATAGAATACTTTTCTCTGGGTTTTCCTTCTTCCCCTGGGGAACCATACTTCAAGGGCAACCTGCTTGTCCAGCATATGAACATGTGGAAAATCCACTGCTATGCACTAATGATTTTCAGATGGGCAATTGTTGCTGAAAATCATCCCAAGAGCGGCAGCTTCTCCATTGTAGCACCTTACCACTGAGGGATCACATTGCTTGTAGCTGCTCTGGAATAAACCCTTTTCATTTATGTGCAGGGTGGTGACATTTGCTGCATCACACATATGTGGTGACAAAATTTAAGGGAAAAGGAGGTACAACTTACAGTTGTGGTTATTTTTTGGCCATTGGGACATGCATCAAAATCTGACAATTATTTTAGATTGAGAGTATAAGTGTAGGAAAAAGTTGAGCTCTGCCAAAGATTCACAACATCAAGGCAGAAGCACCCTAAATATTGTCCACAAATTAATAGCTTTCAAACTTGTGTTTTAAATATTTACAAGGAGACTTGTCACACTCTGGGAGAGAGAAAAATGAGTTTTAAATTTTAAATAGCTTCTATTACTGTTCTTAGAATATGCATTCTTTTTAAACAACTTTCACTTTTAATCTGTAATTAAGGCCAAAGTTTTCTTTTAATTTTAAAAGCTTGTCCTTGGACTAAAACAACATGGAACATTTTTAAACATTGATCCAAGCTGCTGTAGATACATTTTATTAAAACCACAGAGCCTGCAGTTGGATTCCTTGCTTTGCCAGATCGACTATGAACTGTAAGTGTGGCAGTAATGATTGTGGAGTCCTGGATGCTTCACTAGCAGTGAGGAGGGTTGTTTTTCTGGAGTTGTTCCTCCCTTTGGGCCCTATTCATGAATGACTTAATCTCTGTCTATGATCAAATGTCGTGCAAGTTACTGTGCACAGAAAAATCAAGGAATGCTTCTCTTTCCTGCGTTCCTTACATGGAATTGCTGAGCCTGCCCAGCAAGCAGTTGGAGTGTGGTGAGGGTGGGAAGCAAGCAGCAACAAAAACAGAGAAAACCACCAGAAGCAATATAAAAAGAGTGAGACAAAGAAAACAGGGAAAATTTTGTAAGATCTGGTGTGCAAGTTGGATTGAGCCATGCACAAGACATCTCCAGCTTGGCCAGGCAGCACCAGCTGGAGGGGAAACTGGGCTTTCAGCTGGGGAGTGTTGCAGGGGCAGTTTGTTCACCATGAAAAATAAAAGTGTTCCCCAGTATTTTGTCTGTAGTGCTGGCCATAAAGATGATTTCTAGTGCATGTTTCTCTTAGCTTGTTTGGTCTTGAAAAGCGAACATTACATGTTTTGATGGGCAGATCTCAAGAAGTTCAGGGAGCAAATGCTTCTTAGTTTTTCTGTTTCTTGACCTAATTGCTTGTGTGGTAATTCTGTCCTTTCACACACCACTTTATTTGTAGCCAAGAGTAAGACTTTCATTACTAGTGATATTGATTACACAATGCATGCCATGCAAGGAACTTTTCTTGTGATGTTTTGGTATTTTGTTAGAGATCTAGCAGAATAATGGGATGAAGTGGTGCATGGCTGTCTCCATATTTATACAGGTCTCTTCCTTTTTAAGTTTCAACAAAGTTTTCACTTCAGCTCGGGTCTGTTCTCAGTTAAGAGTGAAGAAAGGACTTACGTTATTGGAGTTGTTTTTCTCATCACCAACACCCTGCAGCCACTGCATGAAATTCTGTCTGTCTCCGTGCCCTAGTGTGAGGACAGATTGCTATAGCAGGACTCCCACGCCAAACAGTCACTGGTGGCAAATGGGAAATAACTTGACTCAGGTGCTGAACTTCTCCAGCTGTTGGTGGGAGTTACACTTGTTTGTCCAGGACAGTGACTGGAATAGTCGTTTAGCTCTTTTTGAGGTATTTTCCATCCCTTTAGTACTGACAATGGACTTAAAAGATGTAACTCTCTTTTCAGGTAGGTCATGGCTGGAGTATCATTTTAGCTCTAGAAGGGAAAAGATAGAAGAAAGGATAGGGAATGAAGGGGAAAAAAGAAACTCGGAGCCAGGAAATAAATACAGGTAGGAAAATAAAGAGAAGAAAGTGATGGGAGATTGTAAAGAGAGGATGGTGCTGGGAGAGGATGCAGAAAGGGGAATGCAAGATTAAGGACAAGAACAAAAAGGAAAAGGAAAGAAAAGGGATAAAAGGGATGAAGGCAAGAAAATAAAATACTGAGGAAACAGGTATAGAAATTATGGTAGGAATCTGGAATGTAACAGGGAAGGGTTCTAGAATAAATTAGAGAAGTGTAGGCGATAGTAGCATTTTTAACAGTCCAAAATTAGAAGTTTGGTATTTTCCATTTCAACGTGTTTGAGAAATGAGGGTAAATAAGCATTCAAGATACTGCCACCCTTCTTGGAAGGAACCATTGTCTCCAATTGTGATGTCTTGGCATTTTTTTTCCATGTTACACAGGCTAAGAGCAAATAAACTTCCAGAAAAGGGTATGACCTTGCTTAAGATACAAAGCAAATTAATCCAAACTGTTGCTCCACAACTTAGGGCAAAAACACAGCTTAGTCTGGGACTGGGAAATACTCCAGTGCTGGTGGCAGTGGTAGTAGTGATGGAGGCATCTGTTTGTGTGAGGTGTGTGGTTATTAATTTCCCAGTCTCTTGGTGCATCTGCAATCCCTGACTAAGCTGGACACAAAAATATAGAATGCTTCTCATACTTCGGCTTAATGATACCCAATCCAGACTTTGGCGGATTCCACCAAGACCTGTTTTGAAAACTGTAAGTAGTTTTCAGGCTACTGTGAGACAATTTGGCCGAGTGTGGAGGCTTCCTTGGCCCAGAGTTCCTGAAAGTTTTAACTTCTTTTAGGTCTGCTCCTTTCTGTAAATTTTTCAAACGAGATATTCTCTTTGAAAATTTTTCAAGTCATTATCTGTAAATTGGAGAGAGAAATCTTCTTAACCTAATGCATAGCTGGCTGGGGGTGGTGTCTTTGTGCTCCTCTGAGACGAGCATCTGTCAGTAGAGTAGAAAGGATGGACTGGTTGTTTGATCCTGTGTGTCAAAACATGCATTCCTATACAGTTCATGGTATTTATGAACCTAAAATATGTCATGCCAGATCTGATAATTACACATATAATTTTCAAGTTCAACAGAAGGTTTTGTTTCTTTTCCCCCCATCATTTTTTAAAGAAACAGAATATATCTGAATTAAAAACATGATTGGTGATGGTGAGTGGGTGGTTCTGTTTACCCTGCCACATTATATAGTACCACTTTTACTCCTTGTTTGGATAGCAGTCACAAGACCTAGATATCAAGCTGTGAAAGTATTTTTCTTGCAGCAGCCTTTCTTTTTTTGGCAGGCAGTGGCTTTGGAGATGCCTCGCATTTTGTCATGTGATTGGACTGCTGATGAGGTTTCTGTGTTGCCTCATTTTCCTGGATTCCATCTGAATTAACTCTTCTTTGGGTCACAGTCATTAGCACACTTCTGAAGGAGTGGGGCTTTGCATCATAGTGTGATGAACACTAATACTTAATCTCTGTAAGGAAACACCCTGTAAAGAAGGAATTTGCTGCATTTGTTCCACGTGACAGAAATCTGTTTTCTCTACCTCCAGCTGTCCACATTGAAAACACATTCCATCTTCACAGTAATGTTCCTTCATGAAACAAGGGAAAATGAGGGGAAATGACTTGTATGTAATTGTTCCATCTAAAAATATTCAGCTTAGTCTTGTAAACACATAAAGTAGTTCTTTGTAAACAAGTCTCTTAATTTTCTTTAAACTGAATATTTAGATGTTATGTTAGAGAAGCTGGGTGTATCAAACACATATGGTTCCTATTGCATCAGGGGCTTTCTTAATTTTGGAGTTCTAATTGAAGAGACATTTTTCAAAGCATGCTAACTTTACAGAAACTAATCTGACTCTGTTTGGTCTAGGCTTTATTCTTCCATCTATCACCACACTCTGGAGACATTTTCCACTTTAAATGTGCAGCAGTAACAATATACCTCATGGACTTTGAATTGCCTTCAATACTTCCAGTGTGTGATGTGGAAACACAGTTTGGGGTAGTAGAAGTTGGGGAACTTCCAGGGGATTGATTACTTGAAGGGGAGAGAATTAGGAAGAGGCATCAGGGAAGAAATGAGAGTAAGGACTATAATTTATTCATAAGTTTTTTGCCTTATTAGTGGATAATTTATAACACAAAATGCCTTAGACCAAGTAGTATCTTTAAGTGGACAAAATTTCTATCCATATCAGAGAAATACTGCAGGTCTCCTTCAAAACATAAGATATTCCATAGATGTCACAAAACAACTATTTCCCTCAGATAACGCAAAATTTCAGTTTGGCATCCAATATGTATTGATTTTCCCTCTTACTAATAATAGGCGGAGAACTATTAAGTTTACACTTGAGGTGGGTGCATTTGAAATAGAAAACACATTTCTATCTCAGGCAGTGCTGTTCTGGTTTCTGCTGGTGTGGGCTTCCACTGCAGGTGCATGCTCTGCAGAGAGCTGAGCAATGTCCTGCGCTTGCAGGTGGTGATGGGGTGGGATGTCTTGGAGAGCCGAGTTAGGGCCCCCTCTCCAGCTGCACCCTGAGCCCTTTGCACTGCACGTGCTGGCTCTGACCTGTGCAATGAGTGCACCACGTTTGCCACTGACTTGGGTCTGAATTCTGGACAAATCCACCTTTCCCAAGCACAGAATATTTAACAATAAATTGCCTTTTTTTTTTTAATGTTTTTCCTAATCCAATAACATGCAAAATATAAAGTCCACAAAGGTCAAAAGGTCATAGAGGTAAATTTATTTATTAAATGGAAATACTTGGTCCAGAAACCATTATGAATCATTTTGGTGTTTTAAGTTCAGGATGCAGAGTAAATTATTCCAAAAATAATGGTAGCCAAATGTCATTCCCTCCAAGCGTTTGTGTAATATCTATTTATCTGTGGGCAGATGACTGCTATGTATAATCAGAGGCAGACTTTTGTCAAATTGAGACTAAGTAAACACAGCTGAACACAAGCAAGTTGGACTACATTTTTTTCAGTTCTGCCAGCACCATTATGACCTTGAAAATGAATGTTTTTTCAGAGCAATCTGCTTTCAATATGGTAGAATTTTTAATGTTTCAAATTAACAAGTGTTGATTGAAAATTTGTTCTGTTTAATTTTAATATTTTTGTCCAAATAAATGAAAAGTGTGTATTTGTCCAAAGGAAGGCATCCTTTCTGCTGCTTGCAAAGTAGGGGTGTTTTGTATAGAAGTGTTTCTTGCATGTATCTATGTGAACAAGAACAACAGTTAGGGCTGTAAACTCATCTGAAACTTCATCATACAATCAGAGAAAATTTTCTATTGTTTGCTTGAAACATAAATGCTTTTTTTATGTTCTGTGCAAGAAAATGTAGAATTTAGGCAGTAGATTTTATGCCATTACATTATTTAGATATTGTTTTCATTATCCTTGAAAACATAGGACTATTTATAACTTTTTCCCATTCTTCTGAAGCTTAATATCCTTCTAAACTTTTTACAGAGACTCTGTTTTTCTCTGATACCCCAAAAGAAACAAGTCTGACTTTATTGCCAAACAGTACAATTTAAATCTTAGTTTTAACGTGTGTATTTTCTGCTTTTAAAGTACCAGTCATTAGAACAGAGAACATTTTGCTCCCTTGATTTAAAGGTCACAGCATTTGGAGTTCAGAGTAGCTTTGGAGACAATTCAAATAGGAGTCCTGATCAAAAATTTGTCTTTCAGTAATTACAGCGAGTGAGTGTCATCCATTGCCAATATCTGTGCTTCAAGGCACTTCTTTCAAAGGGTTGGGTTTTTTTTTTCCATTTTAAGTGCTGTATAGAAACCAGCTAACATACCAAACTCAGGAGTAGGACATGTGCACAGAGTTGTGGCCAGGGGAAACTTTCCTAAAGTCTTTGTGCTTCATATTCACAAGTCATGCTTCCCATTCTGCCTCTTTGAGGGGCAGCAGTTACCAATTTCTACCCAGTTCGTACAGAACAAGGGTTTAATGCCAGCAGCTGAACATGCAAAGCACCTCCTATTTGATGGGTTGCTACAGTGTGAATTTGGCTTCCCAAAAGGTGTTTTCTTGGATGTTTTCTGAAAGTATTCTTCTTGCTTCAGTTTTCTCTTCTCCTGTTGTACTAGAGAAAGAAAAATGAGGATCCAGCTGGAAATGGGGAGGAAGAGGAAAAAGACAGATGTGATAGAAAAGAAGACAACACAATTGAGAAAGCAATTTTGATGGAAAATTGCAATCATTGGATATGGCTGAACATTCCTATATTTTGTTCTCTCTACTGAAATACAGATTTCACAAATAAAGCAGAGGGTGTTGCTCCCAGGTCTGTCTGAGCAGACATTAACCAAAATAATATGGAGAACTCCTTGATGCCAGGTTTTTAGACACAATTGTTTCTTCTGGGCAGCTCCTCCTTGGGGTCTAGGGGTACGGATACTCCCAGTGTCAGTGTCTTGGTTTGTATTCTGGAATCTCTGCTGCACCACAAAGGCTGAGTCTTATAAAAACAAAAATAAAGGAATGGGGCAGGTGTCATCTAAGCCCCCAAAATGGGCCTCTGGGTGTTTGAAGGGTGCAAGGCAAGTACTAATTGCAAAGCTTAGGACCATTCAGGCAGAACTCACCTTGTGTTACAGCCGCTTGAGGCAGCCAGCTGTGTTTGAGGTGTGAGAGGAAGGGAGAGTGCACTGCAGATGGGGCTGTGGGTGGTTAGCAGCCTCCAGGTCTCTTCAAGCAGCTCTCAGGATGCTCCTACCTGAGACAGTAGTTGCCTAAGAAGTGCTATCCAGAGAGAATATTTTAAAGATTTGCTGAACCTGGAGTTGCAGTTGGGGTTGATGGTGTGTGCCAGCACTAGCCAAGGCCTGCCTATGAGCTGGGTGAGCCACTCCCAGTGGTGCTCAGAGGGCTGCTTTGCCAGCACTTTATTAGGTTGGTTGTTTGAAGTAACGTGTTTGTGCCACCCAGCTAGGCTGGTTTTTGTGCATCCTGATGAATCTGTACTATCAAATACAGCATTTGCTGGTGGTGCAAGGTCTGTTTGCCCATTGTTGGAAGAGGACGGTGGGCAGGAATTCAGGCACTGTCCACACATGGGATTTGCTGTGTCTGCTTTGCAGGACCTTTGCAGATCCTCATAAACTTCACAGACTCTGATGTATCGGCAATTGTTCTATGGGAAAACTTTGGCTCAAGGGCAAAAAGAAAAAGTTCTTGCAAAATGAAAGAAAAAGCCTTTGTTGTTATAAAAGTGGAAACAGAAGTACTACTAATAATAGCAGCAAGTTAATTTAAAAACATGAAACAGTTCACAGAGCTTAAAGAGTTTGTGTTGTAACTGCCTGGCTTGCATAGCTGCTGAGAGTCCTCCTCTTATCCTCTGTCCAAAAGCTCAAAGCCTAGAGTTGAACTGTGTTGGAGGGATCAAAGGATCTCACTTTCTTTCACCATAGTTATTTCCTAAAAAATATAAATGTTCTTTGTGTCTGGAGCCATGGTTTCATGTCTTGTTGATTTTCTCTATAGAAATGGAAATTCAGGATCTTAATTCTTAAAAGGCAGGTGAGAATGCAAGGCTATCTGTACAAATATATGATTTTTACACTGTACTGCTTACCCCCATAAGAAAACATCTAAGTAGATCAGGGAAGACACATAAAAAAAATTCCCTAAGTGTGAATTACTCTGAGATAAAGTTAATTTAATTGCTCTTTGAACAAAAAGTTCACAGTGACTTCCAGCTGCATCTGTGAATTGTGAATTGTGTTCTATGAATGCAGGCATGTTCTAAATTTTTATTCACACATCTATAACTCAGTTTCTCATTGCAAACATTGTTGGCTGAAGGGTTTTTTGGTTGTTTTTGGTTGTTTGTTGGTTTGGTTTGATTTGGTATTTGTTGTTTTTTTGTTTTTTTTATGGTAACATGAGGAAAGACCAATTATTTATAATGCTAATAAAACTTCTGAGCTTGTTTTGATCTATAAAGCTTTCAAATTAATAAAAATTCATATTTTTTAAGTATATCAGTCGATTTAACCATAAATACCATATGGCTTTACCATAAATATGTATGTGTGTTTTAAGTCTGATATGGCAGACTGTTGCAGGAGAGAATTCCCTGGCAGTAATCTCCTGCCTTCCAGGAAAACACCTATGAGCTAATGTAAAATAAATATGTAGTAAATATGTATGATAGTAAAACTATCACCTTCTGCAACTGTCTTACATATTTTTGAAGCACCTTATGTCTGCACCAAGCTGATATTTTTAAACAGTATTCACCCTATTTGGGGGGAAAATGTTACAAGGGCTGCTTTAGATAACATTGTCTTTCATCTTGGAAGCTAATAGCAGCAATTCAGTTATGTTTTAGAGGAGGCTATTGGCTTTAACTGCTTTTAGATTACATCCCCTGGTCAATGTGTCAGTGCCTTTTTGGGAAAAATATGTTCAATAACTATGGATAGTATATTTTTCCTGTGTTAATCATACACTGAGAATCAATAATTCATAATTCCATTATGAAAATTTATTAATACATTGATTACAAAATAATTTCATAGTATGAAGGGAATGAATTACTTTTTATCACTCATTATTTAAAAGATATGTATTATTACTGCCATAATTATTATTACTACTATTTTAGTCCAGTCTCCAGTTAGGTACAGCTTCCAGTGGCTAGTGTAGCTTTTTCAGGTGAGAACTATTTGCAATGATCTCAGAATATGAGCTTCTTCACTCAGAGAAACTGCCTGTGCATATTACCCGTAGTTCAAAAACTCTCTGTTTGAAAGCAGGTCTGTTTGCCTTGAAATACTGTGGCTTAGGCTCCTCCACAGCTCAGCAATTGCGTCTCTGCGAGCTGCTCTTCCTGAGATGAATGGCAAAGGGTTTGAATGAGGCTCGTTGTTATGCAGCGTGTCCTGCAGTTGGAGGAGCCGAGCAGAGCTGCTCTGCAGCACCGTGGAGCGAGCTTTACAGAGGCTCTAAAATGCAGGCACTTGTGCTGTACCGAGAGGAGCAGGCAGTACATCAAGGTCAGGACGAGCTGGTAAGCCCTCGGCAGCAGCAGCAGCAATCTGTGCTGCCATCCAGGTCCATTGCTGTGGCACAGTGCTGCTGTCAGGGCTCAGGCAGTGCTCTCTGCCACGTGGATGCTCAGTGCCCTGCTACGTGGTGCTCATTTACTCATTACAGCCTTAGCGGCCGAGGCCCGGCGTGCAGGGAAATCTGGATCCGGTCCCTGTCTTGTTATCAGTTGACAATGCTTCCCTGCTGGTTTCTTGAAAATCACTGTCTCCAAAAGCAGCAGTGCGTGTTGAATAACAAACCCCTTCACATTCAGGCTCTTCAGGTTTGGGAACAGAGCCAACATTCTTGAAGAATGATTTAGTGGCCAATAAACATCTGCAAGGTCTGTAAGACTGTCAGAAGCAGTAACATTGAAAGTAAAGATCATATCAGTAGCAATTCCCCTGTCCTGACTAGGCATTCAGCGCAAATATTTGTTCAGTCATCCTTGCTCTCATTCCTGTTATCACAGACGGTTTCATACATTTTGCCAGAGAGGCAATTTCATCTTCTTCCACAAAGCTGTTCACATCCAAGGCCTTTGCAATGTTAAGTACCGTCCTACTACTGTTTCAGGACCTCCCACACGTGCTCCTTCAGAGTGCAGGAGCCTCATCTGTCTTAGGCAAAGGTTCTGCTGTGAAGGGCACTTACAACTTTCAATTAGTGAGCATCTGCAGTGTTAAAGTTTAGCTGCTCCTTGAGAATTCAAGCCCAGTGCAGCTGACTTTATTACACTGCACCAATCTCCATGATAGCCTGGAGAGGCTTTGAGCTCTTCTAAGTATGATTCTTCTGCAGGGTTACTGGAATTGCACTGCATTAGGACTCAAACCATTTTAAACACAAGATGATGTTTGGAATATAGGAGGTGTTTTTGCTGCTTCAGAAACTCTTGGCAAATAGGCACATCTTCCTGAATAACCCTGGGCATGCTGTTCTGCCCCAAGAGCTTTCTGCCTTTTGGTGCACTGCCTCTCACTCACTGAGTGAATAGGAAAACTGAAAACACAGCCCTTCTTGATAAGCTTCCCAATTTACTAGAATCTCTGAGGGCCAATTTAAAAAGGTGCCTGGGAATATTTAGGTTCGGGAAGAAATCCTGTAATGGAAATAATAACAGTGCAAGTTGTGGTGAGCAGGAGCATTAAGACTGCAATTGCTTCCCAAAGGAAAGCAAAGGAAACAAAACTGAAGAGTTGACTCAAAAATAGTGGTATCAAACACTAAAATCACTTCTGTGAAACTGGAGATGAGAATAATCCACAGGCAGCTCACTCAGCAGTTCCTTCCACTGATTATTCTGTATATGGTCAGGGAGGAGGTGACTACAGTTTTCTCTGTATGTTGCAGTTATTCCTCAAGAAGCTCAATAAAGGGGTTCCCATCACTAGGTGGGATCTGTTGAGCTAGATGAGCAAAGAGATACTTTTCTGACATACAGACCTGGCCTAGTTTGAAAGATGCCTCAAAACCTATCTTATATCCTCATTGAGTGTTCACTGCTGGTTCTGTATCACCAAAGCCATAGCATGAACACAATTGAGTGCCTCTGAGGACGGGATGATTTAATGATGTGCTGTTCAGTGCCACTTGATACATTCTGTCTGGCCCTTTTCAAAGTTTAATAAAGGTGTTTTCATAAGACATCTATGGGGTTTCATAAATGGATAAGTCAGGTGCCAAACAATCACAATTTAAAGTAATTTTAGATACAGAAGACCTTGTGGATGCTTACAATTTCATGGCTTTTTATGCATGCAAAGCAACACTCTTTTTAACCTTATCTGCACCTGTAAGTGCTCAGCTATGCTGAAGTTGAAAGCCCAGGCTTTCAAGTCAGAGTCTAGAGATTCTAGGAGGGAATGTACTGTAGTACCTGTGGAAAGGTCAGTTAGAATGACTTATTGAGCCCCACACACACCTGTAGCACAAGCAGAGAACAAGCAGAGATACTTTCAGTCACTAACATGATGTACTTAATGTGTTAAGTCCACCTGACTGTCTTCTCTCTTCTTGTGTCCTCTTCCTGCAACCACCTTGGAACTGTGTCATGGCTCCGAGATTGTGCAGGGAAAGGTGTCACCAACTGCTCCAGGTTCAGCCCTGGCACATCTCCATCATGTACCTTCAGGAAGTGGTGACCACAGAAAACACCATCTGTGATTGTACTTCTGTATCTCATAGTATACTTAGTGTGAAGGCAGATTGCATAGCTATTCCCATTTTTATGCAAACATACTGCAGAATACATATTTATATACGTATTATATATAATGTAGGAGCAGATACAGGTAGGTATATATTTGAAAATATCTGTATCTCCTTGGAGATATAAACAATCTCTTAAATTTCACATGTAATTCCTGGATTTGCAGGATCTGTTGTGCAACAGTTGTCTGGGTTACCAGGAGGCTCTTTTGCAGCTTACAGTCATTTTTAATGGCTGTTTGATTGCTGGAGCCCTGCTGATGCACTTTTCTTACAAGCTGCTTGAATTCGTATGCTTATGATCTCACAATGCAGTGAGTTTGGGACACTGCTTAGGTATCTGGGTTTAGTATTTGCACATGTGTCAGGGGTGGTTTATGTGGATATCAGGAAAAGGTTCTTCACCCAGAGGGTGGCTGGGTACTGGAACAAACTCTCCAGGGAAGCAGTCACAGCACCAAGCCTGCTGAAGTCCCAGAAGCATTTAGACAGTGTTCTCAGACTCACGGTGTAATTCAGGGGCTGTCCTGTGCAGGGCCAGGAGTTGGACTTCAGTGATCCTTGTGGGTCCAGCTCAGGATATTCTATGATTCTGTGGTAAGTATTGTGCATATTTCAGTACCTCATGCTGTGGATGGAAGAAGCTGTGTTTAAAGAGACCATATTTGTCAGTTCTTTATCTTACAGGCAAGTGAAAGAAACTGAATTTCATCTCTCAGGTAGACTTACCCGTTCTTTACTCCATTCTTCTGGCTAAACACACCATGGAAATCAGTTCTGGCTTTCACTGAGAAGTTCCTCCACTTGCCTGAAAATACAGTACCTTGTAATTTAAATTGTCTTTGTACAGCATATGCCATGTCTGAGCCTGCTTGGCTCCCAGGAGCAGGAGAGGAGCTGGCTCCTGCAAGTGGGGCCACAGGAATGGGTGGCACGTTCCTCTAAATTCTGCAAGAAGCTTCTGAAAATATTCTGTGTGCATGCATTCATATCATAACATTACACCGCATATATAGGGTCTGCTCCCAAACCCACAGCCAACTAGCATAACAAAATCAGATTTTACTGCTGTCATGTCAGCCTAGGGTTGAAATATGGCTTTGAAACCCTCCCTTTCACCCTGCTTTTTTAATGAAAAACAATCGTGCTGGAGTGTAATAGTGCTTACCCTGGCTGCATTTGACTTTAGCTTTTTATTTTTAAAGCCTTATTTTAGTCTTTAAGAGCTCCCAATTAAAATCTTTAGATCCAGAGTGAAAGACTGAACGTGCCTGCCTGCACAACAGCAACTTTCCTGGGTGGGAGAAGGATATTTTTGTATTAAAAACAAAGAAAGTTGACATAGTGGTGTGTTTTCTCCCTTTATATTCCTTACTCTTTTTTTTTTCCTGGTAAATCCTCATTTGCCATTTTGTCATTTCTTTTTTTGTAACATCTCCCATAGTCTTTCCTTTATTTCTTGTTTCCCTTCCACTTCTCCTTTTTCCTCTTTTCTTTATTTCATCCTCCCCCTTACCTGTTGCCCAAGGTGGTTTTCAGTGTTAACCCCTAATGGTTTGCAACAGAAGGGCAAACTTCATCTGATGAGTCAGCACAGCATGTGTTGTAAATCGCTTCCCAAATAACACCACACACACACACAAGAGAAGCCTAGGTCAGATGTTCCTTTATGCATTGTGAAATGCATGTGGGAGACTATCACCAAGGAACCTGACAACATTGCACGACTCAATGAGAAACATGCTAGCTCAATGAGAAAAAAAAAATATTTCAGTCAGCTTTGCAGCAAGCTTGTAAAGAAAATAAAACCGTATAACCATCAGTTTGTTAACAGCTCACCTCAACACTCACAGCCCCAGCTCCTATTATAGGCTCTGCTCAGGTCTGGCTAAGAAAACAAGACTCATACAGTGCCCTGAATCTCACCAAGGAGAACACACTGTCACTGGTTAGGGGAAATTTAGAGTCAGCTGCGACAGCCTGAACAATGAAGTGATTTACAACAGGTTTTTATCTATTTTGTTAACTCATAACTTCTTACATTCACATGCGTAGTTCAAGGCTCTAAGACCATTTGCACCATGCCTGCTATTATGTGGGGCTTTCAGTGCACTTATTAATGCAAATATTAATATAGACTTGCAAACTCGGTTTTCTTTTATGTTTTATAAAATACACCTATCACAGTCTCTGTGGACATGTACATTCATTTTATAAAAATCACATGTATTAAAATGTAATTAGGTGTCTACTCCCACTGCAGCAGGCTCCAGGCTGCACAATGTGAAAAAGACTTTGAATGCTCAGGGATTCAGGAAAAAACTTGAGTGTTAGCAGTCCTTCACATTTAAAGCTTGTATGTGAAGTTTGGTGCAAGAAACAAATTGCAATGAAATATTTTCACAGAAAAGGTTTGGCCTAGGGCTTGACGGAAAAGGGATGTTTCTAACATTGGCAAGACCCACCATATGGATCTTAATAGAAGATGTCAGACCAGGGCTATAGCTATTCCTGGGAAAAAAACCCACTGGGTGAGCAGGGAAAAATATTCGCTCTAGTGGTCACTGTGAACATAAATTGTCATTATGCAGCTTGTTCATCTGAAAGGATGTAACAGCTGATGACAGGTCAGTTGTTATACTTGGTGTCCCTGTGAAGCCAAGGGAGTGAGGTAACAGGGTTGTGGGGGTGACTTCATTGCAAACTGCTCTGTAACCTCCTGGAAGAAAGAGAGCAGCGGTAAAATAAAGCTTTGCTGAAAAGAAGCTTTCTCTAGAGCCTGGACCCAGAGCTCATTCCTGTAAGTTTCTGACAGCTTTCCTCCTCCCACCCAACTAAAGGACATGCTAATAAATCTTTGTCAGTAGAAATCCAGTACGCCCCTGAGATCAGACCAGCTGTGATTGGTGTCATGCAGTCTCCCAGGTCACACTGCCATGCTGTGTCTGCAGCCACAGGTCACCTGAAACTCCAACAGGGACTTTCATTCCTCCACCAAAAGGTTCTGCTGCATGAGCACTGCCAGCCACAACCTGATGGTTTCACAGAGACCTTCCCAGCCCAGGACCTGCTTTGGGGCAGGAGTGGACTCATAAGGGACAACACTGAAGGGAACCCATGTGGAGGTGGCCTGGGGTCTGCAGGGAGTGTTTGGGGAATATTTCTGTAGGAGACTCTGTGGTTTGGAGTCTCTTCCAGCATGAGCTTTCCTCTCTGCACTTCTCCATAATTCATCCTTCATAGGTCTGCTGTCCCTGAGGAAACTGGGAGGATGGTGCAAAAGGAAAAGGGTTTTAGGAGTTTCAGTGCTGGGTGGGACGAGTGCTGCCTGTGTGTTGAAAGCCTGTGGTACTGTGGGGCGCTGGCTGAGCAGTTAGTTATCCATGTTTACAAACTCATTTGTCTGTTTACATTACGCTTAAAAAGGGGGACTGCAAGTGCAAACATGGGACAGCTAGCTTCTTTTTCCTCCAATTCAAGCTAGAGAAGCTGAGGTTTTCTTGTTTTTCAAAAGGTGCTACATTTTTTGCACCAAGATTAAATGATATTTTTTATA
Source organism: Pseudopodoces humilis (assembly GCF_049639895.1). NCBI lineage: Eukaryota > Metazoa > Chordata > Aves > Passeriformes > Paridae > Pseudopodoces > Pseudopodoces humilis. Next base: position 136,153,738 of record NC_142200.1, on the reverse strand, counting down.
AGAGCAAAAGCCCTGGCCTGCTGCTTTGGGCTACAATTTACCCTCCCTTGCATTGCTGAGCAGCCTGGGCTAAGCCACGTTCCCTCCCCAGATGTGGGTGAATATTAGTGGTGTTATGTGATTCATGGTTTACTTTGGGATCCTTCAGGAGTAAAGGAGCTGTGTCAATGCAGAAGAGCACAGGAGTATTAACTCAAATTAACCTAATTTTGTTCTTGGAGAAAGGGAGATCTGAAAGTCTTATGCACCCTGAAATTGTGGTTTGGAATACACTGGAGTCAAGGGGTGTGTGTGTGTGTGTGTGACCTACAGAAATACTTCATCACCCCACTAATTTACTCACACACGTAATGTTCATTTTTCTTTCAGCTGCCTCATTTTATTTCCTGTTTCTCCTTCTTTTTCCTCTTCTTGCTTGTTTTGAAAATGCTGGTCAACACATGTTAAGTCAGAGTCTCCAAAACCAACAAAAGAAAGTTCAGGAGAGGCAGTGAGAGAAACAACTAAATAATGTTGCCAATTTTAAAATGAAGATAAGTTATACAGGACCTTTTATTGAACCAACAAATGTTTTATGGTGTTCACCATTTGAGGCCAGCAGTTCTTTTCTTTTTTTTTTTTTCCCCCTCTATTTTAAGCTAGAATAGAAGATGTGTAATTCATCAGGAATCTGTACATGTTTAAGTAGCTTCAAAAAATACAACGCTGATGTGAGACTGACCTACTGTGTCTTGACTTCTATGTCCATTTTTTCCCCACTACATAATGTTCTGTACCTTTCCCTCTCTGTCTCATTCCCTCATTCACACATTCTTTCCCCTGTTGGTTTCCAGCCATCTTTGCTTTGTCAGTGTTACCTGATAACACAAAGCAGGGTTTAAGCCAGTTGTGGCTCAGCTGGAGCCGGATACCGCAGGGAGAGGGGGAGCCACGTGGAGGCTGCTTGGTGCTACCAAAGGGGTCAGTCTTGTCTTTGCTGTTCCCAGCAGGGCTTTAGGTGTACTTCATCACCCACACATGTGATATTCTTAGGTTAGAATTCTCAAATCCAAATGATAAAATGTCACTGTAATTGACATTGTTTAGCACACCCCCTGAAGTTGTCCAAGTATATAAAAATTACTCATTTGGATGCAGCAGACACTAAGTGTCTGAGTTGTTCTAAAACATTTGAATGTGCTGCAAGCTCTGTGTCACCAGAGAGCCTTTGTGCATAGTAAATTGGAGCTGTGTGATGCCATTGTGCAGTTCAAGGATGGTTTGCCTGAAAGAATGCTGGGCTCCATTTTCTTTGGCTGGTCCTTTCTGATAGCAGAAGAATAAAGGAAAACATTTTAAATATAAGAGAAATCCCGGGAAATTCTGTTCTTAAATGCTTTTGAAATAGTCAAAATATTGCCTTGGCAGTATTTTCACTTTGGGCTTCCGAGACTCATTTCAATCTCTGCTAAAATGGGACAGAAGGCTACCTTGCAAGAGAGTTGTCAGGATCAGCCAGTTAATAATTATGAAGAAATTTCATGGTGAAAAAAAGATGCCGAGTATATTATTAATAATGATGTGAGTCCTGAAAAATACCATGCTGTATCACAAAGCTGGTATTGTCTGGTGTCTACACTCTTGGCACTATGCCCTACAGTAAACTGTATACTGAAAACTCATAGTAATGGAAAGGTATACAGAATTCCATTGGTAGGTGATTTATAGTGACTTCCTATTATAAACAAGAGGGAACAAATATCCTGCCTTGCTGGTTTCTTTGGGCAGATGTTGAGAGCAGAATGAGACATTCTTGGCCAGCAAGAGCTGATTCCCTAGATGCTTACAACTGGGAGCAGAATGAAGTCCCAGAAAGTGAGGTTTAAATGACAATCCCTAATTTTAAATGAGTTTCCATTTTCAGTGTTTAAAGCTTTCTGACTGCAGAGCAAATGACCACAGTTTTAAATGATTTTCAAACCTGTAGCAAAAAAGTATTTCTGATGTTTAATATTAAATGGATTTGTTATAGGATCTCAATATATGTTGAAAGCTACCACCATCCTTTGACAAGAAGCATAATTCTTTCTGAGACACTAAAAAGCACCTTCAGCAGCAGCTTCTTCTGGTTTCAATTACTAAATATGCTATTGCACACTACTGTTGTTTGTTTAGGAAAATCATTTGTGCTGGCCACTTGTATGCTGTTAAAATGTATTTATGTCTGTATGTAGTAGGGTAAACATAATTTTTAACCTATCAAATGAGTCTTGGGAACAGTGTGGAACGCAATAATTCATCAGTACTGGCTTTCCCAGGAGTCACTTGACACACTGATCTAAGCTTGACAAGTCTGTGGGGGTTTAAATTTGTGTGACAGCTTGCCTTGGTCTCACTAGTGAGAGAGCCACATTCTTTAGGAAGAGACCAGAGGTGCTGCCACTGAAGGTGTGTGAGATTAAAGGTAACCACAGTGGTTGGAGAGCTCTGGTGCAACCTTGGTACCTCAAGGTTGGTAAAGTACTGCTTTTCATGTACTAGAGAGAGGGTCATGAGTGGAGAGCCCATCAGCACTTGCTCTGGGGTGAGTCCTCAGCTGAGGCTACTTGGTGAGATTCTGGATACTCCATCATTTTATCATTCCTTTCATCACCATTTCCAGAGAGGTTACCCAGCCCCAGTGCCATTTCCTTCTTGCCTCAAAGATGAAATCTAGGAACATGTTGTATGATGGTCAAGAAAATGAGCACTCTCCATTTTGAGAATGCAGTTGATTATTTTCATGGCGCAATCTCCAAAATGTTGCTTTTACAGTTGAAATATACTTTGCAATTCTTGCACAGATACCTCAAATATCAAAAGCTTCAATTATTGAAATCTTTATTTGGTAGTTGGAGGCAGAGCAGATAGATTATAAAAGATTAAGAAAAAGAAAAATATTGGGTAAGACTCACCATTTTTTGGCCTTTTTTTTTATATGTTTGATAACATTTTGTCATCTATGTTTTTTCTCTGGTCAGTGAAGAGCCAGACATGACCAGCCTGCATTTCTTCCAGGCTGAGGTAAGCCATTAAGGCTGTACTTATACTAGCAGTGTACTAATGTCTCTGTATATAAAAATAGATATGAATCATTGATATACTGAATAGCCAAAAGAGAGATATGCTCCTCCCCCATCCAGCTGTCGGCATATCCACATGGATGATAATACTGTCCAAAGGACAAGAGTCTGAGGAAGGGGCCACAGAACAGGACTTAGGAATTTGGCTTTGCAGCAGCACTCAAGGACATTGGGCTGCAGTGTTAAATAGAATGGCTGAATCCATTTCTTGGAGGACATCTCTGTTATTTATGAATGGAGTCTGGACAAGTAAAGATACAAAGATGCATGACTTAGATGGCAATTTCATGGCATGTGAAGTGAACCCCACTTCTGCTTTGATTCACATCAAGTTGGTTTGACTGGCAAGATGTCAAGCAGAGCATAAGGAAAGGTTTTTGTCTCTCTCACAGTGGTTATCCCTAACAACAACAACAACAAAAAGGTAATACTTCCTTTGCTAACGGCTGTTCAGACACAGGGGAGCTGCTTGGATGCTGTGGTAGAGCAGACTGGTATATGCTGTCAGAGGTTTGGTATAGCAGAAAAGGATTTTTGGCAAGAAAAACGGGGCCTGTTCTTTGAAATGATAAATTTTCAGACTTCATCGTACTAACATGCTTTGAGAGCAGTTATTAGCCAGAGCTTTGCAAATTATCAGTGATGGTTTTATTTTAACCCAGTTTTGAGTTTCTTTGACTTAAATTATTTGTTTGAAAAAACCATAAAATCCAAACAGAATAAGAACATATGTGTGATTCAGGAAAAATCTTCAGCAAAGTTAAAGGATAGGCAGTTCTTTCTGCCTGGATTTTATTTTTTAGTTTTGCTACTGCTTTTATATACCATGGTCAAGATGCTTTCTTTTAGAGCTGGCTAAACACCAGTAAAAAATATTTGCAAATACTCCTTCAAATAAACGCTGGAATTGGAATGTGTGTCACCATTCACACCTACTTCCCTCAGAAGTTTGTACAAGCAATTTTTTTGTTCATAGGAAATATTTTCCAACAGCAGAAGAAACTGACAGATGCTTGAGAGAGGTGTATTTATATCCAGGTTTGCTCTGGCAATGATGTTCTCTATTACTTGCCATTTCCATTTCTATAGCTACTGACCTATTCAGTCCTAAAGCTCATCTTGAAAACTGTCTCTAATTAAAAAAAAAAAAACAATGAAGCAGGGCTGAAGAATTCTTCATAGCCAAGTACAGCTTAAAAAAGGAGACTTTGTTTGTCATCCAGTACCTCTTTCTTGATCAAATATTTCTTTTTTCCTTGGTTCCTTGTCCTCTTCATACACTGGTTTTCACCCTCTTGAATCCCATTCAAGCATTGTTCTAGGAGATCTTAAAAGATACTGATTCAAGCTGTGCACTTTTGGAACAAAACTTAAATATTGGTCACCTGTGAACATTTATTTATAAAGCTGTTTTGCAAAAGGATGGAGACCTGCCAGATCAAACAGTTTGGCAAACAGCTGATCTCTGAATTGCAGCTGGTCTCCCTGCTGTTCTTTAATGGGACTGTGGTCTCCAGAAGTCACCTCCAAGTATGGGCAGTGCAGCTGAGCTGAATTATTGGCTGTAGGAGACAAAGGACTGCTGGCTGTGGTTGCTCCTAAGGGGAGGGCTACCAAGGGTTATTCACTGGAAGCTCTGTTTAAAGACAAGATCGAGTTTTAATTCATAATCTGATGGAAATCTAGCAGTAAGGTTGATTTGTATTTGGGAATCTGGCCTCGCAAAGACCTACAGTACTTTATGGGATTTATGTTGTGTTTAGAGACTCTTTGGGTCTCTTGTAGCCATTAGTGCTCATGCTGTTGCTGTTTCTTTGGTTTGACTTGTTTTCCATAGATACTGCAGCTGGGCATCAGCTTCTTACTCCTCTATAATGTATTTCTGTGTCAGGATAGCAAAGCCAGTGAATAAAGCTTATACATTTCTGCCTGGTAAATATTTCTGGCTTCTCTGGGATGTGAGGACTTAGTGAATGAACAAATATGACTCTTGATGAGGAAGTGTAGTTTATGCCTGTGATGCAGTTTCATCTCTGAGGGCTGTTAACCAGGTGTGCTTGTTACTTGTGTCCCTCTCAGCTGCCTCTGTGACGGGGCACTGCCTGAGCAAGGGGTGCAGTAGAACCCACACACATCATGTGTGCATGGGTGAGAGTCCTATTTTTAGTGCATACTAGAAGGCATTCACTGAAAGGCAATTTTTAGGTTTTGCAATTCCTTATGTCTGTGGTATTCAAAACAAATATGTTTTGAAGAACTCCTCTATTACCCTGCAAAATATAGGTGAACATTCAAGAACAGCTACACCTTCAGTGTAGCTTTCTCCAGGAAGATGCCTGCATGAAGCTAGTCCTTTATGTGTTTCAAAGCAAAGATTTTATTTTAGATCTGGTATCAATTTTGGAATAAATCTTGGGTTATTTTTCAATATGTCTATTCCCTGAACATGCTTGTTTTTAAAACTCTTAAAATAAAATAGCCTTTTTTTTTCCTGTTTTCAGAAAATCTGGAGAATGGACCAAATAAGTGTGAAAGGTGAGTAAGGGACTTCAAAGTTTTCCGAAACTACTTTTGTTATTACAACAACTACTGTTGTTATTATTACAGTTTTCCTGATAGCTGTGTAAGATGTGTGTGTAAATATTTGTTGTTGCTTGAATCTAGCACAGCTAACAGAAAGGGACCCAGCAAAGATGAGACGTACTGGAAGGAGATCAACGCAGCTATGGCCCTAACAAACCTTGCCCAGGGGAAGGATAAACTGCAGGGAACGACCAGCTGCATCATCCAGAAATCATCACATATATCAGAAGTAAAGACTGTGAAAGTACCATTAGTTCAGCAGTTTTGAGGGATGGGTCCTCTTTCTTTTTCACGTCAAACAGACATTTTCCTCACAGGATTGGTTTTCAGCAAAATCAGATTCACAGACAGGAGGAAAATGTGCAAAACAGGTCCCCTTTTACAGAATGGTCAGTTAAAAAAATTAAGGTTCCTTCTGACTCAGATGTTTTCATTGTATTAAATAAAATGTTCAACTGCTTCTATAAAAGGCATGTAAATTATAAAAACCCTGTTTTTATCAAAACATTAACTTATTTTATGTTACTCAAAGTGCGCATAAGATGTTTGCATTGCTATTACAGTAAGTGCCTTGCTTTGAAAAAATAAGCTATAACGTGGGCATAGTACAACAGTGTTATGCCTCAAAATGACAATGCCATAATGCTTATACTTTGTATATTATTCCAAGTGGGCTTAAGCAGCCGAGGGCTAAACACATTACTGCTGAAGGCCCTGGAGAGTTGTGCTTATTTGACTTGTACAAACTGACAAGTCTTAATGAAATTGTTACATCATTCTCACTCTCTTTTTTTTAATCAACAGTGTTATAAAAATTGTACAGTACGTTTTGTCAAAGTGAAGTTAAGGTTGTTATGCATGTTTCTTACCTGTATATGCAGTATATTAAAATACCAAAATCATTCCTTTGAAAAGTGCAATACTCTAGAACACACAAATTTAGGAAATAAGTTAATTGTTCAGATTATTTTGAACTTATACATATGCTCTCAGCTGTGTTGCTCATTAAAGATTTGTAGTTGAGAAGGTTTTAGTCAGACTAGTTGTAAATTCAAGTTGAACTTCTATAATTTTAAGCTTTACTAGTGACTTACTGAAGTTTTGATAGAAGTAAAATTGGTTTCTTCTTGTACAAAACAAAAACTATAGTGCCATTCAGAAATGTTTCCATGGTGGAACTTATTACTTTAATGTGGTTTAAACATTTTTATTTTGTATGTACTGCATAAATGAGGACAGTTGATTGACATCTCACATTTCAGTAAGAAAAGCCTATAATATAAATTATCAAAGCCCAAACAAGAATCACAAAAGGAACTGAAACATTGAAGAATCTCAGCATTTAAGGCAGGAGGGTTTTAAGAAGATACTAAACCATGTATTAAATGTCATGTCTCTAAAATTGACTGCTATTGAGTGTAATAACTATCATAAAACAAGGTTTATTTTTAAATTTTATCTGGAGGTGTACAAGTTATTCTTAAGTCATATAACAATAGTCTAATGAGGTTTACAGTGCTTGAATAAACAGTGGCAAAGCCAAAACCAATTTATACAGAATCCGTTACAGAAAACTGGAAAAGAGCTGATTGTTGCTAGGATTTGGATTTTTTCCTGTGGGTATCCTGTCAGGTTTTTTCCTACTTATCCCTTTCCTTGCTTCTCTTTATGGTGAGCCATCAATGAACAAGACAAGACTTTAGTTCTGCTCCTGCTGAGTTTAATGGCAGAACTCCCACATCAATGGAAGCAGGACTATGCTAATGATGTAACTAACTTGCAAATGGAGGCTGTTTCAGTTGCACTAAAATTGTCAAGAGACATTGCAAATATCAGCCTTGGTGTGACTTCTTAGGAAACGTCTTGATGTAACATAACGTTGTTGGTTTTATTTAGTGTACAATGAAAATTATTTGATATGAAAATATTTTGTACATATATATTTTTACTTTGTTTTCTAAATTGCTGATTTGCATTGACTTAAAGTGCCAAGCAAGAAATGTATGTTGTGACTGTATGAACAGTTGAAGTATGTTTTACTGACTTGCATCATTATATGTCTAAGATTCCATGACATTAATTTTTAATACTTTACTGGATTTTGGCATAATAATGTGAGTTTATAACTAATAGCAGAGAGTTAATACTTCACTTTTGTTCATACTATTATAAGTTATTCTGGTATTAAATATTTTGTGACAATAAATTCATGGTTTTGACAAACTCTTCTGTTAGGAATATTCAGTGTTTTTGTCTGTATAAACAACAAAATTTGTCATGTAAAAAGGGTACTTTTGGGGACTCCTCTGAAGTAAAACTGGAGAAGGCAAGCCATTGTATAAACAACTTGTTAATGGTTCTCTTTTCCAATGATCAAAGCACAAGAATAATCTGTAAAACACATCAAGTGGGTTTTAAATTTAAGAAATACTTGGCCTAATTTCTTGTTATTGTTTTCTTTAATTTATTTTTTTTCTACTGCTGCTTTAGAGTTTTCTGAACACACAAATTCTGATGAATTATGTGTGTGTCTTTTTTAAATAACAAAAGTCATGATCAGTGCTGAGCCAACAGCTAATGAAAACTCAGTAATTATTTATGATATTGGAAAAACAAACATTATTACTATTGCTCTTCCTTGTTTCAACATATGTAACCATTTTAGTAAAATAAATAACTGCAAACAACATCTTGCTGGTTTGAATTAAATATTCATTTATCTGTCCTTAGGCATTTGCATTTCTGGTTTCCTGTAATAGTCAGGTTTTCCCTGTACTGGGACATAAGCATGTGACAGGATAGGACAAAACAGAAAAGTTAGTCTGATCAGTACACCTTGTGGTACATAGTTGTGTCACGTAGTTTAGCTCATCCCTGATGAAAATGACTGCAACAAGGCTTGAGTAATGACTAATGACAACATGGCAGGATGCTAGTAAATCCTCCACATTGGAGGAGTGCAGGGGAAAGCCATAGCTACTTACTGACCTGAATCACTGGAGAAGGTCCATCAGTGGGGAAAGACTTCGGTCACTTAGGTGTTTTTGGGAGCTACATTTGTCTACATTGCCCTGTGTGGATGTTTGGCTGTGGAACCCTGCTGGAGAAGGAGATGCAGTCAGCCCAGCCAGAAGCTCAGTGCTCATAGTAGAGAGCCCAGTGCAAGTGATCTCAACTTTTGTGCCTCAGCAAAGCTGATCCACTTGCATGGGAGGGGTGATAGCTAAGATTTGCTGGGCAATCAGCAATTTCAGTTTTTATGTCCTGCTGATCTGTGATAAGCGTGTACTGCTGCGATACTTCTGGCCATCCAACATGTCAGTGGAGATCTGGATGTTAAGCTGATACGTGAGTTCCTGAGGGAGTATGTACAGCCTGACTTTTGCTGTTGGGAATGTGTAAAAACACCCACATCTTAATGATTCTGAGCTACTTGGCACCTACTTTGTACCTGAGTCTGACATGAAGACACCAACTCAATCTGCTCCCACCTACTCTGTCACATCATTTGCCAGAGCTGAGCACTCCAAACTCTTATAAACCACTGAGTCAGGGGAGCTCCAATTTTCAATTCAGTAGTTAGAATATATATTGGGCTCAGGATTGCAGACTCCTCTCCTAGCACCACACAACTGCTGCAACCACTGAGCTGGCTGGCTTTGTAGCCTCATATCCTCCACTGGTAACCTAATGCATAAATATGTATGCCAGGTGAAGCATTCCACCAGGGAGACTGAGAGCAAGTCCCAGGACAGCACATAGACCATTTTGAAGACGTTTGATAACTTGGTTGCTTAAGTTTTAACCTGGAGTTTGGCTAAGGATGGCAGCTAGACTTGGGTACCCACACACAAGTGCGTGAAGTAGCTGCTGTACTATGAGCTAGAAGGAGAAGGTGGGGAAGGAGGTTGGTAACATGTCTGTACTGTGAAAGGAAGAATGGATTTAGCTTTAGCTATGGAAAAGGCTATGTGGGCTTAAACCCATTTCTTTATTATTACCTTACTCAGATACATTCTCATTATGTTCCCTGTCTTTGATGAATTGTTTTTATCTACCTAAATTATCCATCAGTGGAGATCAACAACACCAAATGTGAGATGCTATTACAGGAAGCAGCTTTGATTATAAAAATAATCATGAGCTTCTGGAATTCACTGTACTTTTAATGCTCAGAAAGTCCTTTTACCCTGCGTATCATCCCCAGCAACAGGAGACAGCGTAGGAATTGTTCTGCATTAGTCAAAAGGGCCCCTGCACCAGGGAAAGGCCTTGGTGGCTGCCCTGGGGGATGCTCTGAAATGCCAGGGAACTGCATTCTCTCCCTGATTCATGACAGTGATTGGTGAATGAGGAATCACTGGCATGAATCACTCAGGACCAGTCAGGGACCATGCCAGTGGGGCACAATTCACCTTGCCTACTAAGGCCCTGCCAAGTAGCGGGACTGCAGCCACCAAGCTCAGATCATCCTTCAGGAGGCTTTCCAGAGGCTTTCAGGTTCCATCGTGCCTCTGTAGCTTTCAGTCTTGCACAAGTCCTGGGCCATATTCTTCACATGGCTTCTAGGAGCTAGAGAAGATGGCTTTATCTGCTGGTGAATCCCCTGTGTGGGGTTGAAGATGAGAATAAATGTGTTTAGTCATCCAACTCTCCAAAACTGAAGAAAAGCTTTGATTAATTTGGCTCCACCAGGTCTATACAAGTCTTATTCATAATTTCTGCATTCAGAAGAATACTGAGGACCTTGAAGCAGCCCTGGCAGAGCCATGATCCCAGTACTGCCAGGAGAGAAAAACAGAACAGCAAAGCTTGCCACTGCTCCTGGCATTGCCTCAGATGTCCTCTTGCTGTGTGGCAAAGGGAAGGGTGCAGCTGTTTCTATTGTGTTTGACTTTCACTAAATCACAGAATCATGGAATAAGCTAAGTTGGAAGGGACCCAAAAGGATCGTGTCCAGATCCCATCCCTGCACAGCACCATTCTCAAGAATCACCATCTGCTCAAAAGCATTGTCCAAACACTTCTTGAACTGTCAGACTTCATGCTCTGACCACATGACTGTGTTGTCTTTCAGGTGTTTTTCAATACTTCCCAGAATAATTTCCATAACTTTATCAAGCACTAAAGTGAGACTGACAGGGCTGCAGTTTCTGGAGTCCTCCTTCTTGTTCTTCTTGAAAACTGGGACAACGTTTGTCAGCTTCCAATCATCTAGGACCTCTCCAGATCCCCAGGACTGCTCAAAAATCATCAAGAGAGGTTTTGCAATGACACCAGCCAGCTCTTTGGGAATTCTTGAATGATTCCTATCAGATCCCATAGATTTGTACAGATCCAGCTTGGGAAGCAAATCCTGCATAGTTTCAGGGTTGAATGGAGACTGATCACTGGCAAACAGGGTCTTCCAGCTCAGGGCATTGAGAACCCCTTGGTCCATCATCTATTTTGAAGATAGAGGCAAAGAATGCATTAAACACCTCTGCCATGTCCATATCCCTCCCTGTTTGTGAGGTGAACATCTTCATCCTATAATGGGTCAAAGTTGTTTTTGCACTGCCTATTACCATGTTATTTCAAAAAAAACTTTTAGTGTCCCCCACATTTCTGGTCAAATTAAATTATTTTCTCACACAAATGCACTTTTCCTGCTGTGAACCCCCATATTCTGCTCTGAAACCTGCAACACAAGTGTGCTTCCATTCAGTCCCTGGTGTGCCCACACTTAAACCTGTGCCTGATTCTTGCAGGGAAATACAGCCTGGGTTTGGCACAGACTGAGAATACCAGACCCTCCAGTGTTCCACTGCGGCCCTGAAGTCCAGTTGGCACCAATTGGTCACAGTGACAGCTTTAAGCATGACAGCCCCCTGTTCTCATTCCTGTGCTACTATGAATGATCTGTGAGTCTCTTGGAGAATTAGAAAGAACCTCAAAGGGTTTCAGGCTCCTAACCTAACAAATCAAAGCACTTCTGAAGGTCTGAGGGCCAAGTCACGTTTCCATGGCCAAGTGCAGGCAGTTGCGTGCGTACTCTGATCCATCTGGACAGAAACTTGGGTAACCAGGTTTGACATCAAGCCTGAGCTGCTATATCAAGGTCCCCCAAAACCATGAACTGGACTTAGTGTGGTGTATGTCTGTGCAGCTTTGGGGTCATTGATTGTTCTATGTCTTATAATGTCCACAAATTTCTCTGTGCTTTTGTGCAATATTTCAAAGAGGACAATAATACAGCTTTGTGTGGCTGAGCTGATTTTTGTAGGAGGACTTTGGTGGTTGGAACCTGCTCTGATGACATCCCTACCCAGCCTAGTTAGTAGGGCAGGAAAGAAAGGTGAAGCATGATGCAAAGGGCTGAATTGCCTGGGAGCACTGCAGTGACACACTGCAAGGGAGGCTACAGGAATCTAGCCTTGATGCCAGTTCATGTTTTACGAGCTGATTTGCAAGTGCCCGGGTGTGCTTGATTCTCATTAGCAGCAAACTTGAGATTCAAACACACAGTTTTCACAGTGCTAGATTGCTGAGCCAGTGTTTAGGTTTGGGCCCCATCTTGAAACTCCTCTTGTTTAACAAGAAGGGAGGTAGTTGGCTAAAATACAAGTACCCTGAGGGGGGAAAAAAATGAAGAGGGAAAAAAAAAAGAAGTGGAAAAGAGACACGAATGCCTAATGCAACAGAAAAAAACCAAACCCAAACCTCCTTAATGTTGCTGTTATGTCAGCTTGGGTTATTGGCAGTGGAAGTGGTTATTGGCAGCGGAAGTTAGACCTGGCTCAAGGCTAATATAACTTGTGCACCTGACTTTTTAAAAGAAGCTGAGATCTGGTTTCTTTATGGATGGGCTTTTTTTCATTCATGGTATTGGTGCTTTCTCCAGATTTCCTTAACTTTCCTTTCAGCCTGCTTTGGACTTAATTGTCCTTCTGTCTTTCCTCCTGCCTGAAAATTCTCCTGGTTCATGCAGACAGCAATGGGATCGTCCATGCGAAAGGTCATTCTTCTGGTTTTGCAGTCATAGAGGTGGACAGTGTATGACTCAACAAGCTGGTTTGTCAATGACAAAGTTTGGTATCTCCCTTCTCACAGACCAGGGCCAATGAACATATGAAGTCTCAGGAGTGTGCAATAGAGGCTCTTCAACCAACAAGCTCACCATCTATCACTTCACTCCTAACTACTACTGCTTTTGGCTATCTTAACTCCCAAAAGGACTGTCAATTTAACCATAACTACCTAAGAACTGCCAAGTCTCATTTTATGAGCTGCTTTTGAGAGTTTAGCTATTTAAGGCTGATTTTAAACAATTTTTATTGGTACTTCGTGGCATGTGCCTGATTTACAGTGCTGTAAATAACCACAAATTAGGGACATTTCTTTCTTTACAGTAAAGGCACATTATCTTGAGCATAAGAAAGATAGTTGTTGGTAAAAAACTGGAGTGCAGGCCCTTTTCTGCCACACGCTTCCTCTGTGAGTCCAGGTAAGCCTTATCCTGAGTTTAGTCCATGCAGACAAGCTGACTCTTGCCTGGAGATGCTCTAGACACCAGGGAATGTCCTGAGATGTCCCTCACTGCTGTGGCAGGAGACAGCACTGCTGTTTTGTAAGTGGCACTCTCAGTTGGACGCACTTAAGGAGCTGTGGGCTTTTGATGGTAAAGGTAATTTAAAATTTCATCTGAGTCACATGTCCTGGTGCAGGCATCACCTTCGGCAGCACTTCCATCTCTTCACTGACTGCAGCAGGAGACTGAGCTACTGAGACAAGATACCCAAATCTGGCACAGCTAAAGTTGGGGAAGACAAACCACACTCTCAAGAAACAAGCCATTGGGACCCACACCATGAGAATTATTATTGGGCTCAGGCCACAACTACTGACCTCCCTTTGCAATATCAACTGAGGATCACAGTGAAGTGCATGGATAACCTCATCCCAGGAAGTGTGAAGTGTGTCTTTAAGAAAGATTCCTTGCTGCCCAGGAATTCTGTGGATGTACAAGTTTAGGTGTAAGATAAGATGTTTCATTTAGGACCTACCCTGTGGCTTGGAAATGTTCAGCAGAGCAGTCTGATTTTCTTCATATTAACTGGTGCAGGGAGGAGAATCTTCACTCTTAAGGGTTTAAAGCTCCGTTTCTGTGCCTTTTTAGGAATTTTTCTCCCAGTTTTGAAAACTAGAGAATGTGCTTATAAGAACCAGAAGAAATCCAGAAGTCAGGCAGCACAAGATAACCCTGATGTCATTTTGGGAAAGGACAGCAGACCCATAGAGACCACACTGGGTTCTTCAGTGCCACCACTGCACTGCACAAATGGGTTCCTTTTTAACAGTAAATTCCCTGTTCATGTTTGTTGCCTTCACACGCAGAGAAAAAGTTCTATTCATAGGGAAGAGTGAGAGTGTATAACTGTAGTACATGGCTAAATGCTTTGGGCAGCACTTAAAATGTTAATCTTAACTTTGGGAATCTTGTGAAATGGCCACAAAATATGTGGCCGGATTTTAAAATGTTCCAAGTACTCAGTGGCAGCCAGTGAAGTCATGAAAAATGGTAAGCAGCATTTCAGCTAAATCTTTGTGAATAAAATGCCGGGTCAGCAAATTGGAAACATTTTGTGAAACAGGACAACTGTGTTTAATTTCTTTGGATTTCTTCTAAGAAAGCTTAGAGATGATCAATCTCCAATTTTTATTTTTTTTCATGAATAAGTCTAGTTTTTCAGATTTACTCTTGTTGTCTTGAAATGTAAGATAATTATAGTAAAAAGGATTGAAATCAACAACAAAATAGAAATAATTGAAACTTACAAAAATACTGAGGTTTCCAAATTATGTTTGCTGACTTTTTAAAAATGTTCTTTTGGCTATTTGTCTTCATTGTTTATGTATTTACACTTTCTAACCCATTTTAAAACAACCAAAAAATAAAAAGTTTTACCATCTCAAAAATATCTACAGGCAGGGAAAATACATTCTCCCTAGTTGCACTGAAGAACTTTTAATGCTCATTGTCTTGAAAACAAGAGCACTTTCACATGGCGACCTGTGTATATAAAAGTCTGTATCTCAGTACTGCATTTGAGAGTACTGGTTTTTATGCTGAATCATTTCAGTCAGCACAATGCTGCTTTTGCTGTAGGTCATCTTTGTATCAGTGTCCTGTTGCCTTCAAAAAAAATAGGGTTTAAGAGAAACTGTGAGGCTTTTTCTGCTGTCTGGGATATTGAACGGAATTTGCATTCAGGTGGAAAATGAAGACAGTGAACATAGCATGTGCTGGTACTTCTCATCCTTGGAGAGCAGACAACCACTACAGTAATGGAAGAATCTATGTGGTGTTCATTCATGTATGTTGATTACAAATAATAGAACAAGCAAGAGAAAGCAAGTGGATCAGACTGAAGAGGGCATCTCCATCACTTAAAAAGAGACTGCAACAGCAATAATAAATATATTTCTCAGTGAGCAGTGTAATGGCAACCAGAAAACTGAGAGTGCTCCAAGTTTTGCACCAACCTTTTACTGGCAGTGAAACCACATGCAAAAAAAAGTGAGGAAAAAGCTCAGCAAACAGCCAAGAGTGTCTCACCATGCTTCTAGACGTAGAACAAAGAAAATCTTAGTAATTTTGAGTCTTTTAAACCCTTGACTATGGTCCTGGAGCTGACATCTTCTAAGCAGGGTATCTGTAGGTGGGCAGTAGAAAGGTCATCTCAAGAGCAGCCTGCCCAGACTGGTGTAACCCCATCAGGCCATGCCCAGTGCCAAATTGGAAGAGACTGGGCTGGAAAGTCTGGTGCTTTTGTCACTTTAAAGTATGTGAAGTGTTATATAGTTACAAGTTATATTTATCCACCCTCTTTCACCTTTTTACTTAAAAGCCTTTCCTTTATGGACTGAGTTCCTGGAAAACCACATCTCCTTACTGCTATCTCAAACAAGGCTACTTGCAACAAGTGTTTACTGTGAACAACAATATAAGCATTGCTGTATAATCCAGTCAATATCAAACATCTTCTAAGAAGCATCAATCTGATTCCCCTTCATGAACAAAAATACAAGAAGGTTGCAATCTTTTTGAGTTTTCCTCATGGGAAGCTGGGGTGGGAACTATATACACAATTTATAAAATTAAATATTCCCCATATCTGTTTCACAAGGACCTGTACCAGCATGAGAGCAGGATTTGGTGGTACCTGGATTTAGACTTGAAATTAAATACAGGCATGTGGAAACATTGTTATGTAAATGAATACTAAGCTGCCTCTTGCTGCATTCCCTCAACACCAACAAAATAGTAACACGAAAACCAAAGGCCAAGTGTAATTTTTTAGCTTGTTCTGTGAGAATGAAAAGAAAACCTGTCCAGTGTAGGAGTCATTACTTTTTCATCTGTGAAGTCTTAAATGTCACAGACCCTGGGCTGAACTCTTCTTTCATCAAAACCAATGGAGCTTTGATACTGGTTTCCACTTGAGCATGAAAGATCCCAGAGACTCAATTTTTCACCTTTTACTGAAAATCCTGGCAATGTACTCCAATGTCTTGCTTTCAGTACTTTGTTCTGATGGGTCCTGTTGCTCAAGTAGGAAGTAAATTTCAGAGAAACTGTAGCTCAGAGACATCACAGCTCTGTGCTGGTGATTCAGCACTGCTCTAGCCTGAGGCACTGCTGCACCAACCCAGACAGAAGGGCAAAGTGTTCTAAGATGCAATCAAGTTACCTTCACGTGTCTTTTACCCACTTCTCCATGCCCTGTGGATCAACCAGGAAACCACCAAAACAAACACTTGAGGCTCACCTGTGCCCTGATCCTGGCCACATCTTCACAGTAGCGAGGCAATAAGAGGCACTTGATCCCACAGGGCAGGATAGGCAGCCCCGTATCTGGGTATTTCCACTGTACAAGGGTGTCAACTGATCCACCAAAACATGTGCTGCCCAGCCATGTAAGGGACAAATTACAAAACTGTGAAACTGTGGAATTCCAGACAGTTGGCTGACATCTCAGGGATCTGCAGGAACAGCCAGTCAAGCTGTGCATAAGGCAGGAAGGTACTGAGAGTAACAGTCAGCATGAGCTTCTTATAAATGTATCATATAAACCAATTTTATTTCCTTCTGTGACAGTAGAGCAAACTGCGTGTATGGAAGATACATGGTAGATCAGACAGCTATTGGGACTCTAGTTAGATTTCTGGCAACTTCTCATATGACATTCTTATAAATAAGCAGAGGAAATATCATGGAGCTGAAATTACCATTCAGAGTATATAAAACTAATGGAAAATTCAGGGAAGCTATTAGGGACTCATTGTCAAAGTGAAAGTATCCATCAAGGACTTCCACTGGAGTCTGTCCTTGGCAGTTTGTGTTCAGTATTTTCATCAATAGCTTGTCTAAAGGAAAGGTTCCCCAGGTGTACAGTATGTGCTATTAGCTTTATACAACCAGTTCCTAGGGACATATAGCCTGGAAAAGACGCCTGGCTGCTGCTGCTGGGGCATGCTCCCCCTGCCTCCACTGTTCTTCACGGTGGTCTGCAGCAGAAAAAATGTGGAACTCTTGCAATGCAGAATCCTGATACAATTTTTGTTGTCAGCTTGGTTCTCCTTGCAAGTATATCAGAAGCCAGGGTTAGAATTCTAAATTACCTTGATACATTGGAGAAATGGCCTGAAAAATAACAGAATTCATCAACTGTGTTGCAAGGACCTGTAAACAAAAATGATGAACTGCACAGAGCATGGTGAGGTAGTGTCCTGGATTCCTTAAAATCATGACAGGAGTTCTGTAGAGGATGAAGGCTGATCATAAAGTGAAGATGACCCAAAACTGTTCTGTTACTGTGAAAAAAAGAAATGCCACACTGAGTTGTGTATGTAAGTGGTGGACTTTATGATATGTAAGGGAATGTCTTCTGCTCTGTTGAGGCTGCACTTACAAGAGATAAATACCAACTGGAGTCTAGGAGTGAACATGTTCTGAAAGGGATATGTAATTAATCTGGTGTTATTAAGTGTAGAGAAGATTATGAACCTCAGGTGTATGTGGTCAGCAGAGACACAAGAGAATAATCCCTTCTTTGTACAGCAGTACACTTGAGTAATAATGGATTTTAATTGCAGCAAAGGAGATGGTAGGTCAGTTCCTGAGCAGGACATGCCAGCTGAAGGGGGATCAGACAGGGAAGCACTGGAATACATATTCTATGTGGGTAACAGACTTCCCATTGATGAAGCTTTTTTAAAGAACAAGTTAGAAACATATTAATGAGGAGTTAAATAGGTATCATTGATCCTACCTTGAGATAGGATGGCCTCTCGGGGTCACCTCTCCACCCCGATTTTCCATTTCAGCAATCTGCCTTATAAACATGGCATGGGCTGTTGCTCAATAGATGGCTAAAAGAGTGAATAGCAGCTGGTTTATTCCTGTTTTTGTGAGGTGTGTTTACATTCCAGGCATAAGAGTGGAGGGGAAGGACAGCAAGTTCTGATCCCACCAGCCAGCCAGCAGAGGAGACAGGGCAGCCATCCATCGGAGGCTGTTTGGCTTTCACAGCCTTCCAGAGTCTTAGCATAAGGGACAAAGGTGGCTCCCAGACAGAAGACTGAAGAGACTTGAAAAACATGAAAGTTGACAGAGAGGGATGTACATTGAACATCTAAGTTCAAATTGCCAGAAGAAAAAAGCAAGGAAATTTCCAACTAGGTGCAATGGAACAGCTCCTGAAGGATCTGAAAGTGCTTTTGGCCTCCACAGAAAATATTTGGGCAGAAACCCTCCAGAAGGTATGTTTGTTTTGAGCAGAACCTGGAGTTCCTGCACAGAGGTCTCTGAAGGCTGTATTGCAGGATTAGCCCATATTCTCTGTACTCAGTGTCATGGGAGACTGAATGTTTTCACTGTTTTCTGGAGCCTGACACAGGCAGACAGACCACAAAGAAAAACACGGGAACAGATCCTATAAGCTACTTCAAATAACACTTGCTCCAGAGCATCTGGTGAATGCTGAGAAATTCTAGTTTCACAAAAGATGCCAACAGGGGAAGAAATTGTTTCACAGTTTGCCTCAAGCTTCAAAAGGGGTTGCTGAGCATGTTAACCGACACACTTTTGGACAGGCTGGCTTGTGGTCACTGCCACTAACGAACAGGAAAACAAATGCCTGTAGTCTGAGCAGGGATTCACACTCTGCACCACAAAGCCAAGGAAATTGCTGCCGGAGAATCCCCAGAGCTGCTCAGCGAGTACACACAGGCTGGCAGGATGTGTGAAAAAACATCAGGAACATTCCTTATGTGACAAGATGGATCATTCAGAAGGAAGACTGCTTGGAATGTAAGGATTTGGTGTATTGACTCAAGGGGACACTGCGTTCTTAGGTATGAGCAGCTCACTTCTGAAAGAAACTAGGGGACAGTGAAATGGGGGAGAGGGGGTGGGGGGTAGGAGTAGGACACTGTCAAGCTATGTACAAAGATGGAGAATGAGCCAAAAGTAGAAAGGGGAAAAGTAAATCAGAGGAGTCTTACATACATTCATTATGATATGGGGTTTCTTTTGCAAGCACCAGCAATTCCATTAGCCAAAGAGATACACAGTCACTTTTGATACAAGAGAGACAAGAATTTTATTACCGTTGTATGAAATCCAGTGAATACAGAAAATTCAATCTCCTTTCTCTGCCAGCTACATGATTCACAAGGTGTCCACTAATAAGACTGACAGTCCCACTGTTTGTCTGTGCTGGATAAGCTATTCTGGATGCAAAGAACTCACATATATGGACAGAAATGTTCAGGAGGATGATGAAACCTGAAATGGATCCAAGTACAGCATAATAGAAACAGGCTTTGGCTCTCAAGGTAGGAAAGAATATCAGAGATACTGCTAATGGGAACTGGTTATTAAACTGAACTACTGATCACTGGAGGATGGAAACCAGCCAAATATCCTAAATCTGAAAGACATAAAAAACTACCTGTTAGGGACAGAACATGAATTCCTCCCTCTACCTTCACCTGGTGCCAGGGTTTAAAGAGACCCTGATTGTCACTTGCCAATATTTCAGTAAGACTGCAAGTCTAGTTCTTTTTTTAGACCAACTATTTTCTTATATTAAGATTCTGCTCTTTTAACAAGAGTTGCAAAAGGTGACTTAGGAAAACATACTTAAGGAAATGGCAGAAATGTCTCATGAGATCCTTGCAGGAGCAACACATTATACTGATACTATTGTTTGTCTCTTGACAACAACTTTTCATCAAATGGGTTTTGAGAGGTCTGCTTGGACAATATAGTATTAACTCCATAGTCTGATTAAAAGAGTGTGAAACATTAAGAATTACAACATGTCTTTTAAGAAATTACAGTCTGTTTGTATGTAAAAACAGTAGTTTTTCTCTATTAGAATTTCCAGGCCAGGTATTTTTCAAATTGCCAGCAAAAGCAACACAGCAGTGAATGTTCCAGCTCCAAATGATAATTATTATTAATCATTTAACTATTTTCATTGAACTGAATTAAAATGCAAACTTCATTCCTCATTCCTTCAGGTTGAAATTAACTCTGCCCTTTAGACCAAGGGAAAATGTAAAGTCCTAAACCATCACAATAGCTTTGTCTGCAACTTTTCTCCCTCCTACCTTGCACTTCCCGATACATCCTTACCACCTGGGCGATGAAGTTTTTCAGGGATGAGTTGACTTTTACAGGACCTGGCTCAATAGGGCACAGAACTAAGTTATGGCTTCTTTCTGACAGTGTTTACTACTAAAGAAGAAGCAGCTACTGAATAAGAATAATCTTGAATAAGAATAATCTTGTAGGGTTTAAGCACATTTTGATCTTGATTTATGAAGGCACTGGCTGTGCCACCCAGTTCTGTGAGTGGAATCTGTATTCTGTCATGCTGGGGGGAGCCAACACCTCTAAGGCAAAAAGCTATGAACTGGATACTGTAACTGCTGGATAAGTAGATTTGCATTTTTAGTGCTGATATTTGTGAAGACAAAACGATGGTGCTTTTGAGATAACACTGGAGCTGCAGAGAGGGCCTGAAAACATAAAACCCAGTTGTGAATGAAGCCTTGAAACATGAATCCAAACCCACAGCCAGCATTCACAATCCTGCTGAGAGAGGCTTTTTATTTACTTTTCCATGCCATGGAGAGCAACAATTCATTTACTCCTTATATATAAATACATACACACACGACACCAAGTAATATCCTGCTGATCTGAAATGCTCCCCTGGCCTCACACCCTCCCCACTGGCAATCCCCCTCCCAGTCAGTTCTTTTCCGCTCTGCAGCAGCGCAGCCCTGGGGTACGTAACCATGAAACCTTTGCTTCAGACAAGGGAGAAAGCTTCATGAATCACCAAACAACACTTCTCAGGTGGGAAAAACACATTCTTTGTTCCTCTACATGGAATTAGAAAAATATGTGTAGAAGTAAAGCCCTGAAAACCCCAAGAGAGCAATTGTGCTTTTTCTCTTTCCTTTTTTGTGGGGTTTTGGTTTTTTTTTTGGTTTTGTTGAACTTGTGAATTTTGGGGTAGTTTAATTAAAGTCCTCAAATTCTTTAACAGTAACATTCAGTTATTCAGTGCTTCATATTTTTCCCCTGGACCTGCAGAGTTTCTGTCCCCCTCTTTTTCTTGTGTCACTTTTACTCTGCAATAAAACAATTGAATCACATGCTGGTACATAAATAT
This sequence comes from Pseudopodoces humilis, assembly GCF_049639895.1. NCBI lineage: Eukaryota > Metazoa > Chordata > Aves > Passeriformes > Paridae > Pseudopodoces > Pseudopodoces humilis. Next base: position 136,132,320 of record NC_142200.1, on the reverse strand, counting down.
TGGCAGATTTTTAGGTTTGCTCCTTTTTTCACTCAGTCTATTGGGCAAACAGCCTAGAAAGGCTAAGTTATTTGCCAGAGTTTGAATTTCTGGCAAACAGCACAGATCCAGTACAAATCTCAAATCATATTTTAGGAATGCCGTGCTTCTACCGCACCTTTCCAACTCTTCTCTCTGTGCTCTAATGACTATTATGGGGAAATGCGTTCCAGAAATGTGAAAATCAATGTAGTGGGAAATGTACCAAAACCACCTTTCCACTTATACAATCTCAGTTGTCCAAGAAACACAATTAATTAGTGTTATTGAGCTGTTTAGCTCCCCAATAAAAGCTTTTTGAGTGATTATATGAAGAACCATTGGTACTGGAGACTTCATACTGAAGTAATTAATGGAAGTTGATTATATTCTGACAAGTTAAACACAGGTTTGTTTGATATTACACACACATGGAAAACACATGCTCTATTGAGCTCAGTACCTAGGAGTTTAGATTAATGGTGTTGATGAATTATGTGGAGATTATATACTTTGCAGACACATAATGGACCTGATTTTGAAAAGCAGGCTCTCATTTTGCTCCTGCAATTTTGAGGGTGTGAATAATTGCAGGTGATTTTCTAGCAGCTAGACATCTCACTGCCTGGTGGAATTCCTTTGGGCAGAGGTCATGCCTGGTTTTGTGCAAGGCACCAGGAGGCACAGGGACAGTGCCTTTAGACAGTGAGGAACAAACCTACACTGGTGCTGCACACTGGGACCACAGGGAACAGCAAGGACAACTCCTTCATGTACAGCCATGGCAGCTCAGTTGGAGCTTTCAAGAAATATCTTCTCTGTCTACATTCAGAGGCATGTGGTGAACTTGAGGGTCAATCCCAAGAAGGGAAGGAGGAAGCTGTCACTGTGCTTTCTCCTGCTGCTAGGCAGATGTTGGACACAGACCTGACATTTAGCCCCAGGACCAGCTGCTGCAGCTGTCTCCATGGGACATGACTTAGGTCCAGCCTAATGTCTCAGGTAGCTACCATGTAGCATCTTTCTCTCGAGAAAGATGTCTAAAAAGTCTAAAGGCAACTGAATGTCATTGGGATGAGGACAGAGGTAGTAATGAATACTAATGTTTAAGGCCTGCAGGGGATAGTTGAGAGGTAGAAGGCCAGGTTCAAATGAATGGCTTGATTCAGGCAGGAAATGAACTCAGATTTTGGTTTGGTTGCACTAGTCTGCCATGCAGAGCAGCCTGCATAGAACAGTCAGCTCAGATCTGATGCCCTCCCATGTTGCTTACCCACAGGAACACATCAAACCAGTTTTACAGGGCATTTACTGAGTGCTTGGATCACCAGCCAAGCATACTCCATCAGAATTTTCCTAGGAACCTGCCCAGAAGAAACTAGCACTACAAATATCCCAAACCCAAGCTATGAAGGCAGGATGTCTGCAAAATGCAGATAGCAGTCTGGCCTTCACAGCACTCCTGGGAGTGGCTTTTGGATTCACGAGGCAGCTCAAAGATGGATGAGCATCTCCTTCTGAGAGCAGATCCTGATGAACCCTGAAGATGTGATTCGGTTCAAGACTTCAAATCTGTGAGTCAAGACACAATTTTCCATGTGAACCAAGTGGCTAAACTTCATCAACATCATGGAGATCTCACCAAAATTGCCAGGGAAAGATAAGGAGAGCTTCTGTCCCTCTGAAGTACAGTTCTCTTGCTAAACTGCCTGCAACTCCTCTGCACCTCAGACACCTGTGGACAGCTACAATCAGAAACCTCCAATTAGGTCTCAGGCACAGGTGAAACCTTGCCCTTAGAGATGCATAACAGGTACAGCACAGCAGCAGCACACCATTTCCAAAACCTCTGTGATCACAGCTGTAAACTGGCTGCTCTGTCCAGACCTGTGCTCTCCCTTGGAGGGGACCTGTCCATCCCCGGTAGCAGAAAATCATCACCAAAACCACCCAGCTCTATCCAACAAAAAAAGAGCCCTCTGATTGTTGCTGGGTGCAAAAGCATGGAATATCAACACCCAGGGCAGGGCAAGAAGGAGCAGACAACCTCCTTCCTGGGACTAGCAAACCTTCCTCAAAATTTTAGTGTCCAGAGCTATAAAGTTATTTCATTTCAGGTCAAGCTGGCTGAGAAATTAGTTAGGACACATCATTCTCCATATTCAGTGGTTGTACACGAGACTTCTTTAAGGTTTTAGCTTGAGGTACGTTGCACAGAGGAAGAAGGGGAAAGATGTGCAGACCTGTTTCTGCTTTGATCTTAAAGACACGAGGAACAAATGTGAGGCACCAGGTTGTGCCTACAGAGGTACAGTAAGTGGGAAGTTAAAGAGGGCAACACAGGAGTGTAAGTTTAGATTACATATTAAGAACAAATTATTTACTGTGGGTGTGGTGAGGCACTGAACAGGTTGCCCCGTCCCTGGAAGTGTTCAAGGTCAGGTTGGATGAAGCTCTGAGTAACCTGGTCTAGTAGAAGGTTCCCTGACTGTGGCAATGGGGGTGGAGATAAATGAATTTTCAAGTCCTTTCCAAGCCAAACCATTCTATGATTCTGTGATACCCTGGACAGTGCAGCTGTAATGGAAGAACTGAACCGTAACAGAGGCAAGGACAAGCTCCTCTGTCCCTCCACAGAGAAGATCTAACGTGGAAGGACTGGTGTGGATTCTTTATACATTTTGTTTGACTGTATAAATACCTAACCCTTTCCTAAGACTCTGCTGCTTTGATCACTCACCTAGCTGCAAGCCTCTGAGAAAAACAGAATTAGAACTTAATTCTGCAATTATTTGCTGCCTCCAGGAAAGTGTAGTCATTGTTGGGAAAGGACTTTTAAGTCTCCCCCATGCTGACTGTCTGCTGGAGGCAGTGGATAATCACAGAAGCAAACCCCAATTCTTGCTGTGCTGGAGGACAGGAAGCAGTCCTTTCTGAGCAAGGGGAAAGGCCTGGCTTCAGCTTCTGCTGCTTAATTAGCTGCTGCAGGTGGAGAGCTGTGCAAGTCCCTCACATTGCTTTTATAACTATCACATCTTTATGTGGCTGAACTGGTTTTTTCCACTGTAACTTGGACATTTTTGGAAAAGAAATATTTTGGGTCACATTATCAATTTTCCCCCTTTGGAAAGCTTATGAAAATTAATCTATAAGCAAATTGATGTGAGGAAAAAAGCAGAAATGTTTTTAAATGGACAACTTTCAAAGGACTTGAGCTCATTCCATTTGAATTACAAAGCCAGAGCTTTGATCCAGCCACTCTTTGGTTCCCTACCTCTCTTTCCCACCCATGCTTCTTTGCAACACACTTGAATGTATCTTCAGTGAGTACGTTTTAGCTAATGATTGAATTTACCATTCAATCCATTGGCAGAATTGGATCAATTCTTGATTTGAATCGAGGTTTTGATAGACTGTTCTTGAGGCTGAATGCTCCATTTGCTGCCCACAGCAGGCAGAAGAAGCCTCTGAGCTGCCCTTTGGATTGTGATGCACTACTATGTCTCAGACAGGTGGAGGAGGGTACTCCTTCTCCAAGACCTACACATCACTGTGACTTGCCCAATGGTCCCAAGACAGTTCTCAGCTAGGGCAGCAATTTGTCTGCAGACGTCAAACTAACCACTCTAGAATAAGGCCACCTTGAAGATACCTGTGTACTAATCTCGTGCCATTTTAATTAGTGCTAAAGGAAATTAGCAATACTGAGCTAAATGGCTGTAACCTACAAAAACACAGCCACGCCTTTTGTTTAAAGTGAGATGCCAGTTGTGCAGTGAGACGAGCACTGAGATTGTCCTCGGAGGAGTCAAGGAGGCCTGTGAGAGCCACCCTGACTTTGGGATAAAAAAAGAGACAAAAGCCTTCAAGATGCTTTGTGTAACCAGAAAAAGCAAAGCAGGCTTCACACAGACACAAGCATTCCTACAAAAAATGATATAAAGAAATTACCTCTACTTACTGGTGTCTCATATCTTACTGGCTATTGGTTTTTTGTGGTTATGGAAAGAAGGCAAAACAGATCAGAGAGGCCAAGGACTTGGCCTAAACAAACATCAGGATTATGGCTCCAAGAACAGAAGCAGGGTGGGGGAGGAGAGAAATTTTGACCCAGCTGATTAGAAGGCAATTGTAACCTGAAAAACACAGCTCCTAATTCCTCCTGTGTCTGAGGTCACTGCACATTCCTTGTAGACAGAGGACCATAATAAAAGAAGTCTATCATCGCCTCCATCTCTGCTGTCAATGTGTCTGTCAATGTAACCTGTATTTCCAGTGTGGTGCTGGAAAAGGACTGGGACAAGCCTCAGCCCATTTGAACTCGTTCAACTCCCCCAGGAAAAAGGTCTCCCAAGAACCAGCAGCATGAGGCATGATTAAAGCAGAAAGCATCAAATAAAGAAGGAAGAATAATCAAGAAGTCACTTGATAACAGTGGAGAGACAACTTGTAGGTGAAGATGGAAGTGCTTTTGAGGCAATATCTGCACATGCTGCGCAGTGTCTAGCCAGACTGGGAAGCCCCATAGCTGGAAGCAGAGACCTGTCTGCTGTGAACAAGGAGGATTTCCATGGAGCCAGGAGACTCAAAGGTGTCCTGACAACTCAAAATCTGCTAACAGACATGAGCAGCAGCAAGGAATGACAGATTTCAAGAAGTGTGTTGAGAAAGCAATGAAAGGGTCAGAGGTCAGAGCAGACCTCACTCAGCCACCTGGCTGCACAAGTGGGTTAGCCAAATGGCCTCAGTAAAACTATTTTCTACTCCATTTGTAACCCTCAGAGGCCAATCAGGGAGAGGAGAGATTGTCCAGCTCAAATAATGCAAAACTTGATTTCTTTGAGAGAAAACTCCTTGACAGGCTTCTTGGCTCTGCTCAGTGTCTCACCCAAGCGAGTGGCCAGGAGGAAGAATAGCAGAGGTTTCCAGCAGGCAGCCTGTGCACGCCAGCCCTGTCCGTGTTGCAGAGCAGCCCACGACAGACAAGAGTGCTCCAAGTTTGCAGGGGCTGTTGAGATGTGGTGCACAGGCCATGAGGCAAAAAGAGCCAGATCAGAAAATTAGCAGCAAGGGGAAAGCTGAATCCTCTGGCCTGGCTGAGGACCAGACAAGACCTGTTCTTGGCATCATCTGGTGCAAACAAGGACTCCCAGGATAAATGGGCAGTGGAACAATTTATACAATTTATATTTAGCTGGACTTCAACATGCAGGGCCAGATCAGTGAAAGGAAATAAGACACACCAAAGGTTTGGGGAATTTGCCCCATCATTTGAGTTTTTCTCTGCAGCAGCCAGTCAGGAAAGGAAGCAGCTGCTAGCAGGATGGACATTAATTGCCATGAACCCCATAAGCACAGATATGTCAAATGGAAAAGGTGACTCTAGTCTGGTCTGTGGCATTTTGGAACAATTAAAAATAGTGATAGATTTGGTTTGTAAAACAAGAGAAGTTGGCAATAATGCAAAAACTAAAGAAAGCAGTTAAGTGCTGGTACAGTGAAAAAGTTTGCTATAAAACGTCAGCTTGTTATAATAGGAGTCTGGGCCAGAACAAAACATTACAAGCGCCTAGAAAAAAATCCTCTTTCCCAGTCTGAGGGTTACAAGGACACCACATTATGTCTTTGAATCCCAGAGGTACACAAACAAGGCCCCAGGTTTTTGCTTAGATCCTTGCAACTGAAGAACAGAAGGAGGCTGGTTACAAATCATCTGCTGGTATCTGTGAAATGCATGGAAAAAGTGGACATTGCCTCAAGAATAATCATTAATAGAGCAGACATGCTAAAAACAGCAAGGGGTAGACTGTCCAAAAGTGAGCCAGCTAATTGGTCTCAAATGGAGACAGTGACAGAGAAATGTACATTTGTCCAACAGTTGGGAAAGTTGGGTTTGAAAATTGGACATCTGGAATTCGAGCTTTATTTCTGGATAATCGAGATAGTGGATGAGCTAATAAACAGTTTGGATTTCATTATGCCTAATAGCTGAGTAAGTGCCAGGAAACCATGTCTTACAAAGCCTGCCTGCGAAAATTCTTCTAAAATATGGATCACAGATAGGTAAAACAACATGTAGACATCTGTTTTGCACAGAGCAAGGAATGGCACCTTTATATATGCCAAGGGGCTTTTTCAGACAAAGAAATCACTTCTCAGAGGCTGAAACTGGTGTTGAGACTAGGCTCTCAAAAGGATTTTAGCTGCTCAAGTGTTGGTATATGGGAAGCAAAAATCTGTTCCCCATTGTGTGTTAGACATTTTTGATGATGAGCAAATAAGAGGAAAAAAAGAGGATAAGTGCCAGAAAGCAACATAAAGTAAACAGATGTAGCAAATATACAGATGAAAACTAGCAGGGAAAGAAGAGTGGAGACATGCAGGGATCTTGGTGTTCACTGCTGAAGATGGCCTACAAACCTTTGCTGCTGAGCTTCTGGAGTTGTCCTCCTTCTTGTTGCCAAAGCAGCACAGGACTGTAATATAGAAAGGTGGCCAGAGAGCAGCCACTTCACTGCTTAACTAAAGCCAAGTACAGGAGATATTCTGGGAAGCTGGGAATTTCAGAAAGGTGGGATTGAGATGTGACACCACCTTGGGTACCACTGGCTTTTCAGAGGAAGGAGGGCAGCCCCACATCCTGTTCAGTCTGGACCACTGCAGCCTAGTTTTCCACTGGATCTCACACACAGCTGTGGATTTCAGTAGAAAAATCTTTTACACAATGGCATAATGATTCTCTCAGTGGCCATTAAATGTGGCTTCTTCCCCACTGCCACAGGGCAAGGGGTTATACCTTGAGCACAGCCCTGCAGGAACACAAACTACTTTTAAGCACCTCTACATGGCACTGGCACACCCATGCTGCGGTGAGGTGCCCTGAGGGAGCTGCCTCCCCTGGCTCCTCGGCAGGGAGGTTCTGCCACACACATCAAAACCCATGGTCTCTGCATAGGGGGTGGACATCTACAGATGTCTGAGACAAGCTTAAGTCTATCAGGCTGCAATAGAACTCCAGACAAAGGCGGTGTTTCCTAATGAAAGGACAGTTTGCTTTGGGCAGATGGGGAGTGAAGGAGGAGTTTCTGCTGACAGAAGGACAGTGGAGGAGTCCTGGAACAGCCACTCCTCCTGGATGTGCAGAATGAGGGAGGTCTTTGGTTCCTAACAAGTTTACTTCAAAGCTTGTAGATATTGCACAACATCAGTGAGTTTGTGTGAACTTGTGACAGAAAATAATTGCAATGGTCACCAGAGCATAATTTAGTATTTGTGGAGTTACTAAGGCTTTTGTGACCATTAATGGTTGGCTTCATTGATTTTAAAATGCCTTTCATAGGAAACAGATGTTAAGAGATACTGAACTTCTAGTTTAGAGACAGTATTGCTACAGCAACATAAAGGATTTGGATGTGTCCTGATTGCAGTAAAAGTTCCAGGCCTCTGAGTCAATTTATTGTATTGCTGAAGTACACATTGGCTTAGAAGTCTTATTGGTCTATTTTCAAGACTGACTGGATGGGAATAAAATAACTATGGAATAACAATTAAAATACTCTGCATTGCATAGTTATGTAATAATTTGTTATTTAACTATAACTGCTTCAAATATGATTTTGATAGATGCCATCTTTCTGTTTGTCTAGAACATACTCTTTAGACTACCACCATAATGGACTCATGACACTGGTGAGAATGATTCAAAGGTGCTTTTAATGGATTAAATGTAGCTGCTCTCTTTCAACAGGCTTTTTTGGAACTCAGCCTCAACAGCCTCCGTATAAACCATGGAAAATGCTACACAGGCATCAGTGGAAAGACAAATCTCTCTGGTCTTATTTTGTGAAACTTGGGTGTTAGTCAGGACAGCATGTAGCAGAAGAACAAGAAAAGAAATACCTTGACCCAAGAAACTAGGTGGAAAGCTCAAAAGAAGGAATTAGGTGGCCAGGTGTCCTGCAAAATGGGAAGGGAATATGAGCAGAATGCTGACCACTTGCTGTTTAATTCCTCCTCTGTTGAGGAGAAAAAACTTTGAGTGATCACTGTGAATAAAGAGGCTAGCATAAGCCCCATATTTTTTAGAGAGCACTTTCTCTTCCTCACAGATCCCACCTGCAGGGCTGTAAGTTGCCACCATTCAGGTTAAAAGGGAATAGTCCTATTTTTTCTTAAACATTTTTAGTGTCACTGAAGTTCATATATGAAGTTTGCATGGAAGTACTCAGCAGACTCCTTTATAACATTGTCTTAAAAAACCTTCTTCAGCTACGTAACTCAAGCTCCCTTAAACCAAACAATCTCTGCTACAAAATCAACTGATTGCTGATAGAACTACCACTCACTTTTTCCCCATCAAAAAGAACAGTCAAGCCCTATTTTCTGTAGCACTAACCGAGGCAAGGCAGGAACCTGTCCTTTTCCAAAACGAGGTGATGTACATCAGTGTGCTAATGATAACCATGTTATCTAGCAACTCTTTCAAGCCACTGAAACTCTTTCAATGAGCTCCTTATTTCCAGCTTCACCCCGCTTCCCCTGTAACAAAATACCAAGTGTCAGAGTTGCTTTATAAAAATCAAACTTACAAATTACCTTTGTACTTCTGAGAACGATGGTTGTGTGCTATAAAATATGGCAAGCTCATGCTAAAACAAAAGGGCACTCTCTCCATGGCATATCCCCTGTTCTCCCCTACTGAGTGTATCACCTGCCCCCTACAGATCCTTTATGGTTAACAGAGATGCTACTTCTGGCCAGAGCAGCTTCAATATGGAGCCTTAACTTCCAGGGATGTGTAATCATTTACACCTGTGCAAAGTAGATGTAAACTCACTTTGCACTCACTTTACACAGGTGAAAACGACTGCACAATGTGAGAGGCAGTGGAGAATCAAGCTCATAATGACTGCAAAGTGCATAAGCAGGGTATGATGAAGACCAACAGAGGCACATGGGATACAGTGATCAGTAGAAAGCAATTGTCAGCAGCAGTTTTGGGAGTCTATTTTCCCTCTTTGTGCCAGCAGTGTCTGTTATTTGCAGTGGAATTCATCCGTGTGTGCCCAGTAGATTATAAATCAGCTGCTGTGTGAATGCAACAGGCCTGCCTGCTGCAGCTCCCTCTGGCACTGCTGTTGGACTCCAGCTGCAGCAGGAAACCTGTGCTGCCACCCGGGCTGGAAGATGTGTGGTTGTGAGATCAATTTACTGGTAGAATCAAGCTAAGCCTAGAGGCTTGGGTTTGGTTTAGGGCATGTTTTGTATTGTGAGCTAAACAGCTTATCCAAAAATCTAGCTCAAGCACTGCTGAAACAGTACAGGTGCTCCTAGCCCTTTTTGTTATATAGCTAAAGCTGCCCAAGAGCTAAGGAGTGCAAGAGCTTTCAAAGGAAACTTTACTTTTTATGAGCTGTTAGATAGGACAAAGTAGACAGATCTAAAATAATCTGCTGTCCTTTGTCAGAGCTCTCTGACATAAGGATAAAGGCAGTAATTACCACAATGCACTGTTCGGGGGATGTTGGAGAGAAATTTTTTCATGTTGGCTTTTTTAGCTTGAAGATTAGAATTTATGTAACAACTTTGCCTGGTAGTCTGAAAAAGACCTTCTGAAATGTGTTCCTCTTAGCGTTACACCTGCCAGCTTTCTTCACTCTACTTTCCCTAGCCTACTTATAGTGATGGTAAATGCATCCAGAGAAATACGGTTCCTATAAAGTACTGAAGTTTCTGTGTAGCGTGACATAAAATTACTGAATATGAAATAAAGTATGTGTGTCGTTTTTCCAAGGGACTTTTAAAACGTGCCTCTGGAAATATGTGAAAATATAAAATACTGCTCACAAAAAATTAAAGCAGAAAGCATACACTTGTGAAGGAAAACTACTTCATTTGTCACAGCTATCTTTTCAAGGCAAAGCAGTCACACCCTGTGTGTGACAGGCTGGAAATCTACATGTCCCTACTTATTTTGCTGTGCTTGCAGTACCTGGTGTGAGAGAGGGATGCCCATCAGTGCAGGGTGTTTCCTCATGCCTACAAAGTTCTGCAGAGCCTGCACTGAAGTCAAGCCCAACATTCATTCACATCCCACTACAATCAGGCTAAATTATTCACAAGCAAGATGATGACAGCTGGGACAAAGGATCATTTTTAATTTTAAAACAAGCAATTTCGAGCCTGTGATTATGGCAAATAATCCAAACAGTTTCTTATTTAATGAAAGCACTTACCAAAGGCAGCATCAAAGCTGTGGTGGCAAGGGAGGGTGGGTGAAAGGTGAGTACTAACCCACTGTGAGCCCCTGTGGGCTGGGAAAACTAGACTCTAGAAAGAGACAACTGTCTCAATACTTATATTAACAAGAGTGAAAGAAGTCTTGATTTTCAGGAACAGAGCTAAGCAAAGGACTTTTACTCTCTATTCATGTTTTCCTAGTAAGTTTGGAAATATTTACTTACCCCAAATCAGGTACCCCCAGTGGCTTTTTCTGTAATGGGCTTTTAGGGGTCTTTTCAGCATGAGCTACAATTAACAGAAAGAAAATGTTATCTTTAGGTAGAGCAAGAGCTTAAGGGCTGTTCTGGGTCCTCCTTCCTTCAAGCAGTGCCAGGCAGTGCTGCCTGAGCTGGCTTTCCAGTGGGGCAGCACATGGAGCCAAGAGCCAGCCCGCACGCTGCCGTGCTGCTGGGCTCCTGGAGCCTGCCAGCAGCATCCCCACACATCACCTCACCCACGGGAGTGGAGGACAGGGGGGAGCAGGCTCAGCTTCTCATGGCTGTTCCACTGCAGCTGGAAACTGTGGTACAGAGCAAGGCCAGCACCTAAGGGTAAAGCAGCTGCTCCAAGGCAGGCTGCAAGGGCTGGAAGTTTCTTCAACGCTCTACTTCATCTTCTTCACCTGCAGTCCCAGATGCAACACACTGAAGCATGTGGTTCTTCACAGTATGGGGAAAACTGTGAAATTTCTGTACCTGGCTAGGTTGAAATCCCTGGAGGCAGCTGAGAGAGGATGTGGGCTACTTCATCATACTTGGCACTTGTCATAGGATCCCTTTGTTATCCTCTCAGTGACACTTGGCATGTTGTACCTACTTTAGTGCCCTACTAGTCATGGCCCTTGATGTGCACAGTCTTCAGTTTCTGTGGAGGACCATGAATACTATGACTAGATCCTTGTAGACTTATCTATTTATCTCCTAGGTCTATTCAAATGCTCTAAATTATAAAGGCAGGCTGACAGCAGCCTGGTATCAGGAGTCTCTTCTGTGCTGCTGCTATGAAACCATTTTCTTCTTCTACCTAGTCACTATGAAATGAGATTTGCTGAAGGTGTATTTAAGGTACTAAAATGCACTTCCTTTTTATGTGTTTGGGTATTTTTTTCACTGAAACTTATCTAAAGCTGTGGTGGATTCTTTATGACTTTATTGTTTTAAAATCTAAAGCCCAGGAAGATTTAAATAAATATATATCAAAAATAAATTCGAAAACTGAGTATCTTGAAAATGGTCCCTTATTAAGAGACGCTCATAGTGCCTAAGTCTCCTTTTCAACCCCCCTTGGTACCCCAAGGAACCAACTTAGGTCAGTCCTAACTGATACCTAAAACCATTTGGGACCCTGGGCTTGACTTGCTTCTTTTCTCAGGTCCCCAGAGGATTCTGTTTGCTCTCCTATATGCATACCAGATAATGCATCAGGACAAAATCATGGGAAGATCTTTCCTTAAAACATATCCAGCAATATGACCCCTGATACTTCCACCTAATCCAGTGGTTAGAGCATTTTGCTGGGAGCTGGAGGACCATGTTTGAATGCTGGTGCATTCTCTCCTGTGAGCATGCCGGACCACCAAGAGCGTTGTGTGGTCACAGCTGGGAGGATCACTCTGTTCCTTCTCTGAAATGGAGCATTTCTTGTGAGAGGAAGACAGAAGGGGTCTGTGAAGGAGAGATGCAGAAAGGTAGAAGAGAATGGGAGCACAAGACAGTGAGCTGCTCTGGGACAAGAGGGATCAGGTCCAGTACCTGGAAGCTCCTTGTAAGGGAAGCCCATCTGCCCTTCTCCCAGCAAAGTGTCCCAACCGGTGTTGGCAGCCTGCACCTTCCTTGGGAGATGACAAATGCCTCAAAGACAACGTGCCAGATGCAGAGCTCTGTGGAGTTTCTCATTCCTGGAGTGTCTTACAGCCTCCTCAGAGCTCCTCACACCAAAGGGAAGCTGCTTACTGCAGCTGCCTTATGCAGTTGTTCACTTTATTATTCATGCCTTGTGTACATTCCTCATGTTTTAACTATGGAAGCAGAATAAATTGAGCATATCAACCTTTCTTCCCTCCAACCTGTCATCCAGACTGCTTCTACAGGTTTTCTCCCCACTCTTGAAGGCTGCTAGAGCATGTTAACAGATAGTTCTTCAAGTGTTTCCTTTTACATCTCCTTTTTCCCCAGTTACACACTCAGTAATCTTTAGGGGAAGCATCCAGCATGCCCACAAAGGATGTGGAGAGTATTGCTCCTGTGACCAGCTTGTGTGTAGGAGCAGATCTACTTGGTCTGAAATCATCAACACTGACTGCACACACAAATGAGCCCACACCTCTGCTGCCTATGCATGCAAAAATCTGGGGGTATCTGTCTAAGACTTGGTATTGCTCTCTTGTGCCTCCTGTTTCCCTTTGCTCTGCTCTGGAGGGTCACTCAGCATGAACTAATGGACTTTCCTTTCTTGGTGGGCTCCTTTTTTCCATCTGCCAATGCCACATTTTGAGATTACAATTTCTGGAAAGCTTTCATGAGACTGAAAGGGAGCAGATCAAATGGAGACCACTGAACTCTAATGTGTCTATCGGCTCAAAAAGCACCTCTTTTTTACCAGTCTCTTATCTCTCTTAAAATATGTTTTTACAAATGAGTGCCTAAAAGCATGTGTGGGTACAAAGACAGTTCCTCTGGTCCCCAGCTTGGCTGCCCCATCATTTGGCTGCCCTTGCACTGCCTGGTTCTGATCCTGTTAGGCTCAGGCAGGTCTGAAAATGTTGTCCTTTATGGTTTTTTTACCAAATCCACTGCTAAAGTCCAGCAATCACTGACATCCAGCGGCAGCTGAGGATAATTACAAATATTTATTTTCTGAGAGGCTTGTTTGCCACCTGGGGAAGACTCAGTTACACTGAAGGTTTGTTTCTGAGCTGTACAAAGGGAGGACGAGTCAAATGAAGTAAAACACTGCTTTTATCAGGCAGGAGAGGGCAGGTACCTGAAAGCCAATACTGAAAATCATATCTATGTTTCCTGCATGAAGGTGCTCCAAGCCTAACTGTGCTGCTGTGCAGCTTGGGAGTAACCCCAGATGACAAACTGAGTTCTGCCTTTTGCAAAGTGCAGTGAGGCCAGACCTGAAGTTTCCTGCCCTAAGACATTATGAGTGGAATAAAATTAAGCCTTGAGCAACAGTGATCCCACTATGTTGGTCTAATAAAAACACTGTGCTGCAGTGTGAGCTCTTCAGCCTCTCCCCAGTAAGGCTCAAATATCAATTAAATCCTCTGGTGGATGATCCTGCCTGAAGAAAACAACATCAAAATTACAGTTTTTGCTTAATTCAATTCAACACAGATAATTAACAATTTCATCATGCTTGAAGGGGGGTGGGAGGCCATTATGTACATTTTTTATTACAGTGCAAATTCTACTTGTTCCTAAATGCTTGTTTACTCAGCTTTCTTTTTGTATAAAACTGTGTGGGCTATGAGACAACTGCTGAGAGAGTTACCTAGTTCTTTGGTTTGTTTTTTTTTACTATGCAGACACTCTCTACAGTGTCTGACAGCATTTAGGGAATGCTTAGAAGTCATTGTAAGGAAAAAAGGTCAGATTGCCACAGAAAGCATGGAGGTAAGTCTTTGAATGGCACAGCCAGGCCTAATTACTACAGGAAAAGTAAATTCATCAGTGAAAGCATAATTATGAGACAAACTTCTGTGCAGGACCTCCTTGATGCTTTTCCCTCTTTTTTCATTTGTGTTGGTGGGGAGTAGGGTAATAAAACAAAAATAATAAAGTCATCTTACTTTTATTTTTATTCTTACAAGTCCTTCAAGTGCATTAGAGCAGAAGGTAAATTTTGACAGGCATAAAATACTTCCAGTGCAGCAAACCTTAATGGTTGCTGACATTACCATGATTTAAACTTTGGGCCTCTGTAAACAGTTTGCACAGAATGCCTTGTAAGCAATCTGAGCTCATTGCAAGGGCTCCAGCATTTTCTGAATGCACGACTTCATCTGTCTCTTCCCCTTCAGCCTCCAGTCCTCTCTACTGTTTCCACCCCTTCTAATACCTCTTGCAGAGGTATCCTTACAACTTTTTTGGCAGCCACCACAGGCCTCTTTTCACTGATGTGTTACAGTAGTATGTCTTGGAGCTTTGGCCATAAACAAGACCTGATCACAGGGCATTAGCCATATAACAGATGCTCTCAGCAGCAAGGGGCTCAGAGGTGGAGGATGTACACAAAAAGGGGACCTGTAGCTCATTCCTGGGAATTGAGGGCACTTCCACTTGTGTGTCCTGCTCTGGGTGAGAAGATGCTCTGAGGAGTAGCAGAGAAAGCTGGGAGGTGGGGGGAAGAAGCAGCAGCAAAGTGACCGAGTCAAAGTGACAGGTTTAAATGTAATGAAAAAAGGAATTTCACTTCCCTTGAATCTGATAGATTTTGTTTCATGTCCTCTGCCCATGTGGGTAGGGGAAGTTTTCTGTTTTGCACTGTATGGAGGGCCAAACTGAGGAGCCATAGTTGAAAAAATGGGAGAAAGGAGTGACAGCACCTTCCTTGCAGCACGTGAGACCACCCTCCCTGGAGCATCTTGACTGACAGTGCTGGGATGTGAGCAAGGGTTCTCCTCTTCCTCTGTCTCACCAACGGTGAGAGCCATTGCATGCTCATGTAGAGCATTAAGAGAAAACTGCAATGATCTGGGAAGTGCTCAAGAAGCTGAAGGAGCTGAGTGCTCTGAGGCTGATACAAGTCTCCACACAGCATCACTAATGAAGGATTGCTCTGCCTGTATTTGGGGAGAAAGCCAGAATCTCTTTTCTGATACTGAAATAAAGCAGTCCCCTTTCAGACCAGTCAGGAAAGTAATTGTTCATTCCTCAGGTTGAGCCGCACATATGCGATCTCTTTGTTAAGTAGCTTTCTAAATTTTTGCTCCTTGGCTCTTCCAGTCGCAGCCTGTGTGATTGCCAGCCCTGAGCGCCGGCCAGGAAACCCCAGCCCAGAAGGGGCGAACGCAGCACGGCTCTCACAGCACAGACACGGCTATAAATGGGCTGCTGGTTACAGCCACTGGAGAGGCGGGGGGAAAAATCCACACTTCCCAAGTACAGCTTCTAAAATTCAGTGCAGGTCCTCTGGCTATAAAGCATGCAGAGACCTTACTTCTAAGAGAAGAGCAGTGTGTGGAAAAGGAAGGGAAGCCTTGGTGGCTACTGCTGGCAAAGGTGAGATGGACGAGCAGAAAAACACTTTTTCTTGCAGAATAGCTATCAGCCTCAATGTCATCACACTTTAGGTAAACATGCAGAAAGTCCATCAGTGCAAAAGAGCAGGGTAACTAGTTCAGATAGAAGGGAATTAAATTTGTTGCAAGCTAAAACCAAAGCCAAATCTGTATGTGGTATTGAAATAACTTTGCTACTGCCTTGAACACCACCCTTCAGAGTGGAGGTGTTGGAGCGTGATGTGGGGGAGCCTGGATAACAGATGTCTTACAGATACCTGTCCCTCTTCTGCATGGTCAGGTCTGCAAAGTGGCAGTCTGTTTCTACGATATGGAAGTGTTATTTAGGTAACCAAAATTCTGGTTCCCGTCTAACTTACAGCTAGCAAAGGTAGTGTATATCTGTGTAGTTTTGATATAAAACACCACCATGACAGCAAAATAATATTTTATACTGGTTTGTAGAGGCATAAAGGCTTCATAGACTTAGGCTGAGAAGAAATGAAGGGTGAGAAGCCCTTCTCCCATATCATTATCTGTGCATTGAGAGTTCTGGACTGGAGGAAGGCAAACATCATTGCTCAATTCATTTCCATTAGAAATTGAATGGGCTTCCACATTCCTGGACAGCACATGACAGGAGGTATTGGCTCATAAGGAGCTATTTTGCAATTTAACCATGACTGGCTGAAGGACTTGGAAATAAGAAGTGTTTTTCCGCATGGACGCTATTGAAACGTGAGCCTGAAAGCTTGTCCAGCCAACAGCTGGGACTCACACTTTTCTTTCTGTACCTTTATTTCTTGGTCCTGCCAAGGGTGGGTATTATCTGTCTGTTTGAAAGCTTTAAGACTGGAGAAGGCCTTGGCTGAGCTGAGGGAATCTGTCTGAAAGCAAATCATACTATCAGGGTTAAGAAACAGGCAATTTTTGTTGCTGGTGCTGTTTTCTGCAAGAAGCAGCTCATTGTTGTGTGCTGAGCATCCCAGGCCAGTGGCTTATGTACCAGGCTGCTAGACATCGCATTAAGGAGTGGCAGAAGGGGCCAAAAATAACTTTTCTGCTTGATTCTTCTTCCTAACATAATGTGTGACTGGTTCTGGTCTTCTGTGACCACAAGAAGTCCTGCTCAGGTTCCCAGCATCTGTTACTTCAGGGAGATCTAAAAATGTCTTTCTCTGGGAGAAAAGATGGTTATTTCACATTTTATGTAGAAACAGAAAAAATGAGCCTGCAAGATCTCTCATCCAGAACACCAGTTTTGAGGCTGTTTACCTACTTTGAGGAAGACTTATATTGAAGTCCCTGTTCTTTGTCAAATGAAGGGTTTTGAAGTCTTTGCCTCCTTCTACTGTGCAAGAGAATAGTTGTTTGCTGGCTTGTGCCTCTTGTGAACAGCTCCACAGACAGACACTCAGCTTGCAGTTTAGCAGTTTGGTTTTAATCTTTACTCTGGCTAATCCTTACACAAAACAGAACAGCTTTAATTGCAGATGATGAGAATGAGAGTGAACCCCAGCATTTCTGGCAGCCAAGTATTTGTTTGGGATTTGCCACACAGATGAGCAATTTGAATTTTCCTCCTCCATATGTTTAACAACTATTATGGTCTGCTGGGCTTTCATGAAATGCAGCTGCCTGCCTCTGACCAGAAATTTTGTCATGGCTCTGAGAAGATACCCCATGCAGTCAGTATTTTCCTCTTGCTTTGTCCCAGTGCTGCTGCTCTGGGTGAGCGCTGTTATCACATCAGGACTTGGTAGCTGAGAACATTCCATTCCTGCTGTCCTCATCAGGACCACAAAACTGGGATGTTAATTTTAAAAAAATTGCTTTGGCTTAGACCTGGAGTTTCAGTAATTCTTGTATTTTCAGCAAACCAAGGACCCTGCACTGTTTGAATGGGTCACCTTGTTTCCCTGTGTGTTTTGTAAAGTAGCACCATTGAGCCATAGCAATGGCAATACAGATCCATGCACCCTTTACAGAGTGTGGGGTGCCATCTCTCCTGCACTAGCCTCCAAAGCTGAAGCCAGGAGATTTGTGTGGGGAGGGGAGGTGGGATTTTACATAGCTATGCCTAAGGCAGAACAAAGTTTCTAACCAAAGCAGGGCTGTGTGTGCACACCCTAGCCATGTACCATAGGATCTGTGGGGGCAGAGCACTTCCAGAATCCCCTCTCCTTGTATTTGACATATATCACTACGTGTCTGTTGGGGAGGAAGTTGGAGTTGCCATTCCCACATTCTTCAGTTGTTTGGTGGGACAAAGCAGCACAGCAGCTGACACTCCTGATGTTCTCAGTTCCCTCTGCATGAAATTTACAATGGAAAGGTTAAAAATTATCTCACCACTTCATACTGCTAATTATCTTGGGTTGACAAAAATTGTTGTGCTATTACTCTCTGGATTTTTTCTTCTTTTGGGCAAATAGCTGAGGTGCAGGGTGGGAAATCCCTCAGCCTACTACTTATGACTCTACACACAAGGTTGGGGTAAAATTTGGAGGACAAGAAATGGGAAAGACCATCTCCAGTGACGCACATTAATGGAAGAATGGATACATGTGACAGAAGGCCCCTTTTCTGTTTTGTTATTTTTTTTCTGAGCCCTCTCAGTGCAACTATATTTCAGAGGCTTATACTAAGCCATGCTTGAGGAGATGGAAATAAAACCAAAAGATTCTCCATCTCCTTGGGGTTGGGAGGTAGCTTGGGTTTTCTGTGGGGTGACTGGGGCAGCATTCAAATGGTCTTGTGGGCTTTGCATGTTCAGCTTCTTCAGCATACTAACTTGCATCCACTGGCTAGTCTTTATGAAGCATTTAATTCTGTAGTTTTAGAGTTGTTGAAAAAGCTAAGGGAAGATTTATAACAACATTTGCTAACTCTAGGCCAACTGGTTTGGCACAGGAAAGAACTATGTTTTTCAGAACAGCTTTTCAACATTCCACTGTTAGCTAAAATGTATGAAAATTACAGTTTTTAAATGACCAGATGTTTTTGCCGAGAAAGAAATAGATTGCCTGAAAGGGGAAGATGAGGCCTGAACTCAGGCTTCTATGCTACTACTGTCAACTTTTCAGCTAATGGATGACCTACTACCATCTAAAACTACTAAATTTGTGTGATTAATGCTGCTAAATTGCAGCCACAGTATATTTATAATTTTCTCTGTCAGCTTGATACCATTTGTGCAGCATCACTATAAAAGGTGAAGGAGAGAAAAGGCGATTAATCTGGTGTCCTTGTACAGAACAATATGGCATAGCTCTCCTCAAAGCAGAGGCTTTCAAGTGAATTAAACTAATGGCTTCATCTGTTTCATTTCCAGCTCTATTTTTTTTAAATAAAGAGCAGCAGATCCTTTCCATGTTGTCTGCTTCTCTAGACAGAATCTGAGACTAGAAATGTTCTTACTTTTGGCTTCAAATTGCTCAGCACAGCACGATCATCCAGTACTTTATTCATGTGACTTATCAAGAGCATGGGGATCTTATTTTGGCCACCCATAACAGTCTAATTGGACTGGTCTGTGTTAAAAATCTGTGCTGGGTTGATGGGATTCTTCAAATGCTTTTCTTATTGCTCTGTTGAGCAGTTACCAGTCAAATGAGATTAAGAACAAAGAGAAGATGTGATGGCCTTGGATTGAAATCTTCCTTCTTACTTTATTGCCATTGCTTAAGGTGTCCAAAAGAAATCCCATAATAGAAGAGCTCTTTTTGCATCTTCTCCTACAAAGCAGACACTTGTTAAGGGGGGAATTAAATGAAGCTGAAGATGGTGAAGGAATTATTGAAACTACAATTACAGCTGTGCAATGTCCTTCTCCCCTGAAATGGAGCCAGATCCTTTGCAAGGCACAGCTGGATGCCTCCATGCTGAAATACAAGTTCTTGTGTTGCCACCATTGCACTCTAGGTAGGAGCAGGAGCACCCCAAAACTCCCTTACCAACCCCACAATGGAGTGCCTAGCCCATGGGAGGAGAAGCCGGGGGCAGTCAGCACCATGGGGGTCAAGCCCAGAAAGCCCTTGCTTCTGCTCCTAAAAAGGCATCATCATCTGGATCTGCTTCTCTTCTAAGAGAGTTGACAAAAAAGCTACTTAAAAATCTGTTTAAAATTACGTATTCTCTGCTTGAGGGTTTGCTAAGCTCATTATAGAAGTGGAATGAAATTCCACAGCACGTTTAGCATTTTTCTTGTTCTTATTTTCTGAGCTTTTCCAACCTAATAGAAAATGACTGATCCTACTGGTGATCTGAGAAG
The DNA here is from genome assembly GCF_049639895.1 of Pseudopodoces humilis. NCBI lineage: Eukaryota > Metazoa > Chordata > Aves > Passeriformes > Paridae > Pseudopodoces > Pseudopodoces humilis. Next base: position 136,112,521 of record NC_142200.1, on the reverse strand, counting down.
GACACAGTGGAAGAAGCGCAGCAGGCTGAGCACCATAGCAATACTGTGACTACCAGTTTGGCTACTTTATTGTGCAGGCTGATCCAAGGAGGGATTAAGAGGATTTTGTTTTCCATTTTTTAAGTTGAATGGGCTGGGATGAAAGCTTTTTACTGCATTTCTGAACAAGTCAGGATATTTAGAAAAGCAGTAACAATGGACTGCACCAGACTTATACTTTGAGCAATATAAAATCATTTTCCATAGGAGACTGACTGTATGAAACCACCCAGCTTCCCTGTGTTTGATCCTTTAGTGGTCACTGATGACCTCTTGTCTTTCTCCGTTCCATAAAACCTTCTGCAAGGAGCCACCCTGCCGCTGTCTGGCAAGTAATGGGAAAAAGCAGCCCTGGAACATCTGACTGCCAGGATGTATTAAAGCCTGAGGGATGTGTGGTGGTTCAGATCAAATACAAGTCAACCATAAGCCATGGCTTAAATTTAGGTTGACCTTCACCTTCTGACAGGTTTGAAAATGACTGATTGTTTTTCATTTGTTCCTCTGCACCCACCCCCCACCCTCCCCACCCCTGATTTCTAATTAAGGACAGAAGCAAAGGGAACAACTAATTGTTATCACCAGTTTGGATTTCCAGACTAAGAAACGTCAGTTCAGGGAAATGTTGTCCAAATGTTTTGCTAAACCGACCCACAGCCAGAAATTTTCAACACTGCACTCATTGCTAATCTGTACGCATCGAATCTTGCACATTTTTCTCTTTTAGCACCTACCACTTTTGCCTGAGGACCGTTCAGCTCTTGACCAAATCTTCTGCCATAGAGTCAGGATTTTTTTTTTCCACTAGCAAAGAGAGTGCAGGCGAGCAGGGAGTAAGCCTCATGTTTAATGACTGATACCTCATTGTGGATTACTGACTTTCAGTCCCTGCCATCACAGCCAGCTGCAGACTTTGTTGACACTTTTGCAAAACCAAGGCCTCAGTACCTCAAATATATTAGCTTTTGTGACCCTTTGAAGGCCACTGCTGTTTAGATAACTTCACCCATATATCTGCTGCTTGATATGTGCTTGTTCCTTACAATTAAGGGTTTTGCAGTTACCTCACCTAAATCGGGCAGAGTTTTACAAAAACTATTACCAAGGCTGTACAAATGGCTAAGCAAGTGCTCAATTCAGCAGATTGCAAAGGAAAAAAAAGGGCCCCTTGATCTGAAGCAGGCAAAATCATACAAAATGTGTGATTAAACATCTGCAGCTCCTGCAAATTTGCACAGTAGTGTGGGCACATATGGAAGCAAAAGTTCATCAGTTGGCTCCCAGAGGGGAGGAGAAGGCGGGTTTGTCTTCTTTCCCTCCCTCCCTCCCCCTGTCTGTAGCCCAGCAGTTATCTCAGCTGGCTTATGCTATAAATGACCCAACTTCAAATCTGCTCTGTCTGATTTGGAGGGCTCCAGAGGCTTACCCCAACTTTTAGCTTCTTTCACAAGGAATACCAGACATCTACACCAAGCAATTATTTTATATAGTTTCCCTTTAGGTCATCTTGCAGCAGGAGGCCCACCCTGGGAATCACTCCAGTCCTAGCACATGGGGACTCTCAGCAGGCCAACACACTGAAGGACTGTTTCTGCTTTTAGGCACTAGCAGCAGCAACCTGGGCCAATAAATCTTCTATCCTTCACAAAAGAAAAATCAACCAGAAAAACCTGTACAAAATCTTATCTCAAAGTAGGTCACCACTAGATCGATTATCAGGTGTACTAAAGTCTATTTTTGTGCTTAATTGTACTCATCAGAAATCTACCAGATTAGAAAATAATGGAAACTTCTTTTTTAATGTGTAGATGGGAAAGGTGTCTGAAAGACAACAGATACTGCCAGCAATCACATGTAATAATTTGGAAGCACATTACACCTCTAAATGAAGCATGTCTGTTAGTGTTCACACACATCACAGTGTCTGAGTTTATGTTTAAAGACCATAAATAATTATGCAGCCAAAGTAATAAAGCACATGCAAGCTACTAATATAGAGACAGCATGACTACATCAGTCCAAACTGTCAGGTATAGTTTACAACTTCACAAAATTTTGGAAACAACAACTGTGAAACCTGGCTATCCACATGTAGCAGAAATCTTTTCTACTGGCTGAGATCAAGCACAGAGCTGAATCCCATATGTGTATTTTTGTGAGTATCCACACTATAGGTATATATGCACAAATACTAAGACCATCAAAGACATTTTTTTATTTTGACTCTTTCTTGGATTTTTCTCTAACAGATGTAGTGAATAGCAAACAAAGAAATTGAACTCATTCTGAGGATAATCCATCACCATTCAAAGTTTTTAATAATATCCATAGTTTTAAGATATGACCATAGCAAGATACGACCAATACACTTAAATTCAGCCTATTGGTCAGTATATCTGGAAGATAATTTTTATTTATACTGATATAATGCAAATGAACTGCAGAGAAAGACAGTGTAGTGAGATTACTCTCTGTGAATGACATTTATGAAAAAGCATACAAATATATATAATTAAAATACTATGTACAAATAAATATCAACAAATTCTGTCAAAATCAAAAGATTTTAAAATGTATTATTTGGAACAATACATGCAAACTTCAGCTGTGATCTTGATCTCAGCTCGTGGAAGAGATTTGTTAGTATTCTCAAGTAGGCATTTTTCACAGTTCTCACTTCCAAACTTCTGTAAAGTAATAAATCACACCTGACAATTACTACTCATTTACTGTATTTCAAGATTTCAAAATTGATCTGTTCAGAAATCAAATTAAGCTTGTAAAGTGGCAGCAACTATACTTTCTCATTAGTTCAGACTACAATTTTGTGTAGGGCATTTCAATTTGAGTGTTTTTAAGTTATAACTCTTTAATAATTGTACACACGATAAGTAAAATCAACCAGATTCACAACTGACTTTGATGCTGTTTGAGACAGAAGAGCTTCCTCGCCCAGACAGTGGAAGGTTCAGGATATTTCTGAGGAGACAGTGTGAAGTTAATTATAAACTTAGAGGTAAATCCCTAACATTTCATTGGTTTGGTTCTGTAAAACATGCAATAGTTATGCCCATTCTCTGTATTCATTTTAACACTTCAGAATATTTTCAAATACATATATTTCTGTTTGTTGGTTTCAGTTTCACTCATTTAGTACTTGAAGCCCTTGGCTGAGATTTTGAGGGGAAAGAGTCGATTCCTATCAGCTACTGTGTTCTTTTTTTCTAACCAGAGGACAAAATCCCCATCCCTCTCAAACCACTGAAGGTTCAGGTTCTAGGCCAGAATCTGACAAGCAACATGTTTGAAGTTAATCGCCTTCTCTTGGGTCTGTCTGTTGACGTGGAGACAAGGGGACATCACAAATCAGTTTCTCGCCTGGTGCTGTCCAAGGTAACGGTGTCCTGCCATGCTCGGCTGCCCCCGGGCTGTTCCACAACACACAACTCAACACAGCAGTGTGCTGCACTGCTCACACAGCCACGGGGAGCTTCAACAGCACTGCTCCCATGTTCTTGGGACTTGACTGTCTATGACTGGAACCACTTCCTCTGTTCTAAGGGCAAGACAACGTGCACAGATCCAAGTACCAGCTTTTCAACTTCTCTGAATCTCAACAGGCCCCCTCAAAACAACTCAAACCAAGCAAAGGTTAATATATGTGCTTGAGGAGCCTGTGAAATTTTTGCAAATATCTAATCACAGTAATTCAAAATGCATCATACATTATTTTAAGTTTCCTTAAACTTCCCAGAAACATGCCTATTTGCCATCTCGGTAAGTCTGGTAAAGTCAAAATTGCAAGGACACAAAAGATGCATTTTTAACAGAGACTGCATGCAAGCACAGAGATCTACTTGGCAGGAAGGGAGAAAGAGAGATCTGTGTGCATGCTTGCATACACCTTCACTGTTTCAGGCAATGTATAATAATTTCCTTTGTGAGTAGCTATAAAGTTATTGTAGCATTAAAGCTGGATAGACCTACAGTAATGGTATTTCCTGACATTTCCAAATGTTGAAAGGTCAACAAAAACAGTACGTATGGAAACAATCTCTTGTCATTACATTCTATAGCATGAATTAAATAAACATTTCCTCTTTTTTCTCCCTTCTCCTGTCATTCAGTGTAAAAAACCTAAGCTACACTACACCATCAAAACAGCGTGAAGGCAGTAAGAGCTTTAATTAAAGAAGAATTCTATTGGGTTTCAGTCAGATCCACTTTTTCTTCACTTACTAAGAAGTAATGCAATTACAGGAGTAACCACTGACTTAAACATGAATCTGTCCAGAGAAACTTCCTCAAAAGGAAATTTCTAGAAGCAAGAGCCACCCATCCCTAACCAGTACACAGACTGTTAACACACTATGTTAACTGCCTTTGCTTTACACATTGTGAGAGAGCACAGTGAAGCATTAAAGTTCAGACACTGCCTTGTACACACTGACAAGCCCATCAACAATAACTTTTTAACTGCTTTTGAAATCAGAGTAGAATCCAGCTGCTCCTACCATCAGCCTTAATCCCTATAGGTCACACATTAATAGACAGCTCAGCATTGGCAGGGTCAGCATAGATGGGCAATGCCCACAAAATCCTAGACTCATTTAGATTGGAAAAGACCTCCAGGATCATCCAGGATCGTCAAGTCCAACCTGTGATTGAACACCATGTCAACCAAACCAAAGGACTGAGTGTCACATCCATATTTCTCAAATACCTCCGAGAATGGTGACTCCACCACTCCCCTGGGCAGCCCATTCCAATGTTTAACCACCTTTTCAGTGAAGAAATTCTTCCTGATGTTTAACCTGAACTTTCCCCAGTGCAATGTGAGGCCATGTTCTCTTGTCCTGTCACTGGCTGCCTGGGGGAAGAGGTTCACCCCACTTGGCCACACCCTCCTTTCAGGCAGTTGTAGAGAGTGATAAGGTCTTCTCTAAGCCTCCTTTTCTCCAGGCTAAACAACCCCAACTCCCTCAGCTGTTCTTCAAATTTTGCACTCTCCAGACCCTTCACCAGCTCTGTTGCCCTTCTCTGGGCATGCTCCAGTGCCCCAGTGTCTTTCTTGCAGTGAGGGGCCCAGAACTGGACACAGGACTCAAGCTGAGGCTTCACCAGTGCTGAACACGGAGGGAGCAATGTCACAGCCTGACTATCTGGTCCAGGAGTGAAATGCAGCTTTTTTTGCAGCATGGATCTGAGATCTGCAAGAGAGCAGAGGGTGACCTTTCTTAATAGAAATTCCTTCTTGTATTCCCAGACAGCATGGATAATGTCTTCAGTGTGTTAAGATGTAAATATTATTTCATGTAAAATCTTGCTGGACACAGTGATGATCTGCCAGAGCATGACTGGACTAAAAGAGCAAAGCTGTGACTTATCTGACCTGATATTGTAGTCCTCAGTCATCTGGTAGGCTGGAACAAGAGCAACTATGGAAACACAGTTTCCGTGAAGAGCTGTCAATAAACTTAAAACCAGACTATTGGCAGCAATGCTTACTATAAAAGTAATAGCACTGTGAAGTTCCCTTAAGCTGGGTATAAACAGAATCCTTTTTCATGATGAGACTGAAAGGCTCTGAACAGAAGACAAGCACTGCAGTGCAAGAGGAATGGAGACATGTATTGACAGGGAGAAGAGAGACTGACCTGCTGTAACACCCTGGAGACTCTTTGGTGTTCAGAAGCGTACAGCTGTAATGTACAGCAGGTGTGAAGAACTACAATAGCAAGAAAGGGTGAGGTAGAACATACTTTCATGAAAGCTCCTCACTTTGGGCCACTGATATCATTATTTCTTAAGTTTGCTGAAGTTCAGGGTGAAAGAGCCAGTCTTCCTCTGGATAAACTACAGAAGTCATTTAGCTCCTTTATGGACCTGTGTAAAGAAACTCATGTCCACCACTTCTCTATTGTTATGGACTTCCATCACCAACCATTTAATACCCTGTTTTGGTTGTCTCTGTCCCAGTTTTCCATTTCTCACTCATGAGTGACCTCACTTCATCTGAAAATGATGACAATATTCAGTCAAATACATCAGGAACACTTGCATTAAGTGCAGATAATAAGTCCCCTGGATGAGGAATTCAGACCGGTGATTTGTGCTGTCAGCAGTGGGACAAGGCCCTGGAACCATCAATCCCATGTTACAATGGCACCTGCTGATTACAACCACTCAGGGGAATGTGATTTCCTGACAAAGAGGCAATAACAAACTGAAGTTCTGGTCAAAGAATCAGTGCTGTAAGAGCCCTGATGAAGCATGTCTGAAGGAGCAGGCAGTTCTGTCAAAGTCAGTCAGTAACAGAGACTTGGAAATGTCTTCTGCTGCCAATTTGTTTCATTGCTGCAAGAGTTCACTGGACTTCCTCTGCATCTAAATACATAAACAAATAAATAGATAAATAAGTTGGTCTGTACCAAGGATGTTTCTCACTTCATCATCAGTTTTTTTTCTTCTGCAGAAAATAACCTGGTAAAGCACAAGTAAAAAGGAAGGCTTCTAAAATGGCACCATCACCTCCGTGCTGTCCAAAATGCACCCCCTCAGGCAGTACAACCACACCAAGTTCTATTCCTCCCAAAAAATAACCATCTGTGTCTGTTGGGGAATACCATATGTTGTTGCTCAGCTTTGATTCTGTTACAAGGCCAGTAATACTATAATACAGTAATACTATAGGCATCCTCAATTCTTTTGTTACAGCTCACCAACAACATCTGGAGAGCAGTCTGACCTAGTGAAATTCTACTTTGCTCATGCTTTGTGTGGGTGTGACAATAACTTTCTTGTGGCCTTCTGTTTTCATAATTGGTGCCGCTTCTCTTGTCCCACATCTGGAACAGTGCCTGAAAACTGTATCCCTCCTAAAGAGAAGCTATTTGCCATGCTGGCTTTGGCACTTCTTGGCCTTCTAGACATCTGTTATCTTCAAATTATTTTCCACAGGCAGAAAATGCACAAACCCATACAGTGGTTGCACTGTGCATTGTTACTTCCATCACCCTCTCAGTCCTAGGGTAAATTTTTCTTCTGGAGGGCAATTACTTCTGCAAACATCTGGAATAAGGCATTCTTACAATTTAGACTCACTGCTTTCAGCTGCACGGTAGCACACACCTAATCTATGTGCAGAGGATGACACTTCACTTTTCACCAGACATGTAGCCTCACATATGAAATGGAAAAAGGAGAGGGTCTAGTAAAGTAACAGTTCAGAGTATAAATTGCTGGTTAGATCTTCAAACACACCCCATACCCCTCAGTTTAGCAGAAGATGCATGAGGCTCTGAGGACAGATTAGGGTCAGCTTCAGGAAGTTCCATCCCAAGCTTTCTGTCCAGGACCTGGACCCAGAATGAATACAGTAGGAAAAGCCTTCCTAATAAGTCAAACTCTTTCTTCTTTCACTAAATAAACCAAACATTTTTTTAACCTGTATTGTTTCTGGCTCTGCTCACTGCTCAGCCCCTTATTACAGCTTACTCCAAAATTCCTTACTGGGTGTTTGGCAGAGTGAGTAAGATCTATAGCGTGACCTTGCAATTCAGTGCACTGCTGTCATTCTGCATGATGCACAGCTTTTATTGGAAATGAAGCTGCATAAATAAACACTCTTACATTAATGTGAAGTAAAACATTCTGCATTACCAATGTGCAGATACATTTTGGGAGGAATTAGTCACTAGGGAGCCAATAACCAAAGAAGTGATGTACCTATATTATTTTGATTCTTTTAGAGTGTATCCAGTATTTGATAATTTTTTTTCAGTTTTGTAGTCATTGATTAGGGGGAAGACTTGTTTGCATATTATAGAAATCTGAAGGGGATTAAACCCTTCTCTGGAGCTATTTTGTCCACATGAGCTTAAACCTTCTGCTCCACTACAATGTCTATAGATAGACACAAATTGCGTGAAGTAAGGAAAAAGCAAAGTGAATCCAGTTTTGCAAACCTGATCAAAGATGGGTTGTGCTTTAGTTATCTAAGTGCAACCTCTTAGTCTCTGCCATAGTAGCTTTACTTTTCTTACATATGCTGTCTGACAGCTTGTTGAAAAACCATCTTGCTAATGTATGCACTCTAACACACTTTCATTTCGTGCTTTTTCAGTCTGTTATTAATTGACCCATCACTATTTGTTCAGAATTCAAGGCTGACTGCCTCCAGTGCACTTAAAAAACATATGGGCAAAATTCATACGCATCAGCTTTGCATACCATACAGCATGAGAGGTGACAGTACCAATTATGTGTCTGGAAGGAGACGCTCCAGCCGGGCTACAGACAGTTAGCTAATATTATTCCAATGTGCCATTTTGAGAGGGAATAAACCTGTAGTGATCATCAGCTATGTAAAGAGCTGGGATCATTAGGCTCACTCTGGCAGTATCATGCTGATTGGGTTGGTTTTTCAGTAACAATGTTCACAGTCATTCAATCAAATTTTTGTGCCAGAACTTTCACCCCCAGAAAATGCTACTCCTCCTTTACGAGCACCTTGGTGCTTTGCTTAACAGGTTAAAGTCTCACATCTGGCACCCCTTGGAGAGCCAGCAATAGGCATTCAACCTGGTCTCTGCAGCAGACCATCCCCAGGAAGGTTGTTTGCTCCAGAAAATATACCCCAAAACAAAAATAAGAGAGAACATAATGTAAAACACAGAGCCAGAGGATAGGAAATACATCTGCTTTCTCCTGCCTCCATTACTTCAAGGCCATCCCTGCAATATGGGTTTCATTAATGGCTCAGAGACAATATGCAGAATTACAAGTTCAAGATGCTATTGGAAAAGCCACCCCATGACATTTTATGTGGTTTGGGACAGGGATGGGGAAGAGGTTTTTTTGTTTGTTTGTGGTTTTTTGCTTTTAAAATTTATTATAAGGTGCATTTTAACACTGGCAGCAATTGGGCTGGAAGTGAAAATATGCATATACACTTAACCTGTGCAAAATATCAAAATATTTCTGTTCAGCTTTGTCCAAAATAGAAAAATAAAAGGCATAAATATGAGACATATGCTTGGTTTGAGTGGCTGAGTATAAGTCTTGAATTTGCTCAGCTGAAAGGCCTTTGGATCAGGGTCAGTCACTTCATCTGAGCTTAGACACAGATTGATGGAGCTCCCATTCCCTATTTATAGTTTTCTATGAAGCTCCCATTCCCTATTCATAGTTTTCTACTAGCTCACACGAACTGTTACTTCAGTGTCATCATATTTGAAAGTCAGGTACTATAACAATAAAGCATAATGATATCAGACAGCATGATGCTAGTGAACTATTAAAATGCAATCTTTATACTGAGAAATACATGGATTTCACCTTAAAGTGGGCTTTCAACCTGGCCAATTATCAAAGTTTCAGATATATAAAACAATTGTATAAAATCAGAGTGGAAATAAGACAGTCTGAAACTACCTCTAAGACACTAAATAGTATTTGGGGCTGCTCTACAGCCAGCTCCAGCAGTGGCCTCACAGCCCAAATAACTGCTACACCCACTGCAGCTGAGCCTGGCTGTGGTGGCAGCAGGGCACCAGTGCCAGGCTCAACCCTTTGATCATCCAACCTCAGCTGTCACTGTGCCCCACCACACCCCCTGTGCTCCAGGACATCCAGGTCTCCACCACTCAAACATGTGTTTTAGTCACAGCTGGCAAAACAGAATAATTTTACAAAGCCTGAATGAGCTAGTCAAGAAGAACCTTTCCCAGTGTGTAGCAGGATACCATGGCCCCAGCTGGGCTGACAAAGCCCAGCCACTCTCAGCCTCACTGAGGTTATCCTGCTCCTCTCACCAAGCACATGGGACAGCACAATGGGACTGCCTGCACTTTACAGCCCCCTAAAGAGCTGTTCAAAAAGCAATCCTACTGAATACATCACCTGAAATGGAGAGCAACAAGAAATGTTTCAACTGATGACTTGCTCTGCTGAGTCCAGGACAAACTGACAACTTGTTTTCCACCTGCTGAGAGAGGAAAGGACCTGCCTTATGAATGCAGACTGTCTAGTCTCTTGCATTGCACCTACAAAACTAAAGAAGTCAATTAAGAGGCCTCTACTCTAGAGTATATTTATGCATAAATATTCTAGACTAGGCAGACTCTATATATACACTCTATATATACTCTATTTATACATGTCATAACAGGTTTTCTTGGGCATTTGTGGTGAGCTGTCCTGGTACTACTTGTTAGAGAAAACACTGGATACTGAAAGTCTGCCTAGGTCTTCTTACACACCACCCATGTAAGAATATTAAACTCATTCCTCCAGTCTTGCATTATGTATTCCTTGCCTGATTATTTTTTAATTGTTTTTGTGTGTGTATACAAGTCCCAAGGCATATGTGCAAATTAGGATTCCTGTCCCATGCCAGTCTGGGCACATGATTTGTTTACATGCTCATTTAAAAATGCAAGTCTTGTCATTTGAATCTGCTACAGTAATTTAGCTCTAATGTGGAACTGGTGCCAGGGGTTTGAAGGGTTATTTTTCTTCTCTGTGGACCAACTGCCATATTGTGGTTACATTCCTACTTGGTGGCATGAAGCCACTTAAAAGAGCTAACCTGCTCTATGCAAATGCTAACAATAACAATTTTCTGGTAATACCATCCTACTTAAAACAGAAAATCAACTGCTGCTGTTACAGAAATATGCAGGTACTCTGACCCGTGGCATGATGGCAGAGAGAACTCCCCTGCTTGCACCTTTGCCACAGAAGAAAGTTTGACATGAGCTCTGAAATAATTAGATTGCTCTGGATGTACTTGCAAATAAATTGAGCATACTGCTAGCTCACTGTAATTGTCTCTCACAGCATTCCCCATTCTTTTCCATAGTATGACAGAGAACAACTCAGGAATCCAGTACTACGCACCATTATTAAAAGAGCATCAGCAGCAGACTTGGAGACAGGTAGATGTCTCTGAGGCCAAAGCAGAGGCCCAAAGCATACCAAAGGGTAAGAAAAGTGCTGGCAACTGGGTGCCTACGTCTGGAAGATGTACAACATCATCTCGCACAAGCTGAGCTGAGTGACCAGAGCAGTTGTCTTCAATTATGGTGGGAGCCAAAGGGTGGAGAGAGACAAAGAGGCTAATGAGAAATAGATGCTGTTCTGTCAGTTCCTGAAAGACGATATGTTTATTCATTTAGTTAGTTACCAAAACACCAAGTGTTTTCAAGAGAAATCTAACCTTTGTATATGTCTGGGAGCAATACAAATGCACAAAGTAATCTGCATGCAAGACGGTAGTTAGCTACAGTGGATGGCAATGTTACTGATGTTTATTATTTATAACACCCTCTTGCTTGAAATCCAGGATTCTGGCAGATGTACTGAGGCATTATGAAATCCCCCAAAATTATCATCACAAGTAACTCAGAGATTATTTCCTGCAGAACACCAAGAATGTGCTTTGTAGAACACACTGTCCTTGTCTTAAATGCTTATATTCCTGTGTGAAATGTCACTTGTCGGGAGAGAGGACATTTGTCCAGGGAAAGTTTAAGGTCAGTAATGGCATGATTTCTTGCAGAAACGTCATGACTCTGCTGAGAAGACACTGGCAACTCTTCAGGAAATGTTGATTAGATAGTGAAAAACTTAGCTTTCTTCTCTGTGGAACAATACGCTCTAACTGGGTTCTTTGTAGTGAAATATTCATATTGTATATGAAGCAAATGACAGGCAGAGAACATTGACTCAGATGGAGAAGAGACTTAACTCATGTCCTCAGCACCTCCCACTTTCAGCATTGCCTTAAGCCATGCAAAACATATCTTTGAGGCACCGGCAGTACAGCTACAAATAAAAAAACCAGGCCATTTTTAGCTCTTGGGCCTGTGAGTCTCCACAGCTGATGTAATTCACAGCTCCCCTTTCTGCACTGTCTCAGGTTTAAGAGTAACTTGCTCCCAAGGCTGTGCCTCTTCCCTATGTTAGATCTGATGTCATGGATCTGTCCTTCCCTTCCTGCTGTCCATCACTGGGTCTGGGTGAGGGCTGTCCTCCACCCTTCTCAGTGCAGCAGCTCCAGAAGGCCAATTGCTGCTCAAGGCATCCCGAGGAGTCAGACCAAAACCAGGCTCTACCAGCCTGCAGGATTTGTCTTACTTACCACGCAAAGGCAAGTTCCACTGTTGGCACAGGCATCTTGTGATTAATGTTTTCCCCTTTACTCTATCAGGTCTGGTTTAAGTTGTAGATGTTAATAATTGACACTGTCCTTTTACTTAATCTAAGCCACCTTGAAAACTCTGGGTGGCATTAAATAACAAAGTATGTGCAATAAAATAAATGGATTGTATATACTAGTAGGATAACATTCTTTAAATGGTTGGAATCTCAAATGAAGCTTGAACAAGGAGCAGTCTAACACCTTCACAGTTAGACAAATCTGAGCCAGTCAGACGATGGGTACTTGGCTTTTCAGATGTAAGAAATCAGTAATTTTATTTGTCAGAACCTAGAGTAGGCTTTGAATGTTTTTCTTATTCCTTGACTAAAATAATAAATCAAAGAAATTCATGGTGTCATATGCAAATGGAGACATTACCAGTTCAAAACAGAAGGAATACAACTTAAGGCCCAGCTCTCTGAAATCTTAACCTTTTAAATGTAAAAAAAAAAACCAACAACAACAACAAAAAAAAACCAAAGAAAAAGGACTGATATGATTAATTTTGCTACTAGTTCCAGCAAAATGTGGACATAATAAATTACAGCAAAGACAGAACTATGATTCTTATATTGGATATCCACCCAATGCAGCAGCACTACAAACTATGCCCATAAGACTCATTCTTCTGGTGGATTGAGTGTCTTTTGTTAAGTCTTCAAAGTTTCAAAACATGCTGTTCTGAAGTCCACAGCCTTTGGAATCAGTGGTTTGTGAAAACAATTCACAACACACAATGGTTCAAGTACTATGCTATATAACACAGTGTACTGACTGCATCAATCATAGCCTTAGTGTCGAGGACACTGTGAGTTTAATACAAACTGTTTGCCAGAGGAGAACAACACCTGGAAAGAAGAGAGGTTACTTAAATTTTTTCTTCCAGATCAATGAATGCCTTACTTTTGAAGGTTACTTGTACTAAGTTGTTCATATGTGCAGGGCTATAAAAAAATTCACCATTGGAGTTCAAGAGAGATTTAAAGAGTAACAGCCAGAATCCTAGCCAAGGAAGTATTTTATCTTTGTAGACAGAACTTGGTAAACTAAGTTTCACATTTTCCTCAATCAATTTTTGCTCCTGATGGAATATGTAGATGATAAACACATCATGCTGTTCAAAAGATGGCTGTCAAAGATTCTTACTTCTGCAAATACAAATATAGCCCCTAATTTAGCAAATGAATACAATGTCTTACATCTTTGTGGTTAATTTTTTTAACTTCAACCATGATGAAAACCTTGAACAACCAATTCATAATTTGTACCTGTGCCATGTATGGGCAATTTGATAAAACTAGAACTGTTAATTGGAAAAAGTATTTATTTCTCCCTCTAGTTCCATCTTATCCTATTTACAATCTGAGAATCTGGCTTAAAATAGTTTATAGATTTATAGGAGTCATATGTGGTCAAACAAAGAACACATCCCTGAAAATACATATTTGAAGTATTGTCTCAAAATATTAAGCTATGTTTATTTACCTAGAATCAGTCTCACACATGTGAAGTATCAAGAGTCATTTGAAACTTAAAGATCCATAATAAAATTCTGAACAAGAAAAATAAAGGCTATGAACATATGCTTACAACCACTCTATAATCATCAACAAGGCTTTCTTTATGAAACTCCTATTTCTCTTAGTTGCTGCTTTAGCTAAAACCACACAGGACCACAGAAAGGGAAACATCTCAGTTCCTGTGTAAAATACAATCTTTTCCCTCGATGGCAAGAGGAAAATCATGCTGCATAAGAATTCTTTAATATATTGGCCTTTAGAGTTTATTGACTTTAGTTCTACTGGTATTCTACCACATAGGAATAACATTTAGTTACCAAAACTAAATCCTTGCTGATTTAAAAACCCATCCATTCAACAACAGTTTTGAACAAGTTGTATTAATTTAAGCAGTATGAAGCAAGCTGGACAGAGAGCACTAGGTCAACTAACTATATTTTAAAGGTTTTCTTTCTTAAAAAAAAGAAGGGGGGGGAGGGAGGGCAGATCAAACCTAAAAACATGCACCATAAATCAGGATTCAGTGACTGAAAGGTGGGGCAAACATCCCTCTGGGAAAATAAATCAAGTTAGTACTTGAATTTGTATCATCTTAGAACATCTTTCAACTTTATTTATTAGGTAGCTGAATGATTTTATCTTATCCATGTGTAGTCATCTTGTTCTGCCTGTATCAAGCTGTTCCAGACAGCATCTCTCAGAGCAGTAGCCTGTACTGTGTTGGAAAGAGGCTACTATTGATGAATATGGTTTTGATTTTGGAAAAGTGAGCTGTCTGTCTTTATCATGGATTAAGGTATCATTCGAAGGCACACAGTACACTTGGCTCAGAGTGGGGCAAGGTAGTCTCCATCCCCAGCAGCCCTCCAGCCAGGCTTCCCATCTGGTTCTCATAAGGCTCCCCAGCTACATTTCATCCTGTAAACTGAAGAGATGATGCTAGATTAAAAGCAGGCCCAGCAGCGATAGGTTTCAGCAGTTGGGGCAGGTATTCTAATTATGTAACACATGTAGTCATTTCTGGTACATAAATTGGCTTCTTACTGGTATGCATTTTATTGGTACCAAGAACAGGCACACTAGGGTAAATGACATCAAGCTGCACCAACCCATCAGAGTAAGGAAAATTTCTGTTTGTTTTGCCTCTTTAGTCCACTTCTAACCATCTTTTAATTAAACACTAGGAGACTAGGAAATACAATCTGCTTAAACCCTTGCAGCCCTAAAGATCCTCCTGGGCAGGAGATGCTACAAGAGGACTCATATTTTCGTATTTTCTCAACCCCATCTTGTCACTCCATTTTCAACACTGCAGCCTGCACTTTGCAGCAAAGTTCACCCTGGTACAGATCCTCAAGATGACACAAAGCCCCCCAGAGCTCAGTGGGATTCAAGGGCTGCAAGCTTCCTAACAGGCAGATCCTATTGCAGCACTGGGGACAATTGTACCAGAAAAATGGCATTTAGAATTGCCATAGGTACTATTTCAAGAGCAGCATACAAAGCCATGTAGCAAGCATTACACTTGCTCAGTGATATCCTTTGGTGTATTGAGTGAAGTTACTTCCATTGTTTTTGAAATAAAAATGATTTATTTAGGCCGATGTTCAGGAATGAATTCAAGTATAATTTTAAATATAATAAGCTAGAAATAGAACAAAATAAATCATCTAAAGTACATTGAAATATCTGGCATGGAGTTTTTCTGAAAACTTTTTAGTAGGTTTCTGACACAGTCAAAACAGAGCAGAATTAATGAATATTCTAATGAAAGGAATCACATGGTTTGTCCAGTAAATAAAAAGCAAATAGCTTCTCTCATTTGAATACTGACACTTTTAAAACACAACCTCTCCAAAATAAAAACAAAGTCAATTTGCTGGAAGTGGTGCAATGGCACCTCTACTTTAATGGAACAAGCATCAACCCTTTATGTGTTTCCCAGGTAACTGGGCTTATCAAGCAAAAAACTGAATTTCTATCAGTTTTTCTGTAACACAAACCAACACCTGGTGGTAGTGTCATGCCAGGATCTGGTCAGAGGTGTCTCGTTAAGGACTTTTGGGTTAGGGTCTTTTTCCCTTTGAACTGAAGATTGATGAGAGGGAGGCAATTTTCTCTTGTTCGGTCTCAGTTGTTTATTTTTTCCTTATCAGCATTACAGGGTACAAGGAGCTATGTGCACTATGATAGAAAGGGGTAAAATGGCTAACAAAAATTCTTTTCAAGGTCTTTTTTATGTTCCAATTAACAGAAGCTAACTAAATTATTTTTTTTAGTGACCCAATGACCCAACACCTGTGTGCTGCACTGCGGCATTTTTTATCCAGTCACTTCTACAACCCAAAAACCCCTAGGAGAAGAACATGAAGAAGAAAGAAGACAGACAAGAGACAACACCCTAAATCCTCCATCTTGTCTTTTGCTCTCTACTTTTTCACCCAGTGATTTAAGAAACTTTCTAATCTACACACTTACACTTTTTCTATCTAACTTTAACATTTGTTTTCATGTATCACCATGAAAACATGCTCATGAATTTCATGCTATATGAAATTCAGTGTTTCTTTGGATCCTAGAACTAAGTATTAGAAACAAGGGCACACACTCTGTATCTCAGACTCCAACAAGAAGAACAGGTATATTTGTACCAATTGTCAGCTCTGGTGTATACCACTGCAGGCCAACCTATTTTAAACCTATTGATCAGCTCCATGACCCTTTTGGCCACCCAGCCCATGAACAGACGGTGAACTAGCAAACTGCTTTGATATACAGCAGACTTGAAAACTCCCCAAAAGTTACCTCCATCTAGAAAAAAGATTTTAACAGATTTATTGGATTTCTCACTCTTACTTAAACTACTGTGCCAATAAACAGAACACCTTCATGCTTGGTATGAATCTCACATTTCTCCTGAACTCCACTGGAATCCTGAACTTCCACGTGTCTCACATGAAAGGAGCATTTCACAGAATTTATTGTTTAGTGGTATTTACTCTACCGGGTTGCCTTTTTTTCTCTTATTCCACAGGAGGTTAAGGCTTCAGGACAGTTGAAAAAGTTCGGCAGGCAATAGCATATACACAGTCTGTGTGCATTGCAGCCCTATACTTAAGAACACATTTAGTTAGAATTTATTTCCATGGCCTGTTTTCTTTTTCAGCAGCCTGTGTGAATTCTTTCAGGATGACATTAAATCAATCAGCTGCACCCATTGTGTTGGATTCGATATAGAGCAGACCAAAGAACACATAAGCCCAATGCCACTCTGTCTCTTAGGAATTACATGCTTGCTTAAAGTAAATTATGGTGTATTATAATACAAACACTGTCATGAGTTATTTGTGGCTAAACACCAAAACAAAGTAATACGTGACAACATCTGATAGTCAATTGACTTAAAGATATTTGCTCCAAGGAATTAGTTACTAACCAAAATTATTGCCATTAATTTGTTCTGTAACAAAACTTTGCAGGAAAGAAAAGCAAAGGCACAGTATGTGGCCACAAAAAGCCCCATCCTTAAGCTAACACTCAGCTAACACATTGGGCCCGCCCTCTCAGCCTCATTCACTCCACCTAAACTGAATAAACCAGTCATTTTACTTTGTACTTGGTCCTCCCCGTCCAGGCTCCATCTCTGTGTTGATCTGTTCCTGTGCTCAGTGCCACAAGCCAACTCTGCATACACTCCAAACTGCTCTCATTACTTTTCATTTCACCCATTTTGTTTCCCCAAGCCCTCTGGAGCCGTCCTGACCAGAGTCTCTGGATGCCATCACAAGACAAATAATCTGAGGTGTAAAAGACTTCATTCCAAAAGTGGAAGAAAGTGGACTCTGGAAAAGAATGTGAACCTGTCTAGAAAAAATATATTTCAAATATTATTCAAATAATTTGCTTTCATCTCTCATTTCTTTAAAGTTAATTGGAAAGAAAGAAAGAAGTCACCAGGACACACATTCCAGGAGTCTCCTTGGTATAAATCAGGCAACACACACACTGCACACCAGTAACAATGAAATGACCCCTTAAAATACTGCATTTCTTGCCAAGCATAACTTCTTTGAAGAATTTAAACTTCACTGGTCAAAATTTGTGAGTTCAAAGTCCTTCTTTTCCTAGTTCAACCTGGGGCAGAGTTCAGAGAAAGGAAGAAAATGCTAAAGCAATTCCTCTGTTGATATTTTCAGTAGAAAAGCAGGTTCAACAGTTAAGAGAGAGATGCTCCTGGCCTCTAAACACACAAATTCTCCTTCAGGACTGAAACTGTTGGACTCCTGCCATTAGTAATTTGGGCACATCCCTTTCCCAGCACATCTGTGGAAACTGCTCACACTTGCTGTGTTTGGCCCACTCAGCTCCAGACAAGATCCAGCCCTGGGGTCCTCACTTGAGGACAGGAGAGCAATGTCAGAACTGACTTGTGGTACACCCCATTTGGGCTGCAGCAGTACATCAACACCAAAAATCAGAATCACAGAACTTAAACAGTTTAATTTAATAATTAACAGAAAGCCAACACCACAGTGTCTTGTGCATTGAGTCTTCAAGTTTACAACTTTGCTACTGTGGCTCCTGAGCACTTGATAGATTGGATACTAATGGGCCACAGGAAACCAAAACAGATGACTAACATTAGCCAGTAAGTGTAAGCACCAGGGAAAGCAAAAACAAGCTGCTTTCGCTCCTCCCATGTTATCCAGCTACTCAGATGAAACACAAACACTGAGAAGATTATTGATAATTTTTACTTAAATAAAATATTCTATCAGTGGCTATCACAGCAGTTTATGACTGTTCAGTACTTGGTACTAACAGGGTAAGTGTCTGATGCTCGTCTGCAGAGAAAAGATGCATGAAAGAACGGAAGACAGTCAAACTGCACAAATGTATTGCACATGCCACTGTGGGTGTCACTGAAAATGTGGAAAACCTTTAGAAGGGAAAGTGAAATAGCTGAAATATAAAATCCTTTCTGTCATAAGACTTCAGAAAATAGTTCTTCCCATATGTTTTTCCTTCCACTGTTTTCTGTTGGAGGGGGAGGGGAAATCCCCTCTTCCCACAGTCCACCTCTTTAAAATAAAATTAGTGTCTTGGTTCCACTGAAAACAGTTATATCGTGAAACTGAAGTCAAATTATTTGAGGAGAGAAAAATCCCAACTTTTTCTACCTTTTCTGTTCACAGAACTCAAGTAGTTTTGGGCAATTATTAACAAAGTTGTCACACAAAGTGAAACACTTATAAAACATCAAAATAGGCCAGACAACCCTGTCACTCTCCCCACATCATGCACACTAAACCCCTACAAATGCAAAAGCATCTGTGCCTGTATTTAGAAAAAAATGGAGTGGCCTCTGCACCAAACAACAGAAAACAGTTTGGTACATAAAGTAAGGTTCACAAGTGATCTAGACCAGGACAATCATAAGGTATGTGTACCAAGAAAATAGAATTAAAGCCTTAGACTGAATGCGTTTTGTAGAGCTTTCAGCAAATCAGTCTCCCAGTCCAGTTCATGAAATAAGCTGCTGCCATCTTATGGAAGACAACTTGTAAAGCACTTGGTGCAAAACCCATTCTGCTCTTCCTCCTTTCCTGCACTTCTTCACATTCCTTGGTCTACTTTGTAATAATTTTGTTGTTTTTTTTTTTTTTTAAAGGACTTCCTTGCCTTGCAAAAAATCTGCCTATTGTGATGAGGTATTATTTGGGGAAGTAACTTTTTCACCTCTGGTTTTACAGTAACTTTCACAGCATCCAGGAAGTCAAATGGAGTAGTTTTCCAAGAAAGGGAACAAACCAGCCAGGCTGTTAATCCTGACACTGCCTCTGACAGAGGTTTCTTGTAAGATAAAACAAAAGCCAGCTGGAGCCATTCAGCCCCTACAGGATAGAGTCATCAATTTTGCCCAGTTTTCAGGCAGTCATTTAGTGTGTTCCATCTGTGGACTTCTCTACACTGCCAGCTTAACTAAAGGTGTGACTTTTAAAGTACTGAAATAAATTCAGTTTAAGCCTGAAGCCAGCACAAAGGTTCCATTTCTCCACCTGTAAGTCACAAAGCAATGCATTTGCAGAACACCAGAGAGATTTGCTGAGAGATTTTGCTTTTGTTCTGAAAGGAAATTCCTACCACAAGTTTCCATATTATGCTTTATAGGAAAGCAAGTTTTCAGATAAGGACTGCCTGACTGCCTGTGAAAGGGGAGTGTTCAGCAAGGCCAAGATACTGCATTTGTATGAACACAGGGCTCATGCAAGTTCAGCTCTCTTGTCATGACTTAGGACACGATATTCAGCTTGAACATGTAAATCATTAGATTCCAAAAGTCACAAATATTTTTTGAAAGAAGTATGACCAGTATGAGAGAAGCCAAGTGTCCTCCTTGCCCCTCCCAAAGCAGCTATCACTGACACTCTACCAGCAAACCTGAGCTTCCCCAGCCTTCCTGGAGCTTGCACGAACCCATAAAAAGTACAGTCACTGGTCAAACACCTTCTTCATTTTATCTGACCTGAGCTCTTCTTTTTCTTCTTCCTCCTCATAAAAGAGTTTTCAACTCACTACTAACTAGGGAAGATGTTAAAAAATTTCTACTGAGTGTGAAAAGCTATGCAACAATGCAACAACCCTATTAAACTGTACTAGCTAGATCTGGGCAGTATGCAATCAAGGCTCCTACAACACAATGGCCATAATCCCTGTTTCCCCATATGCAACTAAATGAAATTTATCTAGAGTACCTGTGAACTATTACAGGAAAGCTACAACTACTAAACTAGGGGGAAATAAGTGGTTGGCATCAAGGACATTAAGTGAGAACTCAGGTATGTTAGTTCAAGCTGCAGGTTTCTATGTCCTAAGATTTTACACAAGTAATTCGTGCCCAAAAACCCAAAAGGGGTTTGCCACCTAAATGATTCTACAGCAATCAAGACCCATCTTGCACTGCCTTTGCAAGCCTCTATGCACTGCAGAGGACTAATGATTATGGAGAACTCAAGCTTTGGAGAGGGCCAACTGCAGGTGCCCAAGACAAATACCTTGCTTTTGTATCAGTTTGGCAAGTCTCATATAGCAGCATTTCTCAGTTATGCCTGAAAAGATCTTCTGATGTTCACATTGGCCTTTAAATAAAAATTCCAGCACTTTCATGGTCCCTTATTAATTGATAGACATAAAATTTCAGGAATTTTTTTAGGAAAAGGGACATAAAATTAAGGAAAGAGACTGTGGTTTCAAGGGTCCGTTAATCAGAGCATAAAAGATTTTTTAAACACATCTATAAAAAACACATTGCCTTTTTTTCTTTTCTTATATGTTTTTTATTTTCCTAACAGATTCCTCCAAACACTTTCATTTAAAACAGTCTTTCTATAGTGCCCAGTGTTTTCTTTGGCAAATTTGGAGAGCTGTTTTGGGATAAAAGTAAATTGCACCATAAGATGAAAACGGATTATGAGATTTGATAGAAATCCGTTGTGCACACGCAAAGGGAGAGTTTTTCAATAGGTCATTTAAAAGATAAAAGCTCTGGAGGAAAGAGTTCTGCTTGGTGGCAAACCCATCCAACCCTTGCAAAGCCTACAGTAGAGGCTGCAAGGGAGGCGGAAGTTACAGAGCATGAGAACACACACAAACTCTCACATCTGAAAGTTATTTTATACATTATTAGGTAACATTTTTCATACAATGTACACATGCACTTGAGCAATGGTATACTCCAGAAAAGGGACCTTTTTGTCCATCTGACTTGCAAGCAGTTGGGGGGTAGGGGAGGCAAAAAGGAGTGGATTCTCTCTTAACACTTAACACAGGCCATCCCAGATCCATAGAGCCCACCTCCAAATCCAAACCCTCTAAATCCAGCTCAAGATGAAACCTGGATCTCCACGCTTGTCTTATATGAGGGATCCTGGCAGTGCAGGGCAGTAACCCAGTGTGTAGGGCAGACAGGAGCCAAGTATCACCACTTTAGCCCCTGAGGGTGGCAGCTGGAGCAGTAAGAACCCAGTGCACACTGTGGGACAGACCTGCCCCACAGCTTTGAGGCACATGGTGTAGACTGCCAGAGGAGAGGGAGAGGAGAGGGAGAGGAGAGGGAGAGGAGAGGGAGAGGAGAGGGAGAGGAGAGGGAGAGGAGAGGGAGAGGAGAGGGAGAGGAGAGAGGGAGAGGGAGAGGAGAGGAGAGGAGAGGAGAGGAGAGGAGAGGAGAGGAGAGGAGAGGAGAGGGAGAGGAGAGGGAGAGGAGAGGGAGAGGAGAGGGAGAGGAGAGGGAGAGGAGAGGGAGAGGAGAGGGAGAGGAGAGGGAGAGGAGAGGGAGAGGAGAGGGAGAGGAGAGGGAGAGGAGAGGGAGAGGAGAGGGAGAGGAGAGGGAGAGGAGAGGGAGAGGAGAGGGAGAGGAGAGGGAGAGGAGAGGGAGAGGCTTGCTGTCAATACCCCCTGGTAGGAAAGGCTATCTACTGCTGCTGCTGAGAGTACATTTTTCTCCACCTAATAGTTTCTATCTCTCAACAAGAAAGTTGCTCCAATCCCTTCTACAGTTTACACATCTTCCTATGCTTTTGCAGTTTAGTGACAGGAGAACTTCACCAGCAATGCTCTCAGCAGCACTCCAAACACAGCCCTGTAGAGATTAAGCTTCCTAACTTTCAAAAGCAATTTAACCATTCTCAAGCCAACATTTTGCTGTATTTCCTCCACCAAATGAACAACAACAAAAAGGTTGGAATACTAAAACAATTTTGTTCTGGCAGAAAACTAGACAAACAAGGTACAGATTCACTAGCTGAACAGAACTCAGCTCCTGTCACGTATCTCAGTAGCTCATATCCTTTTGTTTCCAGCAATACACAAGGGCACACAGAGCAGGAGGCTCCACCTTTTCCTGGCTGACAACTGACGGTAAAAAATGCATATGCCCACTAGCATTGATAACA
The DNA here is from genome assembly GCF_049639895.1 of Pseudopodoces humilis. Classification (NCBI taxonomy): domain Eukaryota; kingdom Metazoa; phylum Chordata; class Aves; order Passeriformes; family Paridae; genus Pseudopodoces; species Pseudopodoces humilis. Next base: position 136,089,806 of record NC_142200.1, on the reverse strand, counting down.
TCTTGTTTCTTTGCAGCATGAAGCTTAAAAATGCAAGTTTCACCATGAAATCTTCCCTGTTCATTAAGACCTGCCCACCAGCTCTCTCACCTCTAATCCTCAATTCCCAGCTGCATTAAGAATTCTGCAGTCAGTAAGTTTGATGTCTCACAATCCATGTTCTGAAGCACACGTTTTGCTTTAATTGCATTAACATACAATTAACAAGCCACACAGGTTTTCAGACTTCTTATAGCTAAATTTCCAGAAGGACAAAAAGCACAAGAAACAGTGCTGTTGAACCACTAGCAAATTGCATGACACCATCCCAAGACCTCTTCTCCTGAGAGAGGTAAGCAGTGAGGAACAGCTATTTCAAAAGAATCTCATCTTTCACTCCCCACAGGAGGTAAGAGCATTTCTTCCCCCTGTATTCTGACACAATAGCACGTCAGGTTTGCTGCAGCAGTGTGCCTGCAGTATCACTCTGTCATTGTTCAGCACACGCAGGCACCACCAGCAGCACTTATTGAACAATCAGGAATTCAGCTCCTCTGGGAAGTGCAACCCATCAGTCTCTGTGGCGCAATTGGAGAGCGCGTTCGGCTGTTAACTGAAAGGTTGGTGGTTCGAGCCCACCCAGGGACGGAGGAGATCCCTTTTACGGGCCAAAAAGAACCTCAGTAAGGGAAGTTCCAAGTCCTGTCCCAGGGAAAGAATAACCAGAGGCATCAGTACATACTGTGGCCACCCCAGCAGCTTCACAGAAATGGACTTGTCACTATGGCACTTTGCTGGCTTATGTTCACGCAAGTGTCTGTCAGAACCCCCAAGTCCACTTCTGGGGAAAGCTCAACTCTTCAAAGAATATTCTGAGTTGGAACATACCCAAAAGGTTCATCAAAGTCCAACTCCTACCCTGCACAGGGCAGCCCCGAGAGTCACACCATGTACCTGAGAGTATTGTCCAAACACTCCTTGAACTCTGTCAAGCTCAGTGCTGTGACCACAGCCCTGGGGGCCTGTTCCAGCGTCCAGCCACAGTCTGGGTGAAGAACCTTTTTCTAATATCCAACCTAAACCTCTCTTGACAAGTTTATACCAGCCCCTCAGGTTCCCTCCATCTTGCTTCCATAAGCATCCTTACTCTCGTTCTTCTGGATGACACTTGCCCACAGGCTTAGCATGCATCAATCTTCCTTATATCTAACCTGAACTAAAATAATTATGTCTAAAGCTGAATTTCAAGAGATGATAGGTAACCCCTGATATAAACTGTTTATACATTTATGTATTTTATTAAATTGTATTAATAAAGTATTGTTAGCTATATTAAATATACTTAGTATACCATGCATCATTATAGTTTCTGTTTTGTGTACCAAATGGATTACACATAATTAAAACTGTCTTCACAGTTTGGGGGCTGCTACTGCTCTTCCCTGAACCCCAGTTCACAGCTTCACTCCTAATCCTAAGTAGCTACATCTGGACCTTCTCATAACTGTTAAAGAGTAAGTTCCATGCTGTCAGCATCTGGATAGTCACATTCCTCAGAAAGTCCAGCCTGACAAGCATTAAGAACGGGGAACCAGGCACTCCTGTCAAAAGGATCCAAGCAGACTTATGACCAGATGCTAGTAAATCCAGAGCTGATGATACACAGAAAACACTAGAATAGAATTTCCTTCCAATCATGATTTGACACTTCTATTTTAAAACTCTTTTGAGGTTGTTTTAAACTTCTAAAATAAAGAACTAGAGCCCAGAAATTCTAGAGGTTGACTGAGAATTTTGCTATCATTGTACATAAAATGTGCATAGATTACATAGATTACATAGTTACAGAAACTGGGAGCATGAGAAAAAGAAGTATTTACTCACTGTGACCATTTTCACTCTAACAGAAAGGACCAGATGTTACTCAGGCACAAGGATAAGGACAAAGCTTCCACTGCATTAGTTCAATCACAGGACATATGCATGCAGTAGTTCGAAAACACATCTTCGCAGTTCTTTGCTCATATAAAACTTCATAAATTTTTAATTAAGGTGCCACAGGTACTCACAAAGGGTGTAGAAACAAAAAAAACACACTTGTAAGTTTTAATGGAGAGCTCTCTTTCTGTTCTCCCACTGCTGGACAGCAGCCAGGAAAAACACCTTATATTTTGCCCCTCAAGGCTCAACTAGGTGTGAAATGTATGTAGTGATTTGTCTGGCAACATGAAAAAGTCCTGCTCATGCCAGTGTTGCTTATTGATGCTTTCATCAATAAGGCATTACTAAGGCATCAGTAAAGCATGCAGGACAGCAAGACACAAACCTGCCACAGGGGCTTTGGGTAGGATGGATACAGCACCATGACCACTTGCATCAATCCTCCAGTAGCTACGTAGCAGTAACTTGTACTGATCACAACACAGGCTGCCCAAGTTTTGTAAAGGTTTGAAAACATATATCAGTTAAGCCTCAAAACACAGAATGAGTGCACCAGCTACAGGGCAAAATTAGAGGGGTTAGTGTAGCTCACTGTACATCAGGTGTGGTAGTTTGGCTACCACAGAGTTTTGACTTTTGGATCAGAAGATTCTAGGTTTGGCTCCTGGCTGGCTCGCCGCAAATTGGCAAATCTAAACTACTACATCAGGTTACTGGCAAACAAGGGAACTAAGAAGGAATCATACAGAGCAGCTATCACTGTGATACACAATGGCAGCAGGACCACCGTGCCCTGAAGTTCTGCCATGGCTGATGAGGCAGTCACTGTTATTGTCTGGGGACTCACTGAACTCTCATTTTCATTTAGTTAAGACTTACTTTGAGCCAGCTGTTGATCTCATTATTGCAGCAGGAGAACAGGAAAAGTGATGCTGTAGTTTGGACAAAAGCCCTACTAGCAGTAAAAATCCCAGCATCTTGAAACCTTCATCAGAAGCCTGCCCCACCTCCCTTTTTAAAACAGCAGCAGAAGAAATACAAGACAAAACCATAACAACACTTAACAGTATTCTCAAGTGTAAATTTAAGAAGATGCAAGTGCTGTGCCATATTCTTCCAGGCTAGTGTAAAGCCTACAAAAAACACCTGCCAGGCCTGAGTACTAAACTGCTAATCAGTACTTTATTGACTAGAGTAAATGAACTGGAAGCAACTTCAGTTTTAACAGCCTTTCACAATCATGGATTTCTTAGTTACCTCATTGTGGTTTAATGCCTTAGTGTATAAAAATCCCTGCCATGGCAAGGACATGTTCTCATTACTTGATGAAGAGCAAACCGCTCTCTCCATTATCCCTCTGCCACCTACTAAGGTAGGCTGAAGGACCTCTTGCATATACTTCTCTGGATGCAATACACCTACTATTCTACAAATAGGTCTACATCAGTTTTGAGCAGAGCTCAAACTAGTACTAGCTTGTAGTAGTTTCAGATACACTTGTATTACTGTAAAATACAATGGTGCATGTGCACTTAGAGACAACCCGGCCTACAAAGGGGGAAAAAAAAACGGGAAGCATGGGAAGAGATTTATTTGAAACACGGTAGCTCCACAACCCACCCCCCCCATTAAAAAAAAAAGGTGAAAGAATTAAAACATGCAGCACAGTAACCGTTGCTACATTTTCTTTAACAAATACTGGAAGCACAGGAGCGCAGCTTTTCCGTGCAGAGCTTCTTGACAGAGCAATGATGAAAAGACGTGACACTCTAGGAAAAACATTCCTCAGAGACATAACGTGCTTAAAAGATGAAGACAAAAAAGCTAGTTGCAAGTCAATTAGAACACATCTACTTAAAAAAAAATCCCTAACTGCTCTCAGTCTCACTACTTATGCTGTTTCAGAATACTTCTCTCCCAGAAATATTTTGCAGTGCAATAAGGAATAAATGACTTAATTCTTTCGCAGAACAATACCAACCATTCAGGGTGCGTCCTGCCATTCCCTCCTTCTGACAAAAGCTGTCAGATCTGGCAAAGGCACAAAAAAAGATGAATCCAGGTCCTGTGATAAAAGGCCCTTCTGGGAGAAACTAAAACTTAAGTCTCTTCTAAGCATAGGGATGCACCCAAAATAGGGTGGAAACAAATACAGAAATAAATTACAAGCATCTGCCAGCATTATGATACTTGCCAAGCATTGCTGACAAAATTAAGTTATTCAGTTTTAATTCACCTACAACTTTCCTCCGCTGTGAGTCTACAAAAGCCAAAATTCTTTGACCTCAATGCTAAAAAACATGATTTGCTCAGCCCACATACTCTGCATGCAACAGTAACGCAAATCTAAGATTTTAATATCATGTTTATGTAAATTTAATGTTAATTACATGTACATATTTAAATTATGCTACTACATTAACAATACTAGATACAGTATTTAGAAAAAACAACTAGCATGGTTAAGTCTTCAAATTTTGGTAGTTTTCTATCAAGTATAAAACAGAATAGAAAACAAAGTTTCCATGTGAAGAAGAAAGTGTATTTAAAAAGCCAAGACCTGTTGCAAAACACAGATCATGTACGCTGACATTTAAACAAAACCTTGCAGTAACAAAAGATGCTGTCCAGTCACTATACTTACAAGAAACTGCCTAATAGTTCATTTACTGACTGCACTCTAGTGATTCTTTAAGAAAATCCACACAGAACAGCATCTTTGTCTTGTCCTTTAGAAATAATCTGTACGTATGAAATGACCTAGTTTAAACCATATGCACTAGAAAATATAGAACTCTGCAATAGAAAGAGGTTAAAAAAGTTGAATACTGTGGAAAAAAATTTATTAAGTCTATACAAGTCTTCTGAAACAAACCATTGGCTTTGATACAGTAAATTCAAGAGAATACTCATTGCAATATTATTTTTTCATACAGAGATCAAGAAGCCCTATAGCTTCCCAATTAGTGTCTGTGACAGAAGTTTTATTTCTGAATAAGTAGCTGCACACAGCAGACGTGATAAGAGATCTCACAGTCACAGTGAGCTACAGTTGAGATAAACTTATATTACAAACATTTCAGAAAATTAGGAATCCATACTGAAGTGTGGCAAATTGATTCACGATGAAAGAACAATAACATCACTCAGAACCCTTGCCAACAATGAAGACTTTCTGCAGCAAGTCAAGAGCAGACCATCATAAAAACCTAGAGTGCAAGAGTACCACAAATTTATTATATAAATATCACAGGATTAAAACTCCAGTTAAGCCATCAACTGAAGTGATGATTAAAAGGAAAACATGGCATCTCCCAGCTTTGCAAAGGAATCTTTCAAAGCATCTCTTCAAGAAAGTGCTGATGCCAACTAGGGCTTGTGCCAATTTGTGTTTTAGACTGCACTGCTGAAAGACAAAATTTTTAGTAGATTTGTCTAAGAACTGTATAATCCTGCTGCTTTTAATACCTTAAAAAAAGCATTTACTATAAGAGATGAAATGTAACATTTATAGCTCATACTGTTTCCAATATCTGTGCACACTATATAGTTCTATAATTTCAACAGAATTTAAAAATAAGACAAAGAGCAGACAATGCAGTATTTGTTAGATGGATTTGTTTAGAATAGTTACACAATTAATGTATACAGTTGTAAAATTTTAGTGCATTTGTTCTTGCACATTATTTATGCTACTTATAAAAACTTGAAGATTGCAAGTTGGGCATGCTTACCATAACGTTTTCAAACTGGGAAAGCTGCAGAACATTTTTTCTACAAGTGTTCACTGCCATGATACAAAACAAATATGTGCAAACTGCAAGGTCCCTAAAAATAGCATTTAATGACTTTATGTACAGAAAGATGTAACTATCTGTTTAAATATGCAAAGAATAACCTTCCCAAAGTTTATAACATAGAACAATATCCACCACATGCTCCTCCTCCTCCATATCCTTCTTCCTTGTTTGATAACTTTACGCCTCTGTTTTGGCTTTCGCTCTCCCACAGTCCAGGAGTCTGAATGATTTTTTCAACAAGTTCTTCAAAGGCACACTGCACACCATCACATGTTTTTGCACTTGCCTCTAGAGAAGGGACACAAAAAGTCAAATGTTAGCATAATTTCTGGTAACTTGCTTAATATTTCTCTTTCAGTTAAGTTTCAGCCTACAACAGACTTAAAACTTCTACAACCTACTTACATAGCGATGCCAAAATTGGCAACTATGTGGATTTGTCACCACACAGGTAGCACCTCAAAGTATTTTCAATAGAAGAGCTTTCAAGCTGAACTTCACCAGAACATATGGAGACAGCTATAGCTTAGCTTTATTTTTCTGTGGAAAGCACTCCAGTAAGAAAAATTTGGATATTTATCTGAAAAACCTGGTTGCTGTTCTATATTTCAGTTGTGCACATTACTTATAACTCTAGTACCACCAGACCATATAAATCAAGGATCCATACTGCAGGATTCTGGGTGAGACTCCATATTAAAACTCATCTGATAAAAAACAGTAAGGGATCTCATTCCTTTGGCACTTAGCAGAATTCTAGGTAATTTCACTCAGGATCCTTTCTTTGGCTAAGAAATCTGCCCACAGGTTATGTTATGAGAACAACAGACACCATCAGAAATTGTTCAGTTCCACAAGGGCTTGCCCTGTTCATCTATGCAGCCATGCAGATACTTAACATATATATTTATGCACATTTATAGTCTAATTTTCATTTCATTTTCATCTTCCATGCACTTAGTAGCTTCTGCCTCAACTTTGAACTTTTATTTCCACATCTGACACTAGCTAAAAAAGAAACACAGCAGGACACTAAACAAAAGTAAGTCTTCAGTCAGAGAAAGTCTACAAGAATGAATGAGTACATGTCAATGAACTGCTTTGCTCTGGAATGATCCTGTAAAATAATGTCTTCTGATCCTGAGGTGAAACACATAAACAGACACATGAAGAGTGACTTCAACACCCATTTTTTAATTTATCGTTACATGGCTTTGCCTACAAAATCCACTTCATTTTAGAGCAAGATGAGAGCAATATATTTGCTCCAGTCATATCTATATCATTATTCAATCCCACCCACCATTTTTAAGTTAATTATATACCTACCTATTTTTACATCCCAGTTCTAATACAGATTTCTCTCTCAGGTACCAGCTATTTTGCTATACTGAAGGCTGGCCAATAGCAGCAGTTTTCCCTCTTTCATTTTGCTTCTGTTATTAATTTAGTAAGTCAGCTGGGAAAAGAAATCAGACAAAACCCCAAACCAGGTTTCATCAAGCTACAGATGCCCTTCATCCTCATGAATTTCTACATAATCATCCACAGTTAGAACAGATATGTGGACATGGGCACGATTTTAAAAAAGAGGAATACCCGTTATCTTTGTGCCCAGTGCAAGTGAGAAATATCATTAATTGGACTGCTCACATTAAGACTCTCAATCCTACAGAAGTGGTACTTTTCCTTATGTACCAAAAAATCAAGATCTCTGCAAATATCTATAACATACCTATGAACAACATGGAATGTTTTCTTGCAAATTTGAGGCCTTCATTTCTGTCAACTTCACGGTTTTCCTATAACAAAACAAAGCATTAATGATCCTTATTAACAAAATACACCACCAGATTACTTATGGCAGTTGAATTTGGTTTACCTTATCAATCTTGTTTCCAACTAACATTTGTACTATGTCATTCCTTGTGCAGTATGTTTCCAATTCATTTAACCAGTTATCCAGCTTGACAAAAGTATCTCTTCTTGTGACATCATAAACTGAAAGATATTAGTGATATTATTCCACAATATTTTTCCAAGAATTACAGCTTGCATTACAAAAGGAGCAAAAATGATGGCTTTTTGAATCAGAAAGCTGAAGGAGTTCTAAGGATTCAAATTTACCTTCTATATGAACAACTGGCAAAAAGTAGGACATCCACCAGCTCAAACCACTGATGCAGAATAACTCCAAGCTTCAACCACCTACGGTTCTCATACTAATCCTTGATACATTCTAGCTTACAAGCTAGAGACTATCATTCTCCAAGTAATTCTACACTAGCAGATCCTTCATGTAGGATACCTAAAATCAGTATACAACAGCTATGCAAAGAGGATGGCACAACCTTCAGTAGTGGAGCTATGAAAGTGGCTTTTTCCTTTGCTTTTTCCCTTTCCTTTTTTCACATCCCATGTGCAGACAGGCATAAACAGCTTCTTTCAATCCAATCTGTAACTTAGCTTGGATGAACAACCTTATTTTTTTAGAAAACAGGTAACAGAGATACTGAATAAAATGGGAGAGCAAATCTCAACAGCAGAACATTCTGTCTCCCAAACAATGCTTGTTTACAGCTGGTAAAACTGCCACAGTAAGTGGCAGGTTCAGTGCAACTACGGGACTTGACACGACATGTGTCAACAGTACCTTCCTATACCAGGAAGGTAATGCAACACACAACTTGGGAAACTTATCAGGAGGTCACATGGCAGATGTTATTCCATGTTAAACAATTTAACTAGACACAATAGCTTAGCAAGATTCTCTAAAGTCAGAAACAACGTCAAGAAAATTAAATGTACATCCCTTACTTTAGTCAGCTCCTCACTTCTAGCAGTGAAGCAGAACTTCAGAGCTCAGTGCCTAGCAAACAGGCCTCCATAAACCAAAAAAAACCACAAATGAGACTTGCCTGTGAAGCTGAAATTATGTATTTTGCCTGGGTTTCTCACACACACAGCTTGGTGCTTTCTACATGCCCACCTGGTCTTTTCTAAGTGATTCTGACTGCAACATTCCAACAGTTGGGAAACAAATAACAAAAAACCTCAGCCAGATCCCACACTGTTTATATTACTAATTTCACTGGGAAAAAAGCAACAGGGATAAGAAAAAGAAACAGCTGTATCACACAGGTACAGAGAGACCACACAGAGGAGAATATCTGTTTACTCTGCACTTAGTAAACGCAGGCAAAAATAAAAAGCAATAAATAAATTCATGATAGCACAAGGACAACAGATCCAAGCTATCTGTTCAGATAGCAGTAGCTTTTATTGTCATTCAAAAATCAGAGGTTCTCAAGCCAGTCAGACTGACTACACGAGAAAGAGCTTGAGACACCAAGATGCTTTAATATGAGTTGTTCAACACAAAGATATTTAATATCAATTAGATATTATATAAAGGCTATAGAAGTTTGTGTAACTCCAATGCATGAGAAAGCCACAAATATTTGAACTAGCATGCAAAGATATACTTACCTAGGATAACACCTTGTGCACCTCTGTAGTAACTGGGGGTTAATGTTCTGAACCGCTCCTGACCTGCAGTATCCTAATAAATGATTCAGAAAGTTCCATTATTCAGAATTTGAGTAGAATGTAGTTTAGCTTTCAGGCATTCTACTTCTAATGAAGATAAAAACTAAGATTTAAACTATAGCCCACTAGCAGATTAGCTGAGTTTATTCCATCCCCTGCTGTTTTACTACACATTGAGATTTTATATAGTTTGTCCTGGGAAACACTGAACTATTAGATGTAGTATGTAACTAGATTATGTAACAGTAAGACGGCCATTTCTGCAAATGCATTTGATCTGCAGCTAGTACTGCAGCAACCAGCAAGAAAGCAGCATAGCTGAAATGCTAAGATTTTCTAACAAGCATCACAGCCCATGACAACAAAACCAGTTCCTTCACTTCAATCATTTGGTCCAATTAAATTTGATTGCGTATCTGGGTAAATGCACTAACATGCTATAACACAGCAGAAGGAGGAGTAAGTCAGAGGTTTTTCCAGTTTTAAGTAGGGTTTACACCCTAAAATTTAAAGAGTCAATAGCTTTGGAATAAGAAAACCAAACCCACCAAAATTAGAATGCTGTTTTCTTATCAGAGATTAAATTACAGTGCACACTCATTGAAGACTTTATGCACAGAATATTTAAACAACTTTATTCAATTTACCCAGGTTAGAAGTGACACATGAAACACTGTAGATTCCCTGACAAAGAACCTTGGGTAAGCAAACTGGATTTCAACATTCTACAAGCCATTCAGTCAATGTCACGCATCTAAAACTGGTTTTGTGTCATGATGCACCTTCACAAGCTTTTCTTTTCCAGTTTACCTCAGGATTATTTCTATTTTCCAAAATGAAAGAAAATAAACTCTAACTTACCATTCCTTGTTCTGCTATCAGTCTGGTTTTCTTCCTGTATGCTGTTTTTATTTTCTGTCAAGCTATTGCATTTACTTTCCTTGTCAAACTCATTTATTTCACTGATGATTACTGGTGTAACTAAGACCTAAGTTGTGCCTTAGTGAGGTACGAAGCACCCTCCAAGCTACAGAAACACTGCAATACACATTTCACGTTCTACTGTTACTTCCCAAGGAAACAGAAGTCTGATATCTTGCTTATATTAGAAACAAGTTTTAATCTTGCTTGGCACAAGAAGACACAACTGTGTCTGACTTTACAAAAATGTGCTTCAAGTCACATAAGTGTGGAGGCTGGTTCACACAATGGAGAGTATTTTTTAAAAGCTTGGAAGTACTGTTTCTTCACTTGCTGCAATGGAAGTTCTACTTTTTAACTAGAACAGAAGTTGAACACACTAAAGCTATGATTACAAACACTGCCCCTCTCTCCTTGAAATGCATCTGCTACGAACAATTCTGACATTGAGCCTATATAAGCCTTTGTATGATGGCTATGAAGTTAAGACAAAAAATGGGTTTAAAGAAGTAACATAAGCATGCAACTGTAATTCTTAAACTATCAATACACAGCCTCAGTGTTATAGGCAAAATTTTACAAAGAAGTGCACCCTTCTACTGATTTAATACCATTTAATTCCTCCTTTTCTCTACTTCTATCCCAAACAGACCTGTAATTAGTACTGCAGAAGCTCACAGGCAGCAGAACTACCCTATCAGCCAGTTGTCCCCACAGCTCATTGCACCTGCTGAATGCTGCAGTATTACCTCCCACTTCTCTAAATCACCTTCATATTAACAGAAGAGGATTCTATACAAACTATATATTATAGAAACCCTAGCTATTCCTATAGCAAAGCAACACATGAAGGACTTAGGAGAGACTTACCCATATTGCCAGCTTAGCTTTGTTTCCATCAACTGAAATAGTTTTCACCTTGAAGTCCACACCTAGAGGAGGAAAGATATTTTAGTTCTTCAGACATATTACTCAAAAAAAACTTTTGCAAAAGCCTAAGGGCCTTTTAAGCCATTGACTCAAAATATTTTATGGAGGTAAGGCAAATACTATACCTCTTGTATTGAGCATATATTCCAGGACAAATTTTCAAGTTTGTAATTCAAATGGATTAACTTTCTACTCATTACTCACAAATTTTCTCCAAACAGACAACAAGGTAATGGCTCTGCTGCTCAGTCATCTACCCCAACATGTAACAAAATTCTTCCCTGTTCATGTGTCCTCCACCCCCAGGAACTAGCAGCCTATCAATTGCTCAAGGACAAGATGCACAAAGCTCAGACCAAGCAGAGCAACATTCTTTCTGCAAATTTAAAGAATATAGTGACACACGTGTGTTTGAAAGGCTCAGCACAGTTATCCATTGTGCTTTAATTTAACACTTAGGTTACAAACAGCAAGTAACTAACTAGAAATACGCTTCAAGTATTTTTGGCTCAACTTCTACTTCCCACCGGGCAGCAGCTCTAAAATGAAGTAGCAGAATGGAAAGTTGATACTTCTATAAGAACAACTTTCAAGCACAACAGCAACGTTTTTGTACTTGGAATTACAATGTAAATCATCACACTCCCTCACAGAAAATGAATTCAACTATTCTAATACAAAATGAGTAGAGCCTCAGGATGAGTGTGCTGCACTTCCATTCCTGAATTAATTGCAGATTACATACAAATAAAAACAGCTGCCAAAACACATTCAACTTAAAGTCACAAAGGATATACAGGATGATTAAAAAACCTGCATATTATAAGCAGATTTAAACTTCAGTTGCCCTGAACTTCAAAAGAGCATTGTTTCAAAAAAGATAAACACATTTTTTATTCCACTGTTTCACAGCTTCAGCTCATTGAAGCATTCCCTGAAGTGTCAGGTGTTTTGCAGACAACATTCTGCACTGGAAGAAGCCAGTACTCTCTTTCAAGCAAAATTTTCCCAAAGTACACCAACTTTTGTAGTAACTGAACAGAACTTAGTTAGGGACTCCTAGTCCCTAACTCAGCAGTAATATAATACTCAATATCATGCACCAGAATGGTACATTATTCTGCAGTTATGTTCACATAGAAAAGAACAGCCATTATTAACTGTATTTTAAACACCAATTCTTAGAACTTTACCTAGTTCACAGAAGACTGCTATGCTAGCAATTTGACACAATTTGATCCTAGAGAACATTCTGTTCTGTCTCCTTTTCAGCACTCAGCAATAACTTTCAGACTAACAGAATCTCTTTCTTCCAATGTAATTGCATGTTTCTTCCCCTGAACTCCAAAAATCCCCACCTGCAGTTCAGTCATTATGTCCAACAGTTCACAGTGCACTCTTTTAGCCATTAGTCTGGCACCAAAACCTGCAACTGCAGATATTACAAGTCTATTGGACACTTAACATGACAAATTCAAATATCTCATAATAATTTCAAGAAAGAAAACTTTCTTCCTTAAGACAAACATATTATATGCATTCTGAAGCTCCAATATCCTTCTCCCATTGAGTAAACAGATTCAGTATCTTGTGCCTACACAGTTCAGCATTTGCATTTAACAAAAATGGATATATACGCCTTTATGTTACCCTTGCTGCAGGTTTAAAATTCACTTTAAATTCTGCAAGAGCAATGCAAGTACAATAAGAAACTAAAATAATGACTAAACCCTATGCATTAAAATTACTGTTGGAAAGCAAAAGTGTGAAAATAATAACACACCAAAATACATCCTTTAAAGTGATCAAGGCATGTAAAACAGAATTCTAACAAAGGAGCTTAACACATATAAAAGCCAATTAACAAAAAGAAAACTTTTAAATACTTGAGTTTTTGGTTGCCAAGTAGAAAAAATTTAAGGATCAAGAAAATCTTGTTGAATTGAACAAACAGGGTACTAATACTTCCTAAAACCCCCAGTGAAATACAGACATGTTAGTGTGACAGGTATCAGTTCTGACCTTGCAAGAATGATGTATCTACCCTTGACAGCAGACAGCTGACAGTGCTTTCCAGCATGCCTTGGAAGGCAGCCAGAAACAAGACAGCACTACTAGACTGTACTCCTGTGTGTTAACACTCCCTGTCTCAGCACTACACACTAACATTCTATGGACTTACAATCTACAAAAAACAGCTCTGTCACTGATACTGCTCTCACATTCAGGCCAGTAATGACACACTGTATTTATAGGAAGTGCACAATTAGTTACAGTTTCGTATTTGTGTTGTAGGTAAGTGACAAATTGGACTGCTTAGGAGTTTGAGGATTCCCAATGCAAGGAAAGCTAAAAAGTTAAGAGACATCAGATCTGTGTAATACATCACTTCATTTGCAAAATACAGAGTGCACTGAACACTTATCTAGAATCATACAAAGAGCCAAGCAAGTGAAGACAACCATGAGCAGTAAGGACAACAGAAAATACTGGGGTACACGTAGTCTGGTAAGACTCATGTTAGGAAGCCCAACAAACAAGCCAGCCTCAAGAGAATACACGGACAGGTAATCTGCTCGGTTAAAGAAAACATGTTTAATCCAAATGAAGCTACGAAAGCTGAACTATTTGCCAAAAGCAGCTTATTCTTGGAAGAATATCACAGGATTTTAACTAAGTTCTGAAGAATAACCCACATGAAACAACTGTTCAGAGTTTCTTTTAAATTGCAACCAATATGTCTGTGCAATCTATGAAGGTAAAGATGTCTCAACAGGTCATCACAGGGGACCAGTTGTGCTGCTGTCAAGGTTTTCCTCAGTACTGTACATTTGTGTGCAGTTCTTGCTATATCTTAACACTAAACCAACTAAAATTCTCCTCACTTTCTAATCCAAATTAAAAAAATATAGTCACATTAGCCAGTTCAGTAGTCAGTATGTAGATGACATTGAAAGAAGACATTATTTATAGTCCGTTCATTTTGAAAAAGCACCATACTCTTCTGTTTCAACAGGAAAGGCTCTAAATCTTCTGCTCCTGTCCTTCTGACCCCTAACTCAAAACAAAATAGTGTTTAATTAGCACAAAAAGAACTCTGAGCCAAGACTCACAGAAAGTGTTTTGAAATTTCACCATCTTGTAAGTACCTGAAATTGGCATCTAGGGTCTGTGTTCACACAGCACAATAGTTACCTCTAGGAACTCACTCCAACTGTTTTATGAACAATAAATCATGCCCTGAATTTAAAGCTGACATTCTGCCTCTTAGAAATACATTCACCAGAAAAGTGGCAATGCCACTGGACAGTAGTTTAAAAAGAAAAACAAGTAATAACCTAGATTCTGCCCTCTTCTAGTTAAGTGGTCAAAAAAATGAACCCGCTATTCCCTAGGAGTGCCCCACACACCATGCTGGGGTCACAGCAGCTCTGCTGCACAGCACTACCTCAAATATAAGCTAGATTGGCCTACACCAGCATTTGCTCAGACTAGTCAGTCTCTATAAACTGACTTTTCCTACCAAATGATCACATTCATTCCAGATTAGTATATTTGTTTCAGAACTCTATCTGAAGTAATGTTTACATGAAGCACTCCTCCTCATCCACATCAGAAATAGAGCTGAGTAGGATCTGCCAGCAGTAAACCTTGAATTGTTGCTATTTAACAACCAGTGATTAGCCACCACACATGCTGTTGTGCATTTTGACAAACCCAAAGAATTACTTCAGGAAATAATTCCTTTGTTTCTGAAACAGCACACTGATGCCAATTCTTGGCACAGAAAAAAATCAGCAGAATGAAAAAAAAGAAACCCCACCATTAAAAACAAACAAAAAGCCCTCAAACAATAACGATGCCCACTCAGAGACTGAACTACTCTTTTGATATCCAAAACATCATGAAAGCTGAAGTAGCTAGTCTGCTAACTGGCTTGCATGGTTGACATATCAAGAAAGTAACAGGACCTGAAGTATATACAGTGCCAAAATTGTTAGAATAGAATTCAAGATTGCCATCTTCACCATGTGATCTATTTCATTCCTGCTTCCCTCCACACCATCCTCCCTCATAAACTGAGGTGCGGCTACTTGCACAACTTCATTTTTTACACACAATGGAATGAACAAAAATAGGCCAATTCCCTTGGCTTCTCAGTGCTTTATATGAAATAGCATTCCTGAATCTTATTAACATTAATGAAAAAAAAATCTATTTATTTATTTCTTAATAAATCAGACAGAGCTGGTTTTGCTTACCAACAGCTGAACTCAAAAAAAAAAACTTATATAAGCTCTTAGACAGAACTGTTCCTACAGAGAAAGTAAAAAATGCAACTGAAGTGATGGCATGGAACAGTAAGTATCTCTATTTTCCATAATTTCAGTTATTACTTTGGCAGAGAGTTGCATCACACTCTTAGAAGTTCCATTTTGCTTCTTTTGAGAACCAATCTACTTAGTGTAGCCTGGATTCTGGGTCACTCTCCCCCAGCACAACTGACCCATGCTGGTAGGTATAATACCAGCACAGCAATGACACGTCACTGTCTTTTTCCCCAGCAGCCCTAGATTCTTGGCTCTCTTCCACTTTTCTCAGGAGTCTAGCTGCCAAGGAACTGATTGCTAAGTAGAAGAAAAAGAGCCACATTGTAATTTCCTCCCTACAGAGGAAAAGCAGAAGCCAGGCAGAGGCCAGTGCACTCAAGTATTGCCAGAAGTTGGAAGAGTTAACAGTACCTGCAGATAGCTACCAAGTATCATATTGCACAGACACAAGGCCTGGACAGCAATATTACTAGGCAAAAAACTGACACCTATCTTGCACAGATAAATCAGTGGGACAGTAGTAGTGCTTACAGAAAGGCAAACACGTCTGAACTTCACTACACGTTAGACAAGTCTGAACAAACCACAATTTTACACCGAAAATGTTATCTGTTTTTCTAAGGTAGTATCAGCACACACTTACCAATCGTTGCTGCAAGTTCTGGGTCAAATGTATCATCTGTGAACCGCAGCAGAAGGCTGATAGGGAAAAAGGAAAAATAAGAGATACTATTATTGCAGCATAGCCATACCTTGCTGGAAGACTATAAATTACAAGTTTGAAAGGAACAGCAAGATCACATAGTGAAATAAACTCACATCTGAAGAAGAGAAAACGTAAAAAAAAAAAAAGTCCATGGAAAGAATGCAGCAGACGTGCTCTGCTACCTGAGCCCATATTTCTTCTCTGCATGTATTACCAAGAATATCTCTTTGAAAACAAAGTACCACACAAGTTGTCAAATCAGTGGCCTGAACAGTCATGTGAGCCGCTTTGCAAAGCATTTTACTTCAACCTTATTCCATATTTCTTTTTTCAGAATTCAGTACAAAAGTTCGTATTTTTTGTTTTGTTTCAATATTGCTTCACACAGTATTTCTGTAAGCTTGAGAAATAAATTCCAAGTCAGTTTTTCATCCCAGAAATAAATCCTTGAACTGGGCACACAGGGGAACAGCAAGGACAACAGCCATCAGAAATAAAGACACAGAAGCTGAAGAGCAGAAATAGCTCCTCAATGTTTTATGATTTTGTATTTCTTTTCTATATAATGACTCACGCACACAACCTTTCTCCCTATCTTGATGAATGTGTTTGCTACCAAGAGAAAAAGTTACAACTAAGATTTAACAGCACATCAGACCTTAGCACTTCAGGGTCCCTCAAAGAAGTGGCCCATAATGCCACCGATGTCAAATGTAAATTTTTTTGTGAGAGACAAAGGTTCTGAGCATGCAGTTTCTAAAAATCAACAGTCTTATGCATCTGTGGCAAGTGCATGTGGCAGGCAGCTGTTTGCTATGACCACAGCTTCTACTCATTTCCAGGACAGAGAAACAAAACAAAGCCTTATTTACTTTTTGGTCCTCCCCACCACCCTGTTCTTTTCTCCTCTTTTTGCATGTGAATTTAGAAGTCAAGTGCTTTTTAGCATTTGGACAGAGTCCTGCATTGACAAAAACAGTGACCACTGAAATGCCTTTATTTCAATAAGGATGAGTGACAACTCCAAGTTAATCACAGACCAACGTTTCTTCTCTCCTTACTCCAAAACCTTAATAACCAAATGGTAGGCTTATTTATCAAAGAATAATTTAAAAATAGTAATTTTTAAAAAATCACTGCACACAGGTTTTACCAGTACCTTCAGATGGTTGTATAGGGATGCTATTTAAGAGCAGCTATTTTTAGTTACAACCAATACTAGTTTCATTCAGAACAGAGAAATTATGGAACCCTTATACTGCTACAAGAATAAAACCATCATTTTACCACTACTACATGCCAAGCCCAGCCAACTTCTACCTTTCTTTCTTATGTAGCTATAATCCTCTACAAAGCACAGCACCCTCATAGGAACCATGTTTAAGACAGCATTTGTTCAGAAGTCAGGACTTCAACCACTTACTCCACCATGCTAATACCTGTTTAACACCTGAACTTTCTTAGTCAACCAATAGGTAAGAGACACAGATTTAGGAACAATTAAGTTCCTGTACATGAACAACTGCACTGTTCTCGTTTAACAGCATTTTTGTTCCCACATAATGTCTCTTTTACCAAGCTTTCTGATGTAAAGAAACATGTATATAAATATGTATGCAAAACCACTGTGTGCTTTATCTGCCCCAGGAAAAATTCTTCCATATGGCCACTCATATATATGAGATGACCTCAACTAAAAGAAATTTGTTCAGATCATGTCTGTCACTAGGGGCCAACTGTACTAATTATCACTTCAGTAGCAAACTCAAATGAGTAACTGACAGACTTTTAACAAATATGGGCGCTTTTTTTCCTAATTAGCAACTTGTATGTAATTTAGGTTCATGACAGAGGACACATATTATTGGCATAAAAATATCAAATATAAAATTAGATTTTGTATCCCACACCTTTTAGCAAAATCTACGTTACTATCAAAAGAAGTTTTAAAAAAACGAAAACAAAAAACCCCACATAAATGAAATCCCAACTCCTTAGAGCAGGGAGATACAGCTTAGCCAAAGCCATGAATACAGCAGGAAAGAAGAAATGAAGCTCAAAGTACTAGATAAAGCCTTTAATTAGCAAAAAAAAAACAACTATTAGAGCTACTTTACTGCGTCCCCGTGCTCTCCCGCACACACCCAGTGCTGGGTCACTTGTGACTCTGCATATAGCTATTACAGACTAGACATTAACCCCAAAGCGCTACAGAGATGTACAAGGGCACCTATTTCCCCACGACGCAACGCTGCCCCGGGCACAGGGCGGCCCGGGTGACCCTGGGCAGCCCGACAGAACCCCCGCTTCATCTGTTTGCAGCTGAGCCTGGCAGACACCAGCGCGGGGCCGGCGGCTGCGGGAGGCTGTGGAGGAGTGGGGGAACCTCTCGCCCGCCGGAGGGCTGGCCAGGAAGGGGCGAGGGAGCTCCCCCCGCGGGCCCGGCCCTGCGGGGCGCAGGCCGCGCCCAGACGGCATTGTCCGACAAGGGGCCTAGGCCGCAGCCGGCCGACCAGGAGAGGCTGTGGAGGGCTGGCGGGCGCCCCCTCACCTGGACTTGCCGACGCCGCTCTCGCCGATGATGAGGATCTTCAGGGTGGTCAAAACGTCCTCGTCCATCCCGGCAGCGCCCCGGACCGACCCCGACCGCCCGACGCTCCGTGCGCAGCTGCGGCCGCGGCGCTGCGCCTGCGCGGGGCTGCCCGCGGTTTGTTTACAGCGGGCAGGGCGCGCCTGCGCGGGGCCCGCGGCGGGGGGAGCGCGGCGCCCCCGGGCTGTGCCCTGAGGGGAGCGGGGCGGCCGGCGGAGTTTGCAGCCGCTGTCGGTGTCAGAATCCAGGGCCCTGGGGAGAAAAGAGGCTAGATAAAACGGCAGCGGGCTATTAGACATTGGAATGGGCTGCCCGGGGAGATGGTGGAGTCCCCGCCCCTGGAGGTGTTTAAGGAAAGACTGGACGTGGCGTGCGGTGCTACGGTGTGGGATCGGTCATCGGTTGGATTCGATGAGCTCAGAGATCTTTTCAAAGCTCGCTGATTCTGTGATTGCTTGCGGCACACTAAGGCAGCCGGCCAGCGCCCGGTGCGGGAGCAGAGCCAGCTGCGGCCTCCCGCGGGGAGCAGCTGGTCCGGAGCCTGCCACCAAAAGATGGGCTCGTTTGGGGACAAACCAACACTGGAGGCCAGTGGTACGTGGCACCACGTGCTTTTCTACCAGCATCTTACATTCTCTGTTAAAAGCCAAAAAAGTTTCGGTTTTTTTAAAACCAATTCCTATGAGAAGGTCTCTTTGTAACCAATTCAGCTAACCTGCTATTATGGCTTGAAACCTACCTCAGGCCATGTGTAAACAAGTGCAACTCTTCTAAAATTAACAGAGTATATGTCAGATGTGAGCCTGAGATTCCTCAACCAGTGCTGTAGTCCTTGGCTCAGCTGGGCAGTCCCTGGGCAGGCCAAAGACTGACTTCATCAAATATAAACAAGTTCAGGCTCTTCCATAATCACATCAGTCAGTCACACAACCAGTCACTCTAAAAGAAGAGATCAGGCCATGTCAGCAGTTGGCACAAGACAGGTGCACTTGTGAGGCCATCGCAGTCTCTGTCAGAATGATGGCTGCAGAGGGCACAGGTCTCCAGCAGAGTCCTGACTGCCTTCACCTGAGTTCCAGGGTCAACACAGAAACTGTTCTCTTGTGTTTTTATGGTAAACCTCTCTGTTGCCTGGCTTCTTCCACTTTCAGGATCTGGTCTTCTGACTCTTTTACCTCAGAAAAATGAGTCCCAGAATGTGTACAATAACAGCAATTATCCTATTAAACTATGGAAACATATTCTATAATTAAATGTGCAAACGCCTGGCTGTGTTTACAACAGCACTGTGCCTGTTTGTAATGAATAGTCTAAAATTTGTTGAAGGTGTGACAGTTTTTGTAGTTTGGATTGTGCTTCACAGTCATGCAAGAAAGCAGAATGTACCCTCTAGTTTTGTTGAAGTGTACAGGAACTGCAGGGTCTTAGCATGGATCAGGATGAGGAATTGAATTTGGAAAGAGCAGAGTATTCCACTAAGGCTATTGAATCTCTTGAAGTCAGAGAGTATTTGTATTCTGGGATTTGTTTTTTTTCCCACTGCAGCCATAGAATTAAACTATTCAGTGTGGCTATTAGTCCTGATTGCAGAAACTGCAATGGGTCAAGGGAGCTAAGCTGCCAGCACTGCTTTGTTTTGCATGAGCTCTGAAATTTATGATGGGAGAATGTCCCCTTAACTACCTGGCTGTCCTGTGTCTCTCTACCATCACAAGTGAAAACAGGCCTTGAAAGGTATAGGTTTTCTTTAGGCTGTCTAGGTACACACAAATCTCAGGAGCATGCAAGTCTCTAGGTGTCAAAGTCCTTAATTCATTGACACTCTTAAAGATTTTCTCGGGCCAGTCATGCACAGTGTGCAGCAGAAGCTGAGAAGCTCAGCCACTTCAGAGAGAAGTTGAGTGCAATCCAGTGCTGCAAAGACTAATCCTGCTGTCCCGTTTCCACATTGTGAGGCTGACCCATATGTTGTTGTGGCAGTGAGTCAGGAGTTATGATTCACAGCGAAACAAGCCTGATTGCTAAACTCACCAGTCCCTCCCAGCCGAGATGACACAAATACACACGCTCATTCTTTTTTTGCTGCTTCATGAAGTAATTTGCAAGGTTGGTAAAACTGGCACTATATGTGTCATATTAAGGGAGATTCCTTTTCTGTGTGACATCCTTAAACACACTCAGCACATTTATATGATTTCACATTCAATGAATAAAAGCAAGAAGTGAAAGTGCTGAAGCAGTCCCAGAACTCTGGGCTGGATTCCCCTGGAGACAACACTGCAGTGTAAATGATTCTGCTATATTTGGCCACTCCTTTTCTAAAGAATCCAACCTATTTTTATGAAAAAAACTACATAATAATCTCTCTCTCCCCACTTCCAGTAGCAGCCAGAGCTGGGCACTCCCATCTGTTGATCTTCTCAGTGTCTGCTTGGCTTCTGTGAACAGTAAGGGGGATTTAAGACTATAAGCACATTAGCTCTGGGCAATTAAAATACACTGCTTCTAGTCAACACAGTTTAAAAAAGCACCAGGGCTGTGACAGGAATTGGCTATTTGGGGAAAAAAAAACAACAAAAATATTGTTTCAGCCACTCAAAGAGCCATGGTTGCATATGAGAATGATATGCCAGTATTTTTCAGAGAAAACCAACATATATTTTGAAGATCATTAACTGAGACTTGCATAATGAGCAAGATTGCTGATTTTGTGCTAGAATAATGTGATTGATGAAAATAATATGAAAAACTTAATGGCATGCTTTGGAATTTTATTTTGCTAGATACAAGGTGTAACTTATGAGACACCATATCTTCTCTGCTGGAAAATTATGAAAAAGGCTAGCCAGCTCCCACTTACATAAAATTTTGTTTAGATAATTTGCCTAATCATTTAATCCTGAGTAATGCAAGCAGTAATCTTAAAACCAGCAATTTATCTTTCTGCATTGTGTAATGAACCTTTTTCCAAGGACAGCTTTTAATACTGGAAGACCTAAATACTATTTTTTAAATAGACATTTTTTAAATGTCTCTAAAGCAACCATTGAAATTATAAACAATGATAGAGAAGTAGATTACAGTTTAGAAATGTTAGATTCCTTACAAAACATTAATTACATTTTACACAATAAGAAAACATATTTGATATTCAAAGCAAATCTGTCATCTACTGTACATCAACTATGAAAAGGGTGAAACAACAGATTTCAAAGGACACAGTAAGAACAAAAAAGTTTGGATGTTAGAGTTTTCCCACAGCTGCACTTCATGTGCACTTCATGAATATACTGAACTGTGAGTCTGTGAATTTGACTTGTTTTCATAGCAAGTGTAGTTGTATCCAGTGCAGCACAATATATAATACATTTACACTCAGATCACAGAATTGCTTACATTGGGAAAGACCTCTAAGATCACTGAGTCCAACCTTTGAGTGATCCCCATCTTGTCAACTAGATCATGGAACTGGGTGCTACACCCAGTCTTCCTTAAATACCTTCAGGGACAGGGACTCCACCACCTCCCTGGGCAGCCCATTCCAGCATTTAACAACCTTTTCTGTGAAGAAATTTCTTCTTATGTCCAACCTAAACATTCCCTGACACAGCTTGAGGCCATGTTACAGCCTGTCCAGATCTCCCAGCAGAGACTTCCTGCCCTCTGGCACAACACCATTCCCCACCCAGCTTGGTGTCATCTGTGAACAAATCAATCCCCCTCAACCAGAAATCACAGAATATCTGACAGACCAAGTTGATGGAAGTGTTTTCTCTCAGTCTTAGTGAAATAAAAACAACTAATACATGTCCAAATCTTACTATTTCCACATTGGTGCCTCAGGTTTTCAAAAGCCATTCTAGGCTTTTCTTTGAATTTCCTGTGTTGGAGGACAGCTAAAGATGGATTTTATGAATACCGTAAACCTGCTAAAGCAGAAAATGTAGCCATGCATCTGTATGCAGTCCTTTTCTGCTTAAGCAAGGTCTGTATTTCTCACAAGCAAAACAGCTTGGGTTCCTTCTCAGAAAGCAGCTGCTCTAGTAGGACTCCTCCTGCTTTCAAAGAGGGTATAGTTCAAATTATTATTTCAAGGGGGGGAAATATGGAATGGAGTGAGTTTGCATTTAATAAAGAACTTATTTCTCCTTCTCTAGATGCTTTCAGTACTTAATATGGTTATTGTTAAGGGGGAAGGGAAGGAATAACCCCTTCCTTACTGTGAGACTACCTTATCCATAATCCCCTCTGAAGGGATAACATACCTCATCCAGCATTAGATTGCACGTGCCTGCAGGATTAGCTGTGAGAATGGGACAGGGTGGACTGACTAACCATTGCCATCAGTATCCTGCTCTTTGCACAACATCATGTGAAGCAATTCTGGTAAATCAGAGAATCTGGTGGGCAAAGGACAGAGACATAATGTCAAGGCAGAGATTGCCAAGTAAGCTGAAAAACAATTTGTATTAAATCTACAATATTCGTTGAAAGAAATGCACACAGAAATGTAAATTCATATGGGGGCAAATCAGAGCCTACTATGGCAACAGTTTTACTAGGTCAGAGCAAAGTCAATCTGTCACCAGTGTTAATAGCTTTGCTTAGGCAACAGCATACAGACAGGACAAGCATGAAATAGCACTTGCCCAGAATATTACTGCACACTGGAGCAGATTGTGACCCAGGCCTTTTTGAGCCCAATGTGATGGTATCTTCATATATAGTAGCTGTGTCTCTTAAACAATAGCAGTATTTCTCTTCATTAAAGGTAATTTCTCATCCATGTATATATATGTATCACACCTGTGAGCAACTGTCTATTTGCTTAGTCTATACTACACATGATTTTGTAGATCTCCAGCATACCCTCTCAGAGTTCTAATTTTTCAGCCAGAGGAATCATGATCTGTTTAATCATTCCTCATATGGAAGCCATTAAAACTTTAATTATCATCTTTTCACTTTGCTGTACAGTTGCTTTCCTGATGTATCATTTTTCAGATGAGAAGACTAAACTAGAGAAAGTACAGAAAAATTAGTGCCCTTAGGGAGGAAAGTAAGATGTTTCTGGTTTATTCTATGAGAGTTTTTTAATATTTTCTAACAGTCTGTTTGTTTTAATGGTTACAAATTAGCCCTGGGCTAACATTTTCATAGATCTTTACATTATAATGTTTCCTAAATCCTTCCTTTGCCTATTTATTCCTGTCCTTTTACTCCTACAGTTTAAACAGTATTTTTCTGTTTGAAGTCCTGCCCTCCCATTCATTCTGGGGTGGTAACAGCCAGGTCAGTGCTCTTCATCACAAATGCACTTTTAGGATATTTTTAAAAGAGGATCACAGAGAAGGAGAGAATTTCTTGCATTTTAATTTGTACTCATTGCCACTTTTCGTTGGCTACTGCTGAGGGGAGTTTGGCTCTATCTTCTTTACTTCATTCCCTCTATCTTCTTTATTCCATTCATCAAGTGTCAATCCACATTGACAAGATCCACTGTGAGCTATCTGTTCTCCATGCTAAACAGCCACGGGGATGTTGGGATGGCATGAGGGATTCAAAACTCTCCTATATCTTGCTCTTTACCCATGTTGGCCTTTTCAATAATTCAAAAGCTGCTGCTGACAGGTGGCTGAACTTCAAGTACAGTATCCTTAATATAGTCTGCATTTCACCTCCATTCTACCCTTTAGTTACCTTCAAAGTAGCCTGATCTTTAAAGTGCTCTTCATTGGAGTTTTTTTAGGGGTTTTTTTAGGTGCAGGATTTCCCTCCTTTTGTTACTTCTGCAAGACTATAGAATACGATTGTTGCTCTAAGACTTTTTCCTAGTTACATTTTGACTGTGGGCCGCTTCCAACTCAGGACATTTTATAATTCTATGATTCTGTTCTCATCATCCAGGCCAATATAAATAGTTGTTCTTCCTCTTGTGCTGAGCTATCTGTTTAGAGATGTGGTGGTGCCTTCCCTTTCTCCCTCCTTGGGGCCTCTCAGCAATTTCAGGAATTCTCATTGGGCCTTGGCTTTTATAAAATGAGTTGTGAGAAGTGTCCATTGACCACAGCAAGAACTCTTACAGGGCAAAGGTGGGGGCAGCACTGATCATACCAGGTACTCCTGTTGCCTGACCACAGTGGGGAAATGTCGACACTTCAGTGGGGATTCAAAGGGTTTTCCAGGTCTCAAGGAGACATGAGCAGTTGTTGGTTACTAGAAAGATATTTATTGTATAAAAGCATCAGTCTCAAAGGCAAAGAATTCAGAGAGTTAAAGTCCTTGCTGAAAACTTTTGTCATAAAGTCCCAAATTCTGAGCAGCATGTTCTCGGAGTGGAGTCCTGTTGTCTCAGGCTGCAGAAGAAATTGTAGTAGTTCTTGATGATGATGAAAATGATGCTGCTGTTCTTCTTTGGGTGTGTGTGTATGTGTGTGTATGTGTGTGTATGTATGTGTGTGTGTGTGTGTGTGAGTGTGTGTGATTCCCAATACAGGGGATTAAATTCTTAAATCATCCAATCAGCTAAAAACACGATTCTAAAACAAAACTTTCTACACCAATCCAAGCTTAATTCTAACATGCAAAAGCAGTGTTCTTTTTACCTAAACCTTACGTATAATGCATTATCTGTTTAAGTGAATAATCCTATCTGTTCTATCTAGAAATGTAAACTATGTTTTTACTATGTTTTCATTGTGTCTGGGGCTAAGTTGAATCTGTGAAGGGTATCACTGAACTTTAAACTGGGTAGTAAAGCTTTTCACTAGCTACCATAGACTCTTAAGGCATTTAAGCTTTATTCATACCTACTTAAAACTAAAGCCTACGCTTTTACTTCATGTCTATGTGGTTTAATATATTTTAATATTTTTCTCTTTTGTTTTGGATTCCAGCAGTACCATTGTGACTTAACTTTTGAATATTACAGTAATTATTCACCTGTATTGAGGCCAGGATGGAAATTTACTGATAACTAAAACAATTTTTTTTGGGAGCCTATAAACAGTGGTTCTAGGGGACACCCTTTGAGATTTCCTGAAGTGCAGTGGGCTGTTTCCAACATCTCCCTTGGAGTGGGACACAACTCTGAGCTCACCAACTCTCAGGGCTGCAGTATTCAAAGGACTGCTACTGAAAGCCAAGGACAGGTCCTGAAGGCTCAACACTCACCCACCGGGAAATAACAGTGCATTTGATGTGAATATTTAAAAAGGAATTTTTAACAGGTATATCCTTATATATTTCTGTATATATATTTTTGTGCCTGGGTGCATGTTTGTGTGAAATGATTTAAATATCCTATAGCAAGTATAGTATGAATATTGCCATCTCAGATCTGTAATAATGTCACTGTTGTTGTTGTAGTAAATCCTATTGAGTCACTTTGTAAACGTTCAATTAATCCTTGATTAAGTGCTGCTAAATCCTTTAAATATAAACCACTTACCTAATCTGAGACTAAGATTGGACCTGGCTGTACTTAGACTCCATCAGGAGTTTAGGAAGCAATGGGTCCCCCCTGAACCTCATAATTCAGTGGGAGGGTCTCCTTTATCCTTTTGCATCTTTGGTCTCCATATAAACCATTCTAAATTGATTATAATATAATTTTCCTTTGTATGTTTCATCCATGAAGCAAGTAATAGAGTGAACCTTGCCACCAAACTTCATGAAGTCATGCTGTCATTAAATTTATATTAAACCTGCTTTTTCTAATTTCTTTGATGTCGATTCTTTACATGATTTAAACCAGTCATTCCCAAAAACTGAAGAAATTTTTTTTTTAATGAAAACTTTTATTCCTAGGACCATGTACAGACATTATATTTTAGAGCTAACTGAAGTTTTCATTATTATTTGAGTTTCTTGTCCTCTCCACATGGCTGAGAAGCTCTTCACTTCATTGTCACTGTGGCCACCTTGGTCAGGTAATCCACTGCATTCTCCTAATCCTACATGGTTGTTGTCTGCCTGTTAAGTAATCCGTTTCCAATCAGAAAAAGTCTTAATACTAATATTCATAATAGCCATGTGGCTCAAAGGTTGCTCTAACACCCAAGACAGCTGATAAGATAGGAACTTATAAACATAGGAGAAAAGCCACGCAACAATTCCTTTATGGTACATGGGGAATGTGGCAAAGGGAGGCAGTGGGAATGGCCATTTGGAAGAGGTCTCTGGCAGTATCTCCAGCAGATGGAGTACCCTCTAAGTTGAGCTTAATGTATGGGCATTAGAAAGAAATTCAGCATGAAGAATGTGACATTCGTGACATTCTTTTCTCCTTCACAAGCATAGTTTATTTCATCCACCAACACACTTGGCAGAGGACCCTTGGTTTTTTTTGTCCAACAGAGGGCTTATGCCAAGTTTTGTGTACTTTGACTTCGGTTGAAACATGTTCCTTACTAGGTGGCCATGGCAGCATGATAACAAACATTGTGCATCATTAGGTCTTCCGTTATAAAAACTGCACCATCAGAGTTTGGGAAGGATTTGCAGTAGCGTGTTTGAGTAACTCTTTTGCACTTTTATTAGGTTTCCCTTGCACTTAGAATATGCCAATATTTTGAAATATTCTGTTGAGACATGCTGATAATCTCTTGCACCTCCCTTTCAAGAAAAGATGTCAGTTCTTACTACTATCAAGACTATAATAAAAAAATACAGTGGTTATATAATATATTTGTAAAATCCCTTTCTCCTAAGTGTTATCTGTAAAATTTGTAGGAGGATCTTTGACATTTACTTTTACCGAAGTAAAGCTCTTTGAGGTTGAAGCCAGAATCTGTGGGACACATCAACCCCAAAAACCAGTTTAGAAGACAAAGCAAGGCAAAACACAATCTCCATTTGAAACTGAAGCCAAACCATAGGTGGACACAGTCAAAATGTGGTGATGCTAATAGTACCCTTCTACTGTTACCAAAATTGCAATGGGAATCTACAGCTCATATTCATAATCTTTTTCCTTATTTCTCATCTGATAAGAAACAGTGCTAGTAAATGAGCAAATCTCCTTAAAATCAAGCTGAGGTACTGATTTCCTGTTATTCCTATATTTCTACTGCATGAATGCCTGGAGACTTTCATTAGAACAAAGCCCAACTGTATTCATTTCTGCAAAATCACAAGCTTCTGAAATTGTTGAAAGAGAAAACTATCCTTACTTATTCAGGCAGGATTTTTTCCTATAACATAACAGTTTTTTGTAGTGATATCTGTCTTGTGATAGTGATCAGGCTACATGTCCTGCATAGCAACATCAAGTATAATCTGCTGTCATCTCGTCATGACAACATGTAAGCTAAAACACTTACAAATAAACCAAAATGTTTTCTTCTGGATCAGGAGTTTGAATTAGATGACTGCATTTTCCTGGCATGAGAGAATTATTCCTTGTCTTTCTCCTAATCCTCCTCTGTTATACAATATATATAGTTACACATAGTTGTTTTTTTTCCCATGAGTTTGAAAAGATTACTTTTCCACTGTGTTTCCTGCTTCACTGTAATACTTCCCCTTGATTCTCTGGTTACGTCTGCTCAACTCTGTTTATGGGGCATCCAGTAACCTGAATGAAGTTACAGTTTTTAGATCTGTCATTGAGTCTTTGGATAGACAACCAGAGGCCCCAAG
Source organism: Pseudopodoces humilis (assembly GCF_049639895.1). Classification (NCBI taxonomy): domain Eukaryota; kingdom Metazoa; phylum Chordata; class Aves; order Passeriformes; family Paridae; genus Pseudopodoces; species Pseudopodoces humilis. Next base: position 136,061,417 of record NC_142200.1, on the reverse strand, counting down.
GTCTTGTATTCAACCCTTAGGATCTTTTGTTCCATCATCTGCCATCCATTGTGTCAAAGTGGTTTTTCCCACAGACATTTCAATTATGAAGTGATACTCAGTATTTGCTAGCGACTTTAAAGCCTTTGGTTTCCATTTGTCACTTGAGCTTTCCACCTCAGGTCCTAGAAGGGCACTGAACTTTGAAAGATTTTGCAGATCTCGTATATATTTGATCCTTTCATCTTAAGAATCCTTTGCATTCACAGTTGTTTTGACAAGATAATAGAGGTTTAAATCATTCCTTCCATTACTATTTGAGTTGGTAAGGCACAGTATGTTCACCCCTATTCTGAAGTCCCTAGTACACTCTTCTGAAGTGATAGCAATAATTTTGTTATCTGTGGCCTTTGAGTAACCTGTGCAGCTTCAAACAAAATAGTTTTTCAAGATGTAGTACCTGTGTCCCTGTCTTGACTAATACATGACAATGCACAAATACCTATTACTATTGCATTTCAGCAAACATGTTATTTGGCAGTTCCATAGGCAGTCAGGAATCTGGACCTCCATGAACTTTTGAGTTTGTTTGGCTTTTGGTTTTTCCAGGTGTTTCATGTCCATAGTGTTATTACTTAATAGTAGACAACTCAGAAATGCTTTTTCATCTTTATTGTTGAGTATAAGCACTTATGATCACTTCATACTTTAGCTTTTTTCTCAGCTCCTGTTAAGATCGGTGAAATTAATCTCATCTTCACTGAAATATCAGCACCATTAAGTTCATACAGATTTTTTTTACTTGCAGATCATTTCTGAGCTTTACAGTCTGTTTCAATACATTTATATGCAAGTGTAGTTTGTGATATTAGAGAAATTACTCAGATGGTACTAAGAAACTATTAGATTTTTCTTTTCCCTATAGGGCCAAACAACTTTTGATGTTTAATTGCCTTCCAGGAGCCTGGCAACTTTTTGTAGAGTTATTTAACCAGGAGCTTTTGTTAGTTTGAATCTATACATGTCACAATATCTGAATGCAGACATTGAGCATGAGTGGATGTAAAATGCCCCAAATTCTATACTAGACCTCTTGTTTTCATTCACTACCCACTTATACAGGGTTTGGTCCTGCTTCTGCAAACTACAATCTCATGCTAATTTCTGTATGAGAACTAATTCATAATGGTTTCCTTCCTTCACACTCTGCAGTGATTTCTTGAACAGAATTGCTGGGACTTCTGTTGGTTTTGTCTCTTCCCTATTTTTTAATTTGATCTCAACTATGATTTCTTTGTGCATCATCTTACATTGCTTAGCTTTTTAAGACTCAAATAATTGCAAGCATATATTTTCTGTAAGTTTTTATTAATTCGATCTGATTTGGTGAGTTGTGTTGAGTGGACAATATTCAGGACTATACAAAAGGAAGTATTTTTATGTAACATTTTGCTATTCAGGATGTGCTTATGGACTTGTGTAGGCAGAAATGTCTGGAGACAAATTTATTAATGATAACCAACAGTCAGCATCTTGAACTATTTGAGGTACTCCAATATTTCCCTCTTCTCTTCTAGGAAGGATGATGTAATTTATCAGAAAATGTCAGCTTCTTAGTACAAAGAAATATGAACATGGTAAAGAATTAGTATAGAGCTGTTCTCAGGGACAGAGTTCACCTTGATGAAGGGATCTTGGAAAAAGGGGAGAGCTGTGACCTGAGGTCGGGATACAAGAGTGGCTTTGGAGATTAATTTTTGGAGGAGAGACGGAACAGAGGAGGCTAGTCAGGAAACCAGAGGATGCTTTTCAGCCCCATAGAAGGCTCTGAACAGATCAGAAACTCCTCCTGTCTTGAAATCTTAGCAACAGCCTAATTTTTGACCCAATAAAGAAGCACAGTTTCTATACTAGTACCTTTTATATACATGTACAAGCCAACAGCTCTTAAAATTGCTTAGAGCTTATTATGTTACCCTTTGTGTTCAGTGTAAACAATCTCTCCCTGAGCATGGCTACAGGAAGTTTCATGATATACGACTTCCCATATAAACAACAGATGTACCACTCTGGCTGAGTACACGCAGGCAAAGCTCTGTTATGTAGATCACACCACGGTGACATGGTGACCAGGGTGCAATTTTGAGGCAGTTAGTTGGATGACCTATAAAAATTAAATTATATATTTATTTTATTGTTACCTTCCTTTCTTCATCTGTAAATTCAGCACAAGTAAATAAGCTTCTTTACAGAACATTTCTAGTGATGGAAAGCATCATGAAAGAGATACGTTGCTATAGAACCATACTGTGAGGCAGAAACAGTGTGAAACTTTAGCCCTGTGTGCTGCATTGTGTCCTACAAAGACTACAAAAGCAAAGAAAGGTGATAGTAGAAAACTTCCTTTTGGCCTTTAGATGCCTTAAAACAGGGGACATCTGCAGACTGGCTGACATGGGAAAGGCAATTCTGAATTTCAGACATAAGCAGTACTGTCCACAGCTTCATAGCTTCCTTTTATTCTAAAGGTGCATTGCCTGCTAAAGTCATATTCCAGTCAAATTCAGTCAGGTCCTCTTCTTTAATTCAAGATGAAGGCATAGTCCTGCTGTGCTACCTGTAACATCTAAGGAACAGCAAAAGGAGATTGTGCATGGTCTCTGTGCTTTGGGAGCAGACAGTGCAGGGTCACACTGCTGGATGTCATTACTACTAGGGAGAACAGGGTACCCCCAATCTGCCAGCCATTCTCTCACTAATTCCATGGAGTTGCAATAGATTACCTGCACAAACAAATGTAATCTCAAGACTGTACTAGCAACATAGAAAGGGTTCGTTTTTTTTCCCCACATCTTCCATGAAAAAGCCCTTCCACCAGGATGAGGGATCAGGCTGAATGAAGGATTTGTCCTTTCAAGAAACAAAATTAGAGTTTTTCTATGTCTCATAAATATGTGCTAAATTAAAATGTGTGGCTATTAGCAAAAATATCCTTTTGATTCAACTGGTATAAACAAAAGGCTGCTGCTTTGTCATTCAGATATTCATATGCACCATTAAAGGAGCTGGCATAGTCTGCCTGGATATTACAGGCAACTACAGGCTTTAAAGGGTTATAGTTTCTAAAGCCAAAACTAAATTAATTATTAACTTGTAAATGAGATTGATTAGGTCCAGGGCAAAAGTTAAGATTATAATCATCTATAATTTAGGAAGCATGCAATATTATTATTTGTTCATGTCTCAAAATGAAGGCCTCCTTCCTAATCCATTAACACTCATCAGCACTTTGTCACGATAGAAATAGACTTGTCAATACAAAAAATTAGTATCTGACTGAGGGGCTGCAACATGATGAAAAGAGTTTGCATAGCTTCTACAATCTTGTTTTGACTAAAGCTAGAGGGTGACTTTATCAGCTGCTTAAACTCAGCACAGGCACCCAGGGAGCCACAGGTTGCAGAAGCCTCTCTGAAACCACACTGCCATCAAAGGTGGGTACTTTTTCTTTTTTCCCACTCACAGGTACAAGCCCCCACTGCCTCCTGACCATGACAAGTGGGAAAGCTCCAACTCCTGATTGAAAACAAACTGTGCAGAAGAAAGGTTTCTGTCAGATCACCAAGTTGCTCTCCCTTCCCTGTGACTGCATTACATGGGCAGAGCTGGCACAGGTGCAGGACCAAAGGGTGAGGGGGTCTCCCCACAATTTTAGGTCCACTTGAGTCACTCCTGCAGTCCCTACTCAGTATGAATTTAGACTATTTCAGGTTATGCACACAACAGAAAATCGATAAGCCTTATGAATATAAGAAAATACCTTAATTTCTATTGCAATCTACTATTAAAGTAGCTTGCTCTTCTCCATGTTAATGATGTCAATAAAGCAGACAAAAAAGGACTTTTTATCTCTACCAATTTCCTTTCATTTTTGTTTAGCTCTATTTCTGGGAAAACTTGTGAAAATATTTATACAAGCGAATAGGTACCACCAAGACCTATCTTCTTTCATAAATAGAACCTGTAAGTCAGAATCTGGCTTGTAACAAAGAATATAGCCATCTGCTTTGAGTACCACTATTATAGTTTCTGCAGACAACTGATGAAACCAACCTTTTTAAATGGGAGATATTAATTTCAGGGGTAATTTCAGTCTAGGAATTCCACCCACCAGCACTATGGAAACAGGATACAAAATTGCAAATATTACATCATCAAAATTCTATCTCCTGATTGTACCCTTGTGTACATGAAACAGGAACTAGCAGCTTTGGATAGTGGTTGACATCTTCTCCAGACATCACATGCACTACTGGGCGCACTGCGGTGTCCTAGGAGTTCATAACAAGCAGATCAGGTATCCACAGGTGATACAATCTTCCCTTGCTTTCAAATTACATGGGGGTTATATACAACTCTAAACGTGTTGTCTCTTTTAATTTTTCTTGAGTGGTGGTGTGGAGATTGATACAATTCAAATCAAAACAGGATTGTTTAAGGAAAGAAAGAAGTTTTTATAAAAATTGTTCTAAGACTGATAAAATCTGATGACTTGGTAAGAACACATACTTCTCACCACTCTGAACTAGATCATTAACTATTGTTTTGCTAAAAGATGTCAGAAGAATTTCACATTGAATATTTAAACATTTTAAGTTTAGGAGGCACATAGAATTCAGAAAATTTGAAGTACTAAGCCTCTGTAAAGGATCACAGATTATTTTCTGCTACAAAAGTATTAAAAATATAGAAATTTCTTGAAACTTTTGAACCCTTGAAGGAAAAATTGAGGACTGAATAACAAGTAAAATAAGGATTATCATCTTCTGGTAGTGTCATGTTTTATTTATTGTTTTTAGAGCTTTCAGACTTTGCATTTCTTCCAAAGCTGTTTCAACAATCATGTTGATCATGACACAAATAAGATGTCTGAGATGAGACATGACCTGTATATAAATTCTTAGTAAGCAATGAGTAAGTTTTTTTCCATAGTTCTTTTAGTTTCCTTGCAGATTAAATGCAACACAAGATATTTCAGTGAAAATACATGAGCTTTTTCTCGTTATTCTGTAAAGTCTGTGCTACATCCTCTTATGAAAAGCATTGTAATGTAGTTTTTTTCTACCCTGTCTTTTAAAAATGTGATTTTTAGTCCTAGTTTGTGAACCTTTCACTGTATAAACAGTATCAGCCTTTATTTTTTGTTTTACGTGATTTTTTGTTTTACGTGCCGCATTTGAAACCCGTCTGCCTGGCACATCCCCTTCCCTCGCAGCAAGGGGTGTGTATACGTGCATTGGTGAAGAAACCTGACCATGGACTGTCTGTATACTAAGCATTCAGTCTAGTGAAAAACAGAACATGATAGGTTCATAAATTGTTTCCTATGACCTAAACTGAGCTGTCTAAAGTTTGCACTTTGGGATTGTGTTATAATTGCTGTCTAGAAACTTCTTTCCTGGTTGCTTCCTCTCAGCCCTGGCAAAAAACCCATCTCCTGACAAGTGTCCTTCCAGCAGAGAAGCATTTAAGAGTCTTTCACCTTTTGTTCTCAACTTCATGCTGAGCACAGGAGGTTGGAGGAGGCTGCTGAGGGGCAATAAGAAATCTTTCTTCTCCCTGACTGTGTCCTTGTCCCTGCAGTTCTCCCACTGGCTGGCATCTGGGAAAAATCAGTGTCTCTGCAGTGCATCATGACACACTGGTGCAATACTGAAGTGCAGCTCTGTAAGCATAACCCTGTGTAATGCAGCTCATCTCCTTTTGTCTGCAAATGGAGGTAGACTCCTGCAGACGTGGCATGCTCACAGTATAAGCACAGATAACCTCTGAACTCATTTGCCACGACATGTGCCTGGTTTCACACTGGCAGGAGCTTGGAGTCAATTTAGTGATGCTAAAGAGTTACTAAACAGCAGCTGAAGAGGCTACTGGAGCAGCCACAGGACCTTTCTGCTCCCTTGTGGAGGTAACACTTATCTGCACTGCATTGGGGCTTGCCAGAAAACCTGTAATGCCAGAGTCCAGATGGCTAATTGTCCCCTGCTGCAATCTCAGCCTGTATTTCCATACATCAAATCTTTTCTCTTTATTAAGCATTCAGCCCTATGGGCAGAAATTCCAAACGTTCTTTATACTCATACTGGGCCCTCTGCCTCATGGAAATTCATAATGCATTATGGAATTACTAACAGAAACCATCCAGAATCAACAGGAATGACAGGTGAAACTCATATTTTCCTTTGTTTTACTGCTCTCCTATGATCTCTGCTTGCTTTGATAATTAGTATTGCTCTTGATCTCTTGCTGGCCAGCACGAAGAAAATACTCTTGGAGCTGTCAGTTTCTGGCAATGTATTTGACAATCTGCCAAAAGTTTTGCAAATAGAACAAACCTACCTGGTTTGAGGTTTGTAATGTTTTTTCAGTGGTACTTGTCCATCCCGCATCAATAGTGGGAATAGTAGAAAAATAGTAATGAAAATACCAGGAAAGTGCACACTGACTGGACACTAGTATGGAAATAGTTTTTAGTTCACTTGCCTTTTCAGTAATCCTACTTTTGAGGTCCTCATCTGGCAGCAAAGGGCTCTGCTGCTGACCTGGCAGCATGGCTGATGACAGTGAAGCACTGGCACTCTGCTGCAGTGCATGCCAAATTCATCTCTGCAGCACCCACTGCTGGGGCCACCTCATTGCTCAGATAATTCTGGTTAGCAGATAAACTTTGCCAGGTTCTTCTCCCAACAGAAAGGAACTAGCCAATTTGGGGTGTGTACACTGAGTACTTTTACTCTAGGTTTTCCTTCTTGCTGTCTGTTTGGAAACTCAAAAAGACAAATGACAAGGCGTAAGACCTTTTGTAGGACTGGAAATTCAAAGGCCTGTCCCTAGGAGTCTCTGTTCTCCAAACTTCATAATCTGTGTGGGAAGAAGCTGATCTCAGCACCTACACTCTGCAGGCTATAAAGCAAGTGCCATGAATGTAGGAAGGTGCTGGCTGTGCATGTTTTCAGTCAAGGCTGTTTGTATCCTCGTGAGTCCCAAGACCTTGCTCAATATGTCCCCTTTCTTTCCTACATTTGCTTGAGCCACAGATGTCATCTGTAAGATTATTTGAGGATAAGGCTTTCTACACTCAGTTCCCTGTCCTTCTCTGTTGAGTTGGACACTAGTCCAGCTATTAAACAAGCAAGCTGAAAATGTCTCATTACCACAACCCTTAATATATTTTCATTATAAAGTAATATTATTGAAGTTGGTGCACTGTAGAGAAGAGGAATATATGTGCCATGTCATCCATGACAAACGGAGAAAGGAACACATGTCTGGGTGATTGAAGGCTTTTGCTTTCTTTGAGTAGCAGTGTCCCAAACTGCTCCTTCCTGCAGTCTCCTTTGATCCACCTCCCCAGCTACGTTTTGGTGGTAAAAGTTCACTATGGCTGACAGCTGACTGAGAGAAATGAGGAGAAATCTGTGGAAAGGAAAAGCCCAACAGCATTTTCACAGCCCTTTTTAAAGTGATACCTCCATTATATACTTTCAACATTGGAAAGGCTATTTAATGGCTCAAATCTGCTCAAAACATCAACATCCAGGTATCACCAAAAAAAACCACCAATGTTTTGACATAAACAGCATTCATATATTATAATATATTATATTATAATATTTACCATCATATATCATCAGCTCTTAAGATCAAATTAATAAAAAAGTCTAGAAGCATTCTAGAAATCCTTTTCCCACAAAATCAGGAAAATTGCTACTAGATGTGTTCTCCAGAAGGGTCTACAGACTATATGCTCCAGTATGGGATACACAAACTGTTCTTACCAGAGGAGGCTTCCCCATCAGAGTGCCCAGCTGAGGGGTTAGGGATTTTGCTTTCTCCTGTAAACTTTGTGTCAAAGATGTTCTGATAAGGAATGAGTTCCTGCTGTTACCAGTCTGTCCCAGTGCCCTTGGCATCTTTGACAGCTCACTGATGTCAGCTTTAAAATGTGACATGAGGATGATTCTGCAAATTCTCCAGCCTGTTCCAATGCAAACAGGTGGCTTCACAGCAGCCAGAGGTCTGATTTTGTCTTGTCTTTCTCTTAGCATGAGGGAGCCCTCATGTGGCACGGATTTGTGTAGCCTTTCCATTCATGACTTCCGTGGTTCTTCACAAAGACATCCTGAATATCCACTTTTTCCAGAAGGCACAATGTGCCAGGCCCCTGCATTGCTGTCGGTAGAGATAAGAGGCCTGGCAGTACTTAACAGCTTACTGAAAGGTTCGAGTGTGCTCTGATACACACAGCCCTACGAGTGCCACTGCAAACAGACTGATCCTAACCATGCACCAGCATTTAAGTGGAAGCTGTCATCTGGTCAGCCTCACCTCAGTGATCCTTCTGTGCCCCTTCCAACTCAGAATATTCTGTGTGATTCTGTGATCATACCTTGGTGCAGTGTTGGACACAGAGGGTGAACACATGGGCAGTCCTTGCCCAGTACTGGCAGGGTGAAGCAGCAGCTGGAAATGTATCTCCTGAGCCAGGAAAGTTGTGGTGGCCTTAATGTGCTTTGAAAAAGCACCATTAAACACCTACTGCCTTGCCAGCTAATGGCATAGTAGGACTGCAGGGTCATTCAACACAGCAAAACTAAGCTGAATAAATCCTCTACCACCCACCTAGGAGAGCTGAGAAAGTTGTTTTTTGAGGTATGCACCAAAGAAGTTGTAAAATAAAGCATCTCTGGAAAGATATAAGAGATTTACGCATTATCAACCTGTTTTGATGCAGCAACAATTTGCATGAGTTTTTGATTGTAGCAGATACTAATCAAGCCCTAACATTCCAAATTTCTTGCAGACTTTGTAGCTTGTAGAAGTAGCCAGCTCTGTACCCTCAGACAATATTTGGAATTACAAAAAAGAGAATGTTGTTGATAAAATCTAAGGCATGATGAACTTGGAACATTCTATGGAAATGTTTGTAGATAAAAATATATTGATGTGCAACAGGACAAAATTGTTTTGTACTGCTTAATTATTTTTTAAATAGTAATAAAAGCAGCATTGATACACAAAGGAAAATTAAACCATTTTGGTTTTTTTAAAAAATACACCAACATGTTTATCCTTTAAATAGTTTTTGATATGAAACCAGAGAAGACCAAGGGATCAGGCTATTGAATCAATTCTGTACAGACAGACTTTCTTTTATCATTAAACATAGTTAATCCGCTTTTCATAGGAACTACTTATATCTGTCTTTCAAACTTATTATTTCAGCTCCCCTATAACTTCATTTAACCAGTATCACTGGTAATCTGCTAGTTCTACAGCAGGCCATGGTGTCTTTTCAGAAATAGCAGGACACTCCACAATTCTATTTTGGGTGTACCACTATGAAGAAAAGATCTAAACCAAATTAAACCTTTGTGTATTTTAGTATCTGTCCATAGCTCTTATAGCTATCATAAATTTTTGAACTTGCAAGAAACAGCTGGTGCAATAACATTTAAATAAGTTAGGGGAACTGTTGATGCAGTCTGACTCTTAGAAAAGAAGATGTGAAAATTGTCCTGGAGTTGTATGCAGTGACAGGGTATTTGTTGTTTTCCAAGTGGGAACCAAATGTAAGATGCAATAAATGTTCTTCCAGTCTCTGATGGAATTGGAATTTTGTCTGTAACAATTGAATAGATGCTTTTTGGGATGTCTATAGAAGAATAACTCGATTTTCTGACACTGTAAGGCAACACTCAAAAACCTTTGAGATTATAGGAATATATTAGTTTCAAGCAGGACCTTTTAAATCCTAGAAGTTCAGATGAACTTGAAGCAGAAACAAGTGGGCACCAGAGCAGAATTTGCCCTGCCTGGACAGTCAATTAATCCAATGCCATAAAAGCCCTTTCCTTTACACTGACTTCAGAGAATGACTAGCACAAATACTGGCACCTACACCAGAGATGTGGCATCAAATCCATCCCCACTGCACTCACTGCTTGGCCAAATAGGGCCAGGTAGGGCCAAGTACAGCCACGTGGTGAGAAAAGCACCGAACCAGCACCTGGGCCAGCCACTCCCAAGCGGTGTCTGTGACCCAAAGAGGGGTTGTGGCAGACCTTGAGTGCACTCAATACTGACAGAAAGGCAGTTTTTGTGCTGATATTTTGTGATTCTGAACCTGACACTGCAGATGGAAAAGTTGAGTACTGCAGCTCTGGTCCTGCAGTAGTTGGTTACTCTCATCAAACACACTTGTTTCATTTAGAATGGAAATTTGGTGACTATCTCAGGAAACAAAGGGCCCTCCGATTCCATTGTTGTTCACTTTCTTCCTGAGTGCTTTTGTGGTTATATATTAAATGGAAAGAAGAAAACAGTGCCGCAAAGACTTGGAAGGAAATTGCTGTATAAAGGGAAATGTCTCTTCGTTTAAATATTCACACAAAGTAAGGGGAGGGAGGCACTTGAAAGCACCCAGGATGCACTGTATGTAGAATAATGGGACATAAATGGAAGAAAGAAAAGCCAAAGCTGTTAGATTATGTTTTGTCTGTCCTCAATGTTGAAAATTGTTATTATTCAGCACAGCCCAGTCCGTGTTTGTTTTGTTTTAATGTCTGGAATACTTTGCATTTCACCCTAATAATCCACTCTGTTCCAATGTTTATACAGCATGATTTACTACAATGTGGATGTGTAATTATAGTGATGATTAGACAAAACATCTTTGACAAGAAAGGAAAACAGTAGTTAATAATGTTTTCCATCTGTTTGGTAAAACCTCACTTAAAAAGAAAGAGCCCCTTAGCATATAGCAGGGTCCAAGGCAACACCTATGTGAGTACATGACAGCGGTGTAAATGCCTAATGAATTCATTCTGATCATTGCTCACACGTTTTTGAAAGCACTACCATCTGTTTTATACATAAATATTACAGTAATTAATGTCAGCACATGTTTATATTATATCATTTCCAGAGTCTTATTTTAGAGTTAAGACCTTTTTTCTTTTCAGGCAGAATAACAGCATATTTTAAGTTATTGGCAGGAAATGCAATGTTATTAGGATAAAATGAGTGAATTTCAGTAATGGCTTGCATCTTTATTGGAAAACTTTAGAGCATTTAATGCTTCTGTTCCTCATTAAAGGATAAATACTGGGTCAGTGCCTACTCATGGATAGCCTAAAAGAAACCTAAGCTCTGCTGAACAAGGTAAAACTATAGCGGAAAATACCATGAAACCTCTGAGCTCCTGAAATTGGTATTTTAAGTCCCTGTGGCAGCCTCCTGATGATGGGCATTGAGGGTTTATTAATGTCTGGCATTGGGCTCTCTGGCTCCAGATTAGCAAATGAGCCATCTTTAAATTAAATGGGTGGGCTATCTCTGGTAGGGTTACATCCCTCCAGAGCCCTATTGTTTCTTGCTGTTTATAAGGTTCTGGTGTTGGTATTGTGACCACTGCATCAGGAACATTGCAAGAAAGCAAAATACTTGAAAGAAATGTTTCTGCTCTCCCATCCAGAATGACAGCAATGGTGCCCACAACAGTGCAGGGCACAAGTATTTATCTGATTCTCATTTATGACTTCTGCTTACATGGTGTACAAGTCACAGATGTGGTGAAAAACCAACTGAAGTCAATTTAAAGAATTTTGTTGAGCTCCTTGGACTTCAAATGAGGATTTATCTTTACCTGTGTTCCAAGAAAAATATGTTCCAGATGCACAAAAAAATTGAATGACAGTCTTGAAACATAACTGTTTTCACTGTGTTCATTATATCAATAACTTTCTCTCCTTTCCAGTGAAATTGAGTCACAGCCGAACTTTTCTTATTCTGTTGCCAATACCCCATGCACCTGTACAGGGACCTGCTATTTGAAAATCTTTGCCTAGTGACTGACACTGGTAAAATTTATTACTGATATGATTTCAGTTACATCTCCTTCTCTAGATTCCATGCTGCTAGTTTCACCTTTCATTGAGTATTGTTACTGCACTTTCACATGGCTTATTAGTATCTTAACTTTGACTTTTATCTTATTTTATTCTTTTATTTTATTTTAACAAGAGCTGCAGCAGATGCTGCAGTTGTCGAATCTAGTTGAGATTTAAGCATCTCTGGAGAGACTTAAATCTTCTAACACTATTCAGTACAATCTGAGCCGCGAATAGATTTTCCTGGATGTCTTCCATCCTGGATTCCACTTAAACAAAGTTCCTAAGTATCCATCTAAGTTTCCAACCAAGTAATTGCTGCTAAGGGTTGCTACTTCTTGCAAAGAAATCTACTCCATGTTTATTTCCATTACAAATAAATAACTAGAAAAGGCAAATAATTGGAGACTGAAAAGGGAAGGAGAAATTAATAGTAGCCCTATCTACCTGCAGAACAAAATAGCTTTCCCCCGAGTATCAGTTACCTGATAGGTAAAACTTCAGAGAATCATAGGATATCCTGAGTTGGAAGGGACCCATCAGGATCACCAAGTCCAGCTCCTGGCTCTCTGCAGGACACCCCAAGAATCACACCATGTGCCTGAAAGCATTGTCCAAAGACTTCTGGAACTCTGTCAAGCTTGGTGCTGGGGAGCCTATCCCAGTGCCCTGGGGAGCCTGTTCCAGTGCCCAGCAACCCTCTGGGTGAAGAAACTTTTCCAGATATGCAACCTAAACCTCTCCTGACTCAGCTTCGTGCCTTTCCCTCATGTCCTGTCACTGGTTACGAGAGTGAAGAGATCAGTACCTGACCCTCTGCTTCCCCTCTAGAGGATGTTGAAGGTCACAGTGAGGTCTCCCCTCGGTCTCATCCAGGCTGAACAGACCAAGTGACCTCAGTGACTCCTCATACAGCTTACCCTCCAGACCCTTCACCATCCTCGGGGCTTTCCTTGGACACCCTCTGAGAGCTCAATGTCTTTTTATATTGTGCACCCAAAACTGCACACAGGCCTCAGGGTGAGGCTGTCCCAACTCAGAGCAGAGCAGAGCAGGACAATCCCCTCCCTTGCCCAGCTCTGCTTGGTGTCCCCCAGGACAGGGCTGGCCCTCCTGGCTGCCAGGGCACTGCTGGCTCATGTGCAACTTGCCATGGAGCAGGACCCCCAGGTCCCTTTCCATGGCACTGCTCTCCAGCCTCTCATTGCCCATTCTCTACACACAACCAGGGCTGCCCCATCCCAGGTGCAGAATCTGACACTTTCCCTTCTTAGAGTTCCAGAAAATTTGCTTGTATCACAACTGTGAGTTTCCTGCAAAGTTCTGCTCAAGATTTAAACTGCTGCCAGTTATGAGAGGTATTCACCTCTGGAGTTATGAAACAACCTTTTAAATACATATACATTAATGTACTTCTTCTGGCTTTCTATATCTCCTTCTTTCAGAGGATGCTGAAGGATGAAATTTTAAATGTTTTACAGTAGCCCCAAGAGTTAGAGGTCTCATCCCAAGAAGGAGCACAGTAGCTGCATGCGAGCTGAGAGTTGGAAATCAAGAAGGGTCACATACAGCACTGAAACAGCTGGAGGGTTTGGTTGGGTGGAAGGCAATGACAGGTGTGGCTTTTGGCCACAGTATTACTGTTGACACCACAAAAGTGGTGATGTCTGATGACCACAAGCAGTGAGCATCTCAGTTTTATGTCTTATCTAAAATACAGTGAGTGCCTTCCTCAGAGAAGGCCTCTCAGTATAGAACTGGGATGCTCATTTAGTCTGCTCTGTTGGTGGAGCCCAATCTATCACATCACCCGTGGCATTGCCTAAGATTGTTCTCTAGAGATTTTTCCAGTCACACAGTAACTTGGATTAATTCTGCCTATTCTCCCTACATAGAGGCTGTATGTAATGTCCCTTGGTTACAAAGGCAGTGTATTCTGCTGCTGCTATCAAACAGTGTGCATGCAAAATATATTACAGTGATGAAAGAAAATGTTATGGCTATATTCTGCAAACACTGGTGTGTGCAAATGGAATAACTGGTATAGCCTTTGGCTCTCCTATGTTACACACACAAAACATAAAACAGATTAGCTTTCCAGCTGTCTAATTTTGAGCATCTCTAATACATGAAAAAAAGATAAAAAAGACAAAACAATGGATTTACTTAAATTGTACAGAATAACAGATTATTTCTATATTTACTTACACATATGTTATATCTACATAACTAAATACAAACATATTAGTCAGGAAAGCAGAGTCTAGAGGAGAAAATCCAACATTATGCCTACCTGTCTGCTTCTGTTTCAACATTCAATTTCACTCTCTCTCTAAAAAAGTAAAGATGTGGGATTGGGCTCCTAAGTCAAAACTCCCATTAAACAGAAAAGTCTTAATTATGAAAACCACAAAATTCAGCCCAAAGGAGTTGTTTTTCAGTTAGTTCATTTCTCAAGTCACAGAATGACAAAAGAATGACCCAGTAGCTTCAGGTTAGCACTACCAGCTCTTCCTGTTTCACAGCTGCTCTCTGCTATTTTCTGGATTGCATATGGCTGTGGGCCTGTTGCTGGTGTATTTCTGTATAACTCTGTTGATTTAGAGTAACAGCACCCTGAAGAATGAACAGGACATGACAGTGGCTGAAGACAGCAAATCCACAGGACTACTGATAGGAAGGGTATTCACTTGAGTGTTTTACCCTTAAGCCCCTGCTGAACTCACTGAAACAGATTTTCTTGTGAACACAGCAGAAAGAGCCCACCAAATTGATGAGCACAGCAAATTACAGGGACATGCTGTAAGCAGGTGAGAGACTGTTAAAAGCAAAGCAGGCAGAATGGGGTGATTTGGAGCAGGGCAACAGCCCACAGTCTCTAGGGAATTGAAGTCTGCTTGAGATCAGGATGGCAGGTGCACACATGTGATATAAAGCTCTGGTACTCAAAATCCTTTCCTCTCAGGTGTTATTATGCTGCTATTGTCAATACAAAACAATGATTCAGTTAAAGAAATCTTCCCCCCTCCCTCTGTTCCTCACAGTTCCTGCTCCACTTAAGGGAAGAAGAGGACTAAAACCAAAGGCTCTGCACCACAAACCAAGAGTGAGAGTAAAGCAGAAATCCCTCCAGCACGAGGGAGTGAAATCCCCTCCCCAGGACATGGTCACCTGAGCTCAGACTGCCTGGTGGCTCCCACTGCACAGGTATTGGTAGGGTGGCCTGGAGCAAACCAGGAGGCTTTTCAGTCAGGGAAAAGCAGGCACTTTGAAGTGAAAAATGAAGGGACTACTTAAACTTTAACCTGATAGACTGAGTTCAAGTCTCTTGAACTCTGTAATGTTAAATAAACTTACCAAAGGATGGCTGAAGAGACATAGAAGAAGAAGAAGAAGAAGAGACAATAGAGTTGCTTCTGAAAATGTGTAAGTTTGTTGCACTTGTTTCTCAAAAAAATATGATAGCCTACCAAATTCATGCTCTCCCTGTCTCAGCTATCACTGACCTACTATCTGCTACAAAAGTTGATAAATTTACTCAATCTCTTTACTCTCATCTTCCCTGATGCAAGAGGATACTCAGTATTCAGCAAGAGTTAGTATGTGTCTAGTATTTGAACTGGTCCAAATGGTATGTGCAACACCCATCTCACAAACTGTAGGTGGGTTTTTTTCAGCAGTTTCATCCAAAGGATAAGAAGGCAAAAAAAATTATCCAAACCTCCTCCTCCCCTCACAAAAAAACTCCAAAAAACAAAAACAAAAAAAAACCCAAAAAACCAATAACAAAAACACCACAACCAAAAGTCAAACCAACACAACAAAAGAAAAACAACTAAAAAACCAAAACCAACAAAAAAAACAATCACACAAAAACAAACATGCAAACAAACACACACCCCCCCCCCCCCCCCCAAAAAAAATGAACACCACAAAAACAATGCCCAAAAAAAAGCCCAAGTAAACCCAATGCCTTCTTTAGAGCAGGTATGTCCTAGAGACTGGAACAAATATTCCTGGAGCCTTTTTTCTAAGAAGGATGGATAGTAAATCATTTAAGCCATCAAGGGAAGAGGCCAACTAAATCAGTCTGGATGGTAATACTCATATTAGAAAGCAGCCAAGAAACTATAGAAGTGTGATTAAGCACTTGATGAGTAATTTTGTATCCTTCATTGTAAAAACAGACTTTGAAAATGGCACTTTTCAAAAGTTGTTTTTCTGGTAAATTATTTTTAGACTGTAACCTGTAAATTCTTGTACATTTTCAGGCTGTTTCTTCTCCATCAGTGAAGATACCTCATTAGCAGAACACACACTCTCTTAGTTCTCAGAATTAGAGTCCAAAAGATTTAGATTGCAGTTGTTAGCAGTTCATCTATTTTTTCCTCTTATACATTTTCCAGTTTTTCATATGAACAGTTAGTATTCTTCTACTCAGATCCATTTCTTCTAGGAGGAAAAGATTTAAGATAAAAGGGCTCAGTATATTTTTATTTTCTGCAAATCACTTTGTCAAAAAGACAACTCTGACACATGACTTTAAACTGTACAGAGACATGCAAGTAATTTGTAGGAATTATAATCAGAGATACACATGAATTTCAAGAAGAAAATGTGCATTATAAATACACAGCTTTGGTTCACTGGTGCTCTGAGCATCCAGAAATAGCAGAGAAATCTTTGTACCCTGTGAGTTATGCAAACACTATGTACCTGCTCTGACCTCAGACACACCATACAATACCCTATTTAAAAAGTGACTAATATTATTTAAAATAAAAATACGGCTTTTGAACAGATTAATAGTATTAATGCTATCGTTTTTTAACTAACTGACTGCTTTGTTTCATTTTCCATTATTTTTACAGGCATCCTGCCAATAAATCAGTAGAAATAAAAGCGAGGCACACTAGAAACTGTAGTACTATGCATCTATTTTACCCCTATGTAGCAAATAGGTATAATCCATCATCTCCAATACCCCTTTCAATAGTATCCTTTATATTTTAAATAATATAATAGTCCAGCAACAGTCTAATTCTTTCCTTTGATAGCCAGGATGTTTTCAAAGGTAAGTTTTTTTTCTCCCAGTAGCACTTTCTGGATTCTCTACTAAAATAGCCTTTAGATGCAAAATGCCTTCCCTTTTTTGGCCAACTTGAGGAATGTTGGAAAGATCTGGAAAAGACATTTTCACTTTGCAGGTCTGTCCCAAAAATCTTCACAATCTTCCTGTCATTTCCTTTTTCAATCCATCCGACACTGGATCCTCATCAAATGCCTGAAAATATTTTGGTAAGTTGTTTTGTCAATGGCAACCTCAAGACAGCAGATTGTGGGCTGAGTCTTGTCTTTCCTCCTGCCAGGTTCTATTAATGAAAAAAGAGTATTTTTTCCATCAATGGGCCATGTATGACTTATTTGATGGTGCTGGTGCCGTCATCCTTAGTGGGAAGAGCATGGAATAATCTCTGCATTAATATTGCCTCTTGGAATAATGTCAGTACTTCTGTATTGCAAAGTCTCCCTACTAGTTTGTATGAATAATGCAAACCCCACTGCTTAGTACTAGGATAAAGAAAGAGGGAAGAGCAAAAACAATTTAACAATTAAATATAATTTAATCATTCAACAACACAGTCCATTTCACCACTTCAGCTCTCTCAGAAGCCTGTAAATTGACCTGCTTGAAGCCTTCTGAGCAGGTCTATGCCAAGAAGAAAAGCTGACCCTGAATCTGTTGTTTTAAACCTCTTTTCATAGCGTAGGATGGTTTAATCAAGTGTGTTTGTAACTGTGCCAGCGGTACAACTGCTTTGAAATGTTATATGTGTCTAACACTCATGGTTCACCACCGATACCCAGGGGATGTATAATGCTAAATACTTGTTATTCTCTAAGGGAAAAGCAGACAAATTCAGGACAATATGTGCTTCCCATCTGTGCCTTGGAATGAAACCACTTTTCTCTATCAGCCATCAGCTTAATAATGCAATACATTTTTCTGTTCTTCACTTAGGCATGGTGATGATTGCAGCAAGCAACAATCCAGTAAAAAAGGGAGAGATTCACATTTGCTGCTGTGCTATTTCATGTAGCCCGCCTGCATATTTGTCGTGCTGCTGTCTGGAGATCTCACAAGGCAGCTCTTT
Organism: Pseudopodoces humilis; assembly: GCF_049639895.1. Classification (NCBI taxonomy): domain Eukaryota; kingdom Metazoa; phylum Chordata; class Aves; order Passeriformes; family Paridae; genus Pseudopodoces; species Pseudopodoces humilis. The sequence goes on along the minus strand of NC_142200.1, from coordinate 136,043,332 downwards.
CTAAACACTGTCCTGGAAAAATCCCATGTATCCTATTTTTCAAGACCATTTCCCTTCTGCGTCTGTACAGCGTCAGCAACCCAACTGCGGCAATTGATGTTGATAGGGCTGTACAGTGTATGGTATTTATATAATATCCATTCAGTCCAAGAATCCATATACTTCTCACAAAGAGGCAGCAAAAGGAAAGCACTGGGAATTGGTTTTGAAGTTATATAAGTGGTCTGACAAAAGCTTTACTGAATAAATAGCCCCTTTCAAGAAGGATGAGCCTGCAGTACTTCTAGTATCAGAAAACAAAGCATTCAAGAGGGCAAGAAGTTCAACAGCACCAGAAAAAAACATTTGAAAAGAAAAACAGGAATGGAAAATATTGCTGGTTGCCATGTAGAATAGTATTACTTTGAAGACTGACACATTTTTACCTCTCACTTGTAAGCTAGAAGCTTTAGATTTCATCTTAGATTTTCCATTTTTAATGGAAGGGAAGGATGGGAAGGATGGGAAGGAAGGCAAGGAAGGCAAGGAAGGCAAGGAAGGCAAGGAAGGCAAGGAAGGCAAGGAAGGCAAGGAAGGCAAGGATGGGAAGGATGGGAAGGAAGGCAAGGAAGGCAAGGAAGGCAAGGAAGGCAAGGAAGGCAAGGAAGGCAAGGAAGGCAAGGAAGGCAAGGAAGGCAAGGAAGGCAAGGAAGGCAAGGAAGGCAAGGAACACAAGCCACAAGCTAAGCCCTTCCCCTAAGCAGGGTCCTCATAATTCCTTCACAGCTATTACAGTATTCTTCCTAATATATGTGTGCTATCATCCATTCCCTCATGTCATCACTAAAGAGGCTCTTAACTATTAAATTATAGCACATTTAAAATAAATCAGTAAAAATATGTGGTTTACATTAACCAAGCACTTTCCACAATGCCTGAGCAAGAGCTTCACAACAGGATGCTCAAGGTTTTATACCACCCTTGGCAAGCAAAAAATCCCTGCTGACCTTTTAACCAGCCATAGCTGGTTCCTCAGGGCCCAGCTTTTTTCCCCCAGATCCACCCTCAGTATGGCAGGTGTGATACAGCCCTTGAAACAGCCACTCCGGCTTCCAGTGCTGCAGAATCACGGAATAATTCCGCCTGGAAGAGACCTCTAAGATCACCAAGCCCAACGTAGAGCTGACAGGTCTGCTGAGCTGCAGCAAAACATGCTCCCAGCTCCATCAGCAGTGATTATGACCGAACGAGCGGCCTCCTCCGTGCCCGCGCTGCTGCCCGGCCCCTCCCGACCCCTCCCGGCCCCTCCCGACCCCTCCCCGGCCCCTCCCGACCCCTCCCCGGCCCCTCCTGACCCCTCCCCGGCGGCCCCTCCCGGCCCCTCCCCGGCCTCTCCCCGGCCCCTCCCCGACCCCTCCCCGGCCCCTCCCCGGTCCCTCCCGGCCCCTCCCGACCCCTCCCCGGCCCCTCCCGACCCCTCCCGGCCCTCCCCGGCCTCTCCCCGGCCTCTCCCCGGCCCCTCCCGACCCCTCCCCGGCCCCTCCCCGGACTCTCCCGGCCCCTCCCGGCCGCCGCTTCCCGCCGGGATCGGAGCTGGGAATGCCGGGCTCGGACCGCGGCCCCCGCGCGCCCCCTGCCGCGCGCTGCCGGTACTGCAGTGCTCCCGCCTGCCCCGCGGGAGCTCCGGGATTGAGCCCGGAATGTGCCGGATTGAGCCCGGAATGTGCCGGGATTGAGCCCGGAATGTGCCGGGATTGCGCCCGGAATGTGCCGGGATTGCGCCCGGAATGTGCCGGGATTGCGCCCGGAATGTGCCGGGATTGAGCCCGGAATGTGCCGGGATTGAGCCTGGATTACACCCGGGATGCGCCCGGGTGATTGCTCCGGGACGGCGAGCACGGATTCAGGGGATGTTGTCGGAAAGAGCCTTCCGTCTTGGAATGGACAAACTCACTGTTAAAGGGCTCTATATACAGGATAATTATATACAGTATTTTCATGTCCAGAGAAGGGCAACGAGGGTGGGGCAGGGTTTGGAGCACAAACCTGGTGAGAAACAGCTGACGGAGCTGATGAGGGGTTTAGCCTGGAGAAAAGGAGGCTCCTGGGGACCTTATCGCTTCCTACAGCTGCCTGAGAGGAGGGTGCAGCACCTGCGGAGCAGCCTCTTCTCCCGGGTAACAAGCTCTCTTTCCTTTGGAGACCAGCAAAGAAAAACTGCTCCTAGTAGATTACTAAATATTAGTTGCTGCATTCCTCCAGAATTTTTGCTGTCTTTAGACTAAGAGATGAAATGTCTTTTTTCTGTGTAAAAGGATGAGCAGCCCATGGGCTGGGAAATAACAGCTGTCTGCCAACAGGAGTAGGTGGCAGAGAGAGCAGAATACCAATAATACAGAATTACTTGATGTGTCTTTACAGGTACTCTGTAAGCATCATCAACATGATTTTATAATTATTTTCTGATTAAATGTAAAGGCAAGAAGCCAGGCATTGCCATAACCAGAGCCCAAACTATGAATTCTCCCTGATCCCAGGAAAAAACTCCTGTGAATTTGGGTCAAGTCCTGTGGAGAGATTTGTGCCTGAAGTTAAACTAGCCATTTTCTATTTTAATCACAGGGCATTGCAAGCTGTTTATGGATTCTGTCATCCAACCATGCTACTGTGGCTTAGGCCTTGAAGTGTTTTGCTGCTTGTGACTGCTGATGAGAAATGTACTGCAAAATCCTCGGATGATCAGTTCGCAGGAGCATTTCCTCATCACACACACTGGTACTGAACTGACTACATCTGGTCTAATTTATGCTTCCAGCAACCCTGGTACAAAGCTACATGAGGACAAAAAATAAAAAGACCCTTGGCTTCATTTAAGGAGATTTATTTTTTTAAAGTAACTTTAATTAAGTCAAGATAGGAAATTCTTACTCCTAAGTGAATGTTCATGCATAAACTTGCACTGAAGTATGTGCAGCTGTGGAGGAAAACAGATCCAGTTACTCTTGGAAAATAGCTCAAGAGAGCATCAGAAGACTATTTTTTGCACCTTTATTAACAATCTCCATGTACCTTGCTTTCCTAGAGTAGGAGCATACTGGGGGGACTTCAGGCACTGTGGCATGGAATGGGAATGAAGCTGAGCTCTTTCTTTGGCTGCTGTTCACCCACCCTGCATCCAGCTGAACCTCTCTGTGTCAGCCCTGGGGCACCAGCTCTGTGTGGCTGTTAACTCACAGTGTGGCTCTGATGGTGCTGATTTTCCCTATTTCAGCTGCCATCTGGAGCTCAGGCAGGCTCCTGCACCAAATCCACTAGAATGCCTTTGGGAGACAATTCTTGACACTGTCCTGCCAGTAGACTGGATTATCTGAGAAATATCTCCTTAGCTGGCAGGAAAGTGCATTTATGTCATCGGCTTTGTACGATCAGGATCTGTCAGCTTTGAGAGATCTGCTCTGCAAATAAATTACTTAGGCACCAGGAACTAGGCAGGGAAAAGCCAGAAGTCATTGTCCCAAAACATTTACTCTTCTCACTGTAAATCTCACAAGGAATTGAGTGTTCCTGTCAGGGAGAGACGGATATGTGTATTTCTAACACTATTCACTAGCTGCTTGACTACCCCCATGTATGCAAAGTAACTCAGCAGCACGCTAAAAGAAGGATGAACTGAAAGCTTTTGCAAGGATGTATTTTCTTGTCTCTTGCCCTTTGGCATGTAGAAGCACAGGCAGACACTCAGTGAGGCTGAATGAAGGAATAAATGTTTTTGCCAATACAAACATACATCTCTAAGTCGTTTCTGGCTTAGAGCCCAAGTCATTTTGGCATGACTGAAAACATTACTTAAAAATTTACCACTGTGTTTGGAAAGCTGAGAGTTGTAGCTTTTGAGAGGTATTGGCAGTGTGCTTAATAACAGCAGAGCCCCTAACAATATGGCAGGATTAGGACTGACAATAACAAGAAGCCAGAAGAATACTCAACCCATAGGTTTATGTGATGAAAATTTTAAGTAGCAACTGGTTAAAAATGTTGCTTACAGAGTCATTTTAAAGCCTGAAGAATTAGAAAAAAATGGATGTTTCCTCCCTGTGCTGGACCCAGCAGCCTCTAGCAGACAGCAGTATGTTGATTCCTTGATGAACTGATGTGGAAAGTCCTCTGATTTCAGTTTAACTTGGCAGTGATTTAGGTCCTTTCCTTCAAAGCAGAAGAATCAAAGCCATTAATTGTACATCTAAGGTCATGATGCACTCCTCTTTCTATCTGAAACTAGACTTCTGTCCTCACCAAAAGCAAATTTCAAGTATTTACATGACCATCAGAAAGTAGGGTATTTAGAAGTTTTCCATGCATGTCTTTGTTTTACTTTTTGAGCTGACTGCAGGGAAGAGAACCACTGGTCTCTCTTTTTCTCATGTATTGCCAAAGGGAGTGTTTTGCTCTGCTTTTCAGAAAATGAAGATATTCTAAAAAATTCACCTTGTCATTGGGTAAAAGAAGACAGGTCCTCTCCCTTTATTTTTTTTTTTTTTGTCTACTCTACAGTTAAAAAATACTGATTTCTGTTGGTTTTGCTAATTGTAGAGTAAGTGTATTTGCTATCTCTTTGAAATATCAGGATGAACATCTTGTTTTGCTGCTCATTAGTTGGCCAAGTCGGAAAGCTCTGAATATTTTGCCAAAACACTAACCCAGTTCTGAATTTATAACTAATATCAGGAAAATCAGTAGGGGAAAGTGAAAGCATGTGTAGACTGTGTAACAGCCAAGGTCAATTCTTACATGATAATTTTTACTGTAATAATTTTATCAATGCGGTACACAGACAGCTGCTTCTAGTTCATAGGAGAATATTTTTATCAGTGAGCAGCTTTAAAAATATGCTGAGTAGTTTCATAATGAATGTACATCAGTGAAATCATTTTGGAAAATAGAAACATATTTTGGAGCTGAGTCATGATCAAGTGATAAATGAAACAAACCAAGTTACCTCAAAGTTATAAGAAACCCAAAGATCTTCAGCCCTTCAAAAGAGACACATAAAGAAAGACACAAAATATTCTATTAGAACAGACAGAAATACAGCAAAGAGGGAAGTATTGAGAAGCAGTACAATGCATCAGGAAAAGCTTTCTTTAAGTGTAACAAAGCACTGAAGCAAGTTACTTAAGGGTGCTGTGGAATTGTCATTGCTGGAATATTTCAAGGATCAGGCTAAACAAGTGTTTGCCAAGAAAGGTTTTGGGAGACTACATCCTGCCTTGGATTATCTCTTAGCATGTTTCTTTGAGTTTGATCAATATGGTGGACAGAAATAAAAATCCTTAAACAAATCTCTCCAGCTTCCTACACTCTGTCCAGAGCTAACTGCTTTCCCTAAGAGGTTTCATAGTTGTAATTCTTTTTCAGGTTCCAATATTGTTTTTACATCCCTGGTTTTGACATTTTTGACCCAAGCATTTCAGTATTCACTTTTCATCTGGCTGCTGCGGTCATGACTGTTACCACAAACTTGAGGCAGCAGATAAAGTGCTGCCAAGGCTTCATCAACAAATAAACATGGCAATTAAAAACAGCAAATGAGCCCTATGGAAAGAAAAAAGGGGAAAAGAGAAACCAAGCAGGCTGTTGGCTACTGAAATTTTTCAGGAACTCTGTTTCCTGGAGCTGGCATCTCATCATCCTCCTGTCCAGCTGACAGGCTCCCGGCCCGGTGCTGGTGCAAGGGAGAGGTGCAGAAGTGTCAGGGTATGGCCGGAGCCACGGGGGGAATGTGGCAGGGACAGCTCACCCAGCATGGCCTGGCCGAGAAGGGAAATGAACTTGCATGCTGAAATATGCTTCATGTGGTATCTGTCTCCTGCAGCGCATTGATCAGCTCCCAGTGCGAAAGGAGGAACACCTGAGGAGAGCTGGGGTACAGGGTGAGATTGAGGGTACTCAGGGGGCTAGAATTGAAGACTTTGAGGTTTCAAAGCCTTTAAGCCACTGCAGTACTGCAGGGACCTCCTGTGGTCAGTGGAAACAAGGCACTGAACCCAGCCCTGGAGATGGGGCACGATGGCCAGAGGGCTTCCTGCTGCACTTGGCCCTGTCCAGCTGCACAGCACAGGGGTGTCAGCCTTGGGAAGTTCTCACAGACACGAGGCTGAGAAATGGCTCTGGGACTGGGAGCTCCCCACCGAAAAGAATGGAGAAGCTTGATGCAAGCAAAACCCACTTCCTTGTCCCACCCTTCCTCAGAAATGCCCCAAATACGAAGATACAGCTCACAGCTCATTGCACTGACAGAGAAATGATACTCCCACTGCTTTCAGCTTTGCTGCATGTTATGTGAACACTGAAAAAACTGCAGGGAAAAGTAAAATTTTCAAGAGACAAATGTAGGTGATGCTACAATTAGTGGCAGTAGTCAAAATTTTAATGTTTCTTCTTTGTTCCATAAAAGCAATTTTATTAATTTTAATTTAATGCTTGGAGCTTGTGATGTTTCATCTGGGATAAATTTGTTCACAGTGGCTGGTATGGGGCTGTGTTTTGGATTTGTGCTGGAAACTGTTGATAAGTGAGGGATGTTTTAGCTGTGGCTGAGCAGTGCTTACACAGTGTCAAGGCCTTTTCTGCTCATCACCCCACCAGGGAGGAGGCTGGGGGTGCACAAGGAGTTGGGAGGGGACACAACCCTGGGACAGGACAGCCAACCATAGCCAGCCCATGGGATATCCCACATCATACAGTGTCATGCTCAGGACACAAAACTGGGGGAAGAAGAAGGAAAGAAGGAAAGGATGATGGTTTCTGTCTTCCCAAGTCAACATTACACGCATGATAGAGCCCTGCTGTCCTGGCTGAACACCTGCCTGCAATGGGAAGTAGTGATTTCATCGCTGATTTTTCTTTGCTTGTGCATGCAGCTTTTGCCTTTATCTGTTAAACTGTCTTTATCTCAACCCACAAGTTTTGTGACTTTTGCCCTTCCAATTCACCTCCTCATCTCCTGGGGAGTGAGTGAGTGGCTGTGTGTGGCTGAGTTGCCAGCTGGGATTAAACCATGAAAGATGTCCTGCACCTGACCTTTCTCTTTATTTGACAAATATAGTAATGGATTTAAGTTCAGAAAAATGTCAGGTCAGCTTTTGTATTTTTGCCCCTGTCCAGGCCTGGCAATGAAAGAGCCTTTGACAATTCCAGGTTCAGAACTTCTCAGCAGCAGAAATATCCAGACAGGCCATGGATTTTTTGTGATCAAATAGGTACTGTGGAATGGGCACTGGGACACCCAGAGAAATGATTCAGGTAAATTTCAAATGATGCACAAAGGGGCTGCCAGTCTGTCGTACATCCCAAATCAAATGGGTTTTTGATATCCAGTGTTGTTTGTGATATCCAGTGTTAGTGTACCAGTGTCTACATACCACTTGGCCTCTCTTTGAGGATATGTTTCTATAAACACTTGGGGTTTTATCCTAATTCTGTGCTATTGCTTGCCTAAAAACAATGCAGCATCAAGTTTTTTGTGCATTGCTCAGTGGCCTCTGAAGAAGAAGCAGCAATCCCAGGCAGTGTTGAATCCACTTCTGTTGGTTGAAATTCAGTATTATTTTTTCCTTGGTTTCTAGTAGGGTATTCAAGCTGTGAAGCACAACTTGGATGTCTAAAAGATAAGGACAAACATTTCTCTTTTTTGCATGCTTGTTCTGGTTTCAGCTGAGATATTTATGGGTTAATTTTCTTCTTACTAGCTAGTACAATGCTGTGTTTTGGATGTAGTATAAGAATAAAGTTAATAACAAACAGATGATTTCTTTGTTCCTTCTTGTTCTTACTCTAAGTCAAGGACTTTTCCATTTTCCATGCTCTGCCAGCTAGCAGGTGCACAAGAAGCTGGGAGGGAGCATGGCCAGAAGAGCTGATCTAAAATAATCAAAGGGTTGTTCCATATCCTGGATCATCATGCTCCATATATAAACTGGGGGGATTGGCCTGGAGCTGCCAATTGCTGCTTGGAGATGGGATGGATCAGTGGGTGGTGAGGAATTGTATTAAGTATGACTTGTTTTTGTTGGGTTTTATTCCTTTCTCTCTCTCCCTTTTCATTACTATTACAATTATATTAATATTACTATTAATATTAATTATATTTTATTTATAGTATATTTATGTATTTATTATATTTCATTATTGTTATGATTACTATTACTATTAATATACTTCATTTCAATCACTAAAATGTTCTTATCTCTACTCACGAGTTTTACTTTTTTCTGCCTCTTATCCCACCAGGGGAAGGAGGAGGGGGGAATTTAGCAAGTGGCTACCTTGTAGTTTGTGGCCAGCTGGACTTAAGCCATGACAGTGCTAAAACCAAATGTTTCTGAAAAGCACCAGCAAACCCAGCATTTCTATGGGCAGGTAACTTGGCAAGTCCAGAGATAGCAATTGATTTCTCACTTTCAGCTGCTCAACTGTGGTTTATATTTTGAGAAAAGAGAAATAATTCCAGGTTTCCCCTACTGGGAGGACCAGTCTATATTTTCATAAGCTATTTGAGGCTTTGTTTCCCCTAAACCTATCCCACCTCAGCCCCATATTTTTCCAAACCCACCAGCTTCTTCTTGCTTGCATAAAGATGCTGAAATCAGGTAGTTTAACTTCTTCATAACCCTGAATGTGCGTGCATTCAAGGACCACAGATATTGAATAATCTCTTCCCTGATGTGATGTAAACATCCTTTGAAGAAGATTTAATTAACCCCAGTTGATTTTTAACCTAGTCAGTCTTCGGAGTAAGCGCTTTTGAAGATTGCTCAATAGATCAATTATCAACTTGGTAAATGGACTAAATGGAGTCTTGAAACTGAGCAGGGTTTGCAGACAGAGTATGGACTGTTCTAATTTGCCACACTAGTATTTATAGCATATAATCTATGAAATGCAGCCATAATGTTAATTCATAAATGTCAACAAGAACTATCAAAGCTGTTCCTACCATGTTAAATCTAGTGTTCAGTAACTCTAGTGTTTCCACGTATTTTAGTTCCTTCTCTATACCTGCGGGGATACATGTCTCAAGTTGTAACAAACATCACTCTCTCACCCTGAAACTACGGCCTTTATGACCCCCAAAATACTTGAATCTGTATCTTCTGTCCCCATGTCACAAATTTCAAATGTCTTTCTGCTAACTGAGAGGAATATATGACTTCTACAGTATTTTCCTCCCTCCCACCAGAGAACACTGGGAATTGTTGCTTTCTTATTTCTGGTCTGAACACCATCTAACAAAGATCTCATCATTACCTCAGAAATTCCCTTCTGAAAAACATAACCTGGTATTTGAAGGTCTGGGCTATTTTATTCACCATTGTGCTGCTGCAAAAAGATACCTTCTTGCTAATCACAGACCATCTCTTGTGTTTTTATACCTTAGGAGCTGTCCCTGGGAGTTTACACTCACACTGTTAGCTGTAAGTAAAAATCTTGTTCCTTCAGCAGGTCTAACCGGTTTAGTAGAGGCTTATATTTGCTGTAATGCAACTTCAGGCAGCAAACTTTAAACAGATTTTTGTTTAAATAACATCTAATGCAATTCGAGTCCTTATTCATTGAAATTATTTGGAAGAAGAATTTTTAGCAAAATTATATTTCACATACAGGTAAGTCCTATCTTGAAAACTCTTTTGTCAAACAGATCTCCCTGAAAGCAATGCTAACACAGCAACTGTGGTGCTGCTTAGAAGGTGGGTTCTTGATCTGGAAAAATATTGCAGCATGAGCAAGTAAGTAACATGTGGATTTAAGCTGTTTCCAAAGAAGCAGGTACATTCTGCTGAGTTTGTTCAATGCCATCCTGGCCACAAATTGGATTCCACATTGTCCCATAGCCACATCTAGCCCCAGCAGCCAGCACAGGAGGTGAAGCCACAGGTAACATTGCCCTGTGCCCATCTGCCCTGGTAACAAAGGGGTTTATCAAATAACATCTGAGAGGTGAAGAACTGTTAATCCAGAAATCACAATAAAATAGATGAGGAAACATGCAAACTGTTCAGGTAATTAAATGTGACATGAAATCCAGTCATCACCACTGTTTCCCATGGCTTTCCTAGAAGAAAAGCCAAGATTTACAAGACAAAACAAGGGTTAAATTCCTGGAAGCCTAAGGAATGACTGTCTGTATGCTCACTGGGGCAGGCTTCCACAGCTCATGGAAAACAATGTCATTTACTTCATGGAGAGCAGTATTATAGTTTCCATGCTAAAAATCTGATTTGAAGTTTCAGATTGCAGTAACATACCTACTCAACAGGAAGACAGCTCACTTCACGCACATTTTCTGCTGTGTACACTATGTTTTGATAGTAGATCTTTCCAATACTATTTCCATCTATTAGTTTTGTCTGTTGCCAGAAATTATCAGTTCCATCACCTAGTGGCTTTATTACTTAAAAAGCAGAATAACCAACTTTTTTCTCTGCAGTTCACCTATGTGAACATAGTAAACACATAGTCACAGTAAAGGTACATTATGTCAATATGAAACATTACGCTCTCTGAATTTCTTAACGGTTTGGCAATAAATGGTATCATGACAAAAAATTGCATTTCTGCGCAGAAGCCTGTTCTTCCTGTTATGAGTCTTGAAAAGAAACCCACCATCTGAATGAAATCTTCCTTTACTCTCACATGGAAGATGTGTGTCTTTCTGAGCCAGTACTGCCGCTCAAGCGGTTCCATCAGCTGTCATCCGTGTCACAAGCATGGACAAGGCTACTCCTCTGCTGGGAGCTGATACATCTAGACTGGAGTAACACCATAATGAATTTTGTCTGACATTTTCTATATTCAGCCTCCTGTCCAGTTGCACAGACTTCTGCCAAGCATAGGCAGGCCAGAAGGCTACAGATTTTCCATCCATGATTTTGCAGGTTGAATTTCTGTGAATATCCAACAAAATCAGTTTGGCTGTCTCCAAGAGAGCACTATGTGAGCCAGCTGTCCTGGATTCCTCCTGCTGCCAGTGGTTAAGCAGGTATTTTGGAGAGGGGAGTCATTAGGCCTCATTCAAATCTATTGAATGGTTTTATCTTGGAAAAGATTTCTTTTTTCATTGTGTCTGTGTGCATGGAGTGTCTGTGGCTAACTGCATTGAAGATGTAACTCTGCTAAAACCATCCGTGAAAATAATAGGAGAATGGGTCAGCTTCTTTCTTGCAGGGTCACATGCTGTTGTCCAGTTAGTCAAAACTAACACTGCAGCTGAAACAAGCAGCCTGTCTGCTCTGTGAGATGTGTCAGCTATTCTCAAAGCACTGTTCCCACCCTCGACTAATCTAGAATGATTTGGTCTGACCTGAAGAGACTAACTGAAGAGGGTCTTTACATGAAGCAATAGATAAGACTGTCATCTCCTAATGAATTCGAGGTAGCATATAAAGTCACAGGTAATGACAGCATGCATGGAAATTATGTTTTGTGTTTTATTGATTTAAGTGGGATTTAAGTTTGCAATAGAAAACGCTTTCTTAAAAGTATAAAAATTATGTCTTAGATGTCAAATTGAATATGATGGTCTGATTTTAAACAAAAATACTTCAAAAATACTCTTGGATTTGTGGAATTGCCTTACTAATACATAAATATCATTAAATTTGTCTCTCGGGGCACTTCTTTCAAAAGTGGGGGGTTGATCTTCCCTTAGAGCATGAAGGGTGGTCAAAAGGGATATAAAGGGGGAAGAGGGAGATCAGTCACAGGCTTCTGAATTAATTTGTTTTGTTCTTTTTTCCCGCAAGGGTCTATTTGATGTGGCAGTGTCACACATTACCCAAGTATTGAACTTATGGAGATGATCAAATCCATCTGCCAATGGATTTCACACAATCACAGCAGCTTGGGACAGATCTCCAGAAGCCATCTGAACTAACTCCCTGCTCAAGCCAGAACACATAGAACCTGTTGCCAGGACCATGTCTAAAGGGCTTTTGAATACCTTCAAGGATGGAGACTCCATAACTTCCCCAGGCAACCTGGCTAGTGCTTGGTTATCCTCCCAATAAAAAATAATTTTCTGGTGTTCAGAGGGAACCTCTTATGTTTCAGACTGCGCCTGTTTCCTCTGGCTTTGTCACTGGGCACCAATGAAGCCTGACTCTGCCCCCTTTGCACTTCCCACATGTATTTATATACACTAGTAGGATCCCCCTGAGCCTTCTCTCCTGAATATTCCCATCTGCCTCAGCTTTTCTTATATGTGAGGTGCTCCAGTCACTTCATCATCCAAACAGCCTAGTGTGTCTGAGTAATTTTGCTGTAGCTTTCCAAGGATCCTGCAAAATATATGTCTTGTTTTGTTATTAATGTTGCCATTTCTTATAACTGGCTCTGAGCTCACAGGTACAAACACTAAGTGGCAGAGTCAGGATTACATTCCACCAGCACCATAGGAACAGCATGTTGAGTAATATATGTCTTAATCTGTTGACTACATTAAGTAAAACATTTACATGGGTCCATCTAGGATACAGCATTTTTACTTTACAGTCATAGTCAGTGTTTGATGTACTTGTAAGGTATGACTGAAAGAAGCTGTTATCAGTAACATTCCCACTATCAACTGAATGCCTATTTCTCTGGAGTGTTGTCTGAAGAAGAAAACACATGTTGGCTTCATGAGATCCTGGGGCTTGGCTGCTTGGGCTTGGGGCCAAGGCAGTTCAGCTGGGACCATGGGGAAGAGGCTCCCAGAGGCACAGTGCAAGGCCATGGCCACAGCCAGCCCTGGCAGAGCTTTGGCCACTGCTGTGCTGTAGTACTGCCACAGGCTGGCTGTGGCCCCTGATCCAGGTGCAGAACACGTCTCAGGCCAACATGGATGTTATCAGGTGTTTTATGATCCAGGTGAAACCAGAAACAGACACTGGTTTACTTGCAGGATAATGCATTTATTAATTCAGCCTGCAAGGTCCTGTTATGCAATAGGAGGATGTTTTGATGAAGTGCCTAAGTAAAAAGTCCATCCGTGAGCACATTTTCCAAAGAAACATTAGGGCTCTGTGCCATTAATTCTGTATTTATGCTGCTTCTGTTTAGAACATATCCAACTAATTGCATTTATGGTTGTACTCAGAGAAGGGGAGCCAGGTGTTTTAGCAGTTTGTCCAAATGCTATATCACTTCAGGCTCTGCCTGGAAAAATTAATAATTTTTCAACTATTGTCCCACAGTCATATTTATCTGATTACTGAATACGCATCCTGTTAATGGGATCCTTCATCTGATAACAGTATTGAGAGTTTGGACACTGAGGGCACAGAATTATTAAAAATAACCCTATGTAGTTAACAATCTGAGATTAACTACAAACGACAAAGAACATTGTCATTAGAAGCCTTCTGTTAAACACAGATACAGATTTATTTATTTTTTCACAAGTAATTTATCTAAGTACAAATCAGGCTTTGAGAAGAACATAATTCTTTTCAGGAGGAAGTGGCAGTACAGGTCCCTGCAATCATTTTGACAGCAACTGATAAAGGGAAAAAAACCCTTTTAAACCTATTTAAGCTATACTGGGTGAACACCAGATCCCAGAGGGTGATACTCAGTGGCACAGGGTGTAGCTGGAGGCCTGTCACCAGTGGGGTCCCCCAGGGTTCAATACCAGGCCCAGCATTGTTTAACTTACCCAGCAGTGGCTTGGATGAAGGGGCAGAGGCCTCCTCAGCAAGTTCACTGTCAGCACAGAGCTGGGAGGAGCGGCCGATACCCCAGAGGGCTCTGCAGCCCTTCAGAGGGACCTTGACAGGTTGGAGAGATGGGCAGAGAGGAACTGTCTGAAATTCAACAAGGGCAAGTGCAAGGTCTGGCACTTGAGGAGGAATAACCCCCTGCACCAGGACAGGTTGGGGGTAAACCTGCTGCAAAGAAGCTCTGTGGAGAGGGACTTGGGGGTCCTGGAGGACAACAAGTTGTCCATGAGCCAGCAGTGTGCCCTGGGGTCCAAGAAGGCAAATGGTACCCTGAGCTGTACTAGGAAAAACATTGCCAACTGCAAAGGCCTGTTTATCTGTTCCATTTATGATGTTTAGTAGGATAGAACAGGACTCAGGACTTTCTCACTGCTGTTACAACACTGCAGGTTGTTTCTATGTTTTTGCAGTCCATTCTGCTTCTTGTAGATATCTTTGCCTTCTCCTCCAGCTGGTTGCTGCCCTCAGGACATTAAACATATCTCTGAGTTATTGTGTCATCTGTTTGAACTTTCCAGGCTATTTTTCTGGTCATATGTTTTATGTATTTATCAGACACAAATGAAAGAGTAGTCAGTGCTCTGCCATTGCTGCCTTACCCTGTATTACAAATTGCTAATTCTAGTTGCCCTGGCTGCAGCTGAAAATCCCTTTGCCAGAGCATTTTTTGAGATTAGGTTTCTCACTGTATTTCTGGAGGCTGGCAATGATCTTGTTTTTGTTCAAATATTCTGACTTTTGGGACATTTATGGCAGATTCACAGAAGCAGTCAAGAGCAAAACACAGAAGAGATGAGATTTCATAGTACTGACAGAACAGTGATTGCTTTGGCAAGAGAAAACCAAAGAGCTGCAGCCAGCCAAAGTTGGTGCTTCAGTCTTTCAGAATCAGAGCTGTCTGTATAAAAGCTGAAATCAATAGGTTCAGTCACAACTGTGCAACATGGAGATCTATGAGAGATTGTCATACACCTAACATCTGTCTGACATACCTTTATCTACTCCTGCTGTGCAAAGCAGCCCTGTTAGATTACTGCTTTGGCCTTGACACCAGTACTGCAAGTTTCTTGTGTTTTTGCACAGGGAACAGGACAGAAAACAAGTACAATGAATATGTGCTTCCCTGCTTTGTAATTTGTTTGGCAGTTGATCAGGCTATGCCACACCAGAACCACTCTGGATTTGAAATCTCCTCTGTGCATTTCTGCATATGTATGTGTATGTGTATGTGTATGTGTATGTGTATGTGTATGTGTACATGTATATGTATATGTATATGCATATGTATATGTATATGTATATGTATATAGTTAACTGTTCCTCACTTCATTACCCTATTTCCCTCCAAAATGTCTGGGCAAGGTCACAAGCATCTCTGCCCATAGGGACATGAATGAAGAAGTGGTTAGGAATAACCATCATGGATTTTCCACAGAGGTATGGTGGCTGACTATCCTGATTATCTTGAAGAATGAAAACACTGAGGAGAGAGAGTTTTTATGCACCTTGATTCCATAAAGACTTTGAGCAATGTCTCAGTGCATCCTTGTAGCCAAACTGAAGCTAGATAGATTGAAAAAGACACCTATAAGCTGGGTGGAGTATTCACTAGGCTGCCATGCCTAAAAGGTGATATCACCACAGCTAGTGACAGCCAGGCTGTGCCGAGTCCATCTGGTAGTGTGTCAGTAACAGCATCCTGCAGGCTCTTTATTAACAGCCTAGCCAACATCGAGTTAGGTGAGAGCACTTGGCACATCAAAAGGGAAGGCCACTGTTCAGAGGGACAAACAGCTTTACAGAAAGTTAATTATTTCCAACTGTGATGAATGCAAGGCTTTGCACCTGGGATGGCTTAGCCCCCCTGCACCTGTTCTGCACATGAGACAAGCGAAGCTTTGCAGTCCAGGGACTGACTGGCTGCAGAGCAGCCTGGATGGAAAGGACAGGGGGGTCCTGATGGGCAGTGGATTGAACATGAGTTCACACACAATGAAAGCCAGCAGGCAGCTGGGCAGGGAGCTCTGCATCACACCAGTGTAACATGCACCACCAGTACACCACCTTTGATTCATTACACCCCATCGAGAACCCTGGTCCAGCTCTGGGTCCTCCACTGTGAGAAAGGTATAGATAAGCCTGAGTACTTTTGGCATAAGACCACCAAGATCTTTGGGGCTGGTGCACCAGAGCTAAGAGAGACTAAGGGAACTTTTCAGCCTGGGGATCAGATTATTTCAGGGGGACGCCACAGGCCATGGATACTCCACACAATGGAGAATATTACCAGATCTGCAAGGAACAACTCCGCATAATTATGGAGAAGAGGAGGAATAATACCATACCCTATTCCCATGTTAAGAGACTATAAACAAAGTTTCCTTCAGTGTCTTTGTGGAAAAGTCTGTTTTTCTCACTGGAACAAAAGAAGGGCAGGTATTGGGGCTACAAAATTTAAAGGATGAGAGCAGATGAGTGACAAAAAAATCAAATAAGATAAAAATACACTTTAGGAGGTTTTTTTAAACATTTTGCTACTCTTTTATTTGGGCTTTCATAAAAATTGGTTAATTCATAATAAAAAACACTTGCTTTACTGTATGCTTCACAACTGGCAACAATTGGTAAATTGTTAATATTTTTGAAGACATAAGCAAGACATTAGATTCACAACATCAGACTTTCAAGAAGTAGCCTGTATTTATAAACATTTGGTAATATTAAAAATTAATTACATATTAACAATAGAATATGACAAAAATGCTGATAAGTTTATTCAGCTTTATATATATATTTACTATTTAGAGGTGCAAATATACAGTTTTCATCAAAACTTGAATACAGTTTAAAAAATGCAATGTGCAATAAAATACGAAGGAATTTACCTACTTATTACCAGCTAAAACTATTGAAAATTATGGTAAAAGACATTGAAAGTAAAAAGTCAAACAACTGACTGAAATCAAAACAGCTAGCAGAATAATGTCAGAAGAACCTGGCAAAGGGGTTTCTGGGTCAATGCAGAAGAGTATATCCAGAATCACCAGATGTTCTACCCTGTCTTCAATGACAGACATATTCTTAGATGCTGCAAAGGGTCTGAGTATTGTCAAAGTTACACAATTCCTAATTGGGAAAATTACTATGGCAAGGTATCATTTTCTGCACTTTCAGCCACAGCATTCTTCTTTTCAAGTGCTCCATTTGCATTGCTTGTTTCTTCTAAAACTACCACTAAACTTGACAGAGTTGTGTGAGGATCAAGCAGTTTCACAAGGGGTATGTCCACCTTTCGCTCCTGAAAGACACGGTTCTGAATTGTCATAGCTAACATAGAGTCTATGCCCAAAGATGAAAGTGGTGTATTCATGGTTAGTTCATCTGCTTTCACTCCTGTGAGGTCACTCAACAGTGAGGTGATGTAGTCCTCAGATTTGAGAAAGGCAGTCTCTGGGACTTCAGTTTCCTCAGAGGTTTCAATCTTGTTCCTGAAATCTTCTGACATAAGTGATATAAAGCGACTTTTGAGAGAAATAATCTGAGTAAAAACATGATGATACAAAGCTTGAAAATTCAGTTTGACAACAGCTTGCTGTGGGTTGTTTATAAGTAAGGTCTTTCTGAGATAGTCCTGAATTTCATGCACTTGCAGAATGTCTATGCCCTTGGATGCCAGGATGCTCTGAATGTGGTTTTGATTGAGCAGAATGCCAAGGTTCAAAGCACCCCAGTTAATGGCCTGGCCTGAAAGCCCACAGTTCCTCCTGTAGAGGCAGAAGGCATCCAGGAAGGAGTTTGCGGCTGCATAGTTTGTCTGGGTGGCATTGCCCAGAAAGGAAGTAACAGAGGAGTAGCACACAAAGTAGTCAAGCTCCTGGCCTCTGGTAGCCCAGTGAAGATTTAGGGTTCCTGCTACTTTTGGGCTCAGGACTTTGTGGAAGTCAGCCAGCCTCAGGACTTCAATGTGGCCATCGTGTAAAGCAACAGCACTCTGGAATACCCCTTTGATTGGAGTCCCCACAAAGGTGCTGGCAATGGACTGGAAAGCTTTCTCAACATCACTGGTCGAAGCCACATCACACTGCACAGACACCACTTTGCTCCCTTTGTACTGCTGCTGCAAAGCCTTCATCTCTTTTTGCTTCTCACTGCTGGGAATTCTCCTGGAGAGTATTGCAATGCACCCTCCTCCATTCTCAGCTATGAATTTCACTGTTTCAAAGCCAAGTCCAGTGAGCCCCCCAGCTACTACATAAACCGCGTTCTGCTTAAACAGCTGCTTCTGGGGCTCGTACAGCGGGATGTCTGAAAGCACACTGATGTCCTTCTGCCTTCTCAGAACAGCAAGGGGGACAGAAGAGCAGGTAAAATAGGACGTCACAGATTTTAGCCCTTCAAAGTTCTCAGGCTGCTGAAAAACAGAACCTGAGAGATATTTAAACTGTTTCATATCCATGGAACTGATCCAGGAGTGTACAGTCTTCTGCAGTTCCTTTAGAGGTGCTTTCCGGAAAAGGCTGGCAACAGTGAGGATATGAAAGGTGATGTTTTCATGATCAATTTCACTGACATTCTGGATACATTCAGACTGTTGATTGCCACACACAATCACCACATCTTTAAGAAAGTACATGTGGGCCAGATCCTCCCGAGACAGTCTGTTGACTGGAGGAAGAATAAGAAGGGCACTGCACAGGTTGATATACTGGAACACATTAGGAGTGGGCTTTGCAAGGACTGCTCTCCAGCCCATCTCTTCTGCTGCTGCTGAAAGAACATGGCACAAAACTGATGATGGCTCTGTAGTAATAATACCCAGTGTTCTGCCCTGTTTCCCCTTGGGTAACCTCTGAGTGAAGATTTCCCATGCAATGATGAAGTATGACACACAAGGGACATTCTGGAGGAATGGGAATTTTCTTGCATTGAAACAAACTGCTCCTGGAATCTCAACTCTGGATGATGCAGCAGTGGGATAGCATGAAACCACATAATCTCCCACTTTCACTTTTTTTACATCAATGCCTGTTGCAGTGACGGTGCCACTGAAATCAAGACCTAGAAGCCTGTGTTTGTCTCCTGCTTGTGAGTTCCAATACAGTGTATTACCAAAGTTGCAGCTAGAAACACTAATGGGAAAATAATCTTCTGAATGCAGACAAATTTTATCTACTTGAATTTCAACACTCTGTTTGTCAAGCTGAGTAGCAGCATTGGTGCATAATTCTCCAGACAAATCCTTCACTGTGTATGGATCAGAAGTGTACAAAGTGAATGGCTGTGAGTCCTGGAGAGATCTTACAGGTTGGATGTAATCTGCATCTACAAAAGGAGTGTGTCTGACTTCAGACACATAAATTCTTCCCTGGCTGATGCAAACTTCTGGATAGTCCCCACCTTTGTATTTGACAAGAACATCTGCTAAGGCTGAGATGTCCAGTGAAGTGGAGGAGCTGAGGTCAATCAGCTGAAATGTGACTTCTGGAACTTCAACAATACAAGTTCTGGTCATGCCATACAATGCAAACCCACAGTTAATGTGGTCCACATATCTCTCTGTTGTTCTGTAGGTGATCACTCTGACGGAACAGCGGCACGTCTTCTCTCTTAGGGCCACCACTACCTGGCGATAGGCTTCACAGCACTTTGCCAACTGATCCACTGCTTCACTTGGGAAATCTTCATTTAACTTTTGAATTCCCCACAAGAACAGGATTTCATCATAATCCTCAACTTCTGCTCTCATTTTATTCTGTGAATCGTCTTCCACGAGACATTCCCAGCCTTCATACATAACATATCTTGAAGCAGGATGCAAGTATTTTTTAAGCTGCTCAGCTATCCCAAATTTGTCTGCAAACACTACAACTCTGGGCTTAACCGTCAGATGTCCAATCGTCTGTGAAAGAGAGATTTCTTTCCACATGTTTTCAAACAGGAACTCATTGTCCCTGGAAGATGCTTTCTTCACAAAAGTGATGGCAACACGCTTGAGCTCAGCCAAAACAGAGCCATGTTTGTCCACAAAGCATCCACAGACCTCAAGGCAGTTTCCAGTGGATTTGCTCATTCTCATGTATATCATCATTTCCTCCTCCAGCGGGCGGAGCACCACCAGGCTGCCTATCCCTGAAGGAAAACCTGCTCTGGACTGGAGTGTCCTTGAGGTCAAGACGGCGGTCATCTGCAGAAAACAGTCGAGCAGCACTGGGTGGATACAGTAGCTGTACATGTCTCTGACAGTCTCCTCCTTCACCTTTATGCTTGTTATAGCTTCCTTTATCTCCTGGCAATAATGAACATCACTGAGCTGCCTGAATATGGAGCCATACTGAAAGCCAACCTGAGACAGTGCTTCGTAAACCTCCTCTTTACTAATCACTGACCTGCATCTTTGATAGATGGCTTGGAAGGAGATGCTGCTTTCTTCCACCACACCTTCAAGCCCCTTTGCCACTTGGCCAGCAGCATAAACTGCATTAGAGGAAGAGAGGACCTCAAAAGTTGTCATGGCTTTTTGTGGACTCAGCTTGATGCTCAGCACTTGGGAACTCTGTGTGAGAACACATGGCGCAGAAAAGCTGATACTCAGCTGGCAAGTGCTCAGAGGCACTTTAGGTCTTGAGCTGCTCATCACAGAGGCCAGACCAAGCTCCACATAGAAAGCACCAGGGACTAAGGCCACGCCATTGTTCTTGTGCTCATATAAGTATGGTGTTGTGTCCTGAGACACCAGGCAGCCAAACTCCATGTTGTCAGTGTTTATGCCATAAATCAAAGGATGACTGGCATTGCCACCTCTTTGGTGTGCTTGCTGATGGATATCCAGACAGCCCATGAGTTTTTGGCGATCAAATTGATATCGTGGAATGGCTGCAGGAACACTTTGATACCCGTTATAAAAGTGCTGCCAGCTGGGATTAAACCCCAGTTCAAACAGACTTCCTATCAGGGTGAGGAGCGTCTGATATTCTGCATCTGTTTGCAAAGAAGACAATACCTTTGTGTCTTTTCCTAGTGTTTCTTTTATGCTTCGCTGCAATGCTCGGTGAGGACTTATTTCTACAAACACCACATTTTCCCTGCCTCTGGCTGCAGTTTGGATGGCCTGTGTGAAAGCAACAGGCTCACGAGTATGCCGCACCCAGAATTTCCCCTGAGCAAAGTCATTTTCAGATGCAGCCACTCCAGTCAGTGTTGAAATCACTTCCATTTCCCCCTTCTGCTTTTCTAAAGGCTCTATCTGTTCCTCCAGCTCCCTGAGTATCATATCCATGCTGGGACTGTGATATGCAACTGGAACATTTAAAACATGAAGAAAGATGTTTCTCTGTCTGAAAACTTCAGCCAACTCTCTCTGGACAGCTTCCACAGCGTCTACACTCCCAGACAAGGTGCAGGAAATGGGGCTGTTGAAAGCAGCAATGCACACCTTTCCTGAGTAGGGATGCAGGCGTTCAGCAATCTCTTCAACAGGGATGTTTCCGACCACCAGCATTCTGCCGCTGGCAGTCTTTGCCTGCAGCCTGCTCCGGTGATAAATCACTTTGACTGCATCTGCCAGAGAAAGGTACCCAGCAATATGTGCAGCAGCAACTTCCCCCAGTGAGGCGCCAACAACAGCAACGGGATTAATACCCCAGTGCTTCAGGAGGGAAGCTACAGCAACCTGTAAGGCAAACAGCAAGGGCTGGGAAAGCTCTGGATTCAACAAATCCTTTGGGCTATGATTTCTTGCTGGCAGGAGGCTGATGGTAGTGTGCTGCTGAAAAAGGTCTTCTATCTCCTTACACTTGTCTCTGAACACTGGCTCTGAGCTCAGCATTGCCTCACTGAACTCCTTCAGCGTTACGCCATTGCCACAGAACACAAACACCAGCTGTGGTTTCACTTTGGACATGGCAGGTTCCATGCTCACTGCTGACTTAATCTCTTGCTGCAAGTGTTGGAGGGAATTTGTGACAAACGCTTTTCGGTACCTGTAGTTGGCATGGCTTCTTCTGCAGGCAGATGTATAGGCCAGGCTTGGGAGAGTTACGGAGTTCCTTGTGCTCAGCTGCTCAGCTGTATCAGCCATTGTCCTCTGAAGGGACTTAGGGGATGCTGCTGACAGCAGAACTAATTCCAGGGGCTTCTTAAAGGCGGGAAGGGGCTCTGGCTGCTTCACCTGCCTGACTACAACATGAGCATTGGTTCCTCCAAATCCAAAGCAGTTGATGCCAGCTACTCTTCCATACTCACTGGACTCTTCCCAGGGCTCCACAGCTGTGGCAACAGCAAGGTTTAATTTTTCTGTATCAATGCTGCTCATCTCCTTCGAGTAATGCAAGGATGGAACAATCTTTCCATGATGCATCATCAGGAGCACTTTGATTAACCCAGCTGCTCCAGCAGCTGATTCAGTGTGTCCAATATTTCCCTTCACTGAACCGATCTTCAGAATGGAAACTCGGGAAGGCCTGTTTTTGGTAATGACATTACCCAGGCTCTCAGCTTCAGTAGGATCTCCAGCAGCAGTTCCTGTGCCATGGGCTTCAATGTACTGCAGAACTGAGGGATCAACATGATTTTCATAAATGCTGCGCAGTAACTCCTCTTGCCCTTTTTGAGACGGTCTCATGATTGGAGTTGTGGACCTGCCGTTCTGATTGACTGCACTCATGTTTATCACACCCCAGATTTTGCTGTAGTCTTCCTTTGCCTGTTCCATGAAAAGTTGAATTATCTTTAATAAACTCATCCTTTCTCTTTAAAGAAGACAACAAAACACCACAACAAAGCCAAGAACAACTAGAACATGACGATGAACTTTTAAATGTGAGATCCTTTCCCTATGCTAGGGGAAGTGCACAAATTCTTAAGAAATGCTTCATTAATCTTAAACTTGAATTGGAGAAACTTCTCTGGAATAGTCATTATTAGAGCTGAAGACACAAAATTTAGGCAAGCAACCAGTCTTATTTCAGGCTGCTTCACAAGCAATCTTACCTTTTTCAGTGGTTTGAGGAAAACAACACCACAGCCTTCTCCTCTTCCATAGCCATCTGCTTTTTTGGAGAAGGGTTTACTTATGCCCTCTGGAGAAATCATTTTTGCTTTACTGAGAGATACAAAGGTGCAGGGATCAATGATGCAGTTTACCCCACCACAGATTGCTGCCTCACATTCTCCTGGAGTCAAACAGAAACATACCCATGTTGATATGGCCCAGGTGATAGACAGAAACAGTAGAAATCCTGATTTCATTGTCCAGCACCTCTTCAGTCCCATTACCTGATTTAATGGCTTGCAAGGCGTAGTGCAGAGCAAAAAGAAAAGATGAACACGCAGTGTCAACAGTCAGAGATGGTCCAGTCAGATTAAATGTGAAAGAGACCCTGTTGGCAGCAATGCTCATTGCTGTTCCAGTTCCATCATAATGATTTATTTTATTCAGTGCTCTGCTGGCTATGATTTCATAGTCTCGATTCATGAGACCTGGAAAACATCAGATATGCGTCAAGTTAACCCAAGCCAACAATAGGTATGTACAGCTCAAAACCTGATGGTGTGGTTTGGTTTTCAGTGTTAAGATGAAACAATGTGGCATCAGTGCTCCTGCTGTGAAGCTTTGCTCCATCACAAGTCAAAGGCAAAACTCACAGCAATTCCCCTGGACTCAGCTTATACAAACATACCAAACACTTGAAAATCCTGCATTCCCAGGAAATGACAGGCTGTTCATGATGACTCAGCTCATTGTAGGATATAGCTAAGCTCTCTCTAGCCTGCTGAGACCCCTGTATCTTAGTTTGAGATGGATTTGTTTAGTTTAGCTATGAGAATATTTATCAGTAAGTTGCAAGGAGGGTAGTTCAGACATAAATGTACAAGAACTTAGCTTCAGTTCCTCAGATGTACCAAGTTAAAGGTCACAGCACAAACTACATCCAGTAATTTGTATTTACCTTTGTTTTTCACATTTGCAACCAGTAAGAAGTAGTAAAAAAGAACTTTACTATTCTGTTACTATGCCTGTGAGAGCAGTTGTGTGCTCTTTCTGGGAACACTATGCTTGAAATATTGTGGATCTCCAAGTCCATGAGCACGTGTGGAAAGTGCAGTAGCTCTCTTCAGAGAGCAAGGAATAGTGCCCCCAGTGGAAGAAGAGCATCTCTCAGACTAAAAGGTAATCTAAAGCATTTCCCCTATATGTACATCAACCAAACTCCCCCAGAAAACTCCTTTTTAAAGAGACATAGATTACACCAGCAATAATATGCTGTTACTCTAGTATTGTCTTTTAAATATCTTTCAACAGCGTGTGGGATCATCTCCTCTGTAACTTTTTGGGTACTGACAAAGGAAGTTGGACAAGTGCACTGTGGTACCATTCTAATGTCCACAGGAGGATTTCTGCTGCTTTAAAGGGATGTTAATCCCCTGAACACCTTAACCAAAATTATACTGGAAAACAGTATACTGGGGAAAAAGTGTAGGCCTGTGTAGAAGCCCGGAAGATAAGGGGCTAATGTAAACATCAATTGCCAGATAGCCATGGAGCTAGGCTACTAGAGTAGCCTGGTAATTCTTACCAGAAGTAACCAGTAGTGCCATAGCACAGTAGCCTTAGATCTCCAGTCTAGATCCAGCCTAAAGCCAGTTCAAGATAACATATTGAAAGGTTATGAAGGATGCCTCCAATCTTTGTGAGGTTCAAACACACTTTGCCATAAAATTTTCATCTTACCAATAAAAACACCTGTTTTGGTGCCACTGACAGATTCTACAGGAACTCCTGCATCCTCCAGGGCTTTGTATGTGCACTCTATCAGTAATTTCTGTTGTGGATCCATACGTTCTGCTTCCATATTATTAATCCCAAACAGATGGTTGTCAAATGAATTAAATCTGAAATACACAGACCAGAATAGGATATGACACAACATACGTGTATAAGATACATTTACTTCTAGACTCACAGTAAACATTTTTTGCAACTTCATGAAAAGCAGAGCAGTAACTGGTGTTTAAGCCACAGTTCCCATTTATGAAATTCAGACGAAAATATTTATAAGCCAGGTTGTTTTATGTCCCACCACAAAATATGTCATCTTTTCAACAATACTGCATTTCAGAGTTAAGAGCCCACTCCTACCCAATTTTATTCTCATAGTTATTGCACTACTATCAGCTGGATTCCTCAAACTATGAAATGTGCAGAATGAGACTCCCTCTGCTGTAATGTGGCCATAGACAATAAGTTATAAACAAATACTGTTTTCTACATTGTTTTTAGCCAATACAGACCAATGCTTTACAATTGAACACAAAAAGTAGAGGATCAGCTCAGGTATTTTCAAGGGATACCCGTGCCTCTCCTACAATTCATTCAAAATGCTTTCTCTGTGTATGTGTGTGTCTTTAAAAGCACCTTCAAAATAGGCCTATGCTTACAAAAGATCCTGTTCAAATGTAATCTTGTGTCCCAAGATCAGATTTATATTGCCTTCTATAATTTCTTGATTCAGTCCAGGATTCAATATCTAACATGGGACTAAGCACTAAATTAATTCTGGGTCCTATGATTCAACCCTGACAAGTATCAATCTCAGGAGACAATAAGATTTCTTCTGTTCATGTCAACTTCTCCTTTGACTGAAGCTCTACAGCCTGAGGATTTAAGGTGAATGTGGAATTCAAATAAAAGACACCTATGCTGACTTTACTGTTGTTTCCTACTCTTCACACTTGTCACAGCCCCTGAGCAGCTGTACCCATAATCTAAGTACTACAAAAATCAGTGGTGCAGCAGGACAACAGACTCACTCATCGAGAAGAGCAGCTCGTGTTGTACATATTTTTCCTGGCTTGTTAGCATCTGCATCATACCACGCCTTGACATTAAATCTCTCAGGGGGAATTTCTACAGTGCAGTTTCTGCCTTCCTCCAGGACTTTCCAGAAATTGTCAATTCCATCTCCTGTTGTACAAAATTTTTAAAACAGATTAAATTATGCACATCCCCACCCCATGCAGACTCAGAAATGTGCAATCAAAAACAAGGACCTCCCACATGTAAATCTAGGCTGCTCAGATAGACTTGGAACAGAAAGAAATGATCATGCTTTGGTGAGAGGAAAATGGAAAAGCATGACTGATCCCCTCACTGTTTGTCTGAAAGCAAAGGAACCCCACAAAATCCTTAACCACTTTCTCTCCCCATTTCCCTACCATCTCACTGCATCTACTGTCAGTACTGTAATAAAGCAGGAAGCTTTCTTTTAGGAAAACCCAACCTGTTTATATTACAGCCATTGCTGATGAGAATGTCCAGCCCTTCATCTATCCTGTCCCTATGGCTCTAGAGTCCTGTTACAATGCACAATCACCCAGCCAGTGAACACACAGAAAGTTCAAATCATCCCAGACCCACTCAGGTCATTTGTATGAGTTTCATGTGCAGCTCAATGCCCTGTCCAAGCCAGCACTGCAGCTTCTTTTGTGTCTGTCTGTCTGTCTGCCTGTCTGTGTGTCTGAGACAAATTCAAGCCAAGTAGTTTCCACCACAGTACCACCTTTCAAAAATATCCACAAGCAGCAAAACAGCAAATTCAACTAAGGGACAAACATGTTGGTTTCCTCCATTTCAACATAAATAAAAGACTCTGCTTTTCACACTCACAGCCTGCTTTGCTTTTACCCCAAGCTTACCTCCGGGAAAGTTGCATCCTATTCCAACAACAGCAACTTCATCTGCAGTCTCAATCTCCATCTCCTGGGCTGCACAAGACAGGAGTCATGTCAGTCCAGTCCAACAACTATGCATTTACCATTGATAAATACTAGGTTAAAAGGTGAACTTTCCACAAACACACAAATTTGTTTAAAACTTAATTAATCTGGAATGATCTACTGTTGGTTGTGATGACAAATGACACTGCCCACAAGTGACCAGAGCTGTACTATGTTTTTCCTCTTGTCACTATTTTTAGGGTAAATTACCTGTTTAATTCCCCAAATTCTCTCATGCATCATGCATCTCATGCATCATTTTACTGTTTAGCCTCTGGTTTTACTGTTTAACCTGATTTACCAGTTTAAATCTAGTTTACTGTTTAACTCTGGTTTACTGTTTAACCTCTGGTAAAAAAAATGTAGAAGTTTCCAATAAATCAGATGGCAAAGACAAGAGTTCCTTTTGACATCAAACTAAATATCTCAGGAGAGAATTGACAGATGGTTTCATTTTCCTTGATTCTGGGAAAAGAACTTGTCAGATGAGAATCAGTTTAGTTGAACTAATTAGAACTCACGAATGCCAAACTTGAAACCAAGCAGTTGATGCCCAGCTCTAAGCCCTGCCACCCTCCTGGACATCCTACAACCCACAAAGAGGAGAATATTCCTCTAGAAAGGTTTTGTGGGAGATTCTTGGCAGTGGGGAGAGTTTCCCATCTCAGGGATAGCACAGCAGGTCCCAAAGAGGCTTTCTCAGTCACTGACTGACAATAGTGAAGCAGAGTGGAGGCTGTTTCACAGCCCCACACATCACTCAGAGTTATCATTTCTTGGAGGTTTGCTTTGAAAGGTGAAATTAAGAGTAGCTGCTTAGATTCATACTTTGAAAAATTTACTTCTAGGTTCCATTAAGAACAGAAAAATACAGAAAAAGAGCTACCTAGCAAAAATTAGGAAACCAGGATCTGGCTTTCTAGGAGTAAATTCTATTTTACTAATAATGTAAATTCAAGATTGACACAAGAATTGCTTCCTTTAAATTCTTTCAGAATTGTCTATGATTTCTATGATTCTATGATTTCTTATTTTAATGTAACTGCTAAACTAAAGCTGCAAAGCCCAACAAACTTCTTTCATTTCTAAAGTACATTTTAAGGATTTTTCCTAAATTATCACTTAAATAGCAAGTAATTGAAAATTAAGGACCTTCCAGTCATAATATAAAACATATCTTTGTCATCTCTAGAGCTGTGTAACTCTTACCTTATATAATCCCAGTGGTGTGGAGCAATAGGCTGTCTGTGGAAGTAATTTATATAGGATTCTGCGTGGTTTCTTTTTCAAGCTGGCACGCTAAATTGGTAACGCCTTTTAAAGGAAAAATGAAAATGAGTCATGTGATTAGTCAGTAAGCCTGACTAAAGTTCAAAACTAATTCCCTGAAGTAGTAAATTCTTGATGTCATAAGTTTTCACACCAAAACAGTAGTAAAACCTCTGTCTTATCTAACATTTTACAGTTAGAAAGATGGTTAATTTGAGATATCTTGCCATGAAATAGCCCATAAAATCTTTATGATCCTAAGACTATGATTGAAAAGACTGTCTTTAAAATAACAACTCAATGTGGTTTGCTCTTAATATCAATAAATACAAACAACCTTTAAGTCCCAACTATTTGTTGAAGGCATCATATGTGAAAATGAAGAACTCTCTATAAACTTAAAACCCAAGTCTCATGTTTGATTTCACAGCTGATTTCTTTTACTGAGCATGACCATTTAAATGTACAAGCACAAAAGCCTTGTCAAAATACAAAAAGTCCTAAAATATTTCTGGGTCTACCACAACATGAAAGGCAATATTGAGCTTTCTTGCTAAAAACTGCCAGCTGCTTAAAAGCCAAACTGGAATATCCAGAAGTAAACCCTGAAGGGAACAAGTCCAGTAGTCGCTGCTAGATCCCTTTTTCACTCTTCCTCATCTAAATTCATCCCAACTACCTAAAATGATCTTTCTCCTCTTCTGACTTTGCCATAGGGTTACATTCTCTTATGGTTAAAGTTCTCCTTGATGGTAGGACCCAACTCTTTCCACAAAGACAGCAAAAAATATTGCGCTAAGAATAAACAGCTTATTCTACCACCAAGTAGCTTCATAACCTGTACTGAAAAGTTTTAAATTCTGCTCTCCATTTCATAGCTGAATATCTCACTCACTCACTTTGCTGAATTCTGAGGCTGTTGGGAGTTATTTAATGATTTTTTAACTTAATTAACCCACTTCCCTGGTATCATTACGAGGCTTATTAACAAGATGGCTAGTCTGAAAATGTCTTGAGAACCTCCATAGTTTACACATCTCTAAAGAGTGCTCTTACTAGTGCTGGTACCACTTACATTCCCTGGCAGAAGAGTTTGTGGATTCATCAAGTGGACTAGGATTGCACCGTGGAACCTCTGTTACAATTTCACAATCAGCACCTGAAAGCAATGGTTGCTAAGCCATATTTTGAGGTTTTGGTTAGGTATTGGTAGAGTATTGAAAAGAAACCTGCACATCTGTGGCCATTAATTTCAATGTAAGTTAAACGAATCTGAACATCAGTGATCCAAACACAATGGGAACAATGTGAACACTGGTGCAGGACTAAGAAAGAGCTGTTCACATCATTGGTTCTGAACATTTTTGTTTACAGTTTAGCAGTGTGTTGCCTGAGTGCTGATGACTTGCACTAGTCTCATCACAGTTGGAATATATTAATAAAACCCAAGTGCTTTCCCAATCCTTTTAAGAAATGACAGAAATAGAAATAGGAACTAAGTATGGATGCAAATGTTGCAATAATGAATTGATTCTGTTACTAACGTTGCAGTCTATTTATAACTGAATTACATGTTGTTTTATCATCAAGTTACATGTTGATTTGTCATGCATTTAATCTAAATTTAAAAGTAAAAAGTTGAAAAGGGAGACAAAGACCTGTCACATGGGAGGCACTGCATTTGTTTTGTCTCCCATGCCATTATAGTGGGCACATCTGAACAAAACCTTTGGCTTCCTCTATCCAGACCTATATCTGATAATTCCAAAAAGGAAAATAAAATATAAGCATATTTCCCCAAACAATTGCATTCAACTGAGGCTCCAATATAGGAAAATAGCTATTTATTTGCTATTAGTCTTCATTATTTCAATCAAGTTTTTACTGTCTTCTGGTGAGAAAACATGCATGCATGAAGTATCTGTAGGACTGCATGTCTTTCAAAGATAACATGGACAAAAAAAATTTTAAATTCTTTTTAATTCCAAGTAGATTTTAAGACTAAAATACTTGTGGGTTCCCCATTTCCATCAGGACACAAGAAGGATTACTACACAAATCACTAGATATAATTTCTTCACTGAAGCAGTGCTCCGACAAGATAGGAGGTTGACACAAATGTCGTTCTGCATTATCATGAAAACATAGTAAGAAAAGGCACTGGCTATTGGGCAAAACAATTTCCAATCAGTCAAATCTCAAAAATTAGCTTTGCATATAATTATAATTAATAATTAATTCATGTGTCATTGAATAAGGGAGCAGTTTTTACCTATTTCATTTTACACCTATGAAGTTTTCCAGTACACTTATTATCACTGTTGTTTTTGTTTTAGAAGTTTTAACAACACCAAGCACAGCAGGGTTCAGCTGTGTTGGGAGCTGTACTAACCCTTAGGGAGAAAAAGGATCCCACCACAAAGAGTAATATAATTGACAATCCCTAGTTCTTTTTATTAGCTCTGAACTATGGGGCTACTCAGGAGGAACAGAAGTAAAAGGAAGAGCAGCTTTTGGCCTCTAAATTATTTTTCTTGGATTTTTTTTCCACTTTTATAGTAATCTCGTGTATAATTGCAAAAGCTTTTTATATGACAGTAAATGATGTAAAACTGTCTGCATGCATTTGCTGAAAGCCTGAAACAATATCCAGGCCCTGCCTCATTCAGACCAACTGTGGATAGTGTAGTGCCAACGCTAATAGTCTGAGCATGGACAGCTTTCCTGATGATCAACAAGTAGAAGAGAAGACATGACATCATCGTGTAAAGATGTTTGCAAAATTTTCCTAAAATTTGAATGATAAGGAAAGGATGGAGCACAAGAGGATTTCTCTTAACTTCCTCGAGGTGAGTCTGGAAGCTGCATGCCTTGTGTAAACTCTGGACATTGCTGGGACAGGGAGAGAGTTCACCCCATTTAACCGGAGCTACGCAGCCACATAGTCTGTGGTAACCATCTAGCCTTCTTCTCCAAAGACAACAAGAAAAACCTGCTGTGGGAAGATCAGATCAATTTAGAGAGTTAAAGTTGTATAAAACCACTTTCACTGGCAAATGCAGTAGAACAATAATTTCCCGATACCTATCCAATATTCCTTTTCATGTATGCAGGGATGGCATTAATTCTTTTTCCCCGCACTTAATCTGAGATGTGAAATAAGGTTATTATCTAACAGGACTCCCAGTTTCCTTTTCAGAATTGCAGCTTCTCAGAAGGAAGTACTCCTTCCTTTCAAATCCCCACTTTGTTCTTGATACATGACACTGCATTCAGCTATCTCAAAAAGTTCCCCTGGCAATTCCACTATTGAGTAACTGCATCTGGTATCAAGGCTTACATTTAGACATTTAAGATGTTATTTTTTTTAAAGATGGAACATATCTGGGCATAAATAGGTATACAAAAAAAAAAAGGTAGAACTAGCCTTGAGCTATGCATAGCCTTTATAGTAAATACAAACAAGCATTTCATAGTACCATAGAATACCAGGTTGGCAGGGACCCCAAGGATCATCTGCTGCAATCCTTTTTAGAAAAAGCACCAGATGGCCCAGCACCCTGTCCAGCTGAATCTTAAAAGTGTCAAAATTGGGGAATCCCGCTTCCCTGGTGAGATTATTCTGGTTGTCCTTGTTGTGAAGAATGTTCATTTAGACATCAGTGTCCAGCTAGAATCTCAATTGCTATAGTTGACCTCTACATATTCTGGTTTTCCTTATGATACAGCATGACTCATTTTCCTCTTCATCCCTGCCTGTCTTTATGAAACATCTATTGCCATCTATCGTGATTCTTCAGTCATGTGGGTTGTCCCACCATGGTTCACTTATTATTGAGATATCGTAACTTTCTGACTGATATAGAAAGTTCCAGTTCCTCCTGTTTGTTCCTCAAACCGTGTGCACTGATCAACACACACTTGAGGTATCAGGTTGCTGCCTTCCGGTTCCATCTGACCAGGCAAATAAGGAAAATTTGTCACTAGTCTGTTGGCCTGACTTATTCCTCAGTTGTTTGCAATGGCATAAGTGCTGCCACTTTGTACCCCACCCCCAGAGTCCTCCCATTTAAAGTCAAGCTCACCAGGTTGTCCAGTCTGCTACCAAAGATCTCCCTTCTGCTTCCGGAGAGGTGGATTCCATCCCTCCCAAGTAGGCTACAGATATGAAAGACTATCCTGTTCCCAGGCCAGCAGATGGGTGCCTCAATACCCCTTAACAGAGTGCCACCCACTCACTATAAGCACTTGTCACTTCCTTCCGTGGCACCCACAGCCTGCTGCTGGTACAGTTTCTCCCTTCAGACATTGTTCACGAGTGCCTACGGCAGTTCAAGCCTCATATCTGTTTTTGGTTGCAATGATGGAGGGTGGAGAATGAGGCAAAGTCAGGCTTTTGTGGGTACCAAGGGTCAAAGATGTCACATTCTCTGTGTTGTCTGCTACAGGTGTGTGGTTCTCAAGTCACTTATCTATCTCCATCTCAGCCTCTCTAGTACTGCACAGCCTTTTAACTGTTTGCTGCAACTCAGCCAGCTGATGCAACACCCTGTGCACATCTTTTGAAGGATTTACCTTTTCTTCAGGAGAAGACTGTGGTCACTCATTGCAACCTACTGCTTCTACTGAAGTCTCCTTTCTTGCCATTCCTATCTGCATGGAAGCCTCAAACATCTCAGAGGCTTTCTCTGTAGAAACACTGGGTTTATGTATGAGGCACGTGCCCACTATTATGGCAGAGACTTAGAGCACCTCCCTGGGCTGTGGGCCCACAGGCAGGGTGCACAGCCCTTCCCACGTGCCCTTCTGTGCAAACCACTGGACTCTCTTGATCCCCATCTGCCTATCCTGGTCACATTGCTCCCCAGGGCCACTTCAGCCTCCCACAGTTGCTCCTGGCAAGGCCTGAACTGCAGAAGCCTCTCTCACGAGAGCTGCTGGCTGCAGGCAGGAGCTCCCTGCCCTGCCTTGGGTGTCCCTGGCACCAGGAACCCCCTGTACCCTTTGATCTACACTCAGCCATGATGCACCTTACCATAGCCACCCCTGTACGCCTCACTGACTTCCTTTAATATCCAAGAAGAGATAATTTATACTTTTCTTCAGTATTAAATTATTGAACAATTAAGAATTTTAATGCAAAAATAAATTGTGCACATTTTAATCTAGTCAGCAACCAAAACAATTGTAAGTAAGGCAGAAGCTGTCTATTTGACAGCTGATAAATTTCTGCCTGAGGCCTCAAATAACAGCCCAATCAACTTTTCCTTTAAGAAAAGCTGATTTTCTTGCTGGTTTCTACAGACCTGTTAGCAGCCCTCAACTTGAGAGCATGTATCAGCCTTTGCAGATTGGCAGGCTGTTACAGGATTAGACAGCAAACAAGTTTTCACAGAAATTGCATCTTCTGGCAATTCACAAGGCTCTTTTGCAAGTGGTGAGACAACCATATAACTCTGTTTAAATATACAGGTATTACTGAATATACTGAATAAATATAGGTATTACTGCAGGGAGCCTCTAGCTGGCCAAATGTACAGGTTACTTTGTCAGTCTTGTAGGCAGCAATAACACATTTAACTATTTTAATAAATTTCACATACATTGACACACAAGACATGCAAACCTCACAAACATATACCAGGTCATGAAGTGCAAATGGCTAATGTTAGCCAATAGAGAGATAAGTAAAGTCAAAGGAATTAAATAATCCTTGCTAAAAATAAAGGAATTTGAAAATCCTTGCAGGATCTCAGATAAACAAATTATACACATTCATACTCACAGTGAAAAAAAGCAGTCAACATACAACTTGTCATGCAGATAAGCACTGCACCGTAGAGATACCTCTGGGACTCTGTGGGCAGAGTAAGAAACAGAACTTCTCACTAACAAAAGTATTCCTAAGATGTAATATGTGTTGTAGGCTCCTAGCAAAGTAAACTCAGATCCACCTCAGACATTTGCAGTTCAGGGTACAATTCCAGTATTTATTAATAATTCTTTACAGCACAATCACTAAAACAGGGGACAACTAGGAGAAAGACTCCTGGTGACTCTTCTGTCTGCCTGTGTGCTTGTTTCCCTGCAGGCATGATTAATTGGCATGTCAACAAAGTTGTGGGAAATGCAAGTTTTCATAGAATCACAGAATGGTTTGGGTTGGAAGTGACCTACGCAGATCATCTGATTCAACTCCCCCGTTCAAGAAGGAACTTAAAGCTTGTCAACAGAGTTCAGTGAAAATTGCAAAGTTGAAGTGAGGCTGCAAAACACATTAGTAATGGTAGTAGAAAAAAGCTACTAAGTAAGTGAAACTGCGGTGGAGAGACCAGCGTGCAATGACCCTTTTATTTTCTGTGCTGCATGCCGCACGCCAACAAGGATTATTTTTGTTCTCTGATTAAAAACATCTTACAAAACATATTCATCTACCATTGTCAACAGGAAGGCAATATGGACTATATCCAAATAAAGATTTCAAGAGCTATCTCAGAATTTCAGTGAATGTTTGGCACTTAACAGACAAATTTAATTAAAAACAAAACAAAACCAAGAAAAAGACCCCCAAACTTAATCAAGCAGACCAGAATATGAACTGGTTAGATACCTCTGTCTTCAACTTAGAAGATCCCTGAGCTGT
The DNA here is from genome assembly GCF_049639895.1 of Pseudopodoces humilis. Classification (NCBI taxonomy): domain Eukaryota; kingdom Metazoa; phylum Chordata; class Aves; order Passeriformes; family Paridae; genus Pseudopodoces; species Pseudopodoces humilis. Next base: position 136,008,910 of record NC_142200.1, on the reverse strand, counting down.
CAAGACGTCATTGACATCCTGTTCAGGCCCAAAACTTCTATGCGCTGAAAAAGTAACCATCCTGTTCTAGCAAGCCTATGAGATTCCAGAGACCCACTAGACATTCCTGTGAGCTCATTCTGGTCTAAAAGGCCCAGAGCACAACCAACACATGTAGATTATTTCAAAACATAGCACTGATGACATTCTATTCATTTAGATTTGTGAAGATTGTGCCTTTTGCCAGAGCTAATAAATTGCTCACCATAATGAGGTTCTCTGTTATCTACACACATAATTACTGCAGAATCACCAGGAAGGCTTTGAACCATCTACACTGAATTATTTTGCTAGTGGAGGCAGTAGCAATTTCAGATAAAACCCTTAGCCTTGATTCAGAAGCAGAATCAGTCATTTTCATCCCCCAGATGAGTACCCTAGCTGCTAGGTTGCAGAGCCAAGCTCTATTCTGCTTGCCCTCTTGGCACTCTCTTTAACCTCCTCATGAAGCCACTCAGCTAAAGGCACTCATAACCATGCTCAACCCTTCCTGGACAGTGGCTGTAGGCAATAAGAGGCTACTGAAGAAGTTGTCACCTCTGTACCTGGTTGCTATTCACTTCTTTTTAACTCCAGGTACACTAAATTACCCATCTGCAGCCTGTAAAACATGGGATAATCTATGCCACCCAGAGTAATCATTTCCTTTTTTTTTACTGGTAGTAGAACTTCTTCCTACTCCTTAATCTCTGCATTTCTTGTTGTTCAGCATCCTGAGTCTCCCATTTCTTCATCCCACTAGGGGATTACAGCCACCTACCTTTGGCTTCTGGATTCACTGTGAAGTCTGTAAGCTTATCAGCTAGGTGAGTGTCCACCATCAAGGTGTTAAAGTCTTACCCACCAAATGAGTTTATCCTTTCTGGCTAAAGTCTTCCTTATAAATCCACAGTTGATTTCTTCTGAAGGCTGTAGAAAAGCTTCAAAGTGTCAAGTGAGATTGTATTTCTTGATAACAAGGTTGACAGCAACCTATGCCACAGAAAATTAGCCTAAAAAGACTCGTGAACTAATCTTCATCTTCCACATATTTTCTCAAATGACAAAAAAAAAATAAAAAAAACCCCAAAAAACAACAAAAAAAAACCCTCAAAAAAAACCTGCAAAAAACAAACAATGAACCAAAAGCATTGAACTTTCAAAATCACAGAGAAGATCCCATTCAGAGACAGGTATTATGCTCCAAATGAAAAAGACTAAGATGCACACTTGACCCAATTATCCTGAAGCAGATAATTAATTACCCTGCTTATTCCTGAGCAGGGCACTCCCTACCCAGATTATGTCCTCTTGTTTATCTCGCATGACAAGAACTCTCTGTGAGAGCAATCACAAAACAGAGGAAAGAAGACAGGTAAGTACCGATTTTCCAGGAGTCTTTGGAAGAGGAACAGCAATGTTCTGCTGAGCCAAAAAATTCTGCCTCTCTGCAAGAGGTTCTGTTCCACACCAACTAACAATCCTCCCAGTAAGGAAGAATGGGTTGGTTTCTTGGTCCTAGGTTTATTGATTTTTTTTTTTAACTCAAGCCATTCCCATTAGGCAAGAGACCTTAAAGTGATTTGAAATATAATAGTTTGGGTTGGAAAGAACCTTTAAAGGTCATCTAGTCAAAGCCCCCTACAATGAGAAGAGATCTCTTCAACTAAACCAGGTAGCTGAGAGCCCTGTCCAACCTGCTCTTAAATGTTTCAAGGGCTGGAGCACCTAACACCCCTCTGGGCAACCTGTTCCTGTATTTCACCCCTCTCATTGTAAAAAATTTCTTCCTTATATCTACTCTGAATCTACCCTCTTTTATTTTAAAACAATGAGACCTTGTTCTATTACTACAGACCCTATTAAAAAATCTGTCCCAGTCTTGCTCAATAAGCCTCAAATGACACAACAAGGTCCTCCTGGAGCCTTTTCTTCTGCAGGCTGAACAATCCCAGCTCTCTAAGAGCTGTTTCATTGCTTTGGGTTTTTTTGTGGCCTTCCTCTGGACCCCCTCCAACAGGTCCATGTCTCTCCTGTGCTAAGTACTCCAGAGATGAACGCAGTATTCCAGGACAGTATCACAGATTAAGTGATGCACTTCTCCCAAAAGAGAGAAGTAGCAATGTGTTTATTAATATAAACAAGCAATTTAACGAAGTCTGATAGTAAATATGACAGTGGTTTAACAAGATTTAATTCAAGGTACACTTGATTTTTAACTGCGTAAATGTCAGAGTCAGACAAAACTGCCAGGGACACTTTCCTATTGAGTCACAAGGTTCAGAAAAAACCTACTGCTCTCTAAACTGCTTTCCAAGAGGAATTTAGATGGATGCAGACTTAGTTCCAGACTAGGTCAGTGGTTTATGCCTCAAGGATAACCTGTGTACAATCAATCCTTTATATCACTCAGCTATGATTTCAAAATTTAGCATGCTATTAATCAGTTACCAAGAATCTGTTACAGTAAAAGTCTCTCAGCCATGAAGAGTAGACCTAAGAGGTGCCCCTGCTCAAGGGGAGATCCTGGCATGAAATTCCCTCCCATACAGGGTAGCTCAATGGGCTCAGACTGTCCACTGTTCGTGGAATAAGCAGATTGACTTACATACCATGAAAAATGTATTTTGGATCGTTGCAGGCTCAACTAGCCCTGACCTGTTGAGCAAAACTAACTGCCCTTAGCTGTCAAGCAAGATTTAGGGCCCTTAGCCAATGTGGTGTTATCTGTAAGTCAGACACAGCCATCACAACTACCACTGGTGGCTATTACTTAAGCAGAAAAAGACAGGGTGGGGACTACACTGTCACAGTAGTGTCCCACAAGAGGAAAGCAGAGGGGCAGAATCATCTCATCCACCAAGTATCCCCAAGTTGTCTCAGTAGGGCTGCTCTCATTCCCTTCATCCCCCAGCCTGTATTGGTACCAGAGATTGTCCCAACCCAGGCAGAGAACCTTGCCTTGTTGACCCTCATGAGATTCCCATGGGACTACTTCTCAATCTTGTGCAGCTCCCTCTGAGTGGCATCCTGTCCTTCAGGGTTGTCAACTGCACCATTGACCCTGGTGTAATCTACAGATTTGCTGAGGGTGCACCCAACCCCACCGTCTATGCCATTGATAAAGGTATTAAATACTACTTATCCCAATTTGGAAGCCTGATGACACCACTGATCACTAATCTCCATTTGAATATTGAACAATCCAGCACTAGTCTCATGTTGTGGAAATTTGGCTCTTCCTAAAAATTTATTTTGGTAACACTGTAGCCTTAGAAAGAGCCAGAAGAAACTGAACAGATGAATTTCTGCTTTACTGACAGAAAAGTTCTTTGGAAACATTATTCTTCTGAACAGACCTCATGTAAATGTCAGACAGGCACGTGAACTGAAGATTTATATACTAATCTAGCTCACATAAACTGAAGCCTCTTTACCTAGGACTGCCCACCCACTCTAGATGGTGACAGTATAAGGATCTACTTACATGGGAGATGAGTGTCTAAGTGTGTGCCTTTAACAGTTTATGGAGACCTGATGTGCTGGTTTGGGCTGGGATAGTTAACTGTCTTCACAGTGGCTGATACGGGGTTGTGTAATGGATTTGTGCTGAGCAGAGTTGATAATACAGAGATGTTTTTGTTATTGCTGAACAGAGCTTACACAGAGACAAGGCCTTTTCTGCTTTTTGTACTGTCACTCTGGCAAGGAAGCTGGGGGTGCATGGGAGGTTGGCAGTAGACACAGCTGGGACAGGTGGTCCAAACTGACCAAAGAGAAATTCCATACCATAAAACATCATACTCAGTATATCAAGCTGGGGAGAAAAATGAGGAAGGGGTGGGAGAGACACAACACATTTGGAATGATGTCTTTTCTCTTCCCAAGTAACTATTGCACATGATGGAGCCGTGCCCTCCTGGAGATGGCTGTACACATCTACCTGCCAATGGGAAGCAGTGAATTAATTCCCTGGTTTGCTCTGCTTGTTTGCACAGTTTTTGCTTTCCTTGTTGAACTTTCTTTATCTCAGAATATGAGTTTTCTATCTTTTATCCTTCTAATTCTTTTTCCTAATCCTGCAGGTGAGGGAGTGAGTGAGTGGCTGCCTGTGGTTTAGCTGCTGAGTGAGGTTAAACCACAATAGTCCTTGCTTGGTGCCCAACATGGGGCTTGAAGGTTTTGAGATAATGACAGATCTGACTGGGTTGTGCTGGACTGAATTTATATCTGTTAGTGCTGTTTAGCTGGTGATGAGTGGGTACCTATGCTTGCCATGGGGCTCGCTTTCCTGACTGCCTGTTAGGGCCCGGTGCTAGTTAGTGACTGCTTTTTGCTGCTTCTCTCCTTATTGAGTTGTGCCTGGGAACATCTTGATAACAGCCATGGCATTGTGCTTGGGCTGGCAGGTGGCCAGGGTGCTCCTGCTGTTTTTGTGCTGCTGCACTGGACAGGTCTGAACCCGAGCTGAAATTCAGAGGGAGCGAGCAGCTGTGTGGTGCTCCGTTACTGGCTAGGGTTACACCACAACATCTGGCCAGCTAAGGCAGTGGAGCACTGAAGAGAGCTGTGGACCAGTCAAGTAGTTACTGGACTCCCACTCCAAGTGGATGCAATGAACATGAGGAATGGCTGAGAAAGAAAGAAAAAAGACTCTTTCAGTTAGAGGATAATTCCTATCTGAGAAAGGTAAAGGGAAAGGAAGACAGCTAGCATTACATTTGTGTTTTACAATTAGTAGTCTGAGAACATTTCTAACTGAACAGGAGTGATTTCCATGGACCATATTCCAGCAGCTGACCAGTGAGGAAAAAGAAAGGGATGAAGAAAGACGAAGATACGAGGGGAACACCAAGGTGGGATCAGGATGCACTCTGATTCATTGCTGAGAATTAATATTTAATGTGGCTGTAAATACTCAGGGATCAAAAAGGTTTTTTTCTAAGGATATGAAGTCTCCATGTGACATGTCAGCATTCTAAGAAACATACTCCCAAGCTGACAGGCATTCAAGAAGCTGAAATTCTCTATAGGGCTTTGCTATACTGCATGTAAAGCAGGTACTGACATCTCTGGAAATATTCTGGCTCACAAAATGAAGTTTAAAACCACATGTTGATAAAAATATATAGGCATAGATAGAGCCAGACAAGCAGACTTCCATGTTTGCACCAGCAACAGAAGAAGATATTACCCTGACATACACACCCATAATAAATCAACATATGCCAGGGGAGACTGGATTAACCTGACAAGGAGTCACCTTCTCTAATATCCTGTTGGCACAGAAACACTGTGGGGCAAAAGGGCAGTGGTCACAATAGTTATGTGTTTGGCAGAAAATTTCCTTGTCAGGGAAGAAAATTTCCTTCCAGTAAATGAAATGGGGAGGGATTTGAAAGGTCATCCCCTCCACAGGTAACAGAATAAATGCTCACATTAGCGCCTACAATATATTTGTTGTGTTTCTGAGCTCTAATGAATCACAGTTCGGTACATATTCAGATCAGTATTCTCTGATACATAAATATACAAAATAAGGTAGTGTTTAAAATAAAAGCCACCAAAAATTTTCAAGCAGACATTACCTGATCAAAGCAGGAGTAAAAGAGAGGCACTGTAGTTTTACTTTCTGTTTTTCTTCATAATAATGTGCACTTACAGTTCCTGAATGACTGACCATTCTATGAGGAAACTTATAAACATATGCAAAAAGAAGCAGACTACAAAGATAACACACTCTAGTAATAACAACTGATTAAAGAGACAAATTGCAGTTCTCATGGAAGCAAGTTGGGAAATCATTCATGCACATTAAGAAAGTGAAATGTTATGGACCTTTTATAGGGATGTACAAGTACAAAAGTTGATTGGATTCTTCAGTAGAATGATGTTCACATTACATCAGATTATTGCCTTCCAGGGTTTTATGCAGTCTTCTTGGGAAAACTCATGATTATGAAATCTCTGTGGAGACAGGAATTTTTCTTAAGTCAGCTTGGAAAAAATATTCCCCAGAATTAACGTAATAAAATCTGGCAGCTCACCTTGCCTTTCTGGTATCTTACACTGATAAGCTGAAATTCTGTTCATCATGATAATGTTCAATTGAAATAGACAGTTTCTATCCACAGTATCATCCAGACATTTAAAACATTTAAGCATCTTCATTCTTCCCAAAAACAAAAATGGAAAAATCAAATGAATGCAAAGTCTCATCCTGCAGCAGAGGAGGCATTCATCCTGCCAGCACCCAGCACATGGCAATTTCAGTGTCACTGTGCATTCCCAAAGCAAAGGAAAAGCAGCTCCTCAGCATGAATAAACACCTACTGAACAAACTATGAATGAACAAGTCTACTTGATGTCACTTTGTTTTACTCCAATGTCCAGTGTGTCTCACACAATTTGCAAAGCACTCTCCAAGGGCAGACTGGAAGCATTTGGAAATGCCCCTCTGCCCTGGCATTCCAAAGAGAGGGTCAGAAATAAGCCATTTATGCTCTGACTGAGAACTTGGAACTACAAATGTCCCTTCAGAATGTAAGAACACAGGTCTGCATTTTGAAATTAAAACACACTGTGTTTTCTGAGACTTGGTTGTGTTGCCCTTCACCACAGTCTACCACTGAGCTCAAAGACTTTGTGAAAATAGACAAGACAAATTCAGTTCTTAACTTCTTGATAGCTGCACTGGTGTTCACAGCGGATTTTACAACTTTTCTATACTACCTCCATAGTAAGAAACAAACCAAGACCTTTTGACAGTGAGGATTCTCAGGTACTGGAACAGGTTGCTCCAGGTTGTGAAGGATCCACCACTGAAGATGTTCAAAACTGGACTGGACAATGTCCTGAGCAAGAGGGCCCTTAAGCAGGGCAGAATGTACTAGATCTCTAGGCAGTTCTCTAACAAGAACTATTCTGTGAAATTTATTTTGCTTTACAATTAATAATGATATTTTGATTTCCTATTTTTTTCATGAAAGCAGACAGCTAAGAAATGAAAAGTAGCTAAAGAACAGTATTAACATAACTTGAAATAAAGCACAGAAAAATGGTCATTTCTCCTGTGTAAACTAAACACTCCAAACAATAGAACGTACAAGCTAGAATTCCTAATGAGGTTTTCAAAAAATTGGGAAAACTTATATGAAATGCTATCTCATGGCATTTTATTTCAAATAATATGATTGCAAAGTATCTTTGCAGCTTTGTAAGGAAATTACTTTAGGCTAAAGGGATTTATTAAGCAAAAGAAAAGAATTAAGAAATCACAAAGATATTTTCTACCTATGAAACACAGAGCAGACAGGGATTTTCATTAATGCATGCTTGGAAATAAATACTCACGGAGCTGAGAAACTAAAAAGCGCTCAGTCTGTTGACATCCCTTCTTCCTTATTTCATAAGAATTTACACGTCACAGTTTTATTTTAAACCCAGACAGCTAAGCATGAGTTAGCAGTGTATGAACATGAGTCAACAACACAACCTTGCGGTGGTGACAGCCAACCACACTGGGGGCTGCATCAGTGAGAGAGCTTAGCCAGCGCTGCAAGGGAAGTGATTATCTTCTTCCATTCAGCTCAAGACCTCCTCATCACTATGGTGCTCAGGGCAGGGCTCTCCAGCACAAGAGAGATACCAGCTCACTGGAGTGAGACCACTGAGGGGCACCATGATGGTTGGGTTCTGGAGCACCGAATGTACCATGGCACAGGACCTAGGTCTCATCTGGAGATGACCATTGGTAGGGAACATCTTGATGTCTTCAGACATCCTATGGGAAGGTACAGGGAAGACACAGCCAGGATGCTCTCAGAGGTATCTTGGGAAAGAACAAAGATGGACTGTTACAAATTGTACCAGAGAAATTTCCATTAGATTTTGTCACAGGCAAAAGCTGTTTCATCCTTCAGGGAATTTCAATGAAATTAATTTATTTGCCAATTAACAATCTATTAATTACAGATTCTGGTATCAAGGGAGACTGAAAAAAACCAAACAACTCTCAGGACAAATCCTGCTTTCCTTCAGACACTTTCTCCTCCCTCCCCAGACCTTTTGCTCCTCAGTGCCCTCACTCCAGGCCATGCTCAGCTCCTTTGCTGAGGCAGTGTGTAGCACAGGAGACCAGTGCACACGGGGCTGGTTCCTTCACTGGCAGCAGCTTCTCCAGGCTGCACCTTTCAGCTCCTGCTCTGGTAAAACCTTGGACCCAACCCCTGCCCAGGTATCCCCTCTTCCCTCCTCCTTCTCCATTGTGGATTTCTTGCTCCGCAAGCATTGCCTCTGCCTGCAGCTCACTGTCCCTTTCCCGAGCCTGCTGAGCTGCGAGCAGCCCCTGTGCCTGCAGCCTCTTGGAGCGCTTCGAGCAGCGCGTCTGCCGGCTGCCCCTCTTCCTCTTCCTCTTCCTCTTCCTCGTCCTCTTCCTCTTCCTCTTCCTCTTCCTCTTCCTCTTCCTCTTCCTCTTCCTCTTCCTCTTCCTCTTCCTCTTCCTCTTCCTCTTCCTCTTCCTCTTCCTCTTCCTGAGGGCGCTCAGCAGCGAGCAGCCCGCAGCCTGCCCTCACTATCGCCCTCGGCAGCAAGCAACACTTGCTACTAAAGCCTATTTCCTCTCTCATTTAACTGATCCTGCAGTCCTTTCACCAAACCCTGCAGAGATCCAATCATTTCTCCCCCTGCCTGTTTGTTGGCATACCTCTCCTTTTGGGCAAAAAATAGCAGATAAAACTGCTTTACTTTTCTGCTTCCATACCTTTTATTCACTTAACATCACATTTATCCATTTAAGTCCTGCCTCAGGGCTATTCGGATTTCCATTGCACATTCTGTGCCCGGGGGAGTTGGGCACCCCTTATATTCTTCCCATCACTACTTGTCTGGAATTCAGGGGTGATATCCCAAATGGACCCCTTTAACCACGGCATCCTGTCCATGAAAAGCGATGTCACACCTTAAAGGGAAGGGAGCAGGCAAGATTTGTAAATGCTCGTGGTTGAAAGAAACTACAAAAGTTAGAGGGTCCTCAAAAAAATTGCAAAGGGAGGGGAGGAAGGAGGGAAGGAAGGAGGGAAGGAAGGAGGGAGGGAAGGAGGGAGGGAAGGAGGGAGGGAAGGAAGGAGGGAAGGAAGGAAGCCAAAAGAGTAATTCACTGGAATCTCATTTTGAAACTTCCAGCAAATGCAACATAACGACAAAGAGAGAGGCTGTGCCTTCATCCAAAAAATACCAGAAACCTTGGCTTGCTGGAAGTCTTATGACTGCTCCTGGCTCTGCCCCAAGGAGCATATTTTATCTTATTAGAACTCAGATAAAGTGCATGAATAGGCCAGGGAACAAGGACAAGCATCCAGATTCTGAGAGAAGACTGGCATGCACTTGTTATAAATACATATTATAATATTGGCTTTTTGCAAGTATTAAGATGAATACTACATGTATAATGTTAAAATGGCCTTGCTGTAATAGTCAATATAGTATGTTTGAACTGTCTGCTTAGTTAGGCTAACATTCAATGAACAGAGGATGAGGACCCCGCTGCTTATCACCACTCACCATCTGTGGAAAGAGGGAGCCAAGGCCCAAATTAAAAGGTGATAAGAAGAGGATTAAAACCACAAGCCAAGAAACACACATGCTCTAAAAAAGGTGGACCCAAGGACTCCCTCAGGAGTGGCCATGCTAAAAAGTTCCTTGAAAACGTAAGCTAGTTAATAGAAAAGTTTGAATATATATAAAGTCTATGAATATGCATCAAGTTGATGCAATATATAAAGGTATATAAAGCGTGTTTTCAAAACACCAGGTGTGCTCTTAGCAGAGTGCCAAGCACCTGGCCATTTTAACCGTTTGCTTTATTTTCTTTGTCTCCTATTGTCCTTTTTTTATTAAACCTTTAAAAATTTACCAGGAAAGTGAATATTGTTTTTCACATTCTTGAATGCCACTCTCAACTGAGAGTTGGTGGAGCCATCTTTCCATGCTGTAAGGCAGATTCCCAAGCCTCAGAGTTAACCTAAAGGCACTGCCCTATGCCCAGTGTGCCCAGTGGGTATCCTGACTGGGCAGCTACTGCCACCAGGCCAGTTCCTAGGTTTCAGCAAGTTAGGAGCTACAGGAAATAGTTTCTAAGTGCCTGTCTGACATACCTGTATCAGAACACCTATGCACAGAAAAGGGAATCACCAGGATCCAGTCTGCCCCAGGTGCTGAGTGAAGCAGGAGATATATAACCTTGCTCAGAGCCTGGCTGGCTTTTATACTCACAGGTGTCAAGTCTGTCTTCCCTAGATGTGAGAGAAGAAATACCTACAACTTTTCTGCAAGTACTGACAGGAGAGAAGGGAGTTGCTTCTCTCAAAGGCAAGGACAAGTGCCTGCCAGTGACATTGTCTGGACACCTCTGTAGCACTGTCACATCTGAACTTAATGCTCTTCTCAGCCTGAAACCACTCAAATCACTTGCAGCAGTGTCAGGAACACCAGGCTGCAGGATAGTTTTTGGACTTGTAAAAGGTCCTTTCTATCACTGCTACTGCATAAAGCTCTGACATATCACACCGGTGATATTCTTGTGACTTGACAATTGGAATCACTAACCCTTGTTTCAAAGTCTTTTATTTCTTCTGCTGTCACTTTCTGTTTCCTAAACCAGTACGCTGAGAGAGCAAACACTGCAAGGTTTACATCACCACTGTCTGTCTTGTTTTCAGATAGAAGAATAATGCATAGTAGTAAAGTAGCGACTGCAGCAGCTTCGGGGAAAACACTTAAAAAGCCGATGACGTCTAGAGGATGAAATGCAGGCGTGGGGTTGTGCCGGGAAGCGGCAGGGACAGCACGGAGCCAAAGCAGGGCTCCGGACAGCGGCTCGGCAAGGCGGGCGATGCAAAAGGGCCGGACCCCGCGGAGCCAGAACCAGGGGGAAAACAGAAAGCAAGGGGGCACGAAGCCGGGGCGGGACGCGGTGAGGGGAGCCTGCTCTGCCCTCCCGGCCCCCGCTGCCTCGCAGGGAGGCGGCGGAATCCCCGCTGAGTCACGGCGGGGGCGGTTCCGCTCGCTGAAAAACGCGGTTCGAGGTCCTGACAGGAAGAGCGCTGCTCTGAACTCCTCTCTTTCTTTCTCTCCTCTCCCCCGGCGCCGGCACAGACCGCACCGGCGGGCCCCGGCGTGGGACGCGTCCTCGGCAGCAGCTGCGGCCGGCAGCCCGTGCCCGCCTCGCCCATGCCGGGGCCGCGGGACCCCGCGGGGCGCTGCTCCTGCCGCAGCACCGACTGCCTGGAGCGGCCGCTGCGCCGGCTCTTCGTAGGGCTGGCGAGCGGTGTGGCCGCCTGCCCCTGGCCCTTCGTGCTGGTGCCGCTGCTGCTGTCGGGCGGGCTGGGCGCCGGCTTCCTCTTCCTGCCGCAGCGGCAGGCGAACGACATCGAGGGGCAGTTCACACCGACGTGGGGGCCCGCCAAGGCCGAGCGCGACTTCGTGCGGCGGCACTTCCCCACCAGTGACTCGGAGCGCTTCTCCGCCCCGCGGCTGCCCACCGAGGGCGCCTACGCCGCCCTCATCGCCGTGGCGACGAGCGGGTCCTCGGTCCTGGACCCGGCGGCGTGGGCAGAGGTGCTGCGGCTGAACGCCACCGTGCACGACGCCGAGTACGAGCGGCTTTGCGCCCGCACCGCAGGCGGCTGCGCCAGCCCCAACCCGCTGCTGTCGCTGCGGGGCGATGCGGGACCGCCCGCCCCGGGGAGCCTCCGCTTCCCCGTCAACGACAGCGTCTTCCTGGGGACCGCGCTGGGCGGCGTGGAGACGGAGGGCGGGCGGGTGCGCGGGGCGCGGGCCCTGAAGCTGGTGTATTACCTGCGGGAGGACGGCCCCGAGGCGCAGGACAGCCGGCAGTGGCTGGAGAGCTTCCTCCGGGACATCTCGTCCAAAGTGGCGGAGCTGCGCCTCGGCTCCATTCAGGTAATGCAGGAGTGGGTACGGCCGTGCGGAGCCGCCGAGAGAGAAATGTCCGGGCAGCTCCTTCGCGGAAAGAGAGAGGAAAAGGGAAAAGGAAAGGGAAAGAGACGGTGGCAGAGGACGGCGGGCTGGCTGCGAGGGCCAGGGCAGTGCTCCTCTGCCAGCTTGGTGTTTGGCCTTGCTTGTGTGTGTGCAAAAAGACCAAGAAGAAGAGTAAAAGTGTTTCATCGTTTCTTTCCTTGGTCTTTTAACGGCAGGTGACTTACTTTACCTCGCTGTCCAGGCAACAGGAGTTTGAAGGAAATGCCAAGAGTGTGATTCCGCTCTTCTCCATAACATATTTCTTAACAATAAACTTTGCAATCATCTCTTGCCTAAGGTAAAATGTCTCTAATCTATGGCTCAACAAGCAGTGATCTTTGCTCTTCTTTACCTCCCTCACTTGGTTTCTGCTCTTGCTAAGTGAAGGCATTCTTGAAGCTGCAGAATTTCTGTGACATTTTAGAGGCAAAATTTATTTCTTTGATTTTTATTGTCTCTCTATGTGTATTTCCCAGCTGCTTAGATGGCAGACGAAAACTTGAACAAGTTTTCAGTACTTAGTTAAGGATCAAGTGGATGAGCAGTAGCTTCATAGATTCCTACAAGTCTAGGTACAGCCTTAGTTCTTTTGCTTGCTAGTAGAATCAGGGCTTTACATGCTGTCCACAGAGAACTTAACCTGCCCTTTCTTTGTCCTGATGGAAGGTGAACCACAGCAGTGTCTGTGTCCTGTACTTCCAAAGAAAATTGTACTTGCAGGGTGAGCAGCCTAGTTTAGTGCTTGCATCAAGCATCATACCTGTTAGAGCATTTATTGTGGAATGCTTGAGCCAGCCCTCAAAGGCTGGTAGCCAACCTGCCTGATGAGAAAGTTTCTCTACACGGCACGTACTGCCTGAAGGGTGCTTCCACTCATATGCCATGGCAGGGACTCGGGTAAAATCAAAGACATTCTAGAAATTCACCTTTTTTTGGGTCACCCAGAGTCTAGCCTCACAGGTAGAGTTTATGTATCCTTATGTTGCCATCATCTCTTGTTATTGATGCAAAGATCAGTACACATCTTTACTCTTCCGAACAGTGTAATTGTTTGGAATTAACAATGTATTTGTAATATTGGACAGTGGTAATAATGTGTATAATGCCTCCTATCTTTACGATTTGGGACAGCAATATAATGATATGAGACTCCAAGCCTTCATTAGAGGGCATGACAGTGAAGGTTTATTAGAAACATATTCTTTTTATACACCACTTTGGTACAATGAATATGATTGGTCATTTAGAACAACACCTCTTGACCATTGTTTCCAAGTAAATAACAAGTTAGAAAGACACCACCTGCTAACAGTTTTTCACCTTCCAAGGATTGTTTGGATTCCTCCTTATGATTTCCCAGGCCAGAGTGAGAAAGTTGTGTATTTGACTTTCCCACAGGCTCAAGCTAGTGCCTGAAGTCTGAAAATCTCTTATTTGACCACTGTCAGTTCCCACAACCTCCTGGAGAAATTAATTTTGTGTAATGCTGACACCTGGGAACTCTCCTAGCAGCTTTCATCAGGAGTTATTCTGAGAGAGGGTATCACTGGTATCTGTGTACTTGTCATGCTAAACACTTGGTGAAATATAACTAAAATATTCCTTGAAATATTTTCAGACTGAGCTGTATAAGAAATAATATCTGGCTTGCAAGCTGTGGAGTGCTTTCTTCTGGCTTAGCTGTATTAAGCAGCTTTGGATTGATGCTCCTCTGTGGAGTGCCGTTTGTGGTCACTGTAGCAAATGCACCGTTCCTGATTCTGGGTAAGTAGAAAATGTGAGTTGTATTCAGATACAAAGACCAGAGTGAAGTTAAAACAATGTCAGTCTTTTATGATGTGAATGTCAGATAATACAACATTTTCTCCTGAAGTGAGGGAGGAGATACCGAGGTGCAGCCCCCTCAGAGCACCTACAGGTGGGCAAGCCCCTCAGCTCAGCTCACAGTGGGACTGGAGATGGGCTCTACTGCAAGGGCAGCTTTTTCCAGAGGAGAAGCCTGATCTAAATCTACTGCTACAGCAGGAAGACTGTAAATGAGAGAGTGGTAAGGGTAGTACTTCTGGCATTCTAGTGTTCCTGGAAATGTAGCCAGGATGATTAATCCTCTGCTATATAACATCTGTGTACTAACCAGTCTCATTCAGCTGTGCAACGGAAGTGATGCACCATTTGTGAAAGCAGCTCCCCCCAAATACCAAAGGAAGTTGGTATCTTTGCCTCCTTGTTTCACAGACTACTTAACAGCCAGTGCTGAACTTTCCAAATACTGTTAGAGAATGTTGCTGCAAACAAGTCATTGCTTTTTAAATCCTTTCTGGTCTCCTATATGATACATTAATCTGATGTTTTCTTGGGCTTGGTCTCATGCTGAGGAAAACAAATGGAGCTCCCAGGTTGACAGAGGCTGTGCATCATCCTAAACTGTCCAATACAAATGCTCCTTAGGGCAGGCATTGTTTCTTTGTTTCCTGCATAATTCCAATGAATTTTTAATTTACTTTTGTTTGCTCATCAATTGCAGTGGCTCCGACTATCAAAAAGCCCCTTTTGTATGGGAAAGGGCTTAAGCCCAGTCTCTTCAGATCTTCAGAAATAACATACAGAATTTTCCTTGAGTTAAAGCAAATAAATTCTCAGTACATCAGAGGGTTTTTTTGAAGGCTGCTTGCTTTTTGAAGCAGCCAGGCTCAGTGCCATCCAATAGTGTCTTTGGACATGCTGCTTAATTAATCTTTGCATGTTTACTGGCAATTGCCTGTTCAGGTAGCAGGTAATGATTTAATCTCTTCTGTGCTTGGCTAAATCTCACTCCGCTATTCACACAGTCTTGCTTTCCCTTTTGTGTAATTTTTAGTGAACACAAGAGCTCTTAACAACATGGCAAAATACTGAAAGGTGTGAGATAATAATCTTGGGAGTTAGCAGAGGTGAGAGAAGCCCATTGGCTCTCCGTTTTTGAACATCAGCTCACTTACTGTAGCATCTTAGCAAAAAGATCCAGGAAGATCCAGTCTTCCCAGCAGGTTTTCCCAGGGACCTGGCAGGTAATATTTGTGAGTGCATTAGTATAAATGTGAGCAAAAATGGATAATAAATTGTGAATAAGTGCTGGAAGATAAACTGGAGAGAAGTGGAGGGCAAAGAGCATTAAAAAAGTAAGCCACTGGAATCATTCTTCCCATGTGGTAGCAACTGCTCTTCCTCCTTTCTGAAGGCAGAACAAGAAATTACTGGTCAAAGTTGCTGCAGTGCTGAAGAAGAGATTCCTGAGATAATGGGGGATGCTTCTAGTGATAAGAATAGTTGAGCATCAGAATATGTGATGCTTTGAAATCTGTGTCATCTGCATCAGGGGACATGTGGACATCAGCTACCAGACACTTGTCAGAGATGCAGTAGGTGTGCTCAGTCCTTCAGCAGTCAGTGAGGGAACAACAAACCACCAGGTCACCAGGAATGTGCTGAAAGACAATACATTCAGCTACACACAAAGGATCTGTTTTCCTCATTCTCTTGTAACTTGCATCAGCACTAGAGCATTGCTAGTAGTAAAGCTTCCTTTTTCAAAATTTTATGCAGAATGAAATGTGATTGATGTTGTTTTGTTGGGTGTTGGAAGCTGCCATTTGCAGTGCAGCGTTAACAGTGTCTCCTCTTGCAGGGGTTGGCGTTGATGACATGTTCATCATGATTGCTTCCTGGGAACAAAGTTCAAGGAAAAAAGAGAAATCCAATGTTAAATCTCTGCTGACTGAGACTTACGCAGAGGCAGCACTTTCTGTGACCATCACCACTCTCACGGATGTTTTGGCCTTCTTCATTGGCACCTGGACTGCTTTTCCATCCGTGAGGTCTTTTTGCCTCTATACGGGTACAGCTTTTGTCTTCTGCTATGTATATACCATGACCTTCTTTGGGGCAATTCTGGTGTTAAATCACAAAAGGGAGCAAGGGAACCGACACTGGCTGACTTGTATGCGTGTGGATGTAGGTAAAGATCAGGCTGAGAACTCCTGCTTGTACAATGCTTGCTGTATCGGCAGCTGTTCTAGGCAGCCATCTCAGCCAGAAGGGGAGCATCCAATGAGTGTATTCTTTAAAAAGTATTATGGCCCTTTTGTTACAAATAAATGGATCAAGCTGCTCATCGTGTTGCTGTACGGAGCATATTTGGGTGGCAGCGTTTATGGGTGTACTCAGATCAGGGAAGGCATCGATCTCCGAAATCTGGCAAATGATGACTCCTACATTATTCCATATTATGATGATAATGATAAATACTTCTCGGCATATGGACCCAGGGTCATGGTTGTCATTACTGAGGGTGTAGATTACTGGAATGAGTCGGTGCGTCTTGGCATTGAGAGCTGTGCACAGAACTTAGAGAACATTTCCTATGTAGATAAAAACCACTCAGAGTCATGGCTGCGGGCATACACAGAACTTGCCAAAAAAACCAAATTGATAAATATAAACAGTAAGACTGACTTCTTAAATAACTTAACTATACTGTTCAGAATTCTTCCCAGTTTTGAGTGGGACATAGACAAGACTCAGGATGAAATAGAAGCTTCACGTTTCTTCATCCAGACAGTGAATGTGACATCAGCCGTGGATGAGAAGAATCTCCTCAATCAGTTAAGAGAGGTAGCCAAGCAGTGCAGCATTCCACTGAAGGTGTATCACCCAGCCTTCATCTACTATGACCAGTACCTGGTAATAGTGCAGAACACTGTTCAGAACGTTGTTGTTGCTGCCGGGGCGATGCTCGTTGTCTCCCTTCTGCTCATTCCCAACCCGCTGTGCTGCTTGTGGGTGACTTTTGCTATAGCCTCTGTTATAGTTGGTGTTGCTGGTTTCATGACGTTCTGGGATGTCAATCTTGATTCCATATCCATGATCAACCTGGTCATTTGTATTGGTTTTTCAGTAGACTTTTCTGCTCATATTTCTTATGCCTTTGTTACAAGTGGAGAGTCATCAGCCAATAAAAGGGCAATTGAAGCTCTGTCCCTGCTAGGTTACCCGGTACTACAAGGTGCAGTTTCTACAATATTAGGAGTAGTTGTCCTGGCTGCAGCAAACACCTACATCTTCAGGACATTCTTCAAGATCATGTTCCTTGTTATTTTGTTTGGGGCTCTTCATGGTCTTGTTTTTATTCCAGTGTTTTTAACACTTTTTGGAAACTTTGGCAGATCTCCCAGTATCAAAACTAAAAAACTTGAGCTTGAGAAATTATAATAGTTGTTTGTGACTAAGTTTAATGTGTTATAATTTATATTTATTATATGTAGATTCAATTGTAATGACTGTCAGGGAATATAAGACATGAAGAAAATGAAAGACAAAAATAATAAACACAACAGGGAAGGAAAAGCTTCAGAAAAGCCAGGCAAGAAAAATAACAGAAAAATTAAAACTTAGAGATTGCATTTGCATTTCTCATTTTTGTGTCATCTTAATGTTGTTAAATATTTTTTTATGTTTACTGAATGTATTAAAGTTATTAAAAGTACTGACCAATGCATCAGCTTAACAGACTACATTACATGTTTGTCAGGACACGTTCACAATGGGGAAGAGTAGCTTCCACCATACTGCATTTTCACCTGTTTGCCTTGGTGCTGTAACTCATCCCAACACTGAGCTGGAAGACAATTTTTGCCCAAGAGGCTCAAGGCTGGATGTTTTACAGCAAAATTACAAGAGGTCAGAACTGTCTCAGACTGTGATATCTCGTAAGCCTTCAGGAGACAACATGGTCCTAGGTCCCTAATGCAGCATGAGAAACCCTTGGGGAAGACTCACCCCAAGCTGACTCCCATTTTCTATTCAAAGCCTTTTCTTGGTGTCCTGTTTTCTAGCTAAGGTTGAACATCTGGTACCCTTTAAGAAGTTTACATGTGGCTTCTGTTGGCTGCACTCCCTGCAAAGGGATGTGCTGTAGGTTATTGAACTTGCATGGACCTCCTGAGTAACCACCCTGGGAGATGCTGTGCCATGGTATGACAGGGCAAGATTTTACTAGAGAAAATCACAGCCTGATATGGGACAAAGTGAAAAAGCAACTCAAGTTTAAGCAGATCAGTCCTGTAAACCCATAAATTCCATTCTGTTCATCCTGTGATGTGTTGATAGAGCAGAGGAGCTTTCACTGAGTAAGAGCTAAGAATATATGACGTGCCTTCTAACTTATAGGGACAACACAGTAGGTAGAAGTGAATTCATAATTTGTTGCTGATATCATGAATGACCCATTGGAAATAAAGTGAATTATGGTAACTGATGTAATTATGGAAAAATTGGTGAAGGACTTATTAAACCATTCAGGCCAAATCTGCTACTGTGGAGGGCTTCTTCTGACTGAGCAAGTGTGACAGTCTGCCTCTGTTTCCTGTGACTTCTGGCCCATTTCATGAGACCCAGTAAACAGGGCAAGATCCTTCCTCCAGAACAGTTTCTGAAAGAGTAGTGAAAGACTGAAAACTCATATCAATCTTAGAACAAATCTGCTCCTCAGCTTGTAGCCAAAATCCCATGCTGAATCAGAATTACAGCTAGCAGCATTAAGTTTCCAGGACAGGGCACTAGCCACAAAGCTAGATTTGGGGAAAAACAAATGCACTAGACTGCACAACCCCATGCACTAGTCCCCACTTCTCCCACTAAACGTCTCAGTGTTCATAGTAGTGCTCTAATGGCTAATGATGCAGCCATTTTTGCACTGATGATGCTGTGGAAGGAGCAGACAATGCTCTCACACTGGCCAATGGCAGAGAAAGGCCTCTTAATAAACACGTGAGTCATGGGATTGGAAAAATGGAAATCTGAAGAAAGCAGAGTGAGCAGCCTATTTGAAGCATATACTCTCACCTCTCATTGTGGTGTTTGGCCATGTTTTAGAAGCAAAAATAGCTCTCCTTGCTTCTAGCCAAAGTTTCCAATCAATAGAGCAGAAAGCTAGGAATGGCTTGATTTTTCTAACTTCACAGCCAGTTTAAAGGATTAAGATTTAGAAAACTCTACTGACATTTCAGCTGACTGAGGTCATCACAGAGTAGGAAGGAGCCAGAAGGAGCAGGCCATGACTTTCACTGGAAGTTTGCATTTGCTTTGTATTAAGCTTGCTAGTAGAATTCTGGCATGCCAGCCTCAGGAATACAAAAAATTCAGAATTATGTCCAAGTCTGAATTTCTTATTTTTATGTGCCATCCTGCTTGTGACTAGAGGTATTTAAAATGCAAACAGTCTATCTAAGTACTTAGCTCTGCCCCATTTTCAACAGCAGGTGGCTGTTAGTATTTAAAGGGAACTGAGGTTATTCTTCTCACCCTTTTGACTGATTTCTGGAAGCTGCTTTTGTGGTTGTGATGCATTGACCCTGGCTGGCCACCAGGAGCCCACCAAAGCCACTCCCCTCCTTAGCTGGACAGGAAAATCATGGCTAAAGGCCTGTGGGTTGAGATGAAGGCAGGGAGAGATCACTCACCACTTAACATCATGGGCAAAACAGTTTTGAGTGGGTAAAATGAGTTTTATGCCAACCAAATCAGAAATAAAACCAAATCTTACTACCACCTCTTCCGCTACCCCTTTTCTTTGTTTTCAACTTCACTTCCACTTTTCTTTACCTCCTCCCCCTCAAGTGGTAAGAGCAGGGTGGGGGTGGGACAGGAATTGGGGTTGTGGTCAGTTCATCACAGGTTGTCTCTGCCACTCCTTCCTCCCGCTCTAACCCTGCTACATCTCCTTCACTGACCTTGGTGTCTGCAGAACTGTTTCTCCCACATACTCACTCCTCTGGCTGCAGCTGCTCTTAGGGCAGAGCTTCTTCCCCTTCATTACATGTGTTGTCTCAGAGGCTTTACCACTGGGGCTGATTGGCTCAGCCTTGGACAGGAGCAGGTTCTCCTAGAGGCGTCTGTCTCTATTAGATATAGAGAAGCTTCTGGCATCTTCTCCCAGTTGCCACCCATGTAGCCTCCTCACTACAAAAACCCTGCCACACAAGCCCAATCCAGTGCTCTTCTATCTCTGCCCAATAATTTTGAAAGGAGACCTTTCAGCTCCTAGGTGCTCCCAAGAGCATCAGTGATCAAATCCAATGCCTCAACAAGCAAGTTTCTTGGAAACCTCACGTTACACACACAAAACCAACTAGGAGTGACAATAAACTCTTCAGTAACACTTGTGTTACTAAATTGACCAGAAAGCAAAGACAGCCTTTACAACTTTATGGCTAATCTTGTAATAATCTTTCATGACTCAATGATACATCACTATTTTTTTTTCCGTTTTGACACTATCCTATGCATGTAGCAAGAAGTTTCTGAATAAGTAGAGTAGCTGGAATTCAAGGACTTACCCTCCCAAACAAGATAATTCAATACAGATTTTAGTAACTTCAAACAAGAAAATGGTTTTTTGCTTCTCTTTCTAAATGCAAATTCACACTATTTAGCTGGAAAAGATTACTTTCATATCCCACTACTGAAGCAGCAATTGAAAAAATGTGTGAATTTCTAGGGAGAACATTCCCTAGAAATCTTACTTAGAGAGAGTGCAATTTTGCCATAATTCTTGAATTTATTTACAATTTTAAATGTTTTATACATCTCAATTTACATTCTAGGGAACTTGGTATTACATTTTATATCACTTTACAGTGAGTAAGAAGAAAACCAATGTGCATAATTAAAATTAACCTTTATTACTCCAAAAACAGATGCCAAATATGCAGTATATTTCTGTTTCTGTTGGCATATTTCTGAAATACAACTGTAACTAGTCAGCCTAGATATTTCCTATACTGTTTTATAACATTTGGAAGTTCTCCCACACTGAGTGGGATGCCACTATAGTAAGCTGACAAAAACAGGCAAGAAGTTGATCTTGTTTTGAAAGGGAAAAAAAAAATAAACCAAATGTGCTCCTACTAAAAAAAACTAGGTTATAATCAAGCATTACACTCAGAAAACTCTAAAGTACTGTTACTTTTAGTTTCAGGTATCCATTCACATTTATTGGCACCAGCCCAACTATTTTAATGTATGGTAACCCTCAACATTAACATGTTAATACATGCCTCTCTGCATCAGAAGCTTGTAATACCACAACGCTGTGAATGATTGTGCAGAAGAATTATGACCAAGATGTGTTATTCCTAAAAAACAGCTCAATGAGATCAGAGGAATACTAGCATATAATTGCTTGCCATCACTTCCACTTGATTGGAAACTGCTCGTTTTCAAAACCTTTTTTGTATTTTCTTAGAATTTCCTGAGATTTCTGTAAGGGTTGAAAGAAAAAGTTTTATTTCCCTACTTCTACCATAGAACAGAACTGGGAATGTTATTTGAAACAACACATGCTTCAAACATTTTCTGAATTACTCTTCACTGAGCAATGTTGTCCTCTTCAAAGAGATTACCTTTTAGATTATCGAACGCCCATACACAGTATTAACAGAAACTAGTTCTGCAGAATCTCCAGCAGTGTAAAAGCACTGTCATCAAAGCACTGTCGCCTGTCTACTGCAGTAATAAAAATTTTAAGAAACTTGTCAGCAGCACATCAGAGGTCACAGGTATTTCTCTTATCCCTGCTATGGCTCTGCCCAAAACATGGTCCAAAGAGGCTTAGAAACATTTAGCCTGTTGTTTTTGCAATAAAATTTCTCACCCAGCCATACATGCATGTATTTTAACCCCAAGAGTACTGGAAACATGACCACTAACATTTTTGTCTAGCATGATGCTCACACAATGTAGCTTGTTCATTCTTTGAGATGTTTTGTTTCATTTCTAAATAAGAAGTCTTTAATAGTGGTCTCTAACCTCAGAGTATGAGCAATAGCTACACAACATACTACTGCTTTACATCTCAGTCTGTCAAATATGTTCCAGTGCACATATTGTGGGGTATCACTTCAAATGTGATAGCAGCATGGCCCAGGAACCTGTGCCAACACACACCAGAGTATCCGCATGTTTTTCTTCTCAGCTTCAACACATTTGATTGAATCAAAATGCTGAATTCAACCCTGAGATTTAACCTTCTGAAAAACTTCTTGTGCGAAGAGTATAAGGAGCAGAGCATGAGGAACTTGCTTTATTTTGTGTCTTATTCTGGTGAGACACAACAAATAGATGAGTAACAGAAGCTCACAAGAGACAGATTAATATTAATGCCATACACACATCAGGAAGAGAAAAAGAGGCTATGCTGCATAAGACTACTGCATTGCTAGATGTACATTCTTCAAATTATCAGTTACATATCCCAGAAGTTATCATCTTACTTCTAGTTTTTTCCCCTCTAGAACAATTTGGATTTCTTTGGCATCCAGAGTCTCATATTTCAATAAAGCTTCTGCTAAATTCTTGTGTTCTTTTGCATGAGTCTTCAGGATGTTCTTTGCTCGCTCATAGGAGTCCTAATTTGAAGAACAGGTATAAGGAGATTTTAAGACTTTACAACAAAAACAATAGCAAGATTCCACTGTAAAAACTGCTTCCAGGTAAACTCAGCTTGAGACAAACATTTAAAGTTGTGCTTTACATTTCAAAGCTACCACGGCCCCTAATTCATAAAGCTTTAAAGTATAGCTGGCATAATGAATAAAAAACAACCAAACACTTTATGCCACCTGTGTATTTTGCACAAGTAGGGCTAGAAACAAAATTCTGAGACAAACCTTAATATTGTTACATATGACTTGGAAAGACTTAGTAGATTTAAAAGTTCCCTGATTTTTATAACAATTATTTTTTTTGCACTATGAGCAAAACTACAACATTCACAGATTGTTCCTCAAAGACTAGCATTTTTTAATATTTATAAAACTCAAAATACTATGTAGTTTTAGAAAGCTGAAAGCTACCAGCTACTGAAAGTCACCAGTTGCTGCAAGCAGATGCACACTGCCAGCATTACCAGCTTAGTAATGTTTAGTTCTGCCCTGGTAGCTCTCACAAGGCCAAGTGAGTTCCAAAACAACTACAGCAAAAGTGTTACTCATTTAAATGTTATAAGTAATTCTCCTGCTTGTACCAAACTCAGTCAGATTACCATAACAGTGATCAGTAAGTTCAGTGATTATCAAAAGCTACAAATTTTCCTAAGCATCTGACACTGATCACTGTGAGGAACAGGATACTGAAGGCAACACTTTGATCTGATACTACCATTCCTGTGATTTTGTACAAAATTATCTGTCTTGGGAGTTATGAAATGTGAAAGTAACATAAAACATCCATACCTAATCTAAAACAATTTGTAGCCATACTTTTCCTGAGAATTGAATTGGAAAAATACAAATCCTGACCAAATATAAGAGAAGTGTTAAAAAGTATATTAAAGAGCCCAATGCCACCAACTTGATTCACACTACTTGTGCATGACAATCACCAACAAGTTTTGATATGCAGAGATTCAAAGTTGCAGCTACATTAAATACTTGGGAATACTTCCACCCATTTGTGTATTTTCACCAGTACACATTACTTAAATGAATTAATCAAGCAAGCAGGTGTTCAATTCATGTCAGAAGTATGAGAGTGGAGGGGGAGAGGCTCTTACCCGTAGAAGCGTCCTCACTTCCTGTTCAATTGCGGACTGGGTTTCAGGGCTGACTTTCCCCGTATCAGTGTAGGTCATAACACCAAGCTAAACAACAACAAAAATATCTCTATCTTGCCACTGCTGTTGCAGTCATACACATAAAACTCTCTGCGAGTTTCAGCACCTATTGCTTCTGCATACAAACGAAATCATGAGTCAAATGAAGTGCTTTAGGCAGAAGCAAAACAAGAAGCTTATTCATCAACCATGTAGTTACTGCAGAATTCTGTTTCAATAGGTCACAGTACAGATCCTAATTAGGCGCCCTCTTACTTAAAAACCAAAACAAAATGCCTAGACTACTAACACTTGATGGACAATCAACACGACTACAGAAGCTTCTAAAGAAAGTCTAGAAAACTAGCTGTTGTTACCCCCTTTGCCCACCCAGATTCAGAATTATCCTCAATTGCAAAATGTCTGGCTTTATTGCAACTATTTCCTGAAGATATTACTAATTTTCAAGGCAATTTTGAAGTGAAAATCCTGCAAGGTAATTTTTTAAACTGCCAAATATACAGGTTTTCTAGTTGACCTCTCTGTAGCAGACCAGGTCATAAGGCTTACTCATTTTGTGAAAACTACTTACCCTAATCTCAGAGATCACTGACAGACAAATAGGCTTTAGCTACAGAACAGAACCTGGTTTTGCTCCATATAAATATTAAAGGATTGATGATACTACCTTCTCACTCATTCCAAATCGAGTCACCATCAGTTTTGCAATTTTAGTAGCATTATCAAAATCACTGGAAGCACCTAGAGAGCAAACAGATCTAAGTTATATTACTGAAACCACATTAAACATGCCAGTCCACAGCCTTGGTCAAAAACTCTTAACTACAAATCTGCCGACCTGTTGTGATGTGGTCACTTCCAAATATGAGCTCCTCTGCTACTCTTCCTCCCATACAGACATCCATCTGTGCAAGCAACTGGGATCTAGTTTCACTCCATCTGTCATTTTCTGGGAGCAAAGATACCTGTAAGGTACAGAACTGTGGTCACGTAACAAAACCTGAAGAAGTACTGAAGTAATCTCACAAATATTCTAGTTTATATCTCAAGCAGGTAAAGATTTTATGTAACACTTTGCATGCTCTGGCCTGCTTCTAGTATATGCATTCATCAGGATTGCTTGGAGGTCCCTCAGTTGAACCACTGAAAGAGCCTCCTCAGACCCTGAGCACCCCATCAATGTGAGCAACTTGCATCTACTGCCAGAAGAAACAGAACAACCCATTCTATCAATTTCTCCTTATTTCTTACATCTGGACTGAGTACAAATCAACTTGCCCAGAGGATTCAGACCAATGGTTTTCATTAACTGAACACATAAACTTGAAAATGTTCACCAGGAAGAGACGTAATAGAAATATTTTTCTGTTCAAATGCATGGTAGATAAAGGCAAAATAGAAAAACTTATGGATATCTATGCAAAAAACCAGGCAGGTAACTGATGAAGTTTAAAAAAGCCAAACTGGACAAAGAACAACCTGATAAAGGATGTCTGTGTTAGAAGTACAGTTAGCTTCTACTTGCTAGTCCTTTAGATGTTCTTCAAAATTTCGCTGTTGGGTGCTATTTCAACTGCACACAACATTTCAATAGAACCAAACTTATATTTCCCATGTGAACTGTTATATTAGTGCACGATAATTTATTACGAAATTAAGAAAGCAAGCTTTTTATCACACAGAAAAGATGACCTTGGGTTTTCCAAGAGATTGCTCATAACTAAGTATTTCAACAGACTACAGTATTTATTAACATAATCACAGCAAATAGCATCCTTACAAATTCCTCTACACCACCAAACCAACATAAAAATAAAACTAAATAAATAAATACAAATAAACTAAATACAATTTAAAAACACTAAAAAAGCTGGATGAAGAAACACTCACATGTCCCAGTGTTGTTCCTCGTGTCATGATCGTGGCTTTGTTGATCGGCATGGCATCCTTGGTGTAATAAGCAATGATTGCATGTCCAGACTCATGGTATGCTGTGATGGTTTTGTTCTTCTCATCAATTTCTACGCTTCTACGCTCAGGTCCTTAAACAGAGGAACATTAAATTAACCTTTCTGTACAGCTGGCCACCACAATCCACACATACTCAAACAAAACACAAAGCAGCTGAGGAACAGCATATGATCAAAGGGAACTAACGCTTAAGTGCAAAATGTTTACCAGTCAGATTTTAATGCCTAAAAATGGACCCAAACATATTCTACAGACAAGCTGCTTTTAAAGTAATACATTTAAAATGCAGTCTAAGTATCTGAGAAAATTCCATTTCTTCTCTCAAGCATGAACAGACCAGACTTATAGTGGTTATGTCTAAGATGTTTAAGATTTGTGCTGCCACATGAGAAGTTAAACAGAAGTTCCAGGTTTCTGGTCTTAAGTAGGGAAAGGATAAAAAAATCAAACCTGTGTCTCCCTCCAGAATGAAATATGACAAGTAGCATTTTTAACTTTAAAAATGGTATGAAATTTTAAAGAATGTATTCCACAGTAGATTTTACACACTCTCTGGTCAAAAATGTTTCTATTCAGAAATAACTAATAGGAAACTTTATTTGTTAAAAAAAATCCAAACGAACAAAAAAATCGCCCACCCCCACGATAAAAAAACCAAACCAAACAAAAAAACAAACCAACAAACAAAAAAAAGTACAACAGTACAACAAACCAAAAAATAACACCACAAATACTTCTCTATTTCCCTGTAAAAGTCTTCATTGTACAAGAAAAGCTCTGTGTTTTGTAATATACATGTATGTCTTTTGTATAAAATCCTACCCATTAGAATTTTGTCCTTGGAGAATTCTAGTTCTTTCATGGTTACCATATCTTTTCCATCAACAGCTGCCTTTAAGGCAGCTTGATTTACAAGATTTTCAAGCTCTGCTCCAGAAAATCCTACTGTGCCTCGTGCAATTATTTCTGGATCAACAGCTGCAGGGGAAGAAAAAGCAAACAAAACAAAACTATTTGGTTTATTAGAGTCCATATTGCTCCTGAAATTTTAAACTAATCATATTCTATTAAAAATTATGCATTAAACAAAACAACAACCAAAAAAACCCCACAAATAAAATAAACAAAATAAACCAGTTTTAGAAGAAATTAAGCCTAATTTTCAAGACACTATGTCTCTAGAGACATAGTCTCTAATTTTCAAGACACTATGTCTCTAAGAGACTAGAGAGAAATAATACATATAAGACAATTTTTGTGTTCTTTATTGATGCAGTAAAGCCACAGTTCCCAATGGACTACAGGACAAATATGAGAGGGCTGATCCCTCATACTATATATATATATATATATATATATATATATATATATATCCCTCATATAAAAACTGTTACATAAAAAGATACTATAGTAAAACATTTACTTACATGGGTCATATTTGATTTTATTAAGGTACCACTTCAGAATTTCTGTGCGACCTCTTACATCGGGCTTGGGAACAGTGACTTGCATATCAAAGCGACCAGGACGTATTAGAGCACTAAAGGAAATGACAGTTTAGTACATTGGCTTAAAAATGCTGCAGTAAACTCACTAAGGTATATCAAAGAACAAAAATCCATTGCTAAAAATACGTATATAGATTATGCCTCATGCACATATACAAAGAATATATTTTTCTTATCTGCTTGTAAAAAGATGAAAGATATTTCTTGACAACTCATTTTAAAGAGTTTTACGCATTTAAAAATTTTGCATTGTGAACAAGGAAAGCAGCTTATCAATTTAGCTGAAAACTTTACAGAAATTTCAAATGCTTAGAAACATATTAATTATTTCTCAGTATTTAACTCTGCAACCTATTAAATGCCCAAAAACTGGTCAATACACATCCTTTTTAACCTGTAAAACTCCAGCTACGACACTCTAATACTTGAAGATTATCACAAGCAACTTTGGATTTGTTGCAGGGGTTTTTTTACTACATGGTCTGTAAAACAAGCAGTGCATTATACTCACTTGTCTAATGCTTCAGGGAAGTTTGTTGCACCAATAATAACAACACCTTCATTTGGTTTAAAGCTGTGTGGAAAAAAAGGTGTGAATTTTTTTTTTCTGGACACAGAATTTATAATTTTGTCAGTAACTACTGCTACTGACCTCATTTGCCAGTCAAAAACATGCTTTCACACAACAACATGGGATCCAAAAATGACCATGTTTAACCCAACAACCGGTTAAAAACATGGTCTAATCTCAGTGTTGAGATTCTTCCTATAGATATATTAAACTAAACAGGCTAAAAAAAATGAGAAATTATTTAAAATAAACAGCAGCTATTGTGCAAATACAACTCAAAAGCTTCTATATTCTTTACAATAAGTCCATTAACGTTACTGTTGGCAGTACTAGAAAATAGCCATAAAAGCATGTTAAATATATATCCTAAAAAGCATTACAAAAAATTACACAAAACTTCAGAGGTGTCAGGAAGAAAACATTCACCCACATATCCAAAATACTAATTAGTCAAGCACCTCCTGTGCCCTCAGAATCCATATATTTACCCATCCATTTCAGCAAGGAGCTGATTAATGGTCTGTCTTGAATACGGGTGCATTGGAGATTCAATTCTCTTCCCACCAACAGAGTCCAATTCATCAATGAAAATAACACAAGGTGCATTTGCTTTTGCTTCCCCTGACAAAAGAAAAATAGCAGAAGGAGCCCTGAACCACACAAAGGAACAGACAGTGTATCAGATAGTTTAGGATTCTACTGTTTCTCTTATTCTTGGAATATCAAGTGTTCTATTAGACATCACCAAAAGGGTCTTGCTTTTAGCCTAAAAAAAGGAAAATAGAATCTTGATTCTCTTTATCTCGCCATTTCAAAAGTGTATCTCCTCAACAGCTTATTTTTGTCATGCTACAAGAAATCACTAATAAAATAAACTACAAAATTGTCATATTTTGTATGAGCTTCCTACGAGAGTTTATTTTATAGGCTTGGATAGAGAATATTTGCCTATTAAATAAAAACAGTATGAAATGTGACAGGTCTCAACACTAACTTCCTTTAACAGAACTTGTTATTTTACAGCGAAGGGTTCACACTCAAGTTTACAGGCATTAAATCACAAAACAAAAACACATTAATAAAAGTGAAGACCATCAATTAGTACATGCATACCAGGATGCAATTCATCTCACCCCCCATGTGTATCTGTAACATTATTAACATATATGTAATAATATTGATGTACAAGTCAGGCATCTACACTTCTGCAGTCAACAGAAGGAAATGCATTTTTAAGGTACTACATGTATCATATTTTGCATCACATCCATGTGAAGTCACATTTTTTTCTACAAATGCAAACTACTTCATACATTGTATATATTTGACTCTACCAATCTTCCATTTAAGAGGGGAACTGGATTTTCTCATCCCCAGTAATATTTCCACACTTAAAACAGGAAGTATCTTTTGTGAAAGTTATAAATCTAAGCATTAGTTTTGAAAGTTTTGTTATCATGCTCTTTACTCTGAGCCTGTTGATGGGTCTGAGACACGAAATCTCAGCTTATTACCATGCCACAACACCACAAAGCTTTAATTCAGAGTAAAAAAAAAAAAAAAATTAAATATGAGGGCAGTAATTAAAAAGGTTAACAATTTTTTTATCTGAAATTTACAATTCAAATTTACAACAATTTATGTATGACTAAAAAAGTTACAACTTCAAGTATTCAATTTAGTTTATAGAACATTACATCTCAAATTACTACTTCTCTCTGGGACCATTGTAAAATCAGTTATAAGTTTAGCTATAATTTCATGTGATGGTTAGGAAGATTCTACAGTTAACTGATGCTCACAGAATTGTGACATTTACCAACACAACTAAAGCTTTATTCATTAGCCTTATACACTACTGCTTTCCAGTAACCAGAATTGTAACTAATCAAGCCATGTAAATAACACTGAATACTTATTCTTGCATGTGAAAAGATTTCAAACCCATGAATATTTAACTTACTGAACAGGCTTCGGATGCGACTGGCTCCCACACCAACAAACATCTCATCAAACTCTGACCCGGACGCGTAATAAAATGGAACATCAGCTTCACCAGCCACAGCCCGTGCAAGAAGTGTCTTGCCAGTACCAGGTGGTCCAACTAACAAAATGCCTAAAAAACAAAACAAACAAACAAACAAAAAAAAACCCCAACAAAACCACCACATCCACGCAGTCATCTTATATGAGTAGTTTCTTCCACGCATTAAAAGAAATAATGTACACTTGGCTCCAAAAAGCTGTTAAGATCTCATTTCAGGTACTGCTCATTACTGCCAGTCTGAAGTAGCTTCCTTGCAACAAATCTAGATAAAATTTGATCCATATTTAAACAACAACAAGGACTTGTAAGACCATCAAAACAGAAGCCTCAAGTATTCTGCAGATTCACTGTTGAGTTTTGAAGCTGAATCCCTAATAGTGTTTGCTTCAAACTGACATCTTCCTGGCTGTTTCTGTGGAATCTTTCATTTTTAAATTAAATCCTTCCAAGTAACTGTCTTTAAACAGTGCAGAACACTAACAGTAAACAGATTTCTCAGGTCTACACATTTCAGATTCACATGGATTTCCACTATGATCTTAATCATCCTTTTACATGAAAACATTTGTTTCTGAGCTACCTAAAGCAGTTAGGAAGCATTCAAGGTGCTAAAAGCCATAAGGAAGAAATAAAGCCCTTTCAAGAGTTCAGTTAATAAACCCCCTGCTTTACAGGGCAAAGTACTACTGTTTATTAGCTCAGTAACTGAAGGCACAGTAAATTTTGTCTAACCCCAAAATTTTCATTTGCACAACACATGAAGAAACAGTAAGAAACTAGGCTGTAGTCACTCTGTACAGAACAAGCCTCACAGCCATGGCTACACAGGTTTTTCACTTCTGCTGAACAATGATTCTTACCTTTTGGAAGTTTACCTCCTAATACAGTAAATTTGTGAGGGTTTTTCAGAAATTCTACAACTTCTTGCAATTCCTGCTTAGCTTCTTCAACCTGTACATGAAAAACATGCCACAAATATAACTAAGCATTTATAAAATAGCGCATGTTTTTGTACATAAGTTTTGCACTAGAGATTAAGCCCTTAATTTTGTATTGATCAAAAATACAAACAGAAAAATATTGAAGTGTACCACAGAATTTGTGTGGATACCAATATTTAATTCAACCTATCCTAAAACTGTTTGCGGGTCTAAGTAAACAGTAAACTTAGTGACAGTGAAGTAACAACCAAATAGTTCAAGACCAGATCTGCCCAAAGAAATAAATACAAAATCAAAAATTCTACATTAAGGTATTAGTCTCATTAATTACAAAGAGATTAATTCTATTTGTCCAAGGGGAAGGAAAGGGGGACATCCTCCATTTGCCACTACCACTAACAGTCAAAGAAGAATTGAACAGAAAAACTAGAGGCATCCCGTAAGAAGTGAAATGCCCACTTCTTTCTGGGAATCTCCATATGTCCTGTCCCAGTAACACTGCCTGAAAGAGATGGTACTAAGAGAGAAAGGAACAAATGGCATTATCTTCTTATACTAATTAACTTCTGCAAAAGGTAGATAAACACTGATATTTATGGCCTGCCATTTATTATTCTAGTCTTAAAAATGTTATTCAAGATGTGGAGAGTGCATCTTTTGTAAGGTATTAAATGCCACAAAAACAAAGTAGAAAAAGAGTGGTTAAAACCTTCCTTCTTCTTGGAGTGGCCAATGCATACAAGGCTTCAGTTCATACAAAGATATTTCTTGAACAGAGCAAGACATTCCGAATGATTAGTTAAACATCAGACAGACTCATAACGATTACTTAAAAAAAGAACTCGCACATATTTTACTTTTGATCTTACCCCTTTAACATGTTCGAAGGTGACATTTTTCAACTGGATTGGATCAACTGCTGCATCAAAGATACTTGATGTTCGAAAGCGTACTAAGAGCAAACAGCAGATGATGAACAACAAATTTACATACAATGTCATTTCATTACAAGACTGAGTGCTGCACCTGAATGCATGCAGGAAAGACACTGACCTTACACCTGCCCTTTTGACAGGGCATGTGTTCATTTACAAGTGTCCAGCAGGAATAAAATTTATGTTTCAAAAATAATCTTGAAAATATTTGCAATTAATTCAGTGATATGCATTTTAGTCATGTAGTACAGAAAGCTCTTCATCCAGAAGCATGTACACAAAGACAGAACTTCTCCCTCAATATTTCTATACATATCCTAACTTTGAGACCTAGGTGATAACTAAGCATCAATTTGAATGTTTCCAGTTACATGAGCTCAGCCTTTTGATTGTTCCACTGTTTCCAAGAGATTTCTCAAGATGGCAATGTAACAACGCAAGCTCCTAGTTGCTATAAACTAGGCTGTGATTACAGATTGAAAATTCAAACCACCTTGCCTACAGCTGATCTAGACACATCATCTAAACTGAAAGTCCAATACATAACTGGTGACCAGCCTGACTTCTCTGGTTCCATGCAACTGCTTAACCAAGAGAAATAAAGTAATTATACTGATACAGAACATTTTTGTCTTCATAAACGTTTTGTCACACTATCATCTGAAAGGCTGTAGCCAGAAGCAGTAAATAACTCTTAGAATAACTTTTCAATGTACTAATAAAACCAAATCATCATGTCAAAATATATTTAATTTATGCTAAACCTGCTGGAAGAAACAACACAAGTGAAACTGTGGAAAACAAAAATTAACTAACCAGCATCAGAAAAGGAACCTTTCCCAGGTAAAAATGACGAATATATAGCAAGATAAAAGCAAAGAACGAAGAGAAAGAAAGAAAGCAAACGTGATCTTCTTAAGGAATCTGTAAAAGAAAATAAAAACATATTTAATACGGGCTAAAATAAACTTCTTTCTGATTGCAAAGATAAGATATGTAAATTAAAACAACTTACCAAGTGTTTTTTGGAGGAATACCTGTGCTTTCAAAAAGCCTTCTGCAAAACCAGTTTTAAAAGCATCCTGGTGTGCCTCTGGGATGTTTTTTGTTTTCATTAGTGTGT
The DNA here is from genome assembly GCF_049639895.1 of Pseudopodoces humilis. Classification (NCBI taxonomy): domain Eukaryota; kingdom Metazoa; phylum Chordata; class Aves; order Passeriformes; family Paridae; genus Pseudopodoces; species Pseudopodoces humilis. The sequence continues at coordinate 135,976,110 of NC_142200.1, read as the reverse complement.
CTAAGTTTTCAACATCAATTCGTCGCCTTCTCAGGATAAAACCCTGCAATATTTTCCAAAGCAGTGTTAGTATACATCAAGCTTTCATAAACACTTAACTTATCATCTGGCTAACATGGGTGAGAGGAAAAAATAAAATTACAACAGCATGTAATTCACGTGCTGTTGGGGTGGTTAGAAGGTACAGGCCAGTAGTTCAAGTGTGGAATCCCCATGGTTTGAGCACAGGCATTCCCATTTTTGCTGAGCAAATCAGTTTTGGAGCCCTCCTGGATCCCAGTTCCAAACTGAAAATGCAGCCTAAGACAGATCTGTACACAACCAGCTTTGTTCACTGGATTCAGTGGGACTTTTTAGCTTAAGCTTCTTGCTTTATTTCCAACTGCAAAGTATCTTTGCAAGTATTGTTTTGATGGAACTTAAGCAAATACATCTCATATGCCCTGTCAAATTTCAGAGCAGCACGGCATGGAGCTAGCTCTGGTTTATCTTCATCCACAGTACACCTAGTCCACAGATGGAATAAACCACATATGGCTACAAGAAGCGAAGAGTTCAAAAACAATTTACACACATAGTAAAATGAAAAACCTTAATTAGCCTGACTTCTGTACAACCAATTAGAAGCAAAGAGTACCCAGGTTAACTTGGTTTCGTTAGTGCTTTCAATAATTATCTGCTGACTTGAAAGCACACATTCTTGTATGTTAAACTAACTGTATTTCTGCTTAAAGAAATAAATCCTTTGACTTGAAGCTATTTTTAGTTTATATTCTGTTTTAGAAACAGAATATGAAGAGTTTAATTTCTAGAGTTAAAATCATAGTTATATGCTGAAACCGTTCTCCTAAAAATTCAAATAATCTCAGTATTGGGGATATGTGAAGCAAATATATGCATTGGTAAGAAAAAACAATACATTGCCATTAGCTCAAGTTTTACAATTAAGAAGTTTTTTCATACTAGTGAGAGAAAACACGAACATTTTGAAGGTTTGTTCAAGAGAAAGAGATGGCTTGAGTAAGCCCAAAACAACTTCATGTTACTCATATTTACCTTCAAAATTGAAGAAAGTGAACTTTTTGTTTCTGTGAATTGATCAGATGTTGACTGCAGACGTCTTGCTCTTGATCTCAGAGTCTTAAAGTTCCGTGTCTGTATGTAAACTTTACATAGTAAGAATAAACAGAAATTAAAACCTAATCATTATTACCACTACAAAAAAAAGGTCTTAAGAAAATTCAGAAACTATTATATGAAAGAATATGGAATATAATCTTCCCAACATATCCACCGTACTGTAAATGGATAGTTATGTGATCACAAACCCTATTTGTAGTCTGCCCTTGCAAGCAAACTTCTGTTTCACTTAAAATTTCATGTTAAAATAATCAGGGTTCATGTTGTAAATTATATCTAATTGGCCTACTCAGGGAAGAGGAGACATTCAGGCAATTAAATTCAGGCAGGCTGACAAACATGAAACATTCAGAAGCAAATCCAGCAAGATGGGAATAATGCCTTGTGAGCTCTGCTGATCAGGTGCCCTGAGGAAATCTGTAATGGCTTCAGTGTGCTGTTAACTTTGGAAGTGACGAAAGAAATGAGACCATTTAATCACAGCGAGCTTATGGCACTCTAACGTCATCTCCTACCACATCAGAAACCTTGTGATGGACATTTTACCACAAGCAAAGAATATTTTTCTCATTTCACTACTGTGTTTTAAAATAAACATCAATGCCAGTCAATTAGATCAGTTTCACTAAGCTTTTTTCTTAAGCTTTTTTCTTTTTTATTCTAGAACAGTACTGGATAAAAAGAACTTCTGCAGCTGACCCTTGAGCCCTGCTCAAGAAAGGTCTAACATTTAATCAGGTAGTTCTGGACCTTGTTCAGCTCAGTTTTGAAAATCTCCAAGGACTAAGATAACCAAACTTCTCCAGACAATCTGTTTCAGAACTTGGCCATTCTCAATGTGAAAATTTTCAAACAGGTTTTAATTTGCTTTTACATGTGATTGTTGCCTCTTCTTTGAGGTGTATGTGAGAAGGGTAACTGATATGGCTCCAATAGCAGCTGGATCACTTCTTGCTTTTTATTCTGCTAACTAAAACCTCAGATCCTTCAGCTTCCTCCCCATATAAAATGCTTAAAAATCTGCACCCTTTCTTGTGACCCATCACTGGGCTATCTCCATGTTGTCAGCACTTCACTACAGGATACAAAACCTCTAGATATATCTAGAAGTAGCAACAGAAGAACTGAATTTAGGACAATACCTGAACTTCCTGAACTGTTGATTATGTTTTCACTAATGCTGCTGGTCACCAAACCCCTCAGAAAATTCAACTGGATGAGTACTGAATTCAACATATTTAATTCAACATACTTATTGATTTAAAAATAGTCAGTTTGTCTGTGGTCTTTCAAGTTTATGATCCACAAATACTGACATCTTAGAACAACATGGTGCTTACTAAATTCTAGAATCACACTACTCAAGTACAAAGATAACTTCATGATTTAAAGTGTTAATATCAATGTAAGTTCCTCCTGGAAGCTTACTGTTATTTCCTGAGTGACGCCTCTACAACAAATGCAAAAATACTTTTCCAGACTAGACAAATTCTACACAGATTAAAACCAGTGTAGTTTAGTGCTTTATACCTGGCCAACACCGAACATCTGAACAGAAATTTTGGAGGGGATTAGGATGTTGCCTGTACAAACAAGATGAGCGTAAAGCACTGAAAACATCCACAAAACCTGCAAAAAGATACAACAAAGTAAAAATACACCCTATTTTAAATGGCAACTCAACATTACTTCTTGAACAGTTTGTCTTTTTAGTTTTTTAAATATTAATTCTATTTTACTACAGTACTCCAGATATCTTTAATGAAAGAAATTACCAGAACATTATCAAAACTTTGAAGCATTTCCAAGTATTTGTTTGCTTTCAGGCAATGGTCACTGAGATATTTTTTTGGCAGTTTAATATTTTTTCTCTAACAGCAGCCCTGCAGTATTATTCTTAACACTCCTCTCTACTGCAGTACTATATAGGCAGTATCTCAAATGCCAGCTATATACTTCCTTTTCTAATACATTATTAAGCATCTGCAATGTTCTTACTTCCTTCATTTTAGACTAATTCCAACAAAATATCTTCACCTGCAAAGAACTACTCTTGTTTATTTCAGCAATTAAATACTCTACATGGAGTGTTAACAGTCTGCCACCTTGAATTCCTTTCTAATTAATATCTTTTCATAACATTGCTTCAAGCAAAAAATTGATAAAAATATAAAATGGAGATGTCTGTGACATAAGTAGATTAGCAAAATCTAATGTCTTGGTGAAACAAACTGGTGGGAGAAGTCACAGCTCAGGCTCATCATTAAGTGAAGTGCCTTGTACTACAGCTGAGTTCAGAAAAGTTTAACAGCAATTAACTTGAAATCTGAAGGAATGATTTGTTGAATTTTCTAAATTTCCCAAGTTTACAGAGACAAGCTATATACAATAAAAAATAGATTAATGCTATTTGTATTAAATATGTTTAATTACAAAGTATTGACAGCACAAGAGATTAAACTAAAGAATAACTCTATTCACCTTTATAACTTAACTTCCACCAACTCTCATAAACACTTCACTCAAACATACCATGCTTATTTTCAAAGAAGGACTGAGCCGAGACGTACGACGTGTGCCACTGTGAGGAGACTTTGCTTTCTGTACAGAAGCCAGGAAGTAGCCTGTTCACCAACTCTCTGAACTGGTTAGCTTTCAAATCAGACAATCCCAGATCTCTTAGATTTTTAAATACAGACTGAAAAATAGAAATAAATGTTCAAAATTCACGTAAGATTACCTGAGGAAAAGCACTAGCAGCAGAAGCAAATATAGACTGAAGAAAAAAAACTAACCAAACCAAAAAAAACCACAAAAACCCAAGAACAGAATTACAACACAGTGGTGAGCTGGACAACCCATGCTATTTTCCACAGTTCTGCAGTTACTGAGGGATTCCATGTTTTTCCTCACAAAAAAAGTGCTTGGTTGTAAGAAATTAGTTGAAAGAGAAGTGGTAATATCTAATACTACTTGGCACTCTGTTTTAATTTTCAATGTCAAAAGCAAGAAATACCCAATGATAATGAAAGCTATTTTAACAGAAAAATAAAACCAAACATGAAAATATGCCATTTAATCTCTCAAAACCTTCAACACACCTTAAGTTACAGTGTCCATTTTCTCACAAGTAATAATGAAACAAACTTTGCTAGAACTCAGAATGAAAATATAGGGTCTATTAACAGAAAACTTACTGCTGCTTTTACAGAAAGAACCATTAAATTGGAAATGAAAACAAATATCTTTCTCATTTGCAAAGTACTACTGAGACAAGTACCAGCTCCTTTTTCTAAATTAAATACTGTCTTTTTGTAGAATCCTTACTGGCAAAATACTTTGATTGACTGCAGTTCTGCCACAAAGATACACTCTATATGTTAACACCCTGTTTTGTTTAGTCACATTATATTATTTTATAGACCAGACATATATTACACCCACTTAAACTGGTATTATTCAGATTTAACATCAGTTAAACCATCACTTTTTCAAAAGGTTTTTTGTACCTCACTCTTCTGAGGATCATGCTCTGGAGAGGTGTCCCTCTGGACAGGCTGTATGGATGCTTTGCTGGCAGAAGTTGTGGAGCTTTTTGGTGAATGAAAGGCATTGATAAGGTGACTCAGAGGAACAGTAGCCTGGAAAAAAATTAGATAAAGACTTAAGCTTGTTTAAACTAATTAAACATACTTCTGCTCCAAACTCTAACTTATAATTGCATATCTTGTTCACTGCTTTTTAACTGAGGACTTCATTATAAACTGTAAGATCTTCAAAACCAGTGTTAGCTGATACCTTCTTTAAAGGGAAAAAAGAGAAAGTCTAAGCATGTATGACAGATCTCTAAAGCAATACTTCCATAACTCGAATTATCTATACTTTTTCTTCCGTTATTATAAGCTATTTCTAAACGTTGCCTTTACGTTTTTCCCTTGGGATCACACTTTCAGTTTAAGGATCAAAATGAAAGCACACAGTCAAATCTGCAGTTCAGCAGCATTCATTCCACCTCATGAACCAATACAAAAGCCCAGGTGCACCACGTAGCAGGGCTCCTCCTCTTAACACATGACTACATCTCTTGTGAACATATGGGATAAATAACCCCAGCATTTCCAAACCTCCCCACTCAGTACACGTCACTAGGAAGGAGCTGGGACAAAACCTTGGCTGCTGGAATGATCCCTGATTGAAGCATAATTGGGCATGCCTATGAACATCCTTCTGCAAGGACGACTACCACCTTTGTGTTGACTAGACAGAAGATCAAAAGAGAAAATGCTGTGGGACATAAAAACTGCCTCATAATTAATTGCCCAAAGTTGTAACTAGACTCAGAGCTTGTGGTAAAACCATAAAGCTTCTAGAGGTGAAAGCAAACATCCCAACCACTAACCAAACTTTCCAACTGTATTTCTCGCTCTGGTGAAATGACATGTTACTAGAAACTTAAAAATTGTTCCATTTCACTACTCTGGTTGAAGCTTTAAACACATTTCCCCATGTGGAAAGAACAATCAAATCCCATTCTAGAATCAGACTATAACACAGTAATAATAAGCTTAAAAATAAAACAAAAACCACTGGTTCAGATCAAAACCCATAAAACTCACCAATCCCACCAGACTCATTGTCTAACTAACGATGCCTTCCCGATTGCATTCGGACTGTTCTGTGAAACAAATCACCGACGGTTTTCCCTCCACTAACCCTTCTAAGCCATTTCCTTTTGGCTTTCACAATAACCCGTTAAAATTAACAGCATAGTTTAACTGTAGTAACACACGTCACCACCCCTTCCTTCTGCTACAAAAACAGACACTAAAATGCGCCATCTAAGGTTATTTCGTCGTTTCAGAACGCTTTTACTCTTTCCAAGCTTTTACAGTCCCTTCCTCTCTCCCCCATTTACGTATCCTTTTCCCCTATGCGGACCCTACACCGCCGTAGCCCCCACCCGCTCCTCTCCCCGTTGCGGCCCCGCTGACGCCCAAAGCCCCGGGAACGTGGCAGGCAGGAACTCGGTTCCTCCTGCCGCAACCCCCGGGCCCTCCGAGCGCCTCCGCCCGGACGGGGAACGAGCCCCCGCCGGAGAGCGGGCCCGGGGCGCGGCGAACCGCGCAGCGCACCGGGCCGGAGCGCCCCGCCAGCCCCTCACCTGGGGCTGCACGGTAGAAAAGGAAAACATCCTCCCGGCGGGACCGGCGGCGGCCGCAGGCGTCTCTTCCGCCTCCCAGGCCAGCCGCAGGAGCCCGCCTGCTGTGGCCGCCGGCGGCTGAGGAGGCCCCGCGGCTCCGCTCCGGGAAATGTCCGCCCCGCGGCCGCGCCGACCGGGCCGAGCCGCCCCGGAAGCGGCGGGAGCCCAAAGAGCTTCCGGGCCGCCGCCGCCCCCCCACGCGGCCGCCGCCCCGAGGCCGAGGAGGAAGAGGGGAGCAGCCGGGGCCGGGGGTGGCCGGGCAGGGCCCCGCGGGGGACTCGCTCTCAGCCGGTGGTGGTGCAGCTGCCAGAGGGGCCTGCCCCTGCTCGGTGTCATCGCCTCTGGGTGTTGTCCGGAACGCGGGCTCGTTAACCGGCGCGCAGCGCCAATTCATACACCCAGGCGAGGTATTTCTAATTTTTATTCTAGTTTGCACAAAGTAGGGACATAGGTGGTGATCCACGAAAGGGTGGCTTACCTATCATAAAACTTGACACTATACATTTTAACAACGACATCAACATTTATTGGCTACAAATTACATAAGTCATTTGTTAATTCGACTTCAACCCCGTATTTGTTAGCTATAGATATCGCTTCTCATGCTAATCAGTCTGTAGGTGCAGTTCTTCCTTCAGTTTGAGTCTGGGGTTCGTTTTGGGTAGGTGGTCAATGAGTTGGTGGTCAAGGTCTCCCACTGCCAGAATTACCTTTCCCCAGCTCAGTCCTGACTTCACTCCTGGTGGCTCTTGTCCAGACTTGTCTTGAGATTGTCTTTGCTTTTCCTTAAAACAAAAGTTGAGCCAAGTGTGTGTTTCTAAAGCAATGGAGGATAGGGAGGTGATTCAAGACAGCACAGCGTCACCAAGGGAAAATCCTCTCCAACCAACCTAGTGGCCTTCTTTGATGGGGTAACTATATCAGTGGATAAGGGAAGGGCTGCAGGTGTCATTTATCTACAGGTCCATAAAGCAAATTTTTGGGGGTTTTATTAGAGTTTTATTTCTTTCACCTGACCACTGTTCTTTGCTGAAAGTGCTGCCCCACACCAATTTACACTGCTCTGGGTGAGCACAGCCCCACTGCTGCCTCCCCTTGCCTTTGTGTACATCTCTCCTGTTTTCAACTAGCGCTCTCATGATCAAAGTCATATAGCTCAGCTTGCTGATTTGGCAGAAAACTCACCTGACAACAGCAAAAAATCCTAAAAGGTGATGAATGTTTGCCTAGATCACTCCATGAAGCAGTTTTCCACATAGCTGTACAACAGCTCATGCTGTCTTGAGGGAAGGGAGAGAAGGTGTTACACTCTCTCCAGTGAGCTCAGGCTGTAGCGGAATACATGTTCCTGATGCACTATCAGTGCTGGCATAACCTGAAGTCTGCTCAGGGTGCCAGCACAAGAAGCAAGCCCCCCCACTTCTTTCAGCTGGGTTTTTCCACAGGCATTGCAGCCAGTGAGACACACCTAAACTAACGTTGCAGAGTTAAATGACAAACACAGCCAAGGATTAATTAATTAAAATGTAATTAAAAGCATGGTTTCTGCATGTTCTCATTAAATTGTACATATTGCTAGGATCTGTGGGATAGCAGCTCTCCTTCACAAGTAACAAGCAAGGGCTCCCTGAGTAGGGTCAGATTTTAAGTGATGTATTTTGAAGCAAAACAAGGGCCTAATGATTAATCTGCTGTGTGAAAGGAGACCCACTGTTGTGCACCGAACCTCTGCAGCGATAGCTCTTGCACAGAACTGTGCTGATGCACAGACTGCAACAGAACAATTATGATCATTGTGAATGAAACAGGAACAGCAATGTATATGTGAAACCAACATAAAAGCAGTAAGGCAAGGGTTAAAAAAGTGACCTAGAACACAGCTGAGAGCAGTAAAGCTGGTAAACACTGAGGGCTGTGCAGTGTAAACAGAAGGCCTGTGCTCTGGGAACAGGATGGCAGCCAGGTCAGAGTATCCTGTAAACGCCGTCCCTGCCCCTGCTGTCACAAGAGGGAGGCTGAATGTAGCCATGGAGATACCCAAAATAAGGAAACAAATTGCGGAACAACGTTGCCTAAAATAAATATCAGATGAAGCAACCAAGAATTGGTGGGATGGGAATTTAACTGCTGATCAGTATAGACCCGCCCAGGGAGCAGTCATCACTAGCCCAAAGTGAGAGATGAACGGCAGTAGTGAGATCTGGACAGGGAATGTTCTCTGGCAACAAGCCCTCCTGGCCCTGCCGTTTGCATGCAGATCTTGGAGCTATCAAGTATGCAAGTGAGAGAAAATTATAGAAAAATAGAATGTCCATGAGTTGGAAGGGACCATCCAGGGCCATCGAGTGCCTGCAAAGGACACCACAACAATCACACCATGTGCTCGAGTGTTGTCCAAATGTATTTTGAACTTAGATGTGAGTGAAGCATATGAGAAAATCATAATGTGGACACAAAGTCGTTGCTTCTTTCTAAGCAAATTTTATCTTCCAGTTCCGTGATGTCTCACACCAAGCTCTGTTCAATTCCTGCATCTTCAAGCCTCCCATGGGAATGGGGAGACAGTACCTGCTCAGAGCAAGCTACAACCTAGAGCCAAGCAGCGATCAGCCAGCTCGGAGGTGCGGTGGTTTGTCACGGGCACGTTCCGAGGGCAGCACAGGACAGGAGCGGGCGCCATTCCCTATTCTCGGCCAGCGGCGCCATGGCCGGCGCCTCCCGCCGCCGCCGCGGGGGGTCTCGCGAGAGCTCGCGCTGCCGTTGGTGAAGACGCGAGCGGGGCGGGACCGCTTTGAATCGCGGCGGGCTCGGGGCGGGCGCGTCATGGCACCCGAGCGGCCCGGGGGGGAGCGGGGCGATGCTGCCGGCCCCAGCGCCGCCACAGCCGCCGGCCCGACGCGCGTCGAGGTCCCCCGGCCCCCCTCCATCGAGGAGTTCACCATCGTGAAGCCCATCAGCCGCGGTGCCTTCGGGAAGGTGTACCTGGGCCGCAAGGCGGGCCGGCTCTATGCCGTGAAGGTGAGGCGTCGCCGGGGTCGCGGCGTTGCCGCCTGCGCTGCCGAGCAGCGGGAAAGGGGAGTCCCGAGGGGACGGGGAGGCGGGGCCCCGGTATAAGCCCTGGGTCCCCGGGGAGCGGCCGCTGCTCGGGCACAGCCGGTGCCCTGGGACGCGCTGTCCGCACGGCCGTGCCCTGCTCGCACCTCGCTGGGGTCCTGGAGGGTTCGGTCCGGGGACCTCTGATAACGACAGCTGCTTTTATGAGTACTTTAAATAAGGGGAAATAACAAAATACGTGACCAATGGCCGCGGCACTGTTGGCTTCTCGTTTGTAAACAGCTGCTGTAACTGGGCCCTCTCGGCTGCTGCGCCTGCCGGGGGGCTAAAGCACCGCCTCTGAGAGACAAGACGGGAATGAATTATAAAAAACGTTCTTGCTGAGTGTTTAAAAAAAAAAAAACAAAAACAATTGCGTTTTCTATGTTGTTACACAAAGGACTAAAATCTAAGCTTGTCGTTAGTAAGAACTTTACCGATTATTTGTGCAAACTTATCTTTGTCATTTATAGGATTATAATAAGCCACGTAGTACACAAAAAACCATAAAAGCAGTCATGCAAAACAGGTGTTGCTCTGCAGAGCTATATGTCTCTACACGGTTTTATTATGAGCATTTTGAGGTTAAATCATTTTTTGTGCTCTGTTTTGTTTTTCAGGTGATGAAAAAAGCAGACATGATTAACAAAAATATGGTTCACCAAGTGCAGGCAGAGAGGGATGCATTGGCTCTCAGTAAAAGTCCGTTCATTGTGCACTTATACTACTCACTTCAGTCAGCAAACAACATCTATTTAGTGAGTAAAAAAATGGCTGTGGCGTTTTATGGCAGTCATGGAAATTGAATGTGAACTGTAGTGATATCTCAAAACATTTTTTCCATGGTATTCCTGAGTCACTTTTGCATCTTTCTCAAAATGGTTGAACAAGTAAAATATTTCTCTTCTTCTGGTGTCTTTGGACTCTTTCCACCCATGTTCCCTTCTGTTACAGGAGAAGCTTTTCTAATATCTACTCTGTCTTAGAAAGATGTAGTAATCTTAAGGAAAACAAGAAATCATTCTATTCAAGCAGAAGCCAAGTGACTGGAAGATATCCATGGCTCACTTAAAGGAAATCTATTTTACTTATTGCCGGTGCTCCAATTTTGTTATGGTTGTTGGCCTGCATGACAAGATGATAACTGAGTGGCAAAACTAAATGCTGGTCCACATGGAGCACTGTGGAGCGCAGCAGGACTTGTGTATGTTTTTATATACTGTCTCCACATAAGGATTCACACTGTCTGCAAAGGGTCTGGCACAATTTGTGTGGATTGCTGTAAGCACACACAGGGAACAGCTTGATGAAACAAACAAGGTTGCTATGTACTCCTACAATGCATTCTGCATGTAAACAAAGGCTTCTTTTTCTGGAATCTCTGGACTGCTACATGGAGTATAAGACTTTGGGGTGAAGGATTTGTAAAGGAGATGCTAGAATCATGTGTGAGTGTATATATTTGTTTATATGCAGAAGAATATTGTGTTTTGGAATGTAAGTACTGGTGAGATTTCCTGACCAAAACCCCATAAATGCATTCTTGAAATCAAAGAGTGAGTTTCAGAAGCCCTGCTGACTTCTATTCTATTTTAAATATGACGTGGGCCATCATAATGTGTCTGCACAATGGTTTATTGGGTGTGTATAATTTTTTTCACTCTTTTTCATGTGTCTTAAATGTGTAAAAAATTAATAACTCTCACTGTTTGCATTTTTGACAGTTTGTACTTAATTCACAAAGCTCGGGTCTGAATTTAATATTGTGTATAAATGATTGCAAGATAAAGTATTGAGATACTTTGATTTGTATGGATCAAGTGGTCTTTGGCTTCAGGCCATGAGTTTCACAGGAGTGCTTTGCACTTCATTTTCTATACTATAGAAATATACAATATTAAGCCAAATATAGATTAATATATGAATATAAATGTATGTTAAAATGCATAATATTCAATATAGAAATACATAACACTTATAGAAAATTTTCTACAGTTGACTCTCAAAAGCTTTAGTCAACTTTCTAATTAGCTTCTAAAAGTAATCTAGGCAAATAAAATAAGCAAATGGTCTACATTAAATTTAATGAAAATGTTTCATGTCTGCTGTTACATGGAGCTTTAATTATTTTATCCAAGTGAAAAGTATTGTGTGGGAAATGAGGTTTTGCACAAAGGTACTTCTATCTGCTTCTGCTCCTTTAAATAATTTTTTTCTAGGGGTGAAAGTTATTTTGTATTTTACTTGCAATTTTGAATTGTGTTTTAAATTTAAAATTTAAAATACTTGAATGACAGGTGATGGAGTACCTTATTGGTGGAGATGTCAAATCTCTTCTCCATATTTATGGATATTTTGATGAAGAAATGGCTGTTAAGTATATTTCGGAAGCAGCATTGGCTCTTGACTATCTTCATAGACATGGAATAATCCACAGGTGAATTTTTTTTTCTTACAAATAAGTATTGATAGTTTGGGTTTTTTATTTTTTCACTCTAACACATAACCATCACCATTTCATTGTGGCAGCTGCCACAGGCATTTCATTTGCTGGAGCTCCCGGAAGCTCTTTGTTCACATGTGCACTGTGGCAATGTCACAAAACAATGGCTAAAATCAAATCTGTCTGTGTGTGCTGAGCACACAAACCCACACTGCTTTCCCCTGCCAGCTCTTTCCCAGTCCAGTGCTGTATTAGCAGCTGTGATGGTTCAGGAACCCTCTGGGAACTGTACACATGGACCTGTAGGGCAAAGGGACAATGAGTGCCCTGATGCTCCCCCATAGTGAGAGTTCTTTTTGCACTCAGCAGTGCTGCAGAGAGCACACATGGAATCTCACTAGAGGTTTGCTTGTCACCTCTAGGAGCTGCACATTAGTGAATGTTATGATGGTGGTACTTTTGAAGGATGCTTGTTAAGCCTGCTGAAGCTCAAACTATGCAACTCTTGACTTACATGCTGATTTTTACAAAGCCTGAGATGTTTGTGCCATATTTAATGCTAAATATATTTAGTTATTTTAGTGTGTTCCTCATGGAATCTTCTCTTGGCTAAGAGATGTTACTGTTAAACAGCTCTAATCAATGTTTTGTATTGAGTGTTTCTGGTCAGTTAACTTTCTTCATGTTGTTCAGTGCTCTTTTTGCTGACTTCAGCTATATTAATATTTTCAGGGATTTGAAGCCAGACAATATGCTTATTTCTAATCAGGGACATATAAAGTTGACAGACTTTGGGCTTTCCAGAGTTACTCTGAATAGAGGTAAGAGTTGTTTCTATCCTTTTGTTTGTATTAAAATGTATTTTTGCATCACATTTCCATATTCTTGAATATTTCACATTCCTGTAAAGGGCACCTTTTAGTTAAATAAGTGCAAAAGTTGTAGTGATACCTGGTTTCTGATAGGTAAGTACTGATTAGCTACATCCTAGTAAGGGGACTGCTCTTTGCATTGCACTTCAGAAGGTAAAATATTTATTCTTTGGGACTATGAATATGATGGTTGTATGAAATATGATCTGGAGCCCTTTCTTTGGAGGGATATGGATTTCCAAGTTTTCTGAAGTCTGCTAGGAGATTTCAAAGGGTGAATGAATAATTCTGACTTGTTCCCGTTTCTCTGACTACTTCTACCCTTCAGTTTATGTATCTCAGTCCTATGTAAATTAATTTCCAATAAATTATCTGGGACATTCCAGACATTAATTTGAGGGATAAGGGGAGATGCTAAGTCCATAACAGAGGATTAGATTAGTGCTTTGGCATGTGAATGTTCTCTTTTCAAGGAGAAATCATAGCTGAATAGCCTTGACTGTCTGGCACAGGCTGCAGATATTAGGGTGAATAGCCAATTTCTGACCTGGTTTGTGCCTTCTTAGCCAGATCATCCAAACTTATTCTGCACAGCACCAGTTCAGGTTTTTTGAGACAGCTGCTGGAGAGCACATCCTTTTTATACAGTTGAAGGAATGTAGAAATTCAGAGTTGTCTATGGAGTCTGATTCATGCTTTTAAGAATATAAAGGAAAATTGTAGGTTTTCTGTATTTTTTATGATGTACTGCTTTAACTGATATTCTAATGGGACAGATTATTGTGTCTAGTTGAACGTTATATATAAGCTTTAAAACTACTTACTGCTAGTGAGCAAAAAAAGTACCTAAGGTTGTATTTTCACCTATTAAAAATTCTTGTGTAGCTTTTTTGAGATTTTTTGGAGAGATGGCAGGTTTGGAATCAAATTTAGTATCCTGTCCACAAGCCATAAGATGGAACTGCTGCCTAAAAACCAAAGCTGATATCAAATTAGAAAATGTAGTGCTTTTAGCCTAGTATGTTGGAAAAGGAATTTGACTTCTACAACTTCTGTACATATAAATGTATGGATGTACAAGAAAAAACACCTTGTGTTAAATAAGAATGTACAGGTAAGTCTTCAGTTGGTCTTGGTGGCTTCATTTGTATGTTTGTTGAGTACGTGGCTAAATTTTTTCTTTCCTTTTCTTCCTTTTCATGAAACTTAAGTAAATGTCTACAACTTTGCCTTTGTTTAATATCAAAATGAAAACCCGACCTATTTGATTTTGGTTTTTTTTCTTCTGTAGAGATAAATATGATAGATATCCTTACTACCCCATCAATGGCAAAGCCAAAACAGGACTACTCACGTACTCCAGGACAGTTGTTGTCTCTTATCAGTTCTCTGGGCTTTGTAAGTAATTTTCACTGTATTTGAAGTACTTAATCCTTTTAGTTTATTTACTATCTTAAATTCAATAGTTGGCATGATAAGGCTATTCTTGCATCTCTTCTCCCAGCTTGTAGACTGACTTACGGTATGTTTAGATGACTTTGACATTCTGATGTGATTACCTTGGACTGTATTTTGAATTGCTGACTTTTTGCATGGCCAAACCCACACAAACATCATAAAGAATGGGTGAAGTTACACTCTCAGTCCTGGACTGACAATTTGTTCAGACTCTATTAACTTTTAACTATGCTTCTTTCTGCTTGTTAGCATACTCCCCCTGTAGGAATGAAAGTGCCAGGGCAAAAATCAAGTCCATCATCTGACAGTCTGCATGGAGTGGTTTCTCCTGTCCCTATGGCCCAAAAGGGAAATACCCCTCTTTCAACTAAGTTATTCAAAACACGTGAGTATACCAGGCCTTCTGCTGAGGAATACTCTGGCTGTAAGGTTCTGATCTTTTAATTTTATATGAATAGTTTGGACCCATTTCATAAAAGGTGTGATCCTATTGGTGTCTTGCTTTCCACCACTCTTCCAGTGCTTTACATCTGGCATGCTTTCACCTACTCTACTTATGTCATCTTCTGAGTGGTTTTGTTTGATTGGCTTTTTTCAAATCATGACCCCTGAATTCAAAATCACCCTTTAACATTTTATGGAAATAGTGTCAGGTCTTGACATACTTTCACTGAAAATTGTTGAATATAGCAATATATGTCTTCATTTAAATTGTCTTATCTTTCTGCTTTCTCATTTCTCACCTGAAACAAGAAAGAAGGCAACTATGCTGCTAATGTTTGTACTGCTTTTACATTCTTTGCAAGTTCCTAATTAAAAAAATGCTTGAATCAACTATGCAGGAAATATGACAAGAGAAATTGTTGTCATGCATAGCTTTCCTTAGCTTCCTTTGATGTGAAAGCTTAGCATAGTGTGAAGTCAGTCAGTATATGTTGCCTGTTTGTATCAACATTTGAATTTTTTTTCTCTTAAGATCTGGATAATTCTCAATTAACACCTGTGATGCCAGCGAGGAGTTTAACTCCTACTCTGCTTCAGTCAAGAAACATGTTTGGTACCTCCAGCCTCAGTAGTCAGTCTCACACAAACCTGTCCAGTGTGGAATCAGAAAACTGTAGCAGCCCCAGATGGGGGAAAGATGTAGAGGTCAGGACTGTTTCATCTTCCCACTCTAAATTAAAATTAGTTTGTACTTGTGTATAGAGTGTTGCAAATGTCTTCTACTTACTTACTTGCCTCAGTTATTTCAAGTGTTGAGAAGCTTTCCTACAGTAGAAGGAGCAGGGCCTGTAATTTGTGTTGAGTAGGATTTTGGATCAAACCAATATAACCTTTTTCTTCAAACAAATATTAGTCCTGTGTAATATAACAGGAGAAGCAAATCCTATTGAGCCTGCAGCAAAGGACTGAAAGAGAAGGCTTCACTGACCATCACTGTTTTAGCCCTATGCTACACAAGGTGGGCACTGCTGGGAGCAGTGGTTTTTTGGAAGCTGACCTTAGCCCTATAGCTTTTTTTGCTCAGCATTGCAGGTGAAAGAATTTCTTTGAAAGACAGAACTTGGGAAAACAACAAAATCCACTTCAAACTTCTACTAGCTATTAAACTGCAAAGTTTAAGGCTTTTATTACTGAAGTGTTTTGTATCAACTAACCTAACACAAATAATTATATTTGATAATATTTTATCCTATTTTAATGTGTTAATGAAATTCTGCACAAAGCTAAAAAATAAATGCTGCTACGCTATATAGTTCGTTGCCATGATTCCTATTTAGAGCATAGAGAACAGCTTACATTTAAAACAATTTATTGTTCTGTATCTATCTGTTCCTTAGGCCTTGGTTTCAGTATTGTGTTATCAAAACATTAGTAATTTCAGATTTTCCTTTTGTCACCTCTGATGTGTAATATACCACAGGGTACTATAATGGGGTTCTTTCCTTTGGACTTTCTTGGAAACTGAAAACTTCTTAAAAACTTAAAAATTCTTAAAATAAAAAATTCTTAAAATAAAATCACAAATACAGCTTCTTGCTCTATTTTTTCATCCTTTGATGTTTAAAAATATGACATTTTGTATTGTATTCTAGCAAGCTTATTTTATGTTCTTAAAAAAAGTCAAATTATCAAGTTATCCTTAATTTGGTGTTGATTTTTTTTGTATTTTGGAGTATGATTTTTCACTAGCAGTAGTTAGAATGAGTAACACTTTCAAAACTGCATTTCATTATGGAGGTTGTAATAAAGTATTTCAATGTACTGTTGTATATTGAAATATACATACTATACTGTTGTAATCATATTTCTTCTTGATACTCAAAACCTAATGTGCTTTTTTGCAGCAAAGTGAAGATGAACCTCGTTCTGCAACATGCAAAACCAGTACCAGTGGGTCAGCTCTCCTTTCAAATGTTACGTTGCCAAACAGCAAAGGTACTGAAGTTTTAAAGAAAGAAGAACTTGAATCTGCCATTTCTCCCATTGCCAGCAATGATTCTGGCAGTAGGGAGAAGTTGGAAAGTGGGCATTTGAGTATAACAGATACTCCTGTGAGCGCTCTGGATGTGAAAGGTGTAGTAAGAAAGTGTATTTCTGAAAATAAGATTTGGAAAGAAAAAGTCTGTGTAAATAAAAGAGACATGACTTACAAAACAGCAGAGACTTCCAGACTACAACAATCACTTTCAAGGCAGAATGAGCCTGTCGAAGAAGAAATGTTTGAAAAGCCAGGTGTAAAAAGAAGCTTTGAATCAGTTGACACTAGTCCTTGTCAGGAACTTAACTATGTTAAAAAAAGCAATGCAGAATATAAACGTGGCTGTCAGATCTCAGAATTTCCAACAAACAAAGGGACAGGTTTGACAACAGAAATTCAGTCCTTAATGCTTTGTAATGATGGATGCCTATCTGACACCTGTAAAAGCAAGGAAGAAGTTAGGAGTTTTATTAGTAACCAGGAAACTGTAGAAAGATCGCTTACTCCAACTGTAGCTAAAAATCTTATGTGTGATCTGGATGCAGACTGTGGAAAGGATGATGAAAAGGAGTACCTGAACTCAAGTTTTTTAGGCACTGATGATGAAAAACCTTTAGGTGTCTTCAGTGCAGATTCTGACTTACTTCCTGAAGTGTCTGTTACAGAAAGCCATCTAGAAAAACAGCTTTTAGATTTGGACAGAAGTGTTAAAGACCTTTCCTTTGAGGAACCAAAATCTGAAGGTGTGCTAATAACATCACCAGAGTCCCAATGTGTCTCACAGAATGGAGAGGAGGCACATACAGTCCAGGACTGCAAGCCATTACATCAGAAAAAGGATAATGACCAGAAACACATGGAAGAGACTTACCTTGACCCAGTATCTTCTCCTTCAGAAAAGATGATGGAAGCACTGAGTCTCTTAAAAAAAAATGCTGTTGTTTTTCGGAGTTATAATAGTCCAATCAATATATCCAATATATCTGAGCCATGCAGCATGACTTCCTTAGACATAACGGATCTTTCACCCGCTTGCAGTGGCTCTTACCCAACAGCTATCACTCCATTACAGAAAGGAAGACCATATCACATCTATCAGGTACGTAAGGAGGCTTTGATAGATTGAGACTTTGTGCATGCATTGGACATTAGGGATCTGAAATTATTTTAGTGGTAAATTTAGGAAAAACTCAAGTAAGTTGAGATAGACTGTCAAAATTATCTTTGTTGGCAGAGTTTCCCTTCTGCACTTGTGTGGCCAAAATTACAATTTCTGTAAGAATTTAGCAGTAGCTTTATGTTCATTGTTTTGCTTTTGGCTCAACATGCATTGACTGCCCATCTCTGAGAAATCTTTCCTGTTACAGTGAACTGATTTTAAAATCCTGTGCTATTTTGTCTCATTCTGCTCCTAGTGCAGTTATTATCGTGCCAAATGATACACCAAAACGGTCTATGAGTGCTCTTCAGCTGCTGGTAACTGCCACTGTACCTGCTACTTGCTTTTTTTTAATCCTGGTAAAAGTGATGGTGTAATGTATTCTGTCAAATGTCAGTTACAAGTCTATTACAGAGACATAAACTGTGATAGCTGCTGGATGTGACACTGAAGGAAGAACTTGGGGAAAAATTTCTCAAAGAGTAGACGTCTTTGTGCTTCAAGACTGTTGAGATAAAGCAGTGGAAGCACATTTCACATGTGCTTTTCAGGGACTGTTTTGTGACTTGTTCTTGACTTGAACTTAAGTATCAGTATCCATGACTAAACGTGGAGATGGGAATTTCTGAGCTGGTTTTATTTGACATCTGAAATCCTTGTCTCATCTTTTCAGACCCCTCATCGAGGGGATGCTGGCACACCGTACAGGACTCCAAAGAGTGTTCGAAGAGGAGCTGCCCCCGTAGAAGGTGAACGCATCCTGGGGACTCCAGACTACCTGGCACCTGAGCTGCTTTTGACACAGCCTCATGGTAAGACAAACCAGCCATCTGCCAGTACCTGAAAAGTGACATCTTTACATTTCTAAATATCTGTAGAACTGTAAACCCTTCAAGCAAGAAGATTGGGAATTCTTCAAAAATAGCTAGTGCTAAGCTTTTGTCATCATGGATGGCTGTGTTTACTTCAGCTGCTCCTTCCATTCATTTGCTGCTTTCTCATAAGCACAAGTTTTGGCTGTCCATCACAGTCTTGCTTGCCAGTCAGCATTGGAAACTGCTTTGGCAACCTGAGACTTGTATGTTGCTTAGGAGTAGCAACTTGGTCATCCTGAGTGCCTCTAAAGATTCTTTGGGAAAGGGGGAATTTAGTGAAATTTTAGACTAAAAGGCTTAAGCCTCCAATTATTTTTAGAATGTCTTCTGTGTTTATTGATATTAAAGTGTTATGTGAAACCAGACAATTTTATGAAGTTGCCTTAAAATAATTTATTGAGTTGCATGACCTTGTGAAACACTTCAGATATCTGACAGGATTTTCTGTATAAGGGTGCAGTAATAGTTGACAAATTTTTGGAGGTTGGTTTTTTTGGGTTTGTTTCTTTTCAAAATACTATACTAAAATATCATAACTTTGAAGAGCAAAAATTCTTTTGTCTCGGATTCTGAGATCTGCTGAGATTAACAAAAAGTATGAAATAGTATTCTGCTAACTTGCAAGAAGCATTAACAAAAATTAAATGCCATGTATCAATCTCTAATACAGTTATTGATGCTTAATTGCATTTTATTTCCATCTCAAAAGCATACTACTGTTTTGTAGAGCTGCAAGTCTTGGAAAAATTACATGAGAGAGAGACCTTAATTGAGAGGTAGTGATTACTGTCCTGTGAAACAAAAAAATTCTGCTAATATAAATTAACTAAAACCCTATGAAGAGATTTAACAATTTAATGGTAAAAACTGAAAATACTAAACGTATGTAGTTGTTGTTTTGCACTTCCATTTAGGATTCCTGGTTATCTGGCAGATGTTAAAACTGAATAATATTTTGTAAATGTAATTCGTGCTAATTAGACAATATGAAATTTGGTCACAAGGTGATTTCTTTGTGGTTACTGAGTTTTCAGGACTTCAGTGAAAACTTGGAGAGTCTGGAGTTTGTGTCAGGAAATTACAAATCTTGCAATACCTTCAGCAAAGCTAGGGTTTTGGGAACTTCAAATTTTTCCCCGTTGAATTTTTTGTGTGTTGAGCTGCTTGTAAATGTAGTTAATCCTAAATTAATCATATTACAAAACTATTTTATTTTTGTTTCTAACTTAGATTTAACATTGCCATCTTTCTTTATTGTGGAATACTACCTTAGAAAAAAAAAATTCATTCCCATGCCTTCTGAGAATCATACTTGATATTCAGTGTTTGTATTTGTTTGTTTTTTTGACAATAATTGTAATATTTTTACTTCATTGTCTTTTCATATGCAGGGACTCTGATCTCTGGTGAGTTTTCTATATTCTGTGCAGGAGTGAAGTGTCCAGCATAAGTGAACAGTCAAAGTATAACCAGATCACAGTTTCTGAGAACATTATTTGGGTGAACAGTGTTTCTTTATAGAAAGACATGTCCAATATGCCTCCACATAAAGAAGTGTGATGCTCATAAAATCAGGAAACGTCATAACAGTGTGACTAAGCTATAGGAAATCACACATGTAAACATGTACTTCAGAAGGAAAATCAGTATTCTTAAATTGTGTATCAGGAGGTAAAGCCAGAGATACTTTTTCTCATTGCTGCCTTTCACTTTATTTCACTTTATTGCACTCAATCTGATTTACTTTGCCTGTGGGTGAAGGAGGTTCAGATGCTCAAGACCTGGTGTTACTGCTTCTTACTTCAAATCACAGAATCATAGAACATCCCAAGTTGGAAGGGACCTACAAGGACTATTGAGTCCAGCTCCTCTCCTGGTGCAGGACAGCCCCAAGAGTCACACCATGTGCCTGGGAGAGTTGTCCAAATGCTTTCCTTGCCAGGCTTGGTGCTGTGACCACTTCCCTGGGGAGCCTGTTCTAGTGCCCAGCCATCCTCTGGGTGAAAAAGCTTTTAATATCCCACCTAAACCTCCCGTGGCACTGCTTCATGCTGTCCCTGGGTCCTGTTTCACAGGGATGTGGTAGGAGTTAATCTAATTTTAGTTAAACTTTGTGTGGAAAAAATTGCTGCTGAAACCTGGTTATGACATTGCTCAGGTTGTGATCTTATTAGACTTTGACTGGAGCTGGGAGTATTTTACTGAACATCAGGTACTCTAACAACAGTGGATATGAACTCACTGCTTTGATGTGCTTAGCTTGGTGGGGCACTCTTACCGCTGTTAGGAGTTGCTAAAAGTGCATTAGATTACTGGTTAAACACTTTGGGTTTTAGCATTTCTAAACTTAACAGTCTTTGTGGAATGGCTCAAAACATTCATTTGCTTGGAAGCATCTTAGGTTCTTTTTTATGCCAAAAAAACAAGAACAATTAGATTAATTATCTTTTGAAGTTTTTTTTTTTTTTGACAGCAATCGTGGCATCTTTTCTTTATACAGTAGAGTGGGCATGTCTTGAAGATGCAGAAAGCTTAGAATGCATGCAGTGGTGTCTGGGATTGCTTTGCCTGCTGGTTTCTATGTAGATTAACAGGAGAGATTGGC
This sequence comes from Pseudopodoces humilis, assembly GCF_049639895.1. NCBI lineage: Eukaryota > Metazoa > Chordata > Aves > Passeriformes > Paridae > Pseudopodoces > Pseudopodoces humilis. The sequence goes on along the minus strand of NC_142200.1, from coordinate 135,954,783 downwards.
AAAAAGACAAAACCCTGGAATGTGGAAAACTAGAACTATTGAATAACAAAGCAGATAACTAGCTACACATTGCCCCAGTCAATTCAGTGTAATGGAAGGCAATGCCAGCTTCATGTGCGCTGGCTCATTTATGCAAGCTGTCTTCATGATGTTTACCATAACAAAAATAAAGTTCAGTAGCCTAAAGTTTTGGAGACTTTTAAAATAACTGAGAGAAGGGCACAGGTGGCAACATGGAGCACTCATCCAGGCTCTAGTCATGAGGCATCTATTTCTTATCACAAGACAATCTCTTGGAGAAGTCAACTCCTGGGTTCTCTGTGATGGGAGTTGATAATTAGATTGTTACTAAGAGCCCCCTTGGTTTTGTCAGTAAACCCCAGTGTTACCTATAATGAATTAAGGAGCAAAGTGGCTTTAAAAGATATTTTTATATATTTTTAATCTGCATGAATATTAAATACAACTTGTCTCATCATAGTTTTCCAGAAACTTGCAGAATTTAAACACCCTTCAGTTTTTGCTAATTTTTAAGTCTTTGCAAGTATCATTCATGTAGGTGTAATGATGCGGATTTGTTTTACCAGGTTCTGCTGTAGACTGGTGGGCCCTTGGAGTTTGTCTGTTTGAGTTTCTAACCGGAATTCCACCTTTTAATGACGAAACACCAACACAGGTCTTCCAAAATATTTTGAAAAGAGGTAATCTGTTTCAATAATCAGGGTAAGTATATATTTCCAGTATTTGTTTTATAGTTTGAGTTACCAACTTAATTGTACCTTTGTCTGTAGATATTCCCTGGCCTGAGGGTGAAGAAAAGCTGTCTGAAAATGCCCAGAATGCAATAGGTATTCTTCTAACAATTGACACTACTAAGAGAGCTGGACTGAAGGGTTAGTATTAAAATAGTTCTTTGCAACTAATTCCAGATTTTTAAGTGGTGATCTCCTCCTCCTGAAACTTAGACTAATAAACTTCAATACCTCACTAGGTTCCATGTATAGTACTGCAGCACTTAAGAAGTTGTGGTATTATCTGTATTTCTTGTGGGATTTTTCCTTTCTGAACAAGGTAATTCTGAGGCTGGGTTGTTTTGTTGGTTTTTAGTTTTTTAATTGAACTTCTGTTTTGCTTTACTGCTGTTCTGCTACGCATTTTTAGTGTTTGACATCTGATGTGCCAAAGTTCTCTCTTATCTAATGGGTATTTGGAATTTTTAACCTACATGACATTGGGAACCTTGATTAGAGGATGATAGTTTGGGAGAGAAGCCTTTTACAACAAGCAGTTAATTGAGAGAGAGTAGCTTTTTCTTTCAGCCTGTCTTTGCTGATTGCATAGGAGATTACAAAATTGGACAATATATGCTGAATAAAGTACTTTTTTTTTCCCTTTTAGAGGGGCTTAAACATTTGCTATTGTTAACAATGACTATGTTTTATTAAAAATGGTTGATAATGGAAAGAAATTTAGAGTGAGATATTTCAGAAATAGAGAAAGAAATCTTATGAGAACTGCTCAACAAATCACTGGAGAAGGAAATTACTATGGAAATGCTTACACATAAAGAGACTAAATGCTAGAAGCTGAAATAAAGCCAAATTAAAATAGAGAAGGCACAAGATTATGAATGAAGATTATTATGTCAACAGAAAATCCTATGGGTTTGATATTTCCCAAAAAGCCATTTGAAGGTGTTTTAGTTAAACACAAGTTATTGTCTTTATTTCTGGATTTTAGAGTGAAATCCAATTGCCTGTCAAGGGCAGAATTTTAAAATAGATGACATAATGGTTTCTTCCTATCTGCTTCTTCAAAATTCATTTTTTGTTAAGACTTAAAACTGTATCTGGCCTCTTTGTCCAGTTTATAGTCTGCTGAAGTGAAGTTGGATGAGTAGTTTTCATTAAGTTTTTCTTCTTGTACCTAAGTTTCCTTCACCATCATCTTCCCTCCCCTCTCCAAAATTTGTGCTCTCCCTTTTGTTGCTACAGGATGAAGCCTCTTGTACTGGGAAATCCCAGGTACATTGTAGCACTGTGCTTCTCTAAATTAAATCTCTCTGGGTAAGAGCAGCTTTAAAGTTGCTTTTGGCTCAGTGAAACTGCGTGGAACAGGCTCCCTGGATGGGGGTGGCAGCTATTCATCCTGCCACAACAGTTTGATCCTACTAATGTTGGGGGTAATCAAAGCCCAATTTCAGTTTGCACTTTCATGAACTTCTAAAAAGGAACATAGAGCAAATCTACTGGCAGTCGTAGATGGTGGAACAAAGTGACTGTGGGGCTTGGACATAAGGAAGTTGATAATGCTTATGTGAACTTCTGTTTCAGAACTCAAGCATCACCCACTCTTTCACGGGGTGGACTGGGATAATCTCCAAAATCAAACCATGCCATTTATACCTCAGCCGGATGATGAGACTGACACCTCTTACTTTGAAGCTAGAAACAATGCTCAGCACCTGACTGTGTCTGGATTTAGCTTATAGCATCAAGATAAGTGAACATTCTCCATAGTTTTGCACACTTACAGATTGTCTTGTAACCCTGGTTTGATCTTGACTAAGTTTCCTTGCTGAATTTAGTGTGTTTCAAGTTACCAGTCTATTTTTATTATAGGTTCCTTTATGCTAAAGTGAAACTACTGTATGAAACTGGTATCAAGTGCCTTTGTGCTACTTTTTATCTCGCTGCACCTTACTAAGAGGCCAGAGCATTGCATTTCTTGGAGCTAATAACTCTTGGGGCTTTTTAATAGCAATGAATTATTCCATTTAGGAAGTGTGGAGTTATTTCCCAGCTAAACATAATGGGGAAAGGATATAAAGGAATTGTAATTGTATCTAATTAATAACTTACATATTGGTGGTTCAGTGTGGCGGCAAACTGGTTTGAGAGCAGGCCTTTCTGACCATTGTGAATATATATCTACTGTGTAAAACTGGTCATTTCTATTCAAGGTGGAAAATTGAAATATTAATGCAGCATTGAAATGTCTTGTCTCCTGTTTGTCTTATTGCCAAGAAGGGATGAGAAGAGACAATGGTGTTCCAAGTTAATTCAGCTAGAAGTGGCACATGAGATTGGCAGGAGTTCCTCTGGTTATTATCGTGTCTTAGAGAAACGGGACAAGGAGAGGATACTTGGGGCAAGTCTGTTAATGCTCTGCTCAAGTTGCTGAGTTGTAACCACTTGGGCTGTAGGAAGCTGGACTGAACATACATTTTAGCAGTTACTGGCTTTATAAAGAAAATGGCCAGTGTGTGTGTACTCACTTGTGTCAGATGAAAAGTGACAGGTGATTTTTTTGTTTTCTAACACGTACTATTCATACTGAAGCTGACAAATATTAAAGACCATAATATATTGTAGGCTAACAGACTGTAAACCCACAGCCAGAGCTTAGATTTTGACTAGAATATAAGATAGAAATGTATATTCTGTATAAACCTGAATTAGGGGGAAGTATATTTAAATTTATCTTTAAATCCAATACAAAACTTGTGTCTGCTGCGTTTTAGAGGTTTATTGGTAGATAATCCTGTTTAAATAATCTTCAGTATTTTTCTTGCATAGGTATCGCTAACTTAAAGATTTTAATTTTTTAGGTTAATACATGTTAGATAAAGATCATTTGTGCTAGATGGTGTTGTCAGCCAAGGGCCATGTGCCAGAAGCCAAGCATTTTGCCAGTGATTTTTGCCAAGTGCCTTTTGGTTTCATGAAGTGATTCTTTCTGTAGCGGTAGTGAGTTGTCCCTTCATTACCCTGCTTCTCGGAAGACAAGATTTATTGATGGAATTCTGAGCAAATAGTGTCTGCCAGGCTGTCCTCTCAGGTTGCTGAGAAAGGAATGGGAATGGTGAAGAAAAAGGAAGTTTCCTAGAAAGGCCTGAAGAGCTCAGAATGACCAATTCCAGCTCTTGGTGTGATAACTCAAATTTGTGAAACAGAATCTTGGCAAGTTGCAAAGCATACAGTGAATCTCACTCCCTTTGCTAAGGACCGCAGTTTCAGAAAACTTCTAAAATTGTTCAGTCTCACTGGAATTGTTGCATGATGGAAAACAAATTAAAGCACTACTGAAGCAGTATTCATAGACAACATTCTCTGAAAGTCATGAAAAGTTCTACAGTGGTTTTCATGTTAAAATATATAAACTGGGGTAAGAAGATACCTTAATCACTGGTAGTTTATGCAATTTATTCTTCCATTTCTAGTACTTTAGTTTAAGAAAGCAAGTCTTACAAGAATTAACTATGATTACATGTTGAAGAAATAATATAAACTGAACACAACAGGTTTTTGTCTTCAGTGCTTTACAAATGGTTACACCTGTTCCCATTTGGCAGTATAACACATTCCCATCAAGGTGGAAGAAAATCCTTGCAATGGTATAATCTTTTCTAACCCCTTGTAATAGTTCTTAATCATCTACAAGGGTCAAGTAAGCTTCTATAAAAACCTTATCCTAAAAGAAAATTGTGGGGTTTCTACCAGTTGATTAATGCAGTACAAAAGCATAGAATCTGTAGAACAGTAAATAGGCCAATTGACAAATCTTAATGTTTGATATAAAGTTATCACTACACTGCTGTCCAAAATTTAAATTTCACACAATTAGCCCTGAAAATACTTCAGTACCCTGTTCTCTTTATTATCTTGCATTTATCCTGGTCATAGCAAACATGGAATTGAATGTCAGATATTGATTGTTGAGATTTGTGATGTAGTTTTGTTTGTTGTGGGGTGTTTTTGGTTTGTGGGGCTTTTTTGTAAAAAGGTGAATAGTGGCTTTATTGTTCAAGATGGAATTCCTTATCAACTCATTCCCATTTGTTTTGTCCCACTTGTTGCTTGAACAAGTGAGAGATACTACAGGTAAAAGTTTAAAATGTATAATGTAGTAGCTGGAAGAGATTTAGTGTTTCTTCTCATTAGTAATGATCTACAAATTTTGTAGGCTGGCAAAAGTTTCTGATCCTTAGAAGCTGTGGAATACCACTTGGCAAGTGCTCCAGCTGTTACACGGGGCTTCCTGAAGGCCTAAACTTTCTTTATGTGCATAGTACATATAAACTCTGTAGGCTTCCAGGTTGTCTTGGGAGACAGTTGATCAGCCATTAGCACAGTCCATCTGAGAACTACTGGAGAGATCAGTGTTGCACTTTGATGCACAGAAGCAGCAATCTTGGACAGTTATTCCCAGCCCTTAGGTGCCTGGGGGCTGAGGTGCTGAAGTGCTGCCATGTGTTGTTGAGCTCAGAGGTTCCAGTTTCAGCATGGTCAGGTTTACCCATGGTTACTCTGGCAATAAAATTCTTTTCATCTCTACTCCATTCTCCAAAAGTTCACTTTGCACTTACTTTAAAATTCATACTTCAAAAATTTACTTTACATTTGTGTAAATATATAAAATAAAATAGTACAGCTGTGCTATTGCTTCTGCATATTGTTTTTCTTTTACTGTGTTACTTTTGCCCGGCTGGGAGTGTGGCAGATTGATTTTTACATGAAGAAACCCTGAGTGCTTCCCACTACCTCAGCAAAGGCAGTGATTTTAAATAAGGAAATACCTACTAGTTTCAGTGTAGGTGTGTATGCCCTTCAGTTAGTTCTTAACTTGTGAGCCCTGTGCCTGTAAGCTTTAGTACCTGTAGTACATTTGTGTACTGAATGGCAGAAGAGCGAAGGCCTGAGCAGGTCTGTAACTCCTGTAAGGCGTGAGTCTCCTCCTCTGCATAACTAGAATGAGGCAAGAAAGGATGGTGGCTCCATCTCCTCAGCACTTGCTGTGCTGCCACAGCACCAGAACAAGAAACAGCCCTGAGGATGGAACAGCTGCACCATGCACACACTTAGACCTGGCTCTGCTTCCGTGCTTTCAGCTGAGCAGCTCTGAGGGGTGGAATGTCTAATCTGGTTTGATACAGAGCAAGCTTCTGCCTTTCAGGTGAAGCTTGATTCGCTGCAGGAAACAAGCTTGATGTTTGCTTCAAAAGTGCAGTTTGGGGCTGGGGCTGGCTCTTTCCAGTGCTGTGCAGAACTGATTTGGCTCCCAGCCCTCCTGCAGAGAGCACAGGCTCAAACTCTGTATTCCAGGTCTGAGTTCCACCTACCTTATGCTACTGCCTCACGTCAAAGCTGTATCTCTTTCCACCTGGGCAAATGATAAAAAAACTAAAACAACCAGTTTTCTTTACCTTTAAACTGAAATAGCTGCCAACTAGGAACCTGTTCAAACTATGGTGAGTTTGAGATAGGCCCAGTTCTGAGTTACAAGTGAATTGTTACTTGAGTGATGTTGTTTTGTATTACAGTTTTCAGGTTGTGACTGATTCTTCATGATACAGCCAGCAGCCTCTTGTGGCAGTCACAGCCTCTGATGTACAGCATTTAGTAAATATTAAGTTCAAGATAAAATACAAAATATTAAGGGATTGATTTATTGAAATATGAATAAATAACAAGGATAGTACAAGCCTACATTTATTTCAGGGGTAGGTTAACAATTAACCTTTGGGAATGTCTGTCCCATCTCTAAGAGCTCAACCCCTACAGGTGACACGGTTCTGAGCTGTGGGAGGCACTCCAGGGTGGTTTGTCCTGGCAGAAGACATGCTGCTTCAGGAGGCTGGGGTTTTCATGTGACCTTCAAGCTTGAGTGTCCTTCCTGTATGATTTCTATCCCTTTTGATAAGAAATCAATCACTTCAGGGATTTTAAACTCGGGCACAATGGCTTCAGGTCCCAGCAGAACTTCCCGTCCAGGATAAGCTTTTTCAAACCTGAGTTTTCAGTACATCTCATGCCAAAACTCATCGCTGGCACATGAAACCATCTGCTTGTTATAGCAGTCTTCAAAGAGGTTACAGCAATTTTATTTTTTAGTTCAGCTTTACAATAAGAAAATCAGAAGAGGGGAAAAGTAACTAAAAAAAAATCTGCACGTAACTAAAAATCAAGATTAAAATTTCTCTGGTAAAACCAACATTAAATTCTGTGATTATATTTTTATACTGTACAGCTTATATGAAAAATGTTTTCCAAACTATAAAAGATTTTCAGGAAGGACCAAAAAAAACTTTCCTTTAAAATTATTTGTAGGATGTAGTCCTGGTGGAAAATGAAAGCACATCAATAATGGTGAAATTTCTGAAGATTCAGACCTTAACCATGGATTATGTTGTGATATAATTCTTCATAGCAAACTGTAAGATTTCTGTCAAATCTCATTTTAGTTTATTATTTTCCATAGATTTAGACAGCTTATATATTAATTTATTTTAAAATCAGGTTTAAAGCATGGTTTTGTCAAGCAAACTTCATGAGGTTGTACCTCTGTATATGGGTTAATAAATATTCTGTGGGGAAAAGAAAAATAATCAGCTCCAAAATTAGCTGAGAAGATTTTTTTCTGAGAGGAAGTAGAAGGATAAGAGAGACATACCAGAATTGATATGTTTCATGATGTGACTTGGGAAAAATCCACAACAGATTAAATCTTAATTTAACATTAACTGCCAACAAAAAACTTACAGTGCACTGAGCTTTTTAAAAGCTTAGAGCTAGACTTACTGAGCTAGTTTTCATCTCATTTTAAAGCACCTTGTGCCTAAACTATGCATTTCAGTTAAAATAAGCTGTTTTCAACAAGAATACAGTTATGAAAGTTAAAAAGATAAGGTGCAGCCTCTTCACATGGATCCCTTGTACCACACACTGTTTCCAAATTTGTATTTGACAGGCCCCATGTTATTAATGGCTCTAACTTTCAGGTTATATACAAATTCCCAAATCTTCTTTACAATTTTACAGGATAAATGAAGGATTCAACTTCATTTCTGACCAATTTATATGGAAATTGCCCCACACTAGTTTAGCAGCAAAAATAACAAGTTGAATTCCTCAGAGCTATATTGTATCTTTCCAACAGCTTACAATGTATTGAATTTATACATTTTTTGAGCTTTCACTTGCTAATATGTAACACCGTGGAAAAAACAGGCAGGGATCTTGAGATTGTAAAATTATTTCACTGTTAAAGTGAAGGGTTTACATATTTTTCACTTACTCTTTTACAGAGATGTTATTCTCTTCATCAACTGACATCAGCAAGGCCAGTAATTACTGAAGGCCCATCCACAAGCACATTCCAAAATAATTATTGTTCATATGGTTTTGAGGATGGAATTATTAAATTTATTTGTAACCTAGGAGCTGTGATTCATTCAAGTTTCAATAATATTAGTCCTTAAACGTTTAGCTCAAAGGTAGTACAAAATATTACTGTAACATAAGGAAGATCATCTCAAATTCTGAGATTCTATGAGAATTCAGACTTCCTTTGCTTTCCAGGGCTGTCTTCTTCTCCTAGGAGTCCTTAAGCATAGTAATGAGTTCTCAGTTCAGTTTTCTAGAAGAGGAAAGAAATATATTAGTTTAATGTTTAATTCACTTATGAGATGATTTTTCATTTATATAAACAAACATATCAGTTAAGGTTATATGTGAAAGGTTTCCATTCCAATAAAACACAACAGGGCTTCAAGATACTTGAAAATTTGCCCTCTTACACCAATGAGTAAAAAATTCACTAAGAATTTGGAACTGTAGATGGAATTCCTCAGGAAAATCCCTGACTCTGTGCCAGTGGTATGCTGGCTCAGCAGAGCAACAGTTCAAGAGCTGTTTTCCCCATGTTTCCATAAAACATAAAATTAGAGGGTTCTAAAATCATGAGCTGAATCTAGAAAATTTTTATTATTATGAAAATATATTTCTATCTGGGTTTAGGGCCCTTAGGATTCAGGTTTTCAAGCCTTCTCGGTGAAGGCTTCAGTATGAGTACCCGGATTTCAGCATTAAGTTCCCCATAAAGGTACAGGGGACAGGTGCTGGATGGAGCTGAGCTACCCCTGCCCAGGGACAAGAACAAAACACAAAGCTCTTGGTTACAGAAGACTGTCCCTCCACCAGTTACATGGAATTTGCCACACTGTGCAGAAGAGTTTAGAAGTCATGGCTCCACAGCTGCAGCATGAGAACTTTGTGTGGTAGCAAAGACGTGTAGTTTCTGCAGGGACAGTTAATGTAACTTAAAACTAAAAGTACACAGACAGGGTCAATGTAGGCGCTGTGAACAGCTATTGCCTAAGAGCTCACACACCTTAACAGAGGACAAGCTGAGACTGGCCATGGGACAAGAGAAAAGGACTCGTTTTGCAATTCCATTTTCTCACTAAGTGTACTTGATCATCTTCCTACATGTTGTTAAAGGAGAAGAACTCCAGATAGAAACATTCTGCAGAAACACAGTCCTTAAATTCTGCCTACGAGTAGACTTCCTCAGAAACAGAAAAGCTCAAGAACACTGAAAATTCTTTAGTTGTTTCTGTTATTTAAGTTCATCTCAAAACAATACATGAATGAGTAAACAAAATATGCGGCTATGCTATCTCTGTTTCACACTGACACTGGTAATTACCACTGGTACAAATCCTGGTGTTCAAAACTCAAAAAGAATGTTGAAAAACTGAAGCATTTGGCAGTGAGCCACAAGAATCATTCTAAGACTGGAAAACAAATTTAAAATGAGATTCCAGTTGTTCCATTTGTTTTGTTTAAGCAAGAGATTATGAGATGACCTGGGGATAGCAAAAAAGTAACCATGGAAAACACATCACAGGCTCTTTGTCAACTGCATAGAGGAAAATCCAGTGGATGCAAACTGAAGCTAGACAAATCCAAACTAAAAGTAATGTATCATGTGTTCATTCATTGAAGCACTGAATCACTAGGACAATATACTAGAAAAATTGCTGGAAAGGGTGCTTTTCTAAAAACTGATTTCTGTCTGAACCTGTGGCTGGATTGAGGGTGCTACAGAGGTCAGAATAGATGATCAAAAAGATTTTCAAGAACAGCACACTGTTCAGAGAGAGGAAGAGAACATAACCATGCAAGAACAATTAGCAGAACACTGAAATTCATAGAAGCTTTAAGTAAAATACTAAAAAAATCGTTTTGATTTAAAACACCCCAACTTTGTCCTTGCTGACAACGGGAAATTTCTATCTGCTAGTGCAAAGAATGAGCAAAATGTGCATAACTGCCTGAAAGTCTCAGTACTGCAATCTCTGGTTTCATCAGACAGTGCAGCAACACCAAAGCTGCTGCTGACAGTTCTGAGCCAGGTGAGCTCCCTGGCAGATTTGCAGCCTTTGTGGATGCTGTATTGTTTACAAAGCCATGGGCTGGGCCCAAACACGATGATCAGTAACAGGAGTGTAACTGAAGGCCAGTAATTAGTGAATGCCAGGGGGCCCTACTGGGGCCAATCCTGTTTAACACCTTTAGCAATGGCCTGGATGGCAGGGCAGAATGCAGCCTCAGCAAAGGTACAGGTTACACAAAACTGGGAGTGGCTGATATGCCAGAGGGTGGTGCTGCCATCCAGAGGGACTACAGGTGGCTGGAAAAATGGGCTGACAGGAACTTTATGGAAGGCGAAGTGCTTAGTCTGGCACTGTTTGGAGAAAGACTCCAGGCATCAGTATGTACCAGCTGGGAGGCAGCTTGGCAGAAAAGGATCTGGGCATCCTGGTGGACTCCATGCTGAACATGAGCCAGCAATGTGCCTTTGCAACAAAGGCCAGTGGTGTTACATGCTTCCCTTCCAACATTATCCCTTTCTGCATTGTCCCTTCAAACAGGGTGAATGAGGTGATCCTCTCTGTTCAGCACTGGAGAGGCCAAACCTGGAGTGCTCTGTCTGCTTCTGGCTACATGAGAGTCACGGACAAACTAGAGAGAGTCCAACAAAGGGCCACAAAAATGATTAAAGGACTGGAGCATTTCTGAGGACAGAGAAACACTGGCACAGGTTGCCCAGAGAGGTGGTGGAGCTTCCCTGCTGGGATATAATCAAAAGCTGCCTGTACATACTCCTGGGCTTCTAAGCATCCCTGGCTGAGCAAGGATGTTGGACCAGATGACCTGCAGAGCCTTCCTTCAACCTTAACCACTCTGTGTTTCTTTGATTTACCAGAAGAAAGAAAACTATACTGTGAAAACTAGCAAACATTAAAAAGCTAGAGCAAATTCAGATAATTCTCCTAAGATCCATACACATGCAAACTCTCTGCAGTCTGACAGAGGGAAAAAATATAAAAGCCAAGAGCATACTAAGCTAACATAATCAGGTGTGAGGCTGAAGTAAGACAGTAACTAGAGAACACTCATTTGATCTTCTGATGCACAGAGAGCAGAGAAGATGGAAGATCAGAGTACAGCTGTCCTTCAGCTGAAGGAAGTCAAGGTAGATGTTACAAAAATATAGTGGTGCTAGAGGTGTTAAATATAAGTGACAGATGGCACTCTACAAAGGATGTGATAGGAAAAAAAAGTTCTCATGGCACAATGGGACTAGGAAGTCTAGAAGCAGTGAAAATAACTCAAGAGAATATAAGGAGTGAGAGGATCAAAGAATGTTATGGAGATGCTTCCAAGCTATCCAGCCTCACCCACTTGTGTATGCTGGAAATTACTTATCCTGCATCACATTTCATAGGTTTAACATAAATTGCCACATATAAAGTATACTACATATAAAGTCAAATTAACCAATGCCTTCTCATACTGACAAACTTTTAAGGCAAAGAATTTTCTGTCCTGTCTAAATAACATGATAATATTACTTCTTGGTTTAAACAGGTGACACACAGTGTATGTATTCTATTGAATGCATATCTTTACCTTCGCTTTCTTTGGTGATACACATGTACCAACCACTGGGCAATAAATGGCCATACAATAGCAAAAGCTAAAACACCAGGAGAAATGTCAAAGGGCCACCACGATGGTTTCTAAGGAAAACAGAAAAAAATTCCAGTCAGCCAATCTGTGTGCACATATTGAATACCAACTTCTCATCACTTCAAATGCTACAGTACCAAAGAAACTGATAGTAAGACCAGAAAAAAAAATTAATCTATCAAGTAATTTCCTCAGACAGATTATTTTTTATCTCCTAGTCAAGGAGAGACAATACAAAAAGCACATACCAAGAGCTAGAGATAAAATATTCAAATTCATCTTTTTTCACAGTTCACACTTTTTACACATTATAAAAGCAGTATTTTACCTTGACAGAGGAGGCGGGCTGGTAATTTGACTGTAATGTTGCAGATTTTGCCTTTAAATACAAACAAAGGCTGGTAAGTATAAAAAAGGAAACTGCAATTAAAATATTTCTTCTTCACAAAACAAGAATATGAGATTTCTCATCTTGTGATGGCTTTGCAATCTGTATATATCACAATTTATTGCACAGAACCACCCCCATGTGACCCCACATAGCTGCTAAGTTACCTCTCATGTTTCCACTATTCTTTATAGTAATTTTATCACTTCTCTGTGTCTTAGAAAATGAATCAATGACACTTACTGGACCTCTTTATAGTTTTTGAAGGCTCTCCTGATCAACTTGTCATTGCAACTTTCTCAGCTCTGGTCTAGTCCCAGTTTCAACCCAGAGCAGAAATTGCAGCAGCTTAATTTGCCTGCTTGCATGTCTCAGCACCAGTCTATACTAAGGTCAAAACCACTGTTTTAGTTTGCTCTGGGCTACAGCTACAGGCATGTCTAACACCACAAAGAAAAGAGAAGGCTCTGTTCCACATCTTCTAGGCAATCCTGAAAATGGAAATACCAGAATCTTTTCAAGACTATTCCCATACACTACTGTGATTCTTCCACAAAAGCAAAGCAGCTGGTTTTCTAGGTCTTAATTTATGTAAGCACGAAACAAAAACTTCTGTTTCTTCTTAGGTAAGGACAGCAAGCACAGCGTGAACTGTTGGGGAAGAATCTTCTACTACTTCTTATATTGCTCATGCAAAGATAAAAAATCAATCTGTATTTAGCAAGACATTATATTCTTGAATATCTGTGATGCAGCAAAATTACAGTTTTAATAAATGCTTTTCTGTGGCTGCCTTAGATTTGGAGTATGTGCTTCCCATAGGATACTGCTTGCTCATTATCATGCAGATCAAAATATATCAGCAAGTCAAACAAAACCAAACATTTTCAGGTTGCTGGTTCAACTATATTCACAGCATGTTCTATTGAAACAGAAGGACAAAGAAACACTGCATCAATAATATCTACACTTGCTTAAGAGTTCTACTGGCTGGGTGAGGACACGATGTACAATTCCAATAAAGCTGGATTACTTCACGAGGAAAGAAAGCTATGAACAATCAAGTATTTTGATAACTGAAAAATGGAATCTGAAGTTCTGCCTGTGAACATTTACCATCTGAAAGATTTAAGGTAATTTCTCACTTTCTTTAAAAATGCTTTGAATTATGTGGGATCATGCACTACTAACATTAACTGTGGAATCTCCATATAGAGCCCGTGTAATGTGTATCAATAACTATGGCTAAGATCAGAAATCAGTGAAATAACATATAGTTAATATCTAGGTCAAAAATGCATGGTTTTGCTTACATGTAACAGAGCTCTGAATTGTGCTCCTGAGAGTAGGTACCAGTAGGAAATATTAAGTTGGACTCAATGACAGAATGTAACTGAAATGTCTTTACAGTTTAAGAAAATATTGTCAAAAATTTTCATCTGACAAAGCAAAAAGATATCCAAGGACATTTAATAAAAGGTAATCAAATAATTCCAAAGAATACTACCTGTGATGCTGCAACAGCCTCCAGCATATGCAGCCTCTGCAGGACATTCTGCATGTCCTCCTGTAGCCGCATCAGCACCACTGCAATCTGCTCATTGAGGCTTCCCCGGGGGCCTCTGTCAGAGCCCCAGCGCTCGCCGTCCCCTCCACTGCCCATCTGGCCACCCTGGGAACCGTCTCCTAAAGGCTGAAGTCTATGCCCTGTTGTGAGGGAGGAAAAGCAGAAACACAAAAGACAGAATGGGCTACAGCTGTACTGAAAATGTTAAATAGTTCACTTTTCTCCCTCAGTTTTCACCCAGGAGTGTGGTACTCCTCACAGGCTATATTCAGACAGTTCAGCAGCACTGGGGGGTCACTGAAATGTCATCTGAGATGTTTCCCTACAGCCTTAGTGCGACAGTATCATTCAGATTCCTAGAACTGCAAGAACATTTAGAAAAAGCTATCAATACACAACCAGTCAAGTTCAGCAGTAAATTCTGCCCTAGTAAAAATTAAGATCTGTCTTAGTATGTGCTTTAAGTTTGGCAAAGTCTCCAGCTGGAAAACAAAGACCACTGGAATACAGTGATAAGAAAAGATAATTAGTTGAAAACTAGATACAGCTACCACTAGCCTGTCATGTTTCTGCCCATAAGTAGCAAACCAATAAAACAAGAGAGAGAAGAAAATAGTTAACTATAGTATGTTCTCTGTAATAGTTTTCAACATAAATGTTTTATTTGGATTTTCTTTTTAGTTTTTCCATCTGATTACTTACAGGTGCTATAAAAGGCATGCTATATATAAATAAAATACTTTCTGCCTTTTTTTGGTTTGTACAAGAAAAACTGATTTTATCCTTGACTTTACAGATCATACCACTGGAATATGGTGTTGCTCATAGGTGACAGTATTAGAAGTATAATGGAATTAAAAAGCACAGAGGTCCAACATAAACTGAACATCTGGGCTATTACATGATTCATTAAGTTTTAAGAATCATAATGGATAGTATCAGAATCACTCAAAGGTGTGGCTAACATTATAATTATATACAAAACAATATGTCACTGATATCTTTCCATGGCATTCCATGGTTTTAAATAAACCACCACAGAGATACAAATGCATATGTATTTAACAAAAAGTATGTAACTTCTAAAGAAACTCCTCTCAGGCACAGACTGGTTTTGAGGATTACATTTCTGAAAACCCAAGTGCAATAAGCAGCAGCTGGAGTATAAGTTACCCACTGTAAAAGGCATTTTGTTATGTATTTTTATTGTGAAGAGCAGAAGCACTACACACATGACTGTCCCACTGGACAGTGCTGACAGGTGCTTCTCAGACACCAGTAATTTATGGCAGTGAGGAGAGTGTGGAACACAAATGCAGGGTCACAGTACCTCTCCCTCTTCTGACACTGTAGAAATCTGCTTTTTCTCCACCTTTTTTCTCCTTGTGAGGACCCCCATTACTGGCTTTGCCATCTTCTCCTCCACATTTGACTTCACCTTGTTCTTCAGCTGCTCCCTCTCCAGTATTTCCAGGCTGGAGATTCCCATAAGTCACGCATGTGTGCCTTGGAAAATCCGTATTTTCTAACAGAAGACTGTGATCTACATCCAAGAAATGGGATGAATGCTTTAAAGATCCTTTAGCTGATGTGATGATCTCCAAGGGCTACAAATTAATATTAGCAAGTAATTAAATTCTGTAAAATATGACAATTAAAAATTAAAAAGGAAAAAATATCATCTTTACTTTCACATTAAGGAAATACTTTGCCCAGAATTAAGACTTTTAAGGGAAGCAGTTGTTTCCCTGTAGAATATACTTACTATTGTCTAAATGTCATTTCCAGACTGAGAAGGCATTTCAGGCAAATCTCACAACAGTGATACCACAGGAATTTCTTTAGACATTTCCAGCATACACTAATAGTCAATAATTACTAAAATAGAACATTAAGGTCTAAAACCATTCAGTTTTCCCCTCTAAAACTGCCTTTGCTTCCTAGACAGTGAAGTGGCCTCTTCCCTTGAATTTGGGAGCCACGGTCAGAAGGCCCATGCTGTCAGCAGCTTTGGGTAAGCAGTGTTTGCACTCAGCAAAGAGCACACACCTTAGCATCAGCCTGCTCCAGACAGCTTGGCTGCACCTGCACCTCACACTAAACAAAGGAAAGGCAGAGTATTCTATTAACTTCTCACTCAATTAGTGGTACTGCAGGAAGACAGTAAAAAAGGATGATCCAAGTGCTGTTCAGGTTCTGCACTGGGACTGCCTTGGTGGATGGTTCAAGCAGCCCCTGGCACAGGGCAAGGACATGCCCTTGCACAAGGATATGCTGAAGCAGACTGGGGACCTCAGTTAGTTGAAAAAGAACTTCATGGACAAGCCCAAAAAACCCAAATGAGGGGCAGAGAAATGGAAACTGCTGCCCAAATTTGTCAAATAGTAGTGCTGGATTAGCAGAACTGAAGGGCAAGAGTGCTGGCTACATCTTTTCCAAGAATTAGCTGTATTTCTTTCTTTAGGTGAACCTCTTCTAGCTTTAACTGATTCACTTGTAGTTCTACTTGTGTATTTATTTACAAATACCTAAATGTTTGTTACTTTGTGCAAAACTAGAACTTTCCTCATGCAGGTTGGGAAACTGACATATTATCCACCCACTTCAATCAGAGAATCTCAAACAAGCTTGAATGATATACAAGATTGGGTAATCAGCTAGATAAGACAGCTTGCAGCACTTCTATCAAATTACGTTTCCCAACATGCTTCATTACTGGGGAGAATTTTGATTTGTTAAAATGAATTCCCTACATACTCAGGAAAGAGGTGGACAAGAGAATGATGCAATATTCGAGTGCTTAATGGCTTTTCTGATGCCAGGCACCATTCACACATTTCTCTCCAGAATCAGGAAACAAGGTGTCTGAGTACAACCTACAAAGCCCACACTTAACCTGGGCCTCTGAAGGAGGTCTAGGCCAGAAAGCCAACAAAGACTACATTTATGGGTAGTAATCAGCAGGAGCGCAAATCCAGATAAAACTATGGCAGCACGGCTGGTTCTCACCTTTTACAGGAAAGTCAAAGGTGTACATTATGTCTGAAGAGAATACAAAGGAACACAGAAATCCTTGTAATCCCCCACTTCTTTAGACCTAGGCCACTTGCAGGCACTGGCCTACAGGCTACCTGCTAACACTCATTCTTTATTTATTCTAAAAAACAAATGCAGAAGTTACCAGATCAGAAAAAAAGCAAGAAAAAAGTGAATTGTTACAAAGATACTTCACATTTCTTAAAAATAGCTAAATTCTGGTCCCTACATGTTATGAGACCCTACATTAATCTGTGGACACAGACCTTTGTTTCTTTATACTGTTTTTCCTTTTCTGATAATTGTTTCTTTGTACTGTTGTTTTTGAAGCCTTCTCATCACATAAATTCTCCGAGGGCTTCAAGGCTTTTAGACCAGCAGTAACCAAGTTGTAAAATGCTGACAATGAAAGGAACAAACCCCTGTAGTTCAAAGAGAAGGACAGCATGCATGAACCATGTCATTCACCTCTGCATGTCCATGTTCACTTGATTGAGAGGAACCTATTAAAAAGTAAGCAGCATACCAGCTTCAAAATACACCCAGGAATACTAAACCCCTACCTCTTCTAGTCCAAGTTGCTCCATAGAGTCACAATAAACTTCACTGTCTGAATCACTGGTTAAGTGCTGAGCTGCTGAGATCTCTTCAGTATTCTCTTCACTTGCACCTGCAGGGAAAGAGGGATAGCACACATGCTTTGTAAATGTGAGCCAGTTGAGCCAACCCTGGCAAAGACTAGAGCAATGAGTTAAAATGTATATGTGAGCATCAATTTGTGACCCTTCTATCTACAACTGTCATCCTAAACTTAGATTCTGAATAAAGATGTTATGTTCATTTAGGAATTATAGAAAACCTTGACTAGTGGGAAAACTATACTTCATCTTGCCATTCTTGCATTATAAATTTTGCCTTTTTCATTACCCTCTCTTTCCTAAGTACAAAGCAGTTTTGCCTGAAGTTATGTTAGTATTAAAAGTATATATTCAGATCCCAGTTTCAACAAACTAGTATTTATAAAATGTTCAGCTTTTCAGAATGATAAACCAGATATAAGTGATTTTTGTTTTACTACAAATTCACTTTTAAAGGCAAGTAGTATTTGCATAGGTAGCATAGTGATATTACAAGAAAACTCTTCTATTTCTGTGGGTTTAGGCCTCTCTGTCTCTCTTAATCTCTCTTTCTGTAGGATATACTAAAAGAAAACCTTATTTTTAACTGGAATTAATTTGTTCTATTATTCTGTCTTCAGATTTCTGCAACTGAAAGACACCACTGCTGAATCTAACTAAGCTTTTAAGAAAAGAGTATTTTCCATGAAAAACATATGCAAATGAAAACATAGTTTTGGAAGAACAATACCTTGGTGAGCAGTGTTAGGAGCTATTTCCAGGCTTGGCTCTATTTCATTTGTTTCTTCCTCCGGGTTCAAGCCATTCAATGCAGATTTGGTCTGGATGCCATTCTGCATATCTGGGATAAAGCTGTCCTTGCAACAGCCATTACTAACAATACCTTCCAAATCCTTAGCAGCTGCTGATTCGGGTTTCACATTCTTATAATCTGTAAAAGAAAAGAAAACTTTGCAAAGAGAAAGCTCTATACCTAATAGCTCCAACCATATTTCTTCAAGCAGCTAGCTTGCTAATGGACTGTGCATATAATGTATCTGCAGAACAAAACATGTAAATGCTCTGTATTCCCATTTGCATGGATTGTTCTGTTCTTGTAAAAAGCATAAAAAGCAGATACTTAAAACATAAGTAAGTAAATCTGAAATAGGTGTCTCTTCTAAACGAAATAATAATCCTAATGTCCTTGGAGGACATCTGTATAGAATTCTAAATATGTAATTTCATTTGGTTTTCACTAGATGCTGTTATTTCAGCATCAAGTTCTTTATGGGCCCTCTAAATAAATCTCACTAAAAGTTCTGTTTTATTTTCCCTGAAGAAAAAAAAGTAGTTTTCAATTCTACTCTTACAGGCCATGTAGCCATTCATACGTCTAAAAAAAAATCACTGGCAACAAAACCCAAAACAACGAAGGGTATAAATATTTAGATAACCTTTCGACAGAACTTGCTAGGCAAGTCAAAAATCATGGCATAGCTTGCAAATTTGTACAGACATTTTTCACATATGCATTCACATGTATTTGCATAATTTTTCCCTTGAAAAAGTACACCATTCATGATACTTTGGTATTTTCTGTCACTTAGGTGGCAGACACAACAGTCCAATTTACCCTTTCCATTTATCTGCAGTTCTTTTTCTTCCTCTTCACGAAGCCCTTCTTCTTCTGATTCTGCTCCACTATCACTGCTTTCAGCTTTTCCATTTACAGCTTTCATATTTGGAGTGGAATTCATAACATTACTAAGGTCTAAGAAAAAAAGAAAAGAAAAAAAAGATGTATTTTAAAGGAAACAAACCTACACCACCACTACCACCCCCAAAACTATCAGTCACCGTTCTACAAAAGTATGTCCATATTAGAAGATGTACCAAATAATGACAGCTTACTTCTGTAAGGTCTTTATTAATTGGTTTAATGTTTCTCTTTTGTGGCCCATCACTTGAGTGCCTGACTGCTGGTGCAGATATCCTCAATGACTCTGAGGCAGCCCCCAGGGAAGAGACTGCAGCCACTTTCAGAAGGAGTCTCAGACCAAGCCTATCACTGTATCTAGGTTACAGCTGCAGCTGGGACTGATGTGGCCATGTTCTTTTAAACCTGCTCACAGTTCAAAAGCAAATCTTGAAACATTATATTCAGTTATGTGAACAGCAGAACTCTGAATAAGGCAAATACAATATTCCATACATCTGCTGTAATTTAGGCAGATGCAAAGTATGGTAAGAAGACTCATGTTTATACAGATCTTTACCTAACAAATGACAAATGGAAATAAATTCTCTGATTTCAGTGAAAAAGTTGATGAAATGAATATATACACTGAGCATTTTTGTCATAAATATTTAAAAAATAAAATAAAATACTGAAATAGACAAAGTAACTACCAAAACCTTGTTTTCCACACCTTGGATTACTCCCAAGATCACAATTTACTGTAAATGTACAAAAAACTGAAAGATAAAGATTCTTTAAAAATATGAAGTATATAAAGGACAATTCTACCACCTTTTGTAAAAAAAGTTATGGTCAAATACATCTTGATGATCATTTAAGCCTCTTATGTTAGGACAGAGTACAAAGGTACAAAGAAGGGACAGTTTCTGAGACACTTGCACAGTTTACATGTTGGCTCCAAGGCTGAAATCTGACTTTCAATTGTCACCACAGCATTTCATTTGCATAATTTCTACGTTCCCTTGTCAGAACTCTGAAAGATTTATTCTCACATTTAGGCTTAACATTAAACAGCAAAATAATATCCAGTTATACTGGAGTTGCCAAACCAGCTTCACTACTTTATCTGCTGCATGGTAATTTAAAGCTAAGGCTTTTTTCTACTTTAACCTTCCAATGAAGAGCCTTCCCACATTTCTCTAGTTTCCAAGCTTATCCATAGCACTTCAAAAAAATAAAAAAAGGTAAAATATTGTATAGTAACAATGAGTATGCTAAATACTAAGTTCACCTTAGTTTTACTGCAAGGTAATGTTTCTATGGGCACCCTACATCACTGCTTTGGATTGATTTAATCCATCTCTTATCTGAAGATTAAAAAAAACCCTACTTTTTTGTAAAATGAGAATTGGAAAAACAATCGTCTGTCTTGTACACTACAAGAATATAAGCACCTGCTCATTTTCTCCTCATAGAAGAACGCTACTTATTTGCATGGAAATTTGCTTCACAAAAGAGAAATCCCAACATAGTCCCATTCTTTTTCTCACAAGTGTGTTTCATGCATTGTGAATCCCAGTTCTCAAGATATTTTTCTGAGAAGCAGCAGCATAAGAAGGATAAGGCAGCAGCTATGTCCTCACAGCATAAGCATCAGGCACAGACACAGCCCCATCGGCACTGTAAGGCACACATAACCCTTCCCTCTAACAACAAGGAGGTGGGGACACAATCATCCATGTGTCCTACCCAGCCGTGGGAGTAAACAGGAAAAACAAGACCAGGACAAGACCATTGAGCTGTGAAGGTGAATTAGAACTGTAACGTTCCTCACCCTACCAAAGATACTGCAAAAAGCCCCAGCTATGCCATAAGGTTTTTCCCAAGATTTACTTCTTTTCTTTTTGACAGGAATGTTTTTGAACATTCAAGTATGTTCTTTCTTCACGTATTTGCAGTAAGGAGATTATTCATTTGGGGAAACTTCTAAGTGATATATCACATACATTTAAATTAAGAGGAGGAACTGAGAGAACGTGTCAACAGTTACAGATTCATGGTATCACATCATAAGACACCTGAATAACTGAAATCCATCAGGATCGTATTTCTTCCACAATGTCATTCTTAGCAACAGTGCTCCCAAAGACCATAAAGAGGCATTGCTTTGATGCAGACTCTATGAACATAACCCCGTACAGAGTTTGTACCCAAAATTCCAGGCCTAATTGTGTGCTTTTCCTCAGAACCCTTACACTTCTATTCTTATCAGGTCCATCCCCAATTGCTTTTACTCCATGGTAAATCCAAGGCTGGCTGCCATTCTCATTGCTCTGAGTATCTGCTAAGGAACCAGACATAATGGTCAATCATCACTTTAATCCTGGGGATGACAGGTTTAAAGACTAAGCAAAGCCAACTAGCAGTGACTTCTACATCCCCTTCTAGTAGGTTAATGGCTGCTCCCTGAGGACTGTATATTCTCAATGTGAATGACACAAGTTAAGGAAGCTTTTAAAATCTTACTTGGTTTGTGCTAATCCCACCCAGCCACCCCTCACCCCTTTATTTCATGCAAAATGTTAGTAGCTTTCACTGTTGCCCTACATTAGATACTACAGAATTACTCTTATTATTATTTATTATTAATTTATCTTTATTTTTAAAATTTTATTAATTTATCTTTATTATTTTCATCTCACTACATACAACATCAAACTGAGATTTGTGACAATTTTTAAAATAAAAAAGACAAAAAAAAAAAAAGCAAGATGGGAAGGATGTGAAGAACAGACATGCAGCTTCTCTACAAGCTTTCACTGGATATTTATTTTCTAGTATCAGTTCCGTTAAGGGATTTCTTAAAAGCCATTCTAAATATATTTCTTTAAAGGCAGCACTACAATTCTCCTCAATGACCTGTATAATGGGGCTAAGTTTCTCAGAAGTATGTGATTTTTAACTCTCCATATTTCGAGGCTTTTTTTCTCACCCAGATGAAAGTACAGAGCTTAAATAAATGCCTCTGTAGATCTGCCCCAGCTTGAAGGTCATTTTACAAAGAGAACCTTACCTAGCAGGTTTTTCTCAAATGCCTTGTATTTGTGTTTTATGAACAGGCATGTAATTCTTATACAAAATTAACATGCACTGCTGGAGCTGTACTGATGGTTAGCCCAGTACACCACAGTATCATTCTCACACAAGTTCTACAGCCTCTCACCTGCTTTGAAAATACCAATGATCAGGAAAACATTTCATGTAATACCATAACTTTATTATCTGCTCAACATCTTAATCACTAGATTATTTCCATGACCTATACTTGTATCACCTTGTGTAGGGATCTCCCTACACACCTGTGTTTATGTTAAGTATCAAGGAGTCTATATGCTATACAAAATTGTTGTCATCATCAGGTAACTGTAATTATTTTCTAGCCATCACCCCTTGATGTTTCATGCTTGTTACTGATCCAAGTAGGCTCCCTGCTTCAATTCCAAGTTTGTGCAACCCTGTTCTGCTGTTTCCAATACACTTGGTTACACAAATCCCCACCTCATTTTGAAATTGATGTCCCAAAATACTGCAAGGAGTGACTGCACGAGACACGAGGGGTACATGCAAGCATCTGGGAGCAATAAGCTCTTCAGCTAGAATAAGAGTTTCTATTCCCTCCCTTCCTTGCATTCTTTTTAATATAGGACTACAAAAAATGAAAATTTCTGAGGGCCCAGCCTGCTCTGTAACATCTGTTCTACACTACTCAAACAAGCAGTCATCATAAATAAAAAGAGATTTTAGAAGTCTGGCAGAAATACAGACTGAAAAATTAAAAATCATTACTTTAACTACCATGGTTTTATTTCTTTTAAATTTAAGTGCATTAAGTGCAAGTTCTCTGAAAAATGTACACCCTAAGCACACATATTGGAGCAGACATATCTTCCTCTATATAGTTTTCCTTTTTTTTTGTGGTTTAGTCTTCCTAAACTTTACTATAACAGAAAAAGCCTCTCCTCATTTTTATTTTTTTTTAATATACTCCAAAAGACTACAGCCTTGTTTTGTCAGCATTCCTCTCTCTATTTATGTGCTTTTCAAGTTGTTACACTCCAAGAGATGCCTCTGTATTTAATAAAATAATTTAATCAACAATACTCACATCTTTATTTACCATTAAAAACATTAAAACAATAGTCTGTGGATAAGAACAAACACAGAAAACAGCAACTTCTCAGGCATTTATAAACACTTGCAAGTACAGTATTTAGGATTACTGGCTAGTCATCCCAGACTTTTACACTTTTCAGCATCTAAGGAGTTTCTTATCTCCATCCATATCACCAGTACCTTTTCCCAAGGATTTTCAGAATATGTGCCATATAAATAAGGATATCAAGTTTTGGGGTTGACTTGGATACATTTCCCTCTTCCCTGATGCTCCTCAGCCTTCTGCAGTAGAGACAACGTGCCTGGGATTTCCTGGCACAGAGGAGCCCAGGCAGAACAGCAGCTGCTCCCCAGGCATTCCCAACACTGGCAGGTAGTTCCACAAAGGCCCCCAGATGTCCAGGGCCACCAAGCACACACAGCTTGGTTACAGGTGTGTGTGCAGCAAGACCAATGGATCCAGGCTTTGCCAGCTTTTTGTCAGCACCTCAGCCAACATGTGAGAATGAACATGAAGAACAGCTGCTTCTTAGATGTTGTAACTTGAAAGCATAGTAATGTCATTCCAGGATCCAGGATGTCCCCAAGCTTGGTACTACTTCCCTTTGGGAGGAGCAAAACTTGCTAAGCTCTTTTCTGTGCAGAACAAATAAAGTCATCATTGGAACTTTCAGTTTGCATGGCAACTAGGAAGGAGCATTATTACACTCTTGAGTTTTGTCCCAGAAAATACAAAATGTGAGTATAGTGAGCTCAGAACCCTATAAAGAAAACTGAATTATGTTTGAAAACAACACAGGGCCACATAGCTGAGTTGCACATTGTAGCCTGAATCAAAAACTGTTTTGCCCTGTACCAGAAAAAAACAAAAATGAAAAAATGTTAAGGCCATATTCTCCTCCCATCTGCTCCAAGCCTACCATCTGAACTGCCTTTTACAAAGCCCATATCAAACACAGCCCTAGAGGTAAAACAAATGGCTTTTCCAATGCATCTTAAAGGCTATAATTAATTATATTTTCCATAAAAAGTTAAACATGATATACCAGTCTGTGTCCACTGGGCACTTTTTTGACAAGCAATCAAGATATGACTACCTACATCTGTCCTTTTCCAGTCCCCCACACATCTATCCACTGCTTCTTTGTAGCTTGTCTTCATAGAACAGAGCTCTGAGAAATACAGATTCCAGTTCTTTAATCACAAGATCTTAACTACAGTAAGACAGCTAAAATATGACACCAGAATTTTATAGCAAGTGGGTACAACTTAAAAATTATGAAACCTGAAGAGTTTTTGACATTTACTTTCCCTTTTGCAGGGAAATCTTGGATTTTTTTCCTCCAGCCAGACAAGTTCAACAAACAATTATGCACCAAAACTGTTACTGTTGACTCAACCCAGCATGAATCACAATACTGACAGGCTTTTCTTTCCATGGACGAAAACTTCTCATAGCTCCCTCCACTTAGAAAGAAACAATTTTCAATCTTACATTTCATATTTGGATACTTTGCTGCTCACCCTGTGGCAATATATTTTCTGATCATTCTGTATGAGAGGGGAGCTGTTGAAATACTCAGGCTTAGAGCTACACTGATGCTCTGCCCTGATTTCCAGCACTGTTAGATATCACTGACATAAAGCCATCAGCTTGAACTCAAGTCACAAAGGAGGCTGAGATTTGGTGTGTAAAGCCTGAAGCAGGTATAGATTGCAACAGGACAAGCCATGGCTTGTTGAGACACTGATTCCATATCTCACTGAGACTCTCCACTGATTGGCACTTGCTGGCCCAGCCCTTAATCTTCTATGATAATCCCATCCTGCAGCAAATGCTGGAGAGAATGTTCTAGACCCTTTTGAAGGCTAAACTACTAAGATTTTAACAAAAAATATTTGTATAGTTTCACACTCGCCTTTCTGAATATCATTTGTAACCTTGATTATACCTGTTAATTTATAATTGGAAACTAGAAGGGGAGAAAAGTTTAAAGGATGTGATTTCAAAAATCTCACTCACCCACACACCCAGCAGCTCCTCCTACCTCAATACTACTCCTCATTGTGGTGCGGCCACTGATAGAACCTAATAATGCATTTCATTTTAGAGCAACACAAATTTTAGCTCTTTTCCCCCTTCTTATGAATGAAGATTCATAAGATGGTAAGAAGATTCACCAACATTGAGTTCTGTAAAATTCCTAGTGAAGAAAGGTGGAAGGAAATCTGTTAAGGAAGTATCTTTGAAGTCAAACAGCCTTGAAAAAGTGAGCTTGTGAAGCAAACAGAGGGTGTTTCAGAGCAAAGGCTCACACACGATCAGAAAAAGCCACCAAATAACCCATTAGAAACCAAAGATGTTGAAAACAACCTGAGAAGATCTTTGAGAAAACAAAACTATTTGAAAAGATAAATTAGTCATATGCAGCCTAAAGAAACACAGTTGGAAAATATATTGTATTTTAAGAGTAAGAAAAGTATTTCTACCTGAAAAATAGTAATTAGGAACAGGCTCACTTTTTTCAAAGCTGATCTATGTCCTGTACTAACTACTGCCTTTGAAATCCTAATGTCTACATGTATTTGCCTGTTCTGAAAGCACACAGACCTCAGTGAGTATTGTCTTTTAAACCTAGCTCCCATATCCAAAGCAAGAAGACACCAAGTAAATTGTTAAACAGCTGTGTCTGCCTGTGCTGCCATCAGCACTGCCCCTAGCACTACACAGCATCTTGCTTTAACAGACCTTCATCTGGTGCAACTGCAACACAGCTGGGAGAAAAGCTTTTGGGAGAGAAATGCCCCTTAGGAAGCCAAGGTTTAAGAGTATTATAATGCTGAAACTTCCTACAGCCTCTGCAGTACCTAACTTCTTGTTCCTGGAGGCAACACTTAGTTTTCACAAAGGTTTACTAACACCACTACTACTCAGCATGCAGGCAAAGGGTCATCTTTATTTGGTAAGATTTTAGAACAGATTAAATGCCTTATCACAAAGCAGAAAGACTATGCAGAAATATTCTACTGAACAACTTGCAAACAATTTCCAGACACTTTGCTTATTTGTTCAAATACCTTAACTTAGTGTGGGAGCCCATCAAAGAGGGGTTTCCTTACCTCCCTTTGGATTTACCCTCATTCTAAAAAAAGAAAACATCCACAAACATTCTCAGGGAAACATTCTGAAGCATGAATTGGTTCTGAAAGTCTCAATATTTTCCACCCTGTATCAGATCATTAGGGTGCCAATCCTAGTTTACCTTTGGCTTCTTCAGCTATTACACAACAAGAAAACTTTGAATGCCCATTTTAAAAAATTCACATTTACTGAGCAATGGTGTTTGGAAGCTTCCTTGCCTTTTTAACATTGACTTAGACATCAGATTTCTTGTGCATTTACTAGCAAGTGCAAAAAAAGTTAAAATGATGCTCTTCTAAGGCACCCACCCACTTTATGTGTCCCTCTACTCTTCCAGCAGCTACAAACAAGAGCCTTCCCTTCTGCAGTGCTGTATCAGCTAAGAGCCCACTTTCTTCTTTGATGTCAAGTATTTCATGTACTCAAAAATAATTTGTCAATGACTTTGTCTGTAAAGAAGCACTTCATACCTGTCAGAAAGAGACTACTGACATAGCTTTCCAGAGAAGTCAGGCTTCTCACACAGCTGCAAGGTGACCTTTTCCAAACCACCAGGTTACATGCTTTTAAAAAAACTCTTAGATTTCCTCAGCCTATATGAGTGAATTCTCTATTTTTCTTTCTTTACCAACACATTAATGTCTGGATATTTGTAACCCACAGATCCAGTAAGTTTGTCCTCGTTTTTGAGTAGATGTTACGAGTCATTTATTTCAATGCTGGCATGTCAGACTTCTGTGTTCTTTATTAAGGAGCCACAGGCTCTATTGATTCAGAAAGGTACTATTTCAATGGTTTGTATTCAACATTTTCAAAGAAACCACAGACTAAAAATGCAATCATAAAAGGCTGTACTTTTCTGTCGAGGCCAATTTGCTAAAGACAATACATAAGCCATAACTGATGTTCACTTCGCTTACAGATAATTCTCTTCCACTAATTCAAGAAACTTGATTTTGAGGCAGTGGCATACAATTCTTAAACAATTAGATAATGATCTGCATGCAGATTAAAGTTTGATGGAAGAATGTAAGGCAAACTCAAAACAGTATGGACCAGAAGATGGAGGTACAATATGAAGCAAGGTAGTCAAGAGAAGGGTCCCAATTTTCAGCATGTACACACTGCCTGTCCCTGAAAAACATACTTTCCACAACAGAACTTACAGACTGTAGGGGTTTGGGGGTGAGGAAATAAACAAGACTGGATAAACTCACACAATCAAAACATAACGATGTGTCAATTTTTAGCAGAGTTGTCACCAGTGTCTACATCACCTCAGACACAGGCACGTTGGTTCTATTCTTTAGTGTGTATCTGAAAGACTGAAGGTAATCATGCTTCTATAGTTCTGTGAAATATTTTTATATCTGTACTGTAAACAACAATAATTATTTTCAGCTTCACTTTTAATCAGGGAAGTGGTTAGAGCATCACAGAAAGGGATTAAAAACCTTAAATGCAATGGTAAAGTTGTAACATACCAGGGACTTTGTGAAAATTCTGTCCTAATTATTGTGGCATAATCAGGTGTTGCACCTGTAAGCAGTATGAATGATGACATATCACCAGAATTATTGCAACAATAACAGAACAAGGTAAAGCTGAAATCTGCTATTCTGTTTAACTTACACTGCCTTATGTTTAAACTGCCTCTTTAAAAAACAAGTATGCTAGATTTGTTATGCAACAGGTACAATTTAACTTCCATGATTCTCTGTGTATCTATGCAAGTCATTTTTTAATGCAGTGGCTTCTGGCCCTGTGCCACAGACACCAAGTCTAAGTAAATCCTTATTATACAGATCGCTGACCTGAATCTACTGATACTCTTACCTGCCCATAAATCCAGCTGTCAGGCAAGCCTATTGCATCCCACACATGAAGTATACACAACTACAGTTGAGAAAAAAGTCACACCCGCTTTCAAAATGGCCCTGAAACCTAAAGCCTTCTGATATGTTTTCACATTTTTAGTTACTTTCCCATGAAAGTTCTATAAACATAAGTTTATAGTCCTTCTAAGAAACATCTTTTGATGGACGTTTCGCATGACCAGTGTGCTTGGGAAGGTGTTAACTTAATTATCCAATCCCTGGTCATTGTTGAGAATCTATAAATATTGGAGTCAGAGAATAAAGTGTTTCTTTTCCTGTTCTAACACTGAGAGGCGTTCGTGTGAATCATTTCATGTCCTTTAGCGACAGTCATGTAAAAAGTTCTACCACTACTTTTCCCCAAAAACAATGAAAAATTATTTCTGTTTCTCGGAGGCTTGATAATAAAACCACATTCCTTTAAGGTAGGGAAAAAAGCCACATACAAAAGCCAACTTCACCAGTTGACTCATACTTCTTAAAGACATTAACCAATTTATTTGTGCAATGGATTTAGCTTTTAAAAACAGTTTCAAGTTTTGCCCTGTTGCATTTCAGTTTTCAAATGTCATTTTAAGCCAGATTTAAACAACTGTAAGACTTACACAACAGCCTTATGAACACATTACCTGTAACATAGTAACTGGTATGATCAAAACATTCTCACAATGGCACTGCTAAATAAAAATCAACACACTTTTTATGCAGCTGTGACACCACTAGGTTTGCCACCTGTCAGTAATTTAAAATGTTTAAATATTCCCTTCATGAACTTAAGCCTCAGAAAACTTGTATTTATTAGAGAAGCCATGATTTAAAAATCATGAGGTTTATTGTTTGGTTGGATTTTTTTAATTTTAGATTAGATGACAGAGCTGGATTACCAGAACTGTATTCAGTTTGACAATCCACACCTTCATCAGAATATATCAGTATACATCAGTTGTTCATTTTCTTAATGGAAAGGTACAAACTATATTTGGTTAGGAGAACTGTTTTGTTTTAAATATCCTCCTTTCTTCAGGCTTCCTTCAGCAGCTCAAAAAGCTTGTAGACAAGGACTAAACATGCAGCTGGACCTAATCACCTCAAAAGTCAAATAAAACAAAACCCAGCCTAATGAGGTGGCAAGCCCAGGAGTCACAAGTGTTAGCAGGAAGTTCTTAAAGCACCAAAACAATGGATATGATGGATTTACACATAATTAATTATTCCTACCTTCCAAATACTTAGAGACTTTCTCCATTCGAACTGCCATATGGTAAAGAGAATGAACAGAGAGATGCAACATTTAGCTTTTACATCATTTACAGAAAACAAGCCCACAAAATCACTGAGTTATGATTATTAGTAGTACAAAGAAAGTTATTTGTCCGAACCTGATGTTAGGTCAGATCCTCTGTTCTTTTTATCTTCTACTATTTCATAGAATGGGCCTATTACTTGTAGTAACTCTTCAACTTTGTCCGTCATTGGCATACTCTCAAGAATCTGCACAAGTCCAAAACATGAAGCATCTTATGAGACAGCATTTCAATGATTCATTCATTCATTTCCACTGATTTTAGAAACTGCTGGCCATTGTAAAACTCAGTAACATTTCACTAAGTCACTAAACTTGTTCTGATTTTTTTTTACTTTTTTTTAATTACAGGGAAACAACATAAAACTAAATTACTGAACAAAAAATCTTATATTTTTTTCAGGTGAAGACAAGATGAGAGAGCTAATGCATTTGCCAACAGTAAAACACAGCCATGTCACAGTATTTATTAGTGGACCTTGGAACCCATTTTTTCTGCAATTACGAACTAAACCATCTCAAAGTTCAACAGGCTGTTGTTAGCCAATTATTTTATAGACAAGTCTTTCTGCAGAGAAAATAAAACGGAAATACTTTTTTTGTCTTGGAGGATTCCTTGTATTGTCAAACCCTGCCACTTCAATGGAACATAAGGAGCAGATCAGAAGTGCTCTACTAGGTCCTTCTAAGCCCAAACAAAAAATGGACACAATACAGCAAAACTGAGACAGCACAAAAACTTAGAAGAAGAACAAACTAGAATCAAGTTCTGCTCTTGAAGTCATTTGGAGCATTTCTTCATTTTAAGTTACAAAAAATAAACTTTTGAATATATGATAGGAATGCAAATCTTAAATCTAAAATAAATTAAAAAGAAGAGATTCAACAATTGGATGCTATTTTAAAAGCACATGGTATTATTGTCTCACTCTAGTTTAAGTCCTTTCAAACAAGCTTTTTGCCAATAGCCTTGTTCCTCTTTCATCCTCTACTTTTTTAGTTACCATAATCTAAAAGTGGCAATAGCTATAGAAAAAAACCACAGGCTAAAGCAAACTAACAGCTACAGTGCAACTCCTCCTCCTGAAGGGCACCAAGAAAGCAACAGATGAAGGTACGCACTGGCACAGAACATGCTGCTCAAAGGCACCAAGCATGCCAGCAAGCAATAAGAGCAAAAGCTGCAGCGTTATTTCATGGAGCGGGAGCTCCAGGCAGGCTAACACCTAGAAAGTCAACACTTGCAAGGATACAACCAGTCAAGGATACCAAGAGACAACAATTCTATCAACCTGCAGTTTCATTGCCACTTCTATGATCTGTTCAGTGTAAATAATTCATAACTAAAAATAAGTCATCTCTCACCAGTATATCATAACCTCACATTCCTCAACTGTAATTTTCAAGATTACCCCATTAAGGAGGGAAAAAAAACCTGAAACGAATTTGTAATTTTGTGACAGGGTCATCTGATGCATGTATAGCCCAAATACTATGTGCAAATGCCAGGCAATGCCCAAGGGCTGGGGGAATATAGCAATCCTACACACCCTTAAACACAGTCCTGGGATATCAGCATACAAGTGGGTTTTTGCCCCCTCAGACATGGATACCTACACAGCAGCAGCAGCCTGCCCACTAAGTCCATGAGGATTAGTGCAGTATGTGCTGATAGAACAACCCAGTGGATCCATCTGAAATGCACTTCCATTGACACTGCAAGTAGAATCAATTGGGATGGAAAAGCTGAAGCTAGTATTCCAAATGTGAGAGCTGAAACAGCACCAAAGCAGGGTAAACAGATTCCCTGGTTTCAAACCTGAGCAAGGCAGAAGTCATTTGCTCTCCAATCCCTACACGTAATCCTCACAGAACAAGAATATTTGTGGTTCATTAGGATCAATGAACCAGACTTCCTCACAGGAGGCTTTACTAGAGTTGTTTCAGAACAAACATTGCAATTTCACTTGGTTTTAGTGTCCTTACTGAACCAGTTACTGCACTAAAAAAAAGCATAAGGTAATCTACTGAAATATCAACACAATATTGAATCCAAGCACTAAACCTTGTGGCACACATTCAAAGGAATTATTAAAATTTAGTGGGATTTTTAATCAAACAAACAAACAAACAGTATTTGGCCTGCTGTAGTTTACGGAGCTGCTTATTTTTTTTTCATTTTAGAGGAGATACAGTAATAGCAGCAGGAACTAAACTACCAAAACTACAGACAGGAAAAAGAACCATAAATCAGACTCCAGCTCCTTGCCTAGTAAAAATTTTTATTGTATCACACATTAAACAGATTCAGAGTTTGATGCCAAGATAGTGGCCTAATAAAAAAGCCAGTGTATTTGGAATAGAACATTTCCCCTTGACTCAAACCTCAATATAATAATAGATTACAATTATACTTTTATTCAGATTGACAGCAAGTAATCTTTAAACTGAAAAAGTTCTCTAAATTTGCAGTGAAAAGGGTTAGTTAAGACATGAAACTTTTAACTCTGTTTACTTTAGTTAATGCTGCAATTCCTGCTTAATATGGTAGCTGTGACTGTCTACAAGTTACACATCTATTTGAAAACAGAGCACATGACTCAATGCTAAATAGTTTCACTGAAACTATAATATTAATGGAATATTTTTGTAACAAGTACAGAAAATTCAGTTTGCTGAGTTCTTCCTGAAAAATCAAAAATTATTAAGTTTATGTATTTGATTATATTCGTGTCTCTAGTCATGAGTGAGACCTTTTCCCCTAGTCCTTCTGGAAAGTTGTTTTAGTTTCTTTTCAAGGATAGGGATCACTTACCTCTCTTGGCTCTAAGAACTGAGGCAGTGTGGTATGTTTTTTTTTCCTTAATGTCCCCTTTACCATGATTTCAATATTTCACTTTCTTTATCTCTGTCATTTAAGCTTCATATCATCTAGAGCTCTCATGTTTCTCTGAAAACAACACAAATTCTGTAGCTTTTAAAGGAACTTTGTCATTTTCTTCTCCCAACAGGGCAAACAGCACAGTACTGAAATGTAACAGTTCACTTAGGGGATAAGTCATTTGGAGCTTCAGCAGGAGTAGTCAGCAAGACCCACCTCACATTCCTCTATTTCTGGAACATTAGTTCTAGAAAATTCCTTCATTAGTAAACATACCTTTTTCATTTCATCAACATAGGCTATCATGGCTTCTTCTTTGGACATGTTTCCCAAGGCACTCCAAGCATCCCTAGGAAAGAAAGTCGCATATACCTTCAGTATCTTCAGGGCGTACTGGATTTTTTTCAACTTGGCCCTAAGTAGGTCAGTTATGTAATGTCCGAAGTTTCTCTGATACAAGTAAAACGCAAGAATGATTCACATTATTCTTTAAGTATAAATATATAATTTGCTAGAATAATCACACAGTGGAAGAAGAAGCAACAAACTTAACAGACTGGGGACTGAAGAGTTCCTCACTGACTACCTATGACTTTGTACCAGTAAGTTGAAAATAAGCCCAGATACAAGACACACACATTACCCTTTTGACTAAATTGAGTTTGAGATCCTCTGCTGCATAAAACAAACAGGCCCAGACACCTCAGCTGTCACTGAGGTAAAAAAAGCTACAAGAAAAATCTGTCCTTTTTGAGTTTAGCGACTGGGGAAAGACACATCAGTCTAGCAGGCAAATAGTTACCACAGCAGCTACTTATGACCTAAATAAAATCTTCCCCTCTCCAATGCTTCAAACAGAAAACTCTAACCAAATTTATCAGTATTGCACAAGGAAGCTGTCAGAACATGGACTGCAATAAAACATTTCCTCAGTCTTGCACATGATTTGACATTCCAGAGTATTTGTCCCACTCACAGAAAACCACCAAGGTTAGTGGCTCACATTCCAGTTACAGCCAGGGAGGAAGGAAGCGGAAGGAAGCAAGGAAGGAAGCAAGGAAGGAAGCAAGGAAGGAAGCAAGGAAGGAAGCAAGGAAGGAAGCAAGGAAGGAAGCAAGGAAGGAAGCAAGGAAGGAAGCAAGGAAGGAAGCAAGGAAGGAAGCAAGGAAGGAAGCAAGGAAGGAAGCAAGGAAGGAAGCAAGGAAGGAAGCAAGGAAGGAAGCAAGGAAGGAAAGAAAAAGTCCTAGGAATCATTTCACAAATTCCCAAGACCACCATGGCCCCAAAGACAGCAATAATATTTTTTCTTCAGGACAAATCATCGTTAAAATATTATAAGCAAAACATTCACATTGGCTTTTCAAGGAGAACTTAGCAATTTGGTGAATCAGAATCCCAGGCCAAGGCAAACACAGATAGTGGGAAGCCCTGCCACTGAGCAGACAAACCAGAAAGACATAAACCCAACCTCCCCAAGAGCTCAAAGCTGTATCAGTGGTTGCCACTGAGCACTTATTTACTTCAGGCTCACATCACACATGAAAACTCAAGAAGGAAAAACTCCAGACACTCATCCACATCACTCATTCTTCAGAGCACCTAAAACTTAATTTTACAACATGGGATAAACACTACAGAGGTACCATAAGGTACCATGACCAAGAAAAACCTGCCCACCTGCATAATCCAAGGGAACATTTCCACCTGCAATCTGAGAAGTTATAAATTATCTGAGTTAGAAAGTTGGAATACAACAGAAAACTAATTCAAGTAACAAAGGTTGTAAATGTTATTTTTATTTAAAAAAGAAAGAGTTCACAGAGTTTCTTTCTCAAAGTGCTACTCTTCTAAACATCTCCACTCCAAGCAAAAAAAAAAAAAATCCCCAAAACAACAACTCATGAAAAGTTACCATTTGTATCTACCGATTGGATCCCAAAATCCAGGTCGAGGAATGTTACAGGGTCCTTGGGTTGCTTGCTTATAAAAGCTATAGAACTTGAGCATCATTTCATTCGTTGGCTGGAATGAACCTAGTGAAAGCATTTTAAAATACAATTAAATTGTCATCAAGAATATTTTACAAGTTTAATGATTCTGTGAGAAAAAAGCCTGCAGCCTGTTACAGCCTCATTCACAGCAGTACAATGTAAGTCAACAGAGAACAGAGACCATCTTCATCTCATCTACCGAGAACCAGCGCCACTGAAAATATTTACTGTACAAACAGCAAGTTTCAGATAGAGTTTAATGGATTATAACCTTTACTGCTGCTAAGGTCAGACTCCACAATTAGAATAAAAAAAAGCTAATAAGTAACATAAAGTCAATGTCCTTTCACTCAGTTTAAAGGGACA
This sequence comes from Pseudopodoces humilis, assembly GCF_049639895.1. Taxonomy (NCBI): domain Eukaryota; kingdom Metazoa; phylum Chordata; class Aves; order Passeriformes; family Paridae; genus Pseudopodoces; species Pseudopodoces humilis. Next base: position 135,919,921 of record NC_142200.1, on the reverse strand, counting down.
GGTTTAGCTCTCAATAAACAAAGTATCATGCAAGTCACTTTACTGTTAACAAATAATAACTTACTGAGAGTCTCCAGAACTCAAAAGAATAACCAAACAAGCACAATTAATCCAAAACACAGCCTTCTGCAGTGTTTTTGTTTACTTTAGGTATTTGACAACACTTTCATTAACAGTTTCACCGTACCTCCTGATTCGGTGTTTTCTTCTTCGTGGAACACACTTTTGTAGAGGTAAAAAAATGTAAATATGAAACTCTAACAGCTGGCAGGGAAGATTCATAACCAGTCCACTAAATCAAGTAGCTTGAGGTTGAGTTCTAATCATTAGAAGCTTACAGTGACCTTTACCTCAGAACCTCAAAAATATCCGATTTTACTTTACATCTGAATTAGTGATGTATGTAATTAAATTTTTTTTAAAAAAATTATTATCATAACTCTTATCAAAAAGATACGTTCTTTTTTTTTTTTTTTCATTTTATTAACTCTTTCAGCAGAGGGGAACTCACGGTAACAGCTTTGTTAAAGTAACTTCAGGATTTCAGGGAGGCTGAAATCGCGGGGAGCTGACAGATCCCCTGGTCCAGGCGCCCCACTGAGGAGCTCCTGGCAGGGCTCGAAAGGCCCCCGAGCCGGCGCTTCCCCCGAGAGGCGGGGAACAGCACTAATGCCGAGCTTTCCAGCGGTTCTCCAGCCGCTGCCGGGGCGGCCCCGCTGCCCTGATTCCCCCTCGGCCTCGGCCTCGCCGCGCCGCTCGCCGGGCCCTGCCGGCTCCCGGTGCCCGCCCGGCCCCGATGGCGCGGCTGCCGCCGGAACCCCCCCGCCACACTCACCATTTTTGGGCAGGCTCTGGATCACCTTCACGGCCGCCTCGAACCTGGTGGCGTGCAGAGAGCCGGTCTCGGCCATGGCTCCGGCCCCTCACAGCCTCCTGCTCGGCTGCCGAGCCGCGTCCGGCGAGGCAGGCTCAGCTGAGCGCCTCCGCCTCCGCCGCCTGCCCAGGAGCAGTGCCGGGAGGTGCCGGGCCGTACTCAGCTCCAGCCCCGTTCTCGGCCTCGGCCCCCGCCCCTGCACCCTCCCCTCCGGCGGGGCCAGGACAGCCCGCCCAGCCCTTCGGACCGGCCTCGCCCCGCACCCCCGGCCGGCCCCGCGCTCAGCCCACCCCGGCCTCCGCCCCGGCCTCAGGCGCCCATGTTATGTCTCCCACAGCTGCTCCCTGCCCTTCCCTCCTCCCGCACCGCCCCGAGGCCGCAGCGGCACGCCGGGAAACGTAGTTTCTTTCCCTCTGCTTCCTCTTCCTACCCTCTCTCTGCCCTGCTTGTATTGCTACAATTCAGGAAAATGAAAATTTCAAAACGTGCCATAATCGGGCTGTTTTACGGGCCGCAGTTATCTTCAGGACATCTGCCACCTTACAGCTTGCTGTGCTGCTGCCTCCCCTCCTCACAGCCATCCTCATACCCGCACCTAGTCCCATACAATCCACTTAAATTACCACTGTGGGCACATTTTTAAAAATAGTTTTAATGACTCCTATTTACATTAAAATTTTAGGCATGCCTAGAACCCAGGCAGCAACTATTTCCATGGTATCCAGAGATGTGGGTGAATACCAGCACAGTACTACCAGTTAGCTCAGTAGCTAAATAAATGAATGGCCTTATTCAAAAGCGCTACGCATCCAGCACTCTGCAAAGTCAAACAAAAGTATGCTAAACCAACTGCTTTTGTAGCAAATGGTATAATTTATCCAGTGAGCAACAGGATGAATTAACAGCCCCATTGAATGGAATTGAGTACAAAAACTTGGCATTCAAGTCAGTTCATTTATCTAGTACACAATATATATTTTAAATTCCTCTGAAGGCAGTTGTGTGCTCACAGTGTATGCCCTCTGGTGGGAAAGAAGAGCTCCAGAGAGAGGGAATTAGAGCAGATCAGCCTCAGCTCTGCTGAGCTAGTACATTTCACAAGGTAAGTAGCCAGCTGGCCTAGGGAGAGCTTTGCTGGAGAGAAGCTGACACTTCCAGAGGTGTTCAGACAGGATTCGCCACCCTGGGCAAATACTGAACCCGTATTAGGAGCATTCCTCCACTCCTGAATGTTACAGAATAATATCTCTGCATTTTTCATTTTGAGTACTAGATTTCTAAAGTACTTGTGAGCTTCATACTAAGATCTATCATCTTTTTTTATCCATGAAGGTAGGAATGACAGAAGCTCAGATCAAAGGGAAGTGCTTTTTGAAGATAAATGGGTCTCTGTATTCTTTGAGCATGCAAGGAGTTAATTTCAAAAGTAATACAAAAATTATGAGCCTTTTGTGAAGCCAGCTGATGAGTAAATTCTGTTTATCCGAGACAATCTATAATGATGTTACCTTTAATTGAATTAAGAGAAATGCAGTCTGCATTTTTATAATGAATGTTCCCAGACTTTCACTGGAAGTAGGCTTTAGAAGAGATGCAAAAGACAACCTATTTAATGGCTGTGTGCAGATACACAAGCACACTTTGAACTGAAGATGTGTGAGGGTGTAAGATCTGCAGATCCAGAATGAGGTAATTGAAGTAACCCAAAATAATCAGTATCATCATGCTCTGACACAAACATGAAATAGTAAATGAGAGCCAAATTTTGAGGACTGTCATTTTGTGAGAACATATCACAAATGACTAGTTAATTTTAATGATCATATTTAATATTAATTAGCATTGTTAACAGATATCCTTATGTATATTTTTGCATTCTCAGTGCTCACAGAGCTCTTTAAACTTCCATGAAAAGTTAACAATAATTAAATGTGGAGTACAGGTAATAAAGGAGACCCACTCATGTCTCACAGATAGCCAGGAATGGATCTGCAGCTTTACCTTAAGGAGGACATAGACTCTGTTCTTTAGGGAACAAAATTATCTTAAATGCTTGTAAAATCTAATTAAAATGTATGTGTTAAACTGGGCTGTGTTTCTGTTGTTCCACAAGAGCAGTTTCCAAAGTAATCATAAGTATGACTTGCTTTTATTTTTTTTATGATCCAGTGTATGAGAAGCCAAACTTTGGGGGACCAATGATGCCCATCAGTTGGGATGCAAGAGAAGAGAAGAGAGGCCATGGTGCTCTGCTACCAGCATGATTTGGCAGTGAGTGCAATGTGTGACACTTGACATGTCTGAGTGATTTGCAGTCTTCACGCTCCTCTTCGCTTGGTGTTTCACAAACTACTTAGGAGAGCCTGTGAATCCCTAATGTGAGGCATTCCTGGCAGCATTGAGACACTTGTATGGACACATGAGACACAAATCTTGTGTGGGAGAATGCTGTTGTAACTGCTGAAAGAATACATTTAAGGGATGTCTGGAGAAAAGGCAGACAAGCATAATTTTGACTGTATCCTTGGACTTATCCTTCATTTAGCATGGTTATAGAGTTCAGTGCTGCTATGCCACACACTATCAAAGTCTGTCAAAGTCTGATGTGTGGACTTACCTTACAATCCTCTGTTTGTGCCGTTTGTCAGCTGCCATTGTCCCTTTGTAACATTTTCATTTGTATCCTACTGCATTAGTTTTCTAGCAGTTGCTTCCAGTGCTGAGCTATACCCCAGCTCAGCTAGAAGAGCACCTTCATTTTACTTGGGGGACAAAGGAGTCAGTTAAATTATGCAAGTGAAAAGCTGAAATGAGAACCAATTATGCCTCTTGCTCCCTCAAGGATCTGAATCACAGCAGTGAATTTTATAGAATACTTTAAAAATCGTTCTCAAGAAAGTGGACCATAGTCTCATATGCATTATGAGCAAGTTCTGTAAGCTACCAGATCCAAGAGCATGTAATTTTAGCAAGGCTTACTTTTTGAAGTATGTAATCCAGTGGGGAGGAAACATGAATTATTTAAAACCTAATAGTCATAATTATGAAGAACTAAATTAGCATTACAATTTCTCAGTCAAATCTACATTCTGATGAAGAATGGAAAGATGTCTAAGAAGGGAAGAGTTTTTTATAAGGAGCAACTTTCTACACTGTTTACAGTAGAAAGGTTAATGTTTCAAATAACATTTACATAGAGGTTTTTTTAATGAAATCATGAAGGATATTTTTCTCAAAACCAACAGCTCTGGAGAAAGAGAACTATTTGCTTACCATGAATATGGCAAAAACAGCAGCTGAAATTTGTTCACTTATGTAGGCCAATCCCTGTTCCTCAGGAAAAGCCCTTTGGGCAAAGGACTAGTTTGACACAAACAAGAATGTTTTTGGGGATAGAAGTTTTCTTGTGAGGTTCAGTTACACCCCTTAATAACTCGACTAGAAATACCCATTCATTTCACAGTTGGGGATTAAGTAATGGAATTATTTTTAACCATTATTAACGGCAGCTTCTTTGCCTAAGGATTAGCCTCCTCCTTGTCAAAGACATTGAAGGTAACAGATCCCATTTCAAATCTCTTTTGAGCAATTCAATTCAGGTATCTCAGGTCTTTCAGGGATCAGTATTTCAACCAGCGTTTTTGTTTTCCTCCATGTTCCCCAACTTCACACATATTTCAAAAAAGTAGATGGAGTAACAGGAGTATAAGCTTAGATCTGTTTCATAAAATGCTCTTTGAAGAACAAAATATGATCATATTTCCGAAAACATTCAGCAGCATTTGACTTTGCATTGAAGCATTCAGCACTTATGAAGTCAAAACCCCTTACAAAAGTTTATATCTTTGTAGGTTCCAAAGCATAATGCAGTGCCATATTGTGTCTTAAGCCCCTCTTTTTTTTTTTTTCAAGCCTACTACTCATCTCTTTGATGAAATTTTTAATAAAGCTCAGTTTTCCTTACTGCCTCAAGATATTATTCTTGTAGAGCCAGCAGATAGTTATAAGAGAATTGTTCAGATTTTGCATATTCTAGAAAAAACATTCTAAAAATCCTGTTCCCTTACAGAGCCATAAACTGAGCTTTGAGAAGTATGTAGTTTCATCTTGCAGCGATGACAAACTGTGACTTATTATAAACATCAGAAGACAGCTCATAATAAATACTTAATCCTTTTCCTTCAGTAAAATGCACAATTTCTGGAGGTCGAATTGTGCTGTCATTTACAGTGATATAAATTTGGAATTACTTGATTGATTTGGGAATATTTATGGTGTTACACATTTTCATAATGCAAATGAGTAAGAATTTGACTCTGAAAAACCGAACTGTGTCTGGTATATTTTTCCTGTTTTGACATTTGTGCTTCTTGTCTTCTCAGCTACTGCTGCTAAAGTTTTAGCAGCCTATCACTGTGTAATTTGCCTCTTGGGAATAGCAAACAAAATACTGTGACTGTATCATATTAATGCACTTATGCAATGGCATAGTTATAGCCAGACAGCTCTTGTGATATTTTCTTTTCAGTATCTGGAAAGGGAACTTTATGCATGTTGTTTTAAAATTCTAGCAAAATAATTTTATTATTCTTTGTAGCATTCTTTGTAGGTTTTGTGAAAATTTTATGAATTTAGTGACATTTCATGAAACACATTTACTAGTGTGCAGAGCCTGGAATATAACTGGCAAACATCTTAAGTATTTTCAGGCCTGTGTTTATCATCGTGGATATTTAACCAGGAAGAAAATATATCACTGTGGTTTTGGTCAATGGGTTTCAACAATCTATTCAACAACAAAAATTCAATAGATTGGTGAATTACTGGAGTGAGTCCTACAAGGCACTCAGAAGGGTTTAAGACTGAGTTTAGTGGGGTGTCTCTGCACAGGACGCCCACTTCATTGCAATCTCCATAAGCACACAGCTCTTTTTCTGTACCACTCATAGTAAAGATCAGATTTCTGTAGAAATCAGTGCCAGCAAGACACTTTCCAGTTTTGAACCACGGATTTTGATTGTGAACCACTCTCATATTCAGATCACGTTTGCAGTAAGGCATTTCTAATAAAATTTATCTGGGAAGCTTTATTGAGAAAGAAGTTTGACATTCAGGAGCTATTTCATTTTATACTGTTAGACCATTTCTGCTCAACTGAAATGAAGGCATTGTCTTTGCTTCACGTTTTTGGGGTGATAAGGCCTGTCCAATTCACTTAGATAGGGTAGATGGGTGAATGTACAACATCTCAAGATCAGAACCTCACGGGCTTTGCCATTTAAAACAGAAAATTAATTAGACTGAGTATGGAAAGTGAGGAAATCAAATGTCTTAAGTGGTTTTTCACTTTTATTTGCACTAAAGTATTCGGATCACTATAACATATGTTCAGCATGAGAAACTTAATATCAAAGTGTCTGTAAATGATAGGTTAATGAGGAAAGACAGCCATCAGTTTTTGTTTTCCAAAATCTAGAAAAAATCAAAGAACTTGCTGAGTAGATTTCTAAGTAAATTACTGTTGTAATTACTAAATTACTATTTAAAATTGAAAAAAAATACTATTTAAAAATAACCCAAGAAATAGAGACAATTTAGCTGTACAAAATGAAAATGATCTTTGAATCCATGGAAGTCTTTGAATGCACCTAGCAAGGTGTTTAAAGATCTGCTGCAGATAAAGACACAAATGCAGCCAAAAAGTAAGAGGGGAGCTGGGCTGCCATGTCACTGTGGCAATGACATTGAAATCTGTCACACTGAGCTATCAAACAGAGGGCAGAGGGCAGTTTTGGGAGGCATTATAAGTCTCCAACCAAAGATGTACCCATTAAGAGCCCAAGTCTTCAATGTCATAGAGATTACTTTAACACACCCTGAAATCAAATGTTAATACTACATTTTGCCATGCAAAAGAAACAGAACAGTAAAATATGCCCTGCATAATATTAAAATGTCATGCAAAATATTAAAAATATCAGTTTTTAATCCTGATGCAGCCACGTCTACTAGATTACTAAGCTCCCTATTATCCTCCTGAAGGATTCTCCAACAGTCCTACAAACCTGTATAAATAGAAATCAAGCAGCTCCTGAATTTCTTTTATTTAGAATTGAATTCAACAATGTTTTCACTCCAGTGAATTCATTCTTTCACTGCTATGTCTATCCAATATTTTAATATCTTTTGTGAATCATTGACACCACTACCAGGTACTTGTATTAATGTCAGAGGCAATAGAAGTCTGGAGTATTGCCTTCTCCAAACTCAATATTCTCACTCTTATGTCAAGAATTCATTGGCCTTTTTGGATATGAAGGTGGGTGAAGGCCGCAATGCACAGGATCTTCTCACCCTACTTGTAGTCAAGGAGCCCCATTATAAGTGTGTACTCTTAAAGCTTTTGTTCGGTGTGGTGGGAACAAGATTGGGTTGCAATCATTTTTATTGTTTGTGAAACTAGCTTATCAGATTGTTCTATCATGTCAGTCTGTTCTTTTAATTATTTGTCTCTGTCTTTATCACTGTCCTCTGTGGGAATTTTATCAGCAGTGATTTTATTGTTTCCTTGGAGGCTAATCAAAATAAGTTAACCAACAAGGAGTCAAGATCAATAGACCCTTTATGACCACTTTTGAAGTCTATCAGCCTTTTTTTTATTTAATATCTACCATGACATTCTATTAAATGATTTTCTATTAAAATTATTATTTATTTATTTTTTATTTTTAATTGTAGTTTCTCAAAGTTTTATTAAATTAGATATTTTACAGAATATAAATACATTTCTACAACACATTAACACATTATCTATTCTATCTATTCTAACACATTTATCTATTCAATTTGTGTTCTCACACAAAAAGATATTAAGTTATCCTGAAAATATGTATACTTCTCCATACATTCCTATTGATTTGCATTAATTAAATTTGTCTTCTTTAATTTTTTCTTAGTGGAATCTCCTATGTGTTCTGCCATATACTTGGGATCAATATTAATTTGATAGGACTATAATACCTATATATATCTTTCCAATATTGGCTCAACCTTTGCTTTCTTTCAGTGATCTGGAACTTCTCCAATGTTTGAAAACTGAGAATGAATCTTAACAGTCCGTAACATCCTTTGCTGGCTCATTTAAAATTCTTGGATGTGATTAAACTGTATGCTTATTTAAGAAGATCTAATTTTAGAAGATACAGATAAGTAGACCACCCTTGTTTTTCCTTTCAATGAAAATAAAAAAATATGGGTTTTAAACACTGTGGTTAAAGCTTTTGATTAGTAGTGTTCGCTGTTCCAGAGTCTATGTCGTGATAAATGTACTGCAGACACTATTCACTCACTTTCTTTTTCAAAAAGTTTTAAAATAGTTAAATATTTAGAGAATGTGTTTATGGTTTGTAATAGAGGGAACAGTGCAATGACCAACAATATATATGTATACTTCTACATGATAGAGCATAAAGTAATGATGTTCTACATGAAATTGATGAATTCAGTAGTACATTATGAGCTATTGGTAAAATCATAGAATCATTGAACAGTTTGGGTTGTAAGAAACCTTTAAATGTCATCTTGTCCAAACCCACTGCAATGAGCTGGCACATCTGCAAATAGATAAGGTTGCTCAGAGCCCCATCCAATTTCATCTTCAGTATTTTCAGGGTTGGAGCAGCTACAAGTTCTCTGGGCAACCTGTTCCCATGTTTTACCACTGCCATTGTAAAAAATGTCTTCCTCGTATCTAGTCCAAATCTACTGCCTCTTTGTTTAAAAACTACCCCTTGTCCTATTGCAACAGGCCCTGATAAAATGTTTCTCCCCTTTATGTACTGAAAGGCCACAACAAGGTCTTTCCAGAGCCTTCTCTTCTCCAGGCTGAACAAACCCAACTCTCTCAGCTTTTCCTCATAGGAGAGTCATTCCCTCTCTGATCATCTTCATGGCCTCCTCCAGACCTGCTCTGATAGGTCCATGTCTTTCCTGTAATCAGGACCTCAGATGATGCAGTACTGCAGGCAGGCTCCTCCCATGGATTAGGTTGGTTGTGCTGTAGCTCACATGGCAGCACAAACGTTCTGACCCCACTCCCACCACAGCTTCCCCTTTATTCTGCATAAATAAATCCAAAATTGTGTGCAGGACAGAGGAAGAAACAAAAGACATTCACGAATCAGAGACCAAACCACTTTAACCACAGCTCAAATGGCTTTTGAAGATAAAACAGCAGTTGTATTGACTTATGAACATGTTCAAGCTCAACAACCTGAGCATCCCACTGATTTTGTAATAATAAAATTAAATCCTATGTACATATTATGTACAATATAAGCACTTGGCTGTCAGAAATTCTCGCCTTGTGGCTTATTCTCCTGCCACCTGCCATTCTCCTTATTTCTTGACTCAGATTTGCACTCACAGTAGGACTCACAGATGGATATTTTCTAAATCATTGTGAAAGAGCTTCACGGTTGCTGGATGCTGTCATCTGCATCATTGTAATGTATTTCATTAAAGAATGTGTGGCCTAACTGGTATAGGGAATCAATGATAACAGAATGAATATGTGCAAAAACTGTAAAATTATTACATTTCTGACCACAAATATTGAAAATATTGAGCTGTCTTACATGTCTTGAAATGGGAAATTTGAAGGTGCAACGAAACAAGCTAAGCCCCCAAATCAATGGATCTTGATATTTTACATTATTAAAAAGAGGTTTTGAAAAGTGATTTGGAATGATTTGAGAAAACACATTTTAAATAGTTGTAGTAAAAGCAAGCGAAAGCTCATGCCTGTCCTAGAAAACAGCTCTGTGGTGGCTGTTCAGTCATTCCAAATGAATCTTCTTTCCTTTTTCAGGTCTGCATCTCTTTCTCATGTGGCTCAAATTATGTGCTTTCTGTGCACTTTTGTGGGGCCCACCATATTTGAGCAGTTTGTTAACACACTGAAGCTCTTTAAAATGCACACCATGTGTGCACAAAATGTCTTCATTTATCAGATTAGCTCACAGATCAGGCACTATTCAAAAGAGCAGTATGGTGCCAGAACAAGGGTGTCAACTCACCCTGCAGCGTAACTGAATTCCCTCTCCAATCCAAGGCTGGGAATGAAAAACAAAATAGAACATATTACTAATTTTCAGTCTTTACCCCATTTTAACTGACAGAGGCAAATTGCATTTTAATAAAGTAAATAATTTTTAGAACCTCTTTCCACAAATTCAGGCTGCATTCACACATTCCTTGCTAGCTACTTCCAAGAGGCTGAGGTGACCACCTCCTGCATATCTATGGCTGCTGATTGCTGCCCCTCTGATCTGCCTCTGCAACTGCTCTCCTTAATGCTCCTCCCCTCTTCCAGACAGAGTAAAGCAGCTTCAATCAAACAGTTTACATTAGAGGGCCTGTTACAGATTTATCCTGGTGGGGCAGTGTGAGGATGGCCAAATCTTGGCCACAAAACCATTCTAGTGCAAGCCTCTTGCATGGATGCAGATGTCTGAGCAAACCTCCATGGTCACAGCACAGTTGGGATTGTGCCTGGGGTTAGTTACACTGCCCTGAAGAACCAGGCTCCCACAGCTGAGCTGAAGCACTTTGGCAATACAGTAACAGGTATTTCTATCCTGTTGGAGCAGGATATTTATGAGGTAGACACATTTATCCATTCACCCCTGCACAAAAGTCAGGTGTGTCTTAAACATCTGTATTAAGTAGATGGGATTAATTCTTTGATCATGTAACATGGCCCTCCCTGTATAACATATGTGGCAGTGTGTTTTATAGTATTCAAATTTCTGTCCTTTCCTTTCTACAAGCACAATATTGAGAAATGGTTGAGCAAAACCAAATAACTTTAAGTGGTAGGAGATGTGTTAAATTATTCTGGATTGATTATTGAGTAATATAACCAAATATCAAACCAGATTTCTAAATGTCAGGAATAGTGGGAAGGAAGAAATTCATACCAACCCTCCAGCTAAAATCAGAGACTTACTGCTTCTGTGTCCCGATTTTAGCTTTCATATTAGTGATCCATATGAAAATAAACCCTCTTGTGACTAAATCTCTTCCTACTAACCAACACAGAAGCGTAAGAAATATGAGATATATCATATATGTGGTATATTTCTTTAATATATAAATACATGCCAGCTGAGGGCAAAACATATCCTATAATTTTTAAGTTTTCCTACACAAATTCAGAAGACAAATGATAGGAGAAACCTGCTTGGCAAGGGGAGGGGGCGGAGGAACACACAAAATCCAGCCTGATATTGTGAGATTTCCAACATAAATTAAGGCATGAATTAGAAACTGATATAATAGTTTTGTTATTACTCTGCTTATGAATAAAAATTACTTAGAATTCTAGAATTTTCAAGGTTGCAAAAGACTTCTAAGGTCGTCACATCCAACCATTAAGCCAGGACTACCATGTTCCCCACTGAAGTCCTCCATCCACATGTTTTTTCAACACTTCAAAGGACAGTGATTCCACCAGTTCTCTGGGCAGCCTTTTTCAATGCTTAACCACCCTTTCAGTGAAGACATTTTTTCCTAATATCCAATCTAAACATCTTCTGGTGCAAGTTGAGGCCATTTTTTCTCAACCTTGTTACCTGGAAGAAGAAACAACCTCCTTCCAGGTAACTATAGAGAGTTGCAAGGTCTCCCCTGGGCCTCCTTTTCGCCAGGCTAAACAACCCCAGCTCCCTCAGCTGTTCCTTGTAAGACCTGTTCTCCAGCCCTTTCACCAGCTTTGTTGATCTTCTTTGGATATTTCCTTTTATTTGATTAAAACCTTTTATACAAAAATAGTTATGCATTAGATAGCATAATTTATACAGTCTATTTTGTGAATAAGCACTAGCAATGGATTATACATAAATCACTACATTGTTGCTGTGATCCTTATTCCTAGGCACTTATAAATAAATATGTTCCCCTGTGGCTTCACTAAATCTTTGAAAAGTACATTTCTATGCAAATCTGTGAAAAGTTATATGGCAGTGTCACCCTTAGCATTGCAAAAGTTGTCCAGTACCACAGTGGACTGTGGAACAGTCTGACAGCTGATGGACTGGAAGCTCCAGGCCTTTTTCAGTAGGTACATGTAAAATTAGAGGGTATAAAAAGCCAGATATAAAGTACAGAGGACGATTTTGCCATATTCTACATATATACATATGTACTGGATAACCTCCTATTAGTGTCTTAGTTATGCACTTAGTTATACACAATATTCACAAAGTCCTTTGCTAAGTTTTTCTAACGTTGCTTAAGGGGAAGAACAAGTGATCCTCTGATCCAGAAAATGCAGCTGTCTGCCATGCACCAAGGGAAGGCTTGGCAGCTGCCAGCCTCCAGCCTAACCCTGCTTTGTGATGGCCAGCACTGACCCTGTTGGAAGGTGGCAGGGCTGGGACTGGCTCGCTGCTGCTTTAACCAACACCTCCCAGCTTTCAGCTGAACCACAGCAATGGAACAGCATCAGCTACAGGCTTGGGTTACAGGTTCATGTAGTTTATATCCATCACAGAACTGTAATAGGAAATCACTTTATAGCAGTTTTATTGTTCTAATGGACTATTATAGCAGGAGGCTATTGTAAATAATACCTGAAGAGTTTACTGAAATTAGGCTTTTTCAGTTATGAAGACAAATCTTTGAATGAAGCACTGTATGTCAGATTTGCTGCTCTTTTTCTAATGCAGAACAAGAAAACATTTGAATACTGAATTCTCTTCTCTGAAATAAGAAACCTTTTGGCCACACAATAAAAATAATTTAAAATTATATGTATTAGCCACTTGAGAAAAGATATTCAGCCCAACTTTTTTCCAAAACTTTTTTTTTCCTTTCACTGGAAACTAAAGGAGTTTTCAAAAGAGAGCCTGTTTCAACAAGTTTTTTTAGGATAAAAAGGACCTGCTCCCCTTAGTAGCTTATATGATACCCAGTCAAGTATGATGTCCATAAAATCTGAAGAGATTATGGCACTCCCTAGGTTATTAGCTGGCCAATACATTGTTTAAACTTGCTAAGAGTTTGGTGTGTGGCCAACATAAGTACCATCATCAAGATTTGATTTTTCAGATCTACAGCAAATGACCTTTACACAGCAGGAGTAATTGGCAATGATCATAGACTGTAGTCCACAGATTCCTGTGAATTTTTTGCCTATTGTGAAAAAACAAGAGAAAATAAAGTCCTGAGTCCAAGCCTAGATCCAGTGTAGGAAGTGTTTGTAGTTTTTTAGTGCTTTTCTCAGCCCACCTGTTCTCTGCTATGATCAGACACCATATCTAAACAATCTTCAATCTCATCATAGTTCCTCTTTACCTTTTCTTCCTCTTCCTCCCCTTTTACACCTGTACATGCCCCTTCTGTCTGGCCCATGCAAGTGTCTGCACTATTTCTTCTCCCAGACTTCATCATACTGTTACATTAGGGATGCCAGGGATACAATCCCTCTATGCCATTATCCATCACAGTGATACTGTATGAAAAAAAAAAAAAAAAAAAAAAAAAGTGCAGAAAAATTCCCTTAACCATTGCAGTGCACACTGGAACATTACTAGCACAGCCCAGTTCCTCAGGTGACAAATTCTAGCTCTTATAAATGCTATTGAGAGTATGCAAATATGTTAGTTCTAGAACTTCAGGAATTCACCAAATGTTGTCAGGTTTTTCAGGAAGAGCAGGAGGTATGGCCCTGAAACTACCTTCTGCTATCTTCTTCATTCAAAATAGAGAGCTCTTGGAGTAATTTCTTGGCTGAAATATTTGTAATGATGCTACAGAAAGCATTTCTTCTTTCTGTCTCACAAATTCCTCGGAGAGGAAAAATAAAGTCTGAAATAGAAATATGTGCTACTTGTGCTAAATTAAGACTGAGAAAGGTATAAGCAACTAAAAGCAAAGCTTTACAAGGGGAAAAAACCTGCAAATTTCACATACAGTATAGTGAGGGCTCTATAATACATCTTCAATGTAAAACAACATCTTAATCTCTTTTTCAGTCAGAACAGCATGAGTCTTATTTTTCCTTAGCATGTAAGAAAAGATATCTAGTTGTGAGACATCTTTTAGTTGATATAAAAATGTAGACAGGATCTACCTTACATATCGAAGAAATTTTGAGAAGTACAAACATGTCAGATACAGAATGAAGAGTCAGAGAGTTAAAGAGAAGAGATGGCATGCATAATTATCCATCTCACATTCAGAATTATTTTAAAGAATGTTAGAAATATTTTTAATACTGAATAGGTATGCATTTATTAAATGCCACTGATTAAAAAGTCCCCACCACCTTAGGAAACACACTGGCCAGAAAGATACTGTGGAATTATTATAGTGACGACCAAATAAATTAAAACATTCATAGCTAATGGTGACAGCAAATAGTTGAGCATAGCAGGAAGCTGTCATCAGTAATTTACATATTCACTTCTAATTGTGCTTGTGCACCATTAGTATTGTTCATATTTGCATTTGCTGCCCTCTGAACCAAGTCATTTTCCAGTGGCATATATTCACTTTCACTGCAGGTAACTTTCATTAGTGGTAATTAAAGGACAATTTTTACTGCATTATGCTACAGGAAACAAGAAGTGGTTGCTGAGATTGATTAATATCTAAACTAAGTTTGAGATGTAATCAGTCTCAGAGGCACAAGAGATTGTTCCTGTTATGTAATGAAAAGTAACAGGAGAACCCCCTCCTATTTGTTTTGAATATCCAAAGCTTATCCTTTAAATTTTGTTGGAATGAACTAAGTGGCCTGATTTATTTTTAAATGTTCCCAACAGAGAATAGCCTCAGTCTATGTGTAATGACTTTTTACCCTCATTTCTGCACAGTCTGTGTTTGAGCTCTGACTGGCACAATACCAAGGAGAATGTCAATGTTATCTTAGTGTGGAAGTGATCTTCTAGTATACAACTGCATCTGAAGGTTGCTGTGCATCCAGTCTGATCCCTTTTGCCTTCAGTGCTATTGAAGATGGTCCTTTTCAAACACCGCTCTACCCTACAGACTCAGCATTGCTTCCAGTTGAAGCTTTACTGTTTCACTGGGAGCTGGAACAGACCCAAGAACTGTAATGTGTTTTCACTTGCTGAAAAAAACCCCTATTATGTTGTCCCTTATTTTGCCATCCAAATACTGTGCTTGGTAATATTATCACTGCAAAATTGTTGTCAAATATTTATTTTTATTGGGGAAATAGCACTTCTTCTGTAGTAGCATGATGTTATCATTTAATTATTTTTTCTTTTCTGCTTTGTGATGGAAAACTGCAATTCAATGAAGTATATATTTAAATGCAAAAGAGGCACACCAATTAATCAGTACAGAATACGAATGCTTTTAATCTGCATCAAAAAAAAACCTGTGGCGCTTAGAAAAAAAACAATCTTTTAAATAGAAAGAACATAAAAGTAATTCCTATCCATGCTCAGATTTCCTCAAATACAATGTAAAATTACAATTGTGCAATTAGATTATCTTCACAATAATATATTCTTTTAAAGTTCCGCATTATGCAAAGCACATTTTGATAAGCTTTTCATTCCTTTTTTTTTAAGAATAAAAATGGACTTAGATAAGTAATTTTAATTGGTAAAAAAAATCCACAGAGATAGCTCAAGTGTTGGCTCTGAAACACAGATGTTTACTATTTTCTGGTTTTTATTCATCCACTGTACCAAACACAGAAACTAAGTACTGAAGATAGGAAATAAATCAGTCTAGGTATATATGGGGTAAGTTAGGTATAGCCAGGAGCATGAAGTATCAATTCTGAGGTATGGATAAACTAGGTGATAGTATAGTACAATCAACTCTCCGTTATCTGGGGTCATAGAGGACTGGGAACTGATGGAGAAGAGGGAAAACACAGACAGTGGAGCTGCTCCAAGAAACAACAGAGACACTTCTGTAATGTGTGTGGTAAATGTAGTCCAACAGAGTTGTGGTCAGCACTAGGCAGTGGTCTCAAGGCATCGTTTGCAGTGTTGCAGGAATTTGCAAAGCCATCTTAGACTCTGCTTCTCAAGGAAGCAGTTACAGCTCTGCAAACCATGTCTGAGCCAGTCAGTCTCATTAAGCTTGGGGTGGCTCTATATGTGTTTTCCCAGGAACATTTTTGTTTGTGCTATTCTCATAGCCTTTATAAAGCAGTGCAAAACAGACCAGAAATGGTACTAAAGGTGTTTTCAGACTTCAAAATGTTTTCTAAGACCTTAAGCAGTGTTTTTCTTCCTGTTAGGGATACTTACTCCAAAGAGCTGAGCAAGTAGGACACTCTTGATATGGGCCATCTACCCTTTCAGTGCCTGCTTAAATTAAGAGTCACAGGAGAATTGTCTTTAGATCTGTTATATTCCCTTTCACTGTTAATTATGCAAATATTTCTTTTTTTCTGGGCAAGGTGTCTCTCTCTGCTTTCAACCAGAAACTCTATGCAGGGTGAAAAACCTTTTCCAGGAAAATTTTTACTTCATATATACATATCAAATAAATTTTTCCATTTTAAAGGATTGCCATCCTCCAACAAACAGCTATTAGCTCAGGAAATCCCAACTTACCCACCCTCTAATGAGTATGCCAAACCTGCATGGGTCTATTCAAAAAGCTGACTTTGACTCCATGCCTACCCCTTGCAATAAGATGGTTCTTTTCATATTTAAATTACCTTTCCAAAGCCATAAAATAAAAGAATGAAAAAAAATGCTAATAGAAAGGATTACTGCAAGAAGCCCACCTCCTGCTTTAAGTGGCTGCTCTAAAGTCAACGCTTCCTCAAAATGTTTTTATAGCAAAACAGTTTAGCACTATTTGTTAATGGTGTTAGAAGCAAGTTGTCATTTGTCATACATTAGCCATCCTCTCTGTAGGTCTAGGAGAAAGAAATGAGCTGCCTGAGGTTCTCGTATCTGGCTGCACCACCAGGGTCTAGATCCCCCATTTTCCCCATGTTCTTAGGACAGTGGATGCCTTGGTAGTATTTTGAGGGATTAAGAAGATAAGCCTACCTTGTGATGGGCAGCTGGAAGTGACAGCAGGAGAAGGGGTCGAGATTGGTAGCTGGGAGTGGAAAATAGGAGAGGAATTCCTTGGTACAGTGGAAGTGGAAAGGAAAAATCAGGAGACAACCTAAAGGCCAGAGGCTGAGCTGAGAAAGATGCAAGAATGAAAAGATTAAAAAAGACCAAAAAATTAAAGAGGCCAAAGGAACAAGGGATACAGTGGAACATGGGAGAAGAGCAACTGAGATGACAGATGGAGAAAAGGGTAGCAGAGGTGACGGAAAAGGAGGATTGCTGACACCAGAGTACTGCTGAGGAGCAAAGATAAGTACACAGGAGGGATGAGGAGCAGAGAGTTTTATGAAAAATTAGGTTGAGACAGAAGGCAAATCCTGCAAGTGAAAATATATTAGAGGAGAAAGGTCATGTCAAAATACAGTAAAACTATTTATTTTTTGCCACTCTTATCTTGTGCATTCTTGAAGCTGCAATTTTGAATCTTATTACTTCTGTGCTCCCCAGCAGCTCAGGCTGCCTAGCAATGGCTGGCTGTGCTGGCTCTGCTGCACAGAGCTCGTGGCTGCCTAGCAACTGCCAGGGGGCTGTGCTGGGGTCCCCAACCAGCTCAGGGGTGCAGTCCTGCCCCAAACACCCCTGCTTCCATGGCAAGCCAGGAGGCAGCACCTCCAGTTGTTAACAGCTGTGATGAAAACCTTAAAAATATTAATTGGGAAAAAGGGCATGCGGAGGTGACCACAAGAGTGCAGAGTGCATGACAAACTGTCTCCAAAATGCAGGTACAGCCCCATTCATCTCTGCAATATTCAGACAACCTGTGATGATAACTGAAATATCAATATGGGTAATTATTCTGGTTCTTAAATAAAGCTCTGTGCTAAAGCAAAGGAAAGCAACCCAATGCAGATATGCATCTTCTTGGGCAGCTATTAAACCGGCAGAGCAAATTTTGGTACCAGGAAAAAAAACCATTAAGAGTATTAAGTAGTCACAAAGGCTTGCCCTAGTACAGCCATACTTGTGTAACTACTATTGCAATCAACAAAAATTTTCTTACAAGGAAATGAGACTTGGCATCTTGGCATTTGGCAGCAGAGCTGATGTGGCTGATCTGAACAGGCCCTGTGTCCTCTGTGCTTCCAGCTGCCCCCTTAGATCCCTCATCTCCCTTTCCATTGCACTGTCAGAAGCGCTTGTGCAGCTAAACAACCGAATCAGGAATCAATCCAGCTGAGAAATGGTCCAACAAAAAAATAAAGGGTTATTTTCCAATCAACACTACTGAAGCAAGTACTGTTCGTTCCCAAGGGAAAAACAAAGACACATGCCAATCTATGGTCAAGGAAAGGGAACAGACAGTTACAGAGCTACCCAAATTACAGTGCAGAAGAAGTTGCTGTGATACTGCTACTCTGCTGCTGTTCTAAATAGCACTTAGAATACAGTCACATTTTTCTTTCCCAGCCAAAAATGGCCTATTGTCCCTATTGTCCTGAAAGACAGGATTGCCCCTAGAGTTCATGCCCCACTGAAGAGGAGAAAATCGCAGAGGTAAAGTTATAGATATATAAGACACTGAGAAATATACAAGCATACCTACTCTGGGTAGGATCTCATTTGGGTGATTGTTTAGGTGGAGATTGATGGACATAATTACATGTTTTCCTCCACCAGTCCAGCAGCCCATGCCAGGAAAATTTTAATTACCAGCTCTTTTACACACTCGAAGTATCTTGTGTAAGTTAGATAATTTTTTTTCTAATCAGCAGTTTATTGTCTGGTGCAATGAGAAAGTGTGACAGAGCAAAAAAGCCCAAACCCAACAAACTAAACCAAAATTAAAAGAACAACAGAATAAAATAGTTTCTGGAAAGAAACCCCAGTGAACGCAGTTTAGATGCACACTACTATCTTCAGCAAATGTCAGCTCAAGCCCAAGGTTTATTGATTGTGGCTCAGTGCTGGTTCTGCTACATTTGCACTTTTTCAGGTGCTTTAGAGTCTCTCAGTGTGCACACCATGCAGATTCATGGAGCCAGCTTCGATCTATTGCACCTGAGTCAATGCACCCTCCAAGAGCCTCAGATATGAGCAACACCCTGCAAAGACACTCGAGGGACCCTGCAGAGAGTTATTAGAAAGCTATTTTAGTTATTTAGGGCTAGCATGGGGCAGAAGCTAATAAGGCCTGCTGATCTAATCAGTTGAGCGTATCTACACCACAATTCCCAGTACATCTTACATTGTGTGTTGGTGCCCTCACAGCAGCACTGCCATGGTTGTATGGCACACAGCTGAAAGGTCCTGAAGGAGCGGATCTGGAGCCAGTTTGGGTGTTAGACCTACCCCAGGTCTACCTCGTGGGCGTGGGGACAACACCTGGCCATGCCACGGCAGGTGCAGAAAAGCCTCAACGCAGCTGTCAAAAGGTGGCGACCTTTGATGTGCTCCTCCAAGGTCTTCATGAGTTGTGAGAACATTTCGAAGTACACTGGGTGGGGTTTATGCAAGGCCTTTCAGGTCCAGAGTCCAGCAGGGCATGAGGCTGCAAGCCCTCCTGGAGCCACTACTCCATGGTGCGAGGTGGCTGCATCTTCTGGGAGCCCCCACTGCCTGCTCAGTGGCTGTCCTGCCACGGGCTTGGAGGACAAGCTTGCTCACTGAAGTGAAGCACAATACATTAGCAAAACACATGCCACTCATTTCTCTTGTACTGAAAAAAGCTGATGGGCAAAGCCCCACACGTGTCATTTCTTCTGCAGGGGCAACTGTAACATTTTAAGAAGAGCCAACAACAATTGTGCTACATTTGGGGATGTCAACAGCTTCCATGAAGATAGTCTGCGATCTCTAGGCAATTGCAGACTCATCCAAGCCAGTGGGTGTTAAGCAGTTTGCAGCCAAAGTGAATAGCAAAATCAAATTTGTCTTTGTATTTGTCTTTTAATGAAAAGCTGGAAACAAGGAGAAATCAGTACAGGAAACAAGGAGGAGACAGTGCCCAAGAGGGGTTCTGGTCACACTTGCCCCAGGACACGTTTAAAGCTTGCCAATATCTCAATACAAACCAATTGAATTATTTTACATTAAAAAGAATCAAAAATAAAGTGTTTTATTGGAAATTAAATACTGCCCTAAAGAGAGCTATTGAAACTCCTTTGGAAACAATTTTTCTAAACTGCCAAGTAAATTAACCATCAGAAGATAGCAATGTAGATACATTTCTAAGCCACAGCAAGTGCTGCAAACATACCAGCTCCTTTGGCTCCTCAAAGAGCTCTCAAATCATTTTCTTGGTACCTTTCTGGCTGCTCCCAGACAGGGGGTGGTTTTTGTAACTGCAGCTACAAAGAGTCCCCCAGGCCCATTGGTCCTTTCCAGGCTCCCTACCTTTCATCCTTGCCTCTACAATTCTGGGCTGAGATGCTGGACTTTGCTAACCTCAGAGGTGAAGGGAGATCTATTTTTTTTCCCCTCTCCACCTTGATTTAGAGACAGTAGGAAGTACACCAAAGCACAGCAGTACTGCAAACAGGACACAGACTACAGAGAACATGTAAAATGTCCCATGTTTATGCAGAGATGAAGCAGTCTCCTCTTACTATAATGTGCTTGAGACTGCTTTTTTTCTGAAACATACTGACTTTTTACCACTGTGTGGATTTCTCTGGGATAACTACTAAAATTCAAGGACTTACTGTGCTTGTGTTTGTGACTGCAGACACATGGCATGAACAGCACAACCTTTGAGATGGCTTCTTCTGGTCCTGTTACTCATTGCAAAAGCAGGCACGGACAATCCAGCAGAGCAGTCACCTGCTGTTACTGGCTTCTCTTCTGGCATGACTGCAGAATCAGGATTTGCTTACAAAAAACACATGCAAGAAAGATTGTACTAAGTAATCACCAGACCTTTGTCTTCCATACCTTTGCAAACAGCCAGAGGAAGCCTTGGACGATGATTAACAACTGAGGTAAATGAGTGGCCGGAATACTGTATTTATCTCAGCCAAGTATGTAAGCTCTTCTTCTGCACCTAAATCCGGGCAATCACTAATTATTAGTGAGCAGGCCTTGATGAAGATCTACATAGCTTAGATTCAGTATTTCTCCCTCCCCCTCATGGGGTAACTCCCTGGAAGGCACTAGTTGTCCCCAAGCCATGATCCCTCTAACATCTTACCAGTGTTTTGTCATCTTTGGAATGGTCTGCTCAGGGAGGTGATGGAATCACTGTCCCTGGAGACGTTTTAAAGAAACACCGGATGTGGGATTTAGAGCTGTGGTCTAGTTGACATGGTGTTCAGTCATGAATTAGACTCGATGATCTCAGAGATCTTTTCCAACCTAATTTTTCCAACCTAACTGGAAACCTAAGATACGTGATCTTCCAAATTTCTAGCCTGGCAGACAACCAGAGCACTGCTTCCCTCCCAGACCCTTCTGGCCTCTCCTGCAGAGAGGCGCTGTCTCCGGGCAGCCCTGTGGGGCGGCGCTGTGGGGCAGCGCTGTGGGGCTTTTCTGAGCGTGGTGTGGGGATGGACATCGGTGTGTCCCTTCGTCTCTGGGCTCCCAGAAGGACAGTCCGACAGGCCGGCTGCCGCCCTCCCTCCGCGGGAGCCAGCCAGGCCGGGGCACTCCGGGCCCCGCCATGTCAGTCCGGCCCGCGGGCGGTGCCCATGAGCGGCGGCCGCCCCGCGCATGCGGCCAGGCCTGCCTACAACTCCCGGCTGCCTTCGCACAGCGGGGGCGGGCTTTTCCTCTTTTTTTCTTGGTCTGGTTTTTTTTTAATCTTTTTTTTCCCCTCCCCTCCGAGGGGGAAGGATGGGTGGGGAAAACGAGCGTTCACGAAAGCGAGGCGAGGAGGAATCCCACAATACCAGGCGGGTTGCGAGCCCGGCGCTGCCGCTGTCTCTTTAATGCAAGAGGAAGCGATGCGGAGGGGTGGAAAATGGCAGAGTTGCAGATGTTGCTAGAGGAGGAAATCCCTTCTGGCAAGCGGGCTCTACTCGAGAGCTACCAGAATCTCACTCGAGTCGCCGACTACTGCGAAAACAACTACATCCAGGTGAGAGGCGGCGGGGCAACGCACCGGGGGCCGGCGGCGGCGCTCGGCGGGGCCGGGCTCTCCTGTGCGGGCGGCGGGGCCGGAGCCGCCCGAGGGGCAGCGGCGCCTGGCTGCCCTCGCCGCGGCCCCCGCCCCGCAGCCGGTCCCTTGGGTTTGCCTTTTCTTTCAACTTTCCCAGCTGAACGGCCAGGCTTCCCTTCCCCCCCTCCAGAGGGGAAGGGAGGGGGTTATTATGTCAGTCCGGCTGTGAGGGTGTGTCTTCTTTTTTTTTTTCTTTTTTTTTTTCCTTCCCCCCCCCGTATTTATTTATCATGAGTCACATCCCGGAGACCTCCTAGGGCAGGGGTGGGGGTGTGTGAGGCGCGAGGGCCCCCGAGTCTCTCCGTGCGGCCAGCTCCGACCCGGTATCCGGGGTTTCCCCAGGGCTTCCCGGCGGCGGGGCTCCCTCCGGGGGCCGCGGACGGGCCCCGGGGCGGCGGTCGGTGGCGGTGGCCGGGGCGGATGCGCCGCACGTGGGGCGCGGGTGCCGGCGGCCCCGCACCGCGCTCCGCCGGGGCTGCCGCCGCAGCGGCGCGGGGAGCGGAAGGGGCCCCGCACACCCGGGGATCCGCGCCGGGTCCTCCTCGGCGTGCGGGTCCCGGCGGGCCGAGGGAGCCGCGGTGCTGCGGGTCCGCAGCGCTGCCTGAGCACCGTGCGGGGGCAGGAGGCTGCCCGTGGGCTGGCACCGCCGTGCGAGCGTGAGGAGGTGTTTCAAAATGGCAATCGGTGCCTCTCGCCGCCTGCCCGGCTCTAACACCCTGCAACAGTGATTGCAGACCGGGTCTCTCGTGCTGGAAGAGGCTCCATTGGTTGTAGCGTCTCTCCACTGGTTGGTGTGGGGTTTTTTGCCCCCCTCCTATAGATTGCCAGTGCTTCTTGACCTTGTTTTGAGTCTGTGTTTGTGAAGCTACTTTAAGCACAATTTACTATTATTATTTTTTCAGGATTTACATCACGTGACTCTAAGTCTGCGTAGTCATACAGATCTGGATGCAGAACTATCCAGAGATGCTGAAACTCAGCCTTTTTTTCTGTGAAAAATTTGAAGGTGAAAGGCAAATAAACCTTATTTACTAGACAGGTCGTAGAGTGAACTTGTTGAATCTAATACTAGATCACCTGTGATAAGTATTTAATGCAGGTTACTAATGTCTTTCGTATCCATCATTGCTGGTAAGCTATCTTACTGTTTTTAGTAATGGAGCAGCAAATATGGAAGCATCTTTAATAATACAAAGTGATTTTTTTTATGAGATATTTGAATTTAAACTGCTCTAACAAGCCATATTTTCAAGGTTTTTTTTTTTTTTTTTTTTTTTTTTTTTTGTGGTATATGAGGTAGTATGAGTTAATGTCTATTTATGCTTCTTAGTTGTTTGCTCCACCCAGAGAAAGCTGCTGATATAAATGCTTCTAAGAGGTGAGGTTCATTTGGTTTTACTCATGGGAAATATGACAAATACATGAGTATGGTAATTGCAGCACAAGTTTTGACGTGTCTCCTGCTCCTGACTTTTCCCTATGTCAGAAGGGTGCAGAGAATCTTCAGTTACATCATATTCTTCAGAGTCATAAAACTTGTCTTTTCTTACTTCCATCAAACAAACCAAATAAACACAACACTTGAGCAAATTCCCATCCGGTCATTTGGGGTGGCTTTTCCTTTTTTCTTTTTTTTTTTTTTTTAATTTGGTAGCTCATTTTCACCTCAAGTATCAAGGTCAGCTGGATGTGGGATTGCTGGGGTCTGTTTTATCTTTGTACAGCTGTGTTTATCCCTTTTGAAAGGAAGCTGGAATTCTAAAATTCCTAATGCAGTCTTGTACAGTAGCTTTGGAAAACGTATTACCTTGCTTGTATTTTACATGTTTTGTACATTTGCTCAGTAAAAATGGTAACTGTATTGATAAAACTATGTATTTTTTTAAATGTTTGATGGAGGTGTTTTTTTTAATCAGCACTTGATGCAAAGCCATCTGCTGTCCAGTTGGACTACTGAACAGATAATACTGCCAGTGCATGTGGTGGGGCTGCTGCCGGATTAGGCAATATGACACAGGGCACTGGGTTATGAGATTTGAGTGTATAAGTATTGTGGTGTGGGAAGAGAAAAAAGGAAAGGAAGAGGCTTAACAAATATACAATATAAAATCTATGTGTTTAGTGTAATTGAGCATTTTATCAAAAAAGACAGGCCAGAATAGAGAACCTGGTCATTAAATGAATGTTAAAGTATTTCACAAGTAGCTACATATTGAAGCTTATGGTTACTTATCTGTAACTTAGAGCTGGCTCAGTTCAGCCCCTTTGAATATGAAGGGATTTCTTTTTTACTGTGGAAAAAGTGAAGTGCTCTATAGTGGTAAAAATTACCATGTGCTGTTACTCCCTCTGAGTTGTGCCACTGGGGTGGAACAGGTTTGTCAGACTATTCTGAGTGCTGGCATTAACAATTTATAGTGATTGTAATGGGAGACAGAATGATATTCTCAGTGTTATGGTTTATATTCTGTGGTGACTTAAGCAGGAAAGTAATTTCCCACCACTAATATTGCTGTATTCAAGCTACATACATATTTTTTATTTAAAAATACAGGAATTTTGTTTTGTCTCTTTAACTTAAGCTGAGAATAATTCTGATAAAATTTCAGTCATGCTAGTTTTTTGAGGAAAACTTGTCTTCAGTGTCTTTAGGAATTCCTCACGGGGGGTGGGAAAAAAAAAGAGAGAGAGAGAGAAATGGGGAAAAGCTCACCTGGCTGGAACTTGGCTCCCTGATGGTGAATGTAGTTGTGTGGAGAGTAAGTATCCTTTTACTGAAGCATTTACAAAAGGTGACAGCATTCAGGAATCTAAAGTTGAAAATTACTGTTCTTAGAAAAGCAGGAAGCAGGTTTTTGCTAAGGCATATTGTGACTATATCAGAATGCTGGCTGGTAACACAGTTAGCCAGCCCTCTAGATCATGTGTATTTTGGTTATCTTGAAAGTTTATTTGTTAGGAAGAGAAAAGAATTCAGGAGAAGTAGAGCAAATAAGCTTCTAAGGAAGACCTGCAGTGCAAAAAGGAAAGTACAATATGGTGACAGTCTTGAGGGGGATGGGAGAAAAAGGGAGACAAAAAAAGGTAAAGAAAACCAAATGTAGAAGTAGTAACTGAAGAACATTATGGTGTTTTGGTGGTGATTTTGGCTTTGAATAGAAGGAAAAGGACATTATAAGTACATTAGTGTATTTAATCTCTGATGATATTTGAAATCTGGTGATGTTTCTGGTTGTAAGCTTCAGTAACAAGCAGGTAGAAAATTAGATCCCTGTTTTAGGTCAGAGGCTTAAACTCTGAACAGTTTGAAGAGCAGGTTTTGAACCTTAAATCTTTAAGGCATATTTTTGCCTTCTGGAGAAATTTTTCTTCTATATAGATGTATTAATTTTTAAAAACTGTTTTCAAATTGTAAGCTCCCATAGCTGATGTCTTCCCCAGATCCTTTTGCCTGCAGGTGTATTTTGGGACTAATCCTTCTGGTGTGCTTGTAACCAAAAGGCTATCTGAAAATCTGTAGCATAAAGCTGAAGATGCTAGTGAGGAGTTTTATCAGTATCCTAGACAGTATGAACTTGATCAGTACTACTTAATACAGAAATAACAAGGAGTTAAAGCATTTGCAGTTCTAGTTATGATTCATCAGCTGAAAAGTACTAACTTCCTGACTAGAGATTCTCTAGTCATTTTTCTGGCTGTATTGAGTTATTTTGGTGTTTTAGGGAACTTATTTACAATAACTAGCTTATGAAGCATTAGAATGACACAGGAAATCAGCTTCTTCAGTGTTACTGCACTGATGGCTTCCTTTTGAACAACTTCAGTTGACTGGTGTATCCCAGAGAGGCCTCTGTGCTATAAAGCACTGCTTGCAACTCGTCTCCTGTCTAAATCAAGTGTTCTCATAACCCTGTTTATGCATATGCAGATATACATAGTTTTTGTCAGTCTCAAGTTTCTAGACCACTTGTGAAGATCCCGTTGTAATTTTTGTTTTTAAGCTCAAACATAATTTTAATACGACTGTGAGAATCTCTAAACAAATAGCTTGCACTCCTTGTGTAAATTGTCATCCTGATAGTCTCAAGTGGGTAGATTTAGCAGCTTTAGAAAAATAAATTCAGTGACATTTTAAGGAAGTAAGTGCTGTGTTGCCTAAATGTGTATTTTTCTGTCATGTTACTTCCTTCTGTAGCTTCTGACTGGTGTGTGGAAACTGAACAGTGAAATAACAAGTTATTCTGGGTAAAACAGACAAAAGCACAGACAGATTTCAGTTTAACTGCTATTCCAAAAAATTAAAGTATCTTTCCAGTTTATATAAAAGTAAATGTGTGGCATTGAGCAGAAGTGTTGCATGCAAAAAGTTTCATAAATATTTGTGTTATCTTCCAAGATGCATAGAGGAACTATTTTTGCTTCATACCTTGGATGTTCTACACTTCTATACAATAGATACTTCCTTTCCAACACTAACAAACCTTTTTTTGGTGGCTTTTCTTTAAACATTGGTAGGTGGTCAGACACTTGATTTCATTGCCTGGCACATGGAAAGTGGCTTAACTTAGTTCAGTACAAAGAAGTTCACTCAGAATATCTAATTCAGGAAATGAGCTGCTCTAAAAGGATAAACTTCTTAAATTGTCACTAATACAAATCCTTTATGTGCTGTAAGAACTTGCATGCTTTTATGCTCATAGTTAATGAGTTTGTATTGAGAGTAAATGCAGTGGTATTTTTTCTTCTGCAAATTTGATTGCTAAATTTGGAACATTTAACAAAAAAAGCAAATTAAGTTCATTTTCTGTAACACCAAATATAGTTCAAAATTAAGGGAGCAATGAGATTAAAAAAAATGTATAATTTATTATGCTTTGGTTTAAATAATATTCTTTTTCAAAAGGTGTTGTATTATACTTTGAAATAATGTTCTTTAAAGGTAGTTTAAGCAAACATTTGCCAGCAGTATAAAAGACACGAGCAATTCTGTGTGTGGTCTTGGACTTCTTTTTAGAATAATAATATAGGTACAGATATAGGTTGGTGGGTTAGGCTTATAGTTCTTCTGTGCCTTGTATAGGTCTTCTGTGCCTATGCAAGTATCTTTGTGTTTTGCAAAATAAAGCTTTAGCTTATCAGCAGCAATAAGACTGTAGCCCAACTTCACTGAATCAGCAAGTGATTACACTGAACTTAAAGAAAACTAATCCTTTGGTGTTGTATGTCTGGTTTGTGTCCAGAAGAGGTAGATGATATGGGATTAGCTTTTCCAAATTCGAAATGTTTCTATAAATTTTGGTATATTTGGTTTAAGAAGCCAGCAAGATGTTGGCTGCTATTCCTTCTCCATTTTTCATAAGTGCTGCCTTAATCAGGTGCAGTGAAGTGGATTGGGATAAGATTTTACAGGTATGTATTATTTCTTCCACAAGGGAAGTGCTCTCCACTCCCTTCTGTTTGTGCATTGTTGGAAGGAAGAAGCTTGCAGGATGTCTGTGGTCAGTGTGAGTGAGATCCTTGGTCCCTGTGCTGCTCTTGCTGTGCACAGTCCTGTGGAATTATTGGAAGGAAGAAAGAAATATGATTAAATGGGGCAACAATCTAATATTCTGGTTCTCTGGGAGGTTACAGTAAGTAGCTCTCCTGGTAAAGAGAAAATAGATGAGGCTTGGGGAGGTCTCATAAAAGTGGAGAATGAAGGCAGTTGTAGTGAAGAGTACAGGAGCATGCTGAGTACAAGTAGGAAGTGCTGTACCTCTGAGGGCAAAGTTCCTGCTAGTATCTAATCTAAGTTTAACAGAAGAAAAAGCCTGAACTCTGAAACAAAAGAACTGCTACAACTTTCCATTATCTTTGTTTAGCATTTTGAACTGTCTTCATATTACAAAAGCATAAGTGGAGGCATGGAATTTATAACTGCCTCATGGAAGGTCATATAGGGACATATTGTCAGACTTGGGAACAGAACCTGATAGTGTGGACTTCCAGTGCTGTCCCCCTGCCACCCCACCCCTTTCCAGACTGCCTCTGTTGCACTGCAACACAGCAAAAAGTGGGTGAAACACAGGAACACAGAGACAGTAAGCACAGAGGCAGTGTAATGACTCTTTTTGGAAAATATGCACCTGAAAGCAGCATTGAGCATCAACTCATTAGCAATTACTTTTTAAGAATTTTATGTATTGACTCTCGTAAGAACCTTGAGATTCTCATTTTTTGCGAACCTTGGGAGTTACATAAGGCTCACAGTACTGTTTGTCTGTGTGTTGGTGGGTCTTGGCAGAAGCACGGGAAGATGCCGCTCTATTTCTCATTAGTGAAAGCAGTCTATGTTTGACATTTCTGGTGACCGAAATCTTGCTTTGCTACAGAATGTTGGAGTGGCAACTGTGTGGACCAAGTGTCAGTCCTGGCATAGCAAGACAGCCTTGAAGGGATAGAGGGGTATCTTGCTCTCTCTGCCTGTGTTCAGTCCTTATTAAGTGACTTGGAGTCTAAAGGAGTGCAGTGTGGTTTTTATTGTTAAATGGTAGGAAATTACTTGTGGGACACCGCTTACTCAGTGTCCAGGCTTGTTCATAACTACCTGAGCATTCTTGCTCTCGTTAGCATCTGTGTTCCCTAGAGTGGTCTTCCTTTGCTGTTATTCCTTCCACTTCAGTCCCAAATCTGAGCACAGGTGATAGAGATGGGTGACCTTGGTTAGAAGGATCCTCACCTCCCTCTACCCCTACGTAAAGGGAAGTAACTGCTGAAATTTAAGTGGTAGTGTGCCTCAGTCTGGTTCCTCCCTTTTCCTGACCTTGCTGGTGAGGCAGCAGCCACAGAGACTTGATGTCTCCTGTGGGTTTCGGAAATAGCCTTTTGCAGCTTAGAACTTGCAGAGCCCTTGAGAGCCAAGACCAAGGTGCTGTGGAGAGTAGGTCACAGTGTGCTTCCGAACACAGCTCCGAGCAGAATGGTCCTGCAGGTGCCTTTCCTCCTGCACCCCCAGCCTGTCAGTGTGTCCTGACTCTGCTGGAGGGGCTCAGTCAAGTGTTTCATCAGCTTACTGTCAGGTATTGAAATAGAAGATGCAGCATTTCTAACTCTTTTAAGTGGGCTCTTTAAAGCATTTATTAGGCAGCAGATGAAAACAAAACTCTAAACTCTTCCTCCCGATTTTAGAGGGAATGCGTTATTTTCCTTTGGCTAATTAATAACAGTGTAGATGCCACCTTTTCTTGAGACTGTAAATAGTGTTGCTCATTACTTATTCAGGCCCTTAATGGTGTTAACGGGAGCCATGCATGCTTGCTTAGAAGAATATATATTTGCTACTATGAAGCTGATAGTTCAGAAGACAAGGAGGGGTGGGGAATCCTGTATGAGACTTTCAACTTAGAGTGAAACATAAGTATAGCATTTTCTGGTACAACGTGTAAAATTCAGCAGTTTGTATTAAAGTGAGTTGGAATTGGTAGGTAACTTGCTGGCTGAGCTAAAGAAGCAGGTTAGTTTAACTCTGAAAAAGACTGACTACTTACGAAGGGACTTTATTTTTAATAATATTCTTGTCAAAGGCTCCAGTTCAAATATGTTTAGTAAGTGCTGGGGTTTGGCAAACTGAAAAAGTATCTGAAAATCAAAACATCCCTTAGTTTGAGCCTCCCGTATGATAAAGTCTCTTCATAACCTCCACAGATGGTTTGCCATGCTGTATCTTCTGACATTGTGGAATATTCTAAAAGAACAGTAAAGGTTGTCTCTTCTGCAATGAGATTGCATCTTTCTTGTGTTTCTTATGCTAAGATAGCAGATATATTTCTGATAGTGTCATCCCTCCCTCTCTGAGCCCAAAATAATTCTGTATACTCTTTATACAGCAAAAGTTAAAGTGCAAGCATGCTGCTCCATGTGCAAGGAAGCTTTGGTACTTGGTAGTGATGTACAGTTAAATAATTAATGGGGAAGAGACTACATCACTGTCCTAACTTTACTGTACCCTCAAAGAGAAATAGGAATAAAATGTGGTACTGTTTCCGCTTTTGTTAAGAAAGCAGGAAGGCCTCTCAGGACTTGCACGGAGGAGTCTTAGTAAAACAAATGTTGGTTTGACATCCTTAGAGTTGAATGTAGTGTTCTTACTGGGTGGTCTTAAAGTTATAAATAGTTCCAAGGAACGAAAGTTTGTTTACCACTTGAAGCATAACAATTCTTGGAAAAGAATTGAAGTGTAGACTCTGCTGGCTACTTTCTCACCAGTGTTTCACATGATAATGCTTTTTGTAAGCTATGCCTTATCAGGCAAGTGTGGGGGTTTTTGTTGGCTTTTTTGTTGTTTTGGGTTTTTTTTGTTTGTTTCATGGATAATCTTTTACTAGATGTATATTTTCACTTTCGTTTTCTGATCTCCTTGTTGTACTTTGGGGTCAGCAAATCTGCCAAGCAGTATTTGTCCTGCAGTAATCATTGTCAGCTGTGCATCTTATTTGACTTTGTTTTAGCAGATATGCTACAAGTTAATATTTGAGCTGTGGTCCTCATGCAATAGTTCTGCATTTTCTGGAGCCTGTGATAAGAAAATATATGCATAAAACAAATGGGCAAGAGAAGAACAAGGTATTCAGGCAGGTGCATCAGATTACTGTATGAACATCTAAATAGCTGCAGAATGCCATGCCATGGCTTGTCTTTTCACATACCTAGTAATGCTAGTTGTTCTTATGTCACTAAATATTACTAATGATGTTTCTCTCTTTCCATGTTCTTCTCCTAGGTTGTGATGTTAATATGAATTTGCTGATTTCTCTACCCCTGCTCAAGTCTTCTATTTACTTGCTGCATATTGCTTGTTAGACCTTTTGTCTCAGTCTCATGATGTTGACTTTGTCTCACTCCAGATCTGATCTGAAAACCTATTCTCCCTTGCCTATTTTTTTAATTAATCTCTTTCTAATATTTAATTACACATTTTACTGCCTTGCAACTTATATTATGCAGCTATTTTTCATGATGCCTTTCCTACAAAGAGTTTCTACTAGCATGGGTTTGCTAGTAATTTGAAACCTTCAGCTACTGAAGACATTTATACACATCTTGTTTTAAAATTATCTTTGTTGGCACAGAGTTGAGACTAAATCCTTATCTCTGCAGTAGTCTTTTAACTACCTGAGAAAGCCATGATGAGCAGACTACAGCGGATACGAAAAGCAGCTGGGAAGACAGTGGAATGGGAGTGACATAATTCTCCCTATTACTAAAATTCTTAGGAGGCCTCTCATATTTATATGCAGCCTGGCCTTTCCTATATTAGAAACCTGTCTTCTTCAGGAAACTGGTCCTTTTGTTACTCTTTTGAGACTGAGGAGTAAAATGAGCATAATAAAACAACTCTGCTTGGAGGGCTTTGGTTCTCTTAAGAGTGAAGGAAAGTGAATGTGTCAGGAGGAATGGCATTCTCTTAACATGCGTGTGTCCACAAAGCAGAGCTGGAACAGATCCTTAAAGGGTTTTATAAAATATGGTTATAACCTCCAGGATTTCCACTGAGAAGCCTCGTGGCAGGTGGCTTGGATGGTGCTTCAGTCAAAGTCCAGAGAGTATCAGACTAACAAGTCTATGGTGGATCAACGCACTTAGGTTGGCAAGATCTTTGAGACCTGGCTGGAGATTGTTCAGCTTTTGATTTGCTGTCTGACTCGCAGGATTTCTAAATCTCTGGGAGGAGCTATTGTTTCTGTGATGCAAACTCCCGGCTTTAGCCGCATTAGATAAAATATGTGTCTGGTTTGGAAGTGCTTGGCTCTACAAGGGCTCTCTTCAAATATCGTGGGTGTGTTTCCTGCTGCAGCACACCATATGTTCTCCCAGCACTGAAATGATGTGGTTGCTGCATTAGTCCTGGGATTTGTCTTAAATGGCAACAGATTTTTAATCTAATTTCTAAGGTGTCTTTAACTTTGAACGTTAGAGAAATTGTTGTTCCCATAGATGTATTTGAAGTCTGGGCTCATATACAGTGCAGTTTACTTTGTCAGAAATTTTGTATCTCTTCAGTAGTGGCTGTCATTTCTAAATGTGTATTTCATTCCTCTTTATCAGTTTGTCCTTTAACCAGTGGAGAATGATAATAGCCAGTGGAAAGCTTTCTAGCACACATTCCCTCTTTGAAAACCTACTGTATGTTAACACAAACTGTAAAATCAGCTCTTCTCAGTACTCTGCAGTGAATGAATATTGACTGTTCAGAGACTGAGGGAGGTATTTTTGTAATTATGAGAGAAGCTTGTTTACTGGGGGTAGAAGCCAACTAGGCAGGGATATGGTACCTGTTGATTTCTGTCTCTCTGCTAGAGAGAGAAGTTGCTGGTTTTGGTCCTGAA
This sequence comes from Pseudopodoces humilis, assembly GCF_049639895.1. NCBI lineage: Eukaryota > Metazoa > Chordata > Aves > Passeriformes > Paridae > Pseudopodoces > Pseudopodoces humilis. The sequence goes on along the minus strand of NC_142200.1, from coordinate 135,887,467 downwards.
TGTCATATGTGTGGAGTATTTAAATGTGTTCCTCGGGCATGGAAGGAACTTTAAGACTAGATAATCTGTGTTGAATAACTTTCTGCCTTGCTGATAGAAAATGGGAGTGGTTTGAAGGATATCTGAAAAGCAATTTGAGGGTCTTGAGAAACTCCCAAGTTTCTGGTGGGAATAAGAGCACAGGAAGAATGGGGAAGAGTGTGTGTAACCTTCCTTCATTGTGTTCAGCTGCTCTCTCTTGCTATCTGTGGTACTGAGAAGGACATTGTGAAAAGCAAATACTATTTGTTTCCTGCCTACAGCAGAGAAATAGCTTTACTTTTTTCCCAGATTGCTGTAAGGGCTTTCTGCAGCAGCAGTGGGAGTGGGGGAGTATGAACTGGAACAGGTACTTTTACTGGCTGCAGAACATCCCACGAGGCCTGGGGGAATGAATGTGGGGAATACTGTGACTCATACTTGTCAGTCTCATAAAGCAGGAGGCTTTTTAAAATTGGCCTTGGAGGGGAAGAGGTCTTTAATGGAGCAGTTTTGCAGGAGTTATGCAAATAGAGAACATAAATAATGAGCAAACACACTCATTTAAGCTTTTTGTCTCCTCAGAAAATGACTAAATGCAAACACCCATTGTGAAAGTTAAGAAAAATGCATCATCATTTAACTATAATGTGTGCAAAAATGTGGCCATCCATGACGATAAGAAAATTCTCCTTTTGTGAATAGCAAAATTAATTTATGTAGTTGTTGAACAGAAAACATGCTTCTTGTCAGTCTGTTTGGTTTTTTGTGCTTTCCAGTTTCCTTTGAAAAACAACAGGCAGGAAGCTGAAAAGCAGTTCCCTAACCCAAGAGCGGGTGGGGAGGGGGGGTGGTGAAAAGATCAGTCTTCAGTTTTGCTTTGGACGTATCTTCTCTGTTTAGGCTGGTTTAGTATAAAAAAAGTTTTTTTCTTCTCTGTACCCTTATTCATGCAGGATTTAATTTACATGTAAGTACTGTGTATTCTTTGGTGAAACCAAGAGCATGTTTTTAGAGTATAGCTGTATTTTTATTTTTTTTTTCCTTACTGACACAGCCACTTCTTGCTGTTTTAAATTAGTTTTGAACAGAACTTATAAAATGTCATTGTTCCAGTCCTGGACTTGCTTGAATCATAGTGAGAATCTTATCTCTGATAGTAAGCTTTACCAGCAGACTTAATGGGCATAAAATTTTCTTGGACTACTACTTCTGCCTCTTGCGGTGCAGAGAGGCCATCCCAAGCTTTGAAGCAGTTGGAAATGACAGATCTACCATCCTACATGCTGCTGCACTGCTGTACATGTCCTTCCGTGGCCTCCCCTGTGTTTCAGCCCAGCTTCCTCATGGGTGTACAGATGCAGAGGTTGTGGCAGTGTGGGTATGGGTGGATACACAGCTGCGGTGATGTGTTCCTGTTGTGCAGGGACTGTTTCTCTGAGCACAGCCCCTCTGCAGCTGTAATAAGGCCACTCAAGCTGATTACAGATGAGATAGCAATGTGTCCTGATGGCCCTATGACAAGTGATGAAATAGAATAGTTCAGGTTTTGTTTTACTGCTGGAGTGGGGAGACAGGGAGTGATGTGGATGTGACTGTTCTCATGCATCTGGTTGCGTGGAAGTACAGCTCTGCTGTCATCTGTATGACTCTGCACCTTCTGCCTATGCCTACACCTGCCGTCTACATTGTACATGAAGGGGAAGCAGTCTTTAAAATCGTGTGAAGGTGCATCTTAAAAACACTAGTGCAACTTCAGCACTGATTAGAAAACTTTGCTGTAACTGTGTCTGCAAGAGGCATTGCAGCTGTATTTATAGGGAAAGTTATTCACTTGAGCTGCTGCTGTATTAGCTAACAGCACAACAATCGTCTCACCAAGGACTTCAGAAAAGCCAAACAAAGAATTCCCTCACTCCTGAACTTGATGCTGTATTTCCTATAAAATAATTTGTTTGCTTTCTTCTATTGCTTTCTGTAAGTTGGGTTTTACCTATTGCTGGATGTGGAGATTACTGTATTTATTTAGTTCTAGTTATCTGTTCTTCTGTTCACTTTTTGGTGAGGAAAGAAATATTGACTCACCATTCCTATTCCCTCTCCTTCTCCGTTCTCCTGAGCTCTTTTGCTCTGTTGTGTGTGGTTTTTAGAGGAGATAAAAATCTACTTGTTGCAATTGAAATAACCCAGTATGTAAGAGAGCTTCTGCATGTAAGATTTTGCAATATTGTTGCTAACCATAGGATAAAATTTCAACTTAATAAAAATAATTATGCAGACAGAAGCTGGATGTAGTGTGCTTACAGCCACTACCAAATAAAAACCGTACAGTCAGGTCCAGGAGTACATCAAAGTCTGAGCAGTATTTTCTGTTTGTGTGATCAAGTAGAAACAGAAACTAGGTTAATTTTTTCAAATTACGTGCAAGTTCTTATAAAAACAATAATTCCTTGTATTGCAGTCCATTACTTTATTACCGTGAGATCACTGTATAGCCTGTGTGCTGTGTGAGAACATGCCTTGTGCTGGGCAACAATTACTACAAAATTCTGGGACTCTACTAATTTCTGGTCTAAGTATGCTGCTGAGTACAGTGAGATACGTGATGATTGTCTGCTGGACTGAATATATCCATCTTCAAGAAACTAAAGAGTCAGCAGTGTAGTGATACAAAGCACGAGGAGAGAATTTGATCCTATAATGGCCATTGTTTCCTTTGTTTTAAAAATACTGTGATGTTTCAGAACTGCCTGAACTGTAAAATCTGGGCAGCAGCTGTGTGTCTAAAGTGACTCTTAAACATGAGAGCTGTTCCTGAATTAGGAACACGTGCAACACAGAAATTTGCTGCTTGTCTGAAGGCCAGTGTGATTCTTGGCTCTATGTTTTTTTGCCTCGAGATTCTCCCTGGAGCTGGACAGGCCTGTTAATGACTTTCAGTGCTCCCTTCTCCCACTTCCTTCACTGCTTTGTTGTCTTGCAGTATCTCTGGTGTCTCTATGGGAAGGAACCTGTTGCAGTGCAGAGTGTAGCTTTGAGCCTGCTTGTTTGTGGGCCAATCCTTTAGTGGATGCTGACATTCAATGTGTTTGTTTTGCATACAGATGTTGAGGTTACCCTGTTGTATGGGTTCAGAGCACTATTGACATAAAATAGAATACCAGGTTGGAAGGGGACCTTAAGAATCATCTGGTTCAACTTTTCTTGGGCAAAAGAAAGCATAATCTAGACAAGATGCCCCAGCACTCTGTCCAGTTGAAAACTGGTGTTGGGGATCCACTGCTTCCCTGACAACATTATTCCAGTGACTGGTTGTTCTCATTGTGGAAACTTTTCCTATTGTGTCTAATAGGAATCTCCCCAGAAGTAACTTGTAAAAAGGGAGATTCCATCTTTTCCTAACCACCCTTTGAATACTGGAATGTCTTTGATAATGATCTGTGATACCAGGACATGCTGAGATGAAATTTGATCCTTTATGCTAAATCTTATTGTGTTAACCTTGCTTGTTCAATGCTATCTGGTATGATTCCAGGCCTGCATAAAAGGTAGGGAGGACTAGAGAATGAGAATCTGGGAAAAAAAAAGGTAGTCTTTGAAGCTGACCTATGAAGTCATCAAATTTTAGCCTGTTGCTTGTCTTCAGATGAAGATTTGTTGTATTCTGGGTTTAGACCTGTAGTGTGATTTGTCAAAACAGAAAAAAGACTTCATGTCAGCAGTCACCAGTCCTAGAGAGTAAACTAAAGAGGTAAACAAAATCCATAGGAGGAAACGTTGTGAACATAAACTTTTTCACACAGAGTGAACTGGGAAGCTTTGACCCAAAGCAGGTTACTCTGTGGTGTCTGGATTCAAAGGCTTGCATGACATCAAAGTCTGTCAATTTCTGATTTTTCTCTTTGTTTGGAGAAACTCAAGTTTGGTTCTATGTTGCTGCCACTATATCACAGAGAGGATACTGAAGTAACTAATAAATAGTGAAGTGTTTCCTTCTTATTCTCACCAAAAAAAAGAGTGAAAAATAAGTCTCTGACTTATCAAGGTGCGTGTCTTGCTAGATGAGCTAATATTTGTGGGTGGGTGCTGTCACTTAAACAGCCATTTTAATTTCAAGCCCTATTACAAAAACAAAAGATCAATATTTGAGAGACATTCTATTTGTTTCTCTAGGCACTGTAAGTTCTCTAATTCACTGTTATCTGCTGTCTGGTGTGCCAAAATAATCATACACTCCAAAGCCTTGGGTAGCTTTCTTAGTGTTGAAGGAAGAAGACTGCTATGGAAGTGCCAAGGATTTCTTTTTCTGTCTGACAGCCCAAGGGTGGCATTAGAATCACAGAATTATTTAGATGGGAGAAGGCCTTTGAGGCGGTCAAGTGCAGTCATTAACCCAGCACTGCCAAGGCCACTAGTAAACCACGTCCTAGGTGTCACATCCACATGTCATTAAAATACCTCTAGGGTATGAATCCAACACTCTGGAGCTCTGGTTGATATCTCTGATGTCAGAGGCTGCTTTATGTCAGCTCTGAAGAAAATGGTGTTTGATGTCACAATGCAAATCAGACACTGCAAGAAAGTTCAAGGTGTAGTTTTGAAGGAACTGTATGTGCTACTATTGGGCAGTGCTTTACAGAAACAGAATATGTGGTTTCTGTATTGAAGCTTATATTGTCTAAATCATGTAAAACACAGAATGTAGGATTTGGACCAAATTTCTTACCCTTGCTGTGTGTGCAGCCTTGAAGCCTTACTAAATGAGTGTACAAGGGTTGTGTGAAAATGACACGTGGGCATGTCTGCTTCTGTCACTTGAGTTCAGTGTGGCATGCCATTATGGTTGTATAGACAGATTGTGACAACTGACAGTGACAATGTATTGTGCCAACATATTTACTAAGACGTCTCTTTGATTTGATTTAGCAGAAGAACTGAAAATTACATTTTCAACAGTATTTTTATATATTGTATATAAATAATATATGTATATATAGTGTTTTTAATAAGGGGAGTGACTTAGTCCAGAGCCAACATGAACCTTGTTTGTTGCATTGGGCAGAAAATGCTACTAACAGAGCAGCTGGCATGTACCTTCCCAGGCTCCATCTGTTAGAGTCTGCATTGCTTTATAAATCACATTCCTAGTGGACAGATTTATTTCTTGCTACAATGTTTGCAGCCTGGATTAAAATAGAATTCCTCAATTGTTTTTTAAAAAAAATTATTTATTGTTTAAGTGTATATGTATATATATATGATATATGTATGTTTCTTAAACTTTCTGTTGGAATTAACTTCTCCCTTTGATAAAAAAGCTTTTCTCCCTCTCCCTTTCTCAAAAAAGAGGATGATTAAAAAATTCAGACTCTTGTATTTACAGTTAATCAACAGAGTGAAAAGCAACTTTCAAGTAAAAGAAAATTGGCGAAGACACAGTGAGATTGACTAAATTTGGTCTCCGCATAGAAATGCTAATTTGCTATCAAGGCTATTCAGGACTGGTCAGGGGAATATTATTGATGGAAATGAAGGATTTGCTTCTAGCTGATTGTCTCGTGCATACAGGATTTGGGGGAAGGGCTTGTCTGAAACAGAGTTTGCAAATTACAGGCAGTGCTGCTTACACTGCTGCGTGTGTTTGTTAAACAGTAATTTGGTGTGCGTCTTGAGATAAAGAAGCTGACTAGTCAATGTTGTTTGTCAAGATAATGTTTCTAAAAAGAAACAGACTGAAATCTTGTTTGTGGACTGCGGTATGGTGGTGGTGGTGATCACCTCATCTTCTGGTGCCTTGAATGAATGCCAGCTTTATTGTGCAAGGTCTTTACCTGAGAAGAGATTTCAAATTCTTCTAGTTTCTCTGCATTTTGTATAGCTGATTTACTGCATCTTATCTGGAGAAACTCAACAGACATGATATTATTTCATACCAGTGGATTTTTTTGTTTTAGATGCTGGAAGGAAATTCCCTTGAGTTGAAGGTTAGATGCTAGCTTTGCTGTGTTTATTGAGGATTTCTTCCTTAGTAGATGCAAAGAATTACTGTTTACTGAATGAAGTGGAAAGAATTTTAATCATGCTGATTTTAGTTTTGGGGTTTTCATAGTGAAAGGTATCTTGGGGTTTAGAACTGCTCTTAATGGTTAGGCATCCTTCTGTACCTTACCTGGCTTTCAGATTCCTCCATGTTTCTGGAACAGTTAGTTATTTAAATAATCAAGAGCTCTGATATTTCTATTTGACACTACCTCTCACTCTGAAGAGAGAAGCCTGCTGAATAGTCTTGTTCTATTCCTTGTTTTCACTGTCAGTGAAGGATTGACTGCCAGCCCCCTGGAGAGGCCTTGGACCAGGAGGTGGACATGTTCAGTGACTGCAATATGTTGCTATTAGTAGCTTGCAAGCTATGGGATAATTAAAGTCTTGAGCTTTTACTTGCACACACACAAATTCAGGAATGGTAGAAAAGTACAACCAAATTACATGTTTTGATAAGAATCACTTCAGTAAAACCCTTGAACGTTTTTGTATTGCACATACTTTAGCACTGATCTTTGTGATGCAGAATTTTAGTTGAGATGTGCCAGTGGTCTGGAGTGTGTGTGGCTTTTTGCCTTTAGTTCCCCTTTCAGTATGGAGGCTGGGTTGGTCCTGTCATTTTATCAGTCTGTACTTAGACTAAGTCCCTTCCTGTTCTTTGTCCCCACATAAATGCTTGCTTTTCAAATTTCCCACAGTTGTTTTTACTGATGATAATAATGATATGAATGGCAGAGCAACTGGTTCAAGTAACAAGAATATGGATAGTGATCTGCTTATGTTGAAGAAAAACAGTAGATGAAGTGTACTGGTGACCCTCTATAGCCTTGTCTGTGGTGCTGTGGGAGGGTGTCTCTTGTCCTAGTACACTGGACAAGAGTTGAGTTTGAACTTCTGAGTTAACTCTTCTGATGGCTTACTTCACTTTCCAGTGGGGGAATTGGAGTGCTGATCAGTGATGAACAATCCAACTTGTAGGCAGGTAAATTCCAGGCCAGATAAAACTCTGTGGGTATTGGAATGTACTCAGCACATCATCCATCCCCTTGAAGTAAATGTGTTAGATGTTGCCTAGCCTGATTTATTGCAGAGAGAATTTCTTCAATGGAATTGCTGTATGGCACAGGTACTGTAAACCTGTTGCAGGAGACAATTGACACATCTGATTGATACTCCTATTTTTACCTGCATGGCATATGTAATGTAAGCAGCCCTGTTTGTAAATTTTGAAACTTTAGTTTCCTGTGCCACTTTGGAATGTTATATATCCATTGAGGCTATGCGTGTGGTGATAGAAACCCTGAATGCTCCCTGCTGAGTACCTGCTACTAATAACCACAGTCTGTATAGATCTACTTGGATGGCTTCCTGAAAGTTCTTCAGACTATAGAAACTTGTGGCACTTGCTGCTGTGACTTGCCAATGTGTCTCTCTTCTTTAATTTATAACTGATACTCTGATGTAATAACCATCAGTAGCAGCCAAAAAGTCTACCTTGGTGCAGTGTGTTTACAAAGCAGTCTGACAAGCTCTATGAAAAACAGATAAGGGAAAACCTGTATCTGTGGGGTACCTACCTATTTCAGTATGTAGCTTCGCAGTCATTTACAGTGATCTAGGGACATGATATTCAACATAAATTGCATTTACCTCCTGAGCCAAAAGTCTAATCTAGTGTGTATGGCATATTTAAACCTTTTAAAAACACATTACTAAAGCTTGGATGTGGAAGACTTGGTCTAAGAACATATGTGTGATCAGTTTAGAGTTGTCCGAGGCTTTTGCAGTTAGCAGTCAGAAATAACAAACTCAAATAAAGCTTTGATTTATTAAAAACCTTATCAGATCAGGGAAGCAACAACTTCAGACTCCTATATCTGAAGTTCCACATAATGTTACAAGCCCTTGCTTTAGGGAGGTTTGCTTCTGTTTTCTGAGTAAGGAAACCACAGAAATTCCACTTTGGAGTGTCCCCAGTTAATTCTCAGGCAGGTTAAAGTACTGATGCCTAGAAGTCTCCAAGCCACTTCCAGAATGTACATCTTCACCATTCTGTAAAAGTATTTCCTATTGATTTGAAAAATAAGGTGCTGTAGGTTGTATTTAACATAAGGCCATGTGATAAAAATTTTGACTGGGTGGTTTGATATGGATCTCTGAGCTAAAATGGCAAGACCTTAGTGAAGAAAACAGGACCTGGAAACTTCAACTGTAGTGCTTGTGTTATCAGAAAGCATGCATTCTGTAAATATCAAAGATTGATACGTGATGGGATGAACAAAAGAGAATACTAATGGATGTATTGATGACTTTGCATAGTTGCATTCTGTGAATGCATTCTGTAATGCACAATAGAGATTGCTGAATTCCTGTGGCAACTGATTGTAGTAATCCTAATTTTATCTTTAATCAGCTAATGATAGGTGGAATTCTTTTTCAAAAAGTCCAGAACATAAAACTGAACAATTTTCTTGTGTTTACTTTTGAAGCAAATGCAAATGTACTGCAGTGTTGCATTTCAAAGGTGCATGAGCACAGCAAAGGCAAATATAACTGAGTGTAAAGCTGTTTCTGTAGCTTGGTTGCTGAGAGTGATCAAGCCCAGCAACAGAACTCCAAGCATCTGAGCAGCTATCGAGCACTCAGTATTTAAGAGCTCTGTTTAACTTCCTGATTATTGGGCTGCTTGAGGGCAGTTCTCTGTTAGTAGTTTGTCCTGGATAAGTTTTTCTGTGCTTGAATTTGCACATATTCCAACAGCTTGAAGATGAAAAATGTGGAGCAGCCCATGCCACGTACTAAGGAGGCATTTTGTTTTTGCTAGGCCAGCCAGCTTTGGTGTGATTGGATAAGCTACTTTCTGACCTTTGTCAAGTGGAACCAACTTGGGGACTTTATCTTACAGGGAGTTTCAAGCACAGTGAATGGAACTGAAGTTGAAAGAGGGAGAAGAGAGGTTGGGCAGCAGGTACTGAGGGTATGGACTGGTGTGTTTGCAGTAGGATGTTTGACTTCTGAAGATGATTTACAGTGAACTGATGAGATCTGTGGAGGGAGCCTGTACATGCAGTTTTGTGCTCTGTGAACTGGCACATGGTGGGAATTAGCTGAGAGAGATGGGAGGGCAGATGGCTTGAACAATGCACACACAATATTGTGGGGATGTGCCTGTGTGGGTGGCAGTTTGGAGAGGGGAAGAAAATGTGACTTGTAAAGATCGGCTGTGGAGTGATGGACAGGTTCCTCGTCATTTGACCATGACATGTCACTGAACTGAAGACTTGATTTTATTGTGTCAATTTCTTTGGTGCAGAACTAGTTTTGACTTTACAATAGTATTTGTGTAAACTTTTCAAGGACACTTTGTAATACAAGTCGCATTTGACAAAAATACATGGTATGCAGTGTGGAGAGCCATGCAATTTTAACTGTCTCTTCATGTACCCCATTAAATTATGTGAGAGGTTTTCTTAGTTTTTTTTAATATTGAATCTAGCTATCTGAAAGCAATTTCAAACAGCAATTTTGTTATAGTCACACAATTGTTAAAGGCGAACTGGGGATACAGGTTGGAGCTTACAGGAGGGAAACTTCAAAAGCTATGATGTTCTGTAAAGAATATCCACTTTGCTATTGAAGGAGATCAAATTTTTGTTTATATCAAGGACAACTGGAGAAAAAACAATTTCTCTGAAGCTTTTAATACTAGATTGCAAAGTAATTCTGAACCATTAGGAAAGAAGTCAGATGACAGTCTTTGTACTGTGTTGTCTTAAAATTGAATAGTTAACTGGCGCTTATGTTTTACATTGGATGTAAACATGTGTGTTGTCTTCTCATCTGCTTTCAGTTTTTGCTTAAAGAGATGTGAAAGTAACAGTTGAAGAACACTGAAACTCTGGGCTCACTCCTGTTTCTGTCACACAGTTCTTGGCTTCTCCCTCTACCCTCCCGCCTTTGCTGTCTGTGAAGCTTTTAGCTTATATCTTGTGGATGCCAGCAGTTCTCATTAAAATAATGCAAAAGACTGTATGTCTAGTTAGTTCTAATCTAAACTGTTAATCTGCAAACTGAAATTGCCTGAATTATCTGCAAGGCTTGAAAATGTTCCTAATCTAGTTCTTACAGGACATGAAATACATTCCACATCTCAGCTATGTTCATTTAATCCTGCTGCCAAAGTAGTAATTTGAGCAAATAACTAAAACGTTTAGTGCTTAGGCAAATGAGAGCAAGACATTTAATCAACCAATCATTGCAGAAGAAAAGAAACTTGTTATACACTGAAGTTTTCCCATTTGACAGCACACAGTAATGGAGTGCTGCGACTTTGTTACCTCTTAGTGTTTAGCCTAACAGTATTTAATTGAAACGCTGTAATAAGAAAACTGCTTGAGTAAAGGCTTGTGTTGTTCTGTTGTCATCCCAATACAGGAGGATTTTATTCATAAATCATCCAGTCAGCTAAAAACACTGTTCTAAAACATTCTTCCTACACCAATCAGCTTAATTCTAATGTGCGAGTGTCAGTTCTTACTCAAAATCTACATATATTTTATCTGTTTGCGCAAATAATCCTATCTGTTCTATCTAGAAATGTAAGCAATGTTTTACTATGTTTTTGTTATGTCTGGAGCTAAGTTAATTTTGTAAAAGGTAGCACTGCTGAACTTCAGACTAGGCTTTTGGGCTTTTTACTAGCTAACACAGTATCTTAAGGCACTTAAGATATATTTCTACTTAAAACTAAAACTTACGCTCTTACTTCATGTTTGTGGCTTAATATATTTTAGTTTCTCTAAAGGCTCTAATTTAATCTCTACATTTTTTCTCTCTCTGAGGGACTCGGGCTTCTATTTCATGCATTCCAACAGTAGCTTTGTTTGAATTTGGAAATACTAAAAAATGGAATTTTATGTAGTCTGTCCTTAGTACGTGCAATAGTTGTTCTGCCTTTTGGCAGCATTGAACATTGAACCATTCTTGCTGCTTCACATTTTAGAAGGCATCTGTATATGAATTCCATTTGAAGGATGGCATTAACCAAGTGTCAAGTGTCACTAATAAGTGTCAAACATTTCTAGGAATGTTAATCATGAGTATGAACAAAATTCCTGGATTGGGGGAACTCATGGGTGTTTAAAAAATATATTAGCAAAATGTGGCATAGCATAACATGTTGCAGTATTTAGGTCATGATGCAACTTTTATAATGTATATGAACAGCTCGCGTTCTGGTTTTCTTCTTAAAAATAAGAGACAGGATTTAAAAATGAATGAATAAGGAAAGTGGAAACATAGGGCTCAGTTGAATGCTAATGGAATGTCTTTGTTTCCTTGCTTTGTACTTAACATTGTAACTCTTGCATATAATGTGTATGCAGTGTTATTCAAAGAAAACAACAATTAAAATAGAAGTCTAATTGGAAGGGACTATTAATATGGACCTTTTCTATTGGTTGCTGAGGCCTACTCTTTGTTCCACAAATAAATAAAATTGGGATGAAATTATACTAGAAAAGGAAATTCTGGATAGTTCCTGTTTGCAGGTTGGGTAAGAGATGAAGTACATGGCCTCCACTGCCAGCTCCTAAGGTGTGAAACAGGGAGTACTTCAAAAGGGGTTTTGTCTGTGTGTTGTCATGGTAGTGGTGGTGTTGGCATCCCAACACCAGGGACTTGGGCCACACAACTCAAGTGATGTAAACAGTTCCTGATCTTGGACAGTAACCTGCCCTCTGACTAGGGAGCCATGCCTCAGGACAGATTGAGGACTTTACCTTAGCAAGGTGTGATTTCAGTGGGAAAGTTTCCCTTTCCCTATATTTTCACCCTTCAGGGGAAAGCATATGCTCCTTTCTGATACCTCAAAATATGGGTGCCTTCTCAGTCAATGATCTTTCTCAGCTGTCAAGGAAAGTTTAAGCTTTTGTGTGAGGAGGGATAATTTCACAAATACTCCTGTATGCGGGAGGCCTCTGTGCATGCTATCCTGATGCTCTACTCATCATTCTGCTGGTCTTTGGGAGTAGTAGCCAGCATAGCTGGAGGATGAGCTTTTTAGATGGCATATGGAATTGGGGGATACCCAACTGTGGGAGAATATTTTTCTGTCTTAATTAGCCTGGGCTGCATGACCTCATAAGAAATGGCAAAAGGAACATTTCAGTGGTCATTGGGATTTGGAGGCTTTTTGAGAAGTGAGAGATTATTGGGTAGGCTTTAGAAACTTGACTCCAACAAATCACAGTAGTGTTGTTTTTCCTAGGGAATGAATTGTTTCTTGGGGTCTAAATTTATTATCGTTAAATATTTTTCAAATACTTCCTTGTCTGTATGATTGAGATTTTTTTTTTAAAATCTCATGCAGATCAAGTACTTGGGCTACTCAGTCAGACCTTCTTGACTACAAATTCTTCCAAATATAAGTTGTATTTTTTGTTCCTGTCCTTTTTCCCCATCCTCTTCCTGGCCTAAAGCAGATGTCTTGTTTTTCTTTACAGGCTCCAGATAAAAGGAAAGCATTAGAAGAGACCAAAGCCTACACAACTCAGTCTCTAGCCAGTGTTGCTTATCAGATCAATGCACTGGCCAACAATGTGTTACAACTGCTGGACATCCAAGCGTCCCAGCTACGGAGGATGGAGTCCTCTATCAACCATATCTCCCAGGTAATATCTTTTCTCTTTTAATAGAGGACTGGCAGTGTTGGTGGAGGCATTATCATGTCTATTATTATTGAGATGGATAGTTTATGTTGACTTCTTTATTGTGACAGAGGACGGTAAGGTTTTTTCCTTTCTAATATTTATGAAATACGCTTTGTGATTAAGGTCATGACCAAAATAAAATAGTTCCTGTATCAAGAACGCTGGAATTTGATTTAAATTGATTGATTTAAAGCAGGAATTAATTATTAAGATTTCAAGATCTGAAGCTGCACTTGAGGGAGGGGTAGAGAGAAGGATTCTGGTTCAGAAGGAAATCCAGTTAGAAGTGCCATATGAGAGGTGGTATTTTATTTAACTCATGCAATGAGTTCATTTGTTTTCATAGCCTTGCAGGACATAATTTCGTGTGCTGTATGGAAGGGGAGGGGGGTTCACATGCTGCCACTCTTGCTCAAGCCAAAATCCTTCCCAGCTAAGGCAGCTGAAAGAGTGAGCTGACCTTACTTGTACTGTGACTGCAGTATTATTGGAGTTGCTGCAGTGAGAACATGGAAATAGATGACAGAAAAGTATAGGCCAATCCCTCTCTGTGGCAGCCTGTATTTCCCTGGCTGAAGCTTCACCCTGTCTGCCTGCTTCTGTGGGGGGAAGCATTGCTGCTGCTGCCTGCTTTGTACCTATCATTGGCCTCATTGTATGCTAACTCAGCCAAAAATGTCTGCTGTGTTTAATCTGGAAGTGGCTTGCTGCATAACCAGGTGTGTGCCATGTTAGTGCCAATGTTGGCAGGGGCAGAGCTCAGTTATTTCATGCTTACACTGGTGTTCTGAAATGGGCTTGAGGGAGTTGTTAAAAGCCCAGTATCCACCCTGTTGTGCTCTTACCGAAATTCAGTCGGATCTTCACTGGACTTTGTCCCATGTCTCTTTGACATGTTTCATAAACAAATGCCACAGGATGCAACCTAATACGTTCTTCAGTGCAGCCAGTGAATTAAAAACCTTAGTTGGTCAACCAGCATCCTGTTGGTGGTACACCTTAGACCAAATAAGTGAAAGAAAATGCTTCTTACGGTCTCTGTTATCTCCCTTCCCAGCCCTGCTAACCTCTCTTTACTGATTTTTTAGAGTTGTTCTAAACATCTTTCTGTGAAATGACAGCACAGTGGTTTTGTCTAAAGCATGTCAGCAGGGGGAAGATTCCAGTGCATATGGAAGGGCCCTCCTAGTAACAAACCTATCAAAAAGGCATGTGAGGTTAACACGTGCTGAGAACTAAACAATGCTAAGAGCTGTGTAAAGTATTTAAAAGGTACCTGCCACTGAAACAGGAAAGTAGGAGGAAATGAAATTGCAGTAGATGAGTTTTTTAATTCTGTTAAGTATTCAGAGATGCTGGGATTATGACTACCTTTTAAGAAATGACTGGATAAAAAACTAAATCTATGGACTTTTCCCAAGCATTGGATGCCGTCTTACACTGAGCACATATTTTCTTAAGTGTTTGAGAGCTGCAGTGTGTGTGAGTGATTATTGTCAAATTCTCATTGGCCCACTAATATGACTAACCATGGAAAAAGCCAAAATGTTTGATTCTAGCATAAAAGGTGTTAACCCACTGTACTGTTTGCTGCTTGGATTGAAGGCACTAGCTGAAAGCTATTGAGTCACCTGATACATGAACTGTTTGCTAAAGGCTGGGAACAATCAGTGCTTTGTAAAGCTTTTGAGGAGTGTTTAGCAGGTCACTTGTTTGTAGTTTCTGTCCTGGTTGGTCTTGCCTGAAATTAATCCTTGCTTATAAATGAACCTCTGCGGACTAATTTTGTAGAATTAAACGGGATACAGATAATGCACACATACCAGCTCAGCTATTTGCTTTTAAGTGTTTCTGCTCAAATGCTTCAACTGCTTTTCTGAAATCAGATGTACAATTGCTGTGATAGACTGTTTTTAAATGCTTTGGGATCTCCAGAGTGTCCTTCCCTGTGCCTGTATCAGTTGTGAATATTTTCATGTTATTTTTAAAGCATGGGATGAGCAAATTCTCAAAATGGCATTATTTTTCATGGAAGAAATGTTTCCTGGAAACACAGAATTGAGGCATTGCTGATCGATAACTCAATTCTGGGTTTTGTAAAAGAAGAGCAGCTATCTGTGAAATAAGGTACAGTTTGATAGTTGTTCTAAGGAAGAAAGTCCTATGGCTCTTCTGAGCACAAGCTGTTTCTGTTCCCGTACTGTTTTTCAGTTCACTATGCTTATTCTCCAGAATGACTCTAAGCTAAATCCCTGGATAGCTAAGCCTGATTAGTAGCCACTCTGTATTTTTCTTAGCTTAGTGTCTTCTTCAGTGGAAAAAGCCCTCATGAAAAGTTAGGTGATGGACTAGTGTGTTATTATTGTTACTGGAGTCTAATTTTATAGATGGAAACTGTGCTTGGTTTTATAGGAAAAAAATCGTTGGGCTTTGGTTTCTGGTTGAGCACAAATGCAGACGCTTCACATGAGTAATTGCAGTGTGGTGAGGGAACACTTTTCTGAGGTGGAGGCCATGAACAGCTCCAGGATGTTGGCTTTCACATAGCAGCCAGAGCAAAAACCTGCCCAGCTGCATCTGCATTTTTCTGTAGTTACAGTTGTGTTTCAGCTGTAATGCCTGTGACCTGCCATGTGATAATTTACTGCACCCAGTACAGGGGGCTGTACACATAGAGCTCAGCTCTTGGTTTAAATCCTTCATATTGACTCGGAGCATTGCCAAGCTGACTTGACCTTTCCAAGCTGCTGTGATATGGCAGATCAGAGACTTGGTCACTCTCCTGGAGAAGTTTGAAAACCCTTCTGGTATAAGGGATCCTACTTGCCCCATTAGACAAGACTTGAGCAGAAAAAGCTAGTAAGCATATACTTTGCATCAACACGGGCATCAAGACTTCACTGATGGCATTAACTCAGCAAATATGCCAGACACCATCCTACAGGAAGGGCTGAATGCAGGATCCAGGGAACTATAAGCCTGTCAGCCTGACCTTGGTGCCACAGAAGGTCATGGAACGCATCATCTTGAGTGCTGTCATGTGACACATGAAACCAGGTAATCAGGCCCAGCCAGGATGGGTCTGTGAAGGCAAGTCCTGCTTGATCAGCCTGATCCCCTTCCATGACAAGGAGACACACTTAGCGGATGAGGGAAAAGCTATGGATGTGTCTACCTGGACATCAATGAAACCTTTGATGCCATTTCTCACAGCATCTCCTGCAGAAACTGGCTGCTCTTGGCTTGGATGGGTTTGCTCTTTGCTGGGTAGAAAACTGTTGCGATGGCCAGGCCCAGGAGTGTTGGTGAATGGAGTTACATCCAGCTGGTCACCAGTCACCAGTGGTGTTCCCCAGGGCTTGGTATCGGGGCCAGACCTGTTCAATAGCTTTATCAATGATCTGGATGAGGGGATTGAGAGTACCCTCAGTCACGGCAAGTGGGGTAGAAGTGTGGAAGGCAGGAAGGCTCTGAATGGGGATCTGGACAGTGTGGATGGATTGGAAGAGGCAAATGGTCTGCGGTTCAACAAGACAAAGTGCCAGGTGCTGCAGTTTGGGTACAACAACCGCATGCAGCAGTCCAGGCTTGGAGAAGTATCTGGGAAGCTGCGCAGCAGAAAAGGACCTGGGGGTGTTGGTTAACAGAAGCTGAACCTGGCCCAGCATGTGCCCAGGGGGCCCAAGACCACCAGTGCCATCCTGGCCTGTGTCAGAAGTGGGGTGGGTAGCAGGACTAGGGAAGTGATCGTCCCTGTGTACTCAGCACTCTTTCTTGCTTGTACTCAACTCTTCCTCTCCTCGTATTGGAATTAAGAGTTGACTTAAAACATGTACTTTATGATAAATTTTTTGCTGCTTCATTTCCACAAAGTTCAAGAGAATGAAGATGGGACAGCCAGATTTCTCAGAGGAGAGAGGTTGACAGGGACATCCTTGTTTACTGTGTCAAAACTGAAAAATATAACAGATCAGCACTCATGTTTATGTCAGAGCTGCAGCACTGAGTGTAGCAACTCTTCCTTTTTTTTTCCTCCCTCTATATAAACAGTCTTTAAATAGCTCAGTATTTAAATCCAAGCATGAAGAAAGCAATAGTCTCCTTTTAAAGAAATGATAATTTTCACCAGGAAACACCACTCCCCTTAAACATTCAGTGTGAAGATTTTCTTTTGCATCTGAAGCTCTCCTCTAATGCAAAATAGGGACTATTGTAAAACAATGTGTTCTGAAAGCATCACTCTCATTAAAAAAAGATACGTGTGCATCTTTTGTTACCATTTAAAATTATAAGGTTTTAGAACTATAAAAATAATTTAAAAACTCCCCTGAATTAGTTCAGAAGAATCTTGCCTGTTACCATCCACGTCTAATTAATTATGTGTGTAATTCAAGTGCCATGTGCAAGCAGAAAGCCAAATGCCTTATGTTGCTGCAGCGTGGTTGTGTAGGTAAAGTTGGGGCAATGGTGCAGATACACATCTTCTCATAGGCTTTCTGAATCTTACAGCTGTAGCCTGTGTTGAATCCCGAATACTAAGGCCTTTCCATTGAGTTAGCTACCAGTCAGGACTGCTGTGGATTAGGTTTCAGAGAAATTCTGCTGAACATGTTCTGGGGCTGTAAGGGGTGAGCTCCAAAATAGTAGCAAGTTGGTGTTTGGGAGGGAAGAGGAGCACAAGAGCTGTTACATGCTCAACCTCTGGTGTTTGAAGGGGCAAAAGGCAGTGCAGGAACAGTGGTGGCTCTTTATAGGAAAGAGCTTTCAGAGTGTGTGTGTACTTTGGATTAATGTGATACTGCATTGTGTATAATCACAACACAGTTTAATTCATGTTTAAAAGCCAAGAAATAGAAAGATGAATCTGTTGATGAATGTAGATGGTCATGCCTAGAAAGAAGCAATTATGTGAAGAACTTTAGTACACTTATGGATAGGAGCAAATGACCTTTCCAGATCCTCTTAATGGTGACTGTGCTTCCAAAGTACAGCTCTCCAGGTACTTTTGTGCTGAAGTTGCCTCTTTAAAAAGAAGTAAGTGCTTAGACCCTGACCTTTGTTTCTGACCTCAAGAACATATGGGCTAGATGGAAGGACTGTTAATTGGAGAGAAGATTAGCCAGAACTAGCAAATGGTTCACTGCTGCTAACAAGCAGGGTCAGTACTGGAGGAGTTCAGAACATGCTTTGGAGACCATTCAGAACATAAAGCATATCCTCAACAAATCTGGGACTAACTCTAAATTAGGAAAGATGATTCATACACTGCATGGCAGAGCATCAGTATGCAGGACTCTTATTGAACCAGCAAAAACCTCAGGAAACTGGGCAAGGTGCATGGTCCTACACCCTAGGGTAGGGCCCAAAGTGCATTTGTATGCACTGGGAGGTGA
Source organism: Pseudopodoces humilis (assembly GCF_049639895.1). Taxonomy (NCBI): domain Eukaryota; kingdom Metazoa; phylum Chordata; class Aves; order Passeriformes; family Paridae; genus Pseudopodoces; species Pseudopodoces humilis. Next base: position 135,869,304 of record NC_142200.1, on the reverse strand, counting down.
CTGTGAGTAGCAATGGGTTGGAAAGGAGCTGGTATGCTGATGAGTGCTGTGCTGAGCATGAGCCAATGCCACAAGACTGTCTGAATAAGTGAAGCAGTGTGGTGGAGCTGCCTTGGGAAGATTGTGGCTGGCAGATGGAAGGCAGTGATGCAATTTCATCTGGAGTACTGGGTCTGGGCTGTTTTGGTTTTTTTTTGTCACCTCTGCCTTGCTCAAGAGTGATTTAGGGAAACTGAAGACACTCCAGCAGAGAGGACTGCAGAGAAGGTCAGGGGCTTGGAGCATGCAGCCTGCAAGAAGAAGCTGAAGGAGTTGTGTTAATTTGGTCTGATAAGGAAAAAGCAAAGCAGTGAAGTTATGGTAGCTCGTTAGTACTTAAGTCTGTTTCCATCTTTGCAGTTGGTCTTTTGCTTGATAGTGATGGTGTAATGTTAAACAGCTAGCCATAAGCTGAAGCTTGGCAGATTAGTACATGGAGTTGGGAAAAGCCTTTTTATTTTGGAGTGTGATCTCTGCCATGACTTTTTGGTATTACCCTGCAGCAGCTGGATGTATCCTAAAAGCTGACTTCGTATCCTTGAAAGGCACAGCATAAATTATAGGAACTAATTGGTGTGGGGGGGAAGATAATTACAGAGTCAGGGGAGAAACTGCCATTACATATCTACAGATCTTGTGTGCTCCACTTCCATCCAGACTTTCCTTTCCACACATCCAGAAGTCTGTGGAGAGACCAAAAGTATCAGCAAGAGCTAGTGCATTGTCTAATGTTGTATACATTAAAAAGATAATGTCTTCTCTCTGGTTCTCTTGGACTGCCCCTGCCTGTCAGCAGCCACAAATACTCTAAATATGGCAAGAAACTTGCACCTTTTGTTTAGATTAAACTTGCCTTGGGTGACGTTCCCTCTCCTAGTAAAGTGCTGACAGTTATCTCTGTGGCCTTTGCTTCACATCCTGCTCTTCCTGTTCTCCCCCTAATAGAGGCCAAAGCTCCAAGAAGTTGTGCTGTGCTTGCTCTGTTTATCTGTCTGCTTTTGAAAATTGTTGTCAACTTCATGCATATCAGCTTCTACATGATATATATGAATTGCTCAGAAAGTAGTATAATGTGTAAGAGTTGCCTTGTCAGCCATTCAGCTGAGAAATTCCCTTCATGTCCACAAATGAATACATGTAGGATGTCTGTAACTCCTGTGCAGTTCAGCTGATGCAGGTAAAAAGAAAACCCCAGCACATTACCAACAAACAAATCAAGTCCTCCATAACAGGTACACCTATGAGAGAGTAACCACAATGTCAGCCTTTCTGTGATGGGGAAGAGCAGTTGCTTTGATGAAGAAGAAACTGAACCAGAAACTTTCATTTCACACTTTTTTTGTTTGCCCTGTGGAATGCAGGGTTTTGAACATATTTTTGGGGAATGGGCAATGTTGCTTACTTTAATAGACATTGACTGTCATGAATTCCTTCATATGCTTATTCCCATTTCACCATCTGCCAGAGGGGCAGTCTGAATGCATAGTTTTCATGTGTTTTAGACCATTAAAACCTTCTTTCTGCTCAATGATTATTTGGCTGTAAGCTCTAGATACCTCATTAAATACTGAATTAAGAGGCCTGATGCAGCCTCTTGTTTTCTGAAATCAAAGCCAAAAACCCAGGACTGAGAACATGACTCTGAAAGGCCTTTTTGACAATTTTGTGTAACAAAGGAGTCATCAGTGTTTGTGCAGTCTTTTTAATGAAAACCTCTCATATCTGGAAGCTATACCACACTGACGAAATGCGTCACTAACCTGATATAAAGTCACATATTGGACTTTCCAAGGAGTCTTGGTTTGTTTGGGGCTTTTTTCCCCCTTCAGATGCATCTGATTACCTTGCTGCCTGAATTTAATTTTCCTTCTATTTCAAGTCTTAGTAAGCCAGCAGTATCCACATATGAATAGTTCTTGGTTTACATCTCATTAAAGTTTTATCTCTGTCAATGTTTTAATTGCATAAATGCAGTGTATGAGGTGATAAGAACATTGTGCCTAATAAAAGAGCAGGTAACCAGCTACCAAAGCATTTAGTCAGTTGCTGTACCCGTGCCATCCAGTGCAGCTATTTGGGATGTTGGTTTTTGTGGCAACTGGGTAGTGGTGTGCTTGAGCTGACTCTTTTTGGGGAAATAGAGGGGAGAAACAAGTACAGGAAACTTACTGTGGAGAAGATGAGTAACAGCATTTGTTGTACAGCATCACTGAAGCTGCCGCTCAAGCACAACACATCCTGCTGGGTGCTTGTGGCTGGACTTCTTGTGCTGTTCAGATAGGGATCGCTTAGTGATTTCTGCTGGCTGGTTTTACTAGGACCACATAAGTACTTAGTTAACTTTGATCTGCAGGTGGAAAACCAAGTAATGATTCACATGGGTGTTTATAAGCCAGTAATAACACTGCCACTTTTAATGCTGCTGCTGCTGGTTTGATTTTATTCTCTTTTTTAGCAGCCTTTTGGGACCCATTGGTATCTGTTATGCATGTCTTGTAAAAGCCCCCTTACAGGCCATACATATACAAGGAATACTTTATTAGTTCATGGGAGGTCTATGAATGATTTGTTAGCTGCTCTTCTGAAGAGTTGGGACAACTTCTGTTGTTTTTTTGTAACTTTGTACTTTTGTAACTTTGAAAAAGTGTATATGAAGTGTGAAAATCTGTCCAACTATGTTAATATCACTAAACACTTGTTACATGGCTCCTGAGCCCCAGTGGGAATCCCCTCCCTTCCCCAGCATCATCTCTGCATCACTGGGGCAGTCACAGACCACAAAGGGAAGCTTCCCTTTACTGTACCACAAAAAAATGTGAAATTGTGTTGGGTGATATAATTTATGGCTAAAGACCTAAATAAGTTACCCTGAACATTGTTTATTTGAGACAGCTTATTTTGCTGGAGAATATTGTTGATTCTTCCCTCTCCCTGCTGCTAGTACCATCAGAGAGGGTATTATGGCTCTCTATAGTAGTGGAAATAAAACTGTAAATTTGTTTTTTTAAAAGCTGTACTGTATATAGGATTTCTATTTTTTAACGAAACTCGTCAAGAATGTGTCTTGAATGAGCACATTTTGAGTGACAGGTAGCTAAGGCCATCATTTGCTATTTCACCCATTCCTGTGTGGAATGTTGACTATGCATATAGAAGTAACCAGCATAAAAGTATGTGTGTCTCTTTCTCAGTTCCAAAAAATAGATTACTAAAGCTGTCATTTTTGTCTCTAATACTAAATTCTGGTTCCAAGAAATAGTTATATTATTTAATAATTTTGGCTAATATTGTACCTAATTCTATCTTATTGTTTACATTTTTGTGCCCATATGTGACCACAGAATCACAGGGTTTTTATTTTTTTGCTTCCTCTTTGGGAATCTGCTGAGTAGCTATGGCTTCTTAATGAATGTATCTTTGTACAAGTGCCAATGTTTAATGTAGTTTTACCTGTTCATGCCTAAAGGCATTTGCTTCTTCCCCTCACATGTTGTCCCAGCATGATTATGTACAATGGATCCAGTGGTACAGTTCAGCATGGGCTCACACCACGACTGAAGCACAGCTTGCTGTTTCTTTAACTGGCTTCTCTGTCCTCGCTTGCAAGAGAGAAATAATAATCAACCTGATCTTGTCATGCTATCTCAAATTCCTCTGTGTGGCAAGACCAGGAGCAGCAAGGGTATGATTAAAAGCTATTAGGCTTCTAAATATAAAATAAGAACAAGTAGGATGGGAACCTTAGAGTTGAGAGGGATCATGATGGAAATAATAAAACATATCATTGCTTCAGGAAAAGTCAGTTGGGCCATCATTTGAAAATATAAATACAAGGAAATTGAATAATGGCTGAAGGGCTTGATTTGAATGTAGGAATTTCTGCTTGCATGTTGAACTCGGTGTCTTAGAGGATTTTTTTTTTCATTTTAAGATAGTATTTTTGAACTGTGTTCAAAACTAGGCTATATAAGGTTGCAAGATAAGCCCTCAAACCACAAATCAACCTTTATCTGACTGGAAAGGAGATAAACATCATCTTTGGGGAGCTGATCCTTCTTTGTCCATTTATAGGATTTTCTTATGTGTGTTGTTAAGTATTGAGCAAGATGCAGTAATGGCTAGATGTACAGGACTAGAAAAGATGAGTTCTGCTGAGGATAAGGCTTGTCACCTAAGCTAGGCTGAAAAAGGTCCTAACTGAAGCTTTTGAATAGGGTACATATTGTTTGCTCTTTAATAGCTTATAGGTAGTGTGTGGTAAGCCAATAAAATGCCTGCTGGTGTGACAATTTGTGTGTTCCTCTAAATAGTTTTTGAATTTCTTTTCATTAAAACTTAGATTAAAAATAAGAAAAAAACTTACCTTGAAATTATGCAGTTGACATGCACATGTGTCTTGGTTGATTATGGCTTCTGAGAGTGGTAGAAATATTATGAAATATTATGTTATTTCAATTCTCCATCTCGGGGTAATTTTTGCCTGCTGTGGTGATGAGTGAGATGCTGAAGTAATTGAGGACAATCTCCATTTGGGACATGGAGGAACCTCCAAATCCTAACAGAAATGTTCCAACCTCATGTAATTATGAGTCATTAAGGTAAAGAAAGTAAGTCCAGTCAAAATGCCAGAAACAAATTAGTCTTTCTCAGCTATCTACTCTCCTACCTGTGTCACTGTATTTTGATTTAGTTTCTTCATACACTCTAAATCTCATGTTAAGATCCAGCACCAATAGGGTTATATCAGCCAAAAGCTGAGAGGAGCCAGGTCATCCTTTATTTTATTTGTTCCACTCTTCACACTGAGGATGGCCATCTTGCCACTTACATATCTCTGGTTTAGCCTGATGTGTAGTTAAACATATCTGGTTTTGTGTTATGGACAGTGTTCAGACCAGTAGGTATGTCTGCTAGTGCATTATTTTGATGGTAGCATGACAGCTGGCCTCAGAAGTGCTGCATCTTATTACAGTTTTGAAGCACCCATGATGTAGTGGTAGTGTTTGATGGTACTCTGGCATCTGAATGCTAAAATGGGAGGAGAGAATTTCTGGGGGTGTTCATGGTGCTTTGGTTAAAATAACAAGTTTTTCCCTTTTCTGAGCTCAGGCTCTGGCCCATGAATAAATAACAAAAAGCTCAGGAAGTGGGGGATGGTTTCCATACGCCCTCACTGAGCAAAATTCAAGTTCAATCCCTGGGGATTTTGCTGCTTTAAGCAGCAAATTCCTCCTGCAGTGCAGTGTGCCCCTGGGCTGGCATCTAGAATATCAAGCTTCACTCCCAGTTGGCTTGCTTCATGCTTCTAGATGTCCAGATGTGGGAGCAAAGGGGTAGTGAGGGGACCACTACTCCAAGTTACTGGCATCTTGTTTTCAGGTCAACAACTTTAAGACTGCATTTTCTTGAGCTGCATTAGTGTGTAGTCCTTCAGTCAATGCCAAAATGTCTTCAGATATGCTCTCTCCTAGAGCTGCCTGAAATACTTGGACTATATATATCTGACATTTAAAAAAAATTATTTGAAAAACTTTCAAAATACTGGTTTTCATGTGAAATGTTTGCCTAGAATATGTTTCAGAGAAGGCTGCTGACTGGTCATTATTGGATAATGACAGATCACCTACTTTGAGAATATTGAAAAGCATCATTAATCAGTAGAAACTGACTTAAGAAAATGTGGGATGAATTTTTCCAAATGCATTTTTAGAAAGCAGACGTTCTGCAAACAATTATGTGACTTAAGCAAACATCCTGGGAAAACAGATTGTGAGCAGTCTGCAGATCTTACTTGGATAACTTTCCTGTGTACTCTTCCGCTCCTGCCCATTTGCCGAGATTCCTTAGTCATGGTAAAAAAAAAAATTGTTAAAACAAATGTGTAGTTGTTGAGTTGTTGTTTATATTGGCTGTATACTTCTGGGAGTAAACGCACTCTGTACTGCTGAATGGATATACACAGTTTAAATCTAAAAAGTACATTGGCCTCCTCAGACTTTACCAAAGCATTGGGGGGAAGTAGGCCACAGAAGTTTGCACAGCTGTCTCTTTTGTAGCTCATTAAATTGTGTTGTGCTGTACTCCTTCATCTCTTGGAGAACTCAGTAGCACCTCCCTCCCTGATTAAAGGTATCTCAATCCACCTTCCTGTGCACTCAGGTTTCCTGCAGGTGTTTAGTGACTCTTCACTGTGTGTTTTGCTGTCCAGCACTGCACAGGTCAGTGTCCAGTTGTGCACATGTCTGTGCTGGTTGTTACTGTGGAGTGGTAGAACTGCCTCTTGAAACTCTGTGGTGCCATTCAGAGGTTTATAAACCCACCATGGTGTTTGGAGCACCCTCACCAGGCAACCCCTCTACCCTCCTCAGTTAGCTGTAAACACTTCAATGGTCAATATTGGTGTAATGTATGTATAACTTCTGCCTTAAGTGACAGTAGGAGATGGCCAGTCTTCTTTTTCCTGCCATTTTCTTGTGACAGGCAGTGTTTTATTCTTGGCCCCCTATTCCCTGACTTGTGGGCTCAATTATCTTGGAGACAAGGTCTTAAGAACTGCAGACTTCCAGCTGCTTTTTTGACTGGCTTCATTATCTTTGTCCTCTCCACTGGCTGATGCTCTGCTTCTCCCCAAGTGTTTGCAATCATATTTAATCATTATGCTAATGACTGCACAGTGGAAATGGCTGATTTGAGCACGTGGTCAGTCTAATGAATTGACTGTAGCAATAGTAGGATAATACATTCAGCAGCAGGGACATAGTGATGTGCCTGTGTCTCTGTGCCTATGCACAAAACTTCTCTTCAAGACTTGCACTGTCTGTTAACCTGCCATCAGGCTGCAGTGTTTGTGTTCAGGTGCTCTTGCACAGGACAGAGTCAAGATCTCACTTTTGGGTGTGTGCATGTACAAGCCTGAGATGTGATCCTGGTGGAGGGGCTGAGTGATGGCACGGCTTCTTCTTGAGCCAGTCTCCCTCTGTCAGTAGGCCCTGCCTTAGTCAGAAAAAGTTCTGGGTGAATAAAGTCTGGATGTTACCAGCAGATGTAACTGCAGTGTTTCATATCAGTTGTGGCCAAGAGTTGGGAGGCTAAGGGAAATCCATTTACAGAAACAATGTGCAACTTCCTGTTTGACTTGTGTGTGGAATTAAAAATGGCAGTGGAGAACTAGAGCAGCCTTAGCAAGTCTATCTCTGCCTTGGCCCTTCCTTCCCACCCTGTTAAACTGGTAAATGTCATATTTGCTTGTCTGTCTTCTGCTTTTACTTAATATATCCCAAATTAAAAGAAGTCTGTATGACTCAGTCCAAAATAGTAGCACAGTCTTAGAAAACATGTGAGGGAATTTTTGTCAACTCTCCTTTTTTGCCTGAGTATTTTAATAGGCATCCACATGCAATGCTGCGGAAACTCAATTTTTTGGAAGAAGTTTGATCTGATGTAAGTTCATGATGCTTCTAAGTTTGTCCTCTGTTGATGTGCCTTCTTGCTGAAGGGCATTTGGGAAAGGAGAGGCTGCATCAGAAAGTTGATCTGTTTTGTTCTATATATGTCTATATTTGAAAACTGTGAGGAACTTATCAGATCCTAGTTGTTTTGGTGTTCAAGGTACATGGAAGAGCTCTTTACTACAATAATATGCAGAAGATAGTAGCCTGGGTAGTAAGTGAACTGTAAAGTAGAATATGGTACTGAAAACTTTTAGATTGGAATGTGTAGTGGCTGAGGATTGTTCCTGCCACCCTATTTTTACTGATGGACAGGGTGGACAAGAGGAAGAAAATCGCTGTTGGTGGTTATCATTCCACTGGAATAGCACCTCACAATGTTGCAACAAAGTTACTTGCCATAGCATCTTGCCTACTTTTTTATTAATTGTTTTTAAAAGTCCAGAACTTTAGTAGTTCTCTTCTGGACAGAGTGGAATATTCAACTCTCGAATGTTCAACCCTTGAGAAATAGGAATTTCACATAGGGTAAGCTATGTTTGTGGTGTAGATAGTGTGGCCTTGAGTCACATGATGGCTGTTTAATTAATACTCATGAGTTACTCCTGGTGCAGTGCTGACCCAGCTAAAAACCAGCACATCTCCCACTAGCTTATATCACTGCCGTCAGATGACATGATCAAAGAGGGATAGAAGGAACATTGTGCCTTGGGCAATTTGTAATCAAACTATGTCTGTAGGTAGCTAAAGGATACCCATCGTCATTCCAACATCTGCTGTCCTTGTTTTATGTGTGGGAGAAATAGTCTTTCTCAGAACTGTCAGCCTTACGTGTTTCATAGGCCCTGAATTCATGAGAAGGAGGTGCTTGGGAAAGGCATTTTTGTGTATGTGTTTGTGTATTTTTGTGTGTATGTGTATATTTTGTTGGTTTTAGATCATTTGGTGATTGGGATTTCATGTTTTAAGAAAAGTGTCTGAAAATTAATCGAGACCACTTTCAAGTAAATATATGTGATAAAGCAGCTATTCTGAGTTTTGTTATTCTTTAGATAATAATTATTTTGAAATGTACAATAAATCCACTATCCCATCCACATAACATAACCTTTATCATTGGAAAATATTTTATTTTTGCTATTAGAGCTGATTAAATAAAGCACTGAAGAGGCGATACATTAAGGCTAAGGCAATATTAGCTCACTTTCTCTTGGTGTGGGTTCTGTCCCATGCTCTTACCAATTTGACTTGCCAACTTACAACTAAATGTGAAGTATTGGGCTTTGGGCTTTTTTTTTGTTGTTTTTGTTCAGGCATGAGCATTCTGACTCATCATTGTTACAGCTTTATCAGCTTCGTACCTCAGACAAACTTTCAGAAAATTCAGACTTGTTCTGTTGAGTTTATTTTTCATAGGATTTTTTTAGATGGTTTCCTTTTCAGCCACCTGCAGTGCGCTTTGCAATTGCACATGTTCATCTCCTGTGAAGTTGCTTTTTTTTGGCATACAAAATGCTTTTTGTTTGACATACAGTTTTGTTCTACTCCCATGGTGGTTCTTTAGTGAGTCCAAACTACTGAAGAAGCCATTTAATTTTTCCTTTCTGTTGTGCTTTCCTGCAGTCAAAAATATATTTAGGTTTGTATGTTTTGTTTAATTCTAGACAAGTGCATTGCTTCCAGTAAGGAAGAGGGACTCAATCAGCTACTTTAAAATGCTGGAACTCTTATGTGAAAGCTTGCATAAGCATATTCAGTTTCTTTTTCTTATTTTTTTCTTTTGAATTGACTTAGTCATGCATATCTTCAGGAATACCCAGCAAAAAAAAATTTGAAGTTACTAATATCTAATTTCACAGACTGAAATACACTTACACATACAGCTGGAATTTTGACTTTGCATAATCAAAAGCATTTATCTGCTTTTTGTGCTTTTTAGAGCTGAATACAAATGTAAAATGACTGCACATTCTAAATGTTGTTCTGTCAAAAATCCATCAGATTGTACTGTTCAAACACTTCTCTTTTGAAGTGTCTTCCACTTTAAAGACTGATTTTAATCAGCAACTGGTGTTAGTTAAGCATTGAAATGTCTGTTCAGTTCACTGTGTAGAACACTAAAGGAGAGGGGGTGTACCTTGAGAGTTCTCTTATTGGAATCCCGTCTTGGTGAAGGGGAGGTGGTGGCCAGAGGAAGGGCTGAGTAAAAGAACTGACATTCAGGAAGATGTTTGTTGCAGTGTGAAACTCAAGTGAATGGTTACCAGTTGTTAATTTGCCATGTGCTGTAGTTTTGATCTGATGCAGAGCTGGGTCTGTACTTCCTGTTGTGCAGCACTTGTGAAGGAGGGGGGAGGCAGGGGTGTGTGAGGTTCAGCCACAGCTGAATATACTGGCAACCATATTCTAAAGTGGTCAGGGATTTTGTGTCAGAACAGGGAATAACACCATGGAAGCCATTTCTCTCTCTTCCCCCACTCCTGACATTGGATGCTGGAAAGCCATAGACTTCAGGAGGCGGGTGGAGATAAATGCCTTGTCTCCTCTTCTGTCTTCCCACAGAGATCTACATAAGTGATGCATTTTTTTTTCTATTTGTTTATTATACTCAATTTCTTGAAGATGGTATTGAAATAGCAGTTGCATTTGAAAGAAAAGAAAGTTATCTAGAAAACAGAAAAATTGTTGTACTCCATATAAACGTGTATCATAGGATTGGTCATAGGAGGGCTAGTGCCTTTTTTTTAATGAATAATGCTCCTAATGCACTTTTTATTGCAGTGTATGTACATATAGTTTGCTCAAATGGTTAAAATTGGCAGTAGATTTTGCCAAAGCACAGGAAGTATTGTCTGTAACTCACATTTTCATTAGCAGCTAAAAACATCAGTGGAAGGTGTTGAACGGAGAAATCTGGGCTGTCACTGTGTGTCACTGTGCCCACAGCGGACAGCTGTGGCAGTGCTGCCTGTACCTGTGCCCACCTGTACTCTGTCTGTTCCTGGTGCTGTTGCAGGTGCACAGCTCCAAGCCCAAGCAGCAAAGCTCCTTGCTTGGTATAGCACAGGAAGTCTGGCAGAGCCAGGAATAGAACTTCAATCTGCTGTTTTCCAGGCTCCTGCTTTTAGTCATAGACCCATCCCACCTCTTCACTCACTGATGTCCTGGCAGACAGCCGCCTCCTGCGTGCAGGGCCAGCTGCTTCTGCAGCGCTGTCTGACCTCCATACTCCAGATGTTTGAAGTTCCATTTCCCTCATGCTTATGTGAACTTTAGCAGAGTGCTTCTGGCATTTTACCAATGCAGCGGAGAGGAGGAAGGGCTGTTAGCTGTTTTCTTTCCATAATAAGGGCCTCTCGAGCTGCTAAAAATCTCCTTCTCTGTAGGACTTAAGCTCCATTTGCCTTCAGTTGCCATCTGCCAGTCTTACTTCTCACATCCCTCTCCCTGTTCCCAGAGATACTCCTTATGCTCTGTGTTGACATCATCTTCCTTTCAGTTGGGGAAAGTGGGGAGCAGGGGGTGAGGGTGTGATGAGACTTCCATGTGTCTCTCCAGAGATGTTTCTCATTCATAGACCCTAATTCTGTGAGGTGGCATTTCACAGGTGAGACCTACTGGATTCTGTCAGATGTCCCATTTTATCTGATCAGCCTCTTGCATGAACATGCCTGAAATAGTCATTAAGAGAATAATATGACAAGCTTCTTTCCTTCACTGCTGAGGGATGAATATGTATTGTCCACAGCAGTCCTCCTATTTGCACTTGGCACCAGGAAAGAAAAACCAGGCATGAACTCAAGTCTGGCTCTTGGACAAGTGGGCTGGTTTTTGTTCTGATTCTTGTCCTAGAATGTCATGTACCCACTCCCAGCCCTTCTGGTCTGTCCTTGCCCATTCTGTTCTCCAGCAGAATGCTGATTTGCCAATAAGGTACTCTGAAAAGCATCTATAGAAGTAGTCTTTTAGCTGAACAGGCCTCTCTTTTTCCTTTTCTGTGCTGTTAAATAGGTGTATGTGCCACTCCATGAGTCATGTTGTGGAAATTAAGATACAGTTGGGGTCCAATTCTCAGTGAATCCTAGTGTTCCTTTTGGAAGAAAGGCTAAAGGTGAGGCTGTTTGTCCATGGGTAGTAATCTTTAAGCCTGTTTCTCTAGCTTCTGTTTTCAGGTTTTTTTATCTTAACTAGGCTTATTTTCTTTTTTAAATTCTTGCAAGCACATGTCTGTTAGTCAAGAATCAGTTTCTTAAGTATGTCTTGAAATGAATAGAGCTTCAACTTGCTATGAAACTATGTGTGTAATTGTTTTACATTCTGTGCTTCTGAATTCCAAAAACATACAGTCCTGAGTAAATGGGATGTCTGTGTATACTTCACTCCCTGACCAGTCACCCCCTATAGCTGTCCTGATATCCCAGAAAAAAAAAATCTATGTGAAGGTATAAAATATCTTCAAATGTTGCTGAAATATGGTTTGCTTTATGCCAATGGCAGTTGATCTGAGAAAAAAACTGCTAGTGTATATAAAGAAAGATTTAAATTCTAAATCAGGTGCTAGCTCCATAGGATTAAATTGAAATATAATCTGTGTTCAGACATAATTTAAGAAGTAGTGATAAACTGTCAAAACAAGACCCACAATCAACACTTTTTAAACCCTCCTCTCCATTGGATAATACTAGTAAAATGCATTGTTAGCAGTGTGATTATATTTTTTTATATATATATTTATATTTTATGTATAGAAATATATTTTAAAAGTGTACCTTTACATATTAATGACATCTGGAAGTAGGATGTATTTCTCTAATTATTTTTCTTTTGATCTCTCTAGTGCCTTTCCCCCTCTGCTGGCAACATTTATATGGACTGTGAAAGTTGCTGTATATATCTGTGTTGATGGCCTTAGTTCATAGTGTTAATCTGTGGAAGCTCTTGAATGTGAGCCCTCTGTGCAGGAAAAGGAAGGTGGCATATCAGATTACATGAGATATGGCTTATCTGGCTCCTCTAGCCTTTTACCTTAAGAGGCCTGGATTTACCAGGACTTCAGGAGATGAGGCTTTCTGGAGAGCCTGTCCTACTATTGTCACTTTGTCTGTATGCTGAAGAGAATGTGTGAGAAACTTCTATCTATAAACCTACCAGAAAACATTGCTGGGTTTCTAGCTCTGGAAATACAACTCTTAAATCTATTTCAGTTGCCTCCTACATTGCCAGCACCCCATACAAAGTAAACACTCAAGGTGAAACTCCAATGTCCGAATGCTTCAGAGTGATAAGAAACCTTACTTTCATGGTGCAGGTTCAAAAGGCATGTCAGGATATTATGAGGATTCTCAGATGAATTTAGATAGTGGTGTTCAGGCAACTATTAGCCTTAGTGAAAGTTGGATTGAAGGATTGTTCATATGAAATAAAAAGGTCTTGAAATCCTTATATTCTTAAAGGAATTTGGGGAACTGGAAAAAGCATCTCCCTTTTTCTTTTCCTCTAGTAACTGTTGCTTGTTGCTTGCGCTGGGTTTCTTCTGTGGATGGACTGATAAATTGACAGTGCTTTAGCAGACTTGATTGTGGTTACTGTCCAAGAGGCTGTTAAAAATATCTTGAAATTGTCTCTTGAAGAGGGGAATGGTAGGAAAGGCTGTTCCCCTTTTTATTATGAAAGTGAAAGATAATCAATATAAAGCTTCTAGTACGGTGCCTTCATATGAAATTTGTTCAAAGCTAGCTAGGGACTTGAATTTCACACAACTGATAGCTGATAGAAGCTATGATAGAAGATTGCATCAGTCTTCTCCCTTAAGAGACAGGATTGACTCCACCAGTCCCTGATAACAGGGCAATATTTCAGTCAAAGTTTCTTCCAGTTTTTTTATGTGCTTCTTAGATGTTGGTTAACTTTACCAGATGTCTGTTCTTGAAGAACTGGTGAAGAGGCAGATGCTCACCAACCTGACCAGTTTTGGTCTGTAACGGAGTTGGTATTGTCACAGCTGGAGTGTTCAAAGAATTTCTAGTTGGTGGAATTGATGGCTACAATTCCCAACACCAGTACAGCCTCATACTTTGGAGGAGATCCCCATGGAATAAATGTGTGTGCACAGTGATAGACAAGAGTGACCGATGCCAGTTGCACCAATGCTCTGCTCTCCGTGTCTCCCGTAAGGCCAGGCCTGTTTAGTGCTTGGACTCTCCTGGACAAGAGAGGGAAGTAAACTATTTTATATCTGTAGGTACATTACTTGAGTTTCTTGAACAGTATCTTGGTATTAGACAATATGTAAGCAATAGTTTCAAGCCAAATACTTGAGTTACTAGCACTTTCATCAAGAGTTAGTGAAATATGTAATTTGCAACACAGTTGCAAAAGACATCTGATTTTACATGATGTCATAAAACCCCAAGCTACTCATTTATGCTTTTTCATGCCTGATGTGCCTTGAGTCCATGATTGATCTTTTCTGTGCGATATTTATTTGCAGTTTAAATATGTTCACATTTCCCTGTGTTGAATTTTCTTTACCAAATAATGGCATAAAATGGTGCCCTCACTGGAGAAGTTATCTGTCTGACCAAGCTCATTAAAGCTGGGGATTTCATTGTTCTTTTTGTAGGTCAAACTGACTTCATTGCAGGTAGCCTGTGCAACATGCATTGTCTAGGTCTCATCAGTGCTGTTACTCAACCATAACTCATTTATTTAAAAGGTCTTACTAAACATGCTTTCTTTCTGGAAGTAGCGGTGGAATGAATTTGTATTTCTAAAACAGGACAAGTTGATGTTCTTGTCTCACCGGTTTATTTTCATTTCAGGGAAACTTATTGTATAAACTGTATAGGAAGTCAGTGAAATCTGTAGTTTTGGAGAATGACAGTAAGGGTTAATATTAAAGCTGGGTTTAGGAACAGATTGCAAAGAGTGAGGGTTTGGGTTGTTTTTATTTATTAAGGGATGCCAAAAGCACCTTAGTGTTTGTTTCTTAAGTTATGTTTCCTTTGGTTATACACTTTTTAGTGGATGTGTGAACTTGTAGTAGAAAATATTTGTGTTAGAAAGTTTTTAACATTTAACTATGTGTATTCTACTGCTATGTATGACCAATTAAATCTGAAGCTGTGAGTGATTTTTTGTGGGCAATAGAACAGATACTACCTTTCATATTGAAACGAAAAGTAAGCTTGGAATCCAGTTGTATCAGAGGTCGAGGAAGGAAACTGAACTTTCTCTGCACCACTCACTATTGCATTGCATAGTTCTGTTGACAAGGTTGAGTCTGACTGCCTTTTCCCAGCATTTTGTGTCACATCAGGCACAGTTCCCGCTGAAAGAGGATACTATATTTGATGGATTGTTGTGATGTGATACGTCAAATCTAGTGTTCCAATTGGCTTGTCTTTGACTAGAGGTCTTTGGGTTTTTTTGTTTTTAAGCAATTCTTTTATCTTACTCTGCCAGCAATGCCCTTTGGTTAAGAGAATCTTACTGTTCAGGTATAGAATGGATGAAATACTGTTCTCTCCATTAACTTGGAATTAGATGATGCAGTGTTTAGCATACAGTCATTTAAAGTTAGATGAGACCAATAAGGATAATCAAGTCCAACTCCTTAAAGCTCAACCATGACTTGGTATCATCCAGGTGCTCATTGAACTCTGACAGGCTTGTGATTGACCACTTCCCTGGGAAGCCTGTTCCAGTGACCACCCACCCTGTCAGTGAAAAACATTTTCCTAATGTCCAGTCTGAAATACCCCTGACATGGCTTCATTCCATTTCCTCATATCCTATTGCTGCTCACCGGAGCAGATCAACACCTTCCCTGTTTGCTGCCCACCTTGAGTTGTTGGCTGTGATGAGGGCACCCCTCAACCTTCACTTCTCCAGGCTGAAGAAACAAAGTGACCTCAGCCACTTGTATGGCTTCCCCTTGTCACCTTTCAACATCTTGTCACCCGACTCTGGACACACTCTGAGAGTTTGTCCTTCTTGTATTGAGCTTCCCCAAAGTGCACACAGGACTTCAGGTGCAGAGCAGATTCCTTTGGGGAAGTACGTCACAAAGTTTGTGCAGAACAGGTTGCTGAGCCTCAGGACATGTGATTATAGCAAGTGCAGTAGGAAGATGGGGGTGGGAAGTGGTAGCAGGTCATGCTGTTTGCCTGGCTGATGTGTCTTATGTCTGAGTTTTGTTAGTATAAAGTAATTGTAACCTATTCTGCTGACATTTAGGTATGTATAGCACTGATGCCCTGTAATCAGGGCTCTACTTGCCTGAAATAAAGTGTTAGTAAGAGACCCAACCCTATATTTAACCACAAACTGAAACAGCAAAAAAGAGAAACAATGTCAAAATTACAGAAAACTGTTGCCAATAACAAGCTCCTTGGTCTTCCTTGTCTCCTTGCTTTAGAGAAATTAGCATCTTAAGGAAGTTTGTGGAATGTGATCCTGCATTGCTTCTTCTCTGAGTGAGTTTAGGGACAAATTGAAAAGTTACTGGCTTGCAGCTCTGTGTGGCACAGGGCATTTGTTCGTATGATGTGAAAGTTCTTAAAAGCATTGCATGAAAGGGCTTGTAAAACTGTCATTGAAAGTGGTGGTGTAATTTTAGGATTTTTTTTTTTGGTCTTACATGTTTGAATGTTAGATTTTTTTTTTTAAGATCAAGGAAATGTCCTTGAAGTGACTTTTTGCTCTTCCTTAAACTCAAATTTGAGTTGCAGTGGTTCAGGAGTAAAAAGATTGTAGAAGTTTGAATTGTTTTTCCTTTTTTATTTTAATACCCCCATATGTGTGAGCTTTATCAAAATGTTTAGATACCCTCATATTAGCTTGGCCAGAGATGCTTCAGTCTCTATTTATTGTAAATTGTTTGTTCTGGGCTAGCACACTGTAGCATGTGGGTAGAGTGGTATCTGCAGCATAGGGTAATTAACAACTATTTGCTGTATCATTGCTGTACTTCACTTGGCCTTGAGGCTGCTTCTAAGGAAGCAAATAGTTAAAATTTAACTCTACATCCTGTTGTTCAATTGTTTGGTTTTTAAAAAAAATTATATGATTTGAAGATTACAAATAGTGGAGGCAGCTAATAATTAACAGTTCCTTCAACGTCCAAGGTTCTGGATTAGCTGGCATAGTCCCTGGCACTCAGTTGTAATGGCACAGGGGTTTGTTTGACAAGTTAATTTAAATTTGCTTCCCAAAGGAAACACATTGTGCTTCTGGAAGGACTGTCTTTTCCCTCTTCTCCAAATCAATATAAAGCTGGGCTTTGTCTCACTGGATTATGTTGTCTAGGAGTGAAAATCCCTGTCCTATTCCCCAAATATTAAATTATGCTATGTATTTGTTTCAGCACAGGCCAAAGATACCTGAAGCTGGTCTGACTGCTTGCAAGTTCTTACTAACCTGTGCTAACCTATACCAGTTAGCCATACTTTGCTCCTCTCCATCTTTCATGTCTGAAAGTAGGTTTTGTGCATGAAATCACAAACTACTGTTTAGCTGTCTTGTTGCCATATCAGAACAAACACAGTATGTCAAGTGTGACCAGAGCTTTGAGAATGGTCTGTTTTGGCTGTTGCCTGGTATATATGGCTTGTCTTTCTTGGAAATTAACTGTTGACTGGCTGGAAAGCTTTGCTGTCCTACTAAAAATTACTTGTGTGTTGAGTTTTTCCTCTTTTGAAGGTGAAAAACATTGCCTATGACTAAACAATAGACTTCCACATGAGCATCAAACAAATGGGTATAAATGAAAATACAAGAACGACAAATTTCTTTGTGATTTGCTTTGCAAAATGTTCACATAAGACTTAATAATATGCAGACCAAAAAACCACAGTAATTTCTTGAAGAAGATGCTACCTGGTAGCTCTGACGGGCAGCCTATTGCTGTGGGCAAAGCATATGCTGTGAGCCTTTCCTTTGCATAGGGGTAAAATCCTGCCTTGCTTTTCCGGTGCACCAGATGTGGTAGGGGTTGAAATCTCATTTGCTTTGAACAGCAAATTAGTCTCTTGCACAGGCATGTCTGAATGCCTTTCAGGATTTACATATATGCCCTGTTGATGGCCCTGCACTGTGGTACAGATACTCTTCTTTTTGTTTTGTTTGCCTCGCTGAAATTTGTGCTGAGACTTTACAAATCACTGGTCAGTACTTAACTTTGGATAAACTGTCTAATAAAATTAATATATAGTCTTTTCCTGCTCTAAGAGGTATTTTCATTAACAACAATTTGTTGCAAAATTACTTAACTCAGTTTCCAAAGCATTTATGGTACAGCATCTATTCCTGGAATTTCTTATCCTCTCTTCCAGTGAGTTAAAAAATTTTCATTGTTCATTGCAGGGAGGAAAGGTAATTTCATGGACTACCTGCTAGGAAAAGATGCATAATTTTGTACTCTGAAGGGCTTTGTTTTGTTTTGTCTTTTTTTCTTTTGCTATCAATAAGAACTCTTAGTATAAAGACACATCTTTGTCCATCCACTGAACAAAAAATGAATCTATCAGTAACAACAGATTTGGTTTGTGAGGATGAAGTAGAAGTATGGATTTATTTCAAGGGACATAGCTGTATTTTAAAAAAACTCTATTTTGAAACATTGTTGTGCGCTTTTTAAATTGATGTTCTCAGCCTCCTAAATTGCTCTGCTATTCAGGGGAATTTAAAATTGGTTCTTTTTCTGTCCTAGGCAGTGTTCATGTATTACAAAATATGAAGAGTTGCTTATTATTTAAGAGTTTTGTGAGATAGTTTGAGGCCTGCTCTTATCACTGAACAGAAAGGTTCAGGTTGTGCAGAAAAATTGGAAGAAAGGTGAACATGTAGCACCACCCTCATATAATTTTTTCAGCAAGATGAAGAAAACAACAAAAAGGCAGAACTAATACGTATGTTTCAGTCTCTAAAAGGAAAAGAACATAAAATAGCTGCATTTGGAAAAAATAGACTAATCTCATTCTGTAGTCTTTGTTCTATCATCTGTGGAATCGGCTGCCAGGGAAAATGTGGGTGCAGTGGGTGATTGCTGATACAGATGTAGGTAAATACTTGATGTATAGGATTGTCTTGTCTAGAAAGGCATTTTTTTAAATTCCTGACTTAAGGATTTTTCAGAACATGCACATTTAGAACAGTAAAGC
Organism: Pseudopodoces humilis; assembly: GCF_049639895.1. Lineage (NCBI taxonomy): Eukaryota > Metazoa > Chordata > Aves > Passeriformes > Paridae > Pseudopodoces > Pseudopodoces humilis. Next base: position 135,850,655 of record NC_142200.1, on the reverse strand, counting down.
TTGTTCCGAAGTTTTACTGGGATATTTAATTAATTTATTCAAAATATGCTAATGGAGATGTACATAGTGCATGTCTTGCATTGCTCTGGAAAATGACAGCTCTTATTTCTGTTAAGTTTCTGTGTGCTTCCAAAGTAAAAGAGCCTTTTGCAGTATTACAAGTAGTCTATTATTTAGCTTTAAGCTGTGAAAACAAGCTTATATGGTATCACCACTTTTCAGTGCTTTTCTAACTGTATTCCTGCTTGTAATCTGCAATGCTGTTTATCAAACAGCTAAGTTAAGGAAGGATTTGTCTTTTTGTAGTCAGGAGAATTTAAGATTATTTGAGCATGTGCACCAGTTAATGAAAAAAACAGTTCAGCTGAAGACATCTCACAGTGAACACTGAATGTTCATTTCCTGAGTACTAGTCTTGCTTTTTTCATCTTGCCTCATATAGAAGTAGAAATATCAGCTAATTTTTTGCTTTGTTTTTGACTTTGTTTCACTAAATAAAACCTTGAATATCACAACATTAATTTTAGATTAAACTATTTCTAGAGATGTACCTAAATGAGGTAGGATTTAGGATTTTTCTTTCTTTTTGAACCTTCACTGTTTTTATGTATGATTGCCTTTCTAGGAGGAGTTGATGATTATAGACTAAGATTTATTTTCCTCAGTGGATAAAGTGATTGCTTGATAGGTTTTGCTCAAATGGGTGATTTTTTGTCACATGCCATCTTCTTCAATGAGATCCTGAGGTTCTAGTAGGTACTTAAGCCGGTACATTCAATCCCTGACATTTGAAATAGGCTTCCTGGAAATGGGACTTCCTATGGCATCCAATGCTTGATTTGCACTTGTTCTTCAGCTAGGGTTTAAGCCATGGTTATATTCCATGTAGAAGAATGTCTTGTTACGTGAAGTTTAGCTTGAGTTTTCACAGACTGCTGGACTGATCTTTGTCTCTTCCCCCACCCCTGAATAAAATGCAGCATATTTTGTATTCCTTTACTTGCATCTTTAAAGCGTTCTTTTATTCTTTCAGTAAAGCTGCTATGAACAGTATGATTGAAACTAGCCCCAGTGCTGAAATTAGTCCCTCCCTGTGCAGACTCTCACTCTGATATGCACTGATGGCTTTGCTGAAAGAAATTACCACACAGACTTCCCAAGCTTAGTCCTCCTCTGGGGCTCTGAGCAAATTGCTTAGCTTGTCTGTCCTGGTTTCCCAGCTGTGGAGTTGGAGTAATTTATTACCAGTGTCAGTCATAAGAATGCTGAGGGCTCATCTGTGAGGACTGTATCTGCATAGTGTCTTTAGAGTGTCGAAGTAGTAAAGTATAATTGTAATTTTATTATTAATATTGCTTATTTCATTAAGGAGTAATTTTCTAACAGCATTCGTGTAGATTAAGCTCATTTTGTCAATAAACTGGCATCCTTCCAGCAGCATTAACTCAGTTCAGACTCTTTGTCTAACAGTGAAACCTAAACATGTAGCTAGCTCTGTAAAGAAAACAGCAAATGCCTAAAGAAACCCATACTTTCTTGTTTTTAATCTAGACTGTGGACATCCATAAAGAAAAGGTCGCTCGCAGAGAGATAGGCATTTTGACGACCAATAAGAACACATCAAGAACTCACAAAATTATAGCACCAGCGAACATGGAACGTCCTGTAAGGTATATTCGAAAACCTATAGACTACACGGTGCTGGATGATGTTGGCCATGGCGTAAAGGTAAGAACTCCTGGACACTTGAGGACTCCAAGTAACACAGACCAGGAGACAGGGTTGGGGCAGAATGTTACTGATACTAAAATGTTCAGTTCCTTTATGATAGGAAGGATTATGTGTGTGATATGCTCCCACATACAAACATTTCAATAACAAAATGGATTGTTTTACAGTGAGGGTTTTTTGAGCAGTGTTTTCCATAACCTTGTGACTGTCAGCAATAGTCACAGTGTCAGGAAATAATGACTCATGATCTTAGGCTAATGACTTGTCAAAAAAACCATGACTGACTTTTAAAATCATCACTGCTTCCTCCTCTACATTAAGTTGTCACTGCCACTCAGTTTTTCCTCAATAACTAAAGAAATAAAAGAAGTCATCTCCTATGGGGAAGTTGGGTGGTGGGGGTGGGGTTTCTTGGTAGGTGAACAGAAGACAGGGAATCAGCCAGCTTGCATTTAAATCTCAGTGGCAATTGATGTCTTACTCTCATTGGACAGCCTAACTTTCCTTTTCTCTAAATAAAAACCTTAATAAGATAATGTCTACCTCTCTTGAAATGGTTGTAATTAGAGTGAATTAATGTAACACCTTTTACTCCCTGGTCATCTTTTTATAAAAAATACCTTTGTATCCCTCTAGACCAGGTGTTCAAGGTATATTCAGTTTGCAGCAATCTTCCCTTGGATGGTATTTGTTCAAAACCTGTGTATCCTCTAAAGCTTGATGTGCTCTGGTCAGTCAGTTGTGCAGCTGTGTCAGCCCATCATGTGCCCTTTGAATCGCTGAGCTTGAGGAACAGATCTCTCGAGGGTACCTCCTGTTTCGTAGCAGCCCTCCAAATGTCCACAGGAGTCTAATTCCAGCACAAGTTAGAAAGCAGTTCTATACCATGACAGCTGTTATGAATTAATGTAGTGACTTTAGACTACCTGATTTTTTTTGTTTTGTTCATAGGTGAACATGTATTAAACCTGTAACACTTAGGATTGTTTTACGGTAATAAATTAAGCCAGTCTTGATGGATAACAGTCTTGTTATTCATGACAGACATGTTCTGAAGTGCTATAAAATAGAAACACTGGAGCCAGAGAAACTGATGATTTTTCAGTGTAGCCTGCATTTGAGGAGAATGTTCTATGAATAGAGAGTACAGAAATTCAGTGTCAGGTTACTGGTTTCTGCATTTAAGTGTTCTAGGGATCAAGTGCTGTAGAAGACTTGAAAAGTCAAAAAATTACTGTTAGTCTCTGAAATTGATGCTTTGCTGAACTACTTGGATTGTGCAGACTCAAAACAGATTGCTTGATCCATGAAGGCTGAGGTTATTTAGGGTTAGCTGTTGCATTTTCCAATATCAGTATTTGCTTTTGGGAACACTGGTGTCTATTCATGTCACCCTCATTTTTTAGTGGGTGCTGTTTACCCATTTTCTAGGCAGTCCTTATGGAATGGTTTTGGTAAAGTGTTTTTTGAATGTTATTCATTTATTCTATACTAAAAGCTTGGTCTTGGTCTTTCAGAGGTAAAAAAAGCCTCTAGTCATAACCAAATTGCCAACTCAATTACAAGACAGCTGCAAATTATATCTTGATACTGTTTCTTTGAGTGACTTGCCCAAGTCTATTTTACAGCTGTGAAAGGCATGAAACAGTTGGTATTTTCTATGTAGACTTGTTACACAAATGAAGTAAACTGCCATCCAGATCTCAGGTATGTAGTTCAAGGTGGTTGCCATGTCTTAGAGACACTGTTGAAAAGAGTGCTGAGTTCTTTAATGGCACAATTAAATGTTTTAGCCATCTTATTACTTGGGTTCCAAGGGTGTGACACAGGTCAAGGCTCTGAAGGAAGTAGTTTAGTCACCTAGATGTAGGTAGTGGTGTTACAAGAAAATCAAACCAAAACTACTTAAGAAGCTGGATGAAGCCATGCTGGAAGTCAGTACAAATGAAAGAAGGTGCTGAGAATCTGGGTTGCCTCTTGAATCTACAGTTAGGGGAGAGCATACAATAAACTGAATTACAAACTTTGTCTCATCCAGAGTGGTCTTAAAAGATGTTTCAGTCTCTGTTAAGTCTCATTTTCTTGAGCAAAGATTTCACCCCAGGTTGGATAGCAATGTGTACAATAAGGCCTTAGAAACCATGTTTTTCTAGAAAAAAAAAAAGTTCAAGGTCTACTTAAAACAGTTGTCAGTTTGACAAACTTGCAGATCCTTGAATGTTTTCTGCTGTAGTATCTGTCATTAAAATACAGCACAACACATATATTGGCATTTAAGTATTAAATAAAAATTATACAATACTTTGAAATCTGTAGATAATTTATTGCGGTTAATGGGACTCTGTTCTGGTGTAGGATTTGATAAAGGAACATAAAAGAAAAATACAAGAAGGAGAAATCAAGGATACAGACTGGATTATACCATGTTTCTGCTTTTATGTTTTTAAATATTGATCCTAGGAAAAATACAGTATATTTTATGGGGTGATCCTGAATTGTTTAATATGGAAAGTGTAAATAAAAGGAATGTCTCACAGAGTTATATAATTAAATTAGGGAGGTGTGTAATCCTGAGGGTAAATGCTGTCTTCACCGTATGTCTTCCATCTGAGCAAATGCAAAACCACCTCCTGTGTATACTCAGAGTTCATTTTCTTTGTCTCTGCTTGTCGTGGCTGTGTAGAAAGGATGCAAAAGCAGATGCATGTGCTTGGGGCATGGAGAAGGGCTGTGCACGCCTCCCTCTGTCTCACAGGCATGCAGCAATTTCTGTGGGGGCAGGTGAGGGTGGAGGTGGCAGTGATGGGTAAGCAGCTGCTCTCCAGAGCAGATTTCCTCACTGATGGGAGACACTTCCTTGGAAGGCAACGATGTTTCCTCCTCCAGCACAATCTTGGTTGAAAAGCTTTTGTAGAGCATCATAGGATCACAGAGGTGCTTTCTCCTTCAGCCTGAAATGTCCATGGCAGCCCCAAAGTGCCCCAGCTGCTGCACTCCCTGCCCCTTCTCTTTACAGGTACAGATACAGATACAGACAATGTCTCCAAAGGTTGCTTTTTTTAAATTTATGTCCCTATGAAGCTGAGACTAGCGTAAGTCCAAATCAGGAGGGCTTTTGAAGTTGGTTTGCTAGCAAGAAGGCTTTCCTTTGTAATACAAGTATGTGCTGATGGCTCCAGGAAACACACAGGGAAACATTTTTGCTGGTCTGTTAAGTGGTTGCTCAGCTGTCACCCTCTGGGCATAGGGGAACGTAGCTAAAGTAATTCTTTGTAAATAAGAGTAAGTGTCTTATCTACCTTCCTGTGTAGAGCTCGGTTTAAAATTATTAGGCAGAGGCTACTTCAACATTTCCTTCCTCCTTTCCTCCTTTTTTTTTTTTTTGTGAAAGGAAAGGAAAAAATACTGTGCCAGCAAATAAATAGGTCAAACACAATTACTCATACAGAAAATCCTTAGTTTAAGAGCAGGGAGAAGGAGGAAGCTTGGAAGCTGCCTTAAAAACCTTAAATTTGCCCTTAAAAGCCAAATTCAAATTGGCCTTTGGATTTATTATAATCTTCTTTTTGAATAGAAGGCAGGTGGAATTGCAGCAATTTGTAAAATGGCAGCTAAGTAGGAAATTGAAGTGATGATGCCTTATGGTTAACGTCAGATAAAATGTTGAATACCTGCCTAATTGAAATGCCTAATAGCTGTAATTGGATCAAGTTTATTTTATGGAACTAACAGTTCTTCAAAACCAAACTTGAATTGTATATGAAGATTGATCACTTTTCAGTTTTATTTTAAGGAAAGAAATTGTAATTTTGTCACCATAAAGAAATTTGCATTTCAGCACATGAAAGCTGTAAGAAGCTTTTGAGCCCAGAAAGTTAAACAGGAATTAAGCATTCAGAAATCCTTCTCAAGCAAATGGAAGTTGGAAGGACTCCTTTAAAGTAGGGATTGGGCCAGAACTTGACAAACACTAAGCTTAGAGAGGAGAGTCTTGCTCTTACCCTTGTACTTCTCAGCATGTCCTCCTTGTCTGCAGTCCTTATGCTTATATCTGTGTCAGTGCAAAATGAAAATGCAGATGAGATGCTGATGTGAGGGTGAAAGGCTACCTAATCGAGCTTAGTTACCCTTTAGGATAAGACTGTTTATGTGTAGCTGCTGGAATATTAAATTTTAAATAATTCACCCTAATAAAACCCAAGTGAGATAGGGATCCTGAACTGGAGCTGCTGCTGCCTTTGTCCCCTTACCAGCCTCTGTCAGACATTCACGCTTCAAAGGATGTCATGTTGCCAATTTCATTAATGTCACATCATCTCTCTGGGGTCACAGCCAAACAGTAAATATTGCTGTAGGGTAAAGAATGCTTCTCTGGGGGAAAAAGGAACTTCCTGTTGCCAACTCTAATGGCTCTGTTGTGAGTGTTAACATGCTGTGCTTTCCATAGGGCACTTGCTACTGGAAAGTTAGAAGTGTGCTTAGTGTCATCTGATATAATGTAGGATGCAAGCCTTTTAGCTTGCAAAGGAAACACAGAACTTTGAGTCTCTTTATTTTCTATTTTATTTTTTTTTTATGCTAGCCTTACTTTATTGTAGTTAGATTCAGAGTCACCAACTCAACTGAAAAATCAAAAAAATCTTGAACTATTTAAGAGCAGGAATCTAGGTATCTTTCTCTGAACAAGACTAGTGAGTGCTGAGAGAGCAGTGTTAAGTTTGTCTACCACACACAATAGATTTTGTATGCTAATGCTTTTTAATTAGAAAGTTAAAAAAAAAAATAAAGGAGAGAAGCAGCACTGACAAACTACATCTGGTTGCTGTTAACAGAAGACTAATGACTAGGTTGCAAGTACTTGTAGGAGAGGTTAAACTTCCCTGAAGAGAGACTTACCTACACATGTTCAATTTTTAAAGAAATACTAATTTGAAACCTACATTTCTTCAAAATAGTCTGCTTTACTATAGACTAGAAGGAAATGAAGAACAAATAAAAGCTTCTTACCCATTCTGATAAGAAAATTGAGACCCAGGAATCATTTCTTTAAAACTGCTCAAAACTAGTGTGGCAGAAATATTTTACTCTGAGTGCCTGACACCCACATACAGTCTGCCTGCTGAACATCATCTTTGATTACATATTCTACCAAACTCTGTGTCTTGATTTCTGTAAGGAAACCATGTTCTAGGTTTGGTGCTTTACTGTATAATTTCCTCAAGCACTACCAACCTTCACATACAAGCACCTTTCCAGCTTCTGTTTTTCTTGCTCTGTGTCACCGTGTGGTATTTCAGAACTGCCCCACTGATGAGATAGAAGGCAATCTTGTGCAAAATTGCCTAGCTGCACACACATAATTGCATTTCAAAAGGTCTTATGACCAGCTACCTCTCTGTAGGGGCATTCTCCCATGACTAATAAAGGAGTACCTTATTAAGTAAAAAGGAGGTTGACTAAAGAGTCAGGAGTAACCATGTGGGGTTTTTTTTCTATTGTGTCTGACAGCTGTATTATTGGTCAAAGAGAACAGATTTTAGGCTGACTATTGCTTTTACAGACCCTATGTATAAAAGTTCGAAGTTTTCCAGATACTTACTATTAATGGAAGTCAGACTGGCGCACTTCTTAAACCCTTGTTTCCATTGTGTAGAGCATTTATACTGGGTGGTCTTTAATGACCTCTTTCAGTCATCCTAGGTATGGCAGGATATAGAGTGAAATTGGCTCTTTAAATTCAGAAGTTGAAGAAATGATGAGTGAATACAGCAGGGGAAGTACAACCTGCATAGACTTGAAGTTTCTGCACTCCAAAATTGGAGAGTTCATAGCTGAAATGTGCAGGAGAAACTTGCTGAATATCAGCATAAGGATTTTGCTTCTGTGTGCAGGTGGTCTTTTGTGTGCTTACAGATAAATGTGCTCACATAAATGAGTTATTTGCAGCCATCCCTACCCCTAGTTTTCCAAGCACAGTTTATAGCACAAATGATAGCTTTATAGTTTCCCTGAATCATGACTAATGTTCCCCCATGACTTGTTACTTGGCATGAAAGCTATTAAAAACAGTTAGATGGCTGCCTTCTGAGGCAGCCAGTGGAGTCCTTCAATGTCTCGACATCTTTTGACTACCAGTGGGTACTTCTGATTTCCTCACACCCTTCCTTTTCATGCCATTCTTGGTCTCATCCCTTTGACCTCAGTTACAGCAACCTGCAGTACTGCTCTTGGCAGCAGGTGTTTTTTGTACTCTTCAGACTACCAGAACTGAATATGCTGGAATTGCCAAAAGAGTTGCCGTAAGCAAATAAGTCTCTTGGTACTAGCAGTCATTGCCTGTCCTTCCAAACTACAGCTGAAGTTCTGAAGTCCAGGTGCTCTGAATTCCTGGCATGAGTTACAGGAGCTGCCTCAATTTTGGCTTTTGATAAATGCCTTGGATGGCTACTGCAAACACCTGTCTGCCCATTGCCTTAATTGCTTTGCTTCTTTCCAGCCCACTGCTGGCTCTCAGTCCTAGGCCAGCCTGCTCTCCCATGTTGTTCAATGGATATGGATGTGTCACTGCTCTGGCTGTGACATTTTGGGAATGCAGCAGCATTGACTCTTATTTCTTGATTCTGAGATTGTGGTTTCTTTCTCTTAGTTTTGTGACAGCCCTTACAGCTTTATCTAGGACAGGCACATGCTTATTGGGTTTTCCCTGGAAAGGCAAGATTGTTCTGCTTCCTTCCTTAAAACGTGATCTGCTATATGATTGTTCTGCTTGCTTCTTTAAAATATGATCTGCTATATGATTGCAAGAAACCCCAACCAATACTGCTGCTTACCATATTTCCTTTCTGGGAGTGTTCTGGTCTGTCTAGTTCTCACCTTCAGCATTACAAGCATCCCCAGCAAGCCTACAGCCTGTTTTTGTTCTGAAGTGTGTCATCCAGGATGCTGGTATTGGGTTGAGAAGTGTCTCCTGTGTGTGCAGTAATACAGGTCTCAGGGGGAGAAGAGAATCATGCTCCTCACAGCTTCTGAAGAGTTCTCAGTGATGCTCTTCATTTGACTAAGCTTGCTTCCTTTTGCATGTCCTGTCTCTTATTTTATACCCTCTCAGAACAGTCTCTTCAGAACTCTCAGAACTCCCTCTTCAAGCTGTGAACCACATGGATGCTATGGCTTCTCCTCCTCATGCCCTGCATTTCCCTTCTTCCTGGCTCTGACCTTCCTGGTACTGATCAGGCACTTGGTGATGGTCATGTTCTGCCAACAGGCTGGCTGGTCTAGAGGCATTTTTAGAGAGATGCTTGCACATACATTAAGCACATAGTTGCCACTACTTTTGGAGTGGCAACTTTGGTTTTCTGATGCCTTTTTTCACCTTCAGTTCTCACTGAGTCTATTCAATTCACCCTGCTGCATAAACTGTTCTCGATTCCAAGCAGGTTTTTTTGCTTAGAAAGCATCACATTTGGCTTTCAGACCAAGAAATGTAGCAATGTTGACCTCATAAGCTCAGCTGATAAATAAAAAGTCTCCTCCTAATTAGCTTGTTAACCATGATTAAATAGCCATATGGTTCATCTTGCTTTGGTTCAATTGCTTCCCCCCCTTACTTAGGTCTTTCAGATCAGAAGCTGTTCTCTCCCAGCTCCTTCTGTGTTCTGGCCTTGTTTTCCTGCCTGTGTGATTCTTGTTTATACCGACAACAGAGAGGACATCTACAGACTTTTTTACATATCGAAAGCAGCATGACAGTAGTTTCTAATTCTTCTGAACAATCAAGTGTGTATCAATCTGTATATTGTTTAACTGGTAGCAGAAGAGATGAAGCTCACCTGATGTAGTCCTGGAGACAGGAATAAAGCTCAAGAGCTGTTGGACTTCAGATAAATGTTTAGTGTACCTAGCAGTAGAAAGGTTTGAAATAAGATGAAGATTAACTGAACCATTGCTACACCTTGATATTCAGACTGTCACTGCAGCAGAGGCAGAATGAAACAGGGATTAGGAGGGGGGTGGAAGTACTCACTATAAATGCTGAGTGACACTGCATAAGAGAAGGAAAGAAGGAAGCTTTTTGGTTTTATATTTTTGAGGCAGGCAAATTTAGTAGGAGAGGCTGGATAAGAAGCCATGTCACCCTTCCTTTTAAGCCTTCAATAATGTTTCTAGCTATGTCTGCTGGGGAAGGACAGAGCCAAGAGTTTCATTTTTTGGTCTCCTTTAACAAATTCCTTTTATTATGCCATTGCTGTTGGCAGCTGGTGAAGTAAGGGGAAGGGTCGCATATTCCTGTGAGAAGAGAAAGCAAATTTCATTATTAAAGGCCTGTTTTAAAAGTACACTACTTGGGAGAGTACTCTGACATCTTGGGAACTGAACCTGCATGTTTATCCATGAAATAAGTATGTGGGGACAGAGTTGGTTTAAATGCCTGTGAACTCTGCTGACAAACTTCTGCCCAGGCTTTGAGTAAATGGGTTGACCTTCAAATTTACTTACCAGAGTTAAACTTTTTAATCTGAATTTTGGAACAGGATTTATGTTCCTGTTATTGTAATATGAATAACTTAATGGCCACAGCTTTCAAGCTTGATTGGTAAACCCCAGCTGTTTTTCATTGGTTTTGCAGACCCTGTCAGAAGCCTCAAATGCACGTTTGCTGTATAGCACGTTTTAATTACTTTTTTTACTGAGTTCATGGATGCCTTTAAACTAGTCTGTGTTTCTTGGAGCAGGAGAAGAAGATGCAAACCACAGTTTGAAATGCTCTGCCTTAGAAGGCTTGTTCTGGATGCAACAGTTTAATTCCAAACAATCTCAAAAAAGCATTCGGATCGTTTTGGTTTGGGTGTTTGTATTTGTTTTGTTTTTTGGTTTTTTTATTGGTGAAATTAACCCTTTCAAAAATATAAGTGCCTATCCCCCTGTACCACTTGCCCATGATCCCCTTGCACCCCCCAAAAATGAAAGAACTTGGCTTATTTTAAATGTTACATTTTCCTCATGAGGCCAAGTTTTGATATTTTTTCCTCTGAAATCATGAGGGCTGTTAAAATGATACAGTGGAGTCATATAATGACTTTATTCTAAGAGCTAAAATTTCAGAATAACAATCATTGTATCCCTGCCAACACAAGGATATAAGAAGCCAGCGTTGTGCTGGCTTGAATCAGATTTCAATCAATAAACCAGAAGTGAAAGGCGCTGCTGCTCATCCTGTTTAAAAATTCCCTTTTCTTTATTTACCATTCAATGCAGCAGCTAGGATTTCTTGAAAACATAGGAAGGTTAAGTGTCAAAGCAACAGGCCATCGATTCTCTGCACATTGCTGAAAGTGTGGTTTTGTGAATGAATTCTTAAGTGCGTATTGCCATTGAAATAGCACTGATTTGGTTTTGGACTTGAATGGTCAGCAGAGAGCTTTTCAACCCTTTACTGCCCATGAAGAACCTGGCAGATATGTCTGGCAAAGCTTAGCTAAACTTAATTTTGACACAAGCGCTTTTCCTGTGGTTGCTTCATCACACACTGAATTTTCAATAACTGACACAGCAGAATCTCTCTTAGTGTACTGGGATGAGCTAATTATTAGTAGACATAAATGATTTCTTTAAAATGTGATTATCTTTAGTTTAACCTGTCGTATCAGTTGTGATGGATCTGCCATTAATTTCTACCTTTTTCCCCCCCTTTTTTGCCAACGTTAAGTGGCTAAAAGCCAAGGTAAGAAGTGTTATTTCTCCTTTGACCCACAGTGCCTCATGTGACTGATAGTAGAGGCTGCAGAGCCATTAAAACTGAAAACTAGTGCTCTCTTACACTCTCTTCTGCTTTCCATAGGATATTTATATTAAACATGCTATACTTTTTTTTTCATTTACAGTATTTAGCGTGTCAATATATCTATGATACATTGACATCTGCATTTATTCATAGATACATTAATTTCTCTAACACATATAGTGCTTTGCTCTGAATTCGGTAGATGCCTTGTTTCCCTTCACTTACATTATTTGCAGGAGACTTCCCAGACAACCCGAATGACTCTGCTAGTCAAATAGCAGGGACAGATTAAGAAATTCTGGGCCATGCTGGCTGTATTGTACTGTCAGTGTTAAAGTTTGATTTAAATTATTAACATCCGAATGGCAATGAATACAAATGTGGCTTCCCTCTAAGGAAAAAAATGATAGAAGACATTTGTGCATGAACCTGTCAATTGCCTACCTTTCTGATGTCTATTTTTAATTAATAGTAAAAATAACATTAAGCTTGTGTTTAGACTTTTTGTATTTACTGGTGTCTGTCTCATGTGTAGCTGAAAACTTGCTGTTTGACAGCTGTCTGGGAATTCTCAGTTCATATTCTTACACTTAAAAAAAAAAAAAGCTGTCAGTAATAGTGTTTCTCTGTTATAAAAATAAAATCATGTTTTCCCTTATTTCAGCATGGAAATAACCAGCCTGCAAGAACTGGCACCTTGTCAAGAACAAATCCGCCTACACAAAAACCACCAAGTCCTCCTATGTCAGGCCGGGGAACTCTGGGGTAAGAATGGACTGCCCAGTCCCTCCTGTGTAATTGATATTTTTAATTGTGCCAGTATTGGTGTTTCTTAAATCCATGGGTAAATGGCAATTCTGGTTGCCTTTAGCAAAAAAAATTCACCATAACCTTTTCTGTATGAACCCCTTCAGCTGCATTGACTCTTGTTTTCAGGATGACTGAAAGAATTTTTTTTTCACAGGGAAGGATTTAATATGGATATTGGTAAATAGCCATATTAAAATAAATATAAATTAAACATAAATATCCAGGATATTGTTATTCCTGACTTTGGAGAGAAATGCTTAGTGACAGAAACAAATCTTAAAGTTTTAACTTCAGTGGGGGAAGACTTTACGAGTAAAGTTCTTGTCTACTCATTTCTTAATATTAGAAAGCTATGAAGTGGCTGTTTGTGCTGTAGTTGTTGCATTATCTAAGCAAAATTTATGGCATTGTGAGCACAGTGGCAACATTGATTCTCGCTGGCTTGTGCATTTTTATTTTTATACTTAAATGAGGAAGGATTTTGCTATTCCCAAGTCCCACTGTGAGCAGAGTTCCCTACATCTATTTTGCTGCTATGGACCTGTGGGAGTGAAATCTGCTTATCTTGGTGTGCCAGCAAGTAGTTGTTGCTAGAGACAAAACATTAATACTTGAGAAGCTCAGTGCATGTGCCATGCGGTTTTGTCTGCCCAACAGTGCAGCATCTTCCAAAAGGCATCCTGAATGACATTCTACTTTTTTATCACACTCAGCCTTCTCCTTATACTGTGGGGGATTGAGGCACTGTGAAGCTGGCTGGCATGACTGTGTTGGCTTCAGGTGTGTTGTCTTGGAGAGGCAGGAAGCTGGAAAAATGAGGAATAATGAGATGGAGCAGGGTGGAGATCAAGAGCAGTGATTAAGGAAAATTAGAGGCAGAAACTCCTTTTTTTGAAGACTTAGCAGTTTTTAATCCCTATTTGATGCTTTGGTGGTAGTGTTTACTGCATATTCCACAGAGAAATTAACCTAGAGGTTTCCTCAGCATGTTTTCTGAAAATTCCCATTGCTCAAGGGCATGAAATCAGTATTCCAATTGTGTCTCTTATCCCAGCTGAGAGAGTTGTTTATCAGCCCTGGGAGCCTGGGTAGCACTTTCATGTCCTCTTGGACGCTTGCTAGTGAAACAGCAGTGCTGATGTACTGGTGAACTGCCTCTCTCAATACTCCCTCCTGAACAAGCCAGAGCTGTTCGCTTGCCTTGGCTGATGCCTGATAAGGATTAATCAGCTGAATGTCATTTCCAGATGAGCTTGACAAGCGGCAGCAGTTGGCTGAGGGGGAGGAATAATGTGGGTTTGTAAGAGAGATTTCTATCTGCCCTTCTTGTTCAGGAAGTACAGTTCTTGTCTTGAGCAGCCGTGTTCTGCCAAAGCATGAAATATCACAGGCATGACTTACCTTAATTTATGCAGAAAAAATCGCTAGAAACCGCAGGGATGCTACTCTTCTCCCTTTGATCCAGAAAACAGAGATAAGTATGTAAAACCAGAATGAGCTTAATGTGTAACATCAGCCTTTAAGTAGGTGCTGCCTGCTGTGCAGCTTGTGCCTCCAAGGCAGAACCATCTAAAGGAATATGGTGGGGAGGGAGTCCTGCATGGAAATCACGCAGAATGAAAAGCAAAGGGCTGAAATAAGCAGAGGTCTCTTCACAGGACCAGGGAGAGATTGTGGAAATCATTGGGTGCTCAGGTTGGAGGTACCATGGAAGAATAAGTGAATTGCTGGAGCTTGATGTGGCAGGAGAAGTTGATGTTATTCCTTGAGGGTCCTGGAGCAAAGCAAGGCCCTAGGCTCCCTGTAGCTCTCCCTGGTGGTAAGGGCTCCCAGGATCACCCTGAAACATTGGGGGACAGTGAGGTGGGGAGCTCTGACCAGTGTCAGGAAATAATTTTTTTGTTTTCCTTCTATAACAATTTATTATTAAAACCTCTCAAAGAAAAAAGTGGAAATACTGTAACTGTTTTCAGATACTGTGGTGTTTGTAAATTAGCTTGTCTATATGAAGAACTCTAGATGATAATATGCAGGGTGTCACCACCTATAGATCTGCCAAAGGAGATCAGTTGTGGAAAAAAGAAGAAATTTTGTGTTCTGGTTGTAAGCAATAGAGATATAAAGACTATCAAATAAAAATGATAAGCAGGGAAGACTGTTAATGTGCTTCCAACTGAAATAACTTTAGTTCTGTTGCTTTTCATAATGTAGAAAGTAAGTTTCTTAAAATACCAGGAAGCTGTATAACTTAGCCAACTTGGTTATAGGCAGTAATTGAACAAATTATTAAATGCCAGTAGTTCAGTATTTTTGGTTTTGGTTAGCTCTGGTGCATTGCCAGATTCTGTGTTTTGCAATGGATCTCTTAGTTACTGGTGAGAACTGAAGAACTCTGCGATTCAGTACAATAAATGCACTGTTCTTATGGCAGTAATGGGTCTGGTAAATAGATCTTGAAAGATCTGTGTTATATTTCTGACTTGATGCAGTCTGCTAGGTTGGAATTCTTGGGCCACAAAATAGAGACAGTGAAGCTCATCTATGAGGCACTTTTATTTAGGTCTGGTTATGTGACATGAGGTTGCTTGATTACTGCATGAAGCAGTGCTCCTAGGAAAAGCACTGGTGATTGCAAATGTCACTTCTTTGAATCTTGATTCAGCCATGCTGATGTCTTAATGAGATGAATACCTTTAGCCAAGAATACTTTTGTAAAGGATTCTGATGGGAAGGGAAGGGGGAGGAGGGAAGAGGAGATTGGTACAACAGAAATTTGTTATGTGCCAACAGGTAACCCAGAGTGTTATGCAGATATAGCTATTGTATGTTAGGTTGCTCAAATAATGTATTTTGGGTGGTTAGTTTAGTTCAGGCTTTTTTGACCAGTTTTTGTGCTGTAGGCCAACTTCTATAGATCTAGCTGTGTAAGACTACTTTGGGCTGTTGACTGTAACCTGTCTACCCTGCCCATTGGAATTTTAATATACTACAGTGTGGGTCACTGCAGTGATCTTTCATGAAAAATTTAGAAAACAAAAGGATTTACAACTTCACATGTTTATCCTTTAAATCTTTCTGTCTTCAAATCTCTTTTTCCTTGACCAGACGAAATACTCCTTACAAAACCCTGGAGCCAGTCAAACCGCCAACAGTCCCGAATGATTACATGACCAGCCCTGCCAGGCTGGGCAGTCAGCACAGTCCAGGAAGGACAGCTTCCTTGAACCAGAGACCACGAACACACAGGTAGTGTGTCTTCCCACAGTAATTCTTTCCTGCCTGGCAAGCCAGTGCTTACAAAAGTCACAGAAAAGCCTTGAAGCATTGTGCCTCTCGGCTTACTGTTGAAAGGCAAAAAGGTGGGTTATTCTACCACTGCATCAACAGAACTTTACTGCATTGCTGACTTCAAACACGAAGAAGTGCCTTCATATTCAATGTTCTGAGTGTAGCTTTTAAAAACTTGTTATTTTCTTCTTGAATTGCAAGGCTAAATGTTTCTCTGAGTCTCTTGAGTGAGTTCATTCTTTTTTCAGTTTGATTTTTATCACAGGCTTCAAACTGCAGGGAAAAAAACAGATGAAGGAATTCAATGTAGTTAGAAATAAAAGGTTAGCTTGTTTTTTTGAGAGCTTCTTTCTTAGTATTTTTCTCTTTTTAAAAACTCCCAGTAGGCAGTTAAACATGGTAGGTCACTAACAGGGACTGAGTATTTTAGACACAGTTGGTGATAAGCTACTGTCAAAATTAAATAACTTCTAAATGTCGCTGCATGAGGATCTTGTTAGTTTGTTTAGCTGGCTACTGTGAATGCTCCTTACTCCTGTCTCACAAGATCTTCTTTTATGTAGGCTGCAGTTAGAAATTCAGCTGCAACCATGGTGACAAGATCAAGGTCTTCAGCAGACAGAACACTGATTTTGAAGGAATTATCTTGGCTTCCATTTCAGATCACCGATTTTCTTTTTGTAACCTTATTTTCTAAAGAGATATATTTGAATGATTTGCGCTTGACTCTTGACTGATTTATAGCTATCCACGAGTGGTAAATAAGCTAGAACCTCACAGAGTACTCCTAATTACCATAGATGAACTAAAGTGAAGTTTTGGCTTCAGAACATCTTACTCCTTATTTCCTTTACATTATCCATTTAATGCATATAAATTCAGGACTTGAACTAAGGATTGCTCTTAGATATGAATAAGGACAGATTCTATGTCAATTTTGATTCTTTTTCAGTTCCCTCTAAGAAAATAAATGTTATGGCCTCTATAGGCACAGGTAGAAATGTTACCCAGTAGTTTACTAGGTTTTGCATTGCTGGCCTCTGATTTGCATGTCATATTACATTAGTTAGACAAATTTTGAGCTGGCTGTACTGTTAACCTTACAGATAGTCTTAGAAAGAAATTTCTCATACAAAAAGGGTATGTGCATGGGTAATGGGGAGTGTTAGATATACAGAAAATTAGGCACACTGTACCCCAGACCCCACCCAGGGGTTTATCATGTCCATTCTCAGTTGAAAACTTAGCAATCTAAACTTCTGCTCTGAGTAGAGGAAATGTTCCTTCAGTTGACAGCATAGTTAATCCTAATTATTTTTTTAGAGTTTAGCCATGAAGTCTTCCAGCCCCAGCGTACTCCTTTCAGTTATTACAAGGCCCCTGAACTATTCCTGCAGTTGTTACTCCATTGCCTAGAACTTGCATGGTTGATTACCTTTTTATTTTTGAAGCATTTAATTGCACATTTTAGTTATAGTGATGTTTATCAGTTTAGCTAATTCCATTTATTAGGAGTATAATGCATCCAGACTTCATTATCTGTATGCAATTGTAGGTAAAGACAGAGGCATTTAATTTTCAACAGTCTGTAATTGAGTTAAGCTAGCAGAGCTCACACAAGAAGTGTGACTGATGGTATGTTTTTGTAGGAGATGCTATGCTAATACTTGTTTTCTTCTGTAGTGGCAGTAGTGGAGGAAGTGGCAGTCGAGAGAACAGTGGAAGCAGCAGTATTGGCATTCCCATTGCCGTGCCTACACCTTCACCGCCAACCATCGGGCCAGGTATGTGCAGCTCCTTCAGGCTGCTCCCCACTTCCCTGTGTTTGCAGAGGGACTTTGGCTAAACATGATGAGGTAGAAACTGCCCTGAAGCACAGTCCTGCTCAGGAAATCATGTGTGCTGAGTGATATCTAAAGTTTTAATTCTTTGCCAGGAGTAGTTGCAGGACAGTTACTGAATAATGAGCGGTTAAAATACGTTTGCTGGTCCATGTTTTTACAAGACAATCAAGGGTGCACAAGGGGAGTAAAAGACAAACGTATCCTTTTAAAGCTTAACTGTAATTTTAAATGTGTCTACAATTTGGCATTTCTGGATGCCCTGAGAGCAGCAGCAACTATGCACATGTTTAATGGGAAACATTGGCTTCTGAAATACTCTGCTAACTTTGCCATCTGTGGTGAAAGAACCGTGTGGGATCTCTCAGCATTGGAGGAACACTCCCTTGTGTTTAAGAATGATGAATGGTGAGATTGAGTAGGGTCCTTTATTATTATTGTTATTATTATCTTAGTAATAAACTAGCCCAGTCACTTACTGTATGTTTTTCAAGCCTGTAAGACATAAGAAAATAGTAGAGTTTTGGTGTAATGTAATATTGCTATTGCAGAGATTTCTCTGTTTCTTGGATGACAAGTCTTCACTTCCTTGTATACATATAGGCTTTCCTTTCCCAGAACCTTTTCTGGTCCTGCAGTGGTACAAATAGGCATGAAATTTTATTATCCTCTGGCATCCCATAGAAGTAAATGAGAATAAAGATTGACATATACAGAACCCTGGATTAGGATCAGGGTCTGAATTTGTATTAGTTAGCTGAAGTTGAATTTTCATATTTGTTAGGGAAGCCTATCAAGTGCTTGTACTTTTTTTTTTTTTTTAAACTTTTAATAATATAGCCTAATTAGGAATATAAACTATTTTATTAGCACACATTTCTGTTCCTCCTGGAGCCCCGCCAGCACCACCACTGCCTCCACCTCTCCCGATGGGCAGTCTGATAGGTGAGACTTGTCAATGCTGAAGTGATTGCAGTCATGCTGCATAATCAATAATCATCTCTTCCTAATGAACTTAGGGTGTTTTTTCTTCTGTAATGAGACCTTGGTGATTTTATTACAAAAATCAGTTCTGGGATTTTTTTGGGGTCTTTTTTTCAATATATCTAATCTCCACTAATTTCCTGTGGTTAAAGCCTCTGAAGCTAAATGCACTAGGTATGGAAAAAAGGCTGCTAGTTGCTTGAAATACACGCCAAATTAAGCGAAGACCCAATTAATCTGATCTATAAGATCTCAGAATCAGCTTGAATATTGGTATTAGGCTGTGTAACTCCTGCAGCAGAAACCAAGTCACAGCAGTTACATTCTAGCTTAGAAATGGTAGGTTATGTGTCGGGTGATGTGTGTGTACTATTCTGTCGGCATAAAGTGAGTGGACAGCACAAGTGTCTGTCACAGTGGCTTGGCTTTGATTCCATAATGCTGCAGGCAGGTGTCAAACTGGAAGACTTGAGGATATGAACTAACAGTTCTTAAGAAATTGCTTCAAGCATTAGGGTGGGGTCTAAAAATAGTACTTTTCAAAATAGACAGGAAAAAATACCCCACCCTTTCCTGTCACAGGCTGACAAAAATAATTGATTGAATTATGAAACTAGCTTTGGAGGCTTTGACCCACATAACCTTTTGCACTCTCCCTTACTGAAATGTTAAGTGAAAGTGACTTTGGATAACATTACAAGACTGCAAACTTCCGACTGCTTGCTGTTTGTGTCTTATATATATATGTATGTATATAAGAGCACAAAATATTTTATTGCAAACTAGTTTTTGCATTTAAGAATTGTGTTAATTCATGCAACTGCAACATGTGAGATGCATTAGTTTGCAAGGTGTGATTTTCTGTCAGAGTTTAATCTGAAAGAGAACTTAAACTGTTTTGTCAACCTTGAAGTTTGTGCAGCAAGTAGGTGGAGGGTAAAGATGGGTGTTTATCATGAAGAATGAATGAGATCTTTCTCAGCTGGCATTGGTGATTCTGATTTGTTAGTACAAATTCCATCAATATGAAAGTGCAACCAGCAAATATGGTTGATAAATGTGTCAAGTGTTTGACGCTCATGACATGTGTTCCACTGTTCTGTTAGAGTGTTGTTTTATATTAGATTGGACGCATGTTCAGCTTTGCAGTAGAGATCATTTTTTTTGAGCGGAATGTGGATTTTTTTTCTGTGTGCCTTTTAATAAAGGGTATTATTGCATGTAGTATAATTGAGATACACTTAAGAGTTGGATTCAATTTTCCAGTCCAATCCAGTCTCTCAAAGTACTCTCAGCATTTCTCAATGCCCTTTATATGAGTGTTGGTTTATGTTCTGTGTGTTTTTTCTCATTATTGATTGTAACAGGGATGTTTGTTTTTCTGTTATTTGCCTGTTACTGACCTTAAATTATTGGAGAACTGTAATCAAGTATTTTCCACATTCTGGACTTTTTCTATTTTCTGCATTCTATCCCAAGTAATGCTCTGCTTAAGTCTTTTCCTTGGTTCCTCTGGCTAATGCTTTTCAGCTGCTCCTGGTTCAGCTCCTGGCTCCCAGTATGGCACAATGACCAGGCAAATCTCGCGACACAACTCTACCACTTCTTCAGCATCTTCTGGTGGATACAGACGGAATCCTTCTGTGACTGCCCCATTTTCTGCTCAACCTCATGTTAATGGCGGGCCTCTTTATTCTCAAAATTCAAGTAAGCTGCTGAGCTCTGAAATCACAAACTGTTTTGAGCAAAATGATTGTAAAAGCATGCATGGCATTTTAATTCATTTATGAAAAGCATCAATGAGATTACTGCTTTCTTTCCTGAAACAGAAAGAAAAACAAACAAGAAAAACCATATTGAAATTGTACAGTGATTGCACTATATGCAATTATACTGTTTTTCCCCCTGACTTGTTTGCTGTTACTCATGACAAGAAATTATTAGGATTGCCTGTCTAATAATAGGCACATTATACTTAGCATTTCAGGTGTGCTTGGAGAACATAAACTAAATCCAGGGTTTTTTTGTGGGAGACCTAATATGATTGTAGTACAGCCCCCCACTATTTGGATAATGGCAAAAGAATACTATCTGAGCACAATGCTCATGTTCCTGTCACACAGTTTCTCCCTGTCTTTGTCTCTTTCTTAAATCCTTTCCTGATTCCAAGTTTCTCCTTTGTTCTTAGCTTTAAGCTTGACTGTTAAAGAGCTCAGTCTTTCTCTTTCAGAAGACAATTTCTCCTTGCTTTCACACTGGTAGGAGTAGAGAAGGAGATGAATGAGGGAAGGGATGCATGCCATGGGCAAGAGAGCAGATTTTGGTCAGCAGCCTTCTGCCTGCCTACCCCGAAAGGGCAAACAAGGTTCACTGCAGAAAGATCTGCAAAATAAGGGTCTTGGCTACTGGTATGAAGCTCTATTAGGAAACTTCTTCCTTGCCATTTCCATAAATTTTCATCAAATACATATTGAGGAGTGGTAGTTGCTTGGTAGAGTTCAGAATGCCTACTCTTTAAACTTCAGAGGAACATTTCTTTTGAAAAGAAATGTTGACGTTTGGATTCAAGATCTCTTTAGACCACTGTTTACTGTTGTGTACTTTTAAGAAAAGAATGCTTTTAAAATACTTGATACACTCAAGTGAAGAGTTTTCTGAGTAGCTTAGAAGTATTACATTTGTCCAAAAGCATTTTTATATGCAGACGTTATCTATCTTTTCTTTTTTTCCAAACCTGATTTTCTTCCTACTCTTGCTCACCCATACTAGCATTTCATTTTCCTCCACATTCTTATTCCTCCAAATTAATTCACCATAACAACAGAAATTCCCTCCTGCTTGAACAGTTGAGTTCCATTAAATAAACAGGATTTTACTTCTGGAAATAGTTCAGTTGTCTTAAATGCTGTGCAACCACTGTTTCTGAACATTTACATTTGTCCAAAGCAATTTTTTGCTCAAATGCAGGTGCTGTTTCTTAATCTAGCCTCTCTGGTGTTCTCAAAATACTGATGGTCAGCATTTTTTAAACAGTATTTTGATAGGTGTGTTTTGCTACTTGAAACTGTTTTCCTCTGTTACTGTAACTGGTGATTATTTTTTTTAGTGCTACTGTCTTGACATTAAACCCAGGTCCCATGTTTCCTTAAGGTTTTACTTTTCATGCTAACAAATGCTCTGGTTTTTCTTAGATGTTTACTTCAATTTTGTGAGACACTGTTTGTTCTCCTGCTTTTATTGATCATTTATCCCATACAGTTTATTTGATTATTGGTTTTGTAATGAACTAAATGCTTCATTTTAATTCATCAAACATTAATCTTAGTTACAGCTTTATTTAAAACTGTTGCTTACTTGGAAGAACAGAACCTCTTTCAAATTTGGTTCCAACTGGATTATTACCCTGCTGAATTCCCACCTTCACAGGAATTTCTCTGCTCCAATGCAAGAGAAATTCCACTGCGAAGGGACAGACAGTATGAAAAAATGAGTTGATGTTTTGTTGAGTTTCTGGGTGGGGTTTTGTTATATGCTTTTCATTCTCTGCACTTAAGGGGGTAGATGTCCTACCAGAGCTGATAGTTCGAGTGGCTTGCCCTACTGCTCCCATTCCTCTTCCCTACCTGTGCAGGGAAGAGTTGAACATCTGGACTGTCAGCCCAGTGTCTCTGAGCACGGGTGTGGTCACATGTCTCATTACTCACCAGAGACAGGCACATACTTCAGAGAAGATGAGCCTGCAAGGCCTTCCTGAGCAACTCTGCATGCTTCTGTATCCACTTGGAACTGTTGAAGCCTTTGCCAGTCTTTTAGGTAGCTGAGTGCCCTCTTACCACAGAAGACTTAGTAAAGCTCCACTCTGCTCTAGACCCATTTATTTTTTTTACCAGCAAGCAACTAGGCCCCTTTTTTTGAGAAAAACTGAAATGCAGTAAGCTAGCTGACTGCCCCTATCCCAGCAGAGCACAGTGATAGGAGGTGCTCCCTGTGTGAATGTGAAGTATTGATGCTGGAACATTGTACCCCTTGCAAAAGTTGTCTTTGCTCTGTGTCAGTGCTGCTTTGCTGCACTTGATGCAGCTCTCCACTTTGATTTTAGAGGAGTCCAGAATCTTGCGAAACATCACCTCTACTTCTAGTAGCTCACTTTGAAAAGGTAACTGCTAAATTGAGTAGTGCCTATTTAGCAGCAAGACAAAAGCTCAACTTCATGTGCTCCCCAGGTGAAGCACACAAAATGTGTGACAGAGCAAGAACCTTCACGTGCACCCTGTGAGCTTCCAGACACGCAGCCTGCACTCGGCTGTTACCTGGCTGAACACGGGCATGCTTTGCTTTTGATCCTCCATTGGCTAACCACGAATTCAGCCTTGTTGGAAACACAAGCTTGAAGAAGGTTCTTGTGTGTGTGTTCTTGTTGTTCTTTACATACTTTGTTTTGTGGTCCTCGTTACTGACGGCTGCTTTTGTTTGTTCCCTTTTTTTTTCCTTTGTCCATTTGACTTTCCCGATATGGTGTGTGTGTTGCTACCAGTTTCTATTGCTCCACCCCCTCCCCCTATGCCTCAGTTGACTCCACAGATACCTCTCACAGGCTTCGTGGCCAGGGTACAGGAAAACAGTAAGTTTGGACAAGCTGAGCTGTTAAAGGGTAGAGCCTACTCTCTTCTAGCATGCATGGCTGGCAAGTCAGACTCTATTTTGTTTCCTTTTCCAGAAGCTAATACCATCTTGCATTCTAGTGTCAATATGCTATTGGAGCTGAAGGGCACACTCTTCAATATTTTATAATATATGCACGATTATTACTGACCCATTTAAGTTCTGAACTGCAAATTTATTACAGAAGTACAGTGTGAAATGTGGCATATGTTTGGTGTGAATATAAAATTGTATTTTAATTGAAAATACTAATTTCATGTTGAATCACCCTGCCTTTTTCATTAGGGATAATTGATCAGTTTCTATTAGAAAGGCTTATGTTAGACCGTCAGAAGGTGTAATGTGTAATCATTGATTCCAATACTGTAACATTTTTCAGGAAGCTGTACAGTCAATTGAAAATGTGCAGTCTAAAGATCTAATGCATTACAAAGGAGGTTGTAAGGCATTTCTCCTCTCAGCAGCCTTTCATTCTCCATTTCCTTGTGTTCTCCTATTTCCCTGCTTAGCTTCTTGCAGCATAGCTCTGCTTGTTAGATTTATGAGAGGTACTCTCTAGCTGTGCTGTGTTTATACTGGTACCTTTGCTTTTACCATTACTGCTTGATTCCCTTCAGGTGAGTGTTACTGTCTCAGGTGCTAATGCAGGTGGAAAGTCATGTTCCTGATCTGGAGATATCCTTTTCTGTAGGAGTTTGTTGCAGTTCTGTAAACAGAAGACCGAATGTGATGCACATAGAGCATGAAATAAATAAAAAATGTTTTTAGAGCGTTTGGGAACCATTTTGAGATTTGCTAGGATCTCAGGGGCTACTGCTATCCAGTTAGCAGTATAGCTGCAGCATCCATTTAGGGACCCCAGGTCTGAGTAGTGCTGCTGTTCTGCTTCCCATTAGAGTTTTTAAGTGGTTGTGTTCTGAGTATTCCCCATGAAATAAGAGACATCTCTCTGGTTCTCTTTCAAAAAGAAGGTATTTTGGTGTTGTGCTAGGTAAACAGTAAGAATCATGTTGATGCAGAATAGTATACCACAAAATTGTGTTGAACACCTTTCCAAAACATTGTGTAAAGGAAAACCTGCTGAAGATTAAGATTACAGAATGTCTTCACTTGCAGATAAACTTGAGAAAATTGACACCTGCTTCTGAATTGTTCCAAGTATTGTCCTCCTGGAGATAACACAGCCCTTGGGAGAGCGGAGGTGAAAGGGACAGACTGACTTGTGCGTGCAACAGCAAAATGCAAGCCAACTTGTGAATGAGGTTGCAGCAAAACAGCTGAAGCTTGAAATCTGGTCATAGGAATTGTTCTTTATTTTCTTTCTTTTAATAGTCCCTTGGGTTGGAAAGTTATATAATGAGTATGGCTTGAAGCTGCTGCTGCCTCATTCCGGAGGCGGGGGTGTGTGTGGCAGCCTGTGCATACGCTCAGCAAAACTGGCTGTAGAGGCTGTTGTTGAGTTTTGGCACTGCGTGCTAGACTTTCATTGGCCTCGTTTTCTGCAAGAAGTCTTTGGTGTTAGGAAGACGTGTGGGTAGGCTTGTCTTTACCTTATCATAGAGATCTGCAGGTTTGGAAAGCAGCATCCTCTGCCTGTGGACTTCTTTCAGAGGACAAGGACAGAGAGGCCTTAGAAATTACGCAATGCTTTTTCTTTTTCTCCTGCATCCAAACCAGTGTGTCTGGTGCTCAGGGACAGTTGATTTAAGTTGCTGTACTCTCACACCCAGTCCTTTCAAAAGGAATCTGCTGGTCCCCATTTAAAGAACAAGGATGGGAATACATACAAGAGAAGATCTCAGTTTGGAGCTATATAAATACCTATCCCTTTACCCTTTCTCATTTTGAGTGGCTTTTTGCATGCTTTTTTTCCCCTTCCCCTAGGAGAAGTGATGCTGTCCTAGAGTCTGACTAAGTTTAGATCCAGGAAAAGTCTAGGTTAAAGTCCAAGAGGCGAGGGGATACTTCAATGGAGTGGCACTTGTCTAATTTTCTGTTTAATTCTCTCCCTTTGTTTAAATGTGAAGTTGAATTGTTTTAAATGTTTCCCATAAAGCTTGCAGTTTCTGCATTGCATCTCAGTTAGAATATGTCTTGGTGCTTTCACACTTGCATTTCCTGCTCTCTTTACTTCTTTTGAAATTTGCAGCTTCACTGCTGAATAAATATAACTTTTTTTATTTTTAAATTTAAAAAAAAAAAAATTCATAAGGTAAGGATTTATCAAGATCTCAAATTATTGTTGTTTCAATTCTGTTTTGTTTTTTTTTCCTGGCTGCAGACAGAAATTAAGGGGAGAAATACATTTGTGGAAGATGTACTGAACTGCAGCATAGAACCAGTCCATTCATGAACAGTGTTGTCATGTATCTGTGGTGGATTAATGAAGCCTGTCTGTGAGTGCTATTCAGTAATGGGCAGGACATAGCATTCACTCCGCCAAAGACTTTGTTAGTCTGTCTCCAAGTGACATAAATGGGCTTCTGTATGGGAGAGGAATCACTAATGCAGTGGCAGCCAGTCTTATTGATGGAGAGAGGTGTGGGGTGTTCAGCTCAGCTGGTCAAGTTGAAGAGGAGCTGGGCTTGCAGGTAAAGAATTGGCCCTTCAAGGGAAGGGAGTGGGCTGGATCCTGGGCTGAGGCAGCCCCTGCCCCAGCAGCTCCTGCCCCCTTTTGCCCATGGCAGCAGGTGCCAGACCTGTCCCAGTGCAGCCCGTCTGACCCAGACAGGACATGGGAGCTGTGCCCAAGTCTCTTGCCAGGGCCATGGGGCTGAAGAGCAAAGGTTAAGTCACCACTAGAGTGGTGACCAGCCAAAAGTAAAAACTGTTCAGGCAAACAAAACCCTTATTTCTAATCTCTAGTGCCATTGTAGCTGTCAGTAGTTAAAGCTTAATTCAGTGCAGTGTTGTTCTTTCTCACTTGCTTGGCTTTCTTTTCAAAATTTGTGTGCTGGAGCTGCACATTCTGGGGCCTGATGCCTCGTTCCATCAAACCCTGCCTAGAGCAGTGGTTTTCAGCCTGTGTTTTCAGTGTGCAGAATCTCAGCCCTTGAAAATGAATCTGTGTTGCTATGTAACCAAGTTGGTGTTAGTAACAGTAGCTTCCTTTCAGTAACTTGGGGCTTCATAGTGCTTACACCAGGTCCATGTGTAGTGGTCCACATCTCCCTAAGGATGGGACAAAGTGACTTGGTGTCCTGCATCTGAGTATGCCATCTCTTTATCTCGCTGCCAGGTGCTGTCAGCATTACTGGAAACTAATTTAATGAACTGATTTTAAAAGTGATTTGTATCGTAATGCCTTTCTCTTTTTCCCTTTCCCAAAGCAACTTGTAATTGTGCTGATTGGAGTATCTCAGGGCAGGGATTTGACATTTTGGTTTATTTAATTTAATTCCTTGAGCACTTTTTCTCTAAGAGCACCAGCTGCCTATCATAGTTTTCCATTTATTAATTGACTCCTGAATGTGTGCACACACACAAGCTACTCTGCAAGATAAAGATCTGTACAAAGCTTTTCTCCTGCAGAAGAATCACTTGGCTTCCTCTTACCTGGTTAAATCTTTAAAAAGGGAAGAGACTAGTATTTATGATCCACACCAGATCTTTTTCTTCCCTCATGCTAGCTCTGAGAGAGAAAGAATCCAAGGAAGCAGTGTTCAGAAGTAAATTGAAGTGACTTCAAGTTGCGAACAAAGGATTTGTTAAAAACCAATCAAGCTGCTGGCCCGGTCAGAGGCCTGTTGCTGCCTGGCTCAGAGGGTGCCACTCGGAGTCCTCCATAGCTAACGCTGCAGCGCATGGACATTGCAGCAGGAAGCTTTCCTCTCTGCTGATGTTCAGCTTATGCCCCGCAGCATGTGCTTTGACTCTAGTAGCATTTACACATAGATTTGACCACTAAACAAATATAGTTATGTGTTGTAGTTGTTAATACAAAGCCTCTGTTTCTAATCAGTGCATGGTATTATAGTGCATGCTGTGTGTGTTGTCCCCCCCAACCCTTTTATTTACAGTGTACAGCCTCAGGTTTGTTTGCATCTCTACACTGTCTTGATTTAAGAAAAACCAATAATGTCCAAATGTTTCTAGTTGCTGATAGCCCGACTCCTCCCCCGCCGCCACCTCCCGATGAGATGCCGATGTTTGATGACTCTCCTCCTCCTCCACCCCCACCCCCCGTGGATTATGAGGATGAGGAGGCTGCTGTTGTGCAGTACAGCGATCCCTATGCAGATGGAGATCCTGCCTGGGCACCTAAAAACTACATAGAGAAAGGTAAGAGAAGTGTTGCAGCTGTGTTAGTGCAGTATCAGAGGATTAACGGTATCTGAAGGGAATGAAGGACTTAGCATGGTTCTGATGAAAAAAGTCATTGTCCCTCCTAAGTCAGAACTCAAACCATGCTTTCTGTAGTTTGTCCACATCTAATGTGGTAAGACATAATCCTTCTTTGGACAAATTATAAAATCCCTTCAAGCATTCTAGAATGGATGAAAAAGAAAGCTTCTTCACAACAAGCAGATGTAAATGGGATGGCTTTCATCTTTGAGCTGGACTGTCTGTACCTACCTCAGGATTGCTGGGCAGTCATCTACAAACTGCTGCAAAACAGACAGAAATTCCAAGCTGTATTTATCTCATCAAACTAGATTACTAGAGTGGATTATTAGCCTTTGAACTATAAAATGTGTTGAGGCCTCGTTGGAGATTTATCAGTGACTCCAGATCAGCAGACTGTGAACTGTGCTTAGGTATGAAGTCACATATTAAACATCTCTTCCCATAAATAATGGACAGGCAGATTTCCTGCCTGTGTTGTCTGTGTTGTAGCACTGACCATTTAGTCAGCAGTAGCGTTGCCAGTTTTCTCATGAGCTGGCCAGTGCTGCAGTGAGTATGAAATGGGGCCAGGTACTGGTGATGTTTGTGGCAGAGCTCCTCTGTTCCATCTTCACTCAAGCTGGCCTGTGTGTAGGACATACCCATGGGATGAAAATAACTGACGCAGCACATCATTGCTAGGCATTAAGACATCAGATATCAGAGAACATACGTAGGTGTAAAATAGTGGATTCTTGGAATTCATAAAGCTGATCAATTGCATATCCATATTAACTTCTGAAGGGTAAGGCTGTGATATCTGAAGTCTGTATATTCACAGTGGTAGTTTTTAACTCCAGTATTTGTGGTGGCAACATTTGTTCCTTGGGGAAATCTCCACTTTGTTAATGGCACACAGCAAGTTGGAGGTTTGTAAGAGTAAGGAACACACCAAGCAGGTACTGAAAATAACAGATGTTGCTTCTACATTCTTCTTCAGCAACTTTCCTACTTGCACTCAGTGCAGCTCCTTGAAAAGTAGTGCCAGAACTATTTATGACATAAAAGTTCTGCAGGAAAGACTATTCATTTGTGTGCAATGGTTTTAGCAATGATGTGTGCAAGGCCACTTTAAGGTGCCAACAGTGGAATGTTTTTTGTAAAATTTTTTTAGCCGTGTTCTAATTAAGGGATCCACATGCTTTTGAGGTAATCTGGTCAGAAATGGGTACCACACAAGTCAGTTACTGCCCAACTCAGCTTTTAAGTGTCTATAAGCGGCACTTTACGGTGTCACAGTCAAACATACTTCTCTGTCAGCAGCTTAAATGAGTGTTCAGTGTAGTCACTACCCACTTCTTAGTGCTAGCTAATGTTGCAAGGAAAGTGAAATTCCATTTTCTGGGCTTAATGTTCAACAGGAAAAGCATGTGAATTCATTATTGAGAATCCCAGGATAGCAAACTAATGTTTTAACATTTTCTGAAGTACTATTTTTTTTTAATACTGTTACTATTAATAAAATGCTAAATGTGTCCCTGTGTGTTCCACAGTTGTTGCTATATATGACTATACAAAGGACAAAGACGATGAGCTGTCGTTTATGGAGGGTGCAATCATTTATGTGATAAAGAAGAACGATGATGGCTGGTATGAAGGAGTTTGCAATCGAGTAACTGGCTTGTTTCCTGGGAATTACGTTGAATCAATCATGCACTATGCCGATTAAAATCCTTTGCTTTTCAAAGTTTGGTCTTGTATTAAAGTCATACCATGATTATTTACAAGGGGTAACTAAAAGCTAACAGAATTGTCTTAATATACTTTCAAAATTGTGCCCATTTCTTCAGGCCATACTGTTTTAATGGTATGATTGAATGTCCATCTCTGAGTCTCTGGGAACAGTATGTCTTACCTGATGGCAATTTGTAAAACAAGCAACTGTCTATAACTGGTTATACTTATTTACTTATACATTGTTAATTTTATGACCAGCCTAAATATTATGGGGAAGTAGGGTATAATATTTAATGAACCATGATCAGATTGTGCCATTACATTTTTCAGTACAGCATGGTAACTAACACTACGTTAGACTAACATATTAAAACCTGGATGAGAAATTTAATGTTAGTGCTGGTCATATTACTTTTTGTTTAGACTCTTTGCTCATTCTTGAACTATATTTGTTTAAAGCATGCATACAAACTTATGTATTGAAATATACTTTTTTAAAAATCCAAGATGCTTCCAATTGTTGTAATCTTTACCTGGAGTATTCTCACTAAAGTCTATTACAATGAGTTGTTTGGGTCTAAGGTGTCCATGTGATTCAAAAAATGGGTGGTCTTATGTATGTGTAATTTGTACCCAAGTTTTTTTAATGAGTAAATTTACATTATGACTTTTTCCATTCATAAATATATAAGTGAACCGAAGGTCTTGTCCATTACTTTTTTGGTTGGCTTGGCAAAGAAATTTGGAATGCTAACGTAGCAAAATCGTGGCTGTGTTATCCCAGGCAATGTACTAAAAAACAAATATTTGTAACATGACTTTTCAGTGACAGAAGGCAAATAAATTAGATCTGAAACCTGAATTACACACTTATACATACTCTTAGAAGTTCTTTCCTGCCAGCACTTAATTTTAGTGAGGGTACTTGATTGAATCTAGTTACCTGGATGCAGTAAGTTGGACAGGATCTGTAGCTGACAGTTGTGTGTGGGAACATTCTGTGTGGCTCTGGGGAGTGCCCCAGGGAGCAGGAGCAGGCTCTCCTCCAGACAGCATCCAGGGGAGCACATGTGACAGGAACCTGGCCATTGTTAGGGGATCACAGGCACAGATAGCTAGAGAGGGTGTGCTTCCCTGCTCTACAGATTCTGTGGCTGAAATAACCTCAGAAGGAATGTGGTAGTACTGGGTAATTACTGTGAGAGGAATGTGTCTGGGACTTCAAAGGCAGCTTCTAGGGTGCTACAGAATATATTCTGTAAATGAGTGATTGAAAGTGATGGAGTTGCAGGTTTGACTGGCTGATGAATCATTCATTTTTAGTGTGAGTTAGAAATACCAAGCCTTTTTGTTTTCTGTACAAAAGCATTCATTTGGTAGCAGTCTCAAATTCTGCATCATTGGTAGCCACCAATAGCATGAATTGGAACTCATTTTATATAACCAAGTAAATCCACATGTAGTCTTTTACAGTAAACCAGTATCTCTATATACAATTCCAGGTGCTTGTTAAACAGCTGGGAAGCATCCAAACCATCTCTCTTCACAGGAGTTTACCAGCTCCTGTACATGCATGCTCTGTTTATTAGTGTAAACAAGTGAAACTTGGAACAGCTTCAGTTTTCATACACTGATTTATATTTATTCTCATTGTGGCCTTTGTGCATCAACATGTAAACATCTTCCCCATCCCCCACAATCAATAGCCCCTGCTAAAACAATTGTACAGCACAGTTCGATTTACTCTGAATTGCATGGCTTCCTGCAGTAAAAGACTTCAAACTTCTGTTTTTAAAAAAAAAAGAACTTAAAAAAAAAAGAGATTTTTTTTTTTAAAAAAATAATTTTTGGTAGCTTGTGTTGGAAGCAAATAACTTTTGAAATAAATTTAGGCACAGTCTGGTAAGTAGCTGCCAGAATGAGTGGAAAGAGCTCTCTCACTTGTCTCGCATGAGAACCATTTCTGTCAGGTGGACGAGGGCCTCTCTCTCGGGGGACGGCCGCAGCTTGCGGATCTCGCGCGTGGCGGCGTGGCAGTAGCGCTGGGCGAGGTAGGTCGTTTGCTGCACACCATCACTCTGATGGAAGGAGACAGAGATAGGAAATGGTGAACTCTGATCAGCCTTCTGCCTCTTCCAGTCACAGGCGGAAGTTTTAAGGTCAGTAAGTACCCTAACACATTATATTCTGATGGGGAAAGGAAGAGGATTCATTCTGTAATCAGGGAAGCCCACCTACCTGCCCCAAACTGTCAAAGTACTAAAACTCATCCATGCTAAAACACCAACTCAACCATTACAAAACAGCACTGGTATTGATAGCAAACTAGAAATTAATGGTTTATCCCTTCCTCTCCTGCCCTAAATAGAGATGTACAAAACCTCCATGCTATTCTGAAAAATAGGTATTAATTTTGCACAGACCATTACTCAGTCTTTTTAGACCAGAGTCAATTAAAACTGGTATGGGGTGTGCACTGCAGTTACAAGACTGACTGGTAATTATGTGCCACTTATACCAGCTATTGAATACAGCTGAGCTATGCCTCAGCTGAAGGAACTGGGTTCATGCATGAGCTTTTTACTTATGTGGATTTTATGCAACTGGAGGGAAAAAAGAAAAAAAAAAGTTCTTCAGTACCTAGCGTTTGTGTTAAAACACTGTGCCAGTAGGAGAGGTGAGGAGCTCTGACTTGGCACTGTATGCTGCATGCTATCAGGAGGTATTTGACAATGCAGCCTTGCTATTTTAGTTGAGAGACAATTTCAGACTGAGCAGCAGGGAGAGTAGAAATATTTGGTATTAGTCTTACCTGCAACACATATTTCCGTGCACGTTCAACATCTCCTGGCTTACTGAACCTCCTCATTATCATAGCATTCATTTCTGGAAACTAAGCATAAAGGGAGAAGTGTTTGTGTTTGCTTTTGAGTTGTTTTCCAGGTAGCTGCCTGCCATGCTAAGGTCAGAATGACGCCAAGTGCAGTCCTCTTCCCCCGTCACTGTTATTGCTTACAGGTATAGCTTTAGGTTTGTACTTGCAGTCTGCACAGGACTACAGTATAGCAGAGCCCAAGCATTGAAAACTTAAACCATCTGGCTCTGCTGGCTGTAGCCAGTTGGAAGCAGAAGTCAGCACCTGCCATTTTATCATGTTAAGCAGATGCTCCAGTGTGGTAATTTCTGATGTGGCTACTACCTGGTATATAATGTGCATCAGATATTCTATCACAGATGAATGGTTAATGTTGGCAGTCCTAGAGGAAGCACCTCTACCCCCACACCTACAAAAGAACCCAGGATGTTTGTTTTTACAATATTGCACAGTTCAGCTTGTAAACCCCCTTGTGGTAACACTGGCATGTTCTCATGAGATTCTCCTACATTTTCCATTGTGGTGGTATTTCACATATGCATATTTTTTTTTTAAGAAGAAAAAAATTACAACTATAAGGTATTTTGTTTTCAGTCACATAGCATTTGTAGTTAGCACTGCATGCTCAATTCCCTGTGAATCAAGCAGGTAACTCAAGTCTGTTGTTTTGAGAAAAATCACATCACTTAGCTATATATGCAGCCTCTTTCTTCAGACAGCCTAGAAACAGAAAAACCTAATGCTTAGCAAAATAAGGCCACAACTCAAGGCAGCTACTCCACAGAAGAATTCTTTTTAAGGGAAAGAGCTGTTTGTTCATCTTTCCTGAAATAATTAAGAGTCAAACAGATGATTTTATTGCTGTACACTTTTAAACAATTATCTGCTTTCCTTGCACACCTTTTGTCCTGCAACTGCAGCTTTACAACCTTGTTCAGGTACAAACATGTAGCACCCCTCTGTGCTGCGACATTTTCCTATTACTCACACATCGTCTTGGAGATGCATTCAGAAGTTCAGTGGTGACTCATACTTTATCTAAAAGAAGAAAGTCATGGCTTTTTCTAGATCCTAGCTTCCTTCCCAGGTAATGACAATTTAACTGCACTCTTCATGCAATCAGTTTTCACAGTATTCATATTTACAGTTATATAGGATGCATATGGGATCACTTTTTATATTTAAGCACTAAAGGACAGGAAAATCCCCAAACTTGTAAGGCAGAGCTGTTATTAGCAACTCTGCATATTTAGTGGGCAGCACATCAGCATTTAAGAGGAATGTTTATAATAAAAATAGACCTTCATTATTCAGCTGTACTCATTTAAGAGGAGCTTTGAATTAGCATACACTAGTGTATTTCCTTAAAAAGTAAATGGGGCGGATTTTTTTTTTTTTTAGTGAGTGACCTAACTTTAAATACTGAATAAATAGGTTTTATATCAAGGTAAACATTTTTTTCTCCTTAATATTCTAATGCACAAAGGTGTATTTTAGAGGGAGGGGAGGGGAGAGGATAAGAAGAAAAGGCATCTGTCACTGATGATCCAGAGCACATTAAAAACGAACAAATGTTTATCAGGAAGACAACTTGAGGAGTACCAGCTACATGAAAGGATAGAGCAATACTAATCTGAAAAGACAGCCTATAATTAATAATTACACTTTGGGCTGTCTTCAAGTCCTGGCTCATGAGTTTTTTTCTCAGATACAAAAATATGAAATATCTTTTAATAGCATCACAAGTAGGTGTCTGTTGAAGCTCCACATTTTTTAGCACTCGTGCTTTGTTTATATATCAGTTAAGTCTGTAGTGCTGTTCTTCCAGTTTCTTGAAAACAGCAGGACATTTTCAGCAAGGAAGCCTTCTGGTTAATGCAGAAAACTTTTTAAGATGGTCAAGTTACCTTTCAATGCAAAAATGTACTCTTCCCATCTATCAAAGATACAAATGAGGAAAAGCATTTAAAAGTGACATTTAAAAGTCACTTTAAGCATTTAAAGCTCTACAAAGAACAAGATTTTAAAATAGGACTGGCAGATTTTCTTTTCTTGTATTTCTGTATTACGAACTAATTTATCTTGTAAAGCTAATTAAAAGATAGATGAAGTTCAAAGTCAGAGACAGACAACCCTAACAAATTAATGAAGAATAGTCTTAATTTAAAAATTGGAATATTCAACACCCACATGACAATCAATATCACCCATTCTCTGACATCTAACATACAAGACCTAACATCTACTGCTGTACCATGAAGATTGGGTATTTTCAACATGCCTTGTTTCCTTCTACACACAGCTTTAGCACACAAAAACAGTTTTACAACTCCATGCTCCCTTTCTACCTGATTCTCACTGGTCTTTGGACAGCTCCAATTGCTGATGACACCATTCTGAAATAATGATTCATGAACATGCTTGTGAGTCCCCCAGATGAGTATGGGACATGGAGAACGTTGTCCTCAATATGCATTCATCTACTTTGTCAGTTGGCTGATACTGTGTGCTCCCCTGTCTTTTCTGAGATACAGATCCTTGTAAATGCCCAAAGGATATGGAAGCGAACAGATGTGTATGCTCCACCTCCCCCTCCAACAGGCTCTTTTGGAGGGGGAAGTAAATGTCAAATTTGGGGGTTTTTTTGTTTTAAACGATTTAGAACTTTTCCCAAGTCAAGCTCTAAGTAATTCCACTGAGAGATCATAGACAAGAGCTCTGCTGGAACTAATTGTGCCAGTTTTTGTATCACACTGTGAAATCTGGTAGGAAGGACTGCTTTTTAAGTCCCAAATCTGATTGCCTCTGGTGAACAAGACACTGGAGCAAAGAATTAAACCAGTTTCTTCCCTGTTTATGGATTAGCACCGATTTTAATATTTTTTTCATGTTGCTCACACTTCTGTTTTCATTCTGCTCCTCCAAATAATTTTTAAGGCTCTGAAAATCTTGACCAATTTTATTGACCATGTTTTATTTATGACACTCTTTTCTCTTATCCAACCTTCTGACAGGAAAGCAACCTGTGTTTGTAACTGGATAATACTTGAGGACAAAGAGATTAAGAGATCAAATCCAACAAATAAAGGTACCCACCTAAAGGCAAGACAGGGATTTCAATTCTTGGCCCCAGGTGGATACAAAGCCCAGAGCAAGGCAAAAAAGAGTCAAGCCTGGGAAGATGTCTCAGGAGAAAACAAGCAAGAAGCTACTTAGGAATAACCTATACAAAATGTGCTAAAACTCTCTGAATACCTACAAGAGCCTAACAATAAGTAGAGTTGTGCAGGAAGGTGTTTCTCGTAACTTGTGTGTGCACAGAATCCATCCGATATCAAACACACTGATCAAACACACGTGCCCAAGCCTCTCTCATCACTGACACTGGAGATTTGATGTGTTTCAGCCGGTCCTGTGAGGAGCGGTTTACACTTTTTATTTTGAGGAAACGGCTTCCTGCTGACTTACCTGTCGACAAGCAAATAAGACGGGACCTGTAGCTAATCCAAGCTTGAGATCTGCTGCTGTTGGTTTCCCCAGATGGTCAGCACATGATGTAAAATCCAGCACATCATCTATCAGCTGGAAAAAATATACAAATTATTTAAAATTTGTTTTGAAAAAATTAGAGCTAAATACAGAATAATCCTTGTTAAGGACAAGATTTGTAGGAATGATTAAGACAGCCCACTTTGATTTCTACAGCACTTTGGAGAAGTTTAGATTTTAGATTCCATTTAGTTAAACAAAAACACTACCTGAAAAGCTATGCCAACATTTTTTCCATACTGGTATGCAATCTCATGAACTTTGGGATCAGGGCAGCCTAGAATTGAAACCTGAAAAGAAAAAAAAACCCAAATAAATAGAAAGCTTTAGTTAGCACCCACTTTTAGCCCCTAAACATAGGTGTGACACAGCCAGCACAGGCAGGAGGCATCTGGGAAATACAAAAAAAGCTGACTCAGGCACATTCTGGCTTATCTCTGTTCGTGGAGACACGTAACTAGCCAAGCTCACTAGAAAATAAGGCTCAACAGCAGGGCAGTATTAAAACTACATTCAAGTCTGCAAAGAGATGAACTTCATTAAATATTTATCAGGCTTAGAAATTACAGTGCAAGGATAAAGAGAGAAGAAATGTTAGATGCACTTCACATGCAGGGTAGTAGTCGTATACAGTCAATACAGTGATGAGGAAATTAAGCTAATTACATATATAAATCAGCCTGGGGATAACTTGAGGTCTGACAACAGATAAATAGACATTATATTTCTCATAAAAGATCACAGAGCTGGATGTGTTGAAGCCAGCACAGGAGGGGCAGCTGACCTAAGTTTTAGCAAAAGAATATTTTTATAAGCTGATGTTAACTGTATCTGACTTGCTCAGGAAGATGAGTTGATTAGCTTCCAGGCAAAGATACCGAGGGATAACTAATGGCAAAGTAAAGACAGCAAATGAAGAAAGCACACCAAGCTGACTTGGTTTCACTAAACTGAGACAAACAAAACATTTTACTTGAATGTACAATCAACTACTTGAGAGACAGAAATTTTGCTGAATAGATGACACAAAACTAAAATACAGGACACTAAGGTTTGAGAATATCTTGCCTCAAAGTAAGGGCAGTTACGCTTTTTGCATTTATGTACTGTTTATGTATTTTGCAAAATGAGGTTAGTTAAATACTCAGATTTATTTCTACCTTAAATAAACCAATTAGGAACAGGGGACAAAAATCCATCCTGGTTTATTGCAGGCATTCCAAATCTGCTGTGACACAGGGAGTGAAGATACATTTTACTTAAGACTAAAAACATATGCCAGGAAAACTACACAATATAAAAATACGTAAGTGTGTGTGTATATACATACATACATACATATATATACATACATATATATACATACACACACACACACACACATACATATATGTATATATATATATATATATATATATATATATATATATATATATATATATATATATTCTTTTTTAAGACAGTGTAAGGTAGGGTCATAAAGAAAACCCCTCCAACCCCCAAACCAACCCCAAACTAAAAGTGAGTCCAGCAGTAGTGAGTAGCTTTGAAGGTGAACATGAAGATAGAAATAAGAAACAACGTTAAATCCTAATAAATGTGATGCAACTTGCACAAAATTAGAGATTGTTTCATGCATCACTGTACTTCATAGCTGAGCATCAGAATACTTCCCAGTCATAACCTGCATCTGTGGATAACTAAACCCCAGAGGAATCTGGATGACTGAGGAATTAACAGTATTAAACATTCCCCACTTCTATTTAAAGGAGGACAATATAGCAGGAAAATAATGCTACTTATCTCTAACAATGATAAAAAATCCTGAAGGCTGTTGAACAGAGTGAACTGCAAATATGAGATATTTAAATTGATGTTGCTAGGGTCTATCAAAGTAGAACATTTTGCCCTTTTATCCTCCTTTTGATGTTTGTCTCTTAAATAGCAGTATTTGCCCGAAGACCTAACATCTACTTCTGTACCATGCAAGCTTTTGTTTGCTTCTGTAATATAAATCACATAATACCAGCATGGCATGGGACTGCATCTATCCTGTCCTAATGAAATCTTTACCTACCTCCACATTTCATTCCATGTGGAGGATTAAAATACGGAATTCAGTGCCAAAATTCTGGTTAATGGTAAAGGGTTGGAATGGGCAATAGCTGGCAGAGGGTGAGTGTTGCAATCTTCTCATGGGGGACCCCTCTGTTCTATCCCCCCTGGTGTGGAGGCACAGCTCCTCAGGGAACACGGGCGAGAGAGGGATCCTGGAGTAGATACAACACGGACTCAAAGTATCTAGACACAGGAGGCTCAGACCTGCTTGGAATGATCCCAGGTTTATTGTCTGTTGTCCTTATGGGGCAAGAAAGAGGCCAAAATGCCCTGGGTCTTATCTCTTATACTAGGGGGCGGGGGTGATCGGGGGATACAGGGAAGTTACAGCCAATGGGACAGGGGAAAGGGAGAAGGTTCTCAGGTGGGGACTAATATTACACAGACTGAGGGTGAGTTTTTAGCTTAGGATATACCATGATTTTTAGATGCACTAAAAATCTCACCCTTTTCTGTTATACAAAAAGGAGAAAAAAAGAAAAAATGAGAGCAAGTGCTATGTAAAGAAAAGAGCTTCTCATTTAACCTGAAAGGTCATTTCTTGTTCAAAGACAAAAAAAAAAAAGACAAAAATTAAAAATTCTAGGAGATAATAATAGGAGATTTGTTTTGCCAGTCATCCTCCAGTGAGCAACCCTCTGACCATGACCACATCATAAATGTGCAATGACTGGGTTGCGTCTATCAGGAAGTTCCTTCAGGATGCAATTTCTCAAGCTGCTCTTGTAGATTGTTGCCCCCAGCTGGACATGGGCCAGGCTGCAGCCAGGCAACCTCACTCCCACATGGAGTTTAACTGGAGCTGTACTGGGATAATGTTCTGGGATAATACATGCATTTGCAAATACAAATCAGGATAACCAAGTCAATACAGTGTTGTGTGTCTAAATGATAAAACTCCCTCTTTGAAAATAGCCTAGAGCTCCCCAAATAGGTATGACTGGTTCATGAGAAATTTAATCTTGCAAGAATTCAGGCCTATCCCCCACTAAATCATGATGAAAAATCCTTCCTAATAGTAGAACAAATTCTTTAGGAAAGTTCTTTGAATTCAGCAAAGCAGGACAATCTCCTTGGTGTTATTTCAAACACACTTTTTTGCAAAAAAAAGTTGTTTCTGTTATGTATATAAGAGACTATAAACCAATTTTGCCTCTTTACTGGATTTCACGTCCATAAAATACAGCATCAGCTCTGGGTATATATATCCTGCTATAATCTGATATTTAATAAGTGACAATATGGCAGCTGGAACTGAAAGCGTTTGCTCATCTCTACCAGGGCTCTGTAGGTCAAAGAGGAAAACCTGCTGCTAGGCCAGAATATGCTTGAATAAACACTACAAGTGATGTTTTTTCTTGTACTCCTAGATTTGTGGACTCCATGGAAAGGAAAAGCTCTAAAATCTTCCCCTTTTCCAGCCATTCTCCTCCATGCCCATCTCTAGAAGCAGTCAGATTCCTGCCTTCTCACTCCTGGCTCATCTACCAGTCTTTTTCTAGACAGAGGCAGTGCTCCTCTTTCCAGGAGAATCACAGAATAGCTTAGGTTGGAAGGAAACTCTGAAAGCCATCTGCTGAGAGTTTACTTCACAGACCAGGTTTCTCAGAGCTATGTCCAGTAGATTTCTGAGCATCTCCAAGGATGAAAAATCATACACTCTGTCTTGGCTACTTGTTGCAATGTTTGACCAACCTCATGGAGAATTTTTTCCTCAAACCTAATTGAATTTTTCCACAGTACAACTGTGGAAAAACTGGTACAATCGGTCCTTTCACTGCACATCTCTCCATCCTCTCTATGTCCTCCAATTACAAGCTGGAGACGGCAGGAGGATTCCCCCTTTGTCTTCCCAACTCCAGACTCAAACCAGCTCTTGGCATATCATTTGCTCCAGCCTCTGCCCTCAAGGTGGCCCTTCACTGAACTCCCTGCAGAGTGCCCATGTGTGTCCTGCAGGAGGGAGCCCAGCCCTGTGGCCTCACAGCCACTGCACTGGATGTGCTGCTGCACTGGCAATGATGCCCCCTCCCCATGTTTGTCCTCCACTGCTGCTGGGAATGCCTCCAACTTCTCTGGGCTCCTCAAACCCTCCTGGGAACTGCTCTTGAGGAGGGGGTGATGGAGGCCTCCTTGGCAGAGGGAGATGTCTACACAAGGCAGACAACTATCTTGTCCTGAGTCTGCATATTCATGCATTTGACCTTTTCTCAATATTTTAACAGGTTAACCAAGTACTTGTTTGTGCAGAATTGTACTTTGCCGTAGCAAAGATTATCTGCCTGAATATATGTGATCTATTTATTCAAATCTTTTTCACAGCAAAAGAGATACCCCCAAAGGACTTACTGTATTTTAAATAACTAAGGAGATTAACTAGCTGACCATGCTATCTGACTGTGCCATTACCCTACATCTGCCATTGGACATTATTACATCCTGCAGGTCTAGCTGGGCTGGGGGGATTCAATTCTGCTGATGGGGGTCTGAGGTCTAATTTTCCTAGGCACCAGTTCCATATGCTGGTAGGGTTTTCTGATGGAGCTCTGTGCACCAAACTAGGAACTGGTTGGAGCAGGAACTCACAGGTAGATCCAGAGCTGCAGACTACTGGTTTATTCAGTCCCTTCCATAGCCTTACACAAGGGAGGCACAAGCTTCCTCCTAATATGGAAATCAAGACTCTCTAGTGCACCTTTTGCAAGCACAATTTAATCCCTCATCTGAAAGTATACCAAATATGAACAGCTTTATGAGACTCAGGAATTTACATTACAGCAGGGTTTAAAAAAGGACAGAAAGTTATTTTGCTATCTCAAGCTGGCCTGGTGACTAAACAGAAATTCCACTTCAGCTTTATTGTTTCTGAATTCTTGAACTAAAGTCACCTCATGTTTCTCTGAAAAATGCCTTGCAGTAACTAAGGCTTCAGTGACTCTGGGCCACCTGCCACTGTTTCCTTTTACAATACATTTTGATTGAAACTCTGGTAACATTCCCCCATGCAGAACTATTGTAGAAATAAGCCTAAGACTGGAATGGCTCTTAACATCTTGAACAGACTGTTCTGTCCCTAAGTCCTAACTTAAAGAATTTTGATTTAAATCCAGTAATGCTTTGGTGGTACAGAATGTATCAATTAAATGCGAATGTCGTGTTTAGACCTTTTTACAGGAATACTCTACTCTTCCATTTCTAAAGCATGGCACGATGGAATTCTGAAGTGCCAACTGAACTTGTTTGACATCTTCTTTCCAGTTAATACTTGTATTTTATTCAACCACAGCAACAAATGAAGTTTTTCCTATCATTAACAGGAACAGAACTGCTTTTAAAGCCCATAATCTCTTTTTTGTCCCTGAAAACAAGATATGAATACTATTGATTCCCTAACTGAATTTCCTTTCAAGATAGAACTGGTGATGCTGCTTATCATTTTTTGTACAGAAAGCAGAACTCCCTTCTGATTCCATTTCCTCAGTAGCCAAAGCCATCTAAACAAAAATCCCTTTTAACTGCTATCAATAGAGCTCTCCTAATCCATACAGAAAGAAACTGAGGGAAACATACATATTCAACTCATTGCTTCTATGTGCAGCAAGTAAGGATTTGCCATGAGAGGCCTTTTCTCAGTTTTCCTTTCTAGCACAAATTTTACAGCATATGAAATTCCAGCAATTCAGCAATGGAACAACTCAGACCAGCCACTAGAAGAAAAGCATCCAAACACCCCCTTGACCAGCATCACAGCCTCAATCTTGAGGGAAGTGCTTAAATCCTTAACTCTTGCAAGTCATGAAAAGGAAAAAGCTTAAATCAGCACATTTGTAGGGAGAATCCAGCCAGTGGGAAAGTGATTTCACTTATCTGCTAAGATTCTTTAAGGCAGACTGTCAAAATTAATACTAAAACTTGTGCATGTTTTTTCTGGGGTAGCAGAATAATGTGATGCTCTCTACTAGTCCAGGTGCCTACTGATACAAAACAAGACATGCAAAAGAAAATTTTCAGGGTCCTATTGCCATTAATATGAGCAATCCAAAAGACTTGACTTCTTTCCTCCAACTAGA
Organism: Pseudopodoces humilis; assembly: GCF_049639895.1. NCBI lineage: Eukaryota > Metazoa > Chordata > Aves > Passeriformes > Paridae > Pseudopodoces > Pseudopodoces humilis. Next base: position 135,808,883 of record NC_142200.1, on the reverse strand, counting down.
ATAAAAGGTGTTTTCCCTCCCCTGAAAACCATGTGTCTCTTTCTATGTGATCATTTTGATATAAGCTATTTTCAACTGCTGTCTGTTGTACAAATGTACCAGTTCTCTGAGAACAAAGGAAGATGATTAATATTAGCACAGATTTTTAGTCTAATTCTCTTAGAACTCCTGCTTGCTATAGAATCCATCAGTTATACTGCCTTTCACTAAAAAGAATAAACAAATCTCTCTTTTGGGGTGAAATTATTACCCACCTCTATTTTCTGCACTAAAACTGAACATCTATTTTTGTGTAAGAACATAATCTTGAATTGGATCTATTTGTAATCAAGTAAGAGAACAGAGTGACAGGGTTGGATAAAGCAATTGATAATTAAAACCCCCAGACAAATCGAGCTACATGCTTCTGTTTTTTTACAATGTGATGTAGAGATATCGGGGAAATATTTTCACACAGAGGGTGGCTGGGTACTGGAAAAGACTCTCCAGGAAAGTGGTCACAGCATTGAACCTGACAGAGTTAAAGAAGTGCTTGGACAATGCTCTCAGGCACATGGTGTGACTCTCGGGGTGTCCCATGCAGGGACAGAAGTTGGACTTGATGATCTTGATGGGCCCCTTCCAATGCAGCTTACTCTCTGATTATATGAATTAATTGTTTCCTCCCACTGTTACCATTACATTTAAGGTCTCACTCAGCACCAAGGAATAGGGACAAATGTCAAAGAAGATTCAAAATCAAATTATAGGCTCAAGAATGATCAACTGAGTTTAAAACCACTGTCTCAAAGCTGCAGAATTTCGTGATTTGAAGATTGCCACCATTATTATTATTTTAACATTATTTTGATTCCACTGAGAGTAACAATAAATCCGTGCAAAAATAAAAAATGCAAATTGAAAGTGAAAACCAATATTGGAGGCTACACAGCTGAACTGTGATAAAATTCACAATCTAACCCATTCACATTCTGGCAGAATACCATTACAAGGGTTTGCTTTGGAGGGTCTCCAGAGCAAACAGCAATACTAGGAGTTTAGCTGTGAAGCTTACAGTATGGTATGTTAATTTCAGAAGAGACAGACGTACATACTGCTTTACAACTGTTTGCTATCAGACTCGCCGTCTTCTTAAAAGTCTTCTCAAGGTAGTGAGCAAATCTCTCATTCTCGTTTTCCTTGGAACCCAGCTGGAGGAATTCACCTAAAAAGTTGCACAGATTGGAGGTTTTATTTGTGGGTTTACTGCTTAGGCAAGCAACTGGGAAGATAAAAAAATAGGAAAAAACCTTACCACGCACCAGATCTTCAATCACCTGAGTTAGAACAGAGATGATAGTAGTATTTCCAATTCGTGCTAAAGCTACAGAAGCAGCTGAGAGGATGAAGTCACCAGCTAGAACAGCCTAAGAACAACAACAACAACAAGGTGATTCCTTAAGTCTTTTCCTGTGTTACTCCAGACCGTACAATTTCCCTTATTTGTCAGATCTACCCACATTACATAACTTTTCTACATAAAGCACAAATATCTAATTTTAAGAGCAAAAAAACACATAACCAAATATTGAAATCTGAGTAATTTTTGAATCTCTGTCTTATAGTACTGTTTATATTTTTTCTGTATAAGCACTGTCCTCTATGTATGCAATATGTGTTTGCTTATGAAGTTTTTCTGAACATTAGTTCTCTATTTGACCATTCTCTTGTGGCTTGTTGCCACATTCTCTTGTTGCACCATGTGAACTCTGAACTGCCCCAAGTTCCTTCCTTGCATTTTCTGGTGAAGACCTTTCTTGTAATCCTCTGTGAAGAAAATACTAATTTCAAAAAAAAATTTCCCGCTGACTGTAAACATTTTTGTGCTCACCACTGAATCAGCATTCAGGAGGAAGTACAAGTTTAAAGTATTTCAAAAGCACTGCCGAGAATGGCACAGGGAATGTAAAATCAGTAATAATCACAGAATGGGTCAGGTTGGAAGGGGCCAGTCATCTGGTCCACCCTCCCTGCTCAAGCAGGGTCATCCCAGAGCACATGGCACAGGATTGCATCCAGATGATTTCTAAATCTCTCCAGTGAGGGAGACTCCACACCCTCTCTGGACAATGTGTTCATATTCAGGTGGAACTTCCTGTGCATTAGTTTTAGTCCACTGCTTCTTGTCCCATTACTTGAGAAGAGCCTGGATCCATCTTCTTGACACTGCTTTCAGGTACTTGTGATGAGAACCCCCCTCAGTTGGCTCTTCTGGAGGATGAAAAGGTTCAACACTTACACACTTCAATCATTCATTATCTAATGCTTCCAACACTTTAGAGAACACACTTGTCTCACCCACAAACTGTGCACACCTCTTCATATGTTTTCTGACATATTCCAAGACCTAGAGATAGTAACGTTACAAACCTCTAGGTACTCATGCTCTGCTGAAATTTAAAGGCAAGTCCTGCACTTATTAGCAAACTCACTTTCCTCTCTCCCCAGATTTGATTAAGTGTCCTTTTTCCTCTGCGAGAATTTGCATCATCAATAACATCATCATGAACTAGACTGGCTGTATGGATCATCTCAGCAATTACGGCCACAGAGCGCTGGCTTGCTTGCACCTCCCTAAAATAAAAAACAAGAATTGTCAAATAATTAAATCAATTATATATGCTGCAATACACTAAAAAATCTTTATTAAAAGCAAAATAAAAAAATGTTTCTTTGAAAACAGCTGTTACAGTTTTTTCCTGGTCTGACCTCCTTCTTTCAAACCTGGAATTAGGAAGGCAAGAGAAAGTAAGACCACGTTAGTACAGTAGGTGCAGAGGGATGCATCCATCCTCATTAGGCCTATTTCTACATTGCTGCATTAACAGTACTGCAAAACTCCTGTGTTATTGACTTTATTTCCTCTAAATCCAGACTGCAATAAATAGCACAGCATCAAGGATGCTTGGCTCCAAGACTGAAGTCTGGAAAGCAGCAGAGGAAAGAATGGCCGGTAGCTTTGTAGATGAGTTTTCCTTACCTCTGTTGCTCTGCCTAGAAATGTGGCATCACAAACTCTCTAAAGCTGGATAACTCTACTAACCAGCAAGTGGAGAGTTCAGAAGAAACAGAAACGTGCATTCTACATTTGAAAGACATAATTCATAGATCTTGTTCTTTATGTTACCTGATTACCTTAAAACCCCAGAGATTTTTGAGAAGACTGAGGAGTTAACTAGAATTCTACTGCAACCACTTTAGGACTGTAAACACCAACTACCCAACACTTACTGGAACTCAGCTTCTGGGGAAGATCATCACTGATGATTCAACTCTCAGTGGTTCACATTACTTTGTTTTTTTAAACTAGGTGAAAAGAAAGCAATGGAAGAACACAGAAGCAATTATGTAGAGAACAAGACTGGCAAAAAGCACATGAAAGAGCCAACCTTGCTCACACAAAGGACCATCTCCCTTAATATCCAGTTGCCACTATCTTCTGGTATTTTGCTATCTGCTTTTATCATGGATTACATGCAGGAGCCCAGAATGGCTATCCCAGTCAGCCTTACCTCATAGGTATAACAAGTCCACATGGACATATAAAATACCACCCCACCCCCCCAAAACACTAACATAAAAAACCCACAACAAAAGAAAGAAACTACTTCTGAATTATAAATACTGTACTTCTGGTACACACACAACAGAGAAAATCATACTACTTTCCAGAAGAACAGAAAAAGAACAGAAACAGAAGATAATTTCAGTTCAGCTAAGAGAATTTAAAACTTCCCTGCACTGCCTATGTTCATTAAAATGTGATTAATCACAAAATGAAAGAACATATTGCAGTCTGCTGACATAACACTGCATTCTGACACATACCTCTATACAGAATTCTGCACTGCTGTCAGTGGGAGTTCTACATCCTGAACAATAGCAGGATGAATGGGTAGCTCAGGCTGTGAAAATATGGCTTTTACACAACAGAAAATAAGAGCTGGAAACCTTCATGGTTGTTTGGAGGCAAGTCTTAATGTGGACCAGTGATTTAATCAAATGCTAGTTTGGTAAGTAGCTTTCCAAAATAAACTACTCTTTCTAAGTAGGAGAAAACTTACCTTCAAAAAACTGTAAAGGTCTCCAGCCTCTTTCATGCACTGTTCTCCCTTTGGGGATTCCCTTTTTCATTAATTATGTCAGCAGACTGGATTTCCTGCTGGGAAGCAGCAGTAAATGGCAACACTCACTGACACACTGAAATATTTCAGTAGTATGAAGACAGCACAAAACCACTTACTTCAAAAGCAGGTTCTGAAAAGTTCTGCATTATACTCTCTTATCTCTGACAATGACTAAAAATGGCATAGGAATGTTCACGGTTCATGGTTTCCAGAATGTTTTATCAAATACAATTAATTCAGATTAATCTGAAGGGGTTTTAAAACTAATATTTCCACAAAGTCTCAAGCAAGGCTCTTCCCACTGCTGGCAAAAAAAAGATCTGCAGTAGTTTCCTACATGCATCTTGTGAGACTAATTCTAGATCAGAGCATGCCTATTTTAGGGGAAAACACACAAACCCAAGGATCCCTCTCATCCCTTGACATTTTTCATTCAGCTTCTCCTGCGAAACAAAAGCAAAAAGTGGCAGTAACTCAACTCAATAATCACAGGGTCCCTGCAAATCCAGTAAGTGGAAAGATGCCATTTTTAGGTCATTCTCAAAGTAAAGATGCCTCGAGATAATGTATATTTATATGGATATTTTATACAACTGAACACGTTCTATCTTTCAGTAGGACCCCCTGCTTGATTCCGTGATAAAGTTCTATAGATCTACTGTACCCTGAGATACTTTCCATTACAGAACTTGTTTCATGAACACTGAACAAGCCAAGGCTGACCATACAGGTTAAGAAACCCCAAATATCTCCCTCCAAATATTCCTGTCCAAAACCAAAACAATCAAAAAACAACCAAAACCACCAGACAATGTTGAAGGTCAAAAAAGTACACAAACCAGTATTTAGACTCTCCAGAAAGAGCTTTGAGGCAATGCGTTTGCCAGTAAGTAAATATTGCCAGTTTATGGAGAGGAAATGAAAACAAGGACTTGTAAAATTTTTGTGGAGGACCACAGTCCTCCAAGCATCTTTCTCCTGCTAAGGCCCGGTGGCTGAAAGAAGCAACCATGTCAGAAACAGAGTCTGTGACACAGAAGGGCACTGCAGACTAGGGGAAGCACAGAGAATGCATGTGTTAACACCAGGGAAAACCGCAGAGCAGCTGCCACCACTGGCTTCTGGCAATGATGGTTTGGAGGGGTGAAAAAAAAACGAACTAAGGCTGCTGGCAGGTCCTATCCTTAGGAAATATTCCATCAAGTTTAGCCACGTCATTTTATTTGTTTCTCACACTATTCTGATAAATTTATTTCACTTCCCCTCCCCTCCCCGCCACCAAACTTTTGTGCTCAGTTTTCCCTATTGTCCTTGTACTTCTTTGGTCCTCTCTTATTTGCCTTTCTCTTTTTGATTGTAGGAAAAGAAATAAAAACTCATTTGCAAACACCTTTGGAGAATACAGAAACACTATGTCCTGTCAGGCTAAGTGACGATTCAGTATAATTCTTCACACAGGTATGTGAAGAAATGCCAGTGGATGTGTGAAATTCAGGCTTTGCATGACCCCAGCTTTAACTATTTCCAACAATTCTCACATAAAGCCAAGTTGCTATCAATAAGCAAAAAGCCACTGCCCAAGGGACTTAAAGACTTAGGGTAGAAGGATTTCTGACACTTGAAACTCCAAGAGAAAAGAAATAAACACACTTCGGTCGCTTATCTTTTTGGTAATAATGAGAGAACTCTTTATACAACTGTCATTTTCCTTATTATGACCAGAATAAAGTGACCTCAATCTAGATAAACATTCACCCTGCTGAGGATACAGTAAACACCTCTCTTCATTCAAACCTAAACATAAATGATCAATGTCACCTAACCTGCAAGCAGAGCCACCTGGGCATTCCATTCTCCTGACAAATCTCAGCTGCTCTGGAGGGACTCAGTGAAGAGAAAGAGGGGATTGCCTTGAAGGGATTGCCTTGTAAGATCAGGACCTGTAGCCTTCCTAAATTGAGTCCTGTTATTTTAACAGCCAAATAAGAAGTATTACATTTTATACAAAAATTGCACAAAAGAAGAAAAGAAAACAAAAAAGTAGGCAAAAGCATGCTGGGTCCAGCAAGTTATATTACAGTTGAGAATGGCAGCAAGATGAAGAAGAAACTGAACATCAGCAATACAAACCCCAGAGGCAAAATTTTAAAAAAATGCTAGGGATGAACAGCAGAGGATATTGGCTCACCCTACAAACCTACAGATACTGTGGTCAGTCTCTTCAATTACATGTGTGGGAACCAAAGCCTCAACAAAGAAAAATAAGCCTGGGAGAAGAGTCATTATTAACTGAGGAAAAGAATGATAAAATGTTTCAAGGGAAATGACAAATTGAAAGTGGAAAAATATCTTTAAAAAACACTGGGAGAAGCAGAACGTAAGGCAAATATTTTTCCGTTCAGGTTTGCAGAAGAGTAGCAAGGTTAAAAATATGCAGTATTACTTCTCTACATACCCAATTTTCCTCACGAACATAAAAAAGTTGGAAGAGCAATCTGTCACCTGGAGACAATGTTGCCTTAAGAAAGAACAATAATGAAGCAATCATAGTATCCATGTGAACTGAAGTATATGTATACACACACAGGGTGTAAGACAGCCTGCTCCAAGCAGCTTAAAAGCAAAAGAGAAGAAAATGCCCATAAAACTTTATCAGCTCACAGGAACTGGGTATCCACAGTACAAATGTAAATTCCTGCACACAGCCCTGCCAACCCTCAAAAGCATTGGTCACCACGCAAGAACCAACAAGCACTACAGTGAAGACTTTGTATCAACATATGGGATATTTAATTACAATCACATTGGCACAGGGCACAGAAGAGGAAGGTAAATACCCAGAGATTTCATTCCATTCCTTTGCTGAAACATTTCTGTTCTTGCCACTCAGAATTTCATTCTAAAAGCAATATGACAAAGATGTTGACTCAGCCTGGTTTGTACTAGGAACATTCAGATTATTGAGGAGGCTTTTAAACACTGAGCATACTTTGGAGGTGCTGATTAGAACCACAACAGATGTACAAACACTACCAAATGACACAGGCATCCAGAAATCAGAGGACTTACACCAAGGGCTGGCTACTGCAAAACAGTACACTTGCCCCAGGCATATGTGGCACTTTCTTACTGGCATAGGGCAGGTCTTAAAACTGGTCCTGACAGTTTTGAGACAGCATAACATGTGGACAAGAATGTGTCCATGACCATATATATATGTCAAAAGACAGCAAATATGCTTTGAGCATACAGGCAAATTCAGTCTTTCCACTGCTACCTCTCTTTGATTCACTGCTCAACTCCCACACTGTATGACATCAGTTCCAGCCTTCTCAGTACTGCACATGTGATTTTGTTCATAAGCTTTTCATGCGACATACTAGAATGAGATATAACTATTTTTACCATTATTTTGACTCCAAAGATGCTCCAAAAAACACTGTCCCCTTTGTTAAAAGTCTCCTCCTAAATTTCCATTCTCTTAGCAACATAATGCTTTGTCTTAAGTAGCTCTTTCACCCTGCTCTGATAAATTTGTAGACCACGAGTCTTCAATCTTCATGGTTATCTTTGCAATCCATCCCTGAAGCCAGCCGGACTTCACTTATTTTGAACACAGGGATTGGACATGCTGATGATTTCAAGAAGTGCAATATACACTCCCGTAGCTGAACTGGATGGCTGACGCATGCTAGGGTATCTTTGAGGTTCTTCATAATGTAAGTGGTTGCAAACCACACTGGGTTATGCCCTAATGGGACACCCAAGACTCTACAAGCTCAAGCAGAAGTTTTTGGTTTACTGCGCTTCCTTACATTTCACCATAGATGGCTGATCATCAAGAATGATTCTGCCATCAAAAAGTGCCATCCTCAAACTCCTTTTTTTCATGTCAAGACCAATCAGGAAAATATTAAGCCAGCCAATGGCAAAAGGCATCCCTGAGGATTTTCACAACCAGTACTGTTCTTTTTGCTATCTCAAAATTAGTGACAAGAAGCAGTCCTGAGCTGACAACAGAAACAGGCTGAAGCAAAGTTCATTAATCCTGGATGATTTTTCCTAAAACAAGGAGAACTGGCACACGCAAGATAGGACACTGCCAGCTCAGTTTTGCTTTCTCCTTCAAAATTATATTCACATAGAACGGGATACAGGGAGAGGGGCTATCCATGCAACAAAATATCCATATTCTGAGGTAGTAATCAAGTCCAACAAGGCATTAAACTACTCCTACAGAAAGAAAATGGTGCAAGAGCTCAGAGAAATTCCTTGATTTCTGACAAATTAGCTATTATCCTTAATTTCTGACAAATGACTGACAAATTAGCCTAGAACCACTTCTGGAAAGGGACCAAAGATTACCTATTTGAAATTCTATAAAAGTCAACACTGGAAGCATAGCTGAAAGGCAGAGAACAGTGCAGCCAACACCCTTCCTCAAAATGCAAACATAGCAGTTGACAGGAACATGTGGAGTGAAGCATTTGCAACAAGCCAGACTCAGGAGTGATAGAGATACAGGCCAAGCATGATCTTCTGCTCAGTTAAAACAGCTTTCAAAAGACATGTAACTTGGAGATCATGAGGACTATGCCAGTCTAATAAGCTTAGAATCTTACATAAAGCCTAGAAACTTGCTACTAGAGGGTGGGAAAAAACCTCTTGACTGTTTCCAAAATTTCACTGCTTTGAATACAATCATACCACTTGTTTAATATCTTTTCTGCATAATTCCTAAAAAAATCTATGAAGGCCTCTTCTCACAGCAAATTTCTTACCTGTGACGAGAGTTTAATAGGAACAGGAGCGGTTACAAATGAAATATACTTAATACAGTTTATATAGTTTCAAAGAATATCAAAGGTTCTAATAAAGCATTTATCCAAAAAGGTAGAATTGACTAAAAACCTTACAAATATCATAATTCAGCAACATTTTTTATCCACCCTGGTTACAAGTGCAGTATCCTCCACGATTTAACACATGGAAATAGGTAATAAACCCAGCAGTTCCTTTTGCACTGACGACTACAAAAGTACAGCTTCAAGATGGAACTGAAATTCAGGTTTTACTGAGGAGCATTTTATTTTCATAAAGTATTTTTCAAAGACACAAGAATGATAATTTTCAAATATGATCTGTGTATCTGAAAGTGACCAACTCACTTGGAATTATTATGGTGAATGTTGCAAGCCCGAGCCATTAGCACCACAATCATTGGTCGAAAGGCCTTTCCCTTCCCATCAAAGTAATAATCACACATTTCCTTAAGTTCTGCTGCAGAGACCAGCAATTCCTATAAAAAAGTACAAGAGCATTTCAGCATAGAAGTCACATAGTCTGTTTAGTGTAAGTAAAACAGTATGCATGTATAAGGTTATTGCCTGCATGCATTCCACCCAGTGTAAGCTCAAGTTGTTTCTAAAATTACTATGAGTAACCTGAAATGTAAGTTATGCATTCCAGCACTGAAAATCAGGAGAAAAATTGCATTCTGGTTCTATAAAATATGAGAAATGTTCTGTTTGCTTTCAGTTTCAGACAGCTGCTCATAAACATAAATAACATTCTTTCAATAAATATCCTCAAAACTGATGGCTTCTATTAAAAACAATCATCATGACATCCCAGCATAGTCACCACAGTCGGTTACCTTTTTAATATCTTCATAGAGATTCTTCAAGTCTTTTCTACCTAGTTGAAAAGGGTCTTGGTATTTTTCATCACTAATTGTCTTACTGCAGCTGCACCAGTGGGATGTACTTGTATGATGAAACCTGGTGACAGTGTTTTTCAAGTCAGTAGTCTTGTTAGAAGTCAAGTTCCCCTGATTCCCCAAACAGAAACATCTGAAAGGATTTATTTCTCTCCCCTCACACCACATTTAACCAAATGGATAAAATATATGAAGGCATCAAAACACACTTTTCAGGCAGACAGTAAAGTGCAAGGACAGCAGAGCAATGCATTGATGACCATAAACCTTTGGGACCTGGCAAAGCACATTTGGCAAACACACACACTCTGCCCTTAACAGATCCCAGAAGTCTTCTTCAGACACAGAACACTACCTTGCTCTCCTTGTATTCCTTTTCAATACACTATGGATAGCATAGCCCACACTTGGAGATAGAGCCTTCACTTCTGGCAACCCAACTATTCTGTTACTTTCTTCCCTCTCTTGCAAACTCCTGAAAAAATATTCCTGTCTTAGATTTGGTATTTTTTCCTTTGTATACCCAGCTGCATACCCAGGTAGCATGATGATGCTAGGAAAGTTCATTATAAAAGGGTGAAAGCTCCACCTGGATGCATTAAGATGCATTTAGCCTAGGAGACTAGTTTGTTTGTTTCCTGGAGTTGAAGTATCTTCTGCTTCTAATGTTTCCTTTTCCAAAGTGACCCATATGTATTTCTTGCAGCATTCTTGCTTTACCCATTACTCTCCAGGACGAACGACTGAGATTCAGACTCAGCACTACAGCAGTAGTCTACACTGGAGTAAATAACCTTATTTTCAAGGTTTACGGCTCAGAGGTGTAACTACTATGGTCACCCAGTAACTATTTCTTTACCCGCTACACAACAATGTGACGCTCCAACTTACCGCCAAAATATACTACATATTTTTGGAAACAAGAAAGTTGAACTTCTTTGGGTAATGTGACACATCTGCACAAAATAAAATCAGGGATAGTTTATTAGAACTTTAAACTAACAGAAAACATTTGACTACAAAAAAAATGTATCCGTCACAACTGCTCTACTTCTCCATTTTAACAAGCCGGCAGCAAAGGGCGTCTCACAACCCCTTCCATATCACGTGAGACATGAATGCCAATAGGCACACTGAACTGATTCTTCTGCTTCGGAGCGCTGGACTTTCTACCCTGGCATGCCCAGCCCAGGAGGCTTATCACTTAAATTACTAAAACTGTTCCAATAAAACTTTGCTTTTGTACTTGTGCAAGGTGCAATTTTCAAATATTTCCTGCCTGGAAGATAAATCTGGACTGCACCAGTCAGGACATAGAGAAAGGGATTAGCTGTTTCAGCATGCTAACAGAAAATCAAATAAGGATTTTCTCCTGAAGCAACTTCAATTCAGCCTGCTGTTTATAATCTATGCCTGTCCATCTTCCCTGCTACATGTCCAGAAGCTAACTTCCAAATCTCCCAATGTCTCCAATGTTCTCTCCCTGCAGACAGAGCCCAGGAGCGTGCGGGAAGGCACAGTCCCAGGTACGTGACTCCAGCAGATACAGCCTGAGAAAGGAAGTCCAGCTTTTGCTCTGCTCCTGGGAGTGCAGCCAGCAAGCACTGAACCCTGCCCAATGCTGGGCTGAGCCAACCTAAAATCGCTGCAATCCACGTGTTCACCAAACTGCCTCTGCAAAAACTAGAACAGAAACGCTCAAGGAGACCTGCTCCTCGTGCCTCAGCGAATCCTCATACCTGGATTAAAATCTGTCTTCGGACAGTGGGAGAGAAACAAAAGCACTGTAATGGCTCAGGGGCACTCTTCCACCCTCCGTGCTTACACAAGGCCATGCAAGGAGTCTAAGGAAGGCGAGGAGCTCTAACTTACCACAGATCTGCAACCCACTGCTGTCTGACTTCAGTGTCCGGCCCTACGGCTAAGACATTCCTAGGTCGCTCTCTCGGACCTCTCACCGCGTTCTGTTGCTAAAAATAGCTGATCTCTTCCTACTCTTCCTTCAGTGTGAGCCCACACAGACTCCTTCACGCTGCTGCTGCTTGACCCTGTAACAGCGGCTGGTGCGGGATTCTGGACACATTCGCCAGAGCACTTTCTCGGGGGTCAGGACAGCCAGAGCACTTCAGCGAGGGTCAGAATCGCAGCCTGGCCTTGTGAAGAAGCTCCAAACCAGGGCAATGAGAGAGCTGCCCCCATTACCGCTCACAACGCTAGCACACACAAACGCCTTCAAAATCTCATACTACTGAGAAGCACTTCCCCTGCTCCCACCTAGGGCCGGCTCCCAGAGGCGCACACACTGACCAGTGCCAGAGATCCTTAATCCGGAATTTAACCTTGCTCCTGCCCCCAATAAGGACCCCCCGGCCGGGAGCCGTCCCCGGGCCGTGGCGCCTCCCGGGCGGAGGCTGCCGGGGAGCCGAAGGAGCGGCGGCCCCGGGTGCCCGCCCGGCCCGGCCCGGCCCGGCGCCCCCCGCCCCATTCATTCCGCGCCCGCCCGGCGCCGCCGCACTCACCGCCGCGCTGGGGGCCGGCGGGGCGCGGGGGCCGGGGCTGCCCACAGAGCCCAGCGGCGGGGCCCGGCAGCACGGGGCGCCGCTCCGGCACCCCCACCGCAAAGCCATGGTGCCCCCCAGCCCCGCCGCGCCGGCACCGCCTCCCGGCCCCGCCGCGACCCGGACGCGGAAGTCCCGCGCCGCCACCGCCCTTCGGCGGGGTACCGGGCGGGCACCCCCGCGCCCTCTTTGAGGGCGGGAGACCTGAGTCCGGGTGCGTAGGTGACGCTGGAAGGCGAGGTGTGAGGGCATGTGGTGGCGGCTCTGGCTGCCCGCGTGCCTGGCCTGGGGCTGTGTGGCCGCGCTGTGCGGCTCCCGCGGGCTCTGCCCGGCCCCGAACGCCTCCCACGCCGGGCCGGGGCTGTGCCCGCGGCGCCGGGCGGCCGAGCTCTGCGCCTGGGCCCTGTCCTCCGACAGCCTGCTAGGTACGGCCTGCCCTGCCCGGGGCTCCGTACTCCTGTCCTGCCCTGCCCGGGGCTCCGTACTCCTGTCCTGCCCTGCCCGGGGCTCCGTACTTCTCTCCTGGCCGTCGCTTTTGCTTGTTGGGTTGTAGCAGCTCCCTAAGCAGTAACTAAGCGAAGAAAAACATAGTCAAATATTATTTTTAAATTAAAACTGGATTGGTCATAAGGAGCTTCTTTTTCCCCGAGTCCCAATTATGTGTTGGTGCAGAGTTGATAACCTGACGCTTCTCTGGAAGTACACAAAGCATTCTAGCTCTGCTAGCTCTCGGGCATACAAAACTGCGTGTAATCATAATGCTAATTGATATGATAACATTACAGAACTAATTTCATTAGGTGACACAATTACTTGTGAGCATTAAGAAATAATAGTCAGTGATAAATCTTGTGGCAGCTGGCTATAGCAGGATCTGTCATTAGAGGCTGTAAGGAGCATGGCTAGCAGCGAGGCTCCAGAGTTGCTAACTAACTTAAAGTTTTTACAAAACAATGAGTATGAGGTACTGGGATTTTATAATTAATGTGGAATTGTAAGATTGTTGCGAGCAAAAGTCAATAAGGATGGGAAACCACACTGTTTTAAAACAATATTTGTCCTCTGTTACTATGGAAAAGGGCACAGAGTAGGTCTGAAGGAAGAATGAACTTCTGAGTACAGATGTATGCTATAGCAAGAGCTAAATCTCCTAACTCATTCATTTACTGTTTACATTACTCAGAAAAGACTTCATCTGTTTTCTTGGGTTGTGTGGTGATCACTTTATTGCATATGGACTGTACACAGCAATGGTGCACAGTGACTTAGATCTGTTGCACTACATTGTTCAGCTCTGAGTAAAGCTGAACAACTCTGTCTCCTGCAGGTATTTTTTAGGGTGTATATAATTGAGTGCAACATCAAACTGCCCTGAGACTATTCTAGTCACAGTCTATTCAATCTATTCTTAGATACGGTTTAGATCTTAAAACTAGAATACCCTGGTAGATTCTTTAACTGCAGAATTCAGTCCTTTGCAGAAATTCCAAACAATGAAATCCTAAATTTATTTGGGCTTGCTTTTTGTGAAGGCTTAATATATATTGGTAAAGTTGTAATGTTACAGGTTTTAATTGTTTATAAAGCATCTTGGCTGGATTTAAGAGGAAACATATTAAGAACAATATAATTAATTGGTTTTTATACAGCATTTGTTGTCTGTTTCATGTTTACAGATCCTTTTCCAGTTGATGTGATACAAGAAAATTATGTCCGTAATGTGAGAAACTGCATTTTTTCAGTTGTCTATCCTACACCTTTTAAATCTAGAGTTCATCTTGTAGCTGTTTCAAAGGTTGGCTATTTTTTTTTATTATTCTCTAGTTCGTAGAAATTACTAACACATTTACTAAAGTATACTTTAATATTCATGCTCTATATATTGTAAAACATTTTCTCAATATATACTTTAAACAAAAAGAGCATTTAAAACATATTGTGAGATGTCTTTTAATGATGAAATATATAGAGAAAACATGTTCATTACCACTGAAAATTTGATCATGTTCAAGTATTATTTTTTTCTCCAGGAAGTTCTTGAAAATATTTTGGATCTTGATATATCTGTCAAAGGATCATCTGATTTTCTGGAGTTTGTCAGTGGTGGGAAAGTGATATTTGGGTCTGTTCCACTGGCCCATAGGTATGGGGGTCACCAGGTAAGTATGGCACTTGTTCTTCCAGGTGGAATTGTGTAGGTCTTTTCTTGTGAATTACACCTTGATAATACCTGTAAGTACCTGAGTATATGCCTGTGAGTGCATGAATGCTTACTAACATTTTGATTTCAGACTTGTTCTTCAAAACAGGCTGCAGGTGGAAGAGAACTATAATATCCTTCCACAGTACCCTGTTTACTTGCTCTGCTTTTGTTTATGCCTGGAGCAAATTATTGTTTTAACTTTCATTAGCTGCCGAGCCTGCTTAGCACCCCACAGCCTGGCCAGCTCTGCTTTGTGATAGACACTAAGGCCTCAGAGGAGTGGAGAAGGACAGAGCCTCACTGCAACACCATGATTGCTAAGATTCACATTTAATTGGAATGACTATGATTATTCATGGAGAAGAATTTGATTTGTAATTTCCAGTTAAAAAAAACCAACAAAACAAGCCGTGTGGGTTTAAAGGCTCATTATACAAAAAAGACAGGTCTGTAGCTGTACGTCATAGCTGGAAGGTAAAAAAAAAAGAGGATTACTGCTGTTACTCTTCCTGCGGTTTCCTGATTCATTTCTGGAGTGAGTGTGGAAATACAGCTTTAGGGATCAACATTTTAATGTAAGCAAATGTATCTTTTGTGAGGACCTCAATTTAATTTGTATTGTTTCAAGTATAACTTCTACAAATGATGGAGGACAATAACTTGATTTAAATTTTTGTCAGTTTGGTAGCTGGGCAGGTCAGCTGGGGGATGGAAGAGCCCACTTGATCGGAGTATATACAAACAGGTGTGACTTTTTTTAAGTGTCTGATTGAACTCTGTGTTCAGCTTAGCTGATTCATGATTAACCTGAGGTCTGTTGCTAGAAATGCCAATGGTATTTTTGCAGGCATGGTGAGAGGTGGGAACTGCAGTTAAAAGGGTCAGGAAAGACCCCATACTCCAGGTAAGTTGCAGTTATTCTGTGTACTCTAAAACAGAATGTTTTCTTTTTGAAATTTCCCTTGATTTTATGACCTGTTCCTTATTTCTCTGTTCTCTATAGGAATGGTGATGGAAGAGCTGTGCTTCGCTCTTCTGTTCGAGAGTTTTTATGTAGTGAGGCCATGCACTATCTTGGAATTCCTACAAGCAGAGCTGCTAGGTATTTTTCTTTCCTTTGTTCACAGTATACTAATTTACAGGTAATTTTGTGACTGAGTTTCACTGAACATCAATAAAGCAGGACAGTTAGTTTCCAGATGAAAGATCTCTTCATATGTATGCAATCAGAACAAAATACGTTCTCCACAGATTTTTGGATAAAACTTTCCAATAATAATAAGCTACAGCAGTTAATTGCATCACATAGTTTGCTGCATTCTAGAAATACTACTTAACTACTTTAGTGTAGTAAAGACTCATTTCTGTAAAGTTAGTCCAAATTCTAGAATCTAGCCAACTAGGATAATGTTGAAAGTGGATATTTTTGTACTGTCATTTTTAAGATTGCTGGGAAAAACTGTCAGTCATTAATAATAATAATAATACATTGTATATAATACATTAATATTGGAGGTAGAACTGAATGAAGGCAGTTAGGAAACAAACATATTTATTCATTTGGATGATTTTCTCAGAATCAAGTAACTGAATATTTTCAGATGATCGTGTTTAAAATGCCAAGTTCACTTTGTGTTCCAAGTAGTCTCAAGTCTGTACTGCAGTGTTTAAGGCTTCAAATAAAGCAAATGTTCTGCAGAAAAGGCCTGTACTCAGCTGCCACATGGCTAGGTGTCTGTATTTGCAAAGTGTCTGCAAATCTCTTTAGCATTAGTTCTAACTCATTTGCTCTGTTAAAGTGCAGTGTTTGTAAATGACATTTTTGATGGTTTATTCATTGACTTCATCTTGAGACTCTTTGCTGTTGGCTGTTAATACAGAACTTTAAATCTGTCTGAATATCAGTAGGAAATCATTTGGCAGGTTAGAGCCTCTCTTTGCTGTCATCTCAACAAATTGTTCAGTGCAAAACCAGTATGAAATTACCCCTTTACTGTGCACAAATTCTACTGAGCACACAGTGTGCTTTAGTTCTCTGCTGGCAGATTGGTTAAATGCCTGGCTCTCTTAACTGTTGTACAAGCTCTGCAGACTGTTTGCAAGACTTAATTTGGAAAAACCCCAGCTGACAGCCATATTCTTCCCGATGGGGAGCTGTTGTACTGAGGCTGGTGGGATGCACTTAACAGAGGTCTTGTCAAGTCTTGGCAGAAGTGGGAGGAAAAACCTTATGGCTTATGCCAGAACACCCAGCAGGTTGGTTTGCTCTATTAATTTTAAGTACTGTGTTCGCAATAGGGTGCTACAGTTTATGACTGTACTGCCAGATACAGAACACTTCATACAGTACCATTTTAGTCACACACTGGGACTACCAGTGAGCAGTGTTACACATTTAGTCAAAAAAGGGAACCAATGTGCTTAGTTTTCCAAGTGGCTTTACTTGCACAGGGCTTGATGTTCATGTGAAACAGCAGGCAGAGCACTGGGAGTGTAAAGTCATGCCTTTAAGTGAGAGCCAGGAAGGGAGGGATATCATCCATCCATGAGCGCTGTTCCAGCTTCTTTGGTGTAAGAGCAATTTCAGTGCTCTGTTTCCTATGGGTGAGCATACAGCTGGTCTTCTCTCCAGTAATGGTGTTTACCACCTACAGGGACCATTGGAGAACTGCTTTTCTAGTGGAAAAGTTTGTTCATGTGGCTGCTCAGATACCTGGCCAGCTCTCAAGTGTTGCATGTCCATACTAACTGAATGTTGATGCCCCCATGGATTTTTTATCTGCAATAGAAGTGCTGGTATTCTGTAGGAATTCTGCAGAGAGCCTGCTAAGAGTTACACAGTGAAAATAAAACAAGCTTTCTGCCATAGGTCTGTTCAAAACAGTTGAGTTTAGTAGCACAACTTTTGTGCCTTCTGTCCCCTAGTGCTCTGCTGCACACAGTATATTGTAGGTGTCTGAGGTTCCTTCCTTGGTTTTCATTTTTTTTCCTCTTGAAGGATTAAGATTTTCTTCTTCCATCTCATTTATGTCAGAACTTTTTGTACTTAATCCTACAGACATACCAATTGGTTTCAAATGGGTATTTAAAAAAACAAAAACAAATCCTAATTCTACTTGTATCAGTACAGCTCCAATAAAAGGAGCAGATTGATTTCTATATATTTTTCCCCTCCTGAAATAATTCACTGCCTGTTCTTTGCAGTTAACAGAACATTCCGTTTTAATAGCTACTAGATATCTTCAAAAATACTTAATATAGTAACAATAATTTAGTTTCAAACCCACAGTTACTGTTGCAAGCAACTGCACTATGTAGGACTTTGTGCTATTTCTTTACATGACCTTTTTGTACATATTTATATTTACATGCATACCCCACATTTTTAGTTAAACTGAATTCTTTCTAAAATTTCAATGCTAAAGTATGTCAAACCAGAATCTAGTGTACTTCCAAAATTTAACTTTTGGGAATTAACAGTGTGACTATCTTCAGTCATATTTATGAATGGAATATTAGGCTTGTGTTTTGTTCCTTGCTGCGTACCTTAAAAAAAAGTTTGGTCCTGTCTTCTCTGCTCTCTTCATCTACCTAATAGGTATCAGATATAAGTAACTGCAGTAAATGTCGAGCAGCATGCCACCCAACTATATTCTGAATCATGGAATCGTAATTTGGATTGGAAGAGACTTTTACTGGTCTAGTCCAATTCCCCCTCAATGAGCAGGGGCATCTTCACTAAACCAGGGTGTTCAAAGCCCACTCCAACTTGACCTTGAATGTTTCCATGGATAGGGCATCTACCACCTTTTTGGACAACCTGTTCCAGTGTCTCACCACCCTCAGAATAAAAAACTTCTTCCTGATGTCTTATCTAAACCTGCCCCTTTTCTGTTTACAGCCATTCCCCCTTGTCCTATTGCTGGAGGCCCTGTTCCAGCCAGCTTTGGGACTGGAGGGTGCTGTGAGGTCTCCCCATACTCCCCACGTGCAGCCCTAACTCCCTCAGTCTGTCCTCATGGGAGAGGTGCTCCAGCTCTCTGGTCATTTCTGTGGCCCTCTGGACTCACTCCAGTAGGTCCATGTCTCTCCTGAATAGAGAGATAATTTCTAGTTATCAAAAACAAACAAAAAAAGAATTATACAAAATGAGCTGAATTATCCTCCTGCTAGATTCTTGAACTAGGGGTCTTCTGAGCCTATTGAGGGGCTAAGATCTCTTTCAGAAGATGGCACCAAGCTGGATTGTCAGTGTAATCCCAGTTTCTTTGGAGAGGAAACTTCCTACATTTTAATCTTGGAGGAACATGATGCCTTTGCATAGTTTGTGGTGATTGATTCTTCCTGATAGAATAGAAAATACAATGAAATTATTTACTTTATTTCATAGAATTAATCTAAATTGTGAAATATTTTAAAGCAAGTTGTATGGAACTCTCACAGACCTCAATATTTGGATAAACATGAAAATTTATAGAATGTGAAGAATTTTAAGGCAAATGAAAGGAAGAGATTGCTTTTAAAAGTCCAAGTACCAGTTGCTAAGGGTCACAGACCTGCCCCTGAAGTTTCTGAGATAATTTTGGTGCATGTAATGGGCAACCTCCACCTGATGCAACAATTTGGTTTCTAATTTCTCTCTCCTCAAAATTTCCATGTTGTCCCCAGGGAAATTGTGACTTAGTTAATGTTGCAGTCACACTAATCTGTCACTCAGGTTCCATGTGAATGCACTGCTCTTTTTGGCAGCCATCTCACCAAGAACAGTGAGAGTAATGAAATTGGACAACATTGCTTTAAATACAAAATAAATGCATTTTGGTCATGAACCTTAGTAAACCTCAGCATCTTCTTTGCCCGTGTCATTTGTAAATACAAAGCTATGCCACCAAAACAATGTTTCTTTTTATGAAGAAAATTAATTTCTATAAAATACTGCTTTGATCTTTGTTATTAATTATTTTTGCTGAGATAACTTTTAATGTTCATTTCTTGTTTGCTACAGCTTAGTTGTAAGTGACGATGATGTGTGGAGAGACCAGTTTTACAATGGAAATATTAAGAAAGAAAGAGGTAATGAACATATTTTAAAATGTTACAACATTGTAAATTAATTCTCCATAAAAATGTGTAATAAAAAGTAATAAATTGTCTTAATTTAATTTATTAAGATATAAAACCTCTCCTGAGAAAATCAATCTGAAACGTATCTTGGTTGAAGAAATGAAGTCCTCTGAACAGGTCTTCTATGATTGTGGCATACATATTATTACATACATGTGGCAAGAATATTATTTTCATTTCCCATTACAAAATTGTTATTAAAAACTAGGGGAATTTTCCATTGTTTTGACAGCAATTCCAGGATGGGTGGAATGCAATTGTGGCCATGTCATTGCTACATCACCTATATGTGCTCTGAAAGAGTCAGATGCCACAGCATGGAGAAAATCTGTTTGTGTTCTTTCTTTGAGGCTGGCATTTCTGGAGCAATTCTAATATTAATGCACTAACAGAATTTTGCCTGTGGTTGCTGGTATAACGAATCAAGCTTTATCATTAAAATGCATATGTAGTAAAATAATGTTATACATATTCATCTGTTATGTGTTAGGCATCCTTACAAAATATCATTTTAACTGTGCATATATAAACTCTGTGTCTATAGAAACAACACATGGTGGCTTTTGCTATGGAACTGTTTTATTTTGCTGATACTCTGTTTACATTTAAACACACTTGTCTCTGTATTTAAGGTGCAATAGTGCTACGACTTGCCAAATCATGGTTTCGTATAGGATCCTTGGAAATCTTAGCTCACTCAGGGGAACTGGACTTACTGAGGTTTGAATTGAATCTTCATAGTAACTGTAATAGTTTTCTCAACAATCAAATTACATTAGAATTCATTTATACAGTTGGAATTTAGACATAAATTATTGAGCAAGTAAGATTACATAATTTAGAAAGGAAACCTGCTATTTTTATACAGGCATACCAAAGATCTTACAAGGTTTAAAACTCTTTGAGATGTTTCTAAAGGCCTGGATCTCACAAAATGAGGAAAGTTTTATACCAAAGTAGTTCTGGTAACTAAGCACTAGGGAGGAGTTGTTTGTTTTGGAAAGATTTGTAAGTTGAAAGTGTAAGTTCATACATTTCCCAGTTTTCTGTGAGAGTTCCTGCAAATTTTAATGCATGTGTCCCATTTCCCTAAGCCTGTCTTGTAGAGCACTGTTTTGGAATGGCCAGTTACTGTGAAAGTAACCCTGCTTCATAGGAATTCAGCTGTAACTTTTTCTTTTGAGAATTCTGATGTAGAATTCCTTGTAATCTTGTACTGGTTTTTTTGAAATGCAAATTTTTTTCCCTAAAGAATGGATATTGCTGCATGCAAGACCATGTCCTGGTATGCTCTGGAGATTTAATGGTGGGATAATTTTAACCCTGTGTGGCAGTCTCCAGTTGTATGTATAACTACAACCTTAGGTTTTATCTCTAAGCATTTGGAAGAGCTTAATCTAATATTCATTGGAATAAATAGACTTTAATAACTATTTGTGGCAAGCTGTAGATCAGCATTTTGCTATTTGAGAACAAGAATTTTTAATGATCAGTTCCAAAGTACCAGTTTTGTTTAAACAATTCTGTTTCTGCTATTACAGAAGACTGCTAGACTTTATCATCCAGGAACATTTTCCATCGATAGCTATGAATGATTCAAATAGATACCTGGTAAGTCTTTTTTAAGAGTCATTTTTATTTCCCACAAGGATGTGAACAAAAATTACAGGAAGATCTTCACAATTTCAAGTTTTATAGGATTTTAAAATTTGAAATAAGCTTCCAGGTTTTATTATCAAAAGTTTGTTAATTCTCATCAGTAAAAATCTGCTTCTTGATTTTTTTTTGTTTTCTCAAAGTCAAATATGAACATTTTTCACCAGTTTCCATTATGAAAATATTTATTATGAAGCTTCCATTTTCTGTTGTTTTTTGTTCTCTTACTGTCGCTCTAATTAGGAACGGCTGGGTAGAGACGACATAGACTCTCATGGAGTCTGAACAGGAGAATTCCTTAGTTTATTGCTTTAGCCTTGTTTTATAGACTAGTTCGTGGAAAGTACAGAAAGGAAACTCTTATTGGTTAGTTAACTGCTACATCACCATCATTGGTCAGTGGTGTACACCACCTCCTGACTTTCTCCTGCAATGAAAATGAGACAGACAAACAACACCTGCAAGGGCTGTTTTCTGTCTTTGAGGATTGTTTTTAAATCCTCCCATGAATTTCTCAGGCAGGACCAAGCTCTGTGGCCTGTAATAGCTACAGGCACTCTGGTTCAGATTTAGCATCCATATCTTACTGCTCAGGTTGTCGGTGAACAGTGGTCATGAAATGAGGAAGTGTGCTTTTGCAAATGTAAATGTAGCCTATATAGTATATTCTAGTATATTGCCAAGTATATATAGTGTCTTTGGTTTTTTTTTTTTGTTGCTTTTATTTTACTTCTTAACTTCTTTAAGGGCATCTGTGTATACTTATTTAACTACAGTCTTTGCTGGATAAGGTTATTATGCATTCACATAATTTAGAATGGGAATGGCAAATCCTGACAGATACATAGATTTGAAAAATAGAATGTGTTACATATTTCTAAAGCGAATAAAATGCTTATGTATTTCAATATGTTTGATACAGAGAACTTGAACTAAAAGATGTATTTGATTTTAGGAATTTTTCTCTACAGTTGTGTCAGAGACTGCAAATCTCATTTCCTTGTGGATGTCTGTGGGGTTTGCACATGGTAAGGTGCCAGATGGCATTGGCTTTAGGGGAGGGTCACTTTACAGTAAAGTACTTAAAAATGGCTTTTATTTGTCACCATCTTCAGTTCTGCTGATGTCTTTACCTGCAGCTTTATCTGTTACACAAGGGGCTTTTATAAGGGTTATGCTGTCTGATCTCTCAGAGCACAGCTGTGACAGGACGAGAATAGGGGAGCAGGAATTCTCAGAGCTGCTGCAACAGGACAATGTACAAAGACAGGGTACTGATGCCACATGTAAGTTTAACTGCTCTGAACTGGGTCCATCCACATAAAGCCCTGGCCTTTTACAGTGCACAGGAGGCAGAGCTGTCCAGCTTTCTGCAGATTTGTGGATTAACCCCAAAACAGCGGTGGGAGCAGGAGCCTCAGTGTCCTGCAGGGCGTGGGCTGGAGGCACAGGGACAGGTTCGTTTTCCAGAGTCTGATTCCTGAGAGCTCTCTAAATTCAGTGGACCTGTTTCACAGCAAATTGCCTAGAGATTTGGTTCAGGTGGAATTTTAACTTCTGTCTCTCCTTTCTGTTTAACTGTAGGTGTGTGCAATACAGATAACTTCAGTTTGTTGTCCATAACAATAGATTATGGTCCATTTGGATTTATGGAGTACTATGATCCAAGTGAGTGTAACACCTGTTTTTATTATTTTTTTGTTACTTAAGATAATCTTTTTATATTAAATTATATGGTTTCCATTGCATGAAAACCTCTTTTCATTATTAGCAGAAAAACCATAAGCATATGTACTATTTGAAGAGCTTTAGGGGAAAAAATTGCATCAGTGACCAGTTTTATGACACACTATACAGGTTGCATTCAAGGACTAAAAGTCTTTAATTTTTTAAATTAAATATTACTATTAAACCCATTTCCATGAGACTGTTTCCACTTGAACACCATCAACTCAATAGATGCTACAACAGAAGCCAAGAAAACTAAAAAATTTATATTGCTGGAAGCAGCCAAAAGCAGAAGTGGAAGACAGTAACTTTGCATGCATGAAGCTCTAGCTTTATAGTCACAGCAGCTAATTATACATTGGAAGGAAAGAAATCAAACCTACACAGTCATGGTAACCTTTCAAAGAAAGTCTTAACTCAGTCAGTCTGGGATTGATAGACACACATTCAGTACGTACATAAATGTGTATTCTTAGAATATTGTTTATAGTTTCCAGCTGAATAAACTTCAGAATCATCAGTGGTTACCTTGCTACGTGTTTTCATGCCTGCAGCCTCAAATTAAGGAAAAGTCATGAGAATAAATGTCATATTGTTTCTATTGTATTGAACAAAATGGGGCTTTTTTTGCTTTTAGCTCTCTCTCTGTAGGGTGGCTTGACTCCAGCTGGCAGTTAAGGACCCACAAGCCACTTGTTCACTCCTCCTTGCTGTGGGCTGAGGGAGAGAATTAGAGAAGCAAGGCTAAGAAAAACTTACGGGTCAAGATAAAGACATCTGAATAAGTCAAGGGGAAAAAGGGGCACTAGCAACCAGCAATTGGTGTAAAGACAATCACTCACCGTATCTTACCAGCAGGCTGATGTTAAGTCAATCCCCAAGTAACAGCTGCCTTGGAAAAACTACCCCTAGTTTTTATTGCTGATCATGATGTTACAGGTGTCGAATATCCCTTTGGTCAGCTGGGCTCAGCTGTTCCAGCTGCATCCCCTCCTAGCCTCTTATCCACCCCACCCTCATTTTCTGGGGTTGCAGAGTGAGACTAGAGCCCCTGGTGCTGGGCCAGCCCTGCTGAGCTGTATGTAGAACTTTGCTGTGCTATCAGCACTGTTTCAGTCACAAGCCCAACTCACAGTGCCACACAGGCTGCTGTGAAGAGAACTGACTCTGTCCCAGCCAGACAGTGCACCCTAGAGCCAGATAAGAGGGTTAGAGTTGAAATTCAGCTTTGAACCACTTGCCAGATCTGACAGATGAGGTACCAGTCTCCTCCTTAGAGCTCCACTTGCTGTCAGTGTCCTGTGAGGGCTCAGGCAATACTGTGGGCATTGATCAGCTTACCTGGGTGTGACCTGAGTGAGGGTTCCCACTGATCCCTGCAGAGACTGCTGCTGTAGGTAGGCATACATTTTACTTCTGGATACCTGTAACTTGCATGGTAGGTATTTATTATCTCCGAGATAATGGATTTGCATAGTGAAACACATTAGGCCTGATTTTTATGTGACTACAAAGCTTGCTTGTCCTATTGAAACAAATCTTGCTTAGGTGGCCTATTAAGTACTGTTCACTGTATGTGTGACTTTTTCATAAATACTTAAATCCTGAATCTAGTTGGACAGTTGTTTGCTTAACTATGTGCAAAATAGTAGCACTAGATGTAGTAAAAATATTTGGTTTAAGTGTAAAAGACAGTGTTTTTAATGCAAAAATGGTCTTTTTCTCTGTAACCATCTGAATTTACCTTGTATCTTCAGGTAGGAAATTGTCACTTGTGACACATGGGAACTTGTGTGTGAAGGATATATTCCTTAGATTTTGAAATAATAGATCTTGAGTTAATTCACTTTAAATAAATGTTCTTGTGATCTGATTTTAAATATTTAGTAGGTTTAGGTCTTCTATAAATTTGCTGTCTAAATATAAAAATTAATGTATTTCAATATCTCAACATTGATTGTTTATTGTAATTACTGTTACAGAAAACTAATGTTTTGTTTGAAACAGATTTTGTTCCAAATGCATCCGATGATGAAAGGAGGTATAAAATAGGAAATCAGGCAAGTGTTGGGCTGTTTAATCTGAGCAAGCTGTTACAAGCTCTAAAACCTTTATTGGATCCCAGGCAAAAGCAGCTGTAAGTAATCCTTAAAATATCATAATGCTTAAAGGAACTAGTGAGATGGGAGACACTGTAATCACCATATGCTTAGGAAAGAAAGGGATTAGCTTTTAAAATATTTTATTTTCTTTTTAACTGGAAATTGATTCTGGATTAATTATTGGCCAGAATAAGATTGGAGGGTGGGGAGAAAAGTTTTTATTGGTCATAAATTATAGTAAAATAGGACCACAGAGAGATATTAGATGTTGTGTGATCCTGCCTCCTTCCACTAAGGTAGTACCTTTGTAGTTTCCTGTTCTAAGTTTGTCTAGCTTTTGTAAGACACTTACTTAGGAAGACCGTGCACCCTCCTGAAGTAATGAACTAGTGTTTTAATAGCCTCTTGTAAAGATCCTTATAGGAAGAACAGATTGCTGATGATTCAGAGTATCAGTGTTTCTGAGATAGCAGGCAGAAGTTTTCATTGGTTAAAGTACAGCAGGATTATACCCGCAGCAGTAGCTCCTTAGAACTTAAGATTTCTTTTGTTTTGCAGAGCTTCCCAAATTTTGGAGGGGTATGGTGAGCACTATTACAGTCGGTATGCACTTTCAGAACTGAAACCTTCTAGTCTCAATACTGTAAAATATGTAAATTTCACAATTTCCATATTTTGTTACTATTTTCAGTTTCACAGAGCTATTCAAAACAAAATTGGGTCTTCTTGGGGAGAAGGAGAATGATAACTACTTGATTGCTTTCCTCTTAAAAGTGAGTTTACTTCGCTAATTTTGTTGGCAGACATCTGAACTGACACCCCACACTTGAAAAGCATTCATAGAAGTATCTTTATTCACTAGATTATGGAAGATACAAAGGCTGATTTTACAATGACATTCCGAGAGCTGAGTGAAATTACTGCAGACCAGTTAAAGGAGCTCCGTATTCCTGAGGTATAAATACAAGCACCCAATCTTAGAAATACTTAATAAAAAAAGAGTAAATCAAGTTGAGAGTAACCACAATATAGTAGAGGCTACCTCAAGCCGTGATTCATCAGGGAAATATAATATTGTATCATTGTTAAGGGACAGAGGGACTAATATACCTGTGTCAGGCTGCCACCCCTTGTTAAGCCTGTGTTTGGTAATGATGGATATGTTAATCAAAAGTACTAATGAAAGGTGCATTAATGAAGAATGCTGAAGTCAGATTTTGGTACAGGTTCAATATGGGTAGTCATAAATACTGATATACAATGGGGAATGTGATTTTCTTCACATTAATGTGGGTCTGCTACAAAGAACTTTCTTCCCCCTCATCTCCCTTTTTTTTGATTTGTTTGAGAGTACTTTTTACCAACAAGTGCAGTGTCACAGGGCTCAGCAGGAAAATTTCAGCTTCAGGTCAACCAAACTGTGCATGGTAAACCTGGCAGCCTAAACCTCTGCTCTCAGGCATGTTTGTTTGTCTTGGTATCTGATGATAAGTGAGGTTCCATCTCAGCATAAACTCCTGCTAGAACTCTTTGCCCAGATTGGCCTCTGCCCTTCCTTGAGCACAAGATTGGTTTTAAATGTAACTTAAAGCATAAGAATAAATTTTGCTATTGTGTCCTGCTCAGCCTGCTAGCCCATCCTGTGTTGCTGCTAACTTAGCTTGAACTTATTCTTCAGGACCAAGTATAACCATAGATTTGAGAGTATTTAAATTTTTTTACCTGGATGAGTGCAATCTTTGAAAGTGGAAATACAGCTGAAATATTTGAACTGGACTGAGGTGCTAGGCAAGTCATAATTGGGTAAAAAAGCAAGAGGGAAATTCTGAAAAGGAAGCTTGTAATCTGGTTCTGAAAAGCAACCTAATCTGGGAAGTAAAAGCCTTTTTGCAAGAGCCAACATTTTTTCTTTTCCCTTCTATTCTTTAATACAGTGCCTTTTCCATGGGATGAATTTTCTTCATTTTGCCTGGGAAACTTCATTGCCTTCCCCAAACATCTGATTTATGTCTGTTTTTGAAGCCAATTTAAAATGAGGGCAGGTGGACTTTGGAGGTTGTTTTTAGGCAGCAGGAGGGTAAAACACAGAATGAAAATGAGGAGTTGATGGTTCTTTTTCCAAGTATAATTAAGTGGTTTTGAGCAAATTTTCTGGTTCTCCTTGGTTTTTTCTGTTAAGAAGTCTGTCCTGACCTTTTCTATGAACTTGAAGCCATTAAGACGTTAAAAGTTTAGATACTCTAGAGGTAAGCAACAAAAAGAACCGCAGGAACTGTGGCTTTGGAATTAATCGTTTGCACAGGAGGGTGATAAGTGGATGGGTGTGTTTGAAAGAAGGTATTTTTGTCATAGAGCCCAAGGGATTTTTCCATTTATGGCAATTCCATCTCCCCATCTTTGAAGGTGTTGGCTGAGGAACCAGCGATTGTGGTGGAGTTGTGACCCTGCTGCTACACCGAGGGTCATTTCCAGCTTTCACTTGGTAGCAACCTGATCTTTTTTTTTTCACACAATGAAATTGTTTAGCCCACAAATTCTGAGTTCCAAAGCTGATGGGGAAAAACAAGTACAATTTTATGCTGGTGAAAAAGTTTAATTGTTTTAAAGAATTTAAATTTTAAAGTAATTTCACTTCTGTTTCTTTACACACCAATACTTTTATGAGTAAGTTTTCATATTGATTTGTACATAATTTAAGATTTTTTTCAGCTGCATACCAAAGTTGACCTAAAAATGCCAGGATCCTTTGGGAACACTGCAGGAGTCCTTATATTTAGTATTAACTGAAAACATTCTGAAATTCCTCCTAAAGCAGCCTACCTCTGCATATCTTTGTACAAACTCTAGATTCTCACACTCACCCGTTATCCACCTGCCTGATTGCCAGCTCTTAGTCATTTCTGTGCTCATTTTTATGATCAAATATAGTTTTCATATATTTTTACTCTTACTCCTCAAAAAAAAAAAACAAAAAAAACCCAGATGGGATCAAAACTTCTTCTTCTTACTTTTAATTTCCCTTACTTTTTTTTTCTTGAATATGTGCTGTTTAGCTCCTTTAATCTATGTCCATTTCTTCCTAATCTGTTCATTCTCTGAAGTCTGTGAGCTGTGGCTGCTTTCAGCTGAGGAATATGAAGCAGCTGTTAGCTCAGTGTAATCAGTCAGGGAGGCCTGGTTTGTGTTTGCTGGCCATCACTGGAGGCAGTAAGCCCAAGCTCTGATTTCTTGCTGTTGGCCTTTTCCAAGTTCTGTCTCCTCTCCTGCTGTCTCTATTCTCAGTTTTCTCCTATCGCTGTAGCCTTTAGTTTCCCTTTCTCTCCACCTTTTCTTTATTTATATATTTTGCTTATTGTACAATTTTTGATGAAAAAAAATCTCAGTGAATATATCTGACCCATGTACAAGTCTCAGAAGAGAGTGAAACCTGTAATTATATAGCTTAAAAGAATGAAATAGGTCAGACAATAAGCCAGGGAAAAACAAGGGTGAAGTACTTGAGGTGTTTAGGTAAAATTTGTCATCCATTTGTCATTGGATGTATCATGCTACCATAAAGGAATAATTCAAATACAGAGGAAAAGAGACTAGTAGAATGCTTAGGGAGAAAATTGTTTGAAGGGTGATCATATGTTTGCCTTTTAAATCCTTTTATTGTTCATTGTCCTGATTTTAGCTGGGAAAGAGTTGATTTTCTTCCTAGTAGTACAGTGCTATGTTTTGGGCTTAGATTGTGAATAATGCTGATAACACACTGATGGTTTATGCTGGTTTTTCAAGCAAGGCAAACACCCTAGTCCAGGAGCCAGCCCATGGCCTCTCTCCCGGGCCACCCTGGCCAATCTACCCACAAGACATCAATATGATGGATGGCGAAGCAATGGCGTTTATTGCAGGGGAATTTGACAATTTATAACTTAGGGTCATTGTGTTACTCCCATCTGCTCATGTCACACCTAAGTGCTATTGGCTAATTACAGAAGGTTTTACTATCCTAAAGAGAGAGTTTTTTTCTAACTTTCCGTTACATCCCGAGATCTTCCGCATCGCCGGGCCTTAAACTACAACAGGTTTAGTTGTTGCTGAGCAGGGCTTACCCTAAGTCAAGGACTTTTCAGCTCCTCCTGGTGCTCTGCCAGCAAGGAGACTGGGGGTACACAAGAAGCTGTGAGGGGACAGCCAGGACAGCTGACCCAAACTGGCCAGAGGGATATCCCACAGCATTTGGTGTCATGCTCAGCAAATAAACTAAGGGAGAGCCAGGGGGGAGCACTGCTTGGGAACTGGCTAGGCATAGGTGGGTGAGAAATTGTTTTTTCAATGGCATCACTTGTTTCTGTCGGGTTTTATTTGTCTCTCCTTTTCATATTTTCATTGCTATTATTACTATTATTATTGTTATTATTAAATCGTTTCAGTTATTAAAATGTTCTTATCTCAATCCATGAGTTTTCTTATTTTTAACCTTCCTTTAAAGTCCCATTGAGGGGGAGCATGAGCAAGTGGTTATGTGAGGCTTAGTTGTCAGATGGGCATAAAACACATTATTTGTTGCTTACTTTGGTTTTTGCTTAACAGGAAAATAATTCTGAACAATAAATGTTTCTTTCTCTTTAGGAGTTCTGGGCTCTCCAGGATCTGGGTAAACACAAATTATTTTCAGAATGGGTCACTATGTACCTCCTGAGATTAAAAAGGTAAGTCTAATTGGAGTTTAAAGTGTGTATTTCCCAGAAGCAGGCAACTTTGATCTGCAGTGATTTTCCATAGTCTTTAGCAGGTCTAATAAACTGGCCCAAGCATGGTTTCATACACCTTTTTTTGTGTTCATGGTTTTAGATTGTGCTGGGTTCAACAATAATTACTGCAGTAGTTCTGTTTTGACACACAGGTACATAAAAATGACATGGAAGGAGTA
The DNA here is from genome assembly GCF_049639895.1 of Pseudopodoces humilis. Taxonomy (NCBI): domain Eukaryota; kingdom Metazoa; phylum Chordata; class Aves; order Passeriformes; family Paridae; genus Pseudopodoces; species Pseudopodoces humilis. The sequence continues at coordinate 135,778,709 of NC_142200.1, read as the reverse complement.
ATTTCTGCTCTTTGTCCTTCATTGAGCACCTGATCAGTTTTCTTTGGTTAACAGTTTTTCTTAAAATATCAATCCTACAGACTCAGTCAAAGAATCACAAATAGACTCTGCAAGTACATAGGAATGACTAGTGTTTAATTACTCTTTATATATGAATATTTACTATGTAATAACATTGTGGTGGCAGGGGATGGAAGTTGAACAGTTGCAAATATACAGATTGTGTTTGGAAACCATGGTGTTGCATAGATAGGAATGCACAGGATTCTTTTGTGTTAAATCAATAAAAAAATCTAACTTTTTTTTCTTAGTTATATATGGTATGCATGGCTAATAATAGTGAAAATAAATACATATCAGGTACTTGGAAATTTTATGCAGAAAATACAATTCTTAGGGGAAAAATCAATACAAGGCACAAAACCTACAAGAATGTGCAGCTTTTTCCAAGTCTAATCATTCTTAGAGATTCACACAAGCTTCTGTCAAACAGAAAAGCAGAGCACTTAATGGTTTTAATGGAAGTCAAATAAGATATTTCTAAAAATAAATCAGCATAACCCTCACTAGCCAAAATGCTTTCTGTTTTTCTTTTTTTAATTTGCTTTTCATGTGTAGTAACAACAATGACTCAGATGCCAAAAGAAGAACAAGAATGGCAAGTGAGTAAAACAACCCAAAGGAATTATGCTCTTGCAGATGGCACATATTTATTTACATATGTTTCTTTAGTGTTAGATATTTTTCTTTTTGGGTAGAACTAAAATATTTTTCTGAAGAAGAGAAGCTCTCATTATGCTGCTGCAAATCTTGTAACACCACATTCTGTCTGTCTCTGTCCTTTCTATGTGCTACAGAGAATTCAGATTTCTGACAGGGACATGCTTTTCCTTTCTGTCACTCAGAGAAAAAACTCCTTGTGAAAGGATTATCTAGTCATAGAAGGCAAAGGAAAGTGCTTTGATTCTCCAAGTTACTCTAAACACAAAATGGCAAAGGTACTGCAGTTAGGTATCACAGCAGAAACATCAGATATGAAACTCCAAGAATTGTTCAGTGGGAGATATTTTTGATATGCATAAGCTCTGTGGTAAATTTGTGACATTTGCTTATTAGAGAAAATGAGCAACTGAAAATCAATGGCCAAAGGAAATGCAGGAACTAGAGGATCTGATCAAACTTGGCACAAGAGGCTTTGCTGTTACACTGCTTTGCAGGGTGCTTCCTGCAAAGCAGGATGGAAATGGCTGCACTCTTTCGTCAGATATTGATTGGCCACTTTCTTCTAGAGCTCCAATCGATTTGCTAGGAAAATGGCAGGAGCTAGCACTGACTTTCAGTAATGAGATAGTAAAACTAAAGAGGGCACAGATGGTTTCATGTTTGCATCCCCATTTTCTAACAAAGGCTCTATCCTTTTTAAAGAACAATTCTTAAAATTCTATATGCATTTTAGAAAGTTAATATGAAAAGAGCTACCAAGAACAAATATTTATTTTATTGTTTTTTGATAGGGTTAAGAAGCTTCATCTGTGAGTTTCTGAGGCCCTTTGTTCAATTATCATTTTGAGTTTTCAAGCTCCTGTTTTCCTCAGCTAAAATTGAATGCTGAAAACTGTCTAAACACACTTCTTATTTTTCTGTATTTTTGACTCTGCTTTTAGAGAAAATCATGACATTCTGAGGTTTCATTCCAAATCAGAAAGGATCCTAGTTTGTCAATGCTCTTCTGTAAACCATCATTATGTTTTTCCATATGCACCTCAGAAGATCTCATAGTACAGGAGATGGATGAAACACAGAAAAGGTTTTGCCTCCAAAATCACACTTGTGCTAATGGTCTTAGTTATGGTAGCAGTCAAAACTTGATCTGCAAAGATTAATGGTTCAGTTAGTTTTCTTCCATATAATCAACCATCACTCTATTCATACTGCAGAGATGCAAAAATTGATAATAGACTACTAATTTTAGTTTGTTATTGTTTTATTTAAAATCAACACTTCTAGTTGGATTTTTGCTAGCTGCTCCATGTTACAGAGTGACTGAAATTTCTTACAGAGGTTTTGGGATTTTTTTTGTTCCGTTTTATATTTGTTTATCTATGCATTTAAATAGATTGCTTAGATGCCCCTGTGGTCTCTTTAAAATTATTTCAGTTTTTGTTTTGTTTGTTGTTTGTTTGAGCATTTGGTTGTAACAGCTGTGCTGGTCAGCAAAACTTCCAGCAGAAATCTGGCTCAGTTCAATCAATTCTGCATTTTTACCCAGCATTTCATGTTGAAGACAAAACTGTCGTGACTCTTCAGATTCTCAGCTGTGTTGGGAAGTTCCACTAAACTGTGTACTGCTGTCTTTGACTGACCTTGAATATATTGGCATTAACACCTCATTATTCCTCACCCTTCCCTAATTGTTAGTAAGTGTCATAAAAAATCTCACTTCTCAAAGTACATTAACTTGAATCATTTGAAGTCATCACTTATTCATTATTTTTATTTTATTCTCCCTTTATGTAGTTTTCAATTCTTAGTAGCGTTTTATCTTGCACTGTCTAAACTTAGTTCTTCTGGAGTTGATTAAAAAGTTTTGACAATCCAAGTCTAAAATTGTATTCCTTTACAAAAGAAGCATGTAAAAAAAGTAGACCAGATCATACTTATAAGGGCACGAAAGTTCTTTTGCTTTGCCCTTTTCTTACCTGGCTTGTATTACTCTTTCATAATTATCTTGTCACTTGTGTTAAATACCAGTATTTTTAAAACCACTGTGAAGCGTGTCAATTTGCAATTGTTAAGAATTTATTTCTGGGACAAATATTCTCCTGATAAAATGACTCACAGCTGTAATGTGAATTACCATTTTTTGAATGAGTCATATCTTAACTTTTTCACCTTTAAAAATATTTTTAAAAATAGTTATCACACTTTACTATTGATGAGCCATTTACTGGATTAAATCAAATACTTGGCCAGTGCAAATTGTTTTGCCATGTGGTAAAACACTGGTTTTTAGCAGTTAGGGCAGAGTGTTGTTATGCCTGTGTAGAGGTTATCAGGATTCCCAATAGACAGTTGTATTTACTGGCTTTTTTAATATGTCTAAGTACATACTGGACAGTGGGGATGTGAAAAAGAAGAATGTCTGTGGCCCCTTGTAATATATTATTTGTAAATAAAATAATTTAATAACTAACTGATTAAAGGAATTTAGTAGAGGATAGTTTGAGATGGTAATTTTGATGATTCCTCTGCTTTTTCTAATACCCTCTTTCAAATATGCTGTAAGGGTATTTATAAAAATATTTTATAAATCTCTGTGGATTTTTAAAAAGAAATATATAAAACTAACATTTATTCATATCTAAAGCTAACATTTTTTCATATAAAACCTACTGGGACATCAGTGGAAAGAGAAGGAGATGAAGTTTGTGTATGTCCATAAATCTCAGACTTTTGGTTTCAAGTGCCTGGATGAAACACCTTTGGTATCACTAACTAATACTTTAATGTAATAAATGCTTACTGTATTGGGAAAAATATACAGACCAATGGCAAATTAAGACTTCAAAGCAGGCTTGAAGTGTTACAATTATTCTGTAATGTTGTTTTGAACATTAGGTAACAGGAAAACTTACTGAAGTAGAATTCTAGGCTTTAATTGCAGAACAAAAATAAGAATTTCATTGACATAATCTGCTAAGAAATTGGTAATTAGAGCCATGTGTGCTGATAGAATTGTCCCTGGCATACAGTTTGACAAAATTCCTTTTACAAGTTGTTAGTAGCTCTGCTGTAGGATATATCCTGGTCTACTAATTCAGCAGTTTCATCTTCAGTTTAGCTAAATTCTCTCTACTGCTCGTTAGACAAAAGCAGCCTGAAACAAGGCAGGGAAACAGTGCAGTTGTCATGAGGGTTTCCAAAGAGATAAAACAGACAGCTGTGGAAAAATCTGAGGAGCTTCTGCCTACCCCCAGCCAGGAGATGAAAAGGAAAGTTGAAAAAGTAGTTTCTAAAATACACAGCTGAAATGTAACATTTAAGACTTTTATGACTAAACTTCCGTTACATGACATAGAAGGAGTATCTAAGTGCATATACTTTAAAATATATCTTAGTAATTTCTTTTTAAATTTCTTTTTAAATTAAGCAATACAGTATTAATTTTTGTGATTTCCAGAAAGCTTGAACATTGAAATGTTTTCCATCAACACAGCAGGAACCTAGGCCATGATAAACTCATCACACTTGAAAAGCCTGCAGGTGTTCCTGACAGGAAATCCTTCCCGTATCAATGTCATGTTCTGGGCTACTCTAATTTCTGCTTGGCACTTTGGCACTACTGATAGTGCAAGTTTTAAAATCCTTTTAGCAACTCATAGAATTAAGTAGATTGATTAATTCCTTTTCCATTTAATGTGTTTTTTTCTTGATCTGCAAATTTAAATCTTCTTGAAGATTTCGGTGACACGTTTCAATGACTGTTTCCATTTTGTTGAATATGTCTAACTAAATTTAACATTATTTACTCTTGGTTTCAGCTGTTAATCCTAGATACATACTTAGGAATTGGATGGCAGAATCAGCAGTGCAAAAAGCTAATTTGAATGATTTCTCAGAGGTAAAATTATCTTTTTTTTTTTTGTGGCAGATTTAATAATAACTGTCATAACAGCTAAAGAAACAATTTTTACATTTACACTTTGAACTGTACTGCATTTTGACCAAAATTGTACCATATAACACCAATTGCTATTTAAAATATTAACAAAATTATTAATAGCATTAATTATAACATACATAGTAGTGACTATATTAATAGTAGTACTAATAATAGTAAGCAATTAATGTGGTAGTTTCTGGAGCCAGGAGGGCATAAGGCAAAGTGGAAAAAACTTTCCTTGTTTACCAGAAAGCATTTTGTATAAAAAATCACCCATTTTTAACTGCTTCCAGGTTCAGCTCCTAGAGCAGGTTTTACAACACCCCTTTCAGAGGCAGGAGGCTGCAGAGAGAGCAGGGTACTCCCTGCGCCCCCCAGCTTGGGCCAAGCATCTGAAAGTCAGCTGTTCATCCTGAGGGAAATTCAAACAAGCAAGAAGAATGATCAAGGTCAAAGCTCAAGCCTTCAAATAGGGCTAATGGATCAAGCCACAGGAACTTCTCTCCCCTTAGACTCTGTGGACTGGAATCTGCTACTGTTCTTGACCACTTTATGAAGTTTTAAGATTAAAAAAGTGCATCACTATGTATGGTTGCATCAGCAGATTATGCTGGCATTGACAACTCTGCTTCTCACATTCAGCTGTGCATTACTTTGAGTCCCAATATTTAAGTTCTGCCAAACTGTCACACTTAACCTTTCAAAATTCACAGCTGATCAGGTGGGACTTAATATCTTTTAGTGACTGATCAATTTAAAATCCATCTAAGCTAGTTTTAGTAATGCAGTATTTTGATGAATTTTCCTCTTGCTGTTACACACTCAAATATAGCCGTGTTCTGCAGACATAAATGTTAAATCTTGCAGACCTGGCATAGAGGATCATCATAGACCTTGGCACCCTTTCTCATTCTGATCATGTTTTGTACCATTAAGCTGACAAAAGATTTAAAGGAAATGTAGTTAAATACTTAGCAAAGGTGTCTGTCTTGGGAGTGACTTACTCCAGAGTAAGTTTTGGTGTCTTTGCTGGTGTCAGGTGCCTATCCAGAGGACCATTGCTCTTTGAAACTATCTTTTGATAGGAGTAGAAAGATTATTGCTGCATAGATATGAAGTCTCAGGAAAAATTCACTGTTTGGACCTGGAAAAGGACTGTGTTGGACTGTGTCTCAGCTGAGACTGCTTCCATTTCTGGTATGGAGGGAGGTTAAAAAGGACGTGCTGCAATTTCAGATATTTGCAGGCTAAAATGCTGTAAGGTCCAGTGATCTAAAGACCATTTAGAGGGCAGTAGGTTAGGTAGAGGTGGAAGGATTAATTTCTTTTTACAAACACTTTGAATTACAGCATTGGAAAATCTTTCTGTATTTTGCAACATATTTTGGTACCAGATCAAGCCAGATAATTGTGTATCAATAAGGGGCAGTTTTGTTCTTTGAATGAAGTTTAAATCTTACGTTTTAAGAATTCCATGTAGCCATGTACATACACAAAATAGTTGATAGATGTCTAATCATCACAGCATTTTAATTGATTTCTGGAATTTTCTGTAGGCTTTGGTTTTGGTTTTTGTTTTGTTTTTTTTTTAAGAAAGTTCAACTTCTTTTGTTTAAGTGTGTGAATTATGATCGACTGCAGATATAAAAAATGTATAAAATTGATTTTTTTGTGTTGTAACAAAAGAGAAGGGAGGAAGGAAATAAGGTGGGAGGCTGGGCATTCTGGTGAAAAGAGTGAATGCTACAAAATCCATTGTAAAAGTCTCAGTGCTTTGTGACCTTATTGTGAAACATTTTTCCAAGGATATGCTCTGCTTTATTTTGATGCTGGGTGTATATTTCATAAAATTAATTTGATTTAAAAATAGTTGACTTGCAGACAGCTGTTGTCACCTTAGTATGTCAAATATGTGCACTCCTAATACCTAGTTAGAAACTGTCCAGCTCTTCAATGATTCTGCATATTGCTTCCTTCAGTTATATATGGAAACATTGGATTGGGAAACAGTAATCCTTTCCTCATTCTTAATTTTTTTTTTTTTTAACTTCTAGTTTTAACCCTCTCACTTTTAGGCTGTTGGTATTTTTCCACTCCACTTTGAATTGAGGCCTGTATGAGCTTTGCACTGGCTGCAAGGGAGTTTCTCAGTTTGGCAGTTTGAGGGTGCTGAGATACCTTTTCAATGTCCCAGCATGTCAATTCAAGACTTACAGGTGACACTTTTCTTAGTGGTGGGCATAGTTCTCTTGGTGAGAGCTTTTTGCGCAGTTCAGCTGAAAGCAAGGCAGCTCAGAAACCAATAAGAGCTGGATGGACTCTCTCTGTGTCAGCTTAACATGGTATTTAAAGCAAAATCATTTCAGGAAGAAATGCACATGATTCCAAACGCTGTTTTCAGGTTTAAATAAAATAAAATAGAATTTTTTTAAAAGTAGTAATTTCAAAGGGAAAGGTTCTTTATGAAGACATAGTTACAGCTTTCTTATTTCTGCTGATCTTGTTATGCAGATATCTAAGTATTGCCAAACCAACCTTAAGCCACAAATAAGACTAGAGATGACCCAAAACACAGACTGTGGCACTGCCAGCAGCTTGTCTTTCTCTCACCTCCAACACCACTTCTGGATCTAGCAATCCATTCTGATAAAAACAGCAGGCTCATCCCCTGCTCTGTCAGCTGCTTTCATGTATTTATTTATTTAGACCACACACTTTGCTTTTTTATCATTCAAATTGCAGAGATATATTGCTGATACCTTAGAAGGTCAAGTGTGCATGAGAAGAGGCAAAGACCAGAAAAAATAAAAACAAAGTCTAGAAGGTATAGGCAAAAATTCTTTAAAATATTTGAAGTTCCAATTGCCAGAAAAAGGCTGTTCATTAACTGTGACACTTTGTACAGATATAAAATAGAAGCTATTTTTATTTAAGAGCTAACAATGAATGCTTCCTAAATGAACAGTGGAGAATTAAATGGGGAGAACAAATGGAGGAGGAGAGATTCCTATCAGATACAAGATAATTACAAAGCCTTTCACAAGACAGATCATTTCTAGGTACAGTTTGAAGACAAATGTTAACCAACAGAAAAAAAATCTCTTCTTACCATGGAAGCATATATGATTTCAAAATAAAATATTTTTCTTTGTCTAACGCAACCAAATAAATGAGATTTTAAAGCAGCAGTTGTGAATGCTGACAGGTATGACTGAATTGCATATAGAAACAGGAATGTGTAACATTTGGAGTGACACTGTCTGGAAATGGTCCTGGCCCTAACTTGCATCTCCCAATAATCTAGCTGAGGTTTTAATTTTTAAGACCTACTATTTAAAAAAAAATAAAATTAAAAGCATCTTTGTATTGGAAGAAAATCCCCCATAGCTGGGAGTTTTCTGATGAAGTACTTTTAAGGGCAATTCTGTGAAAAAGGGTCTTCCTTCCCACTTCTCAAAATTTGCATGAGGACATTGTATTTTTCCTTTAACTCCATTTCTACTAAAAAGGCAGCCAGAGTAGATACATTTCACTTTCTGAAATGGCTGGCTCCAGAGTGCTGCTCCATCATCCCTGGCTGTCCTTGTGGAGGGAAGCAAGACTCCAGCTAATTCTTACCTTGGCCTGGTGGTGGAATGGGAATTAAGAGCAGGGGATGGTGAGGTGTAGGGAGGAAAAGAGCAGGTTGTAGGGACAGAGTGGAAGACAAAGGGTGCCCCACCTTCTCAAGACATCCCCCCACCCCAAGAGGAACTCTGAAGGAGAATTCCTCCTGGAGAAGCCTGATCCAGCATGACCTTCCGTGATGCCTCACAAAAACACCTATGTCTTAAAGTCTACCCATTCCCAGAGTTCAGGAGCTATTACCCCTTTTCTTCTCAAGAGCCTTCATTAGGTCAGACATGAAATTGGCTTGCTTGCCTCCCCCTGCCATCAGAGGTGGCCCCACTGACTGTGGCTCTCCTTCTTGTCCTGTGCTTTCCAGCCTTTTTGGAGGAAGTGGTACAGGTTTCTTCGCTGGAGGTGGTGGTGGCTTACTGGAGACAGGTGGAGGTGGAGGGGGTAATGGCACATCTCCATTACTGCTGCTGGAGACTGGTGGTGGTGGAGGCACAAAATCAGGAGGTGGTTCACAGAAATCAGGTGGTGGTGGTGGAGGAAAATCAACCTTCAGTGTAGGTGGTGGTGGTGGAGGAAAATCAACCTTCAGTGTAGGTGGTGGTGCTGGAAAGCTCTCTGGATCTGTTAGGAAAATGCCACTGTCTCGTTTCACTTTGGAGGGCAGAACTGGTGAAGCAGAAATAGCAGATGAACGCCTTTCAGGTGGAGGAGGAGGCTGCAGTGATGTCCTCTTACTCTGGACTTTCTGTGGCCTCAGCAATGGCTGTGCCAGGCTGGGTGCACTGGCATTATTTGTTTCAGCCTTTAATAAGCAGAAAAATAAAAGGACAGACATAGTAAATGTGTAAATTAATGCCACTGCCTAAGAACATAAAAAAAATGTGAAAATACATCAGTGTAGTGACAGGGAAATTAGGTAGAGTACATTTTGCCTGAAATATGAAAATGATATTTTGTTTTCTTTCTGGAGCTGCCACAGAGGTTTGACAGTGGAAACCTTCCTGTTGACAGTATTCATAGTGCTTCTTTGAATGCTGTCCACAGACAATAAGTATTTCTAAAATTTCAAATTGCAGCTAGTAAGACTAAAATCAAGAACGTGTCTTTGGGATGCATTGTCCTTGAGCCCGGAAGAAATGATCCTTGAATTTTGACCACCTCTTTTGGACCCCTCTTCCCTTCAGGGCCTTCTCCCATGAGATTCTTCCAAGAATATCCCTAAAGATGCTAAAGTTAGCTTTCCTGGAGTCCCTGTTTGTAATTGTGCTCTCTGTCCTGCCACTTCTTCCTTCATTACTGAACTCTACAACCCCATGGCCACTGCAGCCAAGGCTGCTCCAACCTTCACATGTCCAACAAGGCCTTCCCTGTTTGTTAGTATAAGGTTGGGCAGCCCAGCATTCCTTGTGGGATCCTCCACTACCTGTGAGAGGAAGTTGTCATCACTGCTTTCCAGGAACGCCCTGCACTGCTTGTGCTTTGCTGTTTTGCTTCTCCAGAAGATGTCAGGATAGTTAAGGACCCCAAGAACCAGGGCCTGTGACTGTGGGGCTGCTTCCAGCTGCCTGTAGAAGGCCTCATCCACTTCCTCCTGACCAGGCGGCCTGTGGCAAGCACCCATCATTGTGTCACCCTTACTAACCCGCCCTTTTATCCCCACCAGGGCAGAGCTCAGTATTCTCCAAGTGTTGCCTCACATCAAGGGTGACTCCACCACTGCACCTTCCTGGTCTCTCTCCTAAAACAGCCTGTGGCCCTTCATGACAACATTCCAGTCACGGGAGCTATCTCACCACATCCATAACTGCAATGAGATCGAAGCCCAGTGGATACACACAGATCTCTAGCTCCTCCTGTTTCTTTGCTGCTTCTTGAGAAAAGTGCTCTGCATCTCTGCAGTCAGCATTAATTCTGGCATGAGCTAATTATAACATGTATGCCTCCTCTTCCTCACTCCTTGCCTACAAACATGGAAGTAAATCAGACACAGGAGGAGGGAGCCACTGGCTGAGTTCTCTGAATGTGATCTGGTCCAGAGGAAGTGAGGTTCAGAACAGAGAAACAGGAGGAACTCAAAGACAGAAACGGGAAGTGTAGAACATATAATGCTGGTGACAGGAAAATCCTAGGAATTTAATTTCATTTGTTCTGTGAACTTCATGCATGATGGAGAGATTGAATAATGAACTGCAAACAAATGCTTACTTTTTTTCTGTATGATGTTCTTGAGGTTCTCTTGACTGTACCCATTGCTATTTTTACAGCCAGATTTGGTTCAAGTACATGAAGTTTGGAGCTTAACTAAGAAATATATTTAGAGCCTAAGGAAAACATGTAATGTTTTCCCTTAGTTCTTCATAGTTTCTCCTTTCTTACACACTCATCTTCAGCTGTGCAGTGTTCCCTACTGAAAGCACTACTGCATGCCTTGTAAAAGGCAAGACCTCTTTTCTTTGCAGAGACAGAATATGGCACCAAGGCTCTGGCAGCACACTTTGAGACTATCCTAGCAGGCACATTCCTATTCTTGCTACATGAACTCATGGCTGCTTTTTCTGAAGACCAGAAGCAGTGGGTGGCTGTGCCTTCACCTCCCACTGGAGGGTCCTGGTTCTGCACAGCACACACACAGTTTGCAGTGTGTAAAACAAGAGGAGGGGCAGCCAGTTTTCCCAAGAACCAAATCCTTCTCATTGGCACTTTGAGGGGGAAGATAGAAGGTGAAGGAAAACAAACTTGGAGAACTTGTTCACAAGTGACATTTAACTGTAGTAACTGATCACTTGTACCTCGGATGTATCCGCTTTCTTCTGAGGGTCTGGAAATTCTGCACTGGAACAAGGAACACTTTGGGGAATCTGTCCATTTGACTGATCAGTACCTGTGACAAGGAGAGAAGTCAGAGGGAAGAGAGTGTTATGTTTCTGTGATATTAACTAGATCAGGGAATAACCAACTAAGAAAAAAGGCTATACAAATTTCTTCACAACTTCCACATGTTACTAGTTTTTTATATGTAACTCAGTAAAATCAGTTTTCTAGTTCAAGCTCATTTTGTGACTTTTCATATTCATATTTTTATATTCTGTTCATTACTTAGAGAAAATAAAGTACCTTACATTAAAACACCTGTGTTTCATAACAGCATTTTGAAGTTTGCAGTGTGCTGTAGTATTGCTACATTCCCAGTTTTTATTGCTTTTGTTTTGTTTAATTTAGGCTAAAGACTAAAAGCACCATGGATTCATACCAATCAGTCATGGGAGTGGAAGGTCTGAAATCCTACACAAGGGCTGATCCACTCACTTTCTTTAGTAAATGAGCTAAAGCATCTCCCCTACCCCACTTAGAATCACAAAGATCTGTGAATTTCCCTGTGTTCTCAGATTAGTTTGGATCTGGAAGCTGGCTGAGTTAAAGCTCTGCAAAACATCTGCCCACCATTTCTGCTTGTGCAAGGGATATGCATAAATAACCCAGTACTGTCAAATGGAGTAAGTGAATGTGAGACCAAAGAACAAATTTACAAGTTTAATTATAAAAAATCCCCTGCCCCTGTGTAGTCTGATGATGATTAAATACTCTCCAGTTTAATGCAGCATTTTTGAAAGCTGCATGTGTCAAAGTAGTAGACAGTGTTTGCTGCTTAGAGATGTACATTTGCAAACCTTAATGACTGCCTTAGCTCTATTATAATTTACAGTTCTGAGATCCAGTAAAGTTCCACTCATGTACTTCTTGGATGTTAATGAACTCTTAGCTGTCTACAGTGTAGACTAAGCACAACAATGGCTTTAATCATAACATGTACTTTACTGATCAGCAAAGAGGTTCCAGGAAAATGTTAAGAAATAGAATAAAGTATTTTTACTGCCATTCCTGCAAATCCCATGACTGGAAGAGAGGTAAAACAAACTCTGCAGTGTGCCTAATTTACTAAGACTATTTAAGCTTCAAGGGGTGGTCTAATGTCAGGTTTTATGCCTATGCCTGCGCAGTGTTCAGCATATTTGATCCAAAGTACTATTTGGATCATTCAAACTACAATCTTGTATTGGTTGAAGGACAAACATGGAAGTCAACAAAGAGATAAAACCAATCTTGTGGCTCTCCTTCCTCGGTGGAAGGAGATGTAATTACCTGGAGCCCAAAGGGATTATGCTTCCTAAGTGGAGCAAGTTATTGTCTTACCTCCCTTTTTCTGCTGTTCATAGCAGAGCAGGAGTTTGGTTTTCACACTGCTCAAAGATGATGCTGCCTCCTGTCATACTGAGATTTAACTAAATGAAGGAGAGAAGAGAGATCCACTCTATCTAGTACAAGATATGGTGTTCTACTTGGCAAAAATGTTGTAACAGAACGCTGGGACACGGTAATCTGTTTCTTCTTCTGTTAATGGATTTCATAAACTATGCAAGACTTGAAAGCAGCACTTGATACATTATCTCTTGTCAGCCAGCTAATGGACTCCCAGACAATATAGTAAGCCCATGCCCTTGCGAGCCCATGCATTCTATTCTCAAGATTTATTTTTAATTTAAATGTTATAGTATTCTTTACAAGTTAATTTCTTCAAAATTTTATAGTGAATTAGCACTTGTTTTAAGAAAATAAAAAGGTAGTCCAAATAATGCAAAATATAGATACCGAAATGCAAAATATTTATCCTTGTAGTGACAAGGAACACATGCATGAAGCAATATCTTCTGTCTTTCAAGCATCATGATATTGTACAGGAGCACACATACACTGACTTTTTTAGTGTTCAAAGGCACACAGTAAGGCAGAGAAGGAAACAACATATTTTGACTGAGATGCACCCGGGATGCTTCAGAGCCAAAGACTACACAGGTTAGGGTATATGTGAACATACCAATGCTGATTACAGTAGTGTGTCCAGGGAATAGTGGCTACATGGTATGTGAGAACCAAAGTTTCACCTGCCTTCCTTGGCTGCCACTGAAGTTGACAGAGTACATCCCCTGCCCAGTTCACACAGGACTGTATTTTTCTATAGCAGATTTTAGCTTATACTGAAGTCAGCCCATACAAATGGCTATGGAGCCATCTGAAAACAGAATGGACATGCTTTGTTCCATTTCCAAAACACAAACTAACAGCTGCTCACACTTAGGCAGTTCTAGCAGCATAGTCAGGCCCCAGGTTTTATACAGGGCCGCTACAACAAATGTAAGAAACCCAGAATCACAGTGACTTGCCTCAATTACAACACTAATGATCCTTCAGAGATATTTCCATAGAGACAGTATACATGACTAAAACCTTTCCAGGCTACTTAACCATGTAATGCAATCCATTAGTTAAAATTAGCAGTATATTCTATTGAACACATGCAGTGTTCCTGGATTCCAGTCAGGAGCTGAAGTCACAGATGTATATACAGCCTTAATAAGGCCTCAGTCCTGCCCATGTCCAGGACAGATGGCAGCACCAGCATGGAGCCCCATGGCCAGCCACTTCTCTACTGCTGTCAGCACCTGCACAAATGTTTCATGACTGTCAAACACACCCTCAATCAAGTAAACTTCCTCCTGTCAAGGACTGATGCTGTCCAGATGCCAGGCACCCGCAAAAGCTGCTTGCTCACTCCTCTCTGCTGTTGGGCAGAGGAGAGAAAATTTAACTAACAGTTCAGGGGTTCAGATAAGAACTGGGAGAGTTCACTCACCAAATACCATCAAGGGCAAAACAGACACAGCTTAGAGATATAAAGTTAACTTACTGCTAACAAAATCAGAGCAGGATAATGAGAAGTAAAACAAGCCCTTAAAAACACCTTTCCCCATCAGAAACATCCCTGATCTCAAAACAGTCTGTTATGGGTGTCCCCAGTCCAGATGTGTATTTATTAACATGGAACAGTAGGAAGACCACTCTCTATCTCCCATGTACTCAAAAAAGGTGAACTGAAGCCCTAGAAAGGTATTTGAGCTGTCTACATGAAAGTCAGAATATTAACTGCCAACAGTGATTTCTACTTTGCCTGCCTTATGACAGTGAGTACTTGACCAGCATGCCCTTCCTAATAAAGCATATCTTAAGCATGTAGACTAAAAATAGTCATGCAAGTTACAGCTCGTATCATGCACTGTTGTACTGGCATCATGATTAGATCAGTAACAGCAATACAATGAAGCTGCTGGAAAAGTAGGGTTAGAAAATAACGCAATCCTTTCTTACTCTTGTGTCCTAACACCCACATTGTTACCATGCAAATGAGTGAAAGGCTAGGACAGAGTGGCTCACCCTGTAATAATCTTTCTATAATGATCAATCTCAGAATATCCCGCTCATCCCTTTTACTAATTGGAAGAAAATCTCCACTACAGTGTAGAGATGGGCAAACAGAAAGTTTCAAGACATGGACTATCAGTCTGCAAAATGTAGATGGAGGATAAAGGATTCAGATGCCAACAGAAAAATGCTTTATTAAGTTATGCAGATTTAAACTGATTTTCAGTGAACTGTCTTTGTACTTTCCAAGTTCTAACTGTAAAGTGAGAGCTTTGCTGCTACACTGGCCTGTCTATAAAAAGACTTCTTGCTGAATCCCTGGGATAGTTTTCTGAACAAAGACTCTATGCAACACTGATGATAATAGAAAGGGGCAAAAAATGTGACTTCAACTGCCATGACAGTGTCAGTACCTGCAGATGAGGATCCTGCAGGGGCAGCTGGTTCCACCACTTTTTGATTCGCCCACCTAGAGGACAAGCCAGCTTTCTTCACTGCACATTTGTAATTGTCATAGAGTGTCTTGCCGTACTGCAAAAGAATAAAAACAATTACACAAGCTTGACAAAGGCTTGACAAAGGCCAAGCATTCATTTTGCTCTTGGATAACTTTTCTGATCCTGTTTCTTCCTACCTAGTTTTGTTAAAAAGCGCCTTTCTAGAAGTAGTGTGCCTTTTCTGTTTAGGGTCAGGTAGAAAGCATAGTAAAACATGAATGCCCATGACCAAACACAGTCCTACTGATACAATGCTTACATTTGATGTTTGTTTCAGTATTTGTAAACTTCTTGAAACCTAGCTTTAAAATCAACTGTTCTCAGTATCTTTTTCCAAGCATTATATTTTCAAACTGGAAACTTGAGACACCAAATCCCAGGCTCTAGAGCAAACAGCTCTGTCAGTGTAAGACACGACATAATTTCATGTTCACCCCACACCTTTGTTATATGCCATCCTGCAGCAAAACTGTCAGGAAAAAGCCCAAAGTAACAGTTAAGAGGAGTAGGTCTGTGTGGGAAAATACAGCCAATACCTAGAGCTTGCACATTAGCACATTATAGCCACAGCTAATTATTATATATATATATATATATATATATATATATATATATATATATATATATATATATATATATATATATATATACAGTTATTATTGAGCCAGCTAACTGTGCAGCAAGTTTTATGAGGACATGAGTTTTATAGCTACTGAACTCACTCCTGTGTTAATAAGAAAAACATACTGATAGCTAAGGTACAGGGACATTCAGCAAATCCATCCTCATCATGCACTTCCAATCTTTGTTTCTATGGTAAAACTAGCATGAATGTTCATTCTTGTCACAGCATTTCCAGTTGAGGTGATGACAGTCAGTAACCTCAAGAAGACCTGATTTTACAGAAAACATATTAAAGTAAATTTACTTTTAATCTCACCTTGGCAATCCTTATTCCTGTTACCCACTGATGCAGGGTTGTTTTATCATCACAGCACAAGTACTTGATATATTGTGACTCCTTTTGAATCTGGGGGTGCTGAAAGATATTAATTTATAAAATGAGACAAACACAGAAATTAAATCACTATACAAAAGTCTGAAGGCACAATGGCCCTGTGAAAACACATCATGAAGATGATTTGAAAAACAAAAAAAGGCAGCAAAAACAGAGTATAAGAAAATATAAAAAATATGGTGATTATGAACAATACATGAGTTGCCACTGGCAGCTTTTGCTTGAAATAATTTAAGTGCACTGTAATATGAATTCAAGGGTTTCAGAAATGTAACAGTGATCTAGAGTACAATGACATCTACAATTGCTCTGGTTCAAGGTCTAACATGCAATGTACAAACACTAGAAGGAAGTCTGTTTCTCTTTTTGTGGCTTGTCACATGTGAGGCACCCAGACTGAACATTGAACATAATTTCAAAGGTGAAAAGTTGAAAAGTTTTCAAAGAGTATGTTAAATTTAAGTATAAACTTTCAGCTGAAACAGATTTTTCCTCCTAACTGACTGCTTTTCTTTGGGCTCAATTCTAGGTTTCTTCTTATATATTTTTATTCAGTTCTACTCTTGCTGTTTTGGAAAAAAATTTATATATATATATATGTTCTAGACAGAGGATCATTCCAAATCCAGCACTATCAGAAGTATTCTTTTTCATTTGTTTGTACTAGAAACCTCTTCCATTTTAAAACCTTTTTTCTTTCATTTTGAAGAAGAATTAGGATCTGTTTCCTTTATTGATCAAGGTAGTATGGGTATGTGTTGACATACCTTTTGCAACTCAAAGACCATCAAAATGCCAGACTTCCTACCTGCCTAGGACTGAACATTCTCTCTAAGACTCAGAAGGAATTAGGTTTCCCCTGTTGAAGCGGAGAAGGATGTAAGTCTTTAGTAACTTGGGTGGAATAACATACTGCCATCTCTTGATATGCAAAGGAAAGAATGGACCCAAAGGAAAACTGCTTCATTATCCCTTATTTATGTGTTCATTTCTATCTATATTCTTAAAAATTGTAAGTGCACAGTTAGTGAAATACTGTGAATGCACGAAGAGTGGCTAAATATAGTCCAAGGATTCACTCTCTTTTCAGCCTGTACAGTTAAAAATTCAAGGCACGCCTCCACCTAGCAATGACACCTGGTTTGTAGCTATCATTAAGTCCCCAAAGCAGAGCAATGCTGGACATGGGGAACTCAGCAAAGTCCCTCCCAGCGTGGAGTGCTGTCAGCCTCTGGCTCATGTAGGTGCCACCTCCTCATAAATATCTGCTGATGGGTGGGGCATCCTGCTGCAGAGGCCAAACCTGCCCACAGCTGGGTGACCCAAGGGCTCACAAGCAGAGCCAAATACAGCGGACTTGCTCCTCAGCCACATGTCCTTTGCTCCCTGCTCAGCACTGCAGATGCCAGGCTTCCCCTGTTTGTGCTGACCCAGCTGCTCAGGAGGCCACATTTTGATTAAAATAACCACCAAAACCAGAACTGATCTGGGTTAAATATAACCCATTTCATCATGCTGTAGTTTTGGTTTATATGTTTGTAAACCCAGCAGTTCACAGCATGACCTCACATACAGCGAGGGAATAAGGCACATTGTAGCTTGGGGAGAGAATGAGTAGCAAGGGATGGATGAGAGGATGGGACTGCACAAGCCATTATTGCTGCCAAAGCCCTGTATCATCAAATTATAGAGTGAGAGGGAACATACCATGGAGATAATTGTGAGGAAGAAAAAACAAAGGGATATCCCAAGGCAGTCCTGTGGATAACCATGTTACAAGTCCTTGCATGTTTGCACTCAGCTGCTCACACAGGTCTTGGCCATTTTTCTGCAAACACACAGCTGGCCACCTCCCCTGGACAATGGATACACCGAGTCTACTTCCACCTCTGGAATTGCCTGTGGCTACCTTATTCCGTTACATTCCATTCCTCTGGGGCACTCCCAAACTGAGTGAGGGACAGCTCAGACTGCAAGTCCAGAGGTACCAGCTCACTGTCACCACGTACCTTAACTGCAGAGCAGGAGCCATGCCCACCTCCTGGACTCTCACCCATCACCCCTGCACACAGCTCAATGTATAGGGCTGTATCTTGTTTCTGTACACCTCTGCCGTGTATCAAACCAAGGCAGTAACCAGGCCCCTGGACAAACAGCCTGCTCCAGCTCCCAGCATCTGCCTGTCCTTGTCTCCCACAGCCTTGGAGAGCCTGAATGCTGCTCCGAGTGAGCTCTGCTAGCACAAGATGTGCCTAGGACACAATGCCCAAAAATCCTTATTTCCTTACACTATTTCTCCATTTGGTGACCAAACACAGTGAAAATCAATAGAAAATTCAGCCAGAATGGTACCTTTAAAAGGGAACTGTAAGCAGACACTTTTTTGTGTGACAGAATACATCCCATATACCTGGGTTACGTTATCACCAATGGAGACAAAAGAACCAGGAGGTGCAAAGACACTGCAATCCTCCATAAATTCAGTTCTTCAGGCACTTTTCAACCAGCAACTAGCAATTTTGCTCCAGTGTGTAAGGTCCTACTGAACCCAGCAGATGGCACCCAAACCTTTCAAAAAGGAAAAAAGAGAGCTTTTCCTTCCCCTTCTTTTTCATGGCAAGAAGTCCATTGCATCTACATATTCCCCTCCATTTTTAAATACCACACTTACTAGTGTGTGTTTTTATTACAAGAAGAAATAGAGAACTTCCATAATTTAACAAATGGTTGATGCAAACATCTGGAATCTGTCCACACTGCATAACAAGGCAGAAGAGGTCATGGCATAGTAAGCTAGGTAATGATTCCATAGACACATAGACACAGCCCTGCCACTGGGATCTGATTCTGGGGTGCTCAAGAGAGGCTGCTGCAGACCTCTCCTCTGGGGCACCCTATGGAACTATCAGTTTCACAAGAACACCTGTACTGTGTCAGAACAAAGGTCCCTGAACCCAGAATCTGGACTCTGAAAGTGGCCAGAAATGGGGGAAGAGAAAGTACAAGATAAGCATATATGATACTTCCTTCTCTGTACACTCTCTGTCTACAGTGATTTTCAGCAATTTTCTGAGATTCATGGGGTTTCCCCATAAATAGGTTCTCTTCCAGGTACTTCTTCAGTTTTTTATTGAGCACAAAGAGAGTTCTGGCATCCACAACACCTTTTAGCAACAACTTTAGTAAGTCTGTCACATACTCTATGATGAACCATTTCCTCCTCTGAACCTGACTGCCACTAGCTTTGTGTAACATTCTTGTTTTGGAAGAGACACTGAATGCCCGAGCCCTAGCCACACCTTTCCATGCCACCCCTGAGCTTAGAGATCCACATCATACTCATGGCAAGTTGTCTCTCCTTTTCAGCCTACGGGCTTCTAGTCTCTTCAGTCATTTTTCAAGTCAAAGCAATTCCTTACCTTTGCTTATCCTTGTTGCCCCTGCTTGATACTTTTCCAAGTTTATTATATATTCTCTTTGACATGAGAGGACCAGAACTGCACAGAAACCATGAACTTGTGCCATGGTAAGGCAACATTTGCTGTTTTATCATCTACGTCTTTCCTAATCGTTCCTAATGCTTGATTCATATATCCGACAACTACTTAACAGTGAACCTCAGACTCCCAATGGCCTTCCAGAATTCCTCATTCTGCCCTTTCCATGATGATCTGAATAAAATAATATCATCATCAAGTTTCCTCACCTCCCTCCTTACCCTGACTATGAATATTTTCAGACTGGGGGGTCTCATAATCCTGAGAAGTTGAGGGGGAACTGTCAGTGAACAAGGTGACAGTGTCCCTTGCTGGATAACATGTGAGTTACTTTCTGGCTAGCCTTTACCCTATCTTTTGCTGGCTATTGTCTCCACTAGACAATCCATCTTAACTACTGATATTCACCAGTGGGACCTATTCCAAATTGCCCCAATCAGTTTCTTGATTAAATTACTCCAATCAGCAACCATGATTAAGCACGCAGTCACAAATATGTGCTGTCAATTAGGGACCAAAGTAGCAAGCTGCAGAACCCCAGCTCTGTGAAGGAAGGTCAGACACCTCAGAGCTATCAGGCACCCTGTATAATCTCTTTGTTACAGCTGAGAGCTGCATTGTCTCTCATTTTCCAAGAAGCAGCAGTAGCACTGGCTCTTTTTACATGTAACTTTATGAATGACACATGAAGCTTAAGTCATTACTGATCCACAGCCCACTGAGGTCAGCTGGAAATATCCCCTCAACTCACAAGGGTCAGGCCTAAGGAGGACTGTTCCAGGCTGCCAGTACAGAGGCTGCCAGTACAGAGGCTGCCTACAGCAGCTGTCCACAAGGCCAGACCACAGGTACAAACACCAGCAGCACCAAGTTTAGCCCTCAAGGTTTATACCCATACAAGATTAATAGTAACTGGCTCAAATGGAGACATTTGGCTTCCTGTGGTTTTTAGATGCATGAAGCATGCTACTTTAGCTAGGAAGGTGAAATGTTTCAGCCAAGAATTGTCACAGCCCACCCACCCCACCATTTGCTCACTTGGAGTGATGATATGATGTGAAATGAATATGATAGTGAAATTGCTTCAGTAGTACAAACAGCAGAAGTCTCAGATCTCAATGCTGACCTTTACAAGCTCAATTTTCCACTTAAAACTTCACAGAAGATCTACTACATAGTGCATAAAAACGTTGATTCAGAGTAAGCAATCTGAAGAAGAACCTAAGCAGCTGGAAGTGCCTGGAAATGCTGACTTGGTATGAAGATCCCTAAACAATTCTATGATTCTGAGTGGACCAATTTCCTCCTTTCACAGCTCTGGTGTCTCAGGAGAGTGTTTAGTCTAGCACACAGACATAAGCAGCTGTAGTCACTATGCAAGTCTGGTTTTACTAAACTAGATTCAGAGTCTCTGTAATAACTTCTCTGTGAGACTAGCAGAGGTCAACTACATCAATCATGACTGTCATGTGAGAAATACTGTACTTTTAAGGGAAAACAACACTAACCTCAGTATGTCACACCTCACACATAGACACAGATAAATTATTTTGTTATAGGGCGAATACCATGTCCTGAAAAGATCATTAAAATCATCTGATAGCAAAGTGAAAACATCTTCACTGGAAAGGTTCAGCACCTTTGACTCTGAAATATGCAGCACCAAAATTAATTATGAAAGACAACTGTTTGAACAGCAACAACTCTAGAAGTCATAGTTTAAAAGAAAAGTGGAAATATGCAAGTAGAAAGGTTCTCCAGAATTTTTCGCACACTAAAAACATTGAATAGTGCTTTGAAATAATATGGACTACAGTGAACTTTCAGCTAAATAATGATGAATTAGTTGCATCATTGAGCCTGATTTTTCAGGTATTTAAGATCTGAGCATCTCAAACATGAGGCTGCAAAAGTGCTGTGTTTCACCCAGAAAAGCACTGAAAAGGCTTGGAACAGAACCTAGTATTCTCCCCTGTGTCCCACTGTCTCCTCCGTAAGTATCAATTGTCTAGAGATAAAAAAAGCAGAAGCACTTGAATACAAAGAGTTTGTTTTCTGGAGAGGCTGAAAAAAATATTTGTCCACAGATAACATTTTCAGATATAAAGTAAACTTTTTGCCTAAGGAAAAAGAAGATAAACCACATTGAAAACCTGAATAAATGGGAACTGAATGATGTGGTTTCTATGGTGTCTGCCAAAAAAAATGACTGAAGGCCATGTGTGCATGAAATTGGAGATTATCCCAATAAAATGTTCTTTTGCGTTGCCTTCTTCCAACACTGAAGATGAAAAGTAAATTGAAGTTATTCAGGCATCTCATTGCATTCCTTGCCCCAAAATATATGGATCATTGCTCAGTCTCTGAGGCAGAAACAATAGCCAGAAGCATAAAGAGTGACTAACTTTGGATCACAAGCTTTGGCTTTTGGCAGAATTTTCACAAAATCCTCAATGCTTTTGTATACCTTAACTACTACCAATGAATTTCTGCTGTGTTAAACTAGCTTCTCTGAAAAGCTGAGACTCTTCTGGCTCCTGTGACTGAAAGAAGAATTAATAATCAGTACCTTTCAAAAGCCACATTGAAATTGTTCAGATTTGCAATCTACTATTCATCATGGTCAAATTCAGATGCTATGCAACCCTTGCATGAAGATAATCGTACTTAACTGATCTTTTGAAGATCTGTGAACTCTATGTATAAAAGAATAATTACCCTATTATAAGGAAATTATTATTTTGACCTACATTTCTCTAATGACCTGAGGCAAAATTTTTAGGTCATTAAAATATATATATAATAGCCATTTTTACCAAAGAGGTCTGTTTTATGCAGGAAGTAATATTTTCCAAAGCTATCATATTCAATTTCTCCCTGTCATTCTCTGTCCTTATTCTCCCTCCTGTTTATACATTAATATAGTAAAGCTGTGCATGTACATGACTGTAATCTCACGCACCTGAAAGTGTTCTGCCATAAAAAGTACTTCTACTTCTTCTTTCTCAGTTAATCTAGCAATGAATTCACTCTGAAATACTTATCTGAAGCACTCATACTAACACAATTTCCAAATCTTTCACATAAAAAATAAATTTCTTGCTTTCTATCTTTGTTTCCTGCATTAGCCATTTGTTCTACATAGTTATTATTCATAGTGTTTTCTATCTCAAACACTGCTAATTCTCACCTTCTACCTTTTAAACTGTCTTTGTGTTGAGTGCATTACATACATGATTCAGCCTACATGGAGCACATGGGGTGTGAGGGAGGAGGGAATCAGGAGAGAAGCAGCTAAATACAAAATTATCTGCTAAAATGATGCTGCTATTGCAAACAAGCTATTCTTCTTGAAAATTTACTTCCAAAATTCTTTACATCATTAGATTTTTATTTTTTTTTTAAAATCACAGTGCCAAATTATGCCAGGAAAACTTAACTGTTTTGACTGCACAGAAAAATGTACCCAGCTGTAGAAATAGAGGATGATTCGCCTTTGTCTCAGTTTATCCCCAGGAAACCAATTTTTTCATCCTAGATTAATTCAGCATTATGCACCATTACCTCCAGATTACTCAAGCATAACCAGCACTCATAAACTATAATTAAATCCACTCTTTGTCACAGGCACATCAGACTGACTAAACCAGCAAATTTGCATATAGATTACCTTGCTATTTGTCTGCTTTGAAAGATTTTTCAACATGGTGTGACAAAATCAGCTCCTGGATGAGCATGCGTGCGCATGCACACACAGAGAAAATCCAGAAAATAAACATTACATTCACAATTTCTGCTCAGTACAATAGATGCTGTTGCTAGCATGGTGGACAGATCCCTCTTGGTGAAATACTTTATTTTTGTAAGCTTTCAGTTTCAGAATATGAAATAAATCATTAGAGGTCTCCTTTATTTCCACAGCATTTCCCATATAACATAGTAAACAGTGAATGAGAAAATTTGCAGGGAATTTATATATAAAACCACACATTTGTAAATGTAAAGGTGGCTCTGAGGAACCAAACCATTCCTACTTGCTGTGTTCAGTGTGTGAATATATTTTTGCTAGAAAGTAGAGAGAATTGTGTTCCATCACCATTGCTCTCCCAGGAGGGGCCAGCACTCTGTGCAGGTGTAATCTGGGGCGGCAGGGAGAGGTGTGCTGTGACCCTCTCCTGCCTACTCTGCTAGGAACAGAGTGACAAATCTGAACTTGAGAGATGCAGGTTTGAGTGAGGGTCTCTTTTTCAAACTTGGCTGATCTTTCCTTTCCTCTCCTCTGCATATGGAGATGTCTATTATGAAAAGACTCACTTTATCCAATGTCAAAGAGAAGGGTGGGATCTTTAAATTTATGAAAGCATTAGACTTAGGCTGAGTACAAAATAGGAAGAATCTGCATATTTACAGGAGCAGATGTCCAAAAAGTATTTCTTGTACTCAGGGGCTCTGATTTTAATATTCTGAGAGTTCTTTGTGCTGTTTCTGGGTTTTGAAATGTGGGACTTCCTTTGAGGGAGGAAGGTTTGTTTAGCAGTGGTATAGAACAAGTGCATTTAAGAAGGTTAAAGCTCAGCACAGACCAATTAGCTGCTGAGAAATAAAACACAGTTCTTCAGGTTTTTAGTTGCCCCAAAGCCAAAGGATTCCTGAATGTCAGCTCCATCAGAGGCTCTGTGCCAGGCTGCAGTCTTGTCCTCAGGACCCAGCCACGTCGGTCCTGGTCTGCTGCACAGGCAGGTCTGCTGCACAGCTAAAGGTGACCCTGCTCTCAGCCACCAACCAGCCAGCTGTGCTCTTTCTGGCTGGTCACAGCTGGGCTTTCTGCTGCCTGATATGAAGAAGTAGCTGCTTTGTTCTGTTATTGCAGTTGTTTCCTGAATCATCCTGAAAGGAAACTTCTGAATAAGCTCAGCAAAATGCTCCCTCTTTTGCTAGTAAACACTGTGATGTTTAATTGTTTCTGGCACCCCATCATTATCTCCTCAGTTATTAACAAACAAGCAAAGCACACCCCATATTTGTCCTGAGGTATAGTACAGTGGGGTGCTGACATAATGGGAACAAGTGATACACAAGGAGCACTCACAACACATTGTGCCTCTCTAGCTGTAAGAAGAATATCCTACAACATGGATCTGCAGATAATATATTTGAGCTAGTTTAGGTACAGCTCCAATATCCCAGGCTGCAAAACCCACCACAGCTTCAGACTAAGTATCAAAGCAACCTGCCCATGATGTACATGATCTTCTTGCTTCACTAATACCAGCACCCAAGCCAGCATTAGCTACATAACTCAGTTATGATCCCTGAAGTTGAAATGAAACACCTACATTATAAAAGAAACAGGACAGAGGGCGCTGCCAGCTCCTGGGGACTGGATATATGTTAGCTGGGAGAGGCACTATCACCGAAAGCTCACTGTCTCTGCAAGCCCCATACTTGACTGTAGCTGAGAAGAAACTGAAGAAAAAGCCCACACCCCATTTAGGGAGAACAAAGTGAAGCAACATTTGAAGAAATGTCATGAAGACTTTGAGGCAACACCCATATTATTCAGGGCTGTGTCAGACAACCTGAAAAATCTTGTTGCTCTGGCTAAAACCAGGTCACCAGGATTGTGGTTAACATTACAGCATTAACATTTTCTTTACATTATTGGCAATGCCTGGAACACAGATGTAAAAATGGCAGGAGTGCTGTGCTCATTCTTAAAATTTTTCCTGAGTGCTCTTCCCTCCATAAAAACACACCATAAAGATGAGCAAGACTGGGGGGAGGCAAAAGGAAATGTTTTCTCTTTTCCCCTGCTAATGTGAGACAAGACCTTCAAAGCAGGAACAAATATCACAAATATAATGTACTATTTGTTTTGAAGGCTCATCATACAACTGAAGACTGGAGGAAAAGAAAGAACACTTTCTTCAAACATTTGGCCATATTCAACTCCAAACCAGCCTACCTTACAGGCCATTTGCAGCCATTTGAATGAACAAAGGGCATGTACCTGTTCTTGAAGTAAATATGCCAACAGCTTAACCACTGAGAAATGAATATGGTAATTTTTCAACTCAGTTCTCCAAGCTGGGAAAATAGAGTTCTGAATTCAGCAGGGTTTTCCACCTAGCACGGAACCAAGGTATTGCTGAGGCTGCTACACCCTTGCATTTCTCCAGTACTACAAAATATAAACTGGTCTCTTGCCTCTGAGCTAGGCAGGTTCTTTGTCCCTATGTTTCCTCTGAAACACAGCAGAGCAAGTAACTTGGCTGATGACTGCTCATTGTTTTTACGTAGCAGTTCCTAAGGGGATCCTCAAAAAGAAACAATTCTTTAAAAAATGTAATTCCAATGCTATTCAAAAACTTTATAAGTGGCATTACAGCATGCTGGAGATAATAAGGGCTACCAGACTAACCTTTTTTCACAAAGTATTTCCTTTGCTTTACAACCATCTCAGTGAAAAGCTAGCATGGACTGTGGCTGCTACTGTTTCAATTACCTTCTCTCATTTGTTGTAAAACAAATAATCTTATCCTGCCCTCTGTGGCAAGGCACACATAGGGGGATGGAAGAGCTGTGAAGACACAGCAGAACTTCGGCTGTGGAGAAATTTCCAACTGGCTTAGGCTAAACTGGGCATCCAAATTCCTTCAAAATTACTGAGAACACAGCCCAGAGAAGCATGCAGAGGAGTGAGTGCTGTTTCTGAAAACAAACTGTGTGTTTCTTCTTTCCCCCACTTTGCTCTCAGAACCAGTCTTAACGGTGCAGAATTTAACATCCAGCATAAACAGAACAGATGAATGGGGATACCAGAATCATAAAGTCACCTCAGGACACTAGGCTTCCTCTGTTATAAAAACAAATGTTTACCCATTAAATCCATTTCCTTTTGCTCACTGCACCTGTCTGCAAGGGTACTGTTGTTTCTTCTTGACGACTTCATTCTCAAAATGTGGCAGGATGAGAAATATCTCAAGAATGATGGCTTGTTTTCCACTGACATGTCAGGACAAGTGTCTCCCAGCAAGAGAGATATTTTCTTCTGGGAGACTTCCAGATCAAACCAGACAGGACAAAAATGTGACTAAGTGTGATAAATGGCTCAGTGCTACTGTCTACACACTTTTGTGTCACCAGGGATCCAATCAGAGAGACTGACATTTAACTTTGCTCTTTCCTTCAGCCCACAGATCTCAATGTATATTACATCCTCAGTTCCTCCACATCCTCAACCTCCAAAGGTAAAACAAGGATATAAGAGAACTCATTTCAGCAGCATGGCTTTAAAAAGTAGAATTAATACTCTATTTATATATCAAATATATATATATTTATATATATATATATAAAATTCAAATTATGTACAGAAATTATCATAAATATTAAACTCTCCACCACCCTCAGAAAGCCACCCTAAGTAGGAGACTTTCATTTCTGATATAACAGAAGATATGAAGATATCAGTATTTACCTGTACTAACTGACCAACTCCAGCACTGCAAGTCAGCCATTAAAAAAAAGCCAAGCCTGAAACTGAGTGGGTAAAGAATCTACCAAACAATGATTTGTAGTAATGAAAATGAAAAACAAGCACTGTAAAAAAATCTATTCATCACTAAGTTACATTGCTCAGAAATAATTATTGATACAATGTTTTTTCTAGTGTACCACAAATACATTTTAGAAGCATCAGAGCAAACTGGATTTGTTAAGTAGGTTTCATACATTTATAAACCTATTACACATAAAGCTTTTCCATGTGAGCTTTGATCTTGTTCTTCCCATTTCACATTGAAGGTACCGCACTAACATCACACATGAAATAAAGCAAGAATTTCACTTGAGGTGTGACTTTTTGCTAGTGTAAATAGCATACCTCTTTTCAGAAAAGATGACAGCAAGTCCAGAAATTTTACCTAACTATTGTGAACAGTTAAACTCATTGCTACATGCATTCAAAAATCATGCTTTTATTTTCATCTGGACAGAATGTGAATAACTGTTATTAAATTAGTCAGACAGTCCTTAGACCAGTTATCTATTTAGAAAATCAATTTCCCCTTATTTTTTTACATCAGCTCCCTTTTTTCTTTTTTTTTTTCATTAGAGGTTGTACTTTCCAGAAGCAATTTCATTACCTGTTAGGTTCTAAAAGCTCACCTGTGTTTCTTGTAGAGTGTTTTGTGGAGGACTAGAGTATTAAAACTGTTTATCTGTGTTAATTAGATATATCTATTTCAGAAAATAAATCTGCATCTATAAACCATAGACTGCTTGGCCATATAGAAATTAGGCTAGCAGACATTTTGGGAATGAATAAAAAAGTGCTTTAAGTGTGCAACTACCGTCAGAAATGTGGTACTGTTAAGTGACCTCTGATGTCAATGTTTCCTGTACTTTTTTTTTCTGAGATGGCAAGCTACTGTGTTTTCTAATATTTTGTTTGCACTGCACACCTATAAAAAGAAAATCAGCAGCAAGGTTATCTTCTGTCTTGTACACAATGATATGACAGATAGCAAGCAAGGCCAAATTACTGCAACCTCCAAGCTTCATTTCTGCTGTCTGAACTAGGTGAAAAGCATGGACTTGTTTTCCTTTCCTGAGAGGAATGCAGAATTCTCAGCCTATTTGCAGTGCTATTACCTGGAGAGGCAGCAATGAGATACTTATTCAAGAACAAGCATTGATTTTCTTGAGTGGATGAGTAATGTATTTTGCCTTCCTGCCAGAAACAGCAGTGCAATAAAATATGACAAATGAAATGCCTGTTCCTGCAAAATTTTGCATCTCCATTCAACAAATCCCTCTACAGGTATGACTACACCAAAAAAAAGTAGATATTCTTTTTAGTGTATAATCCATAGTGCTCATAACATCAAAATTAGGGACTGCCAGACTTAACATACATCTGCCCTGGGTGTCATCTGCCCAAACGTGTCCAGTCACCTGAACAGTCAGCATATTCAACCCTGTTTTGAAGACAACTTTAGGATGCACTGTAGACATGTATCACAGGACTAAGAGCAATAAAATTAAGGTTCTAAATACATGTTGCTGATAACAATAAAGCAAAGAAGAAATTACACATGATTTTGCAGGAGTTACTCTATCTTATTAGGATCCTTGGAGATTCAAACTTAAACATGTTTCCATATAAAAGAAACTATGTGACATATGTGACATTTGCAGAACTTTTTGGTTTTTTTGTACATTACCTTTAAGACAAAGCAGTGATCTGTAGGTGCCTTATATTTCACTTTGTGTTGATAACCGTAATACACGTTCACATTCTCAAACTGAAGGAAGCATGCCAGATCCCGTGATGTCTACAAATTAAACCCAAACCCATCATTATTAGAACAAATTGAATTTTGATGTGAAACTCATTAATAGGACCTTTATCAAGTGCATAAATGCCAATGATTTTTATTCCTGTAACTCTCATGAAGCTGACTGAAAAAACAAGGATTCATTTAAAGCATCTGCTTTCTTAAAATAAAAATTGTAAGAGGGTCACTACATATTATGAATAATCAATAACACAGTTCAACATTTTGCTCTTGTTCTGGTTATGCTGTTCTTCATTGCTTTGTGTGGAGATTTTAGCTTATGTCTAATATGACCAAAGAAAACATCATAGTAATAAACCACACCCTTAAAATTCTGAGTTGAGAAAGAAGGTTTGGGGCTCTAAATTGCTTTGGAAGCTTGTTTTTCTTTTGTACATGTAACAAACAAACCCTCATCAGGAAATAAGCACACATTTAATCTGTTTTGCTTTGAATTTTCTCAAATTTCCTGGCATCATTCCATTTCTGTTTATATTAACATTTGCTTCAATAATAAATATATTTCTTATATTTATCAAAATATATTGCTAAAGTAACAAGGTTTCTGTTGCTGGCATGTTTCTCAGTGATGAAGTCTGCATTCAGTAACTTCTGCAATCTTTTGTGTGGAAATACAAAAATAGCCATTTCACATGGTCATCCTTGGCTAAACTGAACAATCACTAAATTGAAAATCAGAAAACAGTGGGGGAAATAAAGAAAAATAAAACAACAAACCACAAGCTCCCTCTACCCCTAAAAATGGGGTATGGTATGATATGTTATAATATGCATATAGTGGTTCTAGCCTGCTGTTCTCATTATTAATGATATTTCATTACAATATACCCTTGAGTCAGCTTTATTTACAAATTGAGTTTGCAAGTAAGATTTGTGGGGAAACACTTCCTACTAGATGTAGACAGGACTTCTCTCTCTCTCTCTCCTGTCTCTGCTGCAGCTGATGATGCCAGAGATTTGTCAGTGAGTGTGTGGACCTCAGTTTTTCAAATGCGTTAAAGTTCCTAAATGTGCTCAAATCCATCCAGTATAATGTGTTCCTTTCCTTTAGGAACCAGGCAACAGATATTAAGACCAATATGAATGCAGTTGTTATTATCTTCTGAGGAACAGATTTTTATGCAAGGGACAAAGGCGCTTATTGGAAGTATTTGTGCAATGTTAACATGACATAGCAACATTAACATGACAAAGCAACACAATTAACAGATACAGATTTTTTTAAATTATCTGTAATTCTGATGCTTTTGTTTTGTGACCCTGTCCATTAACATCACATTTTTGAATGGCACGTAAGTAGAGCAATGCTGAAGAAAGAAATTAAGACAGCAGTGCTGACTGGTTTGTTAACAAATAACCCTGAAACAAAAACCACTACAAGCATGTGTGTAAAATTATATGAGCATGCCCCTGTATTTTCACCTTCACCATGTATTTTACACCCAGCACAAAATGCCAAAGGTAGGCCAGATGTCTTTGCTTTTTTGTAACAAGTGAAAACAAGAATATATATGATGAATTTTAAAACACCTGCAGCAGCTGAAGATACTGTTGTCTGACGACTGTTTGTCCCTGTACCTCAAAGAAAGACTACTCTGCCCACAACTGAATTGCTAGGTGCACGTGCACTTTTCATGCTAACTTGACAAGGAAGGAACTCTCATAATTTGAGGGCTTTAACTGAAGAGCTCTACTGAATTCTACTGCAGCGCTTTAAGATGTTTAACACCCTCACTGCATCCTGCTTATGTCCCAGAGCAAAAGACGTGTACCTCATCCTCAGCTGTTCCAATACAGGGTGCAGTAATCACACAGATCACCATTAAGCACAGATTTGAGCTAAGAGACTTGACTTTCTCTAGAATAGCTAAGACATGGACACAGGCATCCTTTTGCTGAAGGCTGTTACGGATGCAGGAGCAGATAACTGGGCTACCATTTTAAAGAGCTGTGACTAACTCCTAAAGAACTTGATTCGTGGTAATATAGTGACCTTAAAGCACACAATTCCTAAAAATGCTTGGTTATAGGCAGGGTGGTACACAGGCTGTTACACAGGCTGTAATGATGAACAGGCAGTAAAGTGTTAAAGAGCGGTTACAAGGGGAGTGTGCTCCATTTGAGCCTATGTTTACAGCCTACCACCTGAAAAAAGAAAGCACATCCCTCATTTGCACTGTGATGAAAAGTCACTGGAACAGGTATCACTGGATGATGAAGAAAGGCTGAGTAACTATCAGGGCATGCTTGCTTTGCTTTGGCACTGTACTATTGGTCATCACTGGAGGCATGCTACAAGGTAATGTCCAAGATGGACTTTGCATTTGACTACTCTTACACTGTTTCCAACTTAAGTGCCTTCTAAATAG
Source organism: Pseudopodoces humilis (assembly GCF_049639895.1). Taxonomy (NCBI): domain Eukaryota; kingdom Metazoa; phylum Chordata; class Aves; order Passeriformes; family Paridae; genus Pseudopodoces; species Pseudopodoces humilis. The sequence goes on along the minus strand of NC_142200.1, from coordinate 135,747,427 downwards.
CATTCTAGATCCTAATTGATAGGATGTTGTGTGTACAACCTGATTTGAGGCATGAAAGCCATTATCTCAGGGTCAGATAAAGTCAAAATAAATTGCTGTGAAAGCAGCAAGGTGATCTGTTTTTCACTGTTGTTTGGTTATAAAAACAGGTCACTGGAGCAGCAGCACAACATCCCTTTATAACATAAAAAGTTTTTTTCCTTTGGACTTTAGTCAGGAAATAGCAGAAGAGTTAAGTTTCAAAGCACAAATCCTAACAGTAAAGCTTCACCAGCAGCAGCATTTCTAAATATGAAGCATTAGCAGAGCTGTAAGTGGTAACAGAAATGGTTTTCAGAACACACACAAAAAAAACATACCACTGGTCCCAGAATCCACTGTTCTGCCTCATCACTGTGGAAATGAAAAGCCAGCTGCCCTGATGTGCAATACATCTAGTGCTGGCAATTTAGACTCTTTAAGTGTTTTGTAATACTAAGTGTAAGTAAATTTGATTCAGCTGGGTAGATGCTTCTGACTCACTTCTTTCTACACAAAGGGTGGTCCTAAAAAGCCATAAAAGATACAATACATTCTCTAGATACAGATCACTGTATTTAAAAAGTACAGCATTTCACATGCTGGTTACTGGCACAGAAAGTCAGTATCAAGCAAAGTAAAATTCTACCTTTTTTGTGACAAGAAATTAGTTTACTTGACAACTTTATAAGATATTCTTTCACAGGGAACCCATATAACAGTGAAGCATTTTGGCAGCACACCACCAGCTGACGGGTGCTATGCTGTTTTTCTTTCCCTTCCTGCTTTCCGGAGGAGCACTGTTTTATTAATGCTTTTATCTATCCCTAGAAATCAAAAGGAGAGAAACGTGACAGGATTCAGTGACTGCATTCTAGTATTTGCACAAGTGGTGTAGTAAAGTTGAACCATGGAAATCTCAGCCCTCACAGATGCACCAGACAGTGCTCTTCAAATGTCACCTTGGGAGTTCTACACTTTCACCGCCATGAATTGTTTCATTGCTAAAAGGATTATTTGGCTTCCTGACCTTGGTTTTTCCTCTGGGTACATAATAAATTCCAGAAGCTCGTAGAAGAAAATAACGCCTCTTCCAGGACTTTTTTCCATCTTCTTTTAAATAAAGGGCCCCTTCAAGCTCTGGCACAATGACAGATGTCCCACAGAAGCTTTCCTGTGCAACAAGAATAATAATGCACAAAACAAATCCATTTAAGCACAATCCTATCAATATAGAGAAGGAAATGCTCCTTTGAAAAATAAAGACATTTCTTGTGACAGTGAACATATGAACATGGGGAATGCAGTTATTAGGGAGATGAACACCATAGACAGGCAAAGGAAACTTTTCCAAGCTAATGCTGGGTGCTCACACACTGATAAAGAAGGATTGCAAAATCTCCATCCCTTAGGGTCAAGCAAAAACCTACAAAGGCTTTTAATTAGACATAGATGTGCTCAGCAAAGACTATAGAACAGAATGGTTGGTACTGTTGGGTTTTTTCCTCTACTGCAGTGTTTATAGGTTCTGTAGAGAAATACTTCAGTAGAGAGATTCCTTAGAGACTGCTTAGGGCTCTCTGCATAGGTCAATCTATGCCTTCACTTTGAAATATATGATAGCATTTAAAATACTATTTAATCAGATATACTAATTGTTTGCTTGAAGGACTTATTGCTGGGTAATTTTTAATGCCAACACACTCATCACTTAATGCTTTCATTTAGAATTCACCAGGACTTCTGCTGGTTAACATCTGGTGTCTTCATGAGATGCACTAATTTTGAAATGTGAGTTCTCAGTCACCTGAGAAATGCATTTCCTTTGTGAGCTTTTACCAAATTGCTTGCCTGGAGAACTGTGGTAATCTTTTCTTTCAAATAGCTTTGGATTTTTCTCTTTCAAGTGTACATCTGAAGCAAAACTTGAGCAGGAAAGGCAAGAGATTAAACAGACTTTCTGGAAAAGTGAACAGATCTTTTTCTGCTGTAGTACAGCTAATAAGTTGAGAAGTAAATCCACTTCTAACCTAAAGATAATTGTTCAGTACTGATCAACCTTACTAATAATAAAAAGTCCAGGCCTAAATAAAGGCCCAAATTATTTGAGATTAAATAAAGGCCCAAATAAAAGGGTTGGCCTAAGAGTGAACAATCTGCATTTTTAATGAGGAACAGCAGATGAAGAAGGAAGTCTACATATTAAACCTGAGATACAAAGACACCAATGATCACAGAAATTCCTGTTGTTACTCTATTTCCCACAAAGAACTAAATGTTGTTATTACAGAGCAGATACAAATGGTGGCAGAGTTTTGGTGACATTTGCATCATCGCCTTAATCATTTGGCTTACCTCCAGCAAAGCCTCTTTGTTTTTATCATTCATTTCTTTGCTTTCTTTCTTCCCTTTGTTTGCCAGGTAGAAATTCTGATGAAGACACAAAAGAAGTTCACATTCATTATAAAGCCAGCAATACAAGTAACTAGATTGGTACAAACTCACTCAATAGTCACTGGGTCCTTCAATACTGAGTACCCAATCAGCAGGTGCAAGAGACAGATGCTTATATGGACTCTTAAAGAAAAGTTTAATCACACCTGCCTGCTCATGAATTTTTAATTCTTTATTCTGAATAAAATTAAAACGTAATACAAGATTATTTTTGCCCACGTAAACGGCCTCCAAAAAGTAAAACCAGTGGCTTATGTTTTTGGCTGTTTTTCTGGATCAACAGGTTTGGGTTTTAGCATTCCAATTTTCACTGCTGCCTGTATTATTACATACAGGTTGCAGAGAACTTAACATTTGATTGCATGCTGATATACAGTGAATACAATGCAGTATCAAAAGACTAGGAAGCACTTTCCCTACAGCCCAATCTGGTCATTTGCATGCTTCATATCTTGCACACTGGATATAACTTAATTTTTAGGTGAAGTGCTTATATACCAAAGCCTTTATTCAAAGTTACTACTTTCTACTTTTGTACCTCTGCTCATGCTTTTCAAAGCACTTTTATGCAGTGAAGAAACTGTTCAAAAATCTAGAAGAAATCTGAAGAAGTCATCACCGTGATATTTTGGCACATGTGCTCCAGCCTACTGAAAATAAAGCCTGCACTCCTGTTTCTGTGAAGCTGCAGCTGCCCTCGGAGGACCCAGTGCCTGCCTGCCCCACAAATAAGGAACCACAGTGCCTCAAGGACACGTTCAGCCATAAAAACAAATTTGCCCACTGTTAAACAGCAAAAATGAGCCTGCATGCCTCTGGATTGTACAGATGGACAAAAGAACAGCACCTGGACATATGTGCAAATTCTGACAAGTGGGAAGGATGCTAGCACTTGTGTGCTGGAGCATGTGCAGTGGCTTTGCTCCACAGCAAGCAGGGCCACACAAGCAGAGCCGGCTGCCTGCAGACTGTAAGGCAGGTGTGTGTGAAGGAAGAGGGGAGATCAAGGATGGATGCATCGAATAGCATTTGGATCCATGGCCTTGAGGCTAGAATGGTTATACTCAAGAGTTCTTGTGGTTTACAGTTTTTCAGTTTATCTGACTTTTCATCTCTCTCTATTTTTCATGTCTCAAGACTATGAGAAAGTGACAACATATTTACATGCCTAGAACTCCTCAACGCCCAAACTGCAACATAAATGCAAACGTTACCAAAATACAAGTGAGAAGTGTGTAAATGAAGGGATAGGCTGTTGACATAGTATAAGAAAGAAACAATCAAAAAAGTAGCAAATCTACCCTGCCAGCAGACCACATTTACAGCAATGCAATTTATCTGAAGTGAAAACCTGCTCTTCCACACAACCACATCTTCTTTTACAAACAGTGCTGTGAACAGCTGTCTGCCAGAATGCAAGCCTCAGAGCAGACTGTTTTTGGAGGGGCACCAGGAGAGGAAGCAGAAGAGGTCTGGATCTCAAAACCAGTTCTTTAAAAACTGCTTTCTTTAAAGTTCACATTAAGTCAGACAGGGGAGCTCAGAAACAGACACCTGCAATGTGGCCTATGCTCATGCCATGTCTATGGTGTGAGAAACTTTAACATTCAGTACAATAGAGAGTTATCCTGGAAACACAGATGGCTTCAGACTGCCTGGATATATTTTTAGTCCACAGCTGAAGGTAAGCAAACACTAAGGACCACAGCTTTGCAATTACATCTAAAGACAATATTCAGAGTGGAAAAAACCTCCAATCAGCTCAAAACAAAACCCAGTTAAAAGTTCTGAGCAGCTGCAGCCCAGTGATTCGTGCATGAGCAACAGCTTTTCTTGACAGGCAACACTACTGCAGTCCTGAAGCCTCCGAGGTCACTGTTAGGCTGGGCTGGGCCTCCAGACCTTGGGATGGATTTGGAAAGTAGAGGGACATGCAAGCTGTAAGGCTTCTTCTCTAGACCGTTATAAAGACATAGTACAACCCCTAAAATACACAATGAAGATTTCTCAAGGTAAGTACACCTTATCACTGTCTCAACAAGGCTTGGTTCATCAAATTTACTACTAGTGGGGAGAGCATCCATCTGACTTAGTCAGCCTTCTGTGGACTGATAATACAAAAACAAAGCTCCTCTGACTACAACTGATTCACATTCAGGCATCTGGCATTTATTTAGCAGAAGCCCAGACCACCCTGTACTGACATAATCAATCGTAAAGAGAGAAAGTTTGCAAGGATATCCATGCTGGATCTCTAGTGCCACAGCTTTTTCATTAGGGAAGCGGGGCTCTGTCACCTAACCCAATGTTACACAGATGTACACTGTTATCTTTCACCTGTCAACACACACTTCATTTATTTCTGATTACCTCCTTTATGTCTCTGCTCTGAAATCTGGAAGTACATGGTATTTATTAGTTGTCAGTGGCTAAAAACCTGGGGAGCAGACTGAACACTCTACTTGTTTCATCACTGTGTGGTCTTCTATTTTTGATCAGAAGCATTCATCCTAGAGGAGGCAAGCCACATGTGTCCAGAAGAGGTCATTTCAAGTCTAGTAGTCAAAGGTCATGATAAAAGGCAAGCTCTTTCCTGTGTGAGGACACCACCAGGAAATGCATGTTTGATTTGGGATGTCAGGTCATTAATGGGACAAGATGTAGCTGCAGGGCAGCTTTCTACATATTTCTACAAATCTACAGATTTGAGAATTAACTGCTTCTTACATTCAAAAGACAAGCCTTTCCACTTAGGGACACAGCCTTCTCCTTTTTTATGGAAAGGCAGGTAAAAAAAAAAAAATCAGGCTGTATCTCTGCACTGTGTAACCCTCAAACAGTGGAAAACAGAAAGTGTTTTCAGTAGTGTCCAAGAATATCTGTGTTGGCATGTAAGCAATACAAACCTGGATCATGATAGAAACAGTACTAAACTACTGCAGTATCAAACTCTCCGATTGGTATTTATAGACTCAAAAAATTAATTTCCTGAATGAAATAACACCTTGAGGGAACAGAATTAGCTGGGATATTTAATACCTTGGACCAGGTTCCTAACATGGAGGAATAAACCTAAGGCCCAGGGATGCGGGGTGCTGGGGGGATGCTACTGGAGTCATCCCAAAACAGGTCATGTCTGTGGGACGTTTTCACAATTGGGCCTCTGCCCTCAGGTACCTCTTTACATTGTGAAGTTCACCACATCCCCATGTCTTTAGAAGCAGCCCCTCAGACCATGCAGTCTCTGTGAACATTAAAATCTATCTTTGGGCACTCCACTGTACCCATCCCGATTTATTCCCCCATGCTTGACCCCGTTGAAATGGACGTGAGGTCTCAGAACCCCACTGTGGCAGCACCTCTCTCACACCTTTCACTTTTTTTCATACACAGACCCATCCAAGTGGGAATGCAGCAGCAACTACTTGTTGCATGTCAAAAAACAGGTGCTCCAAGACAGCATGCTCCCTCTGCCTACTCCTACACTTAGGTTGTATTTTTGCTTCCAAGCTCTTGAAACTGATTTTCCAGATCTGAAAAATCCACAACAGCACAGATCAAACAGTGTGCATAAAACAAGGCAGATGCTTCATACTGATGACTAGCTTCTTTGAGCAATGGGCTGCCTGCTTATGCTCATCCAACCTGCACCCAATATGAGGCAAGAACTGGCCGGCTCACATCCCATTTCAGATCATTGCAACTGCTACTCAGTGCAGCATGATTTGTGCAGAAAAAATAAAACAGAACCGGGTCATATCTGCAATTTATATCATGGTGTGTCCCACAGAAAACTGCACATTAAAAGTATTAGAAGATACCTATAATTGCTCTGAAGATCATAAAAGTAAAAAAATACATGAAGCTAAAGGCAAAGCTCTTTTGAAACCCTGAAAAAGAGAAATTAAGATTAATGAACAGTGGGAGTACAGTGAAAAACACCTCTCTTTTCTCACTTCTATTTCTTTGCACTTTTGCCAGCATACTCAATAACCAGGTCCCTGTCACCCTTTTATGCTCTCATCACTGGGTAACAGTGGAGACAAAAGGAAAACCTGGATTAATAAATGTGGCCAAGCTGGTGAAAAACAAAAGTATCACCTGGTGGATAGTAGATAAATATACAAGCATGAAACTTGCTATAGCTGTCTTGTTATGAAAGACATTACAAATCCACTACAAACACTCCACTTCCTGATGCTGTTGAGAACTCTTGCTCTTCAGAAGAAATAAAGAATCAATACAGTGTATGGGTCCTCCATTAGAAGGTGTAGCTCTAGCTTTTGGCTTACATATGAGGGAGCAGAAACATTAAGTACTTTACAGATTTTCAGTAATTTTCATAAATACTGTCCAATAATAAGAAAACAAACAAACAAAAGCATATGCAGGTGGTGTAGCCTGCACTGTTTGATTTTATCAAAAGAAAACCACAGGAAATCAAAGTTCATGCAAACAGAAGTAAAATAAAGTGTTCTAAGAGCATGACCAGCATTTAAAACAAGGAGTTTAGATTCAGCTACACCTTAAAAACAACCATTTTCCTTCATTTTTCTTCCTTTTGTAGTATCTTTTAGCTGAGTTATTTTTTGAGTTTTTTGAAAAGAGGTGTTGAGACCTGACAACCTTTCCTTTCGAGAGAAAACCAGTGTCACTTAACCATATGACAAAGCACCACCTTTCCAATGTTATAGAAGTTCTCTTTATTTGCCCATGTGTTTTTGTTTCACTCTTTAGTCACAGACTAAAGAAGAAGCTACTTCTCTGCAGATGAGTCACTGATGGCATTCATGGAACAGTCTTTTACTGCAAGTTCCCTGCAGGTTCTATTATATCACAGTGAGCAGAAGGCAAAGTGTGCCTGTCATCGTGGTGAGAGGGACACCTGAGAATTTTATAATAGTTTTTTCTAAAAGGTATTCCAAACACATTAAAAAATATTTCAGAAAACAAAGCTGCAGAAAAACTACCAAGTGCTGCATGACAAGAATGACCATTTAAAAAAAAAGCCACAGGCATTAACTGAGCAACATATTGCCAGCACATAGAGAATAAATCCTGCATTTCAGAACCTCAATTCCCCCTTAGAAAATGAAACACTTGTAATTAATTGTTAAATTGGTCTATAACTAGTTCACAGAAAGAAACAATAAACATTAGCACAGGTCACAGACCTTCTTCAGCGGTCCGCTTGTTTTAGGAACGCATCTGCCCATCTTCATAAGATTTTTTTTAAAAAAAACACTTGACTCTTAATTGTGTCAAATCTTTGTGATGAAAATTTTGCATTGCTAATTTGTCTTAGAATAAACTGTAGGCACCTGGCCACCTTTGGAATTTTTTTATCCCCAGAAAAGTTAAAAAATGCAGGCTAAAAAAAGGTGAGATCTCCACAAAACCCTTCCAACAGAATGAGCACAAAATAAAACAAGGAATTCAGCTGTTGCAGCATTAACACCACTGGGTGTGTCAAAAAAAGCATTCTGCAATTTCTGTACTCCCAAAATGAGTTTAACGTGGCAGCCTTGACTGAGCTAAAAGAAGGCTGAATGTACTGAGCACACAGTCTCACAGCACAAGATTTCAGTTTCCCATTGGTTACATTATAATTTCTGCAAGTAGTTAGCTAGGTAATCACACACCCTCCCCCCCACAACTCAGCATTTCCTCTTGGTTTACCTGTTCAGGGACTCACTGCAGATCATGTATTTTATCATGTTTCAGTATTTAGTGTGAGCTCTGTACAGTGCTGATTACTTTCTGCCACAATATGACTGTACTGTTTTCCCCATTCACAGTGTTTCGGTTTACCACGCCTGACAGATGGTCAGACTTTATTACTGGCAAAATATTTCAACAGTATGATAGTCACAACTGATCCAGTTTCCTTAGACTGTTCATTTTAGAGCTTATCATGGAGGGGCTAAAGTTCAGTGACTCCAGATCCAGCTGAGACAAGAGGACAGAGCTACACGTTTGTTTCGTTTTTGGTTTAGGCCACATTTATTTCTAAATTTCATTGCAACCAAAACACAGTATTCATCAGAGCAGAATATTCATCTTAGTTTTATTTCCTGTTTGAGGTTCAGAGACTTGCTCTAAGCCACTTACCCAAATAACACTATACTACAGTGTATGAATCAAATGTGGAGTTGAACCTCTGCTGCTGGGTAGGTTTATGTGCTCTAGAAAGGAGGACTTTGAGCCAGCACATTGTATTCTCAAATTTGACTTTGCTGTTTCATACTAAAAATCAACATTAATCCATGTACACTGCAGGATAAGTTATCCTTTCCTGACTGTGGATACCTATTGTCAATGAAGGAAATTTCTTTTCTGCAGGTTTTATTTCAAACATTGGCTCATTCTATAAAAAATAACTTCCTAATGAGCAGCTTGGTGAGATTTACTGCCAAATTACATATTTGACTCATTTTTTTTCAGCAATGCTGAATTGCTCATTTATTTCTTGCGGCCCTTAGGAACAAACCAGATGCTCAATGAGCTAACAGTCAGCTGACATGGGGAAAAGATCTTGTGCCCCAGAATCCAGCAGCTGTATGTTCCAGGGTGTTTGTACATACAGGTTTGACCACATAACACAAGAAATAAAACTATTTGTGTATACACCTATCTGAATAATTTGATGCAATTCAGTGTGCAGACCCTCCTTTACAAAGTTAATGCACACCAGTTACTGATAACCCAATTCCTCTCCTCAGTATTAACAAAATCCAGCAAATCCTCTGTAATATTCAATATACCCTTTATGAAGTTTCATGTACAACTGGCAAAAACTGGGCCTTCAAGGAAATCATCAGCAGAAATAGTGGAGAAGCTGTAGTAATAACAAAGACCAGGTTTTTACAGCTGTTACAGCTCACCCAGTTCTAAAAGCTGTACCAAACAGTAGCTTGTACTGGAGGTGAACTACATGCTTCAGTTTTTACCTCTACAGACAGGACTCTAAAATAGTATCAGAAAAAAAAGTAGAAAACACTCATTTTCAAATCCTTGCATTCAACATCCTGGTGGGTTTTTTTGGTCGAAAATACAATTTTTGCTTACTCTGAACTGAGAGAGCTGAAAGCAAATTGTTAATGCAATAGGCAGAATGCAGACTAAATTACCTTAGTTTAGACACTTATCTGAATACCATGTTAGCTTACCTGGGGATTTTTAAATAAAGCATATTTTTGACTTTTTTCCAAAAACAGAATCTTATTCTCAGTGTCTCGAGTCCAGTCTGATAACACTTCAACAACATTTTCATGGTCTTCAAAAAACCTTTCTGGAGAGACAGAGAAGATAATGTAAGACATTCAAACTGTTCCTGCCCTCTACAGAGGCCGCAGAAATTCCTGTGTAAGAATGTAATCATTATCTGATGTTCAGTCACTCAGCACTGGACAGTTCAGCACTCTTTTCCCACTGCACAGACGTGTGCAAAACCCACATGAAATTGTGTCACATGGAAGGGCAGAGCAGCTCCAGACGCCTTATGTACCCTGTGCCATGCAGGATTCCCCCTGCATCTCTGTGCTGTCACTTGAAGACTGCAGGAAATGGAAACAGTGACCTGCCAGGAGTAAATGGTTACACCCATGTTTTTCATGGCTTTCTGCTTTTGATTGATTTGGTTTTTTTAAGGTTTGCACTATTACAGATTGAGGGGCAGGAGAAGGGGTATATATAAATTATAGCTAATGAAAAAAAAAAAAAAGTAAAAATTTATTTATTTCTCCTTTTGCTTTACTTCTTTTACAATGAAGATTTATTTTTTTGTCAGCAGGAAGAATTCTATGCACTGAAAAGAAAATGTTTGGTTTCAAGCAACTGTATTTAAAACCACAAATATCAAAACAGAAAATACGAAGGTAGACTGAGAACTGATGTCAAGATATACTGGTTCACCCAGCATCTCTGTAGCTAAAAACCTTACCAGGGATGTGAGAGACCTAATGTTAACTCTTTCCCCTCCTGATCTGCTCCGAACCCCAGTCCTCCACCCAGAAAAGCCGCAGGGTGTGCTGAGACTAGGAAACTGATCTTTTCTGCTTCAGTTTCATTTATACAAGATTGCTCAAGAGTAACACAAAACCCCTTTTAAAGGAAAAGGAATTCAGCATAACTTGACAGTTCATTTTGGAGGATCCCAACCTGCACTTTTTTAAAAATTCAGTACTGAGATAGGGAATTAACTCAGCTCCAATTTTCAGTAGGTTTTTGGCAATTTCCTGGGAACAGCCATACCCATTTCTGTGGTCTGTGGTGATCACATCTTCCAATGGCCTAGACTGGCCATTGGAAGCCTCCACATCAGAGGAGGTAACAGAGCACACATTCTGTAGGCTTTCTGTGATACTTGTTACTTTTGACAAGGGTTAAGTACATCCCATCCAACCCATATCTTGTGAATTAATTAATTTCACAGAACGGGATTAGCTTCAAGACCCATTCGCATGTACACAGTAACTTTTAACATCAACAACAAAACACTCTTCATTTAGCAGCTGGTACTTCTGCAATGCACTGGAAATAGAAAGCACTATATAAAACCCTGTTAATGGTTTGAAGAGTGAACAGTACCTTATAGTTTAAGATAGGCATGAAACAATTCTCAGACAGCAACACTAATTTTTGCCACATATATTTTCATTTGTTCATTTGCTGCACCAGGATTTTCTTGTATGAAAAATGTGATTTTATGACCACCAGGAGAGTCTTTTCAATAATTGATTTTTTAATTATTTAATTTATATATTTATTATATAAATATATATAATATATTTAATTTCATTTAATTTTTTAATTTTTTACCTTAAAAAAGTCAAATCTAGATGCCTATTATAAGACTATAATAGTCTTTATTGCAAAATAGATGCTGGTCTATACAGCCCAGTGTTACACCACCATCTCACTACTGAGATTGTGATATTTAAAATGTATTTAATTTTAAACTGTAGTTTATTTTATTTACAATGGTAGTCTTTCAAAATAACCATATATGTAAGACAACCTGACAAGTATCCTGTGATATAAAAGTAGTTTGGACTTTCAGTTCAGCAAGAAATATTTGCTGCTCAGATTTGCTTCTTAAAGTAAAGGAAATTTTATTCTATTTAATACTAACGTGGAAAGCAGGCAGATAGATGAAGTGCAGAAAAGTTCTGTCTTTGTGCTGATAGTAATAAAGCCATCTAGAGCAGCCAGGAAGTATACTGACAAAAATAAAGAATGGCTCACATTGTTCTGATTTTGAACAAAATTAGCTGCATGTTGCTGTGCATTGGAAGCAGAAGAAAGAACATGTACTGTTCCACTCATATTGAAACTGCCTTCTGCAAATAAAAAGGCTCCAGCCACAGCAGATCTGGACCTGGTAATAGATCACTGCATCAGGAGTTAATAGATTTTTCCATTTTTCTTGAACCAGATACAAGTTTATTTCCTTTGGTACTTTTCTTCTGTCTTGGCTTTTAAAATAATTTTAATTCATTATTAGAGTAATTCCTTACTGCACCAATACCCTAACACTAACTAAAATCACCTAGCATTAGCTGGGACAAAAGAAGCATAAGTAATTTTTACCAAAAAAAATTCTAACCATTAACCCCAATGTTTGTAGCAAACTGATACCTTCAGTTTTAATTGCATGATGGGAGATTCAAGTATCTATCCAGATTATGAAGAAACATATTCTTTTTAATGACTATGGAGATTAAGAAAACAATATATTTATGTGCTGTCATTCTAATACTCAAACATGTTTGTTCAAGTCATACTGGACAAAAAGGGAGCAACATTCTAAGATAGGAAAATACTCCAAAATTCTTTAGTGACTTTTGTCAGATTTTTGATCTAGGGTCAAATGACATTTCCAGTATTTCCTTAGTTAAGATAAGCAGGTACAAAAGAATGCAGCACCATTATCTTAAGTAGCAAGAACAGCCTGGCAGTAAATTTATGCATCACTCTTACAAGCAGATGAGCATCTCCTTGCTCATGACAAGTCAGGCTTTTTTCCAGGTATTTTTAAATTTGTATCATTTAATTTAGCAGAGTGACTACACCTGAGGCCCTTTTGAAGTGCAATATTGATATTTGACTTAATATGTGAATTTTCACATCTCTGCTGGGAGACTGTAAACTGAGAATGTTAAAGGCTGTTTGACAATTTCCCATTTTGCTAGGTTAAATGTGACTCTGAAAGAAAGTCATGGCAATTTTCCTTCTCCTTTTGATGTCATACCTTTTCAGTCTGGAAAATAAAAAGATTCTGAAATATTTCACAATTAGAGAATACTCTCTTCTTAATGAAAGAAACCTTGAATCCTTTTTCAAACAAGACTCATTATGTTGCACAGAGCAATTTCTAAGTTTTGCACAGCTGTTTCTCAGGACCTGGAGGCCAGGTTAATTACTCCATAAGTCATAACTTACCATCAGCAGAGCTGTAGCCCCATCACGGAGTAGTATTCTGGACACAGCTACACTTATGAAAATGATTACCACAAATGAAAAGCATTAGAAATTACTGAAACACTTCTCACAGAGACTTGTTTAATGACATTTGTTTAGCCAGTATGTAATACATGCCTGCTGACAGCACTCCAGCACTGCATCCTCTCTTCAAAAAGTGGATTTGAGTACTGGTGTGTTTAGGATTGTCATCACCTTGAAATTCACATCGCTCCTTCATTTTGTGTAAAATAAAATAATGAAAATGGTGAAAAGCAAGGAGCCTTCCACAGGTCACAGCACAGCTGAATGGACTCATTTCCACAGCAAGAACAACCCAACTATATTCCTTCAGCATCCTTCATCTTAGAGTCTGTGATGTCACATTGCCAGGTGACACATGGGCAGGAGAAATGTTACTATCTTTTCAAGATTACCAACACTTATCTGATCATTCAAGATGACCAGCCCTCTATCTATTTGCTATGTGCTATGTTACTACACTTACCAATTTGCAGCTCTGGGTACATCTCATACAGACACCAGTCAACGTTGCAGTCACAATGGGTTTTCTCAAAGAGATTGTCCAAAACATCCCGCGCCACCTGACGCTCATCCACCATTAGAGACTTTGTGCTGTTATCGTTCATGTGCACCTTGATAACAAGCTGAGAACAAAGTCACACAAGAGTCACTTAATTTCAGAAGCAAGAAAAAGCCTAGTCTGAATCTGCAAACACAGATAAGAAAGATAAGGGCTGAAGGTCAAAGGCTGATTCAAAGGGATCCTGTCCTACAGCAAGCTGAGAGAATAAAACAGCTCCAAAGTTTTCACATTACAATGCCAACAAAATAAAGATCTTTTCTCTAAAAATAAAATTGAGCCTTGTCCTATGCATGATTTCAGGAAAGATGAAATTACCATGAAGAAAAAGCAGAAGCTAATCTCTTTTCTGAATCTACTACATGTGCGATTGAGGAAAATGCTTGTTAGGGAAGCCAAGTACAAAAGGACAGAACGTCCTTAATGCAAGTTACAAATGTGGAAAATTCAGTTTTAAATAGAAAAAGAATGGAAGAACCTTGCCATGCCAACAGTATAACCTGAAACTGGATTGTATTAAGATGGGCCAAGGTCTTGGACATCAAGATAGTCCAATAGTCATCAATTAGAAAACAGACGAGTTCGCAGAATATGCTGAGTTGTAAGGGACCCATCAGAATCATCGAGTACAACTCCTGGCCCTGCACAGGACAACCCCAAGAGTCACACCATGTGCCTGAAAGCATTGTCCAAATGTTTCTTGAACTCTGTCAGGGTTTGTCCTGTGACCACTTTACTGGAGGGCCTGTTCCAGGCCATTCTCTTGGGTTCTGTCACTGGCTACCACTGAGAAAAGATCAGTGAATGCCCCTCCTCTTCCCCTCATTAGTTACTAACATAGACCAAATTAACCTGAGACACCCATTACTTCTTTGTATGGTGAAGTATTTGTTAAACATGAAACACAGTGAACTTTCTTCAGAGAGGAACAATGCAAGAAAACGCTGAAGTAAATAAAATGTGATAAAGAACTGGAAGTACATTGTAAGAAAGTACTTAAAATGCTCCATTAGTACTGAAAACAGTAGAATAATTCTCTAAAAGGTCTCTACATTGCTGGTGGGTTGGAACTACTTTCCATGTAGTCTTGTTTAAATAGCTCTTTATTTTAAATTGTGTGCATAAGAATCTTTGGCTCTGTAGAGACAATCTGCGTAAAAGGTCAGGTAGAAGCAGAGTTATGATCCCCAAGAAAAAATCTACACTACCTCTGAAAAGCAAAAAACAAATGTAACAAAAGCCATGAACTTGTTTTGATTCCAATCCTTGTAAGAAGAAACTTCTGTAAAATAAGCAGCTGAGCCGTAGTGCAGATTAGAGAGAAAAGAAGTGTTGTGCATGCGTAATCTAACACATTTAAGGTAAAAGGGAATTTTTGTCTGGTTCTAACTGGCTGCTCAGGAACATGCATTCAGCTTCCATCTTCACAGAATCACAAAACAGCCGAGATTGGAAGGCACCTCCAGTGGTCATCCAGTCCAGTTGCCTGGGCAAGCAGGGTCACCTAGAGACTGATGACCAGGACCCTGTCCAGATGGTTTGTTACCATCTCCAAGGAGGGAGACTCCACAATCTGCCTGGGAAACCTGTGCCAGGCTCACCCAACCTCACAGTGAAGAAGTGTTTGCTGTTTGTGCCCATTGCCTCTGGTCCTGTCACTGGGCAGCACTGAAGAGGGCCTGGCTCCATTCACTTTGCACCCTTTTTTGAGGTTTTTCTAGAGATAGACAAGCACCACACAGAGCCCCCTCTTTGCTAGGCAATCTCAGCCTTTCCTCACAGGAGAGATACTCCTATCACCTTCATGATACTTTCTGATCATCTTCCATTGGAATGGAACTCTCTCCAGTTTGAAGGAGGTGATCTTTAAATATTAACCAGCTTTCTTGACCCCTTCTTCCCACCAGGAAGTCCCACATGGGATTCTTTCAAGCAGATCTCTGAAGAAGCCAAATTCTGCTCTCCTGAAGTCCAGAACTGTGAGCTTGCATTTATCATCCCTGCCCTCTGCTTTAAGTAGAAGAGAGAAAACCAGTTTTCTTGACAATGTTTAGTCAATTTAGAATTCAAGAATGACTCAGTAATTTCATTATAGTGACAGTACAAGATTGAACCTTACTTCTACTGTATGATTCCAAATATTGGGGGGGGGTGGGGTGGGGGGGGGGGGTGGGGAAGAAAAGTCTCCCAAAGGAGAACTGCCAACATATCAAAGAAAAGAGGGTGATCAGTGAGCACTCATAACTTTAGTTACAGAGTCAACACTGGTGAAATCATCATTAATTTAATAGGGATTAGCTAAATCCACATCCACTATAAAGAAAAGTTTAATACTCCTGGAATCACCGCAGCATAAGTAAGCAACATTTTCACGTACACTCTGCTTTCTCTAAAGCAACTTATCAGAACAGTGGGCTTTGCCCCAACACTGATAAAAAGAGAAAGAGACAGCATTTTCCAAGTCCTCCAAAAAATAAGTCCCTTGGAGGCAGCATTCTCCTAGAGACATCTTTTGGGGTGGGTGATGAGAGCTCCACTGAGTATCTTTACAGATAAAATATGGAAGAGCCTAGTCATTTTAGTAAGAAATTTATTATTAAGAAGAATGTTAACAGTTACGTAGGTGGTAGCTCTTATGGTTATAGCTCACCTTCTTAACTTTGGCTTCCTTCAGTTTCTCCAATGCAAGTTTAATCTTGTCAGCTTTAGCCTTTGCTTCTAGTTCTTCCTGGAAAGACACAAGATATATTTGATATATTTCTTGTTAAGTAATCTCAGCAATTTATATTTACTTGAAGAGGGTTGTTTTCTTGATAGGAGATAAGGCTTGTCACAGCAAACTTCATACATACAGATAATCTCCAGCCTTCCTTGACCTAATATCCTTCAGCCAAAGCTGAATCACTGGATTGATTTACAAGTCCAATGTTCCCTGCTGTTGCTCAGTCATATAGTTCTTACATGATCTGTTCCTCAAATGCTACAGGAATTCCTGAAAACTGGATTCTTCTATGTTTCTGTGCGTACAGCTGATACAAAAGAGAAGGTGAAGGAAGATCTAGCCTGAGTGAAATAGGATTGTGGTAGGAAGAAAACTCATTTCTAATTAGGGTAAGAGAACTAGTATTTGTAGGATTTTACTGAAATTTTGGCTTGCAATTACACCACTTATAATTCATACTCTGTGTTCAGTACACTAGTTTACTTTGGATTGCCACATATGATCTCTTATTGCACAGATACTTACTGAGAAGAACACCTCCATTAATTGGATGATCCCATGGCTTTTTATTCTACTAATGGAGCTATTCATATTAACAGACAGTTAGATAGAGCACACAAGTTCATTCCAGCTTTTTCTGAATGCCACAGCCACAGTAAGAACCCCAAAAATCTCAGTATCACCCAGCTCTCCTTTAACAAAGCAGCCCTATCAATATCATGCCTCTCTCTTAAGATCAATGGCATTTGTGATCCAAGAAGACTCTGGATCCCCAGGTGCTGAGAATTTTAGCTACATGTACCAAATGCCAATGCCTAGTGCTGCCTCTGTGACTGCTCTATAGTTTGGGACTGTTCCTTTATGGCATCTCTGTTCCAGAAGTCTCCTCCTGTCACATTAGGAGCTGGAAAAGCACATTTTGGACAGCAAGTGACAGTGGTTCCTGGGGCTGCCTTGGACTCCTCCAGTACTACTTGAGCATTCAGTTTCTTTCCAACTTAACATCCCTGTTGCCTCTTCTGAAGTCTCTGTTGCCTCTACTGAAGTCTGTTTTGTCAATGCTTTTTTGCCTCTCTGCTGATTTTTGCTGTCCCTCTTGCTCTCTTCAGCTTCCTCTGTTTAAAAGGGGTAGGATTTTGTGCTATGCTATACGCTACTCACTGGCTACAAACTTCCAGTCAAGGCCTGTGGGAGAAACTTCCTGTTCTGCTTCCACACCAGATTTCTATTACCATCAGCCCCCGCTTGCTACCCTAAAGTCAAAATTTTTAGTGGCCTTTGCACCAAGAGAACTGGCTACAGCTCATGGAAGATGCACTTGCAAGAAACTAAGCCTAACTAAGCCATTACTTCCCTGTTGCTGAGATACCATACAATCATAGCAAAAAAGAGCAAAGAAGGCTATCTTGTTCATCCCAAGTTTTGAGGGATGTTCTACAGCATCTAAAATATTCCTGACTGACATCCCTCCTGCTGAATTAAACATCTTTTGTTTTATCACTGCTTCAAGCATGTTTCCTGTTATCAAATTCTCTACTATAAATACCATGCAATCAGTTAAAAATATCTCCTTTTTTCTCTGCAGGTGTGGAAATTTGCATTGCTATAGCTTAGCAGTGCTTAACTCAGAGAATCGAAAAAAAAAGATTCTGTAGTTGAACACAAGCAGTTGCACAAAGGTGGCTGCTGCAGTGAGGCTGAGTGTTTAGAGGGAAAAGCACACACTTCTCACACTGTGGCCCTCCCCTTACCACCTCTCGGCAGCAAGCAGGAAAAGCATCTTAACCAAAGTGGTTGAGTGTGCTGTGGGCAAGCTTTCTGATGAAAATTTTAGGCAGGTATAATTCAGGCTTCACCTGCATGTGACTTGTGTTGAACAGAGTTCACACACTGTATAAATCTGTACAACAGAACTCTCACCTGACAGCCTTCGTAGTTTCATAAGCTTTGACCTAATGCAGAAAAAGGAAATAAGCTATCAGATGAAAAATTTTAGCAGTGTTAGAAACGCTTTGACAAGCTACAGGATTTGTTTTCCTGCTACAGTATCATCCCCACATTTTCTGGATCTTTTAACAGAAGCACATAAAGTCATCATGTCAATAGAAAATGAAGCCTTATTTAGCTGAAGGACAGTTTTAAAAAGAAATGTCAGAGTTTATGGAAACTAACGACACAGCTCTATGCTTCCCTGAAAGAAAGGCCCTACTTTACCTTGGCACACCTAAAGGCTAGAAAATAGGGTCTTAATATCACGATTGCATTGGGAATTACTAACACTGTTCTTATTTGACTGTGGATAACCAGAAGTGTTAAACACAATGTCAGCCTTCATTGGCTCAAGAATCACTTATCAAGAATCCTGGCTAACAGGAATGTGGATTTTGATGACACAAAATACATTCCACTTACAGCTGAATTTCATTCTACTGAGCAGAAATGTCATGTCAAAACAAATACTAATTAAGAAAATTAATATTAATTTGAAATCAATTCTTTCCATATTAGTTTTAAATGGTTATTACCTCCATCATTCAACCTGTGTAATAGCCCTGTGGGCAATTCTGTGGACAGTAAGCCACAGTGTGTATGCCATTAGTATTTGAATACAAACTGTATCATAAAATGAGACAAAGGCTGCAGGAAAAAGCTGAACCGATGCCTTAATGGGGAAATAAAGTATTGTTGTTATAGTCCTTAGAAATGCTTCTACAACCTGTTCCTATCCTCCTCTGACACTCCCTGAATCTGGAAAGAGATCAGGGAATATCGTTAGAGATCAGTCTCAGAGGAACAGTTCAACTGAGGGAGAGGCTACATTTGCCTACATTTTTTTTTCATATAGAATTCCAGTTGTGTTTAGCAAGAACGTACTCTTCCCACTCTAAAATCTTTGACTCTCAGGTAATGCCCAATATCAGTTAATAAAGAATTAGCTCAACACTCAATGGAAAGAACAACACTCAATGGCAAGAATTTCAGCACAGTTGATTTCAGTGAGCTTTAGATCCCAGCATCATAAAAATGCTGTCCGGAAGGGAGGCCTGAGGGTCCATAGTCAAGCTCCTGCCCCAGGCATGATGGTCACCAACCTTAGATCATGTCAGTCATGATTTTGCCTAGTAAAGTTTGGAAAACCTTTAAAGAATGGGAATCTGGGATCTCTCTGGGTCACCTGTTCCAGTGCTGCACCACCATCTGAAGAGGAAAAAATTTTCCTAATGTCCTGTCTGAAACTACAAAGCTACAACATGTAGCTCTTGCCCCTTCCATGTTAGTGACCTAACACTACCATGGAAGAATTTGCCACCACCAGATTTGCATCTATCCTTCAGGTATTTTTAGGCTGTCATTAGATCACTCCCCAGTCTCCTCTGTCAGACTAAACAAGCACAGCTCCCTCAGCCTGTCCTTGCTGGCTCCTGATCACTGCATGCCTCTGGCCATTCCATCAGCTCTCTGCTGGACACTCTCCAGTATCTCCACAGTGCAATATTCCAGGAGTGGGACCACCAATGCCAAATGAAAGCAACAATAACTCCCTTAGTTTGCTGGCCATACTCCTCCCAACAGAGGCCAGTTTCCTCTACTGAGATGATCTTTCCCTAATGGTTCTTATTCACTGTGGTATCCAGCAGAATCTCCTTTCCAGCAGGACTGCTGCTCAGCCTGTCCTCTCCCAAATTGTACAAATGGTAATTACACCCCAGGTGCAGGACCTTGTACCTTGCTGGGTTTCTGAGAGTTTTGCTGGCCTAGTCCTCATGTTTTAAGTCTCCTTGCATTG
This sequence comes from Pseudopodoces humilis, assembly GCF_049639895.1. Taxonomy (NCBI): domain Eukaryota; kingdom Metazoa; phylum Chordata; class Aves; order Passeriformes; family Paridae; genus Pseudopodoces; species Pseudopodoces humilis. Next base: position 135,727,381 of record NC_142200.1, on the reverse strand, counting down.
AAGATCTGCCAGTGATCTTAACAGTCAATGCCCTTAATTAAAAGCATCTTCAGCACATCTGCAGGTGGGTTTTTATATCATCACTCGGGTCACAGATGAAAATGTTAAACAATATAAACCCCTGTGCTGATCCCACTTGCTACCAGCCAGCAAACCATTAACTTACTAGCCCTTGAGTCTGGCCAGTCTCAGCCCACCTAACCAGCTACTCTTCCAGAGCATACTTGTCAGCTGACAAACCAGACTTGGAACTTAGAAGCTTGGTACTTCCTTAAAGATCTCATGAGTCTAAATCAAGATAGGGAAATGCTTGAAGGAAATGGATAGAACTCATCTTGATGACATCTCTTCTGTATCAGTCATACTAGTTAAAAAAAATACTTCAGCTTTTGAAGCTATTTAGCTTCAAAAAGCTGATATTTTGCAAATGTTTATATTCCTTTAAGAGAGGACGTTAGCTATTATTTTTGAGATGCAGAACAATGGCAAAGCTTCTCCCATATGTTTATCAGTTTCATTCTTCAAACAGTGTTGAAGGGTCCCAAGCATCAAATGAAGCTTTATCCAGTGAATCACTTCTTATACCATTAGACATACACAATTTTTTCTATCTAATTTTCTGTTCCTTTTGCTGAATATGTCTGCTGTATGATTCCAAACACAAGGGCAGCAGTGATGCTGAGGTGATTCATATTCAGTTTGTGTGGGCTTTTAAACAGCAATGAATTGACCACGGTTTTAAGGAAAACTGAGTGATACTTTTCATGTTCCCTAAGATATTTCCATTCCCCAAATGTAAACATCTTCTTTCAATCACAGTTACTGTGACCATGAATACTGAAAGAGATATATTTGTGTATTTCATGATTTCAGATTCATTTTTTGCGGGGGCTGCATCACTCTTTTAATGCCTTCTCTTCACAGGGCTGTGACAGGGCAGAATTCTCACACTACCTCTCCACAATCTCACATCATAAAAATACTACAAATATCACATTTTATTTCAGTTGTTAAAACAGCTCTGCAAGAAATACAGACATGGAGAAGGTTGTGATAAATCCGAAATTTTAGATACAGGTAAGCCAGTTGTTTATAAATAGTTATAAATAGTTACCTACTGGTAACTTTGGCACCTCCTAAGAGCATTTGTCCCCTATTGCAGATAGTCCTCATTACTTTCCTTCAAGGGCAACACCAAGAAGAGCACTAATTCTGTATTAGGACCAGGAGAGGTACTTGTTTTTGTCTCTGGATATGGTCACCTAGCAAATGCTGAGTTTTACACACATGAACAGCCTTTCCTATTGCAAGAAATCACTTAGACCAAGGATGGAGCCAGGAAACATCCACTGATTTTTTTCATCAGTACAAATAGCACAGACTGCAATGAACACACACAGTGACATCTTCATGAAGTGGAGATCATTGGCTATGCTGTGCACTGATGCCAAAACCAAACTCTCTATAAGAAGATATTAACTGATCAGTGCTTCTTAAAATGATTCAGTGATAAATTTTTCTGTTACAATAAACCATTTGCAATGATTATGCCTATATTGGGCTATCAAAATGATGATTAGAAAGATGAGAGAATGGGCAATAGTTCAAGGAACAGGAGAAACTGTTGAGACCACAACAGTAGAAATTTCACTCCAGAGTTCATGCACATTTCAGCACTGCACAGCCTTCCCAAGATGTATCTGCCTGGGAGATCCACTGGTGTTCCAGTATCAAATATCCCTTACAAAACGACAAGAACTAGTGAATGCTTAGAATAAGGTTCCACCCAGACTCACCTGAGTAAGTGGCTCAGGAGGAGGTGGTGGCGGTGGTGGTGGAAGTTCTGGTTCAGGATCTGGAGGCGGAGGGGGCAAATCATCCTCCAACTGTCCAGTAATGGTAACATAGGGGCTTACTTTAGAATAAATGTCACTATTCAAGCCTGTTGAAGGCTGAGTGACTGTACTTTGCTGGTTGCAAGAAGTTGTTTTCTGGGTTTGTAAAGTTTTCTGTTCAACATCATTAAGGTCTGCTACAAGATCAGCCATTAAAGCATCCAGGTCTTTGTCCTCTAGGGCATTTAGCGATTCTGTAAAGAAAACCACAAAATGTGTCAGAGAGTGAATGCAATGCAAAGCACTGTTTCCAGTTCAGCAGAGATTAAATTGCAGAAGGCATGGTTACGGGGTTATGGGAAAGGAAACAACATTTTACATGGGTTCAAGAAACAAACATGCTTTTGGAATAGCCATTAATCTGGTCATACTGAAGTTCAGAGTACAAGGAACTCTAGAATACAAACTAAACAGGACAGGAAGCTTCAGTTTCAGTGATACAGTCTCAGGCCCTTATGATGTTACAAAATATGGCCCTGATCCTGCCAGGTTACTGGGTACACGCTTAGTGATAAGAGTGTAAGAAATTCCATGAGCTCCCATTAGGCTGTAAGCGCATATATAAATGCTTAGCAAGTTCTGGAACAGCATACAACAAACCATATAACTGAGGCCTAGATCAAGAATATCTCCATATATTACTATTGTACAACAGTAAAATGAAAATTAAGCAGAATCAAAGAATATTGAGACACAATAAACTGCATGGTATCATCTGTAGCACATCAGTAATGTGTGATCTGTGACATACCACGTGGATGATACATCACACATGTTTTTGAGGATCCTTTAAGCAAGGAACAAACAAGAAAGTCTCTTTCAAAAGCATCTTATAAACCAGATAGAAACAATTAAATTTTTTCTTTCTGTTTTATTTTACTCTGATAGAGTATAAGATAAAATTCTATACCAGAACTTCACATGTAATTTGTGGTTGTTTTAACTAGCAATGGTGTAAAGACATACTGTGAAGCAAAACCCTGTAGGATGTTTTAGCTTTCTAGAAGAGAAATGTTCTTTAAGATTGAACAGTCAGTGGTTTAAATCTCTCTAAAGAGTCCAGTTAAGAAATAAATAAATCACCAACTGGGAAAACTTTTAAGTGAGATTTTGAGAGGGATGAAGAGCACTGAATTAGATACTCAAAAATGCCAATATAGTCCAATAAAGAAAAGTCATTCATGAGACTAAGTGTGAATATGTCACTAGGCCACCACAGTTAACTCTGCTCTCCCTGTTAATATAGTATTTAATACAATTTTCTTGACACTGGGGAAGTTGGCTTATGATCCTCTCTATTAACTCTACTTTCTATTATAGCTCTACCCACTTTACAGATAGAATCTTTAGGAAAGCCCAACAGGGAACTGATCCTGGGACAAAGCCAGAGGTTAACACCAACTCAGATTACTGTAAACAACCAGCCCTCAGTCAAAAAAAAAAACCCAACAAACCAAACAACAACAAAAAACAAACAAACAAAACCCAAAACCAAACAAAAAAATCCCAAACTAAACATCAAAACCAAACCAAAGCAAAAAAACCCTAATCACAATCAAAATCGAAAGAAGGGTTCTTACTTCAAACTCAGATAAACCCCCTCATTTGGTTTGTCATACAGCCTCAGCAAGCAGCTGTACATGCAAAAGTAACAGTGCAAACCTACATGAGAATAAGCACTGAAAAGTGGAAGCAGCTGAAGCTGGTACTTCCACTGGACAGAAATGCTTATGCAACTCTGACATCACATTGAGGAATTTTGTCTTCCATCAAGTTAAATTTTTACATTAAAAAGACTACATTTTAGAAAGTTATTTGGAAGACTCCTCATTTTTGTTTTCCTCTACACTCAGACATTTTTAAAAGTCTGGCTTTCATTGAAACTGAGTAATGCCCCAAAAAATCGTTCCCTTTGAAATTTCCTAAATTAAGACACAAAAATATACCTCCTCCTCCAGCAAAACAGGGTTATTTTGTTTGGTTTGGGGTTTTTGCTCAAGGTATGTAAAGATTTTCTTCTCATTTGCTGCTGTGAAGTATTTTAAGCAAGCATAAAAGGCATGAAAGAGTCCATTTGGCTACTTACCGTTCAAATCTTTAAAACCAACTGTAAAGCTAAAGTCATTGTTGGACACCGTGGGGCATGGAGGTGGTACAGTCTCCACTCCTAAACTCTGTTAAGAAGAAAAAAATGGGTATCAGATGATATAATTACTATTATATACATTAACATTTGCAAATCAATTACCTGAATTTATCTAATGAATAAAATTCTTCAATAAGAGAATGACACACTGGTTTCTGAGATTATGTTGGACTGGTAAACTAACTAGGGCCAGGACAAGGGTTCAAGCACTGTCTCACAATCGTGGAAAGGATTTTGCATGCTTCTCAATACAATGTTGAAGGCAGCAACTCCTTTCAGGCAACACCTGGGCTTGGTGTGGGGAACAGCAGAGAATTGGACTGTTTCTTATAGAGACAGCAGGCAAAGCCAGACTGTTTTTTAGCTTTCCTGGGTTTTTTGAAGGGGGATGTGGAAAGAGTTGTGTACACATTTGAGCCACAGTGCCATTTTCTTTCCAGAGTGCTTTATTTACCAATATAAATGAAATCTAGCTGTTGCTTTCTCCTATTGTTTGAAAAAAATCCAAACCCAAATACAACAAACAAAGCCCCATGCTGTTGCAATGTAAACTGCAAATCTGTGTAAATAGAGAATTCCTAGTTTGGCCAAAAAGGCTAATTCTGAATTTACATTTCTTTTTCAGCCCTGTTATGCTATGTGGAGGTGTCTCTGTGAGCTTCTATCATTTACACTTACTTTAGAAATAGAAAGACTGGTGAAAAAGTGTGAAAAAATTATCTCCAGTCTTGTTTGGACAGTTAAGAGTCTGAGGGAATTAACAGATCCAGTTCAGTTAACTGAAAGTCTTCAGACTTTCAGATACCCCTGCCTCCTTCTCCCTCTCTTCTCAGTGCTGATGTAAGAGGTGATGCCAGAACTTCAGAGAGGAGAAGCCTATCTCAATCTCAGGAACACTCCATCCCACCCAGTACTGCACCAGGGAGCAGAGAGACAGGAGACTCTCTTTCATTCTTTGCACTACATGCCCTTGTAACACTGCTGTGTCCAGTCTGAGGAGGTAAAATTTATCACAAGCAGTCTTTTCTTTTGAAGGCATAATAATGAAATGAGATTACCATAAATCCCTCCGTGTATATAGATACATAAAATAAATATGCATATTTACAAAAAGCCCTAAAGAGCAGAAAGGCTACTGAGGGACAAGGTAGTAACAACACCACATGAAATCTTGGCTTTCACCCAGTTTAAACACAATTTCTATTCTGTGCCTCAGAATTATTGGTATTTAATTTGTCAAGCACTGGTATTCACCAAGAAGAAAGACGCCCTCAAAACAGAGGCTGTAACCAAACTCACACACCCAACATGACAACTTAAGTGTTTTCAATCATGCATTTATTAAAATGCAGCAAATTTATTTCCTTTGTAGATTTTTTTCTAGAAATAAAAATTTCCTTTCATCAGCTTTTGCAGGAAGTATTTCATGATTAGAGCTTTAGAAAAAGGCTCATGCTGTTTTACACTCTCAGGAGTGTATTCTGCATTGGGAATATTACCTCCATGAATTCCTGAATGCCACCCTCACTGCAGCTTACTATTTAGCCATATCTAAAGAATCCTTTAAATACACATTCAAAATGTTGCTTTCATTTCCAAAGTTCATATTTGACACTCAGGCTACATCCTATTTACCCATGTATGCTAAGCATTCATACCTGAAAATTCAGACTCAAACTCTTCCTGTTTTCACAGAATCCTTTAATTTCTTTGGACTAAATCCAGAGGAATTTACATTGCTGGGCTGGGTTTTTTTCAGAAAATGTCTTTCACAAGCAGTTAGGTCTCTTTAACAACCTACCCTGTACTGATATTACCTTATTCTTGTTTTAACTGTCAAACAGAGAAATTTAGCTGAAGGTTTACAACAATAATGTATTTATTCAGAATGAAAGTGCATGAAAAATGTAGAGAAGTTCCCTCTTTTCTCTAACACATAATAGTTATTTTTCTAATCTTCATGGAAACACAAAATTATTTACCTGAGTCAGCATGTCCATCTCCCCAAGTAAATTGCTGAACATTTCATCGATATCATCACAGGTTTGCTCCATCTGAAACAAACAACACAAACAAGAAGTTAATTTCAAAGCCAGGAATGGTTGAAACCAAATGCTCTTTCATATTGTGTTTGCAAATAACTTTAAAACAATCATGACTTGCAAAAAATCTGAATCTATACCTTAGAAGTAACTACTAACAGTTCAGACCTCTTATCCTGTATATGCTAAAATATACACTTCAGTCTATGCTCATCAGAAGTTCTGATGACCTCATAATTTACATTTCATATTAAGTCATCAGCTAATAAACATGGTTGTATCTTAAACATAAAAAATAATGTAGCCTGTGAGATATAGAGAGGGAAACAAAGTTTGATGTTGAGAAATTCCTGAATGTTTCATCTTGAAAGCCTTCTTTCTTTGGCTTAGATAACTAATATTATAGGAGTTGTTGGGTGCTATCTAGTGCAAAACCAGGTTATGGTTAGGTACATGACCAACTTTTTGGTCAGTGTTTCTCCATTTTTCTTTCAACTTCTACTGCACTGAGAAAACTCAAGTCTTACCTAACCTTAAGAGATCTGAGGAAGAGACAAGGAAAATGGGTACATGCTGCATGACAGTCGATGGCAGCACTTGTTGCAAGAGGGCAGTGTGAGGACAGGATCACACACCAGCAGTGCTGAGCAATGGGGAAGACACAGCTTCTCTCTCATATCCTCTCCCTCATAAATCAGTTCCTTTGCAGGGAAAGAAGCAGTGTAAAAGGGTGTCTGCCATGGAATGCTACCAGAGACAAGAACTAGAAACTTTCTTTTATTAAGAGGCTCAAGCCTGCAAAGGATTTAGGACTGTGGTACTGAACACACAAAACCAGGGTTCAAACTAGGGCCAAACTTTAAACACGCAAGTAGTCCTATCAGTTCTCTGGGTTTCTGTGCACCTGTATTGGATTTTGTGACAAGTTTTGGGGGGGGGAGGGGGGCAGTGTGGCTGCAGGGGTGAGAAGGAAGCTCTCCCCAGAGAGAGACAGAAGTTCAAGCTGACTCCAAGATGGACTTGGTGCTGGCCGAAGCTGAGACCACTGGCAGTGCTGGTGGCACCTCTGTGACAACACACTAAGAAAGGGTAAAAAATGCTGCACAGCAGCTGTAAAAGAGGAGTAGGAAAATATAAGTGATATAACCCTGCAAACTCCAAGGTCGGTATTGAAGGAGGGAGAGATGTTCCAGATGCCAGAGCAGAGATTCCCCTGCAGCTCATGAAGGACCATGGCAGAGCAGATATCCATATTGCAGCCTGTGGAGGACCTCCAGCCACAGCAGGTGGACATGCCCTGAATGAAGATGAGGGCCACGGTGTGCCACACCTGGTGTGGCAGGCTCCTGGTGGGAACTGCAGCTTGTGGAGAGGAGCCCACACAGTGCAGGTTTTCTGGTAGGACCTGTGACCCCAGGAAGGACCCAGACCAGAGCAAGCTGTTACTCTAAGACTCTACCTGTGAGAAGGATCCAGGCTGGACCAGTTGCTGAAGAACAACAGTCTGGGGGAAGGTCCCATATTGAAAAAGTTCATGAAGGGCTGTCTCCCTTGGGAGGGTCCCCATGCTGGAGCAGTGTGAAGAGGAAGAAGCAGCAGAGACAGCCTTATGAACTGACTGCAAACCCACTTCCCATCCCCCTGTGCCACTTGAGTGGGAAGAGGTAGAAGAGTTAGAAGTGAAGCTGAAACTGGGAAGAAGGGAAGGGTGGGGTGAAGATCTTTTTTGTTTTCTTCTTATTTTGCATTATCCTACCATCTTATTAACTGGCAATATTTTAATTTAATTTCCCTACGTTGACAGTAGTTGGCAAGTGATCTCCCTGTCCTTACCTCAATCCATGAACTTTCCACTGTAATTTCTCTCCCTCTTCTGCCTAGGAGGGGAAGTGATAGAGCACCATGGTAAGCACCTGGTAGACAGCCAAAGGCAACCAACCAGAGCACCTTACAGGATGAGGCTTATGCAAGAAAGCAATCAACTGAGGACAGGAATAACTCTAATGACTATAAAGACTGATAAGAAAAGAAAACCAGCAAGTTTCCCATTCTTCAGTCTTAATGCCTTTCCTTCAACAGAGCATCTTGAGTCATGTAACTATTCCATGGATAAATTATAAAGGCCACTGAACCCTTAAGCCAGTATCTGTTTTTTGAGAACTGTGACATAACTAAACAAGGCACAGGCAACCAAGAACTGAATTTTCAACTTTCACATTTCTCTCAGATCCCAGAAATGAAAGACTTAAAGATTTGGGAACTGGGTACCCTTAAAGACATTTTAATAGGATGTGGCTGGCAGAGCTAAGGGCAGCTATAGCCCAGCAGTGGAGATTGCACAGCTCTGCCCAAGGAACCGGGAACAGACATCACACAAGGCTGAGTGAGTGGAGAGTTAAAGTCATCTTATCTGCTTCCTTTCCAGCTGACAAACCCACACTGCATGGCTCACTCTCCCTGTCTGTATCATGCTTCTCTTACAGAGCCTTGTACACAACATTCTGTTTCTGTAGACTCAGCTGTATGCTGGGTGGAATATGATTACTGAATCTTAATTCATTTATTTGGATCAACAGCTGTGTAGCTTCCTACACACCTGGCACTTGGAGAATCAATTTTCACAGAAAGGCTAGATAAAATGGCACTTATTTGATCAGGCAGAGTGAAGATACATTTGTTATGTGACAAAAAATGGAGCAGCAGCTCATACTGACAAGTATCTCATCAGTGTTTAAATAATACTGAATAATTTAATGTTTTCCTGTTTTCTGATTTAGGAGATCAAAATATCTTCTAAGGAAATCTTATCAGTTCCAGTTATTTGTATGTTTTTGGCAGACTTTTAAAAAAAAATAGCTATATCAACTTTCAGGAAAAGATCTTCATACAAGTTCTTTTGACAAACTGAAATCTGCCTTTACTATATTTTTACAGAATAGAAATATAAAAATGGCAAAAAAATCACTCGAGTTTCAACCAGTTGCAACTTATTTTCACAAGGAGTAGTAAGAACTGTCTAAAAAGTTAAAAATCAAACCTAAGGACTGTCTTCTCAGTAATTAACAACAATAACAGAAAGATAAAGTCACGTTGTCACCAAGCCACTGCTTCTACTGGTATTTTATTTTCTCTTGAATTTTTCTTGATTTGGTTTAGGAAGACAATATTATTATCATAATCAGCAAATATGCTGGAATTTTTTATGTTAAAACACACTGAATGATCTCTTAAATTGATATAAAAACTCTACATATCCACCAAAGATCTTGCCAAGAGCTAGAAAAACTTAAGATAGTAATATGAATCCCCATAATATGGAATTGCAAAAGACTGTCCATTCACTCTTCTCTTCTTTGACTTCTTGCCACTTACATCCATTTCTTTTATTTGATTGCCACAATAGAAATAAACAGATTAAAAAACTTGCAAATTTGGAAATGATCCTGTTGGATGTTGCTGCCTTCTGGATCAGCAAATTTTTCTGAACTTTATAAAGAGCCTTGAACTTATTCAAAACAGAAATTCAAGGTGAAATGTGTAGGTGTATGAGCTCTTATTAACAGAAAATAGGAAAAGATTTACCAAAGTGCCCAGAAGAATATTGAGGTTCATACTCAGTCCTACTCTACTGTAACTTTCTGTCAGGTTTTTCTTTATGTTGTGCTAATACTAGGAACTCTTAAAATTCACTACTGACTACAATAAACCCAACAGAAAAAATCCCAAACCAAACAGAACTGTATTTTAACAACGTTTCCCAGACTATGCATGAGTTTTTAAGCAGAGAAAAAAAAAAAAAACAGAATTAAAATAATATGAGGAAATTGCAGTTGTCACAAATAAACAAGCTAAGAAGGGCCTTGTGGGAAGCCATATATGTGAAACGTAACATATTTTTAAATTGATTGCTTTTTAAAGTGGTTGATTTTCAAACTGATGCCTTATAGACTACTTTTTGAAGCAGCACAGTTAAAATACTCCTTGTTTTTTATTTCCCCCATTTTCACATTCTCAAATCTTCATTAAGCTCTCATAAAAACCTCTTTTTTTAAAAAAAAAAATTTATTTAAGACTCCTACTTTTCTCATACTGTATATCTAAGAGACTGTGACATTTTCTCTTCAACTTCCTATTCTAACCACCAATGAGTCTCACTTTTAGTGTATATATATTAAGCCCTCAGAGGTTTATGTAACACATAAGGTCGACTCATTAATTCATCCCACCATTTACCAGAAGTCCTCCAGAACCACAATCTATTAATTGTTTTAATTATTTTACCTTCCCAATTTAGATAGGAGATTGAATTGTTTGATAGAATCTTTAACATTCAGCAGGAAACTAACAAATGAGGAGTAGAACAGTGGTACAAAATTTATACTGCTTAAGAAAAAAAAAAATCACCCAGCTTAAAAAAAAAAAAAGAAAAAAGAAGAAGAAACCATACCAAGAACAACCTATTATTTAAATATATGATGAAATCTGAAGAAGTGACCATACAGTGGTCAAAAAACCTCAGATATGGTACAATACCAAACAGAATTTTAACAGTTAGTACTTTAGTATCTGATAGTTCTAAGAAATACCCAAAGCTAGTCCCTGTTCACAGGAAGAGTGGTCTAAACCACATGGTAAAAAGGCTTCTGCACTGGAGAAGTTAGAAAACAAGCTCAAAGCCCTTGTGAAACACTGAACAGGAAACACCAACATCATCATCTCTGCAACTCAGTCTCAGTAGAGTTGATGCAGTTTAACCAACCAAAGGGCCACAACAAAAAAGGAATGAGGAACAGCATGATGTCAGAAAATAAAGTTTTACAGTAGATTCTGATATAAACAGTATTGGGAACCAGCCCACTTAGTGATCTAGTGAACAGTTACAGACACATTCATTACATTCAAAGTATTGTTGTTGTTCTTAAATTGCTACATACATAAATAGCAGAGATAAAATTACATGAACTATACTTCGACAAGTCACACAGAAACATCAAAAGCACACCTTCAGGTCCTAGTCTCTGCACTACGGTGTGAAAGTATCAGAGTACCAGGACAATGAACACTGTTTGACTACCCAGATGACTGCTAACAGCACTGCAACTTCCTGCTATTGCTTAATGTTTAAATGCTTTCCGGAGTGGAATGAAGAAATTTTTAATATTTTAGAGAGACGCAGCAGTAGCCCGGTGAATAAATTGCTCGAGTCACAGATTTACCCTTGTGTACTACAGACTATGTGAAGTAGATCATCCCATAGCAAAGACAGAAAAAGGAAGAAAACTAGGGAAGCATGATGAAAGTGACAGAGTCCCACCATAAAGTGAAAAGCTGGAAAGAGGCTTACTGATTGTCACAGAAAACAGGTGTGAAACTAGTGTCATTAAAAAAATGCACCAAAACCTAGGGGAAAATTACTGAGGCACTATTTCATCCTGACTTACAACACAAAACCAGTGGGATAATAAATGAAAGCCTAAGTAACTGTTCCAGGGAAACATGCACAGTGTAACTGTGAACCTCATCATCAAAACCGGTGAGTAAACAAGCTGAGGAGTTGTTTTTCTCTACGTGCAGTTGTAGCTAGAAGTGCTAGTATTGCAGAAAGCTTCAGGCAAAGATGATGAACCTCGTGTTTTAAGACCTAAAATAAAGGCTCCACCAGTTTGGAACCAGAGTAGATCTTTCATGATAGGCAGGTTACACCGTATCTTCAGCACGAAACTTGTTGCCTCCTTCTGAAGTACATGATGCTAGCCACAGCCGGGGATAACTCTGGCCAGATGGTCTGCAGGTCTGAAACAGATCTATGTTCCTCACAGTGATTTTACAGTTAGATGTCAAGAAAAAACTCATTCTACACACGTCTCTCATATACCTAAATGAGGCAGGATGGGAGTTCTTTAACCAGCTATTTCATCACATCAAGTAAAAAATCCTTAAGAGACATATAGGCCCACTTTTCTGAAGTAAAGTACAAGAGAACTTCTGTCTCTGCAGACTTCAGTCCAGAGGAACATAATCCAATTAGTTACTAATTCCAGCAGATACTAAGAATGGAAATTGAAGTTTTGGAGTGATACAATAGAAATGATAGCTGACCCTAAGGTTTCAAAATCACAATCAGATTTGGCAATTAGCATGTTGACTTTCCTCCTTCTTACTTACATGACACGGCTCTGTAACTGTCTGTTTTAACACTAGCTCATATTTTAAAAATAAAGGATCAATTAGACTGCTTCCAGCACTGTACTTACTTAACATTGATAAGAACAGTAAACATTGATAAGAACAGTATTTTCCAATAAAAAGCTTTCACACACTGATAACTCTGAAAGCAGCTTTTTACTAATATTCACTGTTCTTCTGGGAAATTTGGTGTGCCAATAACTGTAGGCTTATCTGTAGCTGAAGTTACACTGCATATTTATCTCAGGGATGGTGTGACATGCAATAACTCTATTCATGAGGGAATAAAAGGGACACACTAAAACACTAGTAGCTTCAGGAAAACTGTACAACTGGAAAGTATCCTTATTAGTTCAAAAATGAGTGACATCTGGCTCTGGATTAAAATTAAAGTGGCAAATAAATACAATCAAGAAAGAATCCTACTCTAATGTTAACATGGGGTACTAGAGTTCATATTCTACTAATTCCAGAATCACCCACCCAGAGGTAAACACAAACATTGTTAGATAAAAGCACCCCAAACTCACAGATTGTACTCATGTTTCACATAAATTTTAACTATGCCATTTATACAATTAAACCTCTTGAAAGTTTGTTGACTTTTTTGCCATTTTGGAAATACAGTTATGTCACATTTTACAGGAACAAACCTGCAGTGAGGACAGATTTTGGAAAAAGCCTTTATTAGTCCAAAATTCTCAGATTTCATAGACATGAAAACTACACAATTTCACTTAAATTATGAGAGCAGTTGTATTTTTTACTTGTTTTGCCAAGATGATAATAATAATTTAAACACGACAGGAACTCCACAATCTTTTTCAGTGATATTTGTGTACTTAATTTTCAGAGAGAGTGACAGAGGGCCTGAGCAGGGTGGGGACAGGGGGAGAGAAGACGGACATTTAAGATGTTTTTGTAAAGCAGCACAGGACGTTGAGTGTGAGGCCATCCTCCAGATGCTGCTGCCTCAGCATCCATCACCTCTGTGATGGATCCACCACCATCCCCAGCCTTCCCCTCTCCCCCAAATACATACTGCCCCAAATACATACTTTCTTCTTTAACACCCTTGCCAAGAGTGTGTCTGGGAGAAGCAGCTGTGGGTCCTGTTCTGAGGGTGAGGCAGGCTGGCAAGATTATTGAATGATCACTGAGGCTCATTTAAGTGAAGCTGGAAGGAATGAAGGACTACCTAACAGCTTACTCACAGCATGTCAGGAAGAAGTTATCCAAGGCCAGAGGAGGGGGTTAGCAAAGGGCTCTTGTTCTGAAAGAGGATAGGAAGAACATTTAACCTATGGCTACAGTAAAGGCATGTAGAGGGATACGGCACACAGGCTGGGTATGAGACTCCTCACTAAGATCCTCTCCACAGTAACTCACAGGCACACACACAGTCTGGATCCTGGGCCCCAGAAAATGTATTCCAAATATACTTGAGCAGATGGGGAACTGTGAGTTAAAAGCACCTTATGAAAGATGGGGAAAAAACCCAACCCAGTGTAAAGCACATATACAAGGAGGAGAAAGCTTGGGAGCAATTTTTGTGTACCAGAACTGCACTTTGTACCTTCCTGTCAGCTCCCAAAGGGGACTGTTTCTATGGGAATCAAAACAGTGCCACTTCTGTTCATTTTTTTACAGTATCCTCACATCAGACCATGTGCTTCAGTCTGGCTTGTGGGTCTAAGAACATCATAGAAATACAGCAACAGTTTTGGTAATCTTTTTCTTTTGCCACAGAATTATTTACTGCAGAATGGTCCGTTCTGGGGAATTTCTCCTCATGAGCAATACAGGCAGAACAAACTACACAGAAAAAAAGGGTAGGAGGAGACATATTTCCAGCCCTATGTCTTCACACAGAATGGTAAAAGAAACAATTCCCTTTTCTGTGCCAGATTAATGGCATACAGGAACGGTATTTCTATTCCGACAACATATCCTCTCCTGGAAAAGGCAGAAAGCTGGGTGGAAGTGTGTTCCCTGAGCTCATGAGCCACCAGCTTACCCAGGCTCATCCATTTTGGGTTTATAATGTGTCTTCTTCAGCTCTACTCAGATATAAACAGACCTACAAGTCATCAGAACTCAGTATCAGAACCTCAGTTTTAGGTTCCTCCCATTCCCTGCCATGATGGCAGCGCAGAATAGCAAAAGAGTAATGTAACCCTGAGTAGCCAGAATTTATAGTTTCCACATTCCTTCCCATAATCTGTAGCTTGCTGGTGCAATGTTTTCCTTCCTGTTTTTTTTTTACCTGTTACCCAACACTGCTGTCCAGAACTTAGATGACAAGAGACTGTCTTGTACTTTAAACAATTGCCAGCAAAGTCCAATAATTCAATTTTGATGAAGTAGACTAATCCCACATTAATAGATTGTCTAAAATGTAATAAACAGTAGAGAAGGAAGCCCACAGATGAGAGAGGAAGGCATACAGGGGTGTAAAATGAGGGGAAAATCCTTCCTTTCCTCAATTCCCTATAGAATCAAAAGATGTTAAGAGTGTTTCCACACTTTTTTATTATTAGTGAAAATAATAGTTTAAATTTAGGAAGAGGAAAAAAGGAATGAAAAACTACAGTACCAAATTTGAGTGCAGGAACTGCACCTTGGATAGGCAGTGGCTCAGCTTTTCCAACACTCACTTCCTCCCACAGTGAGCCACTAGATAAGCATAAGATATGCTACAAGGGTCTATGACACAACTGTCTCCCCATACAAATAACTTATTCCTATGACCTATCACTGGCAAAAGCTCTAAATCACCATCTTCTTTCTTATAATCACATGTTATTACTACCAGAAATGCTTAAGGGATGGCACACATGGTATGGGAAAGGAACACTGAAAAAGGAAAAGACACTAACATAAAATGCTCTAACAGTAAAAGTGAAACAAAAGGATAAATCTGTAAAAATGTTATTGAATCCATTTGTTTTGTACACAGTTCATACAATAAAATCAAATAAAGTAATGCTTTAATATGAATTTATATATATTTCACCACACTACTGTTCTCAGTAACATAGTGAGTAATAGAAAAATTAAATTAATATTTTAAAAAAAATCTCAGTTTTACTACTGACTGAAGTGTCAGGTACGATTCCAAGGCCCACTGTTAACTTTTCACCTAGCAAATTTGCTTCTTTCAGTCTATACAATGCAGTAATTACATGCAGTTCTAAGCAGTAGGTTTCAGATGAAGATCTGTAAGGCAAGTGGAAGCCTGGAGTCACCACAGACAGAATGCTGTGTTGGTATGGCAGTGCTTGCTTTGTCACAATCCAGAGATCCCTGAACTACACAAAGAAACAGCTGTGAGAAGAAAATGCACCAAAAGGAGAAGAACCTTGTGACATTTCCATTCTTCCATTTCTCTAAGGTTTTCCATGAGAAGGAAATATCACTGCCCCCTCTCTTTTTTCCTTTAGAAGTGGAGGAGGGATGGAACAGTCCTGATCTGGTCACAGCAACTCCATCATGACATGGGGGAGACAAAAGAGGCTAATCTAATGACAGATATGAAAGGCTCTGCTGGATTTCATGTAAGAACATGGACCCCATGGGACAGAACTGCAATTAAGTTTATGAATTCCTTCCTAGAACTGGCATCTAAAACTACTGGCTCACTCATATTTGCTCTCTCAAACATTAGGTCCGTCACCTTCCTGTCAGTCATGAGGATATGGCCACCAAAGTACAAACCTAAGCTGTAACCACAACAAGTGTTTGGGAATGTTCTGTGTGTTCATGTTTTTGGCACATGTTCTTGCTTGGTCAAGGTTGACTCAGATATTTATGTCCTCCAAGGAACACGTACAGTATATATTTCAAATACACTATTTCATCAAAAAGCAGAGAACAGTAATGTATTTTTTACTGGGTTTTTGTTTTGTTTTGTAAATTTGCAATCAGACAGAAGAACCACATCACCTTTCAAAAATACATTTTGGGCTGATAATCCTTCTTATTTCTGTGCTTCAGTGAAATCCCCATAGCAAGTGAGGGAATAGGGCCTTCCAGTACAGTTAGAAAATACTAGAAAAATCTTCAAAAGTACATCAAAATCTTGCTCATATGCAAAAGTAAAGTAATTATGTATCTGCAGCCTGGGTTACTTGAAGAGGCAGTGAGAGTACCAAAATGGATCAACTAAGGCTACCAAGGAGCATCTTTTCATTGCTGCCAACATGGACTTGATGCCAACAGTTTAAACAACCTCTCTGCTGAGCTTCCTAACTTTTCTGGTGAATTGCCTTTGAGGCAGACACATCATTTTGCCTAAAACTGGGGACTCTGAAGGTAATTTTAAATTTTTATCAGCAAAAGCATCCAGTAAGTATCAGCATACTCATTAATTTTGGCTCCTTGTGATTCTCTCTATGCTTGATGGACTAGGGATGCTGCTAAAGGCAGATTTGCTCCTCTTCCATCCCCACTCTCCCTGACAGGTGTAGCTACAATGACAAGATTTTCACCAAAATGTTTGTTTAATCCGTTGAATTGTCTGAGGACAACTGAGAACTTTCCGTTGGTAGAGACATCAACCATGCAGGGTCTGCTCATCACTGATAGCAGACACAGAGAGTTTTATCCTTTGATACCGATGTCACATGCCACACTTTTACATCCACCACTTTAGATTACAAGCAAATACAAAGTGAAAGTAAAAATGGAAATGCACTGAGATGTATCCAGTGCAAAACTTCTATCAGATGTGGTTTTGTTAGCATTTCTAAACAGAGCAGCAGAGAAAAATTCATTTTGTATGTACACTGAATGTTGTTCTCCGTCTTGGATCTATAATACATCTAGTCCCCAAAATACTGCTAATACTTCTAATGACTGTAGCTCTTATTTATTTGAGCCTAAATTCATAGCATGCTGAATCAATGTTCAACAAGAAGAAACAGAGCTGTGTGCAGGCTGGTGTAGCTCCTGGCAGCAAAAAAAATATGAGAACAGTCAGTCAGCTAGCCATAAATCTAAAAGGTCACTTTATTGGAATAAAGTCTGAAACTAATGACAGGCCTAAACTTTTTGAACTATCATTACTAAACTAGTTTGTGAATTCCCACAGTAAAATTTTAAGTCAGATCAAAGTCATCTGTGCTTCCTTTTCATTCAAAACCCAGAAGCAGCACTACAAATGGAAACTGAGGGGTGTGAGGAACATGATCTCATATACGCTGCTGTAAATGCTTAAAAGCCTCCTACAGAAACTTGAGAAGAACATAGCACCCAGTTTCTTTCTTGCACAGTATAACATATATCTTCTACACTGGCAGCTCTACTGGTTATACCTGGGGTAGCTGTGGACCAATAGGCTGGACAATAAGGAAATGCCCCAAATGCCTGTTTTTCCAAGAGCCATGGATCATTCCTAATAATGGAAATACATATGGCAACATTTCTATGATATCTGCATCTGACCTGGTTGTCCCAAGCTTTTTTAAGATGATGAAGGGAAAAGAAGACAATTTTACAGAGGAGGATTCATGGCTGCTGTCTAAAACAGCCACCAAAGCAAGGTTTAGCAGTATCTATCTCTTGGTGTAAGAGACTGTAAAGGTGACTCAGAACCTCGGGTGACTCAAATGCTCATGTCTGCAGCTGGATGAGAAAAGTCCTGCCTCTAAAGCCCAAGGAGTGCTTTGGAAGGTCTGTATAGATACAAGATACCATTGTCACTAGAGACCTTCCAAAGGAAATAAGCTAAAGCTTCCATATTGCTGCAGGCAAATAAGAGGTCTTGTTTTTGCTTTAACCCCGATCAGCACCTGACCATGTGAAATCATCATCAGAACAGGTCAGACCTCCACCAAACAATCAAGATATACTACAACTAAAGAAATTAAAAATGGTCTGTGAGAAAGGAAAACCCATGTAGTTTGCAAAGAGAGCAGGAAAGGATAAGGGCCTTGATATCTTAACAATATACAGGAAAACAAAATTCAGTTACATTCCTGTAAAACAACCTCTGAACTGAAGCATGCTTTTAAGAAAATCCATGTTTCCAGATCATCTTATCAATGGTCAGATGTTCATGAATCTGCAAGAAAGACAGGTTCTCTTTTGAACAAGGCAACCCCTTCTCTCATCTGCAGCACTGCAGACTGGTGGTTTTCTCACACTTTTCGCAGGACCAAAGGGATACAATAGGTGATCCCTCCATCCACAGCTTGCCCAAGCTCTTAGCTCTCTCTTCACCACTTAGGAAAGAGCAAGAGAAGGAACCCTTTCTGCCTCTTCTTCCTCTTATTGCTTAAATACATTTCTTTTAACAGGAAAGGTAAAACACAGCAAAAACAAATTCTTAGTGGGTTGGGTAAATCTTTTAACCTGCGAGAAATCATAGGGCTCCGGAGTTAAATTGTTACATCCAACAGGCCCATCTGCTCATACTGTTGCCACTTTTGTGCAAATTGTAACCCTACCAAATGCATAAGTCTCTTTATAAATTACAAAAAAGATCAAGGCTACACCTGATTTACAGGTACATGGGTTATGCCATCTACTAGATCTACTAGACACTGTCCAGCTACAGTGACATTTGATCTGAAAAAATCAAACTTTGCTGTAATAAATACTTTTGATAACAAAATAAACCAGCACTTTGAAAGCATCATACCCTATTTGAAGATACTACACACTGATAACCACAAGTTCCAGCATGAACAATTAAAACACAATTTATTCAATAATTACATTGAATCATCAATCATTTTTCCTCCCAACATAGTCTGCCTCATAGAATAGTCTGTAATAGCTACAGGAGGTATTTAAAAATGAAAGAGAAGACACAGGGAATGATTAAATGTTCCTTTCAGAGTTAGTACGTTTTTCAAGTTATGTGTTCCCAGATGGACCAGAATTTTCTGAGAATAAAACGAGAACCACTCAGTTATTGGTAATGCTCCATTGATTCAACTTTCCAAAGACATTTGTAAGCCATATTTCAAACCAAATTATCTCAATTTTTAAGGAATGCTTGAAGAAAGCATTAAGTACAATTAAATGTAATAGTCTCCTTAGAAAGCTCACAGGGGAAAACAACCAAAGAGGTTCAGTAAAAAGTTAAACATTCTGTTTCAGACATCAAATTTTAACCTAGATTCATTTAACAAAGTAAAAAAAAAAAAAAAAACAAACAAAAAACAAAAAAAAAGCCCTGTAGATTTAGTGAAGACAAATTATTAGGAGACTGCACAGTTGGAACAGGTCACTAGTATAGCTCCCTAGAGCACCGGGACTCACCTATTTGTCCCTAATGACACAGATGGAGTACATCAAGCCCTGACTACATTTACATCACTGCTGTGCAGCAGTAGGGTAATCGAGTAACAGTAAAATCAACAAATTTCACATGTGAAATAAGATGGATGCAGGTTTGGAAGAGATGACAAAACACGCATGTCATGTAATTCATAAAGAGGAACTAGAACCAAAGAGGAAAAAATACTGCCAAAATTCTGCAAACCAGAGTTCTGAGAGGGAGAGACAAACTGGAGCCAAATTATTCACACAATCAGAGTCATCTCGGGCAGGAAGTGACTTCAAAAAGTGAAGCTTCTAGCTTGGTGATCTTGGTGGAACCCTGCTTATTTTATTGTAGGCTGTATTCCTGCAACAAAATTTTAATGGCAGTTAAGACAGGCTGGATTGTATGCTGCATAAAAGACCCTACTGGATACCTCTTCCCAGTGTGATAATGAATGGATTTAATAACTTCTCTTTTAGTGCACGAGGGATTGAAAAACCACCACAAGCTTGTGGAGATTGCCTTTCAGTTACTTCTCCGTGGCATTCACCTGAGGGTATCAAGCTGGATGGACACTCTGAGTCAGGCGACACTGAGAGTTTTTCCCTAATGCACGTTGCCAAAGGCACCAACAGCAGAGAGACGTAAACTGTGTTCCTTAGAAGTCTGTACTGGCTGTTTGGCCGCAACCACACCACCGTCTACTCGCTTAGTTGAAGATCGAATAGCGCATTCACGTGGGGCATTCTCTGCCCGCTTGGTCCGCAGTTTTCTCCCTCCCGCCTTCACTCTCCTAACACTGATCTGGAAGCAGGTCACTGCGCATCCCTCGGGATCCCCGCCGGCCTCGTGAGGCTGCAGGGAAGCTTTGGCACCCCTGCCTTGCAATGACCAACCCCGTATCGCTTCCCCCAGGGACTGGAAGCAGGGAGGGTCTGCCCCAGTTTAACCCCGCCGAGGAGAAGAACCATTCCCGGGACCCAGCACCGCAGTGCGAAACCCGCGGTGCCCCGTCAGCCCCCGAGGCCACGCGTGCCGCCGGCAGGTCTCTGTCCCGAGGGGGAGCGCGGTGTGCGAGGCTGTTCCCTCTGCGGGCTCCCCGCCGCTGCCCAGGGCGGGGGTCGCCGCACCTCCCAGCCCAGCTGCGCCCTTGGCCGGACACCTCACCGCGGCCAGCGGGACCCCGCACAGCCCACCCCGCCGGCTGCCGGCCTGGCGCCGGGAGCCCTCGGGGGTCCGGCTAATCCCTCCCTCCCGCTTTACCTCGACGGGCGGGCGGCGGCTCCGGAGGCTGCGAGGAGGCGCGGGGCGGGTCTGGGGGCCCGGCCCGGCTCGGCGGGGCCCAGCACTGCCTGGGGAAGTGGGGCCGCCCCGCCGTGCTCGCAGCGCCGCCCTCCGCCCCCGGGCCGGACAGAGACAGCCGCTGCCCTGCCCTCATCCCCCGGGCAAACCCCGGCCGGACCGAACAGCCCAGCCCAGCCCGGCCCGGCCCGGCACGGCCCGGCCCAGCCCGGCCCCTGCGCTCCCCTCCCTCGGCCGCTCCAGGGCCGCCCCAGCCTGGCCGGGCGCTCTCGGCTGGACAGCGCTGTCAGGCGCTCTCTGGTTTTCAGACACAATTGTGTTTCTTTCCCCGCTCTCTTAAATGACTCTACATCATCTATAACGTGCAAGGCAGCGAAATGCTTTCATGGCATTTTTGTCACTTCGTACCTTTGGAAAAGGTTGCCTTGAAGGGTACTTAGATTTTATTCGCGGAGTAGGACTGATTTTATAACAGGTTAAATTCTTTGAAAAGTTGGGGAGGAAAAAAATAATCGAGACGTTTCCATCTGAAGTTAAAAACGTGTCAGAAAATTCAATGCAGCCTTGGAAGCCTTGATGTCTCCAAGTTAAAGAGACACGTTGAGTACTGTAAGCCATGTGCAAATAGAACTCTCTCTTGATTTAATATCCTGTTTTCAGTACCTATAACTTTGCCAAAACAATGCTTTTAGCATTTCTTTTTCCCTATATCTAAAGCACTGACAGTGAAGTGTAGCGAAAAAAGGTGAAGATGACACCATTGCCTCCTTCTGTTACTTCAGATTAGAGAAGTCACCGGGTAGTTCAGCTTAGTCTTGTGTTTATAGGCAATTTGTATTAAAATTCCAGATTTTGCTCCAAAGCAGCCAAGAAATCACACTTTTTGTTCTTCCAACACTGCTGGAGACAAAATAATTATAGCAGAAGGATGGTAGCATTTTAAATTACCACCATGCTTTGCACAGCAAATATGTTTCAATGCTTTAAGGGGTAATTGCTTTGAAAAATTCCAGCTGAGACAGCTCAGCCATATTTAAGAATGCATTTAGGGAATAGTGCATTGTTCTGCTCATGTAATTTTAAAAAACGCAAATTAATTCATTGACAAGCTGCCTAAATTTACCAGAGTCTTTGGTGAGGTCAGAGCTTCATTTTTGGCCAGGCACATGAAAATATATCAAAATTTGGCAAACATCATTTATGAAATCATGCACATAGTTATTAAATAGTTGAGGAGTTATTAGCTGAGAAGCTTGGGAGTCTGAGGTTCCAATACTGCATATTGTCTTTGCTGACTTTATTTGCAGTTGCTCCTTTTAATTTTTGGTATCATTACGGTGCCAAGGAAAGAAGTAATTTCAAAGGATTCATTGGCAATTATTTTTTAAAATTTATCCCAAAGTAAATTTTAAATCAGCACTTAGCACTGAACATTCTGAATGTATTAAAGGAGTAATATTGGTTGATACATTTTGTTGTCAGAAAGTATATTTTCATTTCTATATGTGACCTATCAGTAACATGGTCACACCCTGAACACACTAGTGGTTTCACACTTATTTTGCTGTTATTAAATACATAACCAACGTATTTGTTAAGATACTGTAGAAAACATCTATCCTCCTTGTAGAAAGTAGCCTTTGTTTGCTCTGTCTCTAGATTTGTTCCTGTCCTCTCAAAGTACCCTGAAAAAGGCTGAGACAGCGGAATGGCAGTATTTTGCAGCTCTCGTAAGCTCACCTGGCATTGCCTATAAGAGGAACAGTGGAGAAAAGTACAGCACACCTCTAGAAAGCAAAGAGAAAATCAGAAATCCCAGAAAATCTTGAGTGGTATCTGTGAAGGTTTTGGTC
The DNA here is from genome assembly GCF_049639895.1 of Pseudopodoces humilis. Taxonomy (NCBI): domain Eukaryota; kingdom Metazoa; phylum Chordata; class Aves; order Passeriformes; family Paridae; genus Pseudopodoces; species Pseudopodoces humilis. Next base: position 135,704,684 of record NC_142200.1, on the reverse strand, counting down.
TCTGTTCAGGAGCATGAGGATTGTGCTCCAGTGGGATGGGTGGAGGCCATCACATATTCATAGGGAAGAAATGTGGTGAGGGAAGTGCTACAGCAGATGCAGACTTGATTAACAGTGTGTGTTCTAATGTTAGAGAGATACAAAGTTTGTGGGAAGAGGAGGTGGAAATAAGTTAAACTTCCTAATTTGTTTTCTGTCAGATGTAATGAATGTGCAGCAGAATCATTTCCCTGAATTCCAGCCCTACGTTCTGCCTGCTTTCTTCCAGAAGCTTTTAATTTTATAATGGGAAGAGGAGACGTGCACTCCACCCAGGTTACAGTTGGGCGTTTCTCAGCAGTTGCATGACTCAAGATCTAACACATGCAGTTAGAAATCGTTCTTTTCCTTTTCTTATCATGGGTGAGTAGATCACTGGGTAGATATGCTGTCATTATACACCCTCCACTGAGGAAGAAGGGGGAGACCTTTATTAACCCCCCCAGTCCTTTTGGATTGCATGTCCTAGTAGTGTAAGTTTCTATAAAGCAGCAGATAATTTAGAATTAAAGCAGGACATCTGTTTTTGAAAGGGAACAAATAGATATGTTTCTAGTTTCAGGAAACCAGCAGTTCATCGGAAAAAAAAATAACATTTTACCATAAATGTGTTCCCTTAAATTTTACTGAGATCACTTTATACACTGATAATAAAAACCTGACTTTGTAGAGACTGACCTTAATTTTCTCTACAGGGTAAATGAGGCACTATGCTAAGATTTTTTACCTGCCCAGAGTAATGCAGGACCAGCCCATAGCCCTCAGTGTTATGAATTGAGAGGGTGCAGATATGTAAAATATTGCCAAGCTGTTGTGCCCCTGGCCAACAGTAGAAAAGTGGAAAAGAAATCAGTACATTAACTAGAACTTTCACCATAGCAAAGCACAGAGAATGCAATTGAAAGTGTTGTTTGTTTTGTGGTTATTCAAACAAAATAACCTTCAGGTGAAAGAATGGAAGTTTTGATCATAGAGGACAAAGGCATAGATACAAGCTACAAAATAGGATTAAAAATATGTGTTTAAGGCAAGTGGTATCTAAAGGCTGGAGTATCCACTTTTCAAGTAGTACAATGCAGATACTGAAAACCTTCGGTACAGTGACTGGATGATCCTCTAGGCTACTCTAGGGTAGATAAGTTCTTTCATCAAGACACTGTTTTTCCAGAAAGCTTTAAGAGATTGCAATTAGTGAGAAGTGAATCACATCACCACATCAGACTGTAATGTCAGAGCATTCTGGAAAAATCTTCTTATAAGGCCAAAAGTAAAAAGTATATGTATAAGGAAGTAGCAATGACAGGCTTTATGTTCTTCCAAAAAGTATTAATTCTATTTAAGGGTGGGTTTTTTTAAAAAAAATAATTTGTGATTTTGCTATATGGCAGAAGACCTGTAAACCCTAAAACTTCCTTAAAAGAAAGATGGAAAGCTCTCATTTAAGAGCTTATATCAAAGAAATTACCAAAAGCAGCATTTAAAAAATCATAGTAAATCAAATTGAAGTACAACTCTGTAGTGTGTGGAAGCCAGTTAACAAGAACATAATATAAAGTTATTTAAAATTATAGCAAATGAAGAAGCTAAAACCCAATGTGCTAAAGAGCACCATGATCCTTATGCCCATCTTCTCTTCCATCCTTTTGAAGGCATTTTTCAGCAAACCTGAACTGAAAATATAATTATTTATCCATTACTCTTAAGAAGAAAGCATTGATTCATACAGTGGAAAACCAAAAGCAAAACAAACCAATATCTCAACCTGGATGAAAAGCTGAAGAAGACGTTTTAATCTGAAAATATTAGCAGTGAAGTTGGGAAATTCACACTTTTAACTGCAGGAAATTAGAAGTACTTCTGGAAAGTCTATGATCAAAGCTTAGTTACTAGAATTCTATCCATCATAGTTTTAAGATGGACTTCCATTTTTATTTTTCCTCTATGTACAGTAGGGCCTTGGGTTAGTCAATGGCTTCCATTTTTGCATGTAGAATATGTTTAGGTAACCATTTAGATAGCCAGGATTTATACTGTTAAATTTTGTCTAAGGTCTTGATTAATAAGTCAGACACGCCTGAGGGAGATTTTTTTGCTGTGCTCAATGAGTTTTAGATCAGAGTCTAAGTGTTCCTGCTCTCACATATAAATATCACTGTGTACATCCATATTTCTTCTAACTGTTTGTACATAGCAGATCCCTTTCTGTTCCTTGTAGACATCTGTTCAAGTAGGCCCCCTTGTTCACTGTGAGAGCTGAGCATCTAACATAAATTGCAGCTGAGGTAGGAAAAGCCTGACATCTCATTTATTAGCTTTATTAATCTTATGGTAAATTAAACTGCCTGCACCCTTAAAAGGAAACCTGTATATGTCATGACATGGAATATTGAAATCTCATCTGACTTGTTCAGAATGATTCTTGTTATTAACTAGAAAATTGTAACCTGAGGGTCTTCATTTGAAAATGTCAGCATTTATTATTAACATAATTTCTTTAGCTTTACAAAATAGGCTTTTTGATATTGCTCAGAGCAATGTGTGCAAAAGTTAGTTTAATGAGAAGTATAATTTGATTTTATTAATGTTGTATGTTAGATTTCACATGTATGACAAACTAAGCATATGAGCAAGGTTTTGAAGCTTCTTACTGAATATAAGAGGTACTACAAGACAGAAGAAGAGAGAATAATCTGACTTTATTAATATAAATAAATTAATTATATGTCTTGCTAATTTAAAGTTGTTCAACCTTTCCTCATTCACTTCTTTCCTCTGGGATTTATTTTCCCTTTCTTTCCTGATTGTTAAAATGTTGTAAGCATGGTTTATATAGGTAGAATGTTCATTTAAAGTTTCATCAATTCAAAGGTGAATGTGTTTGTGTGAGAACAAGCACGGAAATTGGTCCTCTGGTCATACCAGTTTAAACTTTCATCTTTTTAAAATAAAGTTTAAGTGTTCTCCTTTACCTGCTACATGTTGACTGTTTCATTACATTCACATGAATATTAAAATTTCCCCCATTGCCTGGAGGCCCAGGGCAAGCCTTTGGAACACTTAATAATCTTCTTTTGACAACACAATAGTAGTTGCAAACTACTAAACTTCATAACTTTGAGATTTTTTTTCTGTTGTTCAGGGTTCATAATAAACTTGTTCCACCCCCTGTCCACTTCCCAACCATCCATTATTTTCACAGCGACTACAGAACTCTTTAAGGAGATAATCGTCAACATTTTTTTGCTTGTCAGAAAGTATCTCCAAAATCTGAGTACATGTTTATTCTTTCCCTCTCAGCAGGTATTTTTAAAATACTAACGCAAGGTTACATCTTTTTCCACATGCATTTGATTTCCTGTAGCTGCATGTCAGTATTAGGCTGCAAAAATTTTCTGCTGCGTGTCTGTCACATACAGCATATGTGTAGTGTGTAACATTTGTCCAGATGTAATATGAATATAGGGTGAGGGATAGTATGAGGAAATATAAACTACAACAATATAAACTACCTGTATGGTAGTTTAGCAATATAAACTACCTGTATGTTTTCTTTCAGGCGTGAAGAAGCGCAAAGTAGAGTTTTTGCATTTCCCATCTGTGTAAGTACTGTCTGCAAGAAACAGGTGGAAACCTTCAGAAATACTCATCAGAACTATGTCTTACAAGCCAAGTTCCTGATAGCTCCTGCAAAATACATTTTAAGTGTGTGGCACTTACTGTTCATAAGGGGGGAAACTAGAAAGCAGAACTTGCTTTTAGGCCATGTACTAAATATGGAAGCAACTGTGGGAAAGTGTTTTTAAGTGTTTCGTCTTCTAGCCCCACCTCAAATGAAGGTGCATATGAAATTAGTTCATGCATATAAAATTCACAGCTGGAATTTGGCTACACAGTCAGTCCTTCCTGGTAGGTCCCAGTGAGCCAGACTGTGGTGTCATAGAAGTGCAAGTTGAGTCTACTGAAAAAGTACATGTGATGCAAAAATTCAAGGCTAAGAGTTTTGTCATACTATGACAGCTTTGACCTGTCTTGGCCAACTCAGATTATCTTAGATTTGTGTCAGATACAGGACAATCTTTAATCAAATACTCTTTAGTTTCCACCCTGCCACAATCTTGTATGATGAATCCCGAGAGAAAAGCTGTGTGCCAGAGCTTAACACACCACAGCAATGGTCTCAACTTTACATGGCTGTTGATGAAGAAGATAGCCAGGGAACTTGTTTATTTACACATTGTTCATAAAAAATAGCCTCCATAAAATTATAGATTTTCTGAAGGGTAGTACTTACCCTGTTCAGGTAACGTAGAGATGAGCTATGAATATTAATATTAAGAATTTGGATACCTTGAACTTTCTGTCTTCTCTTCTTTTTCAGCTTTCCATGGCCTATAATTGGTGCTGGTCTGTAATCAAATGTCTATGAGTCAAGCAAAAGTCAAGGTGAGACTCTCCTTCCACTGTGCAAAGAAATTACAATAACCCAGCTGTAGCCAATTGTATCACTCGATTCACAAGAGCATAAGACAATGAAAGGTTTACTTGGATAGAACTAGTAATCTGTGTTTTCCAGATGAAGTTGGCAACATAGTTTTTTCATAGAATACAAACTGAATATGAGCTCCATTTGAATTTTATAGAATCAATAAGGTTTAAAAGAGGAACTTGGCAATAGCACTGTGCTTCCTCTGGTAGCTTTTCTCTTTTTTTAATTTTAGGAGAAGGCAGTGAATTCTCACTTCCTCTTTCATTGAATAACTCATGTTATTGTTTCTACACTATTGCAATATACAGTTGTTTTATTTTTAGATTATGGTTATAACTAATATATTAAATACTGTCATATTTCCCTCATGATAGCTTGAGTGCCCATTTGTCAACAAAATATAGTACTCTTGCACAATGATACAGCCATCTGCTGACCACAACACAGCTTTCTGTGAGAATAAGTTAAAAACAAGCTTTGCCCCAGCAGCAGAAGTTAAAATCATTCAACATCTTAGGTATTCCAGCCAGAATCACATGCTTTACTGATCTTTCATGTTCCTGAGGAACATAGGGTTCCTATGTACTAGCTGTGTCCGTGGTGGCAATTTGAAGAGTTTATTGCAGGACATATTAAGGAAGGATGTGACTCTGGGGTAAAATTGTAGAAGAAAGTATTTCAAATAATATAGCTTGGTTTTGAAAAAACTGTTCCTTCTGCTCCTAAAATACAATAAGCATAAAAAATCTTTTGCTGATGATTTTTCTCTAAAGTAAGGAGATTACTTTCTCAAACAGACTTAACTAATAACTTCAAGCTCTTAAAAAGTTTTGTCCAGAACTTCTTGGACAAGGGGCAGTTTATGGCTGTACTTCGGCAAAGCAGTTGAGGAAGTGCTTGTCTGTAGTCATGTTCAGTCCACCACGATTGGTGTTTATGCACTGTGCTTCTTATTCATGTTTTGTTCTCTGATTCTGCTCCCTTTTTGTCACAGAAGCATTAGTCTTTATTTCTCATATTATGTCTGAACATAATTTAAATTGTGTACTCCTCACATTTCACTCTTCAATAGAACTTTTGCTCATTTTCAAATGAAAATCCTTTGCAGTAGCATTTAGATTATCCACAGCTGACATAAACTTTTCTAAGTACAGGTAACTGTTGTAGAATGGCAAGTATGTGTACTGCATTATCCTGGATTTAAAAAAACATTTTGCAGAGACGTTTTAGAAGTTTCAGATGTGAAAAATAAAATGTGAAGGCTGTCCTAAATTTTAATAAATGGGCAAAGAAAAGGTGAGGGTTTATGAGTCTATAATGAAAGAGAGGTGGTGTGGAATGTGGAGAGTCTATGGAGAAACTTGAAATAGATCAGAAGTTTGTGTTTGATAAAAGTGGGTAGCCAGTGCCAGCTAAGGAATGCAGAGACAAAATGATACAATAAAAATATTATTAGAATACTTATTAGAATATAAACATTATTAGAAAATAGTTTTCAGAGCAAGAAAGAATAAATGAGAAGGGAAAGACCACATCAGAAAACCATGGATAAAGATATGAAATGAAAGCCTTGCTTCAAGCTTTGATGTTATGGAAAGAGAGCACCTATTTTAGAAGTGCTGAAACAAAATCAGCTATCTCTAGACACAGCTGACCTGGGAAGATCTGAGTCAAAGATGATGCCCAGTTTACAGCAGAGAAGGAAAGCATGTGGAAGCAAGTATTTTCTTAAATCTTCACAGGCTCAACTTGAGCTTCAGTTGCTATCTGGATAAAGAGAAAAGTTGAAAAACATACATTGCAAGTGAACCTGATTCCAAGTAAATTCAGTGGCTGGCATGTGCTGGTTTTGTTAAGCAGTCAGTATTGTCACATACATAGTATACACTTGATATGTTTCTTTTGAAGACTGTAAAGCAAACTTTACCTTGGTGGAAAACTGTTGTAAAAGAGATCAATGCAGCATCTTTAATCACAATTTTCTTCTGTTTTCAGGTTTTCCTTTTCCATGCAGAAAGAATTCCATGCCTCATGATGCATGCATACAAAAGGAACATCCCATTTATGTGAACACACTTCAGAAGAAAGTCTTCGGCATCGATAATTTTGCCAGTATGTTCTTGTCTCATGAAGTGAAGGTAGGCTTGACAACCCTATATACCACTTTTCCTCTGCAAGGATCATATGAAATGAAAAGTATAATCCTTTTCAACTAAAAATTAAAATTTCCATAGGTTTAATCTCTCTTATGAGCTTCTTTTCCTCTAGTAACTGTGGGTCTCACATTCCTTCTTTCTAAAGGAAGCCTGTTCTTTCCCTAAAGCATATAAAACTGGTAATAAAGCAAGGGAGATGAAAGTGAAGGACCTAAACAGGGTCCTGTGGAAGACCTGAGCTGGTTTTTCAAGTCTGTCACCGGATATTTGTAACCATGTTACTAGTGACATTTAAAACAACCTAAAAATGTCAAAAGAGCTAAGTGTTGCCTCAGATTGTAAAAAATATTTGGGTCCCATTAGTAACGTGACTGTGCCTGAATGCCTGGAACTCTGCACCTTAACTGTCTAGGAATAAAATCATTGTGGGTAAATAATGGAGAGAGAGCACTTCTTTAAGTCTCAGATGTGTTCTGAACATACTTGCATTGGACTGTGACCTTCTCACAAACTCTGGCCAGATAAGTACCAAAGAGATCTAGATGGGTGATTTAACCACAGCCCTAAAACTACTGCAGCTCCTGAAAATACAAACATGGGATGTAAGAGAAACTAATGTAGTACATGAGAAGAAAGACACAGATATTTAGCCTGCTCAACAGCCTTTTTCTTTATGGAAACAACTTTTTTTTTGCCAGGTTAATATTATTTCTAGAAACAGAGGCCAAAACAAACACTCTTCTTGGACTATCTAATGAAAATCTATCTTGAGTAGAATAAACTCAGCTGGGTCTCGATCAATCAGTGTTTGAAAGATTTCCAGTTTGACTGTTAATGTGATTTTTTGCCAAAATCTTAGGCTTTAAATTTATTTTAGAACTACATTGTTGAGGAAAAGTCTTTGTAATTGATCCTAGCCTATTTTTGGGATTACCAAAATAAGGTCTTGATGGTAGGCAAACAGCCATACTGAAAAAAGATCCCAAAACGTCTCACAGCTTGGAGCAAAGATCAATGTAAACTGTTTACAAAGGGTATTTGAGAGACCACCAGACACTGAAGCATTATTGAGAAGAGCCTCATGTGTTACTGTGCAGATTTCTGCCCTAGGAGCCATGAAAGCTAATTTGCTTGTCTTATACAGCAAGAGTGTGCTTCCTTTCTCAAGGAGAAAAGTAAATCCTTATTTATAGAAAGGCACAAAGAGAAGCTCATGTAGGATGTTTGTTTCAAGAGCTTTTATACTTGTTAGGAAAACACAAAGCACCTGATTTACATTTGTAGTAGAGCACCTTCACACAAGGTAAATAAGGATCAAGCCTACAGTATTTAGTAGCTTAAACAGTCTTAATTTAGTCCTTTTTGCAAGAATAACTCCCCTGTTCTTAAAACTTCAAGGCTGCACATGGAAATGCACAGATCCGAATTGTCAATGCTGCCTATCTGTGCAGAAATCATTCACAGCTATGCCCTTTCCTTTGGGCATGTCTGAAAAAGCTTTCCTCTACACAAAAGAGTTTGTGGATGTTTGTCTCCACTGTTCTTGGATGAATGAAGATAAAGAACTGGAAACCTATAAGCACTCCATAGTATCACTCCTGTGCTGTTTCTCCCATTGTTGGCCTGGAAAATTAGAAATTGTCATTAAATAAAATAAAGAAAAAAATTTATCTTAGTAATTATTACAACTGAAGTTTTCTTCCCATTTTCACCCTGAAAGCAAAAGGCACCAAGACGCATTCTTATCTTTCTTGTAGCTCTGAACTCTGGCTTTTTAAAAGTTACACTGTTATATGTTGTGTGCATAAAGATTATCTAACTATCTTCTTATTTGTTCTCTTTGGCAGCCTCAAGACTGTCTGGTGATATTTTTCAGCATTAGTGAAATATAGACAACACTCAAGAATTTGTCATTTTCAATTCCAGGTTCAAGTCCCCATTTTTAACATTTTATACATTTAATGAATGTTTGTCTAAAAAACAAATAGAAACATTATCAGATTTCACATAAGTTACATTTAATTTCTTCATTTTTGGCTAGAGTTTGACATAGTAATTGTTTCTAACTGTTAGACATAAATTGATTAGAAGGAGCATTGCTGAAAAATTTTCAAAATGTTAAGTATATAATTCCAAAACCAGTTGGTTTTAGTTTGGGCTTTTTTTTTAAGTTTCAAGAAAACTAATCTTAACAGAATCTGTCAACTAAAGTAAAATACAAACGGGACCATATTGTCCTAATTCCAAACTGAGATGTTCTGGCACAGAAATTTTGGAAGTGAATGTTAGATTGCTTTGTCTGTTGTTCTTTATAACATAAGACAAAATCTTCTACATATACAGTCTACTGTACCACTACACACTGTACTAAGCCAAATATTTTTTGTTGAGAAAAACTTTGTTTTGTGATTTGGACTTTCAAAGATAATAAATCCAGTGTTGCACTCTGCCAGTTCTTGATTTTGTAGGGTTTTGGGGTTTTTTTCTGCCTTGATTTTCTGCATGACACCATTTATAGCTGGGGGTGCTTTACCACTCACTGTAGAAAATCCAGGACATTTTCCTCATTTTTCACTCTTATTAGCTTTTAAAAATATTTTCTTTAATCACCATTTTCCCTTCAGGTTCTTTGATGTTCCAAGAGTAGTTGGTACATTTTAGTCTGACCTACACCGTAATTACATATGTTTACTTTTGCAGGGGCCATGGAGTTTTGACAGGTGGTAACCTGCCACAATTTATTTTATACTGAATATTTAACATATAAGTATGTACAAAACCAAAGCTTTTATTAAGGCTGTAAAATAAAACTTTCATGAGTTGGGAAATTCCAGAATCAAGGCTGCTGATTTAAATTAATTTCTGTCACATTTTTTGCAAACCCCTGAGTATGTATTGATCCAAACACTTAAAAACTGACAAAAGTATTAAAAAACTCAAACCAGACTTTATAATGGGAAAATCTGCAAGAGTATTACTAGCAAATGATAGTTTCTACTACTTCTGTAATGAAAAAAGCAACAACAGTTAGATTTGAGGTTGTCCTCTGGCCATTAGAAACAGTATATGGAAGGAAATACAGCAGCTAAAGTGGATAAGTTAGATATCTCTTGGACTTGCTGACATTGATTTAAAACACATTATTTATGTCCAGCTAGGGACCCTGCTCCACAATTTTTGATAGCCTGAATGTACAGGGATGTGATGTACCTCAAGCATAACTTCTCTTTGTGAAGAACGTGGGAACACAGTAAAGTCTTGCAAAACTTAGCTCTACAGCTACTCAAGAGAAATCTTCGTCATCATTTGCATGCTTTTCCCATTACCATGTTATAAGGACCCAGAGGAAAAAGACAAGACCCCTTGTCAAGGTGCTTTGATCAGGAGAATTTCTGGGCAGCCTGTGATCTGTATTTAACCAAAAACCTTCAAAGTAGAATGCAAAAAGTATCCGTCCAGGAGATTCTCTCTAACCAAGTATGAAACCATTAACAAGGATTCTGTGCTGTGCTTCTAATGCTCATGTGGCATTCCTGAATGAGTGCAGTCAGCAATTAGGAGAACAGAAGGTGACTCAAAGATTATTATTATTTCAGGAGGCTGACTTGTAACACTGAACTAATGCTGACCAGCTAGTCT